>NW_027361822.1:17342500-18608220 GCF_039654945.1 Dendrobates tinctorius
TTCTCTTATTTACTGTTTTAAATGGCAGTTGGAATTTTTTAAGATTTACAAATTTGAGGGGACAGGTTCTGCCTTTAGTTTTAAATTGAGACGATTAAAAAAATAAAAATAAAACTGAAACATATTGTGGGGATGTGACTCGCTCAGGTGCAGCGGGAGACAATCAGGAGACCGGTTCTTCCAAAGTTCATGAGGTTTATTTCTGTCATAAACCATAAAACAGCGTATCACCAAAAATAGCCTCTAGCTTAGGCAAACAAAACATAAACCTTCGTGGTTGCAGACTCAGACCACGAGTCTCAGCACATGCTGGGAGGTGTAGTCCTCCCCACATACAGCTCCCTGGTTCAGGAGCAGGTCACATTATAAGGCTGTAGCCACACCCACGTTCCCAGCAGATGACTGGTAACATGACTGTGACCTCACCACAGGTCCTTCAAACAAAAACAATAATAATATCTGGTACACTTTACTTCTGCCTTACATTATGGAGATAAGCCATTTATGAGACACATATCTCCCATCAATTACACGACTCTTAGCCCTGCCACATACCTCCCCCCTCTGCCTAAAGCCATGGGGCTTGGCACTTTCACCTACCAGGCAAGGGATTCTGGAGAGGGCATCGGCATTCCCATGTAGCTTCCCGGCCCTATGCTCTACATGGAAACTGAAGTCTTGTAGGGCTAAGAACCAGCGGGTGACCCTAGCATTCTTGCCCTTGGTTTCCCTCATCCACCTGAGTGGGGCATGGTCGGATATTAACCTAAACTTCCGTCCCACCAGGTAGTACCGTAATGTGTCCACTGCCCATTTTATGGCCAAACACTCCTTCTCTACAACTGAGTAATTTCTCTCACAAGAAGTCAACTTCCTACTCAAGTAGAGAACAGGATGCTCCTCCCCACGTATCTCTTGGGAAAGGACAGCTCCTACCCCGACATCTGAGGCATCTGTCTGGAGGACAAATTCACGTTTAAAGTCTGGGGCCACCAAAACGGGCTGCTTACAAAGAGCTCCCTTCATTTCTTGGAAGGCTGACTCTGCTTCTTCGGACCAGCTGACCATCACTGACTTTGTCCCTTTAAGCAGATCAGTTAGAGGTGCAGCCATTGTGGCGAAGTTTGGGATAAACCTCCTGTAATATCCCACAATCCCCAGGAAGGCTTTAACTTGCTTCTTTGACAGAGGTCTCGGCCATGTTTGAATTGCCTCCACTTTATTGATTTGGGGTTTGATCTCGCCACACCCCACGACATATCCGAGGTACTTGGCTTCTTCTCTCCCCAAGGCACACTTCTTCGGGTTTATTGTAAACCCCGCCTCTCTTAGAGCGTCAAACACTGCTTGGACCTTTTCCAGGTGAGTCTCCCAGTCCGGGGTAAAGATGACGATATCATCCAGGTATGCAGCAGCGTATAGCTTATGAGGTGCAAGGATTCTATCCATCGCCCTCTGGAAGGTTGCTGGAGCTCCCTGTAGGCCAAACGGCATCCGGACATACTGGAAGCACCCGTCTGGTGTGGAGAATGCCGTCTTCTCCTTGGCTTCCTGTGCCATGGGGATCTGCCAATATTCCTTGGTCAGATCCAAAGTGGTTATGTACCTGGCAGGTCCAAGTCTCTCGATGAGCTCATCAACGCGTGGCATGGGATAAGCGTCGAACTTGGAGACCTCATTCAGCTTCCGGTAATCGTTGCAGAACCTCCATTCACCATCAGGTTTTGGGACCAGGACAATCGGGCTCGACCAGCCGCTCTTGGATTCCTCAATGACCCCGAGCTTCAACATACGCTGCACCTCCTTGGAGATTACCTCTCGCCGGGCCTCAGGAATACGATATGGTTTCACGTTCACCCGCACATGTGGCTCGGTCAGAATTTCGTGCTCCACCACCTTCGTGCACCCCGGCAACTCTGAGAACAGGTCGCGGTTTTTCTGGAGTAACTCCCGACACTGCTGCTTCTGGGCCTTCGATAGAGTCTCCGCTATGGTAACGGCTCCAACCTCCCCTTCTAGGTTGCCCAGCAAGCACGGAGTTACCGCTGGCTCTCTATCTTGCCACGGCTTGATAAGGTTAACATGGTAAACCTGGTATGGCTTCCGTCTTCCGGGTTGGTGGATCTTGTAGTTTACGTCTCCCAGTTTCTCCACCACCTCATATGGCCCTTGCCACTTGGCCAAGAACTTACTTTCCACCGTCGGGATTAGCACGAGAACTCGGTCTCCCGGATTGAACTGCCTCACTCTGGCTGACCGGTTGTAGACCCTGGCCTGAGCCTCTTGTGCCTGGCGGAGATGTTCTTTAACAATGGGCATCACCTTCGCAACCCTCTGCTGCATCAGTGCCACATGCTCAATGACGCTTCTGTGGGGCGTGACTTCGGCTTCCCAGGTTTCCTTGGCTATATCTAGGAGACCTCGCGGATGCCGGCCGTACAGAAGCTCGAAGGGGGAGAACCCCGTGGAGGCCTGGGGAACTTCACGGATAGAAAACAGTAAATACGGTAAGAGACAATCCCAGTCTCTACCATCTTCCTCTATGACTTTTCTCAGCATGCTCTTCAGGGTCTTGATAAAACCTCTCAACAAGGCCATCTGACTGTGGATGGTACACTGAAGTCCTCAGCTGGGAAATTTGCAAGACTCTGCACAATTCTCTCATCACCTTGCTCATAAAAGGTGTCCCCTGGTCGGTCAGGATCTCCTTCGGCAAACCCGTCCGGGAAAACACATGGACCAGCTCACGGGCTATACTCTTCGCAGAGGAGTTTCTCAGGGGAATGGCCTCAGGATAGCGTGTGGCATAGTCCAGGATGACTAATATATACTGATGGCCCCAAGCTGATTTAACTAAGGGACCAACCAAGTCCATGGCAATTCTCTCAAATGGCACCTCAATAATGGGCAGTGGCACAGGAGGGTTCCGAAAATGAGATGTGGGGGCAGTTAACTGACATGTCGGGCAGGACCTGCAATAGTTTACTATTTCCCGGTGACACCCAGGCCAATAGAACCTCTGTACAATCCGTTCCTGGGTTTTTTCCACCCCCAGGTGTCCCCCCAAGATGTGTGAATGGGCCATGTCCAACACTTTTCGTCTATAGGGGCCTGGTACTATTAACTGCTCTGCCACCTCCTCCCTTATTTTCGTGACCCGGTACAACAATTCCCCACTCAACATAAAATGGGGAAACCTTGTGTCTGCTCCCGGCTCTTGTGCAACCCCATTAATGACGGTGACATTGTTAAAGGCTTCCCTTAGTGTGGGGTCCCTATGTTGGGCAGTCCCAAAATTCTCCCCGGCCACCCCTAACTCCGGGATGTCAGGTACAGGGGACCCTTCCTCTTCATCCCCAACAAGGACACATAAAGGGAACTCGTCTGCCTCTGGTGGTGGCGATACCTCAGTGGGGTGGATTGGTTCCCTGCTCTTGCTAGCACACTCAGAACCCATCCCCCACAGATCCCAAAACAGACAGAAATCCCGGCCAATAATTATGGGATGCAACAAGTCTCGAACAACGCCAACTTCATGCGACTCGGTGCCATGCGCCGTTTCAATCTTCACCCTAGCCATAGGGTAGTCCTTTGCATCGCCATGTATGCACCGAACACCAATCTTTTTACCCGGGAGTATGTTTAGAGGAAAACTGGCCCTCACAAGGGTCACCAAGCTCCCGGAGTCCAGAAGCGCCATTACTGCTTGACCGTTCACCTTCACGGGACACGCTTGTGGCCCCTTGTTAGGTAGCGAGTTCACACTGCAAGCTGGATATGCGTAGTATGAACTAAGGCGTCCCATGCTGCAGTCCATCTGCTCGGTGGTCTGGGGACAACGGGCCGCTATATGTCCTGGCCCATGACACTTCCAGCAAATAACACCGAGGGGACCTTGGGCACCGCCTCCCCCGCCCCTTTTGACCTTGGACGCACCACCCCTTTTTGTGACTCCGCCCCCTGCTGGGACCCCCAATATGGAATGGGCTGCTTCCCCAAGGAACCTTCCATCCCCTGGTATCTCTCGACCAGCCCAACCAGTTCATCAGCATTTTGGGGACCAGGTGCAACAGGTCAAACATTTGGGAGCGCGGGGGTTTGTCCCGGTGATAGGCCCAGCGATGAACTCGCTGTGCCCTGGTAGTCATTGTTACCCCCAAGCGTGCGAGAATTTCCGCTTTTAATTTGGGATACTCTCTGGCATCTTGTAGCGTCAGGTCAAAGTACGCCTTCTGGGGCTCCCCCGTTAGGTAAGGGGCCAGTACCTCCGCCCACCGCTCTGGCTGAAGTTTTTCCCTCTCAGCCACCCTCTCAAACACCATCAGGAAGGCCTCCACATCATCCTCAGGGGTCATTTTTTGTAATGCGCGTCTTACCGCCTTCTCGACGTCGGTGGCATCAGCCCGACCTGGGCTTGGGGCGCTCGTCCTGCCCTCCTGGATGGCGGTTGCCAGAAGCTGCATCTGCTGCCGTTGTTCCTGCTGGCTCTGCTGGAACTGCTGCCGCTGCTCCTGCTGGCTTTGCTGGATCTGCTGTAACAACAGCTTGTTGGTTTCCTGCTGCAGTGCCTGGGACTGGACCAGGTGTTTCATGAGGTCCTCCATGATTCCAGGCAATGCTTGTTGCCCCGCTGCAAACTTCACCCAGGACATGCAGCAACTGTCTCAAGTCTCTGCTGGGACCGCTGCCCGCACGTGTACCACCAATTGTGGGGATGTGACTCGCTCAGGTGCAGTGGGAGACAATCAGGAGACCGGTTCTTCCAAAGTTCATGAGGTTTATTTCTGTCATAAACCATAAAACAGCGTATCACCAAAAATAGCCTCTAGCTTAGGCAAACAAAACATAAACCTTCGTGGTTGCAGACTCAGACCGCGAGTCTCAGCACATGCTGGGAGGTGTAGTCCTCCCCACATACAGCTCCCTGGTTCAGGAGCAGGTCACATTATAAGGCTGTAGCCACACCCACGTTCCCAGCAGCTGACTGGTCACATGACTGTGACCTCACCACAGGTCCTTCAAACAAAAACAATAATAATATCTGGTACGCTTTACTTCTGCCTTACATTATGGAGATAAGCCATTTATGAGACACATATCTCCCATCAATTACACGACCCTTAGCCCTGCCACAATATATAAACATAATAAAATAAATAACATTGTTTAATAAATAACAAAAATAACCTAAATTAATCAAAATAATTAATACGGATTATATACAGTATATAACAAGTCTATGTAGTTTACTTATGTAGCTGCTGACATTTCATTGCCAAGGTCCACTCTAGCTAATACTTGTTGCCTTGGCCCTCTTTTTGGGAGTGGGGCTGCCATTGCCTAGCCAATAGGTAATCATTTGGGCACATCTTTGAGGAACCTTGTCTAACATACCCACAACTTCCTATTTTACCTTTCTTCAGATCTTAGTAATATAGCTTGGCAAAATGAGTCAATTTAATTTAAAATTGCCTACGGCTAAATCTACAGGTGCTTCTAGATTTCAAAGGCAAAATAAAGACACTAAGTCTAATCGTGTTCCTTCTAGGGACTCGGTTGATTTATTGAGCCCGACTAAGTCGCGTTCTCCTATTTAGAGGACGCCCTCGCCATCCTCTCTCAGGACCCTCTCTCCTTCCTCATCCACATATAAGACTTGCTCAGCAGAGTCAGTTGTGGCACATCTCTTCAAATGTTCATTCTGAGACCATGGATCTCTCCTCCTCCAGGAAGAGGAAAGGTGCGCAGTCCTCCGCTGCCAATTCCTCAGAGGATTCTAGATCTTCTTCACCCAGCCCTACTCCAAAAAAGCCTAGGCCGAAGCCTGAGATAATATCTATGCCTTCTTTGTCTTCTGGGGCCTTTCCTGACGCAACTTCCCTTGAGGCGTGTATGAATACTCTAGTTGAAAAACTTAGCGCCAGGTTGCGTCTGGACATAGAAAACCAGACAAAGATTTTCCAAGAGACTCTGGAGCATTTTACTTCAAGGTTGGATAACCATGAACTTCGGTTGGGTGAATTAGAGAAATCGAATGGGCTATCTCTGAAACACTACTCTGATTCTAAATCTGAGGTGCATCAGTTAAAGCTTAAATTGGCCGATTTGGAGGACCATTCCCGTCATAATAATATCAAGATTAGGGGAATATCGGAGGATATATCGCCCATTAAGCTCTCTGACTATGTTAAAGGGATTTTTAGAATGATTCCAAATCTATCGGATATGGATCTTATCATTGATCGTATCCATTGCCTCCCTAAACCTCCTTCCATCCCTAAGGACCTACCCAGAGACGTCTTACTGAAAATTCATTTCTACCACATTAAAGACAAAATTCAAAATTTGGTAAGAATTAAGGGAGGATTCCCGGATCCATATCAACATCTAAAGTTGTTTTCCGATCTATCTAAAGCGACTATTGAGGGTCGGAAACACTTTCGTTCACATACCTCCGTTTTGAGGGAGAGAGGCCTTCCTTACAAATGGGGCTTTCCTCTACGCCTCATTTTTAATTTCAAGGGGAAAAATGCGAAGGGTTCCTCTTTTTGAAATCTCAGGGTGTCATTTCCTTGTTTCTTCCACAGGTCCAGGACATGTCACTTGAGCCTATTGTAATTTGTGTCTTTGGATTGTCTGATATTAAATAATTGATATTGTGCTTTTTTTAATACATTTGTTTTCTTTTATATATTTGTTGTAGATACTAATGAGGGTTTCCTTAGCCTTGCGCTGTACAAACTTTTCCCCCAGCGCAAGAAGGAGAACCACTTTTTTTAGCTTATTTTATTGTTCTTTAAGTGTTGGTTCACTTTTATTTTTGTTTAACACTCCTACTTTCATCAGTAACTGCTTTGTTCTAGTCATATCCCATCGGGACCACTTTCTTTCGCAATGAAAATCAAATTGGCCACGTATAATGTCAGAGGTCTTAATAGCCCTAGCAAACGTTTTTCCATTCGCCATGAAATCAATAGAGCCCACCTTGACATTGTATGTCTCCAAGAGACAAAATTCAAATCCAGTTCTCACCCTACCTTTATAGATAAAAATTATCCACATTTTTTTGAATCCTCTGGGCCCAAGAAAAAGGCGGAAGTGTTCACTCTAATCAGAAATTCCCTTTCATTTGAGTTCATAGAAGAAGTTAAAGATGAGAAAGGCCATTACCATATTCTAATTTGTAAGTTAAACAATTCTGATTATACTATTGTCAATACTTATGTTCCCCTAAAGGGGCAAATCAAATTTTGAAACAAATTGGTCAAAAAAATTAACTCAGTAAGGAAAGGTTCATTGTTATTTTCCGGGGATTTTAACATGGTTCCCAATGGTTCTTTAGATTCCTCCGCCCCAAATAGGCATAAGACGGAATCTCTAAATACTTGGCTATACTGGAACGAACTTTTTGACACCTTTCGATGCCTGAACTCCACTACTATAGAGTTTAGCCATTTCTCTGATCCCCATAATTCGCCTTCCAGGATAGATCTGATCGTAACTGATATCTTATCACTCCCTAAATTTCAGTCAGCTAATATTTTCACTAAATCGACCTCAGATCATGCCCCTGTCGTTGCTGAGTTCTTGGATGGACCGACCACCAATAGACAATTCCTCTGGAAGTGTAATTCCTCTCTTCTTCATGTCCCAAATGTAAATTCCGAAATATCCACAGCCATATCTAATTATTTTAAAGAAAATTATTCGGGTCTCACTAATCCCTATTCTTGTTGGAATGCCCATAAGGCAGTTCTGAGAGGACTGCTTATACAAATTTCCTCTAGAATAAAAAAAGCTAACAGAAATAAAATAATGAATTTACAAACACTCATTAAAGACAAGGAGTCTTCTCTTGCCGCCAATTCCTCTCCTTGCCCCATTCTAAAAGCGGAACTCTCCAAACTCAGACAAGATCTCAGATCTCTGATCTTCTCATTTTATGATTCGGCGCTTAAAACTTCTAAATTCATGCAATATTTCAACCTTAATCGTCCCTCCCGGTATATGACAAATAGGCTTAAAAATCTCAGATGTAGGAATAGAATCGATGCCATCTCTTCCCCCAAAGGAATACTCTTATCTCATCCTCAAGAAATAGCTAATTCATTTGCCAAATTCTTCCATGATCTATATAATATTAATCAAAATTCCCCTCAGCTCCAGCCAAGTCAATTGGATGTCCAATCTTTTTTATCATCAGTAAACCTTCCCAAATTAGATGATACAGATATAGACTTCCTTTCTTCACCATTTTCTGAAAAAGAAATCTTAGACACCATAAAACAGTTAAAAACTTTCAAAGCCCCTGGTCCAGACGGCTTTACCAATGACTACTATAAAATTTTGGTCCACTTTTAGCACCCCACCTCACAAAAATCTTTAATTCTGCCTCTGAATCAGGTAATTTCCCAAATGAAATGCTTGAAGTCACAATAATCCTCATACCCAAATCTAACTCAGACCATACCCAAATGAAAAATTTCCGTCCCATCTCCCTGATAAATACTGATGTTAAAATATTTTCTAAAATATTAGCAAACAGATTAAGTCAGTTTCTTCCAAAGCTCATAGCAAACGATCAAATAGGTTTTATTCTTAATAGGCAGTCAGTTGATGGCACGAGAAGATTAATAAATCTAATTAAATTAATAAATTCCAACAGGACTGGGGCCACTATAATATCTCTCGATGCTGAAAAGGCCTTTGACCGCCTCAATTGGAACTACTTGATCGCTACACTACAGAAATTCGGTTTTACTTCAAAAATTCTCTCAAGCATCTCGGCTCTATACTCTAATCCTACAGCAAAAGTCTACATTAATAATCATTTATCCTCTTCTTTCAAAATAACCAATGGCACGAGGCAGGGTTGCCCCCTTTCGCTTCTCCTCTTTGCTCTGGCAATGGAGCCTTTGGCCCAAATGATAAGAGTAGACCCGGACATCCAAGGTATTAAAGCCGGGCTTAGAAACTTCCGAATCAGCCTATTTGCTGATGATATTGTAATGAGTCTAGAATCCACTCACTTCAATTACTAAACTTCAACTTTTACTTATTTTCAAAGATCTCATACTTCAAGGTAAACAAATCTAAATCTAAAATATTGCCTTTAAACCTAACTAACGCTCAAATAGAGGAAATCCAGCATATTTCCCCATGGAGTTGGACATATAATCATATTACTTACCTAGGTTTAAAATTTTCTAACAATGTCAACTCAATAATACCCCTAAATATGTCCTCTCTCATTCAATCCATTTCCAAAGACATGGCATCATACAGCGATAGGGAACTCTCGTGGTGGGGTAGGATCTCCACCTTTAAATCATACATTTTACCCAAAATCCAATATGTTTTTCCCTCCCTTCCCCTACCAATATCCACATTATATCTTACAAGCTTACAAACCCGAGCCCATAACTTTATATGGGGAGATAAAAAAGCGAGGACATCATCAAATATTTTATCCAAACCTAAGCGTTTTGGCAGAGTCGGGCTACCTAACATTTCAGCTTACTATTACACTTTTCTGATCAAACAAAGTCTTGCTTGGTGGCCACAATCCAATCCTCCAGCCTGGTATGATCTGGAATACTTTTTTAATAAGAACATCCCACCCTTTCATTTAATCGTAAACTGTCTTCTTCTCAAGAAAGATCCCCCCCACTCGCATCCCATTTTTCATGCCACAATAGAGGCCTGGAAGATTTCATCTAGACCCAAAAGAGGACAGAAAGGATTTGACTTTAATAAAAATTTGTCTCTTCATACTATCTGCTCACTTTTTCACCAGGATATTGATCCTTTGTGGGCAGATTTAGGTATCACCAAACTGAAGGATCTTTATTCTGATTCAACTTGTATCCCCTTTAGACAAATTAGAGAAAAGTTCAAAATTCCCTTTTCATCATTCTGCCACTATACAATTTTAAAAGACCTAATTGATTGCATTTTACAGGCAAAACCCAGAATCTCTGAACCGGTGGCTAATCTTTTTAATAATCTTAATCATAGTATATTTTGCTCCTCTTATTATCTATATAATTGGCTGAATAAAAGTTTTGAATTTGTAAAAATGCACATTCTGAAATGGGAATCAGATTTTCGCATAAATCCAGACCCTGCTGAGTGGGAACATGCCTGTGAAATTTCTTACGCCTCCTCCATCTCAATGTCCTTGCAGGAGACTCATCACAAAATTTTGTCGAGATGGTACTATACTCCTGCTAGGCTCTCCAAGATCAATCCCGAATTCTCCCCGGATTGCTGGAGGGGTTGTGGTCACTATGGTACCATATCTCATATCTTTTGGTATTGCCCCCTTCTTCAGCCCCTATGGAAAGATATATCAAACCTTATTAATTCATTGCTCATCAAACCCATCTCCAGCACTCCCCCAACTAGCTCTCCTTTCTCTCAATTCAGACAATATAGATCATCCAACAATCCCCCTAATTATTTACATACTGCTAGTTACAAAAAACTCAATCGCTTTTCACTGGAAACGACCCGATCCACCCAAACTTCAGGATATCAAGGATATATTAACCCTCCATAGATCCTTTGAACATAAGATTGCTACGATCAAAAACAACCTCACTAAATTCACCAAAAAGTGGTCACGATGGACGGAGTTGTTTCCCTAGGGAGCACTCCATTCACTTTGCCTTTTATTGTAATTCTGGTGAAATGGGTATTCATTGTAGTTACTGTTCACATTGTTATATGTTACAAGTGTTTTATATGACTTGTTATCTTTTGTCTATTTTGACATTTGGGGCCACCTGGTCCTTTTCCCTGTTTCCTCCCTCCCCCCTCTCTCCTTTCCCTTCCTTTATATTGTTAAAACCCCAATAAAATGTTTGGAAAAGGAAGTTATAAGGGTTAAAAGTTGACCAGCGATCTCCTTTTTCATACTAAATTTACGAAACCATTTTTTTAGTGACTGTATCACATTTGAAGTGAGTTTGAGGGGCCTATATGACAGAAAATACCCAGAGTTACACTTTCTAAAAACTGCATCCCTCAAGGTGCTCAAAACCACATTCAAGAAATTTATTAACCCTTCAGGTCCTTCACAAGAATTGTGTTAGGAGAAAATCAACATTTAACTTTTTTCACAAAAGTTTTACTTTAAACTCAATTTTTTTATTTTCACAAAAAAATAAAAAAACAGGTAACAGGACAAAATGGACCCCAACATATGTTGTGCAATTTTCTCTTAAGTACCGTGATACCCCATATGTTGTGGAAAACTACTAGGCACAAAAGGGAAGGAGCTCAAAGGGGAAGGAGCACTATCTGACTTTTTAAATGAAAAATTTGCTAGAATTAGCTGACACCATGTCACATTTACAGAGTCCCTGATGTGCCTAAACAGTGGAAACCGTTCATAAGTGACCTCATTTTGGAAACTAGACCCCTCAGGGAACATATTTAGATGTCTGGTATGCACCATAAACCCCCAGGTGCTTCACAGAAGTTTATAACATTGAGCCGCGAAAATAAAAAAGTCAAATTTTTCACACAAAAAATGGCAACAGGAGAAATTGCACCATGCAATCTTTTGTACAATTTCTTCTGAGTACGCCGATGCTCCATATGTGGAGGGAAAATTTTGTTTTGGAGCATGACAGAGCTCAAAAAGGAAGGCATTCCATTTGACTTTTTGAATGTAAAATTTGCTGGAATCATTAGCGGTTGCTATGCCGCATTTGGAGAGTCTCTGATGTGCGCAAATAGTGGGAAACCCCCACAAGTGACACAATTTTAGAAACTAAACCCCTCCGGGAACTTATCTAGATGTGTGGTGAGCACCATGAACCCCCAGGTGCATCACAGAAGTCTATTATGTTGAGCCGTAAAAATTTTAAAATATCACATTCTTCCAAAAAAATGTTCTTTTAGCCCCAATTTTTTTATTTTCACAAAGCTAACAGGAGAAAATGCTCCAATTTGTTGTGCAATCTCTCCTGAGTACGCAGATACCCAATATGTGAAAACTACTGATTGGCAAGGCTCGGAAGGGAAGGAGTGCCATTTGACATTTTGGATGGAAAATTTGCTGGAATCATTAGCGGATGCCATGTCTAGTTTGGAAAGTCCCTCATGTGCCAAGAGTGGAACCTCCCCACAAGTTACCTATATTTTTGCATACAAGATCACTGACTTCTGAATTAGAATTAAAAGTAAACGGATTTATTTTCTGCCAATATTTGTGAGAAGACATCCAGCCTGCATGGGCCAATATTCCTGCATTTCAATTTTTTGTGACAAGAATTTGCAGCACTTAGAAAGGCCAGAGGATGTCCAATGTACTAATAGATGGGTGCCTCTAATAAGGTGCAGCAATCAGTTTATAGATGCTTTATTTCCATTGTTTGCTTGTTGATAACAGATGTTTATTGGTAATTGATTACATTTATTAGTCATCATTTAGTGCTTTAAATTGTTTTACATTTCTCTTGTATGATGACAAGTGAATTAACATTCACTGTCACTCATACAATTTGCAAAGTAAATTACGGTATTTAAAAAAAGTGTCTACCTGTCCGAGTGATTTCTGAGTAAAAAAAAAATAAACATGTAAAAATGGCTACTCCCTTGTGTGCTTTCTCAGTTGTCTAGTAGTTTTTTTCTGTTGAAAACATTTTCCACATGCTGAACATGAGAATAGTTTCTCCCCTGTGTGAATTATCTTATGTTTAGCAAGATCAGATTTTGAAGACCAGCATTTCCCACATTCTAAACATTAAAATGGCTTCTCCCCTGTGTGAATTTTCAGATGTCTAGCAAGATTTGTTTGTCTATTAAAACATTTTCCACATTCTGAACATAAAAATGGTTTCTCCCCTGTGTGACATCTGTGATGTCTAACAAGATGTGATTTATCTCTAAAGCATTTCTCACATTCTAAACATGAAAATGGCTTCTCCCCTGTGTGACATCTGTGATGTTTAAGAAGTTGTGATTTCTCTGTAAAACATTTCTCACATTCTAAACATGAAAATGGCTTCTCCCCTGTGTGATATCGTTGATGTATTACAAGATCTGATTTCCCTGTAAAACATTTCCCACATTCTGAACATGAAAATGGCTTCTCCCCTTTGTGAACTCTGTGGTGTCGAAGAAATTGTGATTTTTGTGCAAAACATTTACCGCACTCTGTACAAGAAAATGGCTTCTCCCCTGTGTGAATTCTCTGATGTTTAGATAGATCAGATTTTGTTATACAACATTTCCCACATTCTGAACAAGAAAATGGTTTCTCCCCTGTGTGAATTTTCTGATGTTGAGCAAGAGATGACTGGTCTGAAAAACTTTTTACACATTCTGAGCATGAAAATGGCTTCTCCCCTGTGTGAATTCTCTGATGTTTAGATAGATCAGATTTCGTTATACAACATTTCCCACATTCTGAACATGAAAATATCTTTTCCCCTGTGTGAATTTTCTGATGCTGAGCAAGAGATGATTTGTTTGAAAATCTTTTTTCACATTCTGAGCATGAAAATGGCTTTTTCCCTGTGTGAATTTTCAAATGTGCAGCAAGATATGACTTCTGATTAAAACATTTACCACAGTCTGAACATGAAAATGGCTTCTCCCTTGTGTGAATTTTCTGATGCCGAACAAAAGTTGATTTGTCTGAAAAACTTTTTTCACATTCTGAGCATGAAAATGGCTTCTCACCTGTGTGAATTCTCTGATGTTTAGTAAGATCACATTTCGTTATACAACATTTCCCACATTCGGAACATGAAAATATCTTTTCCCCTGTGTGAATTTTCTGATGCTGAGCAAGAGATGATTTGTTTGAAAAACTTTTTTCACATTCTGAACATGAAAATGGCTCCTCTCCTATGTGAATATTAAGATGTGTATCAAGATTTTTCTTTCGATTAAAACATTTACCACATTCTGAACATGAAAATGGCTTCTCCCCTGTGTGAATTTTCTGATGCTGAGCAAGAGATGATTTGTCAGAAAAACTTTTTTGACATTCCGAGCAAGAAAATGGCTTCTCTCCTGTGTGAATTCTCTGATGTTTAGCAAGTTCAGATTTTGATATACAACATTTTCCACATTCCGAACATGAAAATGGCTTCTTTCTTGTATGTGCTCTTGGATGTTCACCATCCCTTTTGTTATATTTATTTTTCTTAAGAAGGAGTAGAGGTACGTCTGGTGTAATGGGATGCTTTTCAAAAGTATCAGGTATGATATTAGGATCACTTGCATTAAAATCTGAAAATATCAGGTATTTCTCTGAGATCACGGTCCGGTTAGCTGACAAAAAAAGATAATAGTATATTTATTTTTTAATAGACATTGAATCATTGCTAAAAATTGATCTTGGGTTGCTCCTGAACTGCTTCCTGCCTCATCCAATGCTTATACATCCATCTATATCCCTTCTCTGCATGACCTAATTATTTTTTAACTTCTTAAACTGTATAATGCCAGTCAGCAACTAATTCCTGTTTCCTAGGGAGTCCTTGCATGTCTAACTACCAAGCATTCCGTGGATCCACTGTCTGTTTTGGACATCATCAGCTTTCCACAATTTACACAACCTTGCTGGTAAGCATGATCATGACAGAACAACTGACCAATACCATTGAAGGGGTTGTTGGCTTTCAAATAAAATATGTCCATCACTGCATTTGGCTTTAAAAAATACTATCTGAGGTGGACTTCCTTGGGTCCACTGGTGAGTCTCTGACTCTACTCCGCATGTCTGGCATTGGCTGCAGCGCTGACATTAGATTGACAGTGTGGCAACTAGTCAGCTTACTGATTGATTGCTGTACTGTTGACATGATGTCAGCCTGGCAGGCAATGCTAATCCTTGGGAGCAGTTGTGAAGACGTACCACAAAATGTCACACTTGCCACACTCATCAATATTAAAATTGTAACACTCAGAAGGAAAAGTTGTGGAATTATGGAAATCACAGGATGGAAAAACATGTTAGTAATTTGGAAACGATGAAAAATAGAAGCAAAATTTTCTAAATATCTTTATATTTTCAGTTGAAAAAATAACTTACATGCTTTGGTTGCTATCAGTGAGGTTATTAATGGTCGTATGAGGAATGTTCTGCTGCATTGAATGTACTTGGGCAAGAAAATCCTCAAGATCTGCTGCTGGCAGCTTAATTTGCAGTTGCCAACCAATGATGTCTCAGAAATGCTCAATGGCAGAGAAGTCAGGAGACGCTGCAGAACATGAGAGCACGTTTAGACCACGCAGGCAGCTCACAGTACCACAAACAATATGCAGCCTGGGGTTGTTGTGTGTGTAGAAAAACATCTCCTGAGATACTTTGGAGAATGGGCCAGATCACTGCAACGCCGAGCTATTAGTGTACCTGGAATAAATATTTGAGGGGTCCCCAACCACCGGTCCTCAGACCAGATTTGTGGCGGCTCAGAGCACACTGCAGATACCTGCCCTGGTTGTTCATTATCACCAGGGCGGGGTGCGCATAAGCACGCAACGTTCATCATCTGAACGCTGCTACGCACGTGTGACTGCAGCCGGAAAAGCTGTGGCACGGATATGTGTCAGCGCTGTCTGTGAACAGAGAGCATGCACTCTGCTCTGCCACCCGTGACTCTACTAACGCTGCAGCCACGACTCGATGAAACAGCAGGGAATGAAGAGTAAGGGAGGTGAGTATTTTTTTTGTTATATACATATATATCAATCAGTACTTTGTGAGCCCAGTATACTATATATGGGGAATTATATGTGTGGTGCCGTCATATTATATACAGGGAATTATACGTATGGTGACATCATACTGTAAATGGGGGATTATATGTGTGGGGCCATCATACTGTATATGGGGGATTATATGTGTGTGGCCACCATACTATATATGGGGAATTATTTGTGTGGGGTCATCATACTATATATGGGGAATTATATGTGTGGTGCCGTCATATTATATACAGGGAATTATACGTGTGGTGACATCATACTGTATATGGGGGATTATATGTGTGGGGCCATCATACTGTATATGGGGGATTATATGTGTGGGGCCATCATACTATATATGGGGAATTATTTGTGTGGGGTCATCATACTATATATGGAGAATTATATGTGTGGTGCCATCATACTGGATATGGGGGATTATATGTGTGGGGCCATCATACTGTATATGGGGAATTATATGTGTGGGGCCGTCATATTATATACAGGGAATTATACGTGTGGTGACATCATACTGTATATGGGGGATTATATGTGTGGGGCCATCATACTGTATATGGGGGATTATATGTGTGGGGCCATCATACTATATATGGGGAATTATTTGTGTGGGGTCATCATACTATATATGGAGAATTATATGTGTGGTGCCATCATACTCTATATGGGGAATTATATGTGTGGGGCCATCATACTGTATATGGGGAATTATATGTGTGAGGCCATCATACTATATATATGGGGAATTATATGTGTGAGGCCATCATACTGTATATGGGGAATTATATGTGTGGGGCCAGCAAACTGTATATGGGGAATTATATGTGTGGTGCCGTCATATTATATACAGGGAATTATACGTGTGGTGACATCATACTGTATATGGGGGATTATATGTGTGGGGCCATCATACTGTATATGGGGGATTATATGTGTGGGGCCATCATACTATATATGGGGAATTATTTGTGTGGGGTCATCATACTATATATGGAGAATTATATGTGTGGTGCCATCATACTGGATATGGGGGATTATATGTGTGGGGCCATCATACTGTATATGGGGAATTATATGTGTGGGGCCGTCATATTATATACAGGGAATTATACGTGTGGTGACATCATACTGTATATGGGGGATTATATGTGTGGGGCCATCATACTGTATATGGGGGATTATATGTGTGGGGCCATCATACTATATATGGGGAATTATTTGTGTGGGGTCATCATACTATATATGGAGAATTATATGTGTGGTGCCATCATACTCTATATGGGGAATTATATGTGTGGGGCCATCATACTGTATATGGGGAATTATATGTGTGAGGCCATCATACTATATATATGGGGAATTATATGTGTGAGGCCATCATACTGTATATGGGGAATTATATGTGTGGGGCCAGCATACTGTATATGGGGGATTATATGTGTGGGGCCATCATACTATATATAGAGAATTATACGTGTGGGGCCATCATACTATATATGAGGAATTATATGTGTGGGGCCATCATACTATATATGGGGAAATATATGTGTGGGGCCATCATACTATACATGGGGAATTATATGTGTGTGGCCAGCATACTGTATATGGGGAATTATATGTGTGTGGCCAGCATACTGTATATGGGGGATTATATGTGTGGGGCCATCATACTATACAGTATATGGAGAATTATACGTGTGGGGCCATCATACTATATATGAGGAATTATATGTGTAGGGCCAGCATACTGTATATGGGGAATTATATGTGTGGGGCTAGCATACTGTATATGGGGGATTATATGTGTGGGGCCATCATACTATATATGGGGGATTATATGTGTGGGGCCATCATACTATATATGAGGAATTATATGTGTGGGGCCAGCATACTGTATATGGGGAATTATATGTGTGGGGCCATCATACTATATATGGGGAATTATATGTGTGGGGACATCATACTGTATATGGGGAATTATATGTGTGGGGCCATCATACTATATATGAGGAATTATATGTGTGGGGCCAGCATACTGTATATGGGGAATTATATGTGTGGGGCCATCATACTATATATGGGGAATTATATGTGTGGGGCCATCATAATATATATGGGGAAATATCTTTGTGAGGCCATCATACTATATATGGGGGATTATATGTGTTGGGACATCATGCTGTATATGGGGGATTATATGTGTGGGGCCATCATACTGTATATGGGGAATTATATGTGTGGGGCCGTCATATTATATACAGGGAATTATATGTGTGGTGACATCATACTGTATATGGGGGATTATATGTGTGGGGCCATCGTACTGTATATGGGGGATTATATGTGTGGGGCCATCATACTATATATGGGGAATTATTTGTGTGGGGTCATCATACTATATATGGAGAATTATATGTGTGGTGCCATCATACTGTATATGGGGAATTATATGTGTGGGGCCATCATACTGTATATGGGGAATTATATGTGTGAGGCCATCATACTGTATATGGGGAATTATATGTGTGAGGCCATCATACTGTATATGGGGAATTATATGTGTGGGGCCAGCATACTGTATATGGGGGATTATATGTGTGGGGCCATCATACTATATATGGAGAATTATACGTGTGGGGCCATCATACTATATATGAGGAATTATATGTGTGGGGCCATCATACTATATATGGGGAAATATATGTGTGGGGCCATCATACTATACATGGGGAATTATATGTGTGTGGCCAGCATACTGTATATGGGGAATTATATGTGTGTGGCCAGCATACTGTATATGGGGAATTATATGTGTGGGGCTAGCATACTGTATATGGGGGATTATATGTGTGGGGCCATCATACTATATATTGGGGATTATATGTGTGGGGCCATCATACTATATATGAGGAATTATATGTGTGGGGCCAGCATACTGTATATGGGGAATTATATGTGTGGGGCCATCATACTATATATGGGGAATTATATGTGTGGGGACATCATACTGTATATGGGGAATTTTATGTGCGTGGCCATCATACTGTATATGGGAAATTATATGTGTGGTGCCATCATACTATATATGGGGAATTATATGTGTGGGGCCATCATAATATATATGGGGAAATATCTTTGTGAGGCCATCATACTATATATGGGAGGTTATATGTGTGGGGCCATCATACTATATATGGGGAATTATATGTGTGGGGCCATCATACTATATATGGGGAATTATATGTGTGGTGCCAGCATACTATATATGGGGAATTTTATGTGCGTGGCCATCATACTGTATATGGGAAATTATATGTGTGTGGCCGGCATACTGTATATGGGGAATTATATGTGTGGGGCCATCATACTATATATGGAGAATTATACGTGTGGGGCCATCATACTATAAATGGGGAATTATATGTGTGGGGCCATCATACTATATATGGAGAATTATACGTGTGGGGCCATCATACTATATATGGGGAATTATATGTGTGGGGCCAGCATACTATATATGGGGAATTATGTGTGGTGCCATCATACTATATATGGGGAATTATATGTGTGTGGCCGGCATACTGTATATGGGGGATTATATGTGTGGGGCCATCATACTGTATATGGAGAATTATACGTGTGGAGCCATCATACTATAAATGGGGAATTATATGTGTGTGGCCGGCATACTGTATATGGGGAATTATATGTGTGTGGCCAGCATACTGTAGATGGGGGATTATATGTGTGGGGCCAGCATACTATATAAGGGGGATTATATGTGTGGGGCCAGCATACTATATATGGGGGATTATATGTGTGGGGCCAGCATACTATATATGGGGGATTATATGTGTGGGGCCAGCATACTGTATATGGGGGATTATATGTGTGGGGACAGCATACTATATATGGGGGATTATATGTGTGGGAACAGCATACTGTATATGGGGGATTATATGTGTGGTGCCATCATATTATATACAGGGAATTATACGTGTGGGGCCATCATACTGTATATGGGGGATTATATGAGTGGGGACATCATACTGCATATGGGTGATTATATGTGTGGGGCCATCATACTATATATGAGGAATTATATGTGTGGGGCCAGCATACTGTATATGGGGAATTACATGTGTGGGGCCATCATACTATATATGGGGAATTATATGTGTGGGGACATCATAATATATATGGGGAAATATCTTTGTGAGGCCATCATACTATATATGGGGGATTATATGTGTTGGTACATCATGCTGTATATGGGGGATTATATGTGTGGGGCTATCATACTATATATGGGGAATTATATGTGTGGGGCCATCATACTATATATGGGGAATTTTATGTGCGTGGCCATCATACTGTATATGGGAAATTATATGTGTGTGGCCGGCATACTGTATATGGGGAATTATATGTGTGGGGCCATCATACTATATATGGAGAATTATACCTGTGGGGCCATCATACTATAAATGGGGAAATATATGTGTGGGGCCAGCATACTATATATGGGGAATTATGTGTGGTGCCATCATACTATATATGGGGAATTATATGTGTGGGGCCATCATACTATATATGGGGAATTATATGTGTGTGGCCGGCATACTCTATATGGGGGATTATATGTGTGGGGCCATCATACTGTATATGGAGAATTATACGTGTGGGGCCATCATACTATAAATGGGGAATTATATGTGTGTGGCCGGCATACTGTATATGGGGAATTATATGTGTGGGGCCAGCATACTGTATATAGGGGATTATATGTGTGGGGCCAGCATACTATATATGGGGGATTATATGTGTGGGGCCAGCATACTATATATGGGGGATTATATGTGTGGGGCCAGCATACTGTATATAGGGGATTATATGTGTGGGGTCATCATACTATATATGGGGGATTATATGTGTGGGGCCAGCATACTATATATGGGGGATTATATGTGTGGGGCCAGCATACTATATATGGGGGATTATATGTGTGGGGCCAGCATACTGTATATGGGGGATTATATGTGTGGGGCCAGCATACTATATATGGGGGATTATATGTGTGGGAACAGCATACTGTATATGGGGGATTATATGTGTGGTGCCATCATACTGTATATGGGGGATTATACGTGTGGGGTCATCATACTATATATGGGGAATTATACGTGTGGGGCCATCATACTATATATGGGGGATTAGATGTGTGGGAACAGCATACTGCATATGGGTGATTATATATGTGGGGCCAGCATACTGTATATGGGGAATTATATGTGTGGGACCAGCATACTATATATGGGGCATTATATGTGTGGGGCCATCATATTGTATATGGGGATTATAGTGCCATCATATTATATAGAGGGAATTATATGTGTGGCGCCATCATACTACATATGGAGAATTATATGTGTGGGGCCATCATACTATATATGGGGAATTATATGTGTGGGGCCATCATACTATATATGGGGGATTATATGTGTGGTGCCATCATACTGTATATGGGGGATTATACGTGTGGGGTCATCATACTATATATGGGGAATTATATGTGTGGGGCCATCATACTGTATATGGGGGATTATATGTGTGGGGCCAACATACTATATATGGGGAATTATATGTGTGGGGCCAGCATACTGTATATGGGGAATTATATGTGTGGAGCCAGCATACTGTATATGGGGAATTATATGTGTGAGGCCATCATACTATATATGGGGAATTATATGTGTGGGGCCATCATATTATATACAGGGAATTATATGTGTGGGGCTATCATACTGTATATGGGGGATTATATGTGTGGCACCATCATATTATATACAGGGAATTATATGTGTGGGGCCAGCATACTGTATATGGGGAATTATATGTGTGAGGCCATCATACTATATATGGGGAATTATATGAGTGGGGCCAGCATACTGTATATGGGGAATTATATGAGTGGGGCCAGCATACTGTATATGGGGGATTATATGTGAGGGGCCATCATATTATATACAGGGAATTATATGTGTGGGGCCATCATACTGTATATGGGGAATTATATGTGTGGGGCCAGCATACTGTATATGGGGAATTATGAGTGGGGCCAGCATACTGTATATGGGGGATTATATGTGTGAGGCCATCATATTATATACAGGCTATTATATGTGTGGGGCTATAATACTATATATGGGGGATTATATGTGTGGCGCCATCATATTATATACAGAGAATTATATGTGTGGGGCTATCATACTGTATATGGGGAATTATATGTGTGAGGCCATCATATTATATACAGGGAATTATGTGTGTGGGGCCAGCATACTGTATATGGGGAATTATATGTGTGAGGCCATCATACTATATATGGGGAATTATATGTGTGGGGCCATCATACTGTATATGGGGAATTATATGAGTGGGGCCATCATACTGTATATGGGGAATTATATGAGTGGGGCCATCATACTGTATATGGGGAATTATATGTGTGGCGCCATCATATTATATACAGGGAATTATATGTGTGGGGCTATCATACTGTATATGGGGAATTATATGTGTGGGGCCATCATACTATATATGGGGAATTATATGTGTGGGGCCATCATACTGCATATGGGGGATTATATGTGTGGGGCCAGCATACTATATATAGGGAATTATATGTGTGGGGCCATCATACTACATATGGGGAATTATATGTGTGGGGCCATCATACTATATATGGGGAATTATATGTGTGGGGCCATCATACTATATATGGGGAATTATATGTGTGGCGCCATCATACTATATATGGGGAATTATATGTGTGGGGCCATCATACTATATATGGGGAATTATATGTGTGTGGCCGGCATACTGTATATGGGGGATTATATGTGTGGCGCCATCATATTATATACAGGGAATTATATGTGTGGGGCTATCATACTGTATATGGGGAATTATATGTGTGGGGCCAGCATACTGTATATGGGGAATTATATGAGTGGGGCCATCATACTGTATATGGGGAATTATATGAGTGGGGCCATCATACTATATATGGGGAATTATATGTGTGGGGCCATCATACTGTATATGGGGGATTATATGTGTGGGGCAAGCATACTATATATGGGGAATTATAAGTGTGGGGCCAGCATACTGTATATGGGGAATTATATGTGTGGAGCCAGCATACTGTATATGAGGAATTATATGTGTGAGGCCATCATACTATATATGGGGAATTATATGTGTGGGGCCATCATATTATATACAGGGAATTATATGTGTGGGGCTATCATACTGTATATGGGGGATTATATGTGTGGCGCCATCATATTATATACAGGGAATTATATGTGTGGGGCCAGCATACTGTATATGTGGAATTATATGTGTGAGGCCATCATACTATATATGGGGAATTATATGTGTGGGACCAGCATACTGTATATGGGGAATTATATGAGTGGGGCCAGCATACTGTATATGGGGGATTATATGTGAGGGGCCATCATATTATATACAGGGAATTATATGTGTGGGGCCATCATACTGTATATGGGGAATTATGTGTGGGGCCAGCATACTGTATATGGGGAATTATATGAGTGGGGCAGCATACTGTATATGGGGGATTATATGTGTGAGGCCATCATATTATATACAGGGAATTATATGTGTGGGGCTATCATACTGTATATGGGGAATTATATGTGTGAGGCCATCATACTATATATGGGGAATTACACTCACTGGCCACTTTATTAGGTACACCATGCTAGTAAGGGGTTGGACCCCCTTTTGCCTTCAGAACTGCCTCAATTCTTCGTGGCAGAGATTCAACAAGGTGCTGGAAGCATTCCTCAGAGATTTTGGACCATATTGACATGATGGCATCACACAGTTGGCGCAGATTTGTCGGCTGCACATCCCTGATGCGAATCTCCCGTTCCACCACATCCCAAAGATGCTCTATTGGATTGAGATCTGGTGACTGAGGAGGCCATTTGAGTACAGTAAACTCATTGTCATGTTCAAGAAACCAATCTGAGATGATTCGAGCTTTATGACATGGCGCATTATCCTGCTGAAAGTAGCCATCAGATGTTGGGTACATTGTGGTCATAAAGGGATGGACATGGTCAGCAACAATACTCAGGTAGGCTGTGGCGTTGCAACGATGCTCAATTGGTACCAAGGGGCCCAAAGAGTGCCCAGAAAAAATTCCCCACACCATGACACCACCACCACCAGCCTGAACCGTTGATACAAGGCAGGATGGATCCATGCTTTCATGTTGTTTTCGCCAAATTCTGACCCTACCATCCCAATGTCGCAGCAGAAATCGAGACTCATCAGACCAGGCAACGTTTTTCCAATCTTCTACTGTCCAATTTCGATGAGCTTGTGCAAATTGTAGCCTCAGTTTCCTGTTCTTAGCTGAGAGGAGTGGTACCCAGTGTGGTCTTCTGCTGCTGTAGCCCATCTGCCTCAAAGTTCGACGCACTGTGCGTTCAGAGATGCTCTTCTGCCTACCTTGGTTGGAACGGGTGGCAATTTGAGTCACTGTTGCCTTTCTATCAGCTCGAACCAGTCTGCCCATTCTCCTCTGACCTCTGGCATCAACATGGCATTTCCGGCCACAGAACTGCCGCTCACTGGATTTTTTTTCTTTTTCGGACCATTCTCTGTAAACCCTAGAGATGGTTGTGCGTGAAAATCACCGTAGATCAGCAGTTTCTGAAATTCTCAGACCAGCCCTTCTGGCACCAACAATCATGCCACGTTCAAAGGCACTCAAATCACCTTTCTTCCCCATACTGATGCTCGGTTTGAACTGCAGGAGATTGTCTTGACCATGTCTACATGCCTAAATGCACTGAGTTGCCGCCATGTGATTGGCTGATTAGAAATTAAGTCTTAACACACAGTTGGACAGGTGTACCTAATAAAGTGGCCAGTGAGTGTATATGTGTGGGGCCAGCATACTGTATATGGGGAATTATATGAGTGGGGCCATCATATTATATACAGGGAATTATATGTGTGGGGCTATCATACTGTATATGGGGAATTATATGCGTGAGGCCATCATATTATATACAGGGAATTATATGTGTGGGGCCAGCATACTGTATATGGGGAATTATATGTGTGAGGCCATCATACTGTATATGGGGAATTATATGAGTGGGGCCATCATACTGTATATGGGGAATTATATGTGTGGCGCCATCATATTATATACAGGGAATTATATGTGTGGGGCTATCATACTGTATATGGGGAATTATATGTGTGGGGCCATTATAATGTATATGGGGGATTATATGTGTGAGGCCATCATACTATATATGGGGAATTATATGTGTGGGGCCATCATACTATATACGGGGAATTATATGTGTGGGGCCATCATACTATATATGGGGAATTATATGTGTGGGGCCATCATACTATATATGGGGAATTATATGTGTGGGGCCATCATACTATATATGGGGAATTATATGAGTGGGGCCATCATACTGTATATGGGGGATTATATGTGTGGGAACAGCATACTGTATATGGGGGATTATATGTGTGGTGCCATCATATTATATACAGGGAATTATACGTGTGGGGACGTCATACTGTATATGGGGGATTATATGTGTGGGGCCATCATACTCTATATGGGGGATTATATGAGTGGGGCCATCATACTGCATATGGGTGATTATATGTGTGGGGCCAGCATACTGTGTATGGGGAATTATATGTGTGGGGCCATCATATTGTATATGGGGATTATAGTGCCATCATATTATATACAGGGAATTATATGTGTGGGGCCATCATACTGTATATGGGGAATTATATGTGTGGGGCCAGCATACTGTATATGGGGATTTATATGAGTGGGGCAGCATACTGTATATGGGGGATTATATGTGTGAGGCCATCATATTATATACAGGGAATTATATGTGTGGGGCTATCATACTATATATGGGGGATTATATGTGTGGCGCCATCATATTATATACAGGGAATTATATGTGTGGGGCTATCATACTGTATATGGGGAATTATATGCGTGAGGCCATCATATTATATACAGGGAATTATACGTGTGGGGCCAGCATACTGTATATGGGGAATTATATGTGTGGGGCCAGCATACTGTATATGGGGAATTATATGAGTGGGGACATCATACTGTATATGGGGAATTATATGAGTGGGGCCATCATACTGTATATGGGGAATTATATGTGTGGCGCCATCATATTATATACAGGGAATTATATGTGTGGGGCTATCATACTGTATATGGGGAATTATATGTGTGGTGCCATCATATTATATACAGGGAATTATATGTGTGGGGCCATTATAATGTATATGGGGGATTATATGTGTGAGGCCATCATACTATATATGGGGAATTATATGTGTGGGGCCATCATACTATATATGGGGAATTATATGTGTGGGGCCATCATACTATATATGGGGAATTATATGTGTGGGGCCATCATACTATATATGGGGAATTATATGAGTGGGGCCATCATACTGTATATGGGGGATTATATGTGTGGTGCCATCATATTATATACAGGGAATTATACGTATGGGGACGTCATACTGTATATGGGGGATTATATGAGTGGGGCCATCATACTGCATATGGGTGATTATATGTGTGGGGCCAGCATACTGTATATGGGTAATTATATGTGTGGGACCAGCATACTATATATGGGGAATTATATGTGTGGGGCCATCATATTGTATATGGGGATTATAGTGCCATCATATTATATAGAGGGAATTATACATGTGGGGCCATCATACTGTATATGGAGGATTATATGTGTGGGGCCATCATACTATATATGGGGAATTATATGTGTGGGTCTGTCATACTGTATATGGGGGATTATATGTGTGGGGCCATCATACTACATATGGAGAATTATATGTGTGGGGCCATCATACTATATATGGGGAATTATATGTGTGGGGCTGTCATACTGTATATGGGGGATTATATGTGTGGGGCCATCATACTGTATACGGGGGATTATATGTGTGGTGCCATCATACTGTATATGGGGGATTATATGTGTGGGGCCATCATACTGTATATGGGGGATTATATGTGTGGGGCCATCATACTGTATATGGGGATTATACGTGTGGGGTCTTCATACTATATATGGGGAATTATATGTGTGGGGCCATCATACTATATATGGGGGATTATATGTGTGGGGCCAGCATACTATATATGGGGAATTATATGTGTGGGGCCAGCATACTGTATATGGGGAATTATATGTGTGGAGCCAGCACTGTATATGGGGAATTATATGTGTGAGGCCATCATACTATATATGGGGAATTATATGTGTGGGGCCATCATATTATATACAGGGAATTATATGTGTGGGGCTATCATACTGTATATGGGAGATTATATGTGTGGCGCCATCATATTATATACAGGGAATTATATGTGTGGGGCCATCATACTGTATATGGGGAATTATATGTGTGGAGCCAGCATACTGTATAAGGGGAATTATATGTGTGAGGCCATCATACTATATATGGGGAATTATATGTGTGGGGCCAGCATACTGTATATGGGGAATTATATGAGTGGGGCCAGCATACTGTATATGTGGGATTATATGTGAGGGGCCATCATATTATATACAGGCAATTATATGTGTGGGGCTATCATACTGTATATGGGAGATTATATGTGTGGCGCCATCATATTATATACAGGGAATTATATGTGTGGGGCCATCATACTGTATATGGGGAATTATATGTGTGGAGCCAGCATACTGTATATGGGGAATTATATGTGTGAGGCCATCATTCTATATATGGGGAATTATATGTGTGGGGCCAGCATACTGTATATGGGGAATTATATGTGTGGCGCCATCATATTATATACAGGGAATTATATGTGTGGGGCTATCATACTATATATTAGGGATTATATGTGTGGCGCCATCATATTATATACAGGGAATTATATGTGTGGGGCTATCACACTGTATATGGGGAATTATATGTGTGAGACCATCATACTATATATGGGGAATTATATGTGTGGGGCCAGCATACTATATATGGGGAATTATATATGTGGGGCCAGCATACTGTATATGGGGAATTATATGTGTGGGGCCATCATACTGTATATGGGGAATTATATGTGTGGCGCCATCATATTATATACAGGGAATTATATGTGTGGGGCTATCATACTGTATATGGGGAATTATATGTGTGGTGCCATCATATTATATACAGGGAATTATATGTGTGGGGCCATCATACTGTATATAGGAGATTATATGTGTGGGGCCATCATAATGTATATGGGGGATTATATGTGTGAGGCCATCATACTATATATGAGGAATTATATGTGTGGGGCCAGCATACTGTATATGGGGAATTATATGTGTGGGGCCATCATACTATATATGGGGAATTATATGTGTGGGGCCATCATACTATATATGGGGAATTATATGTGTGGGGCCATCATACTATATATGGGGAATTATATGTGTGGGGCCATCATACTATATATGGGGAATTATATGTGTGGGGCCATCATACTATATATGGGGAATTATATGTGTGAGGCCAGCATACTGTATAAGCTATGAGTAAGGACCCTCTAGTCCGAAACGCGTAAGCGTCTGTCACATTGGTGAACCATATGTTTTTTATGCATCTATCCTGTTTTTAGTCATTTTTTTGGAATAAAGTCTTTTGATTTTAACTATCCTTTGGTCAAAGTTGCTGGAACATCTCCTAAGTATTGTGCCTACAATATTTTCCGGAATCCAAGTTCCCTGCACCGCCCAGGATTGATTGCATTCCTCCAGACTTCGCATTTGCTACGGTTTGGTGAGCTGAGAAAAATTTTTTTTCCTTTGTATATGGGGAATTATAAGTGTGGGGACAGCATACTGTATATGGGGAATTATATGTGTGTGGCCAGCATACTATATATGGGGAATTATATGTGTGGGGCCATCATATTATATATTGGGAATTATAAGTGTAGGGCCATCATACTATATATGAGGAATTATATGTGTAGGGCCATCATACTATATATGGGGAATTATATGTGTGGTGCCATCATATTATATACAGGGAATTATACGTGGGGCCATCATACTGTATATGGGGAATTATATGTGTGGGGCCATCATATTATATACAGGGAATTATACGTGGGGCCATCATACTGTATATGGGGAATTATATGTGTGGCGCCATCATATTATATACAGGGAATTATATGTGTGGGGCTATCATACTGTATATGGGGAATTATATGTGTGGTGCCATCATATTATATACAGGGAATTATATGTGTGGGGCCATCATACTGTATATGGGAGATTATATGTGTGGGGCCATCATAATGTATATGGGGGATTATATGTGTGAGGCCATCAAACTATATATGGGGAATTATATGTGTGGGGCCATCATACTATATATGGGGAATTATATGTGTGGGGCCACCATACTATATATGGGGAATTATATGTGTGGGGCCATCATACTATATATGGGGAATTATATGTGTGGGGCCATCATACTATATATGGGGAATTATATGTTTGGGGCCATCATACTATATATGGGGAATTATATGTGTGTGGCCGGCATACTGTATATGGAGAATTATACGTGTGGGGCCATCATACTATAAATGGGGAATTATATGTGTGTGGCCGGCATACTGTATTTGGGGAATTATATGTGTGGGGCCAGCATACTATATATGGGGGATTATATGTGTGGGGCCAGTATACTATATATGGGGGATTATATGTGTGGGGCCAGCATACTATATATGGGGGATTATATGTGTGGGGCCAGCATACTGTATATGGGGGATTATATGTGTGGGGCCAGCATACTATATATGGGGGATTATATGTGTGGGAACAGCATACTGTATATGGGGGATTATATGTGTGGTGCCATCATATTATATACATGGAATTATACGTGTGGGGCCATCATACTGTATATGGGGGATTATATGTGTGGGGCCATCATACTGTATATGGGGGATTATATGAGTGGGGCCATCATACTGCATATGGGTGATTATATGTGTGGGGCCAGCATACTGTATATGGGGAATTATATGTGTGGGACCAGCATACTATATATGGGGAATTATATGTGTGGGGCCATCATATTCTATATGGGGATTATAGTGCCATCATATTATATAGAGGGAATTAAACGTGTGGGGCCATCATACTGTAAATGGAGGATTATATGTGTGTGGCTGGCATACTGTATGTGGGGGATTATATGTGTGGGGCCATCATACTACATATGGAGAATTATATGTGTGGGGCCATCATACTATATATGGGGAATTATATGTGTGGGGCTGTCATACTGTATATGGGGGATTATATGTGTGGGGCCATCATACTGTATACGGGGGATTATATGTGTGGTGCCATCATACTGTATATGGGGGATTATATGTGTGGGGCCATCATACTGTATATGGGGGATTATATGTGTGGGGCCATCATACTGCATATGGGGGATTATATGTGTGATGCCATCATACTATATACAGGGAATTATGTGTGGGGCCATCATACTATATATGGGGAATTATATGTGTGGGGCCATCATACTGTATATGGGGGATTATATGTGTGGGGCCATCATACTGTATATGGGGGATTATATGTGTGGGGCCATCATACTATATATGGGGAATTATATGTGTGGGGCCATCATACTATATATGGGGGATTATATGTGTGGTGCCATCATACTGTATATGGGGGATTATACGTGTGGGGTCATCATACTATATATGGGGAATTATATGTGTGGGGCCATCATACTATATATGGGGAATTATATGTGTGGGGGTCCAGCATACTGTATATGGGGAATTATATGTGTGGAGCCAGCATACTATATATGGGGAATTATGTGTGGTGCCAGTATACTGTATATGGGGAATTATATGTGTGAGGCCATCATACTTTATATGGGGAATTATATGTGTGGCGCCATCATATTATATACAGGGAATTATATGTGTGGGGCCATCATACTGTATATGGGGAATTATATGTGTGGAGCCAGCATACTGTATATGGGGAATTATATGTGTGAGGCCATCATACTATATATGGGGAATTATATGTGTGGGGCCAGCATACTGTATATGGGGGATTATATGTGAGGGGCCATCATATTATATACAGGGAATTATATGTGTGGGGCCATCATACTGTATATGGGGAATTATATGTGTGGGGCCAGTATACTGTATATGGGGAATTATATGAGTGGGGTCAGCATACTGTATATGGGGGATTATATGTGTGAGGCAATCATATTATATACAGGGAATTATATGTGTGGGGCTATCATACTATATATGGGGGATTATATGTGTGGGGCCAGCATACTGTATATGGGGAATTATATGAGTGGGGCCAGCATACTGTATATGGGGGATTATATGTGAGGGGCCATCATATTATATACAGGGAATTATATGTGTGGGGCCATCATACTGTATATGGGGAATTATATGTGTGGGGCCAGTATACTGTATATGGGGAATTATATGAGTGGGGTCAGCATACTGTATATGGGGGATTATATGTGTGAGGCAATCATATTATATACAGGGAATTATATGTGTGGGGCTATCATACTATATATGGGGGATTATATGTGTGGGGCCAGCATACTGTATATGGGGAATTATATGAGTGGGGCCATCATACTGTATATGGGGAATTATATGTGTGAGGCCATCATACTATATATGGGGAATTATATGTGTGGGGCCAGCATACTGTATATGGGGAATTATATGAGTGGGGCCAGCATACTGTATATGGGGGATTATATGTGAGGGGCCATCATATTATATACAGGGAATTATATGTGTGGGGCCATCATACTGCATATGGGGAATTATATGTGTGGGGCCAGTATACTGTATATGGGGAATTATATGAGTGGGGTCAGCATACTGTATATGGGGGATTATATGTGTGAGGCAATCATATTATATACAGGGAATTATATGTGTGGGGCTATCATACTATATATGGGGGATTATATGTGTGGGGCCAGCATACTGTATATGGGGAATTATATGTGTGGGGCCATCATACTATATATGGGGAATTATATGAGTGGGGCCATCATACTGTATATGGGGAATTATATGTGTGGCTCCATCATATTATATACAGGGAAATATATGTGTGGGGCTATCATACTGTATATGGGGAATTATATGTGTGGTGCCATCATATTATATACAGGGAATTATATGTGTGGGGCCATCATACTATATATGGGAGATTATATGTGTGGGGCCATCATAATGTATATGGGGGAATATATGTGTGAGGCCATCATACTATATATGGGGAATTATATGTGTGGGGCCATCATACTATATATGGGGAATTATATGTGTGGGGCCATCATACTATATATGGGGAATTATATGTGTGGGGCCATCATACTATATATGGGGAATTATATGTGTGGGGCCATCATACTATATATGGGGAATTATATGTGTGGGGCCATCATACTATATATGGGGAATTATATGTGTGAGGCCAGCATACTGTATAAGCTATGAGTAAGGACCCTCTAGTCCGAAACGCGTAAGCGTCTGTCACATTGGTGAACCATATGTTTTTTATGCATCTATCCTGTTTTTAATAATTTTTTTGGAATAAAGTCTTTTGATTTTAACTATCCTTTGGTCGAAGTTGCTGGAACATCTCCTAAGTATTGTGCCTACAATATTTTCCAGAATCCAAGTTCCCTGCACCGCCCAGGATTGATTGCATTCCTCCAGACTTCGCATTTGCTACGGTTTGGTGAGCTGACAAAAAATTTTTTTCCTTTGTATATGGGGAATTATAAGTGTGGGGACAGCATACTGTATATGGGGAATTATATGTGTGTGGCCAGCATACTATATATGGGGAATTATATATGTGGGGCCAGCATACTATATATGGGGAATTATATGTGTGGGGCCATCATACTATATATGGGGAATTATATGTGTAGGGCCATCATACTATATATGAGGAATTATATGTGTAGGGCCATCATACTATATATGGGGAATTATATGTGTGGGGCCATCATACTATATATGAGGAATTATATGTGTGGGGCCAGCATACTGTATATGGGGGATTATATGTGTGGGGCCAGCATAATGTATATGGGGGATTATATGTGTGAGGCTATCATACTATACATGGGGAATTATATGTGTGGGGCCAGCATACTATATATGGGTAATTATATGTGTGGTGCCATCATATTATATACAGGGAATTATACGTGGGGCCATCATACTGTATATGGGGAATTATATGTGTGAGGCCATCATACTATATATGGGGAATTATATGTGTGGGGCCATCATACTATATATGGGGAATTATATGAGTGGGGCCATCATACTATATATGGAGAATTATATGTGTGGGGCCATCATACTATATATGGGGAATTATATGTGTGGGGCTATCATACTATATATGGGGGATTATATGTGTGGGGCCAGCATACTGTATATGGGGGATTATATGTGTGGGGCCAGCATAATGTATATGGGGGATTATAAGTGTGAGGCCATCATACTATATATGGGAATTATATGTGTGGAGCCAGCATACTGTATATGGGGAATTTTATGTGTGGGGCCATCATACAACACATGGGGAATTATATGTGTGGGGCCAGCATACTATATTTGGGGGATTATATGTGTGGGGCCATCATACTATATATGGGGGATTATATGTGTGGGGCCATCAAACTGTATATGGGGGATTATATGTGTGGGGCCATCATACTGTATATGGGGAATTATATGTGTGGGGCTAGCATACTATTTATGGGGAATTATATGTGTGGGGCCATCATACTGTATATGGGGGATTATATGTGTGGGGCCATCATACTATACATGGGGAATTATATGTGTGGGGCCATCATACTATATATGGAGGATTATATGTGTGGGGCCATCATACTATATATGGGGGATTATATGTGTGGGGCCATCATACTGTTTATGGGGAATTATATGTGTGGGGCCAGCATACTGTATATGGGGAATTATATGTGTGAGGCCATCATACTATATATGGGGAATTATATGTGTGGGGCCAGCATACTGTATATGGGGGATTATATGTGAGGGGCCATCATATTATATACAGGGAATTATATGTGTGGGGCCATCATACTGTATATGGGGAATTATATGTGTGGGGCCAGTATACTGTATATGGGGAATTATATGAGTGGGGTCAGCATACTGTATATGGGGGATTATATGTGTGAGGCAATCATATTATATACAGGGAATTATATGTGTGGGGCTATCATACTATATATGGGGGATTATATGTGTGGGGCCAGCATACTGTATATGGGGAATTATATGAGTGGGGCCAGCATACTGTATATGGGGGATTATATGTGAGGGGCCATCATATTATATACAGGGAATTATATGTGTGGGGCCATCATACTGTATATGGGGAATTATATGTGTGGGGCCAGTATACTGTATATGGGGAATTATATGAGTGGGGTCAGCATACTGTATATGGGGGATTATATGTGTGAGGCAATCATATTATATACAGGGAATTATATGTGTGGGGCTATCATACTATATATGGGGGATTATATGTGTGGGGCCAGCATACTGTATATGGGGAATTATATGAGTGGGGCCATCATACTGTATATGGGGAATTATATGTGTGAGGCCATCATACTATATATGGGGAATTATATGTGTGGGGCCAGCATACTGTATATGGGGAATTATATGAGTGGGGCCAGCATACTGTATATGGGGGATTATATGTGAGGGGCCATCATATTATATACAGGGAATTATATGTGTGGGGCCATCATACTGCATATGGGGAATTATATGTGTGGGGCCAGTATACTGTATATGGGGAATTATATGAGTGGGGTCAGCATACTGTATATGGGGGATTATATGTGTGAGGCAATCATATTATATACAGGGAATTATATGTGTGGGGCTATCATACTATATATGGGGGATTATATGTGTGGGGCCAGCATACTGTATATGGGGAATTATATGTGTGGGGCCATCATACTATATATGGGGAATTATATGAGTGGGGCCATCATACTGTATATGGGGAATTATATGTGTGGCTCCATCATATTATATACAGGGAAATATATGTGTGGGGCTATCATACTGTATATGGGGAATTATATGTGTGGTGCCATCATATTATATACAGGGAATTATATGTGTGGGGCCATCATACTATATATGGGAGATTATATGTGTGGGGCCATCATAATGTATATGGGGGAATATATGTGTGAGGCCATCATACTATATATGGGGAATTATATGTGTGGGGCCATCATACTATATATGGGGAATTATATGTGTGGGGCCATCATACTATATATGGGGAATTATATGTGTGGGGCCATCATACTATATATGGGGAATTATATGTGTGGGGCCATCATACTATATATGGGGAATTATATGTGTGGGGCCATCATACTATATATGGGGAATTATATGTGTGAGGCCAGCATACTGTATAAGCTATGAGTAAGGACCCTCTAGTCCGAAACGCGTAAGCGTCTGTCACATTGGTGAACCATATGTTTTTTATGCATCTATCCTGTTTTTAATAATTTTTTTGGAATAAAGTCTTTTGATTTTAACTATCCTTTGGTCGAAGTTGCTGGAACATCTCCTAAGTATTGTGCCTACAATATTTTCCAGAATCCAAGTTCCCTGCACCGCCCAGGATTGATTGCATTCCTCCAGACTTCGCATTTGCTACGGTTTGGTGAGCTGACAAAAATTTTTTTTCCTTTGTATATGGGGAATTATAAGTGTGGGGACAGCATACTGTATATGGGGAATTATATGTGTGTGGCCAGCATACTATATATGGGGAATTATATATGTGGGGCCAGCATACTATATATGGGGAATTATATGTGTGGGGCCATCATACTATATATGGGGAATTATATGTGTAGGGCCATCATACTATATATGAGGAATTATATGTGTAGGGCCATCATACTATATATGGGGAATTATATGTGTGGGGCCATCATACTATATATGAGGAATTATATGTGTGGGGCCAGCATACTGTATATGGGGGATTATATGTGTGGGGCCAGCATAATGTATATGGGGGATTATATGTGTGAGGCTATCATACTATACATGGGGAATTATATGTGTGGGGCCAGCATACTATATATGGGTAATTATATGTGTGGTGCCATCATATTATATACAGGGAATTATACGTGGGGCCATCATACTGTATATGGGGAATTATATGTGTGAGGCCATCATACTATATATGGGGAATTATATGTGTGGGGCCATCATACTATATATGGGGAATTATATGAGTGGGGCCATCATACTATATATGGAGAATTATATGTGTGGGGCCATCATACTATATATGGGGAATTATATGTGTGGGGCTATCATACTATATATGGGGGATTATATGTGTGGGGCCAGCATACTGTATATGGGGGATTATATGTGTGGGGCCAGCATAATGTATATGGGGGATTATAAGTGTGAGGCCATCATACTATATATGGGAATTATATGTGTGGAGCCAGCATACTGTATATGGGGAATTTTATGTGTGGGGCCATCATACAACACATGGGGAATTATATGTGTGGGGCCAGCATACTATATTTGGGGGATTATATGTGTGGGGCCATCATACTATATATGGGGGATTATATGTGTGGGGCCATCAAACTGTATATGGGGGATTATATGTGTGGGGCCATCATACTGTATATGGGGAATTATATGTGTGGGGCTAGCATACTATTTATGGGGAATTATATGTGTGGGGCCATCATACTGTATATGGGGGATTATATGTGTGGGGCCATCATACTATACATGGGGAATTATATGTGTGGGGCCATCATACTATATATGGAGGATTATATGTGTGGGGCCATCATACTATATATGGGGGATTATATGTGTGGGGCCATCATACTGTTTATGGGGAATTATATGTGTGGGGCCAGCATACTGTATATGGGGGATTATATGTGTGGGGCCAGCATAATGTATATGGGGGATTATAAGTGTGAGGCCATCATACTATATATGGGAATTATATGTGTGGGGCCATCATACTATATATGGGGAATTATATGTGTGGAGCCAGCATACTGTATATGGGGAATTTTATGTGTGGGGCCATCATACAACACATGGGGAATTATATGTGTGGGGCCAGCATACTATACATGGGGAATTATATGTGTGGGGCCATCATACTATATATGGAGAATTATATGTGTGGGGCCATCATACTATATATGGGGGATTATATGTGTGGGGCCATCATACTGTTTATGGGGAATTATATGTGTGGGGCCAACATACTGTATATGGGGAATTATATGTGTGGGGCCATTATATTATATACAAGGAATTATGTGTGGGGCCATCATACTGTATATGGGGGATTATATGTGTGGGGCCATCATACAACATATGGGGAATTATATGTGTGGGGCCAGCATACTGTATATCGGGAATTTTATGTGTGGGGCCATCATACAACATATGGGGAATTATATATGTGGGGCCAGCATACTGTATATGGGGAATTATATGTGTGGGGCCATCATACTATATATGGAGAATTATATGTGTGGGGCCATCATACTATATATGGAATTATATGTGTGGGGCCATCATACTATATATGGAATTATATGTGTGGGGCCATCATACTATATATGGGGGATTATATGTGTGGGGCCAGCATACTATATATGGGGAATTATATGTGTGGTGCCATCATATTATATACAGGGAATTATATGTGTGGGGCCATCATACTGTATAGGGGAAATTATATGTGTGGGGCCATCATACTATATATGGGGGATTATATGTGTGGGGCCAGCATACTATATATGGGGAATTATATGTGTGGTGCCATCATATTATATACAGGGAATTATATGTGTGGGGCCATCATACCGTGTATGGGAAATTATATGTGTGGGGCCATCATACTATATATGGGGGATTATATGTGTGGGGCCAGCATAATGTATATGGGGAATTATATGTGTGGGGCCATCATACTATACATGGGGAATTATATGTGTGGGGCCATCATACTATATATGGGGGATTATATGTGTGGGGCCATCATACTGTATATGGGGAATTATATGTGTGGGGCCATCATACTGTTTATGGGGAATTATATGTGTGGGGCCATCATACTATATATGGGGAATTATATGTGTGGTGCCATCATATTATATACAGGGAATTATGTGTGGGGCCATCATACTGTATATGGGGGATTATATGTGTGGTGCCATCATATTATATACAGGGAATTATGTGTGGGGCCATCATACAACATATGGGGAATTATATGTGTGGGGCCAGCATACTGTATATGGGGAATTTTATGTGTGGGGCCATCATACAACATATGGGGAATTCTATATGTGGGGCCAGCATACTGTATATGGGGAATTATATGTGTGGGGCCATCATACTATATATGGAGAATTATATGTGTGGGGCCAGGATACTGTATATGGGGAATTATATGTGTGGTGCAATCATATTATATACAGGGAATTATATGTGTGGGGCCATCATACTGTATATGGGGAATTATATGTGTGGTGCCATCATATTATATACAGGGAATTATATGTGTGGGGCCATCATACTGTATATGGGAAATTATATGTGTGGGGCAATCATACTATAGATGGGGGATTATATGTGTGGGGCCAGCATACTGTATATGGGGGATTATATGTGTGGGGCCATCATATTATATACAGGGAATTATGTGTGGGGCCATCATACTGTATATGGGGAATTTTATGTGTGGGGCCATCATACAACATATGGGGAATTATATGAGTGGGGCCATCATACTATATATGAGGAATTATATGTGTGGGGCCATCATACTATATATAGGGAATTATATGTGTGGGGCCAGCATACTGTATATGGGGAATTTTATGTGTGGGGCCAACATACTGTATATGGGGGATTATATGTGGGGCCATCATACTATATATGGGGAATTATATGTGTGGGGCCATCATACAACATATGGGGAATTATATGTGTGGGGCCAGCATACTGTATATGGGGGATTATATGTGTGAGGCCATTATACTATATATGGGGAATTTTATGTGTGGGGCCATCATACAACATATGGGGAATTATATGTGTGCGTCCAGCATACTGTATATGTGGGATTATATGTGTGGGGCCACCATACTATATATGGGGGATTATATGTGTGGTGCCATCATACTATATATGGAGAATTATATGTGTGGGGCCAGCACGCTGTATATGGGGAATTATATGTGTGGGGCCAGCATACTTTATATGGGGGATTATATGTGTGATGCTATCATACTATACACTTGTGGCCAAAAGTATTGACACCCCTGCAATTCTGTCAGATAATTCTCAGTTTCTTCCTGAAAATGATTGCAAACACAAATTCTTTTTTATTATTATCTTTATTTAATTTGTCTTAAATGAAAAAACACAAAAAGAATTGTCCTAAAGCCAAATTGGATATAATTCCACACCAAACATAAAAAAAGAGGGTGGACAAAAGTATTGGCACTGTTCGAAAAATCATGTGATGCTTCTCTAATTTGTGTAATTAACAGCACCCGTAACTTACCTGTGGCACCTAACAGGTGTTGGCAATAACTAAATCACACTTGCAGCCAGTTGACATGGATTAAAGTTGACTCAACCTCTGTCCTGTGTCCTTGTGTGTACAACATTGAGCATGGAGTAAAGAAAGAAGACCAAAGAACTGTCTGAGGACTTGAGAAACCAAATTTTATGGAAGCATGAGCAATCTCAAGGTTACAAGTCCATCTCCAAAGACCTGAATGTTCCTGTGTCTACTGTGCGCAGTGTCATCAAGAAGTTTAAAGCTCATGGCACTGTGGCTAACCTCCCTAGATGTGGACGGAAAAGAACAATTGACAAGAGATTTCAAAGCAAGATTGTGCGGATGTTGGATAAAGAACCTCGACTAACATCCAAACAAGTTCAAGCTGCCGTGCAGTCCGAGGGTACAACAGTGTCAACCCGTACTATCCGTCGGCGTCTGAATGAAAAGGAACTGTATGGTACGAGACCCAGGAAGACCCCACTTCTTACCCTGAGACATAAAAAAGCCAGGCTGGAGTTTGCCAAAACTTACCTGAAAAAGCCTAAAACGTTTTGGAAGAATGTTCTCTGGTCAGATGAGACAAAAGTAGAGCTTTCTGGACAAAGGCAGCAACACAGAGTTTAAAGGAGAAAAAAAGAGGCATTCAAAGAAAAGAACACGGTCCCTACAGTCAAACATGGCGGAGGTTCCCTGATGTCTTGGGGTTGTTTTGCTGCCTCTGGCACTGGACTGCTTGACCGTGTGTATGGCATTATGAAGTCAGAAGACTACCAACAAATTTTGCAGCATAATGTAGGGCCCAGTGTGAGAAAGCTGGGTCTCCTTCAGAGGTCATGGGTCTTCCAGCAGGACAATGACCCAAAACACACTTCAAAAAGCACTAGAAAATGGTTTGAGAGAAAGCACTGGAGACTTCTAAGGTGGCCAGCAATGAGTCCAGACCTGAATCCCATAGAACACCTGTGGAGAGATCTAAAAATGGCAGTTTGGAGAAGGCACCCTTCAAATATCAGGGACCTGGAGCAGTTTGCCAAAGAAGAGTGGTCTAAAATTCCAGCAGAGCATTGTAAGAAACTGATGGTTACCGGAAGCGGTTGGTCGCAGTTATTTTGGCTAAAGGTTGTGTAATCAAGTATTAGGCTGAGGGTGCCAATACTTTTGTCTGGCCCATTTTTGGAGTTTTATGTGAAATGATCAATGTTTTGCTTTATTCTCTTTTGTGTTTTTTCATTTAAGACAAATTAAATGAAGATAATAATACCAAAGAATTTGTGTTTGCAATCATTTTCAGGAAGAAACTGAGTATTATCTGACAGAATTGCAGGGGTGTCAATACTTTTGGCCACAACTGTATGGAGGATTACATGTGTGAGGTCATCATACTACAGTATATATGTGGGATTATATGTTTGGGGCCATCATACTATATATGGGGGATTATATGTGTGGGGCCATCATACTATATATGAGGGATTATTCAGTATGTGTGAGGCCATCATACTGTATATGGAGGATTACATGTGTGAGGCGATCATACTGTATATGGGGGATTACATGTGTGGGGCCATCATATTATATATGGGGGATTACAGGTGGAACCATCATACTATATATGGGGAATTATATGTTTTGGGGCCGTTATACTGTATATGGGGGATTACATGTGTGGGGCCATCATACTATATATGGGGAATTATATGTTTTGGGGCCGTCATACTGTATATGGGGGATTACATGTGTGAGGCCATCATACTATATATGAGGGATTACAGGTGGAACTATCATACTATATAAATGTCATAATTAAATAATTATGCACTAAACTCTAACCCCTCCATAAACCTGCCCCCATATGACCAAAGCCTCGCCCTTGCTCCATCCCACCGGACCATGGAAGGATGGTGTTCCTTGAAGGTGGTCCCTGGTACACTGCCGTATATTATGCCACCCCACACCATAATCATGGGAGTAGGACCAGTGTAACATTCCCTCTTTGACACTTCCTCACTGCATGGTCATCATAGTCTCCAGACCAATCTCTGGCTATTGTTGCATTCAAGACAAAAACTGGAATCATCCCTGAAGAGGACAGACCTCTATTCCTGCCTCCATTGCCATCTTGTTTTGCACCTTGATAAGCCGGTGGTTTAGTGGCTTATAAAAATGCAAAAAGTTGTAAAAAACAAAAGTGGTTGTATTGTGAACTTTACAGATTAATCAATGCCATCCTGGGGATACCAAATATGCTAATTTTTAAAATTCCTTTATTTTTAAGAATAGGCGAGTGACTTGGAGTGGGTTTCTTATGCTCTTAAGAACCTTTTTAATTCCTTCATGACCTTGTGATTTTCCATTTTTTTGCATTTTTTCTTCCTTTCTTCCCAGAGACATATATTAGTTTTTCCGTCAATATAACTGTTTGAGAGCTTGTTTTTTGCCATACGAGTTGTAGTTTTGAATAAAACATGTGTTTTTAAAATGTTTTTAGAGTTTTTTGTGTTTTTAGAAATTTTTTTGGGGGGGGGATTTGGTGCCTGTGTGAGGGCTTATTTTCTGCTCCCTGAGTTGATGTTTTTATTGATACCATTTTGGGCTAGATACAGTGTTTTTATTGCCTGTTATTGCAATGTGGCAGTGGCCAAAAAACGTAATTCAGGCTTTCGATTTTTTTTCTCATTGCACCATTTATTGATCGGATTAATTTACTTTATATTTTGATAGAACGGACATTTCTGAAAGCAGCAATATCAAATGTTTATTTTTATGTTTTTGTTTTCATGCAATCTGCATCAAAACCGCGTGGAATTTCAGCTGTGTTTTCTGCCAAAAGAGGCAGAAACCGTGCAGAAATTTACGCAAGCAAATCTGCAACATGCGCACTTTCTATGTGGTGCTAGATTATTGCTGTACAAGTCCTGGTTCTACACGTTCTCTGAATCATTATCTTCAGGTCATAGACGTCCATCATATAAGGGGTTACTTACCTCTTCTGTACAGATACCACAAGTCCGTGGTGGGACTGATGCACAACACATGCCCTATACACATTGCTCCCAAGTCCATAGCCCTCAAGGTTTATATTTCATGAGAAATAATAATTACAGTATAATCTCGTGTATAAGCCGACCCGTGTATAAGCCGACAACCCGTAATTTTGCAAAAAAAAAAACCATGGGAAAATGTATTGACTCATGTATAAGCCTAGGGTGGAAAATGCAGCAGCTACTGGTAAATTTCAAAAATAAAAATAGATACCAATAAAAGTAAAATTAATTGAAACATCAGTAGGTTAAATGTTTTTGAATATCCATATTGAATCAGGAGCCCCACATGATGCTCCATACAGTTCATGATGGGCCCCATAAAATGCTCCATACAAAATACACCCCATATAATGCTGCACAAATGTTATTAATGGCCCCATAAGATGCTCCATAGAATAATATGCCCCATATAATGCTCCATAAAGGTTATGCCCCCATAAAATGCTCCATAGATTATGCCCCCATAAGATGCTCCATAGATTATGCCCCAATAAGATGCTCCATAGATTATGCCCCCATAAGATGCTTCATAGATTATGCCCCAATAAGATGCTCCATAGATTATGCCCTCATGCTGCTCCATAGAATATGCCCCCATATGCTGCTTTATAGTTTATGCCCCCATAAAATGCTAAATAGATTATGCCCCATATGCTGCTCCATAGATTATGCCCCCATAAGATGCTCCATAGATTATGCCCCAATAAGAGGCTCCATAGATTATGCCCCCATAAGATGCTCCATAGATTATGCCCCATATGATGCTCCATAGATTATGCCCTCATGCTGCTCCATAGAATATGCCCCCATATGCTGCTTTATAGATTATGCCCCCATAAAATGCTCCATAGATTATGCCCTATATGCTGCTCCATAGATTATGCCCCCATATGCAGCAGCAGAGAATATGCCCCAATATGCTGCTCCATAGAATATGCCCCATATGCTGCCCCATAGGATATGCCCCCATATGCTGCCCCATAGGATATGCCCCATATGCTTCCCCATAGGATATGCCCCCATATGCTGCCCCATAGGATATGCCCCCATATGCTGCTCCATAGAATATGCCCCATATGCTGCCCCATAGAATATGACCCCATATCCTGCTCCATAGAATATGCCCCCATATGCTGCCCCATAGGATATGCCCCCATATGCTGCCCCATAGGATATGCCCCCATATGCTGCCCCATAGGATATGCCCCCATATGCTGCCCCATAGGATATGCCCCCATATGCTGCCCCATAGGATATGCCTATAACGCGTCCGCTCTTCGCCAGTCCTTACATTGGCTGCCCATTCATTATAGGATCCAATTCAAAGTACTTGTTCTCACCCACAAAGCTCTCCACAGTGCGGCACCCCCTTACATCTCTTCTCTCATTTCTGTCTATCGGCCTAGCCGATCGCTGCGCTCTGCAAACGACTTTCGACTAACCTCTGCACTAATCTGTACCTCCCACTCCCGACTCCAAGACTTCTCCCGTGCTGCTCCTATCCTCTGGAATGCTCTACCCCAAGAAATCAGGACTATCCACAATTTGCATAGTTTTAGGCGCTCCCTCAAAACACACTTGTTCAGAGCGGCCTATCACGTTCACTAATCAAAGTCATTCTCTGTGTAAGTGTGCGTGTGTAGCCCATTCACTATCTCCATCCATCCTTCACTCCCTCAAGATGGCTGGACCCTCATTGTAAATATACAATAGTAAATACACACCTGTACTCTGTATCTCCCTCACCTCATTGTAGATTGTAAGCTCTCACGAGCAGGGTCGTCTTATTTTGCTTTAATTATTGTATTAAACAATGACTTGTGTTTTGAAACTGTTAAACTGTAAAGCGCTGTGGAATATGTTGGCGCTATATAAATAAAGATTATTATTATTATTATATGCCCCCATATGTGGCCCCCATATGCTGCTCCATAGAATATGCCCCCATATGCTGCTCCATAGAATATGCCTCCATATGCTGCTCCATAGAATATGCCCCCATATGGTGCTCCATAGAATATGCCCCCATATGCTGCCCCCATAAGATACTCCATATAATATGCCCCCATATGCTGCTGCTAAAAAAAAAATGCCATACTTACCTCTCCTGCTCAGGACCCCGCACCTGAGATATTCACTTGTCCGGGGTCCATCGCTGTTCACCGCTGTCTGCCATGTCGTCTGTCAGTGACTGTTCAGCCAGCAGAGGGCGCAGCATGCACTAACCACCTCATCGCGCCCTCTGCTACCTAAATGTCACAGACAGAGGACGCAGCAGACAGCAGCGAGCAGCGATGGACCCCGGACAGGTGAATATCGCTATACTTATCCCCTCCTGGCACGGTCTCTGCAGCCCTGCTTCTCCATGGTCTCCATTCCTGCCTTCAGCGGTCACATGGTACTGCTAATTACACTCATGAATATGCGCATATTCATGAGTTTAATGAGCGGTACCACGTGACCATTGAAAGCAGGAAGGGAGACCGTGGAGAAGCGGGGGGCTGCAGAGACCATGCCGGGGGGGTCAGTATAATCTCTGACACCCCCGCTCCTCCTCCCCCGCAGACCCACAGGTATATGACTCGTGTATAAGCCGAGAGGGGGACTTTCAGCCCCAAAAAATGGGCTGAAAATCTCGGCTTATACACAAGTATATACGGTACTAATAATCCCCTTCCACTGATGGCCAGGTGCCCCGCCAGTCTCCATGCCTCCTCTTTTGAATGAACTCCTGATTAATTTAGCCAATCACTATCCACAGCTGAGAGCAATCACATGGCCAAACGGTCAGAGCAGATTGTACAGAGATCGGCCCTATATTATTCTTAGTGAGAAAACTGTATTACTTTAGTTGTGGCCTGTGAAATTTCAGTAAAAATGAGCATCAAAAATTATTGAGAGAATAAGCCCTAAAAAATGAAACATAGAATTCTACAGGAAGGATAATCTGTGAATAATCTGCATTTAGTGGTTATTACCCACCTGGGCAGTTATCTGTTGGAATCTCCTCTTTACACCGCTCATCACCCCTCACATATGTCTCTGTAGTATTAATATGGGTCAGATATTCTCCCTGAAACAAATATTGTAAAAGTCACAGATGAAGAAGTCACATCTATGATCAGCTCTAATCCTGCCATCTCCACCGTTCTCATTACTCAAGTATAAAACAAATAATACTGACGGATAAAACAAGACTGAGCACAAGACTTTCACAGCCGTCTACACATCATAGGGGAGATCTCATGACACCTTCTCTCCATCTACCTGATGAGCTTGAGGAATTTTGGGATTTTCTTCTTTACAGTCCTGTTGAAAGAGAGGACGGAGACATCTCTCTGGTGCTGTCCTCCTACTGGATAGAACTGGAAGAAACATATACAGGGACTGAATTCACTCTTTACATACAGATAATTATAGGCCATGTGTATTTAATCCTGTCTATTACCTGGTGATGTGAGGGGCTGGGGAACCTCCATCATGGCATCCTTGTACAGATCTTTGTGTCCTTCTAAATACTCCCACTCCGCCATAGAGAAATAGACGGTGACGTCCTGACACCTTATAGGAACCTGACACATACAATGATACCATCATCCCCCCGATCCCTCCATAGCGTTACTACATAATGTCCCAGCATTCCCAGCAGTGTCACCTCTCCAGTCAGCAGCTCAATCATCTTGTAGATGAGTTCTAGGATCTTCTGTTCATTGATCTCCTTATATATCAGGGGGTGAGGATGAGGCACCGTGATTGGGCTCAGGGGTCTTACCCAACTCTCAGACACAGAGGCCTGACAGCGTTCACTAATGGCGTTCTCCACTACTGTGTAATCCTGGATGTAAAGAGACAAATTCATTAATCTCACTACAGACATTTCCAAAGTCCTCACCTCTCCAGTTCTGTCCATCTGTTATTCCAGTAGATAAAAATGATGTAATGTGACGTCATCAGAATCTCTCACCTCTCCTGTAAGTCGGAAGAGGATCTCTAGGGTGAGGTGTAATACCCTCTCCGCCATATTGTCACTACTCCTATCCATCCTTGACGGGTCAATCTGAAAAATTCTCCTACCTAGAAAATCTCCACTGACAGGATCCGGTATTGCAGGGACCTGAATGGGAAGAAGGTCAAGCATCAAAGAGAATCTATTCAAAATGTTAAGACAAAATCTTCACATCACATCTTCATGGTGGCAGCATCTACCTGATGATCCTGAGGAACATTAGGATTTTCTTTTTTACAGTCCCACTGAAGAAGAGGACGGGGACATCTCTCTGGTGTTGTCCTCTTACTGGATACAACTGAAGGAAAAACATACATAGAGTGAATTCATTCTTTCCATACAGATAATTATAGGCCGTGTGTATTTAGTCCTGTCTATTACCTGGTGATGTGAGGGGCTGGGGAACCTCCATCATGACGTCCTTGTACAGATCTTTGTGTCCTTCTAAATACTCCCACTCCTCCATGGAGAAATAGACGGTGACATCCTGACACCTTATGGGAACCTGACACATACAATGATATCGTCATCCCCCGATACCTTCATAGTGTTACTGTATAATGTCCCAGCATTCCCAGCAGTGTCACCTCTCCAGTCAGCAGCTCAATCATCTTGCAGTAATGGGGAATCTCCAGCACCTACCTCCACCTGCAGGGGGCGCTATCTCCGGGAATGGAGGGGTTACTGCCCCCTGTGCAGCCCAGTAATGGGGAATCTCCAGCACCTACCTCCACCTGCAGAGCCGCACTCCACATATATGGCTGCTCTGTGCGCACAGGACCTGGGATGAGGTCACAGGAGGGGAGGAGTCAGGGGTCACATGATCAGGGGCCTCAGTAGTGAAGGGCAGTCCAACTCGTTTTTTTAAATAGAAATCCGTTTTCCACAGTCCTCGCTTCGGTCTCTCCTGTACAGTGAGGCCTCATTCTACACCTGTAGAAGCATCTAGAGAAACAGTAAAGACTGTTATTTTAGCATTGCTCTTTCCTCAGATTGTGAGCTCTTGTGAACAGCATACCTCCCAACTTTTGAAGAAGGGAAAGAGGGACAAAGCCTGCGGCACGCGTAGCGCGCCGTGGCAATTTTAGGCACACCCATTTCAGTAGTCACTCCCATATCCACACCCCCAACCACACCCATTTAGCGCTGCTGATCACATGTGGACAGCTGTATATAGCTGGTACTCGTGTATACAGTGTGTGGATGGCTGTTGTCATGATCCATGCTGGATTGTGACAGATAAAAGCACATGTAACCTTTTTTTTTCTTTTCACGGTTGGTGATAATGTGATGGTCACGTGTAACTGGACACACCGCCTCCAGCAGAGCGAATTTAAATAATATAACATGCAGCGGGATGCACCGCCTCCAGCAGGGAGAATTTAAATAATAAAGGGAAACACCAGGGAAACCGATACAATGGAGGGCCCTGCGATAGGGAACGGGGACGTGGAGACCTCCTGCACTCCCCTGAGTCAGTGTCTCTACACTCCTGACAGTCCCTATGCAGGTTCCGCACCTGGCGCCGAGCAGGATACCTAAAAACCCTAGCTCTCCCTGTACCTAACCCTTTCTAGGGAAATGGACAGTGCAGAAACTAATCCCACCACTGCACTGAAACACACAAAAGGAAAGGTACAAACAGAGATAACACCCTTGTCAGAGCTGCAAGGAACTTCTCTCTCAGGCTCCTTCCACACAGGACTCTGACTGAGCTGCAAGGAACTCTCTCTAGCTCCTTCCTCTACCAAGGATGGTTGAAATGACCAATATCACCAACCGTGAGAGAACAAGACACTCCTATATAGTTAAGCCAGAGCAATCACACCTGTTAGTGATTCCCGTGTAATAACGCTAACCACCAGCGGGGGCAAACTAGAACAAAAGACACCACTGTGTAATGACCCTAATGGCCACCGGGGGCAAAACTAACTTTAAGCAACCAGCTTAAAGAAAAAAAAGGTTACAAGTGCTTTTTATCTGTCACAATCCAGCATGGATCATGACAGCTGTATATAGCCGGTACACATGAATACATTTTGTGGACGGTTGTATATAGCTGACACAGTGCGTGGACAGTTGTATATAGCTGGCACAGTGCGTAGACGGTCGTATATAGCTGGATAGTGTGTGGACGGTTCGTATATAGCTGGACAGTGTGTGGGCGGTTCGTATACAGCTGCCACAGTGCGTGGACGGTCGTATATAGCTGGCACAGTGCGTGGACGGTCGTATGTAGCTGGATAGTGTGTGGACGGTTCGTATATAGCTGGACAGTGTGTGGACGGTTCGTATACAGCTGGCACAGTGTGTGGACGGTTCGTATATAGCTGGACAGTGTGTGGACGGTTCGTATACAGCTGGCACAGCGCGTGGATGGTTCATATATAGCTGAACAGTGTGTGGACGGTTCGTATACAGCTGGCACAGTGTGTGGACGGTTCGTATATAGCTGGCACAGTGCGTGGACGGTCGTATATAGCTGGCACAGTGTGTGGACGGTCGCATATAGCTGGCACAGTGTGTGGATGGTCGCATATAGCTGGCACAGTGCGTAGACGGTCGTATATAGCTGGCACAGTGCGTGGACGGTTGTATATAGCTGGCACAGTGCGTGGACGGTCGTATATAGCTGGATAGTGTGTGGACGGTTCGTATACAGCTGGCACAGCGCGTGGACGGTTCGTATATAGCTGGCACAGTGCGTGGACGGTTGTATATAGCTGGCACAGTGCGTGGACGGTCGTATATAGCTGGACAGTGCGTGGACGGTTCGTATACAGTTGTCACAGTGTGTGGACGGTTCGTATATAGCTGGACAGTGTGTGGACGGTTCGTATACAGCTGGCACAGCGCGTGGACGGTTCGTATATAGCTGGCACAGTGTGTGGACGGTTCGTATATAGCTGGCACAGTGTGTGGATGGTCGTATATAGCTGGCACAGTGTGTGGACGGTCGTATATAGCTGGCACAGTGTGTGGACGGTCGTATATAGCTGGCACAGTGCGTGGCACAGTGCGTGGACGGTCGTATATAGCTGGCACAGTGCGTGGACGGTCGTATATAGCTGGCACAGTGTGTGGACGGTTCGTATATAGCTGGCACAGTGTGTGGACGGTCGTATATAGCTGGCACAGTGCGTGGCACAGTGCGTGGACGGTCGTATATAGCTGGCACAGTGTGTGGACGGTCGTATATAGCTGGCACAGTGTGTGGACGGTCGTATATAGCTGGCACAGTGTGTGGACGGTCGTATATAGCTGGCACAGTGCGTGGCACAGTGCGTGGACGGTCGTATATAGCTGGCACAGTGTGTGGATGGTCGTATATAGCTGGCACAGTGTGTGGACGGTCGCATATAGCTGGCACAGTGTGTGGACGGTCGCATATAGCTGGCACAGTGCGTAGACGGTCGTATATAGCTGGCACAGTGCGTGGATGGTCGTATATAGCTGGATAGTGTGTGGACGGTTCGTATATAGCTGGACAGTGTGTGGACGGTTCGTATACAGCTGGCACAGTGTGTGGACGGTTCGTATATAGCTGGACAGTGTGTGGACGGTTCGTATACAGCTGGCACAGCGTGTGGACGGTTCGTATATAGCTGGCACAGTGTGTGGACGGTTCGTATATAGCTGGCACAGTGTGTGGACGGTCGTATATAGCTGGCACAGTGTGTGGACGGTCGTATATAGCTGGCACAGTGTGTGGACGGTCGTATATATATCTGGCACAGTGCATGGCACAGTGCGTGGACGGTCGTATATAGCTGGCACAGTGCGTGGACGGTCGTATATAGCTGGCACAGTGTGTGGACGGTTCGTATATAGCTGGCACAGTGTGTGGACGGTCATATATAGCTGGCACAGTGCGTGGCACAGTGCGTGGACGGTCGTATATAGCTGGCACAGTGTGTGGACGGTCGTATATAGCTTGCACAGTGTGTGTTTACGGTCGTATATAGCTGGCACAGTGTGTGGACGGTCGTATATAGCTGGCACAGTGCGTGGCACAGTGCGTGGACGGTCGTATATAGCTGGCACAGTGTGTGGACGGTCGTATATAGCTGGCACAGTGTGTGGACGGTCACATATAGCTGGCACAGTGTGTGGACGGTCGCATATAGCTGGCACAGTGCGTAGACGGTCGTATATAGCTGGCACAGTGTGTGGACGGTCGTATATAGCTGGCACAGTGCGTGGCACAGTGCCTGGATGGTCGTATATAGCTGGCACAGTGTGTGGACGGTCGTATATAGCTGGCACAGTGTGTGGACGGTCGTATATAGCTGGCACAGTGTGTGGACGGTCGTATATAGCTGGCACAGTGTGTGGATGGTCGTATATAGTTGGCACAGTGTGTGGACGGTCGCATATAGCTGGCACAGCCCCGCCCTGCCCCAAGCTTTATTTAATTGTGCACCTGTGTCTGGACCAACATCGCCCTTCATCTATGTTTGCTGGTCAGGCAATGTGTGGAGGCCATTCCTGATATGTCTGTGTTCAGACCTGGTTGGCCTTCATCTGCACTTGCTCCATCTGGCTTCATGGGAGCGATCCAGTAATGTTCAGGTACAGATTGCACTTGATGTGGTCATGCTCTAAATGTATTTAGGAGGCCGTAATGGCACAGCATTTATTAAAAATATATAGAGTAGGACCCCCCATATGAGATTGCCTTGGCGCGGCGGGGTGGCTCAATTGAATTGATCAATTTTTTTGCTAAATATCTCATTTTTGAATACAGCTAGACATTATGTGCATATGCACTCCAATTTATGCGTCCTAACCTTAAGCAGTGCTGGCTTCCCCCCCTATTTTCTTGTTGTTGGTTTGTGGCTCACCACCACTGTTGCCGTGCACGCTTGGTTATGTCCGCCATAATTTTTCTGTGTTCATTGTGATGGATTAGGCTGCTGTGCACACACACGGCAGCCCCGCCCTGCCCCAAGCTTTATTTAATTGTGCACCTGTGTCTGGACCAACATCGCCCTTCATCTATGTTTGCTGGTCAGGCAATGTGTGGAGGCCATTCCTGATATGTCTGTGTTCAGACCTGGTTGGCCTTCATCTGCACTTGCTCCATCTGGCTTCATGGGAGCGATCCAGTAATGCTCAGGTACAGATTGCACTTGATGTGGTCATGCTCTAAATGTATTTAGGAGGCCGTAATGGCACAGCATTTATTAAAAATATATAGAGTAGGACCCCCCATATGAAATTGCCTTGGCGCGGCGGGGTGGCTCAATTGAATTGATCAATTTTTTTGCTAAATATCTCATTTTTGAATACAGCTAGACATTATGTGCATATGCACTCCAATTTATGCGTCCTAACCTTAAGCAGTGCTGGCTTCCCCCCCTATTTTCACAGTGTGTGGATGGTCGCATATAGCTGGCACAGTGCGTAGACGGTCGTATATAGCTGGCACAGTGCGTGGACGGTCGTATATAGCTGGATAGTGTGTGGACGGTTCGTATATAGCTGGACAGTGTGTGGACGGTTCGTATACAGCTGGCACAGTGTGTGGACGGTTCGTATATAGCTGGACAGTGTGTGGACGGTTCGTATACAGCTGGCACAGCGCGTGGACGGTTCGTATATAGCTGGCACAGTGTGTGGACGGTTCGTATATAGCTGGCACAGTGTGTGGACGGTTCGTATATAGCTGGCACAGTGTGTGGACGGTCGTATATAGCTGGCACAGTGTGTGGACGGTCGTATATAGCTGGCACAGTGCATGGCACAGTGCGTGGACGGTCGTATATAGCTGGCACAGTGTGTGGACGGTTCGTATACAGCTGGCACAGTGTGTGGACGGTTTGTATATAGCTGGACAGTGTGTGGACGGTTCGTATACAGCTGGCACAGCGCGTGGATGGTTCGTATATAGCTGGCACAGTGTGTGGACGGTTCGTATATAGCTGGCACAGTGTGTGGACGGTCGTATATAGCTTGCACAGTGTGTGGACGGTCGTATATAGCTGGCACAGTGTGTGGACGGTCATATATAGCTGGCACAGTGCGTGGCACAGTGCATGGACGGTCGTATATAGCTGGCACAGTGTGTGGACGGTCGTATATAGCTGGCACAGTGTGTGGACGGTCGTATATAGCTGGCACAGTGTGTGGACGGTCATATATAGCTGGCACAGTGCGTGGCACAGTGCGTGGACGGTCGTATATAGCTGGCACAGTGTGTGGACGGTCGTATATAGCTGGCACAGTGTGTGGACGGTCGCATATAGCTGGCACAGTGTGTGGACGGTCGCATATAGCTGGCACAGTGCGTAGACGGTCGTATATAGCTGGCACAGTGCGTGGACGGTCGTATATAGCTGGATAGTGTGTGGATGGTTCGTATATAGCTGGACAGTGTGTGGACGGTTCGTATACAGCTGGCACAGTGTGTGGACGGTTCGTATATAGCTGGACAGTGTGTGGACGGTTCATATACAGCTGGCACAGCGCGTGGACGGTTCGTATATAGCTGGCACAGTGTGTGGATGGTTCGTATATAGCTGGCACAGTGTGTGGACGGTCGTATATAGCTGGCACAGTGTGTGGACGGTCGTATATAGCTGGCACAGTGTGTGGACGGTCGTATATAGCTGGCACAGTGCGTGGCACAGTGCGTGGACGGTCGTATATAGCTGGCACAGTGTGTGGACGGTTCGTATACAGCTGGCACAGTGTGTGGACGGTTCGTATATAGCTGGACAGTGTGTGGACGGTTCGTATACAGCTGGCACAGCGCGTGGACGGTTCGTATATAGCTGGCACAGTGTGTGGACGGTTCGTATATAGCTGGCACAGTGTGTGGACGGTCGTATATAGCTGGCACAGTGTGTGGACGGTCGTATATAGCTGGCACAGTGTGTGGACGGTCATATATAGCTGGCACAGTGCGTGGCACAGTGTGTGGACGGTTCGTATACAGCTGGCACAGTGTGTGGACGGTTCGTATATAGCTGGACAGTGTGTGGACGGTTCGTATACAGCTGGCACAGCGCGTGGACGGTTCGTATATAGCTGGCACAGTGTGTGGACGGTTCGTATACAGCTGGCACAGCGCGTGGACGGTTCGTATATAGCTGGCACAGTGTGTGGACGGTTCGTATATAGCTGGCACAGTGTGTGGACGGTCGTATATAGCTGGCACAGTGTGTGGACGGTCGTATATAGCTGGCACAGTGCGTGGACGGTCGTATATAGCTGGCACAGCGCATGGACGGTCGTATATAGCTGGCACATTGTGTGGACAGTTAGTTTTTAGCTGGCACAGGACAGTTTCCTGTCAGTTCTTGGCCTTTCCAGTCTCTGTGAGTAAAAGTAACAAAAGGGTTAAACCTGACAGAGCAGGGGCAGGAGGAGAGAGGGAGTCATGCGTCATCATGGACACCAGCTCATACATTTCTGGCAGTCTATGAGTCAACAACAATCCCTCCCCAGTGAGCGCTCCATACAGCACCCGGCTCTCACTCTACTCCATATGATCCCAGATCCTGCCTGTCTCGCTCTCACATGCTGCCGCTCCATGCGCCGCGCATCGAGCGCCGCGGCAGCGTGTGACAGAGAGAGACAGGCAGGATCTGGGCTCATATGGAGTAGAGTGAGAGCCGGGTGGTACTGGAGCGCTGATGCGCTGCCGCCGGTTCTGTCCTCCCGGAGTCCCGAACGATTACCTCCTCCTGACGTGCTGTAAGCTGACCGCCGGAAATGAGGTCAGCAGTCATTTCCGGCGGTCAGCTTACAGCCCGTCCATTGGACCGTGATGTGCGACTCAGAGTCAGACTGTTTGTATTTTGCGGTCATCTGACCGCAATCGCGGGAAAGAAAGCGTCCCGGCCGGGACGGCGGGATACGGATCCGAAATCGGGACTGTCCCGCGGGAATCAGGACACTCGGGAGCTATGGAACAGGCCCCTGCTCCTCGGTTGTAGACTTAACATGTGTTACTTTCTTATATGTGGCGTTTTTTGTCCTTTCTGAATCAGTAAGTGCTGTGATATGTGTTGGCACTGCATGGGAACACAAAACACATTTGGACTATAAAACAATTAAAATAACTAAGAAAGAACGACTCAGACACAATAGTTGTGGATTAACATTGGCCGCGATGTTTATTTAGGGTGACATAAGAAGGTTCATAATAAATACCAATAAATTAAATAAAAATACCATGTACCAATAAATATGAACCACCAAACCACCAGTCCACCCAGACATCTGGGTGACTATCCCCTCAAATAAAACATCGCGACAGGAAAAATAAAGAGGGAGGGAGGGAGGGAAATTTCTTTCTTCCTCACAGAGTGAGGAAAAACAGGCAACAGCTGTTTATTTATATGGAGATTTTTCCTGTCAAATTCCAATCCTCCAATCAGCTGGGTGGAAAAAGGCGCCAAGAGAACTATAAACAAACAGATGACAGACAGCTCGTGCCCCCACAGCTTAACCTGAGACCTTAACCCTTTACTACTCAGAACACCATAAAAAGAATATAATGAACTTTAATGCATATAAAAAGCAAGACCTGACAGTGTTTGTGTACCCATGTGACCCCCCCTACATATGATTCGGGGGAGGGCAATCATGGGAACACAAAACACATTTGGACTATAAAACAATTAAAATAACTAAGAAAGAACGACTCAGACACAATAGTTGTGGATTAACATTGGCCGCGATGTTTATTTAGGGTGACATAAGAAGGTTCATAATAAATACCAATAAATTAAATAAAAATACCATGTACCAATAAATATGAACCAGGTATTTGGAAGTCGCCTTGCTACACTTGTAAGGAGAGCTTTAAACTAGAACAACATGGGAAGGGAAGCAAAAGACCAGAAAAAGCCATACACCTGACAAATGCTACTGAGAACTCTGCTATTAGAAGTGGAAAGGAAGAACAAAGACGAAAGAATCTAATTAAAAAAAATATTGGAGAAAGAGAAACCAATCACAAACTAAAATGTTTCTATACTAATGCACAAAGCATGGGCAACAAACAAGGAGAATTGGAACTACTAACACAGGAAAAGAAATATGATGTCATTGGAATCACTGAAACTTGGTGGGACAATACACATGATTGGAATACAAGACTAGAAGGATACAACTTATTTGCAAGAAACAGACTTGATAAACGAGGAGGGGGTGTCGCATTGTATGTTAGAAATGCGTATATCTGCACAGAGATTGAAGCTTCAGAGACTGGGAGTTCTGTGGAAACTGTTTGGGTAAGAATACAAGGACAGAACAATGGAAAGGACACCATTGTAGGCATTTACTACAGGCCGCCTGTGCAAGCTGAAGATATGGATGAACTCTTTATGCATCAAATGGCCAAGTTCTCCAAAAAATATGACATAGTTGTCATGGGAGATTTCAACTATCCAGACATTTGTTGGGAATCTCTCTCAGGCAAAACTAACAGGTCAAGGAAATTCTTATCCTCTCTTGCTGACAACTTTATCTTCCAAAAGGTAAAGGAGAAAACAAGGGGAACTGCTACCTTGGATCTAATCCTTATAAACAGGGAAGAAATGGTTGAGGAGGTAAAAGTGGCTGGGACCCTAGGAGGTAGCGACCATGCTATTTTAGAATTTTGGATAACTAGAGGCGGAAGACCTGTGAAGACTCAGACGTCAAGGTTAGATTTCAGAAAGGCAGATTTTAAGGGATTCAGAAAGAGAATTGGAGGGATCCAATGGCTGGATATCCTTAAAGACAAAAATGTCCAGGAAGGATGGGAAATCTTGAAAAATGAAATTCTCAAAGCACAGTTGTTAACAATTCCGAAAAGAGGGAAGAATAGGAAGCATTTAAGGAAACCAGGATGGATGAACACAGAACTTAAGCACATGCTAAAAAGGAAGCAAAAAATGTTTATAAAATGGAAAGAAGGAGGCATATCTAAAGAAGAGTATAATGCTGTCTGCAGAACCTGCAAGGCACAAATCAGATTATCTAAAGCTGAAAATGAATTGAGGCTTGCAAGAGATGTCAAAAGCAATAATAAAGGATTTTGGGGATATGTCAAAAGTAAAAGAAAAGTCAAAGATGCTATAGGATTTTTACAGGATGAAAATGATGAAATGGTAAGACAGGATGTTGAGAAGGCTGAACTTTTAAATTCCTATTTTGCATCTGTTTTCTCTCAGAAAGGAAATGTAACATCAACTGTTATTCACTGTCCTATTAAGGGAATAGAAGAATCCAGGATATCTATAAACAGAAAGATAGTGAGGAAACACTTAGCTAACCTAAATGTATTCAAGTCTCCAGGTCCAGATGAATTACACCCCAGAGTACTGAAGGAGATAGCAGAAGAAATTTTTGAACCCCTCTCCATAATCTTTGAAAATTCTTGGAGAACAGGAGAAGTGCCAGAAGACTGGAGAAGAGCAAATGTTGTTCCTATCTTCAAAAAGGGGAAGAAGGTGGACCCAGGCAACTATAGGCCGGTGAGTCTGACTTCTATACCAGGAAAGATCTTTGAACAAATTATTAAACAACATGTATGTCAATACCTGGATAAGAATGAAGTGATTAAACAGAGTCAGCATGGGTTTGTAACTAATAAGTCATGTCAGACTAATTTAATTTCCTTCTATGATGGTATTACTGATTGGGTGGATCAAGGAAATGCTGTAGATATAGTATATCTTGACTTCAGCAAAGCATTTGACAAAGTCTCTCATACAATCCTTATTGAAAAAATGACTAAGTATGGAATGGACAAGGCAACTGTTAGGTGGATTCATAACTGGCTTAGTGATCGGACCCAAAGAGTGGTCGTAAATGGCTGCACATCCAGTTGGAAGAATGTCTCAAGTGGGGTACCACAGGGCTCTGTCCTGGGCCCTGTATTGTTCAACATCTTTATCAACGATTTAGATGAAGGAATTGAGGGTAAACTGATTAAATTTGCTGATGACACAAAGCTAGGAGGGATAGCTAATACTAGAGAAGAGAGAGAGAGGATTCAAAAAGATTTAAATAAACTGGAGAAGTGGGCAGCAACTAACAGAATGGTTTTTAACAGGGAGAAATGCAAAGTACTACATCTGGGCAATAAAAATGAAAAAAGCATATATAGAATGGGAGGAATAGGGCTAAGTGACAGCACATGTGAAAAAGACTTGGGTATACTAATAGATCACAGACTGAATATGAGTCAACAGTGTGATGCAGCAGCAAAAAAGGCAAATGCAATTCTAGGATGTATTAACAGAAGCATACAGTCTAGATCACGTGAAGTAATTATTTCCCTCTACTCCTCTTTGGTCAGACCTCATCTGGAATATTGTGTCCAATTTTGGGCACCACATTTTAAAAAAGACATCAACAAACTGGAGCAAGTTCAGAAAAGAGCAACCAGAATGGTGACCGGTCTGCAAACCCTGTCTTATGAGGAAAGGTTGCAGGATTTGGGAATGTTTAGTTTGCAAAAGAGAAGACTGAGAGGAGACTTAATAGCTGTCTACAAATATCTAAAGGGCTGTCACATTGTAGAAGGATCAACTTTATTCTCATTTGCACAAGGAAAGACTAGAAGCAATGGGATGAAGCTGAATGGGAGGAGACACAGATCAGATATTAGAAAAAACTTTTTGACAGTTAGAGTGATCAATGAGTGGAACAGGCTGCCACGAGAAGTGGTGAGTTCTCCTTCAATGGAAGTCTTCAAACAGAGGCTGGACAGACATCTAACTGGGATGATTTAGCGAATCCTGCTTTGAGCAGGGGGTTGGACCAGATGGCCCAGGAGGTCCCTTCCAACTCTACGATTCTATGATTCTATGAACCACCAAACCACCAGTCCACCCAGACATCTGGGTGACTTTCCCCAAACGCCGTGCCTCTTAAGGCATGGCCCCCCCAAAACAAAGCAGCCAATGCTCAACCATTGTTTGTAAATCTAAGTTGAAGATATCTAAACCGATATCAGAAAGGTGAACTGAGTCATTTCTATATATCCCAGGGGTAAAACCCTCCAAATCCACATGTCTGAAAGAAAAGCTGTTTACTAATTGCATAAAATGTTCCATTTTTTTATTGACCTCTTTCTAATTTTTTCTAATAAAACTAGCCTAGGGCTAGACCATAAAAATCTGGGGATGATCTCAGAAAAGGCAAAAGAAGTATTTGCAAATTTAAGTCGTAAAATTGAGATATCATTCCTCATCTCGGCCATAAGGTCAAGAGATTTGCATTTCCCAAGATCATTTCCCCCAAGATGAATTATCACAAAGTCAGGGTGAGGTAAACTTAATGAAAGATTCAATACTTCAGAGACTAAATTCTTCCATCTCATTCCTCTGATACTGTGCCAAAATATTCTGACTTGCGAAGTGCTAAATGACAAATTCTCGGAATAAGACCTCTGGCTGGCTCTCTTCCTAGCCCAGTGAATGAATGAGTGTCCAACTATCCAAACAATATATGGCTCTGAAAGAAAATATGATAGTTTAACACTGGTACAGATTTTGACGAACATACAATTTAAAGCGATTCGATTCCCATCTGCCCAAACGCTTGATCTTCTCATCACTAAAACCGGATCTAGCTGCTTCCGTTGCAGCACCGATTCTAAACGAATGTGAAGATATTTTCAGATGACTCAAACCCAATTTACTTAAGCATTTTTTTAGAACGGAGTTAAATTGAAAGATGGTGACAGGTTCTCTATTAAAATGAATAAACAGAGGGCCGGAATAAGCCGGCCTTAATTGTAACCAATTCAAAACATTGAAAAACGGGCAGATGGAAGTATTGGAAATAGAATTAAGGCGTATTGCAGAGCCTCTCCCAAGCTGGTCCGTTTTGGATTTACCTATAAAAACAATTATATGAGAGTCCTCAATAACGACATCAGAGCACATTAAGCCAGAAGGTTCCGACTTTTAGCCGAAACCACTTCACTCACCCTTAGCGCTGCAAAAAATGCCAAGGAAAATGCTGTAGTAAAAAGACAAGATTCAAAATGATTAAGACAAACAGAATCCAAAACATTACATAAATCGTTAAGCAGTTGAAAGGAGATAGGTCTCCTTTCGTCGCTTTTAAACGTACCCTTTTTTAAACCTTTCAAAAATTGTCTAAGCGGAAAATAACTGGATAATGGATTCCCTCCATATAATTTCAGAAAAAATGACACACCTGAAATATGTTTAGAAAGAGCTGAATAAGAAAAACCTTTCTTGAACAAATAATCAGCAAACTTAATAGCTGACTCAGAGGAAGTAGTAATAGATGAAAAACCAAAGGTGGTACAAAAGGAAACCCAAAGCTGCCATGCGGCTATGTATTTAGCCCATGTTCTATCTGCTAGCGACTGCCTGACAGCCCTGAATATAATCCCAGAGATAAGGAGGGTAATACGTCGGTTCCAACTCCACTTCTGGGGCCAATTGTCGGAAGCGAGACTACTGTCGAAGACAGATAGAATTGCAAATTGTCACTGACTCCTAACCTTGCCTTGAGCCAAATATTATCATTTAGACAATGTAAGACCAAATATCTGAGGATTCTAGCACAAAACCTATTTTTGGAGGAAAGTGTATTAACAGCAAATAGAAAACCCTGGCAATCCGACAGAATTAATAGCCTTTTATTTTTTAAAAGGTGTCCCCACAACACAATGCATGAAAGTAAAGAGAAAAGATCCAAAAATAGTTTGTCATCAGTTAGTTTGTTAGAAACCCAAGTAACAGGCCAAGACTGGAATACCCAATGTGAACAACAGATGGCGCTAAAACCGCGATTTACATCTGTGTAAAAAAGAAGTGGAACAGAATCAGATAATTGAAACGGAGATTGAAAATAAGATCTTCCGTTAAATTTAGAAAGAAATTCCAACCAAATTTTGATATCATCTTTCATTTCAGCAGTAACCCTCACGTGAGAGAAGGGAGATTTCAAGCCTTTTGTAGCATCATAAAGCCTACGAGAAAAAACCCTTCCCATAGGCAAAACCCTCAGGGCAAAATTCAAAGATCCCAACAAAGATTGAAGATCCCTCAAAATAACTTTCTTTTTGTGGAGCATAAGAACCATAGAATTTTGAAGATTTAAGATTTTTTCCATAGGCAATCTGCACTCCATAGAAGAAGAATCTAGGGTGATACCTAAGAAATCAAGACAATTAGTGGGAGAGACTGTCTTCTCCAGAGCTATTGGAATACCAAATTCACTACACACTGAGCTAAACGTATCAAGAAGACTTTGACATGTGTCTGAATTAGGAGGACCGATAAAAAGGAAGTCATCTAAGTAATGACTTTAGTAAATTTGGATTGGACGACCCACTGTAAAAAGGAAGAGAAAGACTCAAAATAAAAAACAAGAGAGAGACAATCCCATTGGGAGGCATTTGTCAAAGAAAAATTTGTCATTGAAGAAAAAACCCAAAGAATTAAAGCCGGAAGGGTTTACAGGTAATAAGCGAAAAGCTGATTGAATATCAGATTTGGATAAAAGGGAATCTTTTCCAAATAGTCTCAATAAATCCAGTAATTGGAGCTGCCGTGTCCCGGGCCGCCCCTGCGCTTTTACGGCTGAGGCGGTTCGCAGCTGAGCCGGCATGACCATCAGCTGCAGGAGGTGCTGGCCTGTGACGTCGCCTGGAATCCCGCGATGTACTGCGGGAAACACGAGTAGACGACATCTTCTCGCGGGCCTCCCGCGCTCGGCTTCCAGGCAGATCTGACGTGGAAGGTGGTGAATAAGGTATCCTGGGGTGGCGCTTCCTCCTGGACCCAGAACGGCCAGACGGCTCCGCTGAGATAAGGACTGCCGGCAGGTTCGGGAGCGAAGGGACGGGAGCCAGAGTAGAAACTTCGCCCGCTGCTAGTGCAGGTTCAAGAGCTAAACAGCTCTCCATCCACTCTGCTCCGTCTTCTTCGCCGGCCCGCTTAATCAGTCTTTGAATAAGGCTGTCCATTGTTACACGGAGTTGTAAATTTCTTTCTTCCTCACAGAGTGAGGAAAAACAGGCAACAGCTGTTTATTTATATGGAGATTTTTCCTGTCAAATTCCAATCCTCCAATCAGCTGGGTGGAAAAAGGCGCCAAGAGAACTATAAACAAACAGATGACAGACAGCTCGTGGCCCCACAGCTTAACCTGAGACCTTAACCCTTTACTACTCAGAACACCATAAAAAGAATATAATGAACTTTAATGCATATAAAAAGCAAGACCTGACAGTGTTTGTGTACCCATGTGACCCCCCCTACATATGATTCGGAGGAGGGCAATCATAAGATTAGAATTCGAAAAAACAAAAGCATGTAGTAAGCACTGTACACACACACTGTACACACACACACTGTACACACTCACTGTACACACGCACACTGTACACACGCACACTGTACACACACTGTACACACGCACACTGTACGTACACACACACTGTACACACACACTGTACACACACTGTACACACGCACACTGTACGTACACACATACACTACACACACTGTAGACACACTGTACACACACTACACACACTGTAGACACACTGTACACACGCACACTGTACGTACACACATACACTGTACACGCACACTCTGTACACACACACTGTACACACACACCATACACACACACACTGTACACACATACACTCTACACACACTGTATGCACACATGTACACAAACTCACTGTACACAAACTATACACACACTGTACGCACACACTGGTTAGGGGACACTGACACTGTGTGGGCACAGTAGTACACTTTATGATGGCACTGGTTATGGGACACTGGCACTGTCTGTCACACAGTACAGTTTATGGGGACATTCTGACACTTTGGTAGTGGTTTTTAGGATTCTAGCACTGTGAATGGGCACATTGGTACAGTTTAAGGGGAGACTGGCACTGTTTATATGGACACCGAAGCGCCATTTACCAGTTTATGAGACACCTGGTCACTGTTTCTGAGGACTCTAGCACTGTGTCTGGGCACATTAGTACAGTGTACGTGTACTCACTGACACTGTTTATAGGACACACTGACACTTTTATGGAGACATCCTGGCACTGTTTGGGTACTGTTAATGGAACACTGCCACTTTTATAGGGAGACCGTGGCAATGTTTATGGTTCATTCTGGCACTGTGTATGGGTAGGTTGGTACAGCTTATGGGGACAATGGTACTGTTCATGGGGGCCGCTGGCACTATTAGTTCATGTGTACCCTCTGGAACTGTTAATGTGTACTGTCTGCCACTGTTTGTGTGCTCTTTGGCATTGTTTATGGGGACAAATGACACTCTTTATGGGGGCATGCTGGCACTGCTTATGTGTACTGTCTGACACTGCTTATGGGGCACTCTGGTACTGTACTGTCTGACAATGTTTGGGGACAATATGGCACTGTTTATAGGAGCACTCTGGCACTTATGTGTACTCTCTAGGACTGCTTATGTGTACTGTCTGGCGCTGTTTATCGGGGCACTCTGGTACTGTTATATGTACTCTTTGGCATTGTTTGTGTGCTCCATGACTGCTTATGGGGGTGCTCTGGTGTTATGTGTACTCCCTGACTGCTTATGGGGGGCTCTGGTATTGTTATGTGTACTTATAGTTCTTAGTAAGGCCTGTTTCACACTTCCGTTTTTGACCATCAGTCAAAATCCGCAGTTTTTGCAAAAAAACGGATCCGTAATTTTTTTTGGAGGATCCGTTTTTTTCCCCATTGACTTGCATTACCAGCGGATCTTGACAGATGGCCATCCGTTGGATCCGTTTTTTTACGGATCCATCAATTTTTTTGCGTCCGCCGAGATGCCTGGACGGACCATGTAACGTTTTTTCTACTGCAGAATCCGCATTTTTATAGAGCGCATGCCCGGCGGAATGAAGTCAGGAGGAAATTTAACCCTCAAGTCATTCCTGGCGGACAGAGAAAAAAAAAATTCTCTCTCTCTGATACTACGAGTGCGTATAGGGATCTAGTTATAGAGTCAGCACCAGTCAGTGGCAAGTTACTGGCCACACGGCACATCCTCCACAGTGCTAGCGTCCGACAGTGCTCCCCTATTGGGCACTGTCGCATTGCGGCTGGCTCAGTCGCCGCGCTGCTGTAGCAGCACTAGTTGGCATCCGTGGTAGCGACGCCGCATGAACGGTAGGTCTAGACGGACATCACCCTGAGTCTTGGGTTAGTCCTGTGACCACATACCATGCGTGCACTCCGCTGAGTCCTGTGAGGTCAACAGGCTCGGCATTTATGTTCATGCCTTTAGCAACTCTGTGAATCAACAGAGTACGCCCAGCGCACATCGTGTGACGTTATAACCCGCGTGTGCTATACCGCCATATAGCGTGTCTGCCATTGTCTAGTAGCGGTGTAGACACCTACTGCACGGTGGACCCCGAGCGGCGAACGCACTTTCTATTATTTAATATTTAATGTGTTCCGCCGTCCCTAACATCTCCATTATCCTTATGGCCACTTCGGCGCTCAGCTACATGACCCTGGTCACATATTACCACAGGGCCAAGATTATCCACCACAACAGGGTGATAGTGAAGCTTGGAACCCCCCCCCCACAAAGAGATGAAGGCTTCCCGCCCTCACCTCCACCAACATACCAGCAATTATCAACAAAAATTGTGCTTTTTTTGCCCTTAGCAAATGAAGGTATATTTTTATATATTTTGTTGTACAAATTATGTATAATACTTAAGGGCCCACATTTTATGGGCAATATATGCCATATGACAAAAATATGGTAAGCACTGTCCCAAGTTTACTTGAGCATTTCTTAAAAACTTGAAAAATCAAAGTTTGGGCTCTTGCCTCATTATTTACTAAAAATGACCTCTTTACACATCTTTAGGCCAAATTAACAGAACACAAAAATATTAAAGGGACAAAGCAAGTTTCTATATCTACACATAAGAACATCACAACAAAGATACAGCCTGATCTTGCCAGGTAGTAGCACCCTGAGGTGATACAAAATACTGGGTGAACACATCACGGACTTTGAGTCCTGAGAGTGGACGCCGTAAAGGGTGCAAATGTGGTCTAGGCCTATCCCCATTGTCCACCACATCAGATGAGGAGCAATCATGCAGTCTAGTGAAGTTATGGAGGACCACGCAAGCTTTGATGACTTCATTGACATTGGCTTCACTCAGCGGAATGGCAGACTGGAGGACACGCCATTTGGCACAAAGAATGCCGAAGGCGCACTCCACCAGTCTTCGGGCACGTGATAGGCGCAAGTTAAATATCCTGCGCCGGTGGTCAAGGTTTCTGTGCGGGTATGGCCTCATTACATGCCTGGTCAATTGGAAGGCTTCATCCACCACTAGGACATAAGGCACCGCTTCTTGATGTGAGCCTGGCAGCTGACGTGGTGGTAGGTCCAACTGGTTATTGCACAGTCACCGACCCATAATGGAAGAATTGAAGACTCTATAGTTTCCAGTTCTTCCATAAGCCCCAATGTCTACAATTATAATCCTGTAGTTACTGTCAACCAGAGCCAACAAAACTACAGAAAAATATTGTTTATAATTATAGAATTGGGACCCTGAGTTCGGTGGCTTACGCACACGGATGTGCTTCCCATCCAGGGCTCCAATACAATTGGGGAATTGGCAGTGCGCCTCAAATCCCCTGGCAATCTTCAACCAGTCTCCCATCTTGGGCTCTGGCATGACCACTTGAAGTCTGGTTCAGATTTGTGAACATGTAGCTCGGACTATGTCAGATATTGTTGATTGCCCAATCAAAAACTCCAGATGGAGTGCTGCATAAGAAAGGCCAGTTGTGAGGAACCTACAATTAAACAAATGGAGAAAATATATACATTTCTACATGCAAAAGGATGCACATATTACATATAGATCACCAGAACAGTGTGTAACTAAGAAGCTAGGCATACACTACATATACACACGTAACACGACTATGTAATGTGTAATAAAACATCATAGTATTGTTACTTAGGCAATAGATTTGGGAAATATTAAGAATGTCACTCAGCAAAAAAGGAGCCACTGAGTAAGATAATTCTTTAGAAAACGAATCATCTACATACATTCTGAAGCTGAGGAATACATACCGTAACGTAAGGAGAAGGCGCTCCTCAGCAGAGATACATTTGCGCATCCGGGTGTCCCGGAAGGTGATCCCTGGGCGTACTGTCTCCAACAAACATCAAATGGTAGAAATGGTCATCCAACTATACAGGAAAAACTTGTCGGGATGTGTCCTCAGAGATGCATAAAGCCTGTGAAAATGGTCTTTATTGAGGCGCTGTCTCAAATGCGGATGCACCCACATTCGTCTCCTCCTCGGATCCTCAATCACTGGGTATGGCTGGCCAAAGCGGCGGGACAAAACCCAGTTGTACAGAACACGGTCAGTTGGGGTGAACTGAAGTGTGTCTGACATGTTTGCAAGACACCAACACAAGCACAGCACCAAACTGGGCAGATTGGAGGCTGCCACCTGATGAGGCAATAAATAGGGTTGGTGCTGATGATTTAAATTATGTGCAGGCCTCAAAACCGTTAAATGTCCATTTTGCAAGGTTGCGAAAAAAAAAAGCTTTACGGATGATATACGGATTACTTACGGATGCTTACATGAGAAAAATATGTGGCCACACCCTGACAACGGAGGACATACGGATCACTATTTAGGGACCATTTATGCGTATTACGGCCATAAAATACGGACCGTATTTTTATACGTTGTGTGTGACTCCAGCCTTATTGTGAGTTTTTTTCAGACCCTCATTCATGAATATTCTTTCTTGTGGTGGCAATGTTTCAGCTCACAGACCCTTCCTCAGGCTTAATATAGACCGAAAACCAGTATAATATGAGAAAGTACATTAATAGCGTGAGGTAAGGGGGAGCCAGAATCTACAGGAAAAGCAGCTGTGGTTTATATAAGGAACACCCAGCATGGAAATACAGCTTGATATTAACATAGTAACATAGTTTTGAAGGCTGAAGGAAGACCTTATGTCCATCTAGTTCAGCCTATTTTTAGTGCAGCTGTTCTGCATTGTTGATCCTGGGGAAGGCAAAAAACCCACAGAGTAGAAGCCAATCTTCTCCATAGGGAAAAAAATTCCTTCCCCTCAGCTGGGTCAACCATCTACCTATAATATTATGTTATTCGTAACCTTCTATACTGTTACTCACAAGAAAAGCATCCATTCCTTTCTTAAATTCATTCAGTGAGTTGGCCATCACCACTTCCTCAGGAAGAGAATTCCAGAGCCTCACTGCTCTTACTGTGAAGAACCCTCTTCTATGCTGGTGCAGAAATTGTCTTTCCTCCAAATGAAGAGAATGCCCCCTTGTTCTTGTCACAGTCCTTGGTACAAACAGTTCATTGGAGAGATCTCTGTATTGCCCTCTGATATACTTGCACATATATATTAAGTCTCCCCTAAGTCTTCTCTTTTCTAGAGTAAATAGACCTAATTTTGATAACCTTTCTGGGTATTGTAGTGAACCAACTCCATTTATCATTTTAGTAGCCCGCCTTTGAACCCTTTCAAGTTCAGTAATGTCTTTCTTGAGCACCGGCGTCCAAAATTGCACACAATACTCCAAGTGTGGTCTGACGAGTGATTTGTACAGAGGGAGAATTATGTTTTCATCTCGTGTCCCCAGACCTCTTCTAATGCATCCCATGACCCTATTTGCTTTGGTGGCAGCTGCCTGACACTGGGCACTCCAATTTAGCTTCTTATTGACTAAGATGCCTAAGTCTTTTTCCATGTCTGATTTCCCCAGCAGTTTCCCATTTAGTAAGTAATTGTAGCATCTGTTTCTCCTTCCCATGTGCATAACCTTACACTTATCTGTGTTAAACCTCATTTGCCATTTTTCAGCCCAATTCTCCAATTTACTCAAATCTGTCTGTAGTTGCAAACTGTCCTCCTTTGTGTTAACTACCTTACATAGTTTTGTATCATCTGCAAATACTGATATTTTACTGTGTAAGCCATCCATTAGATCATTAATAAATATATTAAATAGTAGGGGGCCCAATACAGAACCCTGTGGTACCCCACTAGTAACCCTGGCCCAATCTGAGTATGCCCCATTAATAACCACTCTTTGTTTTCTATCACTAAGCCAGCTACCTACCCATCTACACACATTTTCCCCTAGCCCAAGCTTTCTCATCTTACTTACCAATCTTTTATGTGGGACAGTATCAAATGCTTTAGAGAAGTCGAGATAAATGACATCCAATGATTCTCCTTGGTCCATTTGAGAGCTTACATCCTCATGGAAGCTGATCAGGTTAGTTTGACAGGAGCGATCCTTCAAAAATCCATGTAGATATGGAGTTAAACATTTATTAACATTGAGATATTCCATAATGGTATCCCTTAGAAACCCTTCAAAAATTTTACCCACAACAGATGTTAAGCTTACTGGTCTATAGTTTCCAGGTTCCCTTTTACACCCCTTTTTGAATATTGGTACCACATTTGCTTGCCGCCAATCAAAAGGAACAGACCCTGTTTCTATAGAGTCTTTAAATAAAAGGAATAGAGGCCTGTCTATCACATTACTTAACTCCCTTAATACCCGAGGGTGAATGCCATCAGGGCCTGGTGATTTGTCAATTTTAATCTTACTAAGGCGGTTCTGCACTTCTTCCAGGGTTAGGCAGGTAATACTTAATGCGGAGTTTACATTATCACTCAGCGATCTGTCACTGGACAGTGATGTCCCACCTGGGACAATGTAATAAAGTTAAAAAAAAAAAAGTGTAAAAATAATTTTTTAAAAATCGCTAAATAAATTAGTAAAAAAGAAAAAATATTCCCCAATAAATTCATTTTTTGAAAATAAAAAAAAAAAACAATAAAAGTACACATATTTGGTATCGCCACGTCCGTAACAACCCGCCCTATAAAACTGTCCCATTAGTTAACCCCTTTAATGAACCCCTTTAAAAATAAAAATAAAAAACGAAGCAAAAAAATAATGATTTATTATCATACCACCGAACAAAAAGTGCAATAACGCGCGATCAAAAAGATGCTTATAAATATCCATGGTACCACTGGAAACGTCATCTTGTCCCGCAAAAAACGAGCTGCCATACAGCATCATCCGCAAAAAAATAAAAAAGTTATAGCTTGCAGAATAAAGTGATGCAAAAATAATTATTTTTTATATAAAATAGTTTTCATTGCATAAAACCGACAAAACATAAAAAAACGACCTAAATGAGGTATCGCTGTAACCGCACTGACACGAAGAATAAAACCGCTTTATCAATTTTATCTCACGCGGAACAGTGTAAACACACCCCCCAAAAGAAATTCATGAAACGCTGGTTTTTGTTCATTCTGCGTCCCAAAAATCAGAATAAAAAGCGATCAAAAAATGTCACTGTCATGGTATGCCTAGGTTACTTTAGGCAAAAACCCCGGGACCCCTGCGATGTCCCTCAGACTAGGGGAACCCTGTCTGTCCCTCTACCCAGGGTTTACACTGAAGGTGTGCCTGCCTGAGCCTCCACCCTGTCCCTGTCTCCTGTCCAGCCCTAAGCTGAACCCACCACCCTCCACCCAGTGAGGGGACCAGACACCAGACCCCACAAATACGTATGGACAGGGGTAAAAGAAACACCACACAGTTAATACACAAGGGAATACAATAATGTGCAAGGGCAACCAAATATATATATAACAGATTGGAGAAAGAACCACTGAGAGATATACTGCACCAGATATCAGACGCTCCAACACCACCACTGCTGACCGGTATTGCTAGCACTAGGCTAAAGCTATAGTCAGCGACGCCCATAGTCAGGACGAACTATTTAAAGACCAAGGGCGTGGCCCAGCCCTCAGCCAGCATGACAACCTGGTTAACCCTATCCCGACTGGAACAGAATACCCAACAGGGTATTACCGCTGTCTGCCGGACACCCTGGTGTGAACAGTGTCCGACATGACAGTACCCCGCCTTCTACGAGGGACCTCCGGAACCTCACCATGTCGAGGCTCTGGCTTGTCCGGATGGCGACGATGGAACATAGTAACCAGTCGATCAGCATGAATGTCAGAGGCCGGCACCCATGTCCTCTCCTCAGGACCATAGCCACGCCAGTGGACCAGGTACTGTAGAGTGCGACGCACAACCCTAGAGTCCACCACTTTGGACACCTCAAATTCCAACGCGCCATCCACCAAGACGGGAGGTGGTGGCCCGGGGGAACCATCCACCAAACCCACGACCTTCTTTAGCAATGCTTTGTGAAATACATTATGAATCTTATACATAGCCGGCAACTCCAAACGAAATGCCACGGGGTTGATCACTGCGGAGATTCTAAATGGGCCAACGAACCTGGGACCCAACTTAAGTGATGGTATCTTGAGCTTAATGTTCCTAGTAGATAACCACACCCAATCACCCACACACAGGTCCGGACCTGGCACACGTCTGCAGTCAGCCACCCGTTTGTACCTGGAACCCACCTTCAACAAGCGCTGCTTGACTCTCCTCCAAACAGACGACAATTGAGCTCCCAACTGGTCCTCCTCAGGGACGCCAACTGAGCACCCCTGACGCAAGGTGCAAAATTGAGGATGTTGACCATACACACAAAAAAAAAAGGAGATTCCCCAGACGATTCCTGGCAATGGTTGTTTATTGCGAATTCTGCCAGAGGAAGAAACGCTGACCACTCTTCCTGATTGTCGGAAATAAAGCAGCGCAAGTATTGCTCCAGGTTTTGGTTCATCCGCTCAGTCTGTCCATTCGACTGAGGGTGGAAAGCTGATGAATGAGATAATTTGATTCCAAGGCGAGAACAAAAAGCTCTCCAAAACTTTGCCACAAACTGCGTACCTCGATCAGACACAATGTCAGACGGGACACCATGAAGTCTGACCACCTCGCGAATAAATATCTGAGCAAGAGTCTTAGCATTGGGCAAAGACGGTAAAGCAACGAAATGTGACATTTTGGAGAACCTATCAACAATTACCAAAATGACCGAGTTCCCTGCCGAGGCGGGCAAGTCAGTAATAAAATCCATGGAAATCTCAGTCCATGACTTACTGGGCACCCCGAGAGGCTGCAAGCTACCAGCGGGACGGGAACGAGGAGTCTTGGCCCGTGCGCACGTGGTACAGGCAGCCACATATGAGGCCACATCCTGCCGGATTTTAGGCCACCAAAAACGACGCGATACCAGTTCCAGAGTGCTCTTAACCCCTGGATGACCTGCCAGTACCGTGTCGTGATGTTCGCCCAACACTCTAGAGCGTAGATGTAGCGGCACAAAAGATTTATTAGCAGGCAACCCCGGCGGTACCACCTCCTGAGCCTCCGCAATCTCTGCCTCAATCTCTGTCGTGATGGCAGATACCACCACACCCCTTTGGAGAATAGGCACCGGCTCTTCACATAACTCTCCACCAGGAAAACACCTGGATAAAGCGTCTGCCTTAATATTCTTCGAACCAGGTCGATAGGTAACAATGAAGTTGAACCGGGTGAAGAATAATGCCCAGCGAGCCTGTCTGGAGGACAGGCGCTTAGCAGATTCTAAATAAAGCAAATTCTTATGGTCGGTTATCACAGTAATCTGATGAACAGCCCCCTCCAAGAAGTGTCGCCACTCCTCAAATGCCAATTTGATGGCCAATAGTTCCCTGTTGCCAATATCATAATTACGCTCCGCAGGCGACAGCTTCTTGGAGAAGAAGGCACACGGATGCAACTTGGCCCAAGAAGGGCCCTGAGACAGTACAGCCCCCACTCCAACCTCCGACGCATCCACCTCCACGACAAACGGTAAGGAGACATCGGGCTGCACCAGAATGGGCGCTGAGGCAAAACTATTCTTGAGGAATTCAAACGCCTGTACCGCAGGCTCAGACCAGTCAGAAAAGTCGGTACCCTTCTTAGTCATGTCAGTCAGTGGTTTGGCAATCATAGAGAAGTTCTTAATAAATTTCCTATAGTAATTGGAGAAGCCAAGAAATCGCTGAAGCGCCTTAAGATTATCAGGCCGATCCCAATGTAGTACCGCCTGCACCTTTGCGGTGTCCATCTTAAAACCTGAGGCGGAGATTATATAACCCAAGAACGGTAGCTCCTGTACGAGAAACACACATTTTTCAAGCTTGACATAGAGCCTGTTCTCTCTGAGCAACTGCAGAACCTGTCTAACATGCTCTATATGTGTATCATGGTCGCGAGAGAAAATGAGGATGTCGTCAAGATAAATTATAACGAACCTCCCCAACAACTGAGAGAAGACATCATTAATGAAGTGTTGAAAGACCGCCGGTGCCATAGTCAACCCAAACGGCATTACCAAACTCTCAAAGTGACCCTCAGGGGTATTGAACGCTGTCTTCCACTCATCCCCCTGACAGACTCTTATAAGATTGTACGCCCCCCTGAGGTCCAGTTTGGAGAACCACCTGGCACCAACCACTTGGTTGAATAAATCGGGTATAAGTGGCATAGGGTAAGGATCACGGACCGTAATCTGGTTGAGTTCTCTGAAATCCAGACACGGGCGTAAACCGCCATCCTTCTTTTTAACAAAGAAGAAGCCAGCAGCCAGAGGAGAAGAAGAAGGTCTAATATGACCCTTGCTCAGGCTATCCGCAATGTATTCCTTGAGAGCTAGTCTCTCGGGACCTGAGATATTAAACATTCTAGCTTTGGGTAACTTGGCCCCTGGTTTCAACCTAATAGCACAGTCATAGGGGCGATGCGGTGGTAGTTCCGAACAACCCTTCTCAGAAAATACATCCGCATAATCCAGCAACGGCTCCGGGATACTGGGGGTCAAAGCGGAAATACATGTAGCCAGGCACCTCTCCTGACACTCCCTGATCCACTGAATTATGTCCTGGGTCTTCCAATCAATAACAGGATTATGCATTGACAACCATGGAAAGCCCAGAACCATCTGAGCCGGTAAGTTACTAAGCACCTTACAAGTTACCCGCTCTGAGTGTAATACTCCGATGTGGAGTTGTATATCCAACACACACTCTGTGATCTCCCCTTGAGACAACGGGGAAGCATTGATGGTAACCACCCGGATGGGGTTCGGCAATTTCTCCACCGGAAATCCCGCTGTATGCGCGAACCTCTCATCAATGAGATTGGCAGCTGAGCCACTATCAATAAATACTGTAATAGAGAGCATTTGCCCCCCAAGTACCACCCTAGCAGGGAGCATACACTGGGAAACCATGACGGAGGACACACAAAGGCTCAGACTAGACTCCTCCAAACCCTCTGAGCCTATCAGTTTTCCGCCGGCGCGCCCTTCTTAGGTACCAGGGGGCAAGCGTTAATAAAATGTCCTCCTTTGCCACAAAAAAAACAGAGCCCCTGCCTTCTGTGCCAAGGACGTTTAGGCTTGTTACTCGGTGACTGTGCTATACCAGCGATCTGCATGGGTTCCACGGATTCACCCGCGGCAACCTCACCGACCACTCCCCCACCCCCCGGAGGCAACGAAACCAGCGCCCCCTGACGGAGACGTCGGGCTATGCGTACTACAAGTGCCATCGCAGCCTCCAGAGAGGTGGGAGTCTCGTACATTAGGAGAGTCTGTTTAACCCTTCTAGAAACCCCATGCAAAAATTGACTTCTAAGCGCAGGGTCATTCCACTGCGTGTCCACCGCCCAGCGCCGGAATTCCGTGCAGTAATCCTCAGCTGGTCGATCACCCTGTAGCAGTGAGCGTATCTTAGACTCTGCTAAGTTTAATCTATCCGGATCGTCATAGATCAAACCCAGAGCAGAGAAAAAAAAATCTACAGATTCAAATGCCGGTGAGTCTGAAGGGAGTGAAAAGGCCCAGGCCTGTGGGTCACCACTCAGCAAAGAAATCACCAAGCCCACGCGTTGAGCCTCATTACCTGAGGAATGTGGACGCATACGGAAATACAATTTGCATGATTCACGAAACACCGTGAACTTACCACGATCACCAGCAAATCGTTCAGGAAGGGGAAACTTGGGCTCAGCTGCCCTGGCTGCAGCCTCAGCAGGTACTGCAGGAGCTGACAGGCCTTGTTGCTGGACCGCCCCCCTGAGTTCAGTGACCTGTATGGATAGAGCCTCCAGCTGCTTGGTTAGGGAAAGTATAGGATCCATAGTAAGTAACCCCTATATTCCCTAGCTATACCTTTTTTTTTTTTTTTTCACTTTATTATTTGGGCCGACTATAATGTAATGGTATGCCTAGGTTACTTTAGGCAAAAACCCCGGGACCCCTGCGATGTCCCTCAGACTAGGGGAACCCTGTCTGTCCCTCTACCCAGGGTTTACACTGAAGGTGTGCCTGCCTGAGCCTCCACCCTGTCCCTGTCTCCTGTCCAGCCCTAAGCTGAACCCACCACCCTCCACCCAGTGAGGGGACCAGACACCAGACCCCACAAATACGTATGGACAGGGGTAAAAGAAACACCACACAGTTAATACACAAGGGAATACAATAATGTGCAAGGGCAACCAAATATATATATAACAGATTGGAGAAAGAACCACTGAGGGATATACTGCACCAGATATCAGACACTCCAACACCACCACTGCTGACCGGTATTGCTAGCACTAGGCTAAAGCTATAGTCGGCGACGCCCATAGTCAGGACGAACTATTTAAAGACCAAGGGCGTGGCCCAGCCCTCAGCCAGCATGACAACCTGGTTAACCCTATCCCGACTGGAACAGAATACCCAACAGGGTATTACCGCTGTCTGCCGGACACCCTGGTGTGAACAGTGTCCGACATGACAGTCACGTGCCCGAAAATGATACCAATAAAAGCATCAACTCGTCCCGCAAAGAATAAGACCTCACATGACTCGGTGGGTCAAAATACGGAAAAATTATAGCTCTCAATATGTGGTGAAGCAAAAACTATTTTTACAATAAAAAGCGTCTTTTAGCGTGTGACAGCTGCCAAACATAAAAACCGCCATAAATAGTAAATCAAACCCCCCGTTATCACCCCCTTAGTTAGGGAAAAATAATAAGATAAAAAAAATGCATTTATTTCCATTTTCCCATTAGGGTTAGGGCTGAGATTAGGGTTAGGGGTGTGTCGGGGTTAGGGTTGGAGTTAGAATTGGGGGGTTTCCACTGTTTGGGCACATCAGGTGCTCTCCAAATGCAACATGGCGTCTGATCTCAATTCCAGCCAATTCTGCGTTGAAAAAGTCAAATGGTGCTCCTTCCCTTCCAAGCTCTGCCATGTGCCCAAACAGTGTTTTACCCCCACATATAGGGTATCTGTGTACTCAGGACAAATTGCAAAACAACTTTTGGGGTCCAATTTCTCCTGTTACCCTTAGGAAAATAAAAAATTGGGGGCAAAAATATCATTTTTGTGGAAAAAAATGATTTTTATATTTTCACGCCCAGGCGTTAAAAACTTCTGTGAAGCACTTGTGGGGTATCAGCACACTCAGGACAAATTGCACAATATCTTTTAGGGTCCTGTTACCCTTGGAAAAATACAAAGCTTAGAACAAGGATGAATGCTCATCGTCACACAATAAGAGAAAAAAGAATGGATCTACCTGTGGCAAAACATTTCTGTATCCCTGATCACAGCAGCGTGGATATGAAATTACTGGTATTGAAAGGTAACTTCAATTCTCAGAGAGAGAGACGAGTTTGGGAGTACAAATTTATGACGACCTTTGACACTCTAAGTGCTGGAATGAATGTGTTGCATGGATTTATGTCTTTTTACATCAATTAAGGAATTTCCTTTTAAAACCGTGTGGGGGCATCACAACACAGAACTAGACCCCAATCAGAGGACCATAAAACATCCGGACTCCTTATCTATGAACTGGTCCAATGTTTATATTTATGTTTCTCCCTCTCCCATATTGATAGTTCTGCTTCACGTCACTTGTCTTATCTATTGCATTTTTTCTAGGCTGTATTGTGCATAAATATGTGACTTCAGATTTTGTATTAGTCTAGCCTGATGAAGAGACCTGAGTAGTCTCGAAAGCTTGCAATGTGTTACCATCTTTTCAGTTAGCCATTAAAAGGTATCAACTACTGAGGACTCTCAATCCTGAATATTTTCCTTGGAAAAATAAGAATTGAGGGTGAAAAGATCATTTTTGTGGAAAAAATAAGATTTTTTAATTGTATGGCTGTATGTTATAAACTTCTGTGAAGCCCTTGGGGGTTCAAAGCTCTCACCACACATCTAGATAAGTTCCTTAGGGGGTCTGTTTCCAAAATGGTGTCATTTGTGGGGGGTTTCCACTGTTTTGGTACATCAGGGGTTTTCCAATCTCGACATGGTGTCCGATCTCAATTCCAGCCAAAAACGTCAAATGGCGCTTCTTCCCTTCTGAGCTCTGCCATGCACCCAAATAGTCATTTACACCCACATATGGGGTATCAGCGTACTCAGGACAAATTGCACAATAACTTTTAGGGTCCTGTTACCCTTGGAAAAATAAAAATTGGGGGTGAAAAGATCATTTTTGTGGAAAAAATATGATTTTTTAATTGTACCGCTGTACGTTATAAACTTCTGTGAAGCCCTTGTGGGTTAAAGTTCTCACCACATATCTAGATAAGTTCCTTGGGGGGTCTAGTTTCCAAAATGGGGTCAATTGTGGGGGGTTTCCACTGTTTAGGTACATCAGGGGCTCTCCAAACGCGACATGGCGTCCGATCTGAATTCCAGCCAATTTTGCATTGAAAAAGTCAAACGACGCTCCTTCCCTTCTGAGGTCTGCCATGTGCCGAAACAGTGGTTCCCCCCCACATATCAGGTATCAGCGTACTCAGGACAAATTGCACAATAACTTTTGCAGTCCAATTTCTCCTGTTACCCTTGGTAAAATAAAAAAAATTGAACCTGAATTATTTTTTTTGTGAAAAAAAGTTAAATGTTCATTTTTTTTTTAAATATTCAAAAAATTCCTGTGACACACCTAAAGGGTTAATAAACTTCTTGAAAGTGGTATTGAGCACCATAAGGGGTGCAGCTTTTAGAATGGTGTCACTTTTGGGTATTTTCTATCATATAGACCCCTCAAAGTGGCTTCAAATGTGATGTGGTCCGTAAAAATAAAATGGCGTTGCAAAAATGAGAAATTGCTGGTCAATTTTTAACCCTTATAACTTCCTAACAAAAAAAAATTTTGGTTCCAAAATTGTGCTGATGTAAAGTAAACATGTGGGAAATGTTATTAATTACGTTTTTTGTGCGCCGTATCTCTGTGATTTAAGGGCATAAAAATTCAAATTTTGGAAAATTGCAAAATTTTCAAAATTTTCACCAAATTTCTGTTTTTTTCACAAATAAACGCAAGTTATATGAATGAAATTTTACCACTAACATGAAGTACAATATGTCACGAGAAAACAATGTCAGAATCACCAGGATCCATGGAAGCATTTCAGAGTTATAACCTTATAAAGGGACAGTGGCCCGGTCATGAACGTGCAAACCACCATTGGGGCTTAAGGGGTTAAAGGGCCGACACCATCAATTTTAATCATTTTACTGTTTATATAATTAAAGAATAGTTTGGAGTTTGTTTTACTTTCCTTAGCAATGAGTCTCTCAGTTTCCACTTTTGCTAAATGTATTTGTTTTTTTCACGTTTTATTTTTTTCTCTATAACTTTTTAATGCTTCTTCATTGCCTTCTTGTTTTAGCTTCTTAAATGCCTTGTTCTTGTTATTTATTGCCCTTTTTACATCCTTATTTAGCCACATTGGTGTTCTCCTGTTCTTAGCCCTTTTATTTCTGTACGGTATGGCTAGCTCGCAGTGGGTGTGTAAAACTGATTTAAATATTTCCCATTTATTTTCTGTACTCCTATTTTTGAGGACATTGTCCCAATCAATTCAGCGAAGGTCCTCTCTAAGCTGATCAAACTTTGCTTTCCTGAAATTCAGCGTTTTCGTAACCCCCTTCCAGGGCACCTTACTGAAGGACAAGTGGAATTGTATTATATTGTGGTCACTGTTCCCTAGGTGCCCATCGACTCGTACTTCTGTTATTCTATCTGGCCTGTTGCTTAAAATTAAGTCCAGAAGGGCTGTCCCTCTAGTTGGGCCCTGCACAAGTTGTGACAGATAATTATCATTGGTCACTGACAGAAATTGGTTTCCTTTCTGAGATACGCAGGTTTCAGTTTCCCAGTCCATGTCGGGGTAGTTGAAGTCCCCCATATTAATCACCTCATTGTGATTGGCTGCTTTGTCTATTTGTTTCAATAATACATTTTCAGTGGTTTCTGTTATGGCTATAACAAACCCCTATGAGGATTTTATTACTTTTCCCTCCTTGTATCTCCACCCATAGAGACTCCACCTCTTCATTTCCCTCTTGTATATTTTCTCTTAGTGTGGGCTTTAAAGTGGACTTTATATATAGACAGACTCCACCCCCTTTCCTTTTTTAGCGATCCCTCCTAAACAAATCATATCCTTGCAAGTTAGCCGCCCAGTCATAGCTGTCGTCTAACCATGTCTCAGTTATTCCTACTATATCGTATTTTTCTTCATACATTCCCAACTCCAGATCTTCAATCCTATTGGTCAGGCTTCTTGCATTGGTCATCATGCAGGAAAGAAGTTTTGCTTCCTTTTTCTTAGCTTCCTTCTGAGTACCCTATCTTGGGTCCTCTTTACCACATCTAGTATCCTTGATTAGTTTGTCCTTCTGCTGCATATTCTTGTCTGCTGCATTTCCTCCCATCCCCTCTTCTAGTTTAAAGCCCTCCTGATGAGTGTGGCAAGTCTTCTGGCGAATGTGTGTTTCCCAGGTTTTGTGAGGTGTATCCCATCTCTTGCGAGAAGTCAATCGTAGAGGTAATTCACGCCATGGTCCAAGAATCCAAATCCTTGCTGCCTACACCACCGTCGTAGCCAGTTGTTCACCTCTAGTATCCTATTCCATCTTCTGATGCCATGACCATCGACTGGGAGGATTGATGAGAAAACAACCTGTACGTTCCGTTCCTTTATTTTCTTCCCCAGAATTTCAAAGTCTTCACAGATAGTTGGTAGGTCATTTCTTGCCGTCTCGTTTGTATCAGTAGGAAAGGGTAGTCGTCCTTGGATTTGAGGATAGTTGGTATCCTGTTGGCCACATCCTTGATTTTTGCTCCTGGGAGGCAGCATACTTCACGTGCGGTTATGTCCGGCCTGCAGATAGTTGCCTCCTCTTTTCTTTCTGGACGCACTGCTTGTTGCTCGTGTTTTTGAGTGTCATTTGTTTCCGCTTTTGTTGACAGAGTAACTTCTTTTGTTGATAGTGTGTCTTTTCTTGTAGCTACGGTATCATCCTGAGCTGTGCCATTTTCGTTCTCCAGCATGAGGGCTTCATATTGGTTGCTAAGCTGTGTGGGTGGTGATGACCACTTGATCCGTTTGCTTCTTTTCGTCACATGGCTCCACTTTTCAGCCTTTGTATGTGCTCTGAAGCTTTTTTCACTTTCCGTATCCTGAATGGTTGCTTCTGCTTCATCCAAGAAGTCCTCATGTTCTTTAATTACCTTCAATGTTGCTATTCTTTCTTCCAGTCCCTGCACCAGTGGCTACCATCAATAGTAGCAGATCATGCAGCTGCTATGGGGCCCGGGGTGAGGGGGCCAGGATGGGTGAGGGAGCCTGCGACGGCCGCAGCGGTTTGGCAGCTGTGCTGTGCTGACACAGTATTATCTCCTTTAATTAAATGTAAGCGATGGCCGCCGTATACCCCCGGGCCCCTTGAAGCACCCCTTTCCTTGTTTCCTGGTCAGCAGCTGGCTGAAGTCTCTGGCTGGATTTGCATAAGAACGCCACGCCTCCTAGCAGCCAGAGAGGGTGCAGCACACGTGCATTGCAGGAAGCAGAAGGGTCTCTGGTGCTGATGGTCTACATGTACAAGGTGATGTGTTATAATAAAGGGTCCTGTCTGCACGTGTAGGCTGTCTGCCAGTGGTGGGCTGTGCTTGGTCAGGATATAGCAGAGCGCTGTGTGTTCCCCTGCAGAACATGAGCTCACAAGAAGGAGTTAAGATGTTGCTCCTTGGGAGGAGGGAGGAGACCCAGCCATCTGTCAGGAGGTGGATGAGGTGTGTGAAGGACTTTGGTTTCCTCCCTGTGTATTGTGACATACCGTGTTTCCCCGAATATAAGACAGTGTCTTACATTCTTTTGACCCCCAAAAGTCCCACTATGTCTTACTTTCGGGGTATGTCTTACTTTCGGGGTATGTCTTATATTAGAAAAAAAAAAATGACGATTTTTGTTTTAACCAAAAAATAACATTTATTAACAAGCTGAACAGTGTGGTGTTCACCACAAAACAGTTTTATTAAACCAAGTGCCCAAGAAAGTGCCAAGAATGTCTTGTTACAACCGTATCATGATGGTATTTCCATGTATAACATGTAAAACATTTAAAACAATGAAAAACGGTAACAATGAACAGTCTGAATAAGTTATACTGGAAGATAAAACAAGATTTATTCGATGACAACCATGTCATCATCTTCAGGAACATCATCGTAAACATCCACACTCTGAGGTTCCTGTGGATTTTCTTGGGACTCTCGGGAATCCATTTCCGCCTGAATCATTGGCCCATATCTCTCATGGGTAGCAATGGCACTGTCCTGAAATGAGCAGGCCTTGTCCAGGTAGCCAGCTCGCAGTGCATTTTCAATGCAGGTGTCACTGATCTTATCCCATGAATTCTTCACCCAGTTCACAATCTCAGGCAGTTTTGGCTTAACAAAGTTCCCACGTACGTTCCTCTCCATACGGTTTTCAATGTAGTCATTGATTTCCGCACGCAGATTGTCCTTGAAGGGCTTGTTTATGGCGATATCCAGAGTCTGGAGATAAGCCGTCATCCCTGCCGGAATCATGATCTGGTCGATACGTCGCTCATGAAGGAAGTTTTTCATGTCTTTAGCCCGGTGTGTGCTGGCTACATCCCAGATCAGCATCCCTCTTTTGCTCCCTCGCATAACAAGCGGCAGCATTAAATCAAGCCACTTCCTTATAACCGCTTGTGTGGCCCAGGCTTTTTCCATTTCCAGCACATAAATACCAGAAACCCGCTCTATCTTGTCCTTCTTGCCCTTTGAAATCAGCAAAGGTGTGACTTTAGTGCCATCCAGACGAATCGCCAAAATGCAGGTGACACGTGCACTTTCATAAGCGGTGGAGGGAACGTACACTGAGGAGGCACCTCGTTGATCAACGGTGGTTTGAGCTGCTTGGCCCATGAACACAGCAGTTTCATCCATGGCGATCATGTGGCAAAGATTGTATTTGGAGAAGTCAGTGTCATCCACAAACTTCTTGTAGGCAAATGCACGTTTCACAATCTCTGCATCTACCAGCCTAAAGAGGGTCGTGGATCTTCTCAGAGACAGGTCATTGCGTTCCATGAAGTTATCCACCCAGTGCTGTGACGCCTTGAATTGTTCAGGGGTAATGTCAAACTGTGGTGCCACAGCAAGGGCATACTCCTGAATCTGAGCCCTGGTCACCACCAATGTCTTCGCTCTCCTGTCAGCAACCCACTCACACACCAGGCTTTCCAGCTCGGGATACATTGGCTGCCGACCACATCCAACCTTACGCCTTTTAGCCATTCCACTCTCCGCTTTCTCACTCAGGTTAGTGTATTCTGCATGCCATTTTTGGAACAGTCGGTGATCCAACATCTTCTCCTTGCAGAACTCCACTACATTTTTGCCCCAAGATTCTTCAACCATGGCTTTTTTATACTCCACAGAGTAGCTCTTCCTTTTACTCGGACCGGAACCACTCATGTCTGGGGGCAAAAATATACGGTAGCGTATAAGCATTGCTTATGGTTCCGTATCACAGTCACCCATACAGTCCCATACAGTATCCCACAGCAGCCTGCCATACAGAAGGGTTGCTGCCATTACAGTACGGTATCTCACAGCCTGCCATTGTACAGTATCCCAAAGCCTGCCATTATTGTACAGTATCCCACAGCCTGCCATTGTACAGTATCCCACAGCCTGCCATTGTACAGTATCCCACAGCCTGCCATTGTACAGTATCCCACAGCCTGCCATTACGGTATGGTACATTATCCCACAGCCATTGCTTACCGGATGGCGATTCCTCTGCGGTGCGGGACAGGGCAGGGCAGGCTTCTTCTTCCTCGTGCAGGGGGACACTGGCCAATGAGCTGTGACGTCAGGGCGGCGGCCGGCGGGCGGGCTCACAGAAGCCGCTGGGCCAATCAGAGAGGCCCTGACTTCTGCCCGGGGGACACAGGGGGACACAGGCACCGGTACCGGTATGTTAAACCTAATGCATTATACCGGTACTGCACAACGTCTTACTTTCGGGGCACCGCTGATCCGCTATGTCTTATAAACGGGGGATGTCTTACATTAGGCATCCCCCATTATTCCCCTAGTACGTCTTACATTCGGGGGTGTCTTATATTCGGGGAAAGATGGTAACATTTCTTCTTCAGTAGTGATGTGTCGTTCCTGAACGATCTTATTCAAAGAGCCGGCTCCCTGCTGTGAACGAAATGAGCCGGCTCTGCAGGGAGAACAGCCGAGTTTTTTTGTTTTTTTTTCTGGCGCCTGGCAGCTTCAGCTTAGTGAAGCCTGACTGTGACTCATCTGGGGGAGGAGCGGTCAGGAGAGGAGGAGATGTGGAGTTGTGGGCTGTAAATAAATGCACGTGAGTTAACCCTTCAGTCCCAAATATAGCCTGCCAGTTCCTCCATGGCATATATGGTATGTGACTATGTGTAGTAGGAGGAGGGACTCAGCACATTGTTTGTCATCATCATCATCTGCAATGACCTGTGCGTTACCTTTAGTCCCAAATATAGATATACTTCACTGGCCCCTCATCCATGGCATATACATACAGTATATGGTATGTGTAGGAGGAGAGACTCCGCACATTGTTTGGTATATCATCTTCTCATAGTGTTAGGCCAGGTTCACATTGCGTTGATGGCCCTGTGTTCAACGGGATCGTTACATAGCGGCACTAACGCTCCCATTGGCCGCAATGATACTAACGCATCCAAACGCATGATGCGTTACTTCATGGCGCACCCCCAAATGCTGCAGACCGTGTTCCAGGGTGCGTCATGAAGTAACGCATCATGCCGATATTCGATGCGTTAGTATCACTGTGGCCAAAGGGTGCGTTAGTGCTGCTATGTAACGGATCCCGTTGAACGCAGGGCCAGGAGGATTCAGGACAACACTACAGGGAGGAGGATAGACGACGTCAGTTGTTGCTGCTAAGGGCTCATACTCACTTGCGAGAGAGTCGCGTGTTTCTCGTCTGAGTCTCTCGCATGGAAACCTGGCACTGCCGCCAGCACTGGGACTGAAGCATGCGGCTACATGTATTTCTATGCAGCTGCCCCCTCCAGTCCGAGTGCCGGCGGCAGTGCCAGGTTTCCATGCGAGAGACTCGCACGAGAATCACGCGACTCTCTCGCAAGTGAGTATGAGCCCTAAGGGTAGGGGAAGTAATGTAAAGTGATTTTAGGTAAAACCTGTGGAGAGATCTAGGTCCAGCTCCAGTTAATATATAGAGTTCAGCTGGTGTCACACTTGCATATTTTGGCTGCACACGGATCCGTTTTCGTCACCACTGACTTTCAGTGGTGACGGATGGAACTTGCATGTGCATCCAGTTGTCACCGTTTTCCCACAGATCCGCGTGTCTGCATATTTTATCAGATGCACAAAAACGCAACTTGTTGCAGTTTTGTGTCATCTGAAAAACACGCAGGCACAGGGAGACGCACGGATCCGCAGCTACACGTCTGGAATTAACATGGAGCTCTATGGAGCACGGATCCAGGAGAACACGGATCCATGTGCAGGGATCTGTTTTGCGGCACTGAGCATGCTCGGAAGCGAGTGATGTGCTGTATGGGAAAGTGATGAAACTGTATGGGAACAGACTGCAGACATAATGTAGACTACGTCTGTATGCTTATCTGTCATACAGTGATCTTTCCTGCCTCACTAGAAGAGCTTGTGCCCTATGTTACAGTGTGGTCATGATAATAAAATGTATTGGGAGCATGTATACAGTTGTGGCCAAAAGTATTGACACCCCTGCAATTTTGTCAGATAACACTCAGTTTCTTCCTGAAAATGATTGCAAACACAAATTCTTTGGTATTATTATCTTCATTTAATTTGTCGTAAATGAAAAAACACAAAAGAGAATGAAGCAAAAAGCAAAACATTGATCATTTCACACAAAACTCCAAAAATGGACCAGGCAAAAGTATTGGCACCCTCAGCCTAATACTTGGTTGCACAACCTTTAGCCAAAATAACTGCGACCAACCGCTTCTGGTAATCATCAATGAGTTTCTTACAATGCTCTGCTGGAATTTTAGACCATTCTTCTTTGGCAAACTGCTCCAGGTCCCTGATATTTGAAGGGTGCCTTCTCCAAACTGCCATTTTTAGATCTCTCCACAGGTGTTCTATGGGATTCAGGTCTGGACTCATTGCTGGCCACCTTAGAAGTCTCCAGTGCTTTCTCTCAAACCATTTTCTAGTGCTTTTTGAAGTGTGGTTTGGGTCATTGTCCTGCTGGAAGACCCATGACCTCTGAGGGAGACCCAGGTTTCTCTCACTGGGCCCTACATTATGCTGCAAAATTTGTTGGTAGTCTTCTGACTTCATAATGCAATGCACACGGTCAAGCAGTCCAGTGCTAGAAACATCAGGGAACCTCCTCCATGTTTGACTGTAGGGACTGTGTTCTTTTCTTTGAATGCCTCTTTTTTTCTCCTGTAATCTCTATGTTGATGCCTTTGCCCAAAAAGCTATACTTTTGTCTCATCTGACCAGAGAGCATTCTTCCAAAATGTTTTAGGCTTTTTCATGTAAGTTTTGGCAAACTCCAGCCTGGCTTTTTTATGTCTCGGGGTAAGAGGTGGGGTCTTCCTGGGTTTCCTACCATACAGTCCCTTTTCATTCAGACGCCGTCGGATAGTACGGGTTGACACTGTTGTACCCTCGGACTGCAGGGCAGCTTGAACTTGTTTGGATGTTAGTCGAGGTTCTTTATACAACATCCGCCCAATCTTGCGTTGAAATCTCTTGTCAATTTTTCTTTTCCGTCCACATCTAGGGAGGTTAGCCACAGTGCCATGGGCTTTAAACTTCTTGATGACACTGCGCACAGTAGACACAGGAACATTCAGGTCTTTGGAGATGGACTTGTAGCCTTGAGATTGCTCATGCTTCCTCACAATTTGGTTTCTCAAGTCCTCAGACAGTTCTTTGGTCTTCTTTCTTTTCTCCATGCTCAATGTGGTACACACAAGGACACAGGACAGAGGTTGAGTCAACTTTAATCCATGTCAACTGGCTGCAAGTGTGATTTAGTTATTGCCAACACCTGTTAGGTGCCACAGGTAAGTTACAGGTGCTGTTAATTACACAAATTAGAGAAGCATCACATGATTTTTCGAACAGTGCCAATACTTTTGTCCACCCTCTTTTTTATGTTTGGTGTGGAATTATATCCAATTTGGCTTTAGGACAATTCTTTTTGTGTTTTTTCATTTAAGACAAATTAAATGAAGATAATAATACCAAAGAATTTGTGTTTGCAATCATTTTCAGGAAGAAACTGAGTATTAACTGACAGAATTGCAGGGGTGTCAGTACTTTTGGCCACAACTGTATGTACCATCCTCCAAAACTGTGAGGAGTCCACCAAGATGTTGAGCGGGGATGATGCCATAATTAGCATCACCATCCCGCTTCTCTGCATTCTGAAAAGCTCTCTGCTCACAAAGAAAGAGGATGCATTGCAGGTGGAGCACAATGAGATGGAGCAAGGAACCATACATGGTGATTACACACAGTCCAGTCTCATGTCATCCCAATGTGGATTGGTTGACAATGAGGAAGAGGAGGAGGAGGAAAAACAGGAGCTACTTTCATGCACTATAGATGGTACTATAAGCACAGCTGTCATACTGTTTGTTCAGCATGGATGGTCTGAGGACAGGGAGGAGGAGGAAGAGGAGGAGAGCACTGTTAGCTGTCTTCTTGGTGAGGACACGGAAGTCTTGCCTGTTAGCAGTCTGGCATGCATGGCTGACTTTATGTTGTGCTGCTTTTCCCGTGACCCTTGTATTCTCCAAATATTTGCATGACAGTCCTTACTGGTTGGTGACACTTCTAGACCCATGCTACAAGGAGACCTTTCAATCTCTTCTTCCAGAGGCAGACAGGTGTACTAAAATGGTGCAGTACCAGAAGGCAATTGTTGCAGAATGATTAAAAAAATTCCCATCTGAAAATGCTGGTGGCAGAGGTCACAGTTCATTGGACAACCAAGGAGTACAGGCAAGAGAGACACAACTCCAATCCAGCAGAGGCAGAAGAACACTGGCAACGTTCTGGAAGAGTTTTCTCTAGCCCTCCCATCGAGTAGTGTAACTACCGGGGGGGGGGCAGGGGGGGCGGTGGCCCCGGGCCCCACGCTCTAAATGGGCCCACCGGAGCTACACTACACTACACCACTATTCTGCGGCACAGCAGGGAGAGTCGATCTCCCTACTCTGCTGCTCGGCCGCTATGGGCCCCTGAGAAGGCAGTGGGGGGCCCCGATGCCAGCAGTGGGCCCCCCACCTTTCAGCCAGCAATGTCGTCCTAGGCTATTCTGTGCGCACAGGACCTGTGATGAGGTCACAGGAGGGGCGGAGTCAAGGGTCACATGATCAGGGGCTTCAGTGGCTGCAGGACTCTGCTGTGCTGGTTGTCATGGTGTTGGATGAGGTGAAATTTCTGTGTGGGGTCAGGAGGGGTTTACAAGGTGGATGTAGCAGAGCTGTGTGTGTATGAGGTCTACGGAGCGGTGCCGTGTGTGTAGAAGGTGTAAGGAGCAGAGATATGCATGTATGAGGTGTACGGAGGAGCAGAGCCGTGTGTGTAGAAGGTGTACGTAGCAGAGATATGCATGTATGAGTTGTACAGAGGAGCGGAGCCGTTTGTGTACAAGGTGTACGGAGCAGAAATATGCATGTATGAGTTGTACGGAGGAGCGGAGCCGTTTGTGTACAAGGTGTACGGAGCAGAGATATGCATGTATGAGTTGTACGGAGGAGCGAAGCCGTTTGTGTACAAGGTGTACGCAGTGGAGCCGGTTGTGTATGGGGTGTACGGAGCGGAGCCACATGTGTACAGCATGTTCGGAGCAAAGCCGCGTGTGTACAGCGTGTACGGAGCGGAGCACATGTGTACAGTGTGTACGGAGCGGAGCCGCGTGCGTACAGCGTGTATGGAGCGGAGCCGCGTGTGTACAGTGTGTACGGAGCAGAGCCGCGTGTGTACAGTGTGTACGGAGCAGAGCCACATGTGTACAGCGTGTACAGAGCGGAGCCGCATGTGTACAGCGTGTACGGAGCAGAGCCGCGTGTGTATAGGGGGTATCAGGTGCAGTAATAAGGACACATGCAGTAGCAGTGGCTCAGCATCGGGGTATCAAGTGTAGTAATAGGGACACATGCGGCAGCAGTGGCTCAGTATTGGGGTATCAAGTGTAGTAATAGGGACACATACGGCAGCAGCGGCTCAGTATTGGGGTATCAGGTGCAGTAATAGGGACACATACGGCAGCATCGGCTCAGTATTGGGGTCTCAGGTGCAGTAATAGGGACACATACAGCAGCAGCGGCTCAGTATTGGGGTATCAGGTGTAGTACTAGGGACACATACGGCAGCAGTGGCTCAGTATTGGGGTATCAGGTGCAGTAATAGGGAAACATACGGCAGCAGCGGCTCAGCATTGGGGTATCAGGTGCAGTAATAGGGAAACGTACGGCAGCAGTGGCTCAGCATTGGGGTATCAGGTGCAGTAACAAGGACACATGCAGTAGCAGTGGCCCAGCATTGGGGTATCAGATGCAGTAATAGGGACACATATGGCAGCAGCGGCTCAGCATTGGGTGTTGTGAGTTCATTTTTCCCTTCACCGTTGAGATCTGATGAACTCCCTCCTCTGGTGAAGGAAGGTAGTGAGGCTGATTACCAACACCTGGGCAGGCAGAAGGCTCCACCTGCCCTGAAGAAAATCGAGGGTGAAACCCAAAGTTACAAAAAAAGGTGACATCAAAGTGGCAGAACTAGCTCTATTATTTAAAGCAAATTCGGCCAAGGGCAAAAATGAAACCCAATCATCCTGATCGGCAGAAATAAAACATCTCAAATACGACTCCAAAGTCTGGTTTGTTCTCTCTGTCTGCCCATTGGTCTGAGGGTGAAACGCAGAGGAGAAGGACAACTGAATTCCCAGCTTGGAACAGAAAGTCCTCCAAAATCTAGACACAAACTGAACTCCTCTGTCAGATACAATGTTCTCAGGACAGTACCTCCCCCTTGAGGAGGGGTCACTGAACCCTCATCCATGCCACCAGGGCGATCCGGGTGAGCCCGATGAAAGGCACGCACCAATCTTTCGGCATGACTATCAGAGGCAGAGACCCAGGAATTATCCTCCTGACCATAACCCTTCCACTTAACCAAATACTGGAGTCTCCGTCTAGCCAGACGAGAATCCAGTATCTTCTCTACCTCATATTCCATGTTACCTTCAACCAATACAGGGTCAGGAGGTGCCACCACAGGAACTACTTGTTCAACAAACCTCTTCAACAAGGACTTATGAAACACATTATGAATTTTAAATGTGACAGGAAGAGCTAACCGAAAGAGACCGGATTAATAATCTCCAAAATCTTGTAAGGTCCAATAAATCTAGGCTTAAACTTAGGAGAAGCCACCTTCATAGCGATATTTTTTGATGACAACCAAACCATATCACCCACCTTAAACTGGGGACCAACGGTCCTACGCCGGTTGGAAAACCGCTGGGCCTTTTCCTGGGAGATAGACAACTTATTCACTTCTGCTCCTGTTTGGTAATCAGCCTCACTACCTTCCTTCATCAGAGGAGGGAGTTCATCAGACCTCAACGGTGAAGGGAAAAATGAACTCACAACAATTGGGGTATCAGATGAAGTAATAGGGGCACATACGGCAGCTGCAGCTCAGTATTGGGGTATCAGGTGCAGTAATAGGGACACTTACGGCAGCAGATGCTCAGCATTGGGGTATCAGGTGCAGTAATAGAGACACATACCGCAGCAGCGGCTCAGCATTGGGGTATCAGGTGTAGTAATAGGGACACATTCGACAGCAGCGGCTCAGCATTGGGGTATCAGCAGGATGAGGGGTTTGTGCAGGTTGGAGATACATGGTGATGGGGCTGGAATATGAGAAGTGAAACATGTCATTGTTGTATTCTCTGTAGCAGAGTCGTGGCTGGAGGAGTTGTCATGTCGGTCTGGGCCAGATGGAAAAGACGTGAAAAGTGAACGATTCCATCAGAAAGATCGTCAGCGGTAAGACACCAACTATAACTGTGCAGTAATAATAATAAATTTTATTTCTATAGCACCGACATATTCCACAGCACTTTACATTTCAGAGGGGACTTGTACAGACGATAGACATTACAGCATAACAATAATCACATAGATCATAACAGATACCAAGAGGAATGAGGGCCCTGCTCGCAAGCTTACAATCTATGAGGGAAAAAGGGAAGACACGAAAGGTGGGTGGTAACAATTGCCCTGATTGTTTGGACCAGCCATAATTTTAAGTGTGTAACAGTACGGACACAGAGGGCTAATAGATGCATAAAGCATGTGGGAACATGATATGGGGAACCTGGTTATGGTAAAACTTTTGACTGTGCCACACAGGGATAGTTAGGTTAATGTGTTGAGGTGGTAGGCCAGTCTGAATAAATGAGTTTTCAGGGCACGCTTAAAATTGTAGGGATTGGGGATTACTCGTATTGACCTGGGAAGTGCATTCCAAAGAATTGGCGCAACACGTGTATAGTCTTGGAGACGGGAGTGGGAGGTTCTGATTATCGAGGATGCTAACCTCAGGTCATCAGCAGAACGGAGGGCATGGGTAGGGTGGTAGACTGAAACAAGGGAGGAGATGTAGGGTGGTGCTGAGCCATGGAGTGCTTTGTGGGTGAGGGTAATAAGTTTGTACTGGATTCTGGAGTGGATGGGTAGCCAGTGTAAGGACTGGCACAAGGTAGAGGCATCGGTGTAACGATTGGCGAGGAATATGATCCTGGCTGCAGCATTCAAGACAGATTGGAGGGGGGAAAGTTTGGTAAGAGGGAGACCGATTAGAAGAGAGTTACAATAGTCCAGACGAGAATGAATAAGAGAAACAGTAAGAGTTTTTGCAGAGTCAAAGGTAAGAAAAGGTCGAATTCTAGAAATGTTTTTGAGATGCAGATAACAAGAGCGAGCCAGTGATTGGATGTGGGGGGTGAATGAAAGCTTGGAGTCAAGTATGACCCCAAGATAGCGGGCATGTTGCTGGGGAGTAATAGTGGAACCAGACACGGAAATGGCAGTGTCGGGTATAGGTGCATTAGTAGAGGGAGGAAACACAAGGAGTTCAGTCTTTGACAGGTTCAGTTTCAGATATAGTGAGGACATGATGTCAGACACAGTGTTTAGACAATCGCCGGTGTTTTCTAGAAAGGCAGGCGTGATGTCAGGAGAAGAAGCGTATAATTGGGTGTCATCAGCATAGAGATGGTACTGGAAACCAAATCTACTGATTGTTTTACCAATAGGGGCAGTGTACAAGGAGAAGAGGAGGAGGCCTAGAACCGATCCTTGAGGAACCCCAACAGTAAGGGGAAGATAAGAGGAGGAGGAGCCGGCAAAAGATACAGTAAAGGAGCGGTCAGAGAGATAGGAGGAAAACCAGGAGAGAACGGTGTCCTTGATGCCGACGGAGCAGAGCATAGTGAGGAGGAGCTGATGATCCACCGTGTCGAATGCTGCAGAGAGATCCAAGAGCATTAGCATGGAGTAGTGACCGTTAGATTTAGCTGTTAGTAGATCATTAGAGACATTAGTGAGGGCAGTTTCAGTAGAGTGTAGAGAGCGGAAACCGGATTGAAGAGGGTCGAGAAGAGAGTTTTCAGAGAGATAGCGGATCAGACGGGAGTGGACCAGGCGTTCCAGGAGTTTAGAGATGAAGGGAAGATTAGAGACAGGTCTATAGTTAGTGGCACAGTTTTGGTCGAGGGATGGTTTTTTAAGTAGTGGATGTATGATGGCATGCTTAAATAAGGAGGGAAAGATACCAGAAGAGAGAGAGAGGTTAAATATTTTAGTTAAGTGAGGGGTGACAGCAGGGGAATGGGACTGGAGCAGATGTGACGGAAATGGGTCACTGGTGCAAGTGGTTGGTGAGAAGATGCAAGGAGCCTGCTTACTTCTTCTGTGACTGGTTCAAACTCAGAAAGTGAGCTAGATGCAGTGGGGGAGGGAGGACAGTGCATGGTATGAGATGATTGGGAGATAATTTCCTGTCGGATATGATCAATTTTTTCTTTGAAGTAATTTGCCAGATCGTCAGCTCGAAGCTCTGTGGTTGGGGCCTGCACTCTTGGGTTGAGCAGGGAATGAAAAGTGTCAAAGAGACGTTTCGGGTTATTGGACAGTGAGGTGATGAGGGTGTTGAAATAGGTTTGTTTGGAGAGGTGAAGGGCAGTGCTGTATGTTCTAAGCATGAACTTATAATGGATGAAATCTTCGTATAGATTGGATTTTCTCCATAGACGTTCAGCACACTTGGAGCACCGCTGCAGGAAACATGTTTGCAGGGTGTGCCAGGGTTGTCGCTGTCTTTGTCGTGTTGTTCTATGTATAGGAGGTGCAAAATCATCCAGGGCAGTTTGAAGTGTTTGATTGTAATGCTTCAGTGCAGAATCAGGACATGAGAGGGAGGAGATAGGGGCCAATGAAGACTGCAAGTTCATCGTAAGTTTCTGGGTGTTAATGGCCTGTATGTTTCTATAAGTATGGACAGTGGGGGTGACCTGGGCAGCCTGGCAGTTCTTGATAGAGAATGAAAGAAGGTTGTGATCAGAGAGCGGGAGAGGGGAGTTTGTGAAATCATCCACTGCACAAAGCCGAGAGAAGACCAAGTCGAGGGAGTTTCCATCTTCATGCGTTGGAGAATTAGTAAGCTGTGAAAGGCCAAACGAGGAGGTTAGAGATAAAAGGTGAGTAGCAGATGGGGAGAGGGGAAGAGCAATAGGGATGTTGAAATCGCCCATGATGAGGGTAGGGATGTCACAGGAGAGAAAATGTGGAAGCCAAGTGGCAAAATGATCCCGGAACTGATGGGAGGGGCCGGGAGGATGATACACTACCGCCACTCGCATGGAGAAGGGGTGTAGAGTCTGACAGCATGGACCTCAAAAGAAGGGAAGACTAGTGAGGATACTTGAGGGATAACCTGAAAGGTTATCCCTCAGTAATCACTTATATGTTCTGTAGGACTGGTATTTAACACTGACCATACGGCGGTAATATCAATATTGGTCTTTATATAGAGATTATTTTCAGTAACAGCGCAGTCATTTCCTACATCCACTATTAGGGTGCGTCACCGAGTTGTAATCAAAGTTACCTAGTTAGGGGCCCACTCAGAAGTTTTGCCCCCCCGAACCAAAACCCTAGCTACGCCTCTTCTCCCATCACACTGGACCTGAAACGCTGGGTACTCTCACAAGGAGTGAAAAGTTTGGGAAAATGCTGGGGGAGTACCTTGCTGATCGTACTAACGTCCTCCATGATTCCTCTGTGCCTTTTAATTATTGGGTATCCAAGCTGGACACATAGCATGAACTGGCTCTCTACGCCTTGGAGATCCTGGCCTGCCCTGCCCTGCCGCTAGCATTTTGTCAGAGTGGGTTTTTAGTGCTGCTGAAGGAATTATAACTGATAAGCGCATCTGCCTGTCAACTGAAAATGCTGACAGGTTGACTCTTACAAAAATGAACAAGGGCTGGATTGGGCCAGACTTCTCTACACCACCGAATGATAACAGCGAAACATAACCTCAAATCCAGTGTTATTTTTTTTGGAGGTCTATTCCCATGCACCTCTTCACACCCACACATGGGTATATTCTTTCTGATTTTGCCTATTTGCTGTTATCCTCCTCCTTCTTCTAATCCTCATCACACACTACCATTAGATCACCATGATGGCCGTGGTCTGTGATGCAACAGCCACGTTATTGTGTTAAAGGGAATCTGTCACCCCTTTTTTGAGATATCATATAATGATATCATTCAATTGTGTGTCACATAAGGATTCTCTTAGTACTTTTGCTTCCCCCTGACCCCGCACCTTTCGTGCATAAATACCTTTTTTATATCGGTTCAGATGTATGTAAACTGCCGTGATCCGGTCCGCCGGGCGGAGCTTATTCAACTGCTCCCTCCCTCCTGTCTTGCTCTACGCATTTGTTCTTGTGTAGAGCAAGACAGGGAAGGGGGAGCAGTTGAATAAGCCCCGCCCAGCGGACCGGACAGCGGCAGTTTACATACATCTGAACCGATATAAAAAAGGTATTTATGCATGAAAGGTGCGGGGTCAGGGGGAAGCAAAAGTACTAAGAGAATCCTTTTGTGACACACAATTGAATGATATCATTATATGATATCTCAAAAAAGGGGTGACATATTCCTTTTAACAGGTCTTGATGTTAAATGTGTTGTTATAACATCTATATGTTGTTATGTTTTGGTACTGCTACACCACTAAGGTGTATTACCATTGTTTGTAATATTGCTTCTGCTACATCTCATGTGTATTACTATTTACTGTAATTTGTATGTATTAAATAGGGACAGTGTACTACCCCGGGTCGGCCACTAGATGGGGCATGTTTGTGTTCATAGCTCATTGATAGTGAAGTTAGTGTAAACACATAATTATAGGAGGGCCTGTTAAGCTTGAGAGAGTCTGAGGTAGAGTCAGAGGGCCAGAGGTGCCCTAAGGGTCCACATGGGCAATAAGCCTAGGACTCGGAGCAGTCTCACAATGTTTCAAGTAAAAAGTCCAGCCTTCCTCCGAACCAGCACAACAAAGCAATGGGCTAGTACAGCAGAATGTGGCAGCTCATTGCTTGGGCATACAACTTTAATACCAGGGCGAAACAGTCTTGGAACCCACAGAAGCTGTAAGTACAGATAGAGAAGAAGCGAGGCCAGTACAGAGGGCAGATCTGGGCTCATCCTCAGTGGCTACAGACTCCGGCGTCTAATGATCTTGTGTCTGGGGCGAAACACACCGAGGGATGCTTAGCCGTGACAGAGCTGAACAGAGAGGAAACTGAGAAATCATCAGGGATGGTCCAACCTGGGCTCGTGCAGAGTAACTGTGAACGAAGTGCAGGGAAGAAGAAGGAACCTTGTTATGTGAAGCCTGTTGTAAATGCTGTGAAGTCTTTGGAAATGCTGTGTAATGAACCAAGTAAAGATGTCCTCACCCGGAAGTCCTGTCCAGCCAATCAGGGTGAGGGTTGAGGTATTTTAGGCTGCCTCCTCTTAGTGGAGGCGCCTGATTATTATATAGGTGTGGGGAGGAAGACCCCCATATAGTGATTGGGCCGGAACCAAGGAGACCGCCATCAGGGTTATTGAAGGACCACATCAGGAGGATTACAAAGGGAGACATGCGACTGAAGTTGTCAGGGCAACAGGGGGCGGGGATAGGGTAAGAGGAGCAGGGGACGTGCTGCGGTGGCAGTTGGGAGACAGCGAGAGAAAAGGCAGGAGGCAGGGTGACTTGGAGAGGCACGGAGAGGAGCCTGAGAGGAGAAAGCTGTGCAGTGACCGACAAGGGAGACGTGAGAGACTGTTACTAGAGACTACTCCCCGCCCCCATTCTGAGAGAATCATCCCCGCTGCCCCCCGCCTTGGTGGGAGAGGGACTTTACCCCAGGTTGTGGCCGTGAGTACACGTAACCAGGCCACAGAGGCCTGGACACTTCCCCCCAGCCTTCCCCCAGCACGCCGACCCGGCCGTCACCGGCCTCAAGATACGTCACCTCATCACAGGCGAGATAAAAGGCCCGCTACCCCGGCTTTGGGAGAGACTCCTTGATAAAGGACGGCTACAGGTCATCTGGGGAACTGCGTCATCACCGCGCACCACCATCATCGTTTTCTTCAAGGCCTGTGCGCCCCACCGGCATAGTTTTCTTCAGGGCCTGTTGCGCCCCACCGGCATCGCTTTCTTCAGGGCCTGTTGCGCCCCACCGGCATCGCTTTCTTCAGGGCCTGTTGCGCCCCACCGGCATCGCTTACTTCAGGGCCTGTAGCGCCCCACCGGCATCGCTTTCTTCAGGGCCTGTTGTGCCCCAACGGCATCGCTTTCTTCAGGGCCTGCTGCGCCCCAACGGCATCGCTTTCTTCAGGGTCTGTTGTGCCCCAGCGGCATCGCTTTCTTCAGGGCCTGTTGTGCCCCACCGACATCGCTTTCTTCAGGGCCTGTTGAGCCCCATTCCTTCCCGGAGTAGCGAGACTTCAGGACAGCCACCTCAGCAACCTCTACGCGGCCACGCTCACGAAACCAGCAGTCCCTGGAAGGCTAAGTGGCATTATAATTTTGTTAAGATTGTTGAGTCCCTGCGTGGACTGTTTAGTTTTGTCCTTAATTTTATGTTTGTTCAGCCAAGCCCAGTGGCTACAGTTAGATAAAAGTTATTTCGCAAACCACCATTCGTCTAGTGTCTCGTCACTGCATCCTGCGAACCTGCTCAACCCTACATAGGTTTGCTGCTTAGTAACTCAGGCCCGCTCTTGTCTCTGTGTGCTGCGCAGTCAGCATTTACCTTTTCCTTCTAACTCTGCCTCTCTCCGTAGAACCTTCCGCTGTCACCCGTTTGGAGTGCTGTCGCAGTGCCTCCCGCCGTCATCCGACCTGAGCCATGTCCTTCCTTCCTTCCTGGATCCTCGTCCCTGGTTCCTGTATCCCTATTGTCTTCCTTCTCCCTACGGTCCCTCTTCATCTTATTCCCCACTTACCTCATGAGCCGTCCCTCTTAGTATCGGCTACTGTGGTTTTAGAGACCTCTGGGCTTGCCCCTAATGGTCCCTGTACAGGGGTCGGTCCTCACCAGGTCAGCTCGCCCAGTGGTAGGTTGGTTTCACAGTCCAGAGGCGCCACTCTAATTAGCTCAACTACCTGAGGCTTCACACTTTGGTTTCATGTGGACATCCAGTACCTCAGTTCAAAGGATTATTAGGGTGCATGTAACTTTTGGTGCAGGGCATAGGCAAACAGCATGGAAGGACCAAATGAATAATGGGAGCTTTGGTTTCATGTGGACATCCAGTACCTTTGTTCAAAGGCTTATTGGGGTGCCTGCAACTTTGGTGCGGGGCAGGGCTTTTATTCAATGCATAGGCAAACAGTATGGGAGTACCAAATGAATAATGGGAACTTTGGTTTCATGTGGACATCCAGTACCTTTGTTCAAAGGCTTATTGGGGTGCGTGCAACTTTTTTGCAGGGCAGGCTTTGCATTCAATACATAAGCAAACAGTATGGGAGGACCAAATGAATATTGGGAACTTTGGTTTCATGTGGACATCCAGTACCTCAGTTAAAAGGATTACTGGGGTGCATGTAACTTTGGTGCAGGGCAGGCCTTGCATTCTGTGCATAGGCATACAGTATGGAAGGACCAAATGATTAATGGGAACTTTGGTTTCATGTGGACATCCAGTACCTCAGTTCAAAGGGTTATTGGGGTACGTGAAACTTTGGGTAGGGCAGGCCTTGCATTCAATGAATAGGCAAACAGTATGGAAGGACTAAATGAATAATGGGAACTTTGTATTACTGCCACTACTGTTGCCTGGTCCTCTGCTGCTGCCTCCACTGCCCAGTCCCCTGCCGCTGCTGTTACCCGGACCTCCATCGCTGCCCAGTCCCCCGCTGCTGCCGCTTGTTCCTCCGCCGCTGCACCTGTGTCCTGGCGCACTGTCCCTGCACGGTCCCACCACGCTTCTCCCTTGCTAACGGTCGCACGCTCTGCAGTGAGTTCCAGACACTTGCGCATGCGCCCTGGGTCACTTAGAGCACAGCCACGTGCATCACCAGTTTCTTTTGGACACCAGGTGTCCTCACCCGGAAGTCCTGTCCAGCCAATAAGGGTGAGGGTTGGGGTATTTTAGGCTGCCTCCTCTTAGTGGAGGTGCCTGATTATTATATAGGTTTACTGCTTATTAATTCAGGCCCGCTCTTGTCTCTCTGTGAGCTGCGCTGTCAACATTTACCTTTTCCTACTATCTCTGCCTCTCTTTGCAGAACCTTCCGCTGTCGCCGTTTGGAGTTCTGTCGCAGTGCCTCCCACCGTTGTCCTGAGCCCTGTCCTTCCTTCCTGGATTCTCGTCCCTGTATCTCTATTGTCTTCCTTCTCCCTACGGCCCTTCTTCGTCACATTCCCCGCTTACCTCCTGAGCCGCCTCTCATAGTATCGGCTACTGTGGTTTTAGAAATCTCTGGGCTTGCCCCTAACGGTCCCTGTACAGGGGTTGGTCCTCATGAGGTTAGCTTGCCCAGGGGTAAGTCGGTTCCACAGCCAAGAGGCTCCACTCTAATTTGCTCGCATCCCCGAGGCGTCAAACGTTGGTTTCATGTGGACATTCAGTACCTTGGTGCAAAGGATTATTGGGGTGCATCTAAATTTGTTGCAGGGCAGGTCTTGCATTCTATGCATAGGCAAATAGTATGGGAGGGCCAAATGAATAATGGGAACTTTGATTTCATGTGGCCATCCATGACATCTGTTCAAAGGGTTATCGGGGTGCGTCCAAATTCGGAGCAGGCCTTGCATTCACTGCATAAGTAAACATTATGGGAGTACCAAATGACTAATAATGGGAACTTTGGTTTCATGTGGCCATCCAGGACATCTGTTCAATGGGTTATTGGGGTGCGTCCAAATTTTGGGCAGCCCTGCCACTCACTGCATACGCAATAACAGTATAAGAGACCCACTGTATAATAATGGGAACAACAAAGCATAGCCGGCTGATGGCTCTCTAAGAATAGTGAGGGAAAACTGCTGGCCCTATAAAAATAGGCTTTGTGGCTTTCAGAGTCCCTCTTTCATAAATGAAAAGTATGTGTCTGATGATGTGCCACACATCACATGGCCAGATAATGTTGTAAAATGTTAAAATTACATTTCCCAGTGAATGCATTTGTCTTGGTTGAAAGCAATGCTAAAGTTGAAAAATGCTACATGTGAACATAGCCCAAGGTGTGGAGGAACATTTTTGTTTTGGGTTATTTATTTTGCCTTACTTACAAATCATTACCCTGGAAAGGATGTTCCTTAACATATTTCCCAGGAAAATCCATTTTGGTTTTGTTTTTGTATGTGCCTGTGAAAATGGCGTAATACTCTGACAACATTGTTCAAAGCTGTGACCTGGGAGCCATGATGTTCCTATGTCATTTGAACACTGTTCCCATCGATTTCAGACGTTTTTAATTTCAAAATGGTTTTATTGAAATTTATAACTTTAGAAAACAGATTACTTTGAAACATATTCCCTCGCAGGGGAATTTTTAACTTATGAAAAACATATAACCTATAGAGGGAAAGAAAAGACAATCACAACAAGAGGATAAAACAACAAAAGGTATCATACCTGAAAAAAGTCAATTAACATAATATCATTATAATTAATTGGCAACTCCCCATAATATAGAACCTACAGAGAACCTGGAATCTGAATGCCCCAAAAAAAGGGACTATTTTATACAAAAAACTGTCACTTTTTTTTATGTACAAAACATTTATTTTATTGAAAATTACACAAAACACAATACAAAAATGGTAAAAAATGAGTGTATACCCCAGGTGGAGAAACACAAGAGGGATACATCAAGTCTAGATTTTATACATATATAGCACACACTAGTATATGGCAATTCTTATTACAATTCATTAAATGCATAAGAGGTTTGAGGATACAAGAGGTTAAAAAGAAAACCGTCACAAATACCCCTGATACCGATGGCTGAAAGTCACACCTGTATAAATAACAAAATCTACATGCAACCGAGTTGTCAAGGGAGACCCTACCACGTCTATTGAAGGAAAAAGTGTGCTTAAAGAGTATGTGATCAGGTACCCTATACAAGTGCTTCCCCCAAACACCCACTAGCCACGAGATCCAGATCTAGGAAGAGAAGGGTGTCTTGCCCCAAGGTGAAAAACCAGAGGTTCCAGAGGAATTTTCCTGCCTGTCATTTGATCCACTATAAGTTTCACTCTATGCCAGAGATCCAAGACCACCGGACAAGTCCACCAGATGTGTTTCATATTCCCCGGTAGACCACATCACTGATAACAAAGAGCTGAGATATTTGGGTATATACTGTGAAGTTTAGTTGGAGTGAGATATGTCCTGTGGAGAACCTTCAGTGAAGTCTCCACAAGGGATGATCGGTGGCTTCCTTTGGACAACGTATCACAACAAGATCTCCAATTCTCTAGTGGCAAATCAAATCCTATCTCCTCCTCCCATTGTATTATAAATTTCATTTTTTTTCTCATCGTGAGGTGGGTTAACAATTGAGTATATTAAAGATATAGTTCCTTTTCCCATTGGATCACTAATGCATTTTTGCTCAAAACTAGACACACATAGGGGTTTTTTGTTTGGGAGAAGACTATTGGCAAAGTGGAGGACCTGGTTTATACGCATGATCTCTCTAACTGGGGGTGAATATTTTCGAATAAATTCCAGTCTATCTAGTAAAATATAAAATGGAGAGCACAAATGTTTTAATGTAGTGATCCCCCGTAAGATCCACCATGCGACCATGTGTGGGTTGAGGCCCAGTAAGAACATTGGGTTGCACACGATGGAGGTCAAAGGGGAAGGTTCAGATGGTAGCTTATATTTAAATCTAGCTTTCCTCCAAAGAATAAGAGAATGGGCTGTAAAGGGAGCCGTTAAAATTATACCTTTTGGAACTTTCTCTTTTGACCACATCAGGCCAGGCAATGAGAATGGTTTAATGAGATGTGACTCTAAGTGGACCCATCTTGGTTTATTGTTTTGGGAACAGATATGTGTCAATTGTGTTATTTGGGCGGATTTAAAATAAAGAGCAAAATTTGGAAGTGTTATACCCCCTAGTCTTCTATGGAAAAACATAACTTTTTGTGAAATTCTAGCTTACTTTCCTTGCCACATGAATCTAGTAATAGCGGAGTGTAATTTGGAAAATGTCCTGATGGGTATTGCTATTAGTAAGGATCGAAAAAGGTATAAAAATCGCAGGTAAAGATACCATTTTTATTGTGTGTAGTCTACCCAGCCAGGATAAATTCAATGAGGACCATGTAGTCAGATCATTTTGAAAAAGTGCATAATTCCACTTAAAGAGGATTGACCTATTTGTTGTTAAATTAACTCCTAAATAAGTAGTGTTCTTTTTTTGTAAAATTGACTTGGGAGATGATATCGTCTTGTATGTCTTTTGGGGTGTTCTAAAAAGAGCTTCGGATTTTTCAATATTGATTTTAAGTCCCGAAATGTCTTCAAATTCATGGAGCAATGAGAATAATTTAGGGAGAGTAGTGTGGGGGTTTGTAATAGTAAAAAGGAGGTCATCCGCAAAGAGACTAACTTTGTATTGATCGCCCAAATTTGTCAGTCCTGTTATGTTCGGATTTGTCCTAATAGCCTCAGCCAAGGGTTCCATAGCTTATGCAAAAAGGGCCGGGGAGAGCGGGCAGCCCTGCCAAGTGCCATGTTGAATAATTATATGTGCGGGGCATGTTGTTGGGAGTTTTAAATATGCTGTGGGACGATCATATAATAGTGTAAGGCATGAAATGAGTTCAGGGGTAAAACCAAATTTAGAGCGGACCGTAAATAAATATGTCCGTGATAACGAGTCAAAGGCCTTTTCAATCTCTAAGGCTAGGAGTAATAGCTGTTCTTTGCGTAAGTTTGCCATGTGAATGACATTGAGGTTAAGTCGGATATTATCCGGGGCCTATCTCGTTGGTATAAATCCTACCTGGTCTCGATGGATAAGGGCAGGCAGTAAATCATTTAGTCTGTTGGTGATAATTGCTGTGAAAATTTTTAAATCTATGTTTAACCCCTTCCTGACATCCGACGGTATATCCCGTCCATGGGACCTGGGCCCCTATGCCCATGGACGGGATAGTATGTCGGGCGCGATCAGCGGCGCCCACGTGGTGAGCGCCGCTGATCACGGCCGGGTGTCAGCTGATTATCACAGCTGACACCCGGCACAATGTGTCAGGGGTGGTCACGGACCGCCCCCGACACGTTAACCCCTTGCACACCGCGATCAAACACGATCGCGGTGTACCGGGGGTTAAAGGGAAGCATCGGCAGGGAGGGGGCTCCCTCCGTGCTTCCCTGAGCCCCCCACGGCAGCGCAATGTGCAGCGCTGCTGCGGGGGACTCCTTTCCTCCAAAGCAGGCGCAGGCATGAGGAAGCCTTCTGCAGTGCCTGTGTCAGATCGCTGATCTGTCACAGTGATCTGTGATGTGACAGATCAGCGATCTGTCACAGGACAGTGATGTCCTACCTGGGACTATTTAATAAAGTAAAAAAAAAATAAAAAAAGTGTAAAAATAATTTTAAAAAAATCGCCAAATAAATTAGAAAAAAAAAAAAAAATATTCCCCCAATAAATCCATTTTTTGGAAATAATAAAAAAAAAAACAATAAAAGTACACATATTAGGTATCGCCGCGTCCGTAACGACCCGCCCTATAAAACTGTCCCATTAGTTAACCCCTTTAGCGAACCCCTTAAAAAATAAAAATAAAAAACGAAGCAAAAAATAATGATTTATTATCATACTGCCAAACAAAAAGTGTAATAACGCGCGATCAAAAAGACGCATATAAATATCCATGGCACCGCTGAAAACGTCATCTTGTCCCGCAAAAAACGAGCCACCACACAGCATCATCAGCGAAAAAATAAAAAAGTTATAGCTCGCAGAATAAAGCGATGCAAAAATAATTATTTTTTATATAAAATAGTTTTCATTGCATAAAACCGACAAAAACATAAAAAAACGACCTAAATGAGGTATCGCTGTAACCGTACTGACCCGAAGAATAAAACCGCTTTATCAATTTTACCGCACGCGGAACGGTGTAAACGCACCCCCCCAAAAGAAATTCATGAAACGCTGGTTTTTCTTCATTCTGCGTCCCAAAAATCGGAATAAAAAGCGATCAAAAAATTTCACGTGCCCGAAAATGGTACCAATAAAAACGTCAACTCGTCCCGCAAAAAATAAGACCTCACATGACCCGGTGGGTCAAAATACGGAAAAATTATAGCTCTCAATATGTGGTGATGCAAAAAATATTTTTACAATAAAAAGCGTCTTTTAGCGTGCGACAGCTGCCAAAAATAAAAACCGCCATAAATAGTAAATCAAACCCCCCGTTATCACCCCCTTAGTTAGGGAAAAATAATAAAATAAAAAAAATGTATTTATTTCCATTTTTCCATTAGGGTTAGGACTAGGGTTAGGGCTAGGGGTGTGTTGGGGTAGGGTTAGGGTTAGGGTAGGGTTAGGGTTAGGGCTAGGGTTAGGGTTAGGGTTAGGGTTAGGGCTAGGGGCATGTTGGGGTTCGGGTTGGAGTTAGAATTGGGGGTTTCCAATGTTTGGGCACATCAGGGGCTCTCCAAATGCAACATGGCGTCTGATCTCAATTCCAGCCAATTCTGAGTTGAAAAAGTCAAATGGTGCTCCTTCCCTTCCAAGCTCTGCCATGCGCCCAAACAGTGTTTTACCCCCACATGTAGGGTATCAGCCTACTCAGGACAAATTGCAAAACAATTTTTGGGGTCCAATTTCTCCTGTTACCCTTAGGAAAATAAAAAATTTGGGGCAAAAATATCATTTTTGTGGAAAAAAATGATTTTTTTATTTTCACGTCCGAGTGTTATAAACTTCTGTGAAGCACTTGGGGGTTCGAAGTGCTCACCACACATCTAGATAAGTTCCGTGGGGGGTCTAGTGTCCAAAATGGGGTCACTTGTGGGGAGTTTCAATAGTTTAGGTACATCAGGGGCTCTCCAAACGCACATGACACCCGCAGACCATTCCATCAAAGTCTGCATTCCAAAACGTCACTACTTCCCTTCCGATCCCCGACGTGTGCCCATACAGTAGTTTTCTCCCACATATGGGGTATCAGCATACTCAGGACAAATTGGACAACAACTTTTAAGGTCCAATTTCTCCTGGTACCCTTGGGAAAATAAAAAAATGGTGACTAAAAATCATGTTTGTGGAAAAAATACGAATTTTTTATTTTCACGCCCGGGCGTTATAAACTTCTGTGAAGCACTGGGGGGTTCAAAGTGCTCACCACACATCTAGATAAGTTCCTTGGGGGGTCTAGTTTACAAAATGGTGTCAATTTTGGGGGGTTTCCACTGTTTAGGTACATTAGGGGCTCTCCAAAGGCAACATGACACCCGCAGACCATTCCATCAAAGTCTGCATTCCAAAACGTCACTACTTCCCTTCCGAGCCCCGACGTGTGCCCATACAGTAGTTTTCTCCCACATATGGGGTATCAGCATACTCAGGACAAATTGGACAACAGCTTTTGGGGTCCAATTTCTCCTGGTACCCTTGGGAAAATAAAAAAATGGTGACTAAAAGATCATGTTTGTGGAAAAAATACGAATTTTTTATTTTCACGCCCGGGCGTTATAAACTTCTGTGAAGCCCTTGGGGGTTCAAAGTTCTCACCACACATCTAGATAAGTTCCTTAGGGGGTCTAGTTTCCAAAATGGTGTCATTTGTGGGGGGTTTCCACTGTTTTGGTACATCAGGAGTTTTCCAAACGCGACATGGTGTCCGATCTCAATTCCAGCCAAAAACGTCAAATGGCGCTGCTTCCCTTCCGAGCTCTGCCATGCGCCCAAATAGTGGTTTACCCCCACATGTGGGGTATCAGCGTACTCCGGACAAATTGCACAATAACTTTTAGGGTCCTGTTACCCTTGGGAAAATAAAAATTGGGGTGAAAAGATCATTTTTGTGGAAAAAATATGATTTTTTAATTGTACCGCTGTACGTTATAAACTTTTGTAAAGCCCTTGTGGGTTCAAAGTTCTCACCACATATCTAGATAAGTTCCTTGGGGGGGTCTAGTTTCCAAAATGGGGTCACTTGTAGGGGGTTTCCACTGTTTAGGTACATCAGGGACTCTCCAAACGTGACATGGCGTCCAATCTGAATTCCAGCCAATTTTGCATTGAAAAAGTCAAACGGCGCTCCTTCCATTCTGAGCTCTGCCATGCGCCGAAACAGTCGTTCCCCCCCACATATCAGGTATCTGCGTACTCAGGACAAATTGCACAATAACTTTTGCAGTCCAATTTTTCCTGTTACCCTTGGTAAAATAAAAAAAATTGAACCTGAATTATTTTTTTTATGAAAAAAAGTTAGATGTTCATTTTTTTTTAAATATTCAAAAAAATTCCTGTGACGCACCTAAAGGGTTAATAAACTTCTTGAATGTGGTTTTGAGCACCTTAAGGGGTGCAGTTTTTAGAATGGTGTCACTTTTGGGTATTTTCTATCATATAGACCCCTCAAAGTGGCTTCAAATGTGATGTGGTCCTAAAAATAAAATGGTGTTGTAAAAATGAGAAATGGCTGGTCAACTTTTAACCCTTATAACTTCCTAACAAAAAAAAATTTTGGTTCCAAAATTGTGCTGATGTAAAGTAAACATGTGGGAAATGTTAGTTATCAAGTTTTTTGTGTGCCGTATCTCTGTGATTTAAGGGCATAAAAATTCAAAGTTGGTCATGAACGTGCAAACCACCCTTGGGGGTGAAGGGGTTAATAGGGAGATGGGCCTATAATTATTAGTGAAGAGGTGGTCTCTTTTGGGTTTGGGTATTACAGTAACATGGGTGCCAAAGAATTCTGGGGGCATTTGTGAGCCATGTAGAAAAGCATCACAAAAACTTTTGATATGAGGTGTTAGGATCTCATTAAATTTTTTATAATATGTGGCCGTAAGACCAACAGGTCCGGGGGCTTTTCCTTTTTCAAAATTTTTAATAGCCAAAGTTATTTCCTCTTCAGAGATATCTGAGTGAAGTTGCTGTGCCATCGGTTCTGAAATTTTGGGTAGTCGAAGAACGTGTATAAAAATTTGCAAGAGTGGAGGTGGAGGTGACTGTGGTGTGGAGTATAGATTCTGATAGTAATTATAAAATATTTTATAGATGGTGTACTGATGCGCCGACACCTTACTTGTAGAGTCTTTTATGGAGAAAATAGTATTAAATGATTCTCTTGCGTGTAATTTACGTGCTAGAATTCTACTGGGTTTGTTGGCATATTTATAAAAAGTGACTTTAGTCCAAGTCAAAGCTCTTTCCGTCCTAGTGGTAAGTATAGCATCTAGTTGGAGCTTTGTTTCCTGGATTTGTTTAGAGAGATAAAGAGAGGTGGAAATTTGATTTGCAAACTCTAAAGGCCCCGTTACACATGTCTCAGCGATCCCACCAACGATCCGACATGGATGGGATCGCTGGGACATTGTTAGTCTGATCGCTGGTGAGCTGTCACATAGACAGCCCCTCCAGCGATCAGGACCAGCGTGCACGCTGGTTTCCAGGGTAAACAGCGGGTATCCAAGAGCCGCGCGGCTCTTAGATACCCGCTGTTTACATTGGAAACCAGCGTCCAGCATCGCCGATCGCTGGTCTCTCGCTGCCACACGCAGCAATCCGCGCTGGCAAGCGGGAGACCAACGATCAAAAAATGGCCCAGGATGATGGAGCGCGATCAGCGATACCCGGCAGGGGGGCCGGTCGCTGATCCATGTCACACAGCGAGATCGCTGTGTGTGACGGGGCCTTAATTTTGCAAGTTTGTTTTCTAATCTGGTTTGGAGGTCAGTTCTGGCCTTTTTTTGGTAGCTGCTAATTTAATTAAAGAACCAGTAATGTACTTTTTATGCACTAACCAGATTATCCCCTGGGAGGATTCTTTTGTGTTATTAATTTTGAAGTATTTGGTTATATCTTCTTTAATTGTATTTACAGTTACTGGATCAGTTAATAGAGATTCATTTAGCCTCCACCTACACAGCCCTGAAGTAGTAACATCAAATTTAAAAACCGAAATGGTGGCGTCATGATCAGACTATGCTGAACGTAGATGACGTGAGTATAAGACTGTTGTGAGTGAATTAGTTCTCGTCATCTGGAGATCAATTCTGGAGTATGTTTTGTGTGCTGGGGAGAAAAATGGGTATCCCCTGGTATTCCCATTTAGTACCCTCCATATATCCACAAGACGGTGCTCTTTCATTAGGTGGAGAATCTTAATCATCAGGAAGGTCCCGGAAGGACGCTGCTATAAAAGGTTCGCATGGCCGCTCAGCCATGTGCTAGTATAGACAGTATTTTGTGGTTGTGTGTGTGAAGATGGATGTATGCGTTCTGGTGACTGACTCATTAAGACTCCCTTCCTCTGGTTGTGCATGTGTATAGAGTATTGGAGATAAGTCAGCACATGGTGCATCCAGTCCTCTGCACCACACTTAGCATCTAACTGTGCCATCCAGCACAAGGCACTACTGTACTGCGTCAAGCAGCAACCGCCAGTGCGGTGCTGTGCGAAATACATGCGCTTTCCTAGCCCTAAGTTTAGGTGGTTAGTGGCGTCTGCCTGAGCGGTGCTGTGTGCACTAGGTGCGCTATATCTTCCTTTCAGTTTCTTCTGGGCACCGCAGTTGCGGCGCCGAGTGCTAATGGTCTAGAAGGTCTCTAACCCAGTGTCCTTGGGGCTGAGTCTTGAGACTGTACATTAGCGCTCACTCTGCTGAGTCCTGTGGAGTTAACAGGCTCCGACATCTGTTACTGCGGCTCTGTGAAGTAACAGAGTTCGCTCCCATACACACTGGGTCAGCGGTTTCCCGTCGGTGTTTAATTAGTACTCCGCCATTACCTAGCAGCAGTATACCATCTCTGCACGGTGGACCCTGGGTTGCGATCGCACTTTCTCATATTTTTTATTTAGTGCGATCTGCAACTGTAACAGATAATATTGGGGTTTTGTTTTTTATAGTCCAAAAAAGCTTCTTTTTTTACGTTTGATAGGGGAATTGAATCCTCACACATTATGAAATAATACCTTACACATGAGAAGAAAGATTTATTTCGTTATAACAGAGCTCAGGGCTCACCCTCAGTTCTTCTCCCACTGGTACAGGCTCCAAGACATGGTCCAATGGGAGGCCCCGGACCTTGGTAAGTATGGATTTTTTTTAAAAATTTTATTTTAGGATATTTGTGTTTTTTGTTTTCTCTGTGTAATGGACATGTGCTAATATGCACTTACATTGTGCATACACATTAAATTACTTTATCAGTTCAGACTCCAGTTTTTTATTCATTTCATTGTGCATTCTGTGCATACATGGGTGTAACCGCCCTCTTTCTGAGCTGGGAAAGCCATCCAGTCTGGCCTATGCTTTTACTAGTGGTTCAGTCCCTCAATCCTTGTTCACATTCACGTCACTTGGCAAGTGGAAAGGTTTTAAATACTAGAGTTAGGACTGTCCCACAAGGGTTGCCTTGACGTAGTGGGATGGGTTGTACATTCTTTTGATCAAAATTATGTTTACTAAATACTCTTATTATTATTACCTTTATGCATTATTTGCAGTTTATTTTTTAATTTTTTATTTTAGGACATTTGTGTTTTTTGTTTTCTTAGTATGGATAAAGTAGATATGTGGGAAAACATACAATTACAATCAAACGGGCATACAGCCTGGTAAACATAGTGAACTGGAGACCCATATTATGGGGGTGATCCAGAAATCACTAAGGTTAGACCACATGGATAAACCCTGATAGGCAAACCCCATCTTATTAAGGGTGCCCATGAGATTCATTACCAAACTCAACTATTATCATCTATAATAATGGAACCCCATGGATATTTATGCACTGACCGCGCTTGCGGAGTTATACCTTAAATCATTCAAAAATTATAACTATAACGCAGCATGCTCATTAATTTTGCGTTTTCTTCTGCGTTTCTGATTAGTTCAATGTGTTTGGAAAACGCGCGTAAAAAAAACGCACGAAAAACGCGCAAAAAACACACAAAAATCGGGACAAAAACGCGCAGAAAAAAACGCGCGGTTTCTGGGAAGGGAGTCCTGTTTTCAAGCAGAAATTTTCTGCTACGTGTGCACTTAGCCTTATTGTTATAGGAAAAAGATAAAGCGAAGGGGAAACCACATCGATATTTTATTCGTGTGGCTTGCAAAGCTAAAGTAATTGGTCTGAGAGCCCTCCTTCCATTAAGTGTAACAGTAGCAATATCTGAACTGAGGTGAACTGAGTCCGGTAATCCGGGAAGAGCTGGAGAGTCCCGTGCCGCAGCCAATATTAAGTCTCTAGACTCTTTGTAGTGTAGCTTCAGCACCACACCCCTGAGGGCATCGCCTGATCTTGGTCCTCCTAAAGCTCTGTGAATCCTGGTTATGTGCAGCATGGCCAGGTCCATTTGTGGAAGCAGTGCTGTAAATAAAGCAGTTGCTGTGTCTCTTAGTGCAAAATTGGTTTCATGGAGACTACGTATACACAGGTTGCCACTGTGTGATCTATTTTCATAGTCTTCACATTTCAGCTCCAAATCATTATTGTGTTCCATATGTTGTTTTAAGGTCTCCTTGTTGTCCTCTCAGGCATCAGCTAGAGTCCATTTTTTCCTCTAGTGAGGAGGCACGTTGAATGATATCTTGCAACTGTGCTGTAACATTTTGCATAACAGAGATGAGCTCTGATCTAAAGGTCTCTTGGAGCGTTTTTATAAGCGCAGCAGTGGGCACTACAGTGTCCTCCTGAGAGGGGAGATCATCGCTGTCTGCTGCAGCGTTCGTCTGCACAGCAGGAGATGAGATCCATGAGGCTGCTGTAGCGGTGGCCATTTTGGAGCTGGTGCTGTTGGTGAGGAAATCAGCAATAGAGCGGCTTAACGGCAGAGCAGAGCCTCCTTTCTTCGGTATTATACAATGCAGGAGCTCCGGGTGAGTGAGGGGGTCACCGGCGTCAGTTTGATGCGGTCAGTGCGCTGGAAGGGGCTATTTTTAGCTCATCAAGGAGCGGAGCTCAGTGTCGACTGACCGCCATCATCGGGTCTTGCGCATGTGCCCCCTCTGTATGTTCCTTTAGATGATAAAATGGGGTGCAGCCGTCTATAGGTTGAGTAAAGTGTGAGAAGGTGGCAGTATCGTGCTTTGGGAGCGCATGGCAAGGACCAGAATGTCTTATCCACTTATTAGATGCACAGACTCACAGAGCCTGCACTAGGTGTCAGCAAAGCTTCACTGTAATGGTGCTGAGGAATGTCAGCTTCCTGCTTTTGAAGGCTTTTATTAACTCAAAACAGCAGGACCTCCTCTGCCCATGCACAGGAGCAGGTGATAAGGTGAAAAAGCCCAGGGCTGAGTGACATCTGTCTTCTCAGGGCTGGGGGGCAGCAGCAGGGACAGTCAGTGCGGGTAGTGGGGAGGAGAGGGAGAGAGCCTGGAGCTCTATCAAGTGGTCGCCACAGAGGTACTGCACCTCCTCCTGAGGTGTGGTGCCCCACCATCCAGGTAAGTTGGAGGCTCCTGACCACGCTCCAACACTCGCACCCCACACAACACAGTAGTTCAGCAAAGCCACATTGCGGCTCCCTGCTTGGCGTGTAGCAGAGCACCTTTGGTGGCTCCCTGCTTGGAACATGAAACGTGCTGGGAGGCGGGTGGAGTTGAGAATACATAAATGAGCGGGAATGTTTAGGACTACAGGCCAGTCTGGGAGAGGAAGCCACTCAGAGAGGAGTGAGGAAAGAAGATCCCTGAGAGAGGGATGGAGGAAGGAGGTGCTGCAGCAGACCTCAGTGACCTGGGTCTGCTGGCACGGGAAAGGAAAGAAGGAGAAAGACATTGAACTGAAACCTGATCTTCCATAAGAGAGAGAGATTAGTACGGAGCGAAGGAGTAAAAGGGAACAGAGGACGTGGGTTAGGAGAGAACCCTGCTTAGAAGTTCTAAGCGCAAGGCCGGGGCCCGGTCCCCGAGGTTGTATGGATGCTAATGGTCCTGCAGCAGACACCGGTGGAGTAGTGGGCTGTAAATGCACTACTCCCATCTAAGACTTGGGGGCACAACAGCAACTTGGATAGTGAGCCGGGACTCAGGAGTGAGGAGTCCCCGAAGCAGGCTACAGCTGTCTGCCGTACAAGTATAGTTCTTGGGAACATCTGTCAGGAGGAACTCCAGTGTAACTCAGTACAAGGAGATCTTCACACTTAAAGGCGCTATAAGAGGAGACGTTCAGAAAGGTACATGTTGGCGGAGCGTTGGAAGGGAGCATTCCATCTGACCTGGAGGTTGATTGAGCCTCTGACCCGGAGGACATAGTACGGAGGCAGGCACCTGTGTGTACTACAGACTGTGAGTAAAGCTTTGAAACTACAAGCCCTGGTGTCCTCCATTGATTCTTGCGTCAACACACCCAGCACTGCTACATCTGGGTACCCGCTTCTACACTGCTGGTGCCTCTCCTCTAACTCCACATCTACACTGCCCTAGGGCTACAACTTCACCTGTGGGGGGCTTCACCATCTTGGCTGCAACACACCACCAGCCCCAGAGGATCTGCAAGCAGCGTTGGCTTAACATCTCGCTTGCCGAACACCACAGGTGGCGTCACAAACTATTCCATTAACTACATTCCACCATTCAAACTCCCCCTATTAATTGGGCACCCTGGGCCATGGACCGGGTCCCGCTGCTGTGACACATCCCGCCGACACCGGCCCGTTACCGAGTACCCCACAGCCCTGGGAGGGCGACCCAATCTTGGCATCACGAACAGGATGACGAGACCCGATGCCATCGGGTTCTGTGTGCCTAAGATTTGTTGGACTTAAAACTTTTGAGAATGTGCAGAAGACCCAATTTGATAGACTGTGAAATGAATACTAAAAATGGCCGCTGGCGCAGTGAAGAAGGGCGTGACGATATGGGAGGTCCTAGGAAAAGACCACGAACAGTCTTGGGCCTCCCCTGCCTGAATTACTATGTGACAGCAACATGGCCCCCCCGAGGGGTTCGTATACTGGCTTGGTATGGAAGCGCTGGAAGAAGACGCCGCCCCAAGAAGGAGGGGCAGAAGCCAGTGGCGGGAAAGGGGCCGAGGCAGGAAGAACACCAGAATGCCATGATGGAAGAGGGAAGGAGGCCTGCGGAGTGCGGGGAGGTGGTTCTCCCCGGCACCATGGCTGAAGGCTCGGACCCTGCTTCTAGGCTGAATTGACAGCAGCTGGAGGAGGACATTGCCCGACTGACCCAATGTTTGCAACTGAGGCAGGAGGCCTTGTGGAGACTGAACTGGCAGCGCGCCCAGGAGGGGCCTACACCTGCGGTAACCGCCGCTGCTGCACCGGAGCTTCCCCAGGCAGATTCCGTGGAGCCTGCCGCCACCATTGCACCACTGGCAGCATCCAGAGCCCCTTCGCTGCCGCCACAGGAGGAATTGTATGAGGCCCCGGGAGCCGAAGCGGAGGAAGAGGAGCTCCCGGCCGGACCTGACGCGGCTGCGCAGGTCCCGCTAGAGACCCCTGCAGACCCAGAGCAGCCGTTAGTTCCACCGCCGTCCCCGGTGTCCCACCGGGCAGCGCCCACCGCCACTACGCCTGCAGCGGAGCAGAGACCACACCGCCAGGAGGCCCCAGGTACGTCTGATGCCCCTACACCTGGGAAGGCCCTGGGGTGTACCACGGTTGCAGCGGCTGGCCAGGTCGTGCTAGATCTGGTCTGGGACCAAGATACCTGTCCCCGGGGGGGGAAACACCGGAACCCCTAATGGTGGCGCCGCGGTACAAAACCAGCCTGGATCGGTCCCGGGAGGAATGGGAGGATGATGAGAACTGGGCTTGTTGCCAAGCTACCATTCGGCAACTGGCTGCTGATCACCGGGAGAGGGAGCAGCGCGGGCTAGCAGTACTAGGTCCAGATTTGGACCGGAAGGAACAGGTCAGCCGGTCAATACGGTCCCAGAGATGCGGCAGGTTGGGGCCATGTCCTGAATGTGAATCATGAGAGGGGGTTCGGCTTTATCCATGACCCTAGCCGAATCTCTGATCTGTTTTTCAATCTGAGAGATGTGGAACCTCATTTGAGAAAAGGGCACCATGCCAGGAACCTGAGCCCGGGAGATCACGTGACCTTCATCAGACACGAAGGTCTGAGAGGCTGGTACGTTATGAACATTAGGCAAGTCCCAGAGGATCTCATCGAGACCTACAGGCAGAGACCGCCCACTGCCCCCATGTGCCAAGCTGGAGCCGTACCAGTCCCACAGCCAAAGGTACAGAACGCCGCACGTTTCACCCTACTGGAGGAAGAATACCTGAGGACTGCCAATGCATTTCTCACATCTGGTATTGCTTTCAGTCCAGAAACCCCAGGAGGGAACAACAACCATTAGTAAATCTCGTTACCCAGGAGGGTATTTGCACAGTTGTGCCATTGTTTTCCATTTTGTTTTGCACCAGATTTCCCATTGTTGTTTATCATGTCCTAGTTTATTTTCCCAGCGTTGCCCAGTTTTGTTGGCAGCCTTTATACTTGAACTATAGAGATCATGAACGCTGAATGGTCCAGAACTGCTGTTGTAAATAGTTTGCACCTCTTTAGGTGCCCTCTCTTGGTTTTACATAGACACTTTTCGAAGATAAGGTCTACCTCATCTGGAGTATGACTCCAATCAAAGGACACTGCAAGAGATCCCGGCTGGGAGCGGTGTCCAGCGTTTACAAGAAATGTTGAAAGTTTTAATGTGAAGTATTTGATAATGATGTGTCTTATGAGAGTATTGGTAACTGGGAAATGGCTTTTATATAGAATTAGGAATGTTTTGACAGAGAGATGAGAGATTTGAATAAAGAACAAAGAATTGAAAATGTAGGTGATGAACCAGGGGCCACGGTTGTCACTCAGAGTTAAAAGAAAGTAGAAAATGTGCACTAAAGATGGAAAGAAATGTCTTGATGAAGAATACTGAAGTGATAGTGAGTAACAGACAATAGCACTTTGAATTACATATTGTATTAAAAATTGCACTTTTGACTTAAGATTTTAGGTAGTTAATTAAGAATTGTTTGCAACGTTCAAGAATGAGTGCCTCCCACATTGGGAAGTTTAGTATAAGAAATGTTTGTTTAGCATTACAAAAATTTTGTGCTCCTGTGTGGTTAACTTTCTTTGCCTTGCAGCCCGCGGACATGCTGTGTTTAACGGGGGGGTATGTGGCGCCCCTGAGGCTCAGTCGCCACAGAGGTACTGCACCTCCTCCTGAGGTGTGGTGCCCCACCATCCAGGTAAGTTGGAGGCTCCTGACCACGCTCCAACACTCGCACCCCACACAACACAGTAGTTCAGCAAAGCCACATTGCGGCTCCCTGCTTGGAGTGTAGCAGAGCACCTTTGGTGGCTCCCTGCTTGGAACACGAAACGTGCTGGGAGGCGGGTGGAGTTGAGAATACATAAAAGAGCAGGAATGTTTAGGATTACAGGCCAGTCTGGGAGAGGAAGCCACTCAGAGAGGAGGAAAGAAGATCCCTGAGAGAGGGATGGAGGAAGGAGGTGCTGCAGCAGACCTCAGTGACCTGGGTCTGCTGGCACGGGAAAGGAAAGAAGGAGAAAGACATTGAACTGAAACCTGATCTTCCATAAGAGAGAGAGATTAGTACGGAACGAAGGAGTAAAAGGGAACAGAGGACGTGGGTTAGGAGAGAACCCTGCTTAGAAGTTCTAAGCGCAAGGCCAGGGCCTGGTCCCCGAGGTTGTATGGATGCTAATGGTCCTGCAGCAGACACCGGTGGAGTAGTGGGCTGTAAATGCACTACTCCCATCTAAGACTTGGGGGCACAACAGCAACTTGGATAGTGAGCCGGGACTCAGGAGTGACGAGTCCCCGAAGCAGGCTACCGCTGTCTGCCATACAAGTAGAGTTCTTGGGAACATCTGTCAGGAGGAACTCCAGTGTAACTCAGTACTAGGAGATCTTCACACTTAAAGGCGCTATAAGAGGAGACGTTCAGAAAGGTACATGTTGGCGGAGCGTTGGAAGGGAGCATTCCATCTGACCTGGAGGTTGATTGAGCCTCTGACCCGGAGGACACAGTACGGAGGCAGGCACCTGTGTGTACTACAGACTGTGAGTAAAGCTTTGCAACTACAAGCCCTGGTGTCCTCCATTGATTCTTGCGTCAACACACCCAGCACTGCTACATCTGGGTACCCGCTTCTACACTGCTGGTGTCTCTCCTCTAACTCCACATCTACACTGCCCTGGGGCTACAGATTCACCTCGTGAGCTTCACCATCTTGGCTGCAACACACCACCAGCTCCAGAGGATCTGCAAGCAGCGTCGGCTTAACATCTCGCTTGCCGAACACCACAGGTGGCATCACGAACTATTCCATTAACTACATTCCACCATTCAAACTCCCCCTATTAATTGGGCGCCCAGGGCCACGGACCGGGTCCCCGCTGCTGTGACACATCCCGACACTGGCCCGATACCGAGTACCCCACAGCCCTGGGAGGGCGACCCACAAGGATATTAAATTTAGGGTCCGCATTCACTTCGCGATAAACCTCAATATCTGTAAGATGTCACTTAATTTCAGTCAAATAAAGTTCAGTATCCATAACCACAACAGCACCACCTTTATCTGCTGACTTTATAGTGATATTGCCATTACTAAACCCCTGTGCCGTATATATTTATATGGCGTCGGGGAGCTGCATTTCCACAAACAGCTGTGTATATATATATAAACGGCACCGTAATCACGTTGGCTCACCCTGAAAGCCGCAGCGATCGACTGCGAGTGTCAGCTCTATGTGAGAGCTGACATCCTGCAGCAATGTCTATGATCGGTGCTAGCTCCAATTGAGGGTGTTTAACCCCTATGATGCTGCTGTCAATAGTGATATAAGTGGGGCATCGCAGAGGGAGGGAGCTACCTCTGTGCTCCCGTTGGCACAATGTCATGTGAATGCATAATGCCATTGGTCTCCATGGTGACCCTGGATCGGAAGATGGCCGCGGGGTCACCCAGAAACGGTGGCCTTTCAGCTCATGCTCCAAGTACAAGCTGTACCACCTCCTGGACACATCTCTGCTCCGTACACACACAGCTCTGCTCTATACACCTTGTACACACATTGCTCTGCTCCATACACACGGCACTACTCCATACACATGGCACTGCTCCTTACACCTCAGCACACAGGGCTCCGCTCCATACACCTAGTACACACACGGCTCTGCTCTATACACCTCGTACACACATGGCTCTGCTCTGTACACCTCGTTCCCACACAGCTCCACTCCGTACACCTCGTACACATGGCACTACTCTGTACACCTCATACACATACGAATCCGCACCGTACACCTCGTACACACATGGCTCTGCTCCGTACACCTCGTACACACACGGCTCCGCTCCGTACACACACGGCTCCGCTCCGTACACCTCGTACACACACGGCTCCGCTCCGTACACCTCGTACACACACGGCTCCGCTCCGTACACCTCGTACTCACGCGGCTCCGCTCCGTACACCTCGTACACACACGGCTCTGCTCTGTACACCTCGTACACACACGGCTCCGCTCCGTACACCTCGCACACACACGGCTCCACTCCGTACACCTCGTACACACACGGCTACACACGGCTCCGCTCCGTACACCTCGTACACACACGGCTCCGCTCCGTACACCTCGTACACACACGGCTACACACGGCTCCGCTCCGTACACCTCGTACACACACAGCTCCGCTCCGTACACCTCGTACACACACGGCTCTGCTACATCCCCCCTGTAAACCCCTCCTGACCCCACACAAAAACTTTCCCTCATCCAGCACCATGACAGCCAGCACAGTCCTGCATACACTGAGGCCCCTGGTCATGTGACCCCTGACTCCTCCCCTCCTGTGACCTCATCCCAGGTCCTGTGCGCACAGAGCAGCCATATATGTGGTGTGCGGCTCTGCAGGTGGAGGTAGGTGCTGGAGATTCCCCATTACTGGGTGCAGGGGGCAGTAACCCCTCCATTCCCGGAGATAGCGCCCCCTGCAGGTGGAGGTAGGTGCTGGAGATTCCCCATTACTGGGTGCAGGGGGCAGTAACCCCTCCATTCCCGGAGATAGCGCCCCCTGCAGGTGGAGGTAGGTGCTGGAGATTCCCTATTACTGGGTGCAGCGGGCAGTAACCCCTCCGTTCCCGGAGATAGCGCCCCCTGCAGGTGGAGGTAGGTGCTGGAGATTCCCCATTACTGGGCGTAGGCCACATTAACTCCTTCAGCGCTGAGACTCTTGGTGTTAGCGTTGCCACTTTATAAGAATCTGTTTCCTGTACTAGATGCATATGACCAAACTATGGAAGACAGGAAGTGAGGAAATGGATTGTTCTCATAGTACAAGGCCCCTTTCTTGGCCCCCACACAGTGTTAATCCCCCATTATGCTCCTTATGAAGTATGTATGATGTCCCCCTACAGAGTATAATGTTCCCACAGTGCCACCATCCCCCCACACACAGTATAATGTTCCCACATGTGAGGATATTGCCACTTACTAAAGACTATAGGATGAGTGAACGTAGAGCGGAGTCCACAGCGCTAAAGCTGGGTTCACATTACGTTATAGCAGTGTAACGCAGTCTGTTAACTCTGCCATTCAGCCCCATTGTCGGGCGCATCGCGACGTATGCAGTAAAGCGGTACGCGTTCAAGATGTGCCGTCATTCAGTGACGGAGCCTCGGATGCGGGCTGCAGCGTCTGAGGTTCCGTCACTGCCAGCGCAGATGAATCATCTGCTCTAGCAGTATAGCATAACGCATATCGCGTTATGCTATAGCTTTAACGCAGCCTAAGACATAGAGACTTTTTCCAGCACGGAGCACCAGTTACATCAATATTATTGTAATTTAGTAGTTAATTTGCTTGATGTGTTTATTATTTATTTGATTGCTCATCAGTTCATCCTCAAGTATCAATAATTCTATTCAGTAACAGCCAGCAGATGAAGACGAGCAAACCTAGGCCCATTGAGTGGTTGGGGATAGTAGACCCAGGGGAGCCGTCACCACGGGAGGTCTCACATACAGTCCCAACTGATGGAATATCCTTTGTTCTGTGAGCTAAAGGAAAATGTTTAAGGAAGAGGGAGAAAAAGGCACAGGGTTGAATCAGGCAGTTGTTGGGGGGACGTCGAAGTGAGACGATCCAAGCTGGGATGGATGGTCTATGGAGTTTTGGAGATCAGATGCCAGCTGGAGGGGTATTCATGAGCTACGGTCGTGATATCCATCATCTGGAGGAACATAAGCTGTGACTGCACAGTATACCGGCTGGGGATAACAAAAGCTGTGGGCCAACCAAAAGTTGGGATACAGTAGGTATCGCCTGGAATGGGGCCAATGGAATTACCAGTGTCAGATTGAGAACTTGTGGACTGAGGACATTGTATTTTGGCCATCTCCATGGATTTGTTGTTCAACCATCAATGTATGGAATAAAAATAGTTGCATCGTTAACCTGCCTAGTGTGGGAGAAGGGATTTCTATGTCTCCTCGGGTATAACTATACCTTATGGGTACCCATGTGATGAGGCTTAATCAGAGAGACAGACGGCTCGTTGTCTTTCCAAATAGTCTGTGTAGTTTATTGACAGCTTGATATTTTATAGAACAAGATCGCAGAAAATAAGATTATGTAACAATTGGTAAAATAAAAAGGAGGTTACATAATAATCTGGCAGAAATATGAGTTATACAATTGGTCATCAATATATCCTGAGACACGAGATAGATTACACAATAAAATGTTGGGGGAACATTCCAGCACTTTTCATATGTCAGTGTGACCTGGTTCAAGAGTTGAAGTTATCAAGAGAATTTAGACTGACTTACAGAATTTTGGAAGCAACAATATGTTCTGGACCAATTTCTTGGAATATATGCAGAACTATCAGGCCATAAAAAATCTGCACGTAGACTGATGATAACTTCTGAAAGGTCATTCTTGCACAATACTATTTTCTAGTAATATATTCAGAACAGAGATTAACCCCTTCTTTAACAACTCCCCTCTTTTTATCATCTAGTCTACGCCTCATCCTGTCTTACCCCTGCCTATTGCTGAGGCCTGCAAGATAAACCTACTTCACAAAATACACGGCTTGTCCTATGTATATCATGGGATACCAGCTCTGCTGCGTATCCATTCTGATTAAACTTATGAACCAGACCTCCTTTGGGACTTATTGTAACCTATATATTAATATGTTAGTATATATATATTATATTATATTTTATTTGTTAGTATTAATCATTTAAAGTCCATAATAAAAGTAAATCTTCATTGTTGTACTTCTTTGTAGAGCCTTAGTCTTTGTTCAGACCAGTGGTTTTCCACAATGCGTACAATCAGCTAGGTCCACTGAAGTTTGCTTGTTGCAGAGTATACATTCACAGTAAAGTCCAGTTATCAGGGTACTCATCACTTGGGTTTGCTTTATATAAGAGTCAGTATTGATTCTAGCTTTATGTTTGCCTGGAAAATATTTACAATTAGAGCTGAGAACTTTATAAACATAACAAATAACTTTATCATCACTGCAATGATCAATATCACAAAAACTGCTTGAATTAGGAAATGAATTACACCCGATATTCATCCACCTATTCCTTTAAACAAATTCAAAGGATTTAACCATGCGCGCCATTCAGGGAGGGGCAGTTCATCAAGTGAATTAATTTTCCGTATTCCTTCCTTTATCAGCCTAACTTGTTCTATGTCATGAGTGACTCTCATCAGTCCGGACGGATCTATATAGTGACAGCATGCGGGTCCCACTACCTGACAGAATCCCCCTTGAGATGCTGTGAGATAGTCAAGCACCATAGAGTGCTGGTTAGTTATGACTATGAACTGTCTCATATAAGCAGATTCTACATTAATGGCATCAAATAAATACTCAGTCACATTATCAAAGATATCACCCAATTCTTCTATCATCTGAGCATTTCTTATGGTTCCGAACATAACTCCCAGAGGACCAGTGAGAACCATCCCAGTTTTAAGATACCATGGAGTGTGCATTAAATGCTTGGGTGACTGTGGAGAGGGTGCACTACGCTTTGCTATCATGTGACTAGGGACATTTTTATAAGGGAAATCACTTTCATTCCATACCTAGGTGGCTGGCTCTAACCTAGCCAATGTACATGGACCTTCAGCTCCTTTAGGAATCCACCTATATGCATTACTTCCACAGACTATGTTTATAAACTGAAATTCATTAAGAACAGCTATTGCTATTGAAACTAACCGGGTAGTGTCAGTGTAAAGACACCAAGAGTCTTCCAAATCTGTAGTGACTGCCCTATAATATTGCAATGTCTGACATTCCGGTTCAGTATTTATACTTATGGACATCTCAGCTGCTCCATCTCCATACTGACCTTCTCTGGTCTCTTCATCTACGTGAACTGCCTCTCTCCCTGTGCACTGTGCTGTATTACCATAAATAATTCCTGGACCAATTAGTATCATGTAGAAATCGTTCATACCTGGTCACTGCAGATCAGCTTACCTCCTAGAGAAAAAGGGGTCTTCACTGCAAAACTAAGTTTTAGCTCCTGATCTGGCACTTTCCATATATAATTTTTATCAGTTGCCTTATTTCCCCAGTTTTCCATCATATTCCTTAAATTCAAACAAATTAATTGGCCGTTTATTTACAGGTTCTTGCTTTCTAGTAAGATTTATTTGGAACCATGGCTGCTTTGTCCAACCGGTAATAGGTAAGGCTGCAGAAGTTTGACTCTGCTGTTCAGCCAGATCCAGGGCTCACATTTTCCAGCATCTACCGCTGAACAGCTCTTCCTCTGCCAATGGAATTACAAAATACGGCATAATTTTTGCAGCAATTGGGGCATGTGAACAAATCCAGCAATTGGATAGATTTCTGGCCTGGGCAACATAGTTATGGTACTGGACAAATTTATTAGCTCACTGTTTTGACACGGCACTATCCCATGGCTCAAAGATATCATTATCTTTTTTACATTGAATAGATACAATCACAGTGAGAAGCAAGAATGGATAGTACTTCCCAAATTCCATTCTTCTTTAGTTCTTGTGAAATTTCTTGCAGTGAGATTGCACAAGCAGCAACTGCTCTGATGCATGTTGGTGCTCCTTGTGCCACTGTGTCAAGTTTGGCTGAATAGTATCCTAGAGGGCGATGCCTTTCTCCATGTTGTTGTGTAAGCACCCCTTTAGCATGTCCCCCCCCCCGATTCATGACAGTACAAACGGAAAGGAAGGTCATGGTTTGGAATTCCAAGGGCTGGGGTTGAAACAATGGCTTCCTTTAGATCTCTGAACCCCTCTTTGGCTTCCGGGGTCAGTTGGTATGACCTAAGAAAACAACCTTTTCCTTTGCTATTGGCAGTTGCCTCTTGACACCTTACATACTTCATGGTACAAAAATATTAACAAGGAAGCTGTTTCCATTAGACATACAGTACCTGTTTGATCTCTCTGCTCAGGGGATATCGTCTAATACGCACCGGTACAGTTCCTGGTTTCAGTCTGATGGATACTGGTATTATCCTAAACCAACGTCTGTCTTATCCTTTACCCATACTGCAGGTGGTATCTGCTCGAACAGTTACCAAATGTCCTCATCTTGGTCAGTTGCAGTTTTTGTCGTCATCTAGCTAAATTAGCAACATCATAATGGAAAGGATTGCTTCAGGCAACGGGCCTGTAACAGTAATGCCTTTCTTCCAAACTTAATTAAGAACTGTATTCATAGCACTCAGGATATCAGCACCTGTCAAGCTTAGAGGACATTTATCTAAGACTAGCAATTGGGCACACAAGTATGTGGTACGTGCTACTCACACATTCATGGGTTCTGTTTCATGCAATAGACTGTTCCTCCTGTCCTGAATCGTTGTGGCCTATCCTTTTCTCATATAATAGTATGGCTCACCCCCGTATCAATCAGGCATTTTAATTGTTTACCATGAGGAAATTTTAATTATGTGATTAGTGATTGGACCATCCTGTGGGGGAACCACTATCTTTGTTTACACTTCTCTTGGTCTGTTATCCCAACTTTCCTTTTTCTTCTCTCTCTACTGTTACCCTGTGAAGTATACCTGCTGCCTGCACCAGTTTTCACAGCATTATTAAATGCATCCGGAGGTATATTCACCATAACAGGAGTTGCCTCTTACGTTCCTATTATTAATCTGGCCCTCTATCCTCCTAAACATGGGAAGGATTGTATATACATTCTGGACGTACTCTCATCACTTCTGTTCTCAGATCTTCCTTCAATCCTGTCAGTAACATATTTTTACAAATCTGGCTTCTCTGGGGTTTTTCTAATCATAGTTATGAGGTGTAAGGGTTGTCTGCAAGTGAAATGTAAAATGTTTCCTCATTTCTCCCCTCCGTAGGAACTGCTTGGGGCTGTTCCTTACTGGAGTGGAGAAATTGTCTGTGAATCCCTGTGGCAACCCAAGGGTAATAAGTATAGAGGAGAAGCATCATATACAAGTCAGCTAGTTTGCATCTGTGGAGACATAGGGATCAGTCCTCTCCCCATGATTGGCACCTATGGGACCCCTGGCTGATGGTGTATCACCGGGGTCTACCAGAGATGGGGTAGAGATGTGACTATATGTGACAGGCAAGTGTGGCGCCCCTGAGGGTTCAGTCGCCACAGAAGTACTGCACCTCCTCCTGAGGTGTGGTATCCCACCATTCAGGTAAGGTGGAGACACCTGCATCCCACACAACTCAGTAGTGTAGCAAAGCACCCTTTGGTGGCTCCCTGCTTGGAACACGAAGCGTGCTGGGAGGCGGGTGGAGTTTAGTTAGCATCAAAAGAGCGGGAAGAGTTTAGGATTTAGTCAGTCTGACAGAGTCAGAGGAGGAGTGAAGATCCCCTGAGAGGGATGGATGGAGGGAAGTGCTGCAGCCGACCTCAGTGACCTGGGTCCGCTGGCACAGGAAAAGAACATTGATAGAAAGCCTGACTCCATAAGAAAGAAGGATTAGTATGGAACGTAAGGAGAGGAGGACTAAGGATTAGGGTTAGAGCAGAACCCTTCCCAAGTTCACAGCGCAGGGCCGGGGTCCGGTCCCCGAGGTTGTATGGATACTAATGGTCCTGCGACAGACACCGGAGGAATAGAAGTTGTCACCACTTTATTCCCACATAAGACTTGGGGGCACAACAGCAACGTGAGAGAGCCGAGACTTAGTAGCAAGGAGTTCCCAAAGCAGGCTACAGCTGTCTGCCGTACAAGTAGAGTTCTAAGAACATCTGGCAGGAGGAACTCCAGTGTAACTCAGTACTGAGAGTACTTCACTATAGGTGCAAAAGGGAGACATTCAGAAAAGGCACATATGTTGGCGGAGTGTTGGAACGGAGTACTTCATCTTGCCTGGAGGTTGGTTGAGTCCCTGACCTGGAGGACACGGCACGGATGCGGGCACCTGTATGCTCAACAGACTGTGAGTAAAGCTTTGGAACTACATGCCCTGGTGTCCTCCGCTTATTCCTGCGCCAACCTACTCAGCACTGCTACATCTCTGTGCCAGACACTACACCCTCTTCCTCAACACCTATCCTCACTGCCTTGGGACTACAGCCCTACCTGTGGAGGGCCACACCATCATTGCTGCACCACACCATCTGTCCCAGAGGATCTGTCTGCAGCGTCGGCTTAACATCTTTATTGCCAAACACCACAGGTGGCGTCACGAATCATTCACTAATAAACTTTAATCATTATCATCCACACACTCAACATTCCCCTTTTACAATGGACGCCCAGGGCCACGGACCGGGTCACAGCTACCGTGACATCTCTCATTGAAACCAACGGGCCTGGTACCGAGTACCCCGCCGCCCTAGGTGCGAGGGCGATGCGAGGGCGATCCACAAGTATAGTATTATTCAGATGTTAAAGCTGCAGACACAGAAGAAATCTCAAGTCAGCATGCAGCTTCACTTTTCTTTGGGCTGCTTTCAAACAGGGGGGCTAGTCTCATCCCCCGCTACTACAGGGGTGGAGGGAGCTATGGAAACACAGACTGATCTTGTGAATGGGGAGCAGCCTGTGTGTGGAGACGCTGCAGATTGTCTTACATACATTCTCTCATTCTAACTTCATCACACTTAATATTAACTTCATCATTCATCATAACTTCTTAGTAATAACTTCATCATTCTTAGCATTAAAACAGACCATATCATTCAGAGGTTCTGATCCACACTGCAACTTGCACACCATAGTCATATTTTTCAATCCATACAGCATGCTCCTTACTTAAACACCTATCTTATCTCTCAGCATCCAAACATCCATTCCTTGGCATTCCTGCCTTTTCAAGAATTGTCAGCGGTATTGTTAACTGCTTCATAATCCTGCCCAAGGCGCACCAGGTCCTTTATCTTATATCTCGGATTCGTAGTCTATCCTGACCTGGTGTGCCTGGCACCAATAACAGCTGTCAAAGCTAGCGACCCCTATCTTCAGACCTGTTATGTAATAGCGGGATCCCACTGGTCTACTATAATAGCCAGCATTCCTGCTACCAAAGCAATAACCTGAACCGCAACTCTCTGCTCTATCCTGATGCTGATACATACTCTCCCAAACAATCAGACAGATTACCATAAACAGTTCCAAACACAAGCGCTATATACTCCTCATACATCTGAATGTGAGCCCACACTAGACTCTGAATATGCAAGGTCTATTCGTGAATCCACTCCGGGTTCCATAAGATAATACTCGTGCGTGATATTATCTTGCCACCTTAATAATAATAATACATTTTACTTCTATAGCGCCGACATATTCCGCAGCACTTTACATTTCAGAGGGGATTTGTACAGACAATAGACATTACAGCATAACAATAATCAAATAGATTATAACAAATACCAAGAGGAATGAGGACCCTGCTCGCAAGCTTACAGTCTATGAGGAAAGAGGTAGACACGAAAGGTGGGTGGTAACGGTTGCCCTGATTGTATAGACCAGCCATAATGTCAAGTGTGTAACAGTACAGACACAGAGGGCTAATGGATGCATAAAGCATGTGGGAACATGATGCAGGGAACCTGGTTATGGTAAAACTTTTGGCTGTGCCACACAGGGATAGATTAGGTTAATGTCTTGAGGCGATAGGCCAGTCTGAATAAATGCGTTTTCAGGGCACGCTTAAAATTGTAGGAATTGGGGACTAATCGTATTGACCTGGGAAGTGCATTCCAAAGAATTGGCACAGCATGTGTAAAGTCTTGGATACGGGAGTGGGAGGTTCTGATTATTGAGGATGCTAACCTCAGGTCATCAGCAGAACGGAGGGCACGGGTAGGGTGGTATACTGAAAAAAGGGAGGAGATGTAGGGTGGTGCTGAGCCATGGAGGGCTTTGTGAATGAGGGTAATAAGTTTATACTGAATTCTGGAGTGGATGGGTAGCCAGTGTAATGACTGGCACAAGGTAGAGGCATCGGTGTAACGATTGGTGAGGAATATGATCCTGGCTGCAGCATTCAAGACAGATTGGAGAGGGGAGAGTTTGGTAAGAGGGAGACCAATTAGAAGAGAGTTACAATAGTCGAGACGAGAATGAATAAGAGAAAAAGTTTTTGCAGAGTCAAAAGTAAGAAAAAGTCAAATTCTAGAAATGTTTTTGAGGTGCAGATGACTAGAGCAAGCCAGTGATCGAATGTGGGGGGCAAAAGAAAGCTTGGAGTCAAGTATGACCCCAAGTCAGCGGGCAAGTTGCTGGGGAGTAATAGTGGAACCACACACAGAAATGGCAATGTCGGGTATAGGTACATTTGTAGAGGGAGGAAACACAAGGAGTTCAGTCTTTGACAGGTTCAGTTTCAGATATAGTGAGGACATGATGTTAGACACAGCGTTTAGACAATCGCCAGTGTTTTCTAGAAAGGCTGGCGTGATGTCAGGAGAAGAAGCGTATAATTGGGTGTCATCAGCATAGAGATGGTACTGGAAACCAAATCTACTGATTGTTTGACCAATAGGGGCAGTGTACAAGGAGAAGAGGAGGGGGCCTAGAACCGATCCTTGAGGAACCCCAACAGTAAGGGGAAGGTGAGAGGAGGAGGAACCGGCAAAAGATGCAATAAAGGAGCGGTCAGGGAGATAGGAGGAGAACCAGGAGAGAATGGTGTCCTTGAGGCCAATGGAATGGAACATAGTGAGGAGGAGCTGATGATCCACAGTGTCAAATGCTGCAGAGAAATCCAAGAGAATTAGCATGGAGTAATGACCATTTGATTTTGCTGTTAGTAGATCATTAGAGACTTTAGTGAGGGCAGTTTCAGTAGAGTGTAAAGAGCGGAAACCGGATTGGAGAGGGTCGAGAAGAGAGTTATCAAAGAGATAGCGGATAAGACTGGAGTGGATCAGGCATTCCAGGAGTTTAGAGATGAAGGGAAGATTAGAGACAGGTCTATAGTTAGCGGGACAGTTTTTGTCGAGATGGTTTTTTAAGTAGTGGATGTATGATGGTATGCTTAAATGAGGAGGGAAAGATACCAGAAGAGAGAGAGGTTAAATATTTGTTAGGTGAGGGGTGACAGCAGGGGAAAGAGACTGGAGGAGATGTGACGGAATTGGGTCACTGGTGCAAGTGGTTGGGCGAGAAGATGCAAGGAGCCTGCTTACTACTTCTGTGACTGGTTCAAAATCAGAGAGTGAGCTAGATGCAGTGGGGGAGGGAGGACAGTGCATGGTATGAGGTGATTGAGAGATAATTTCCTGTCGAATCTGGTCAATTTTTTCTTTGAAGTAATTGGCCAGATCGTCAGCTCGGAGCACCGTGGTTGGGGCCTGTACTCTTGGGTTGAGTAGAGAATGAAAAGTGTCAAAGAGACATTTCGGGTTATTGGACAGTGAGGTGATGAGGGTGTTGAAATAGGTTTGTTTGGAGAGGTGAAGGGCAGTGTTGTATGTTCTAAGCATAAACTTATAATGGATGAAATCTTCGTGTAGATTGGATTTTCTCCACAGACGTTCTGCGCACCTGGAGCACAGCTGCAGGAAACATATTTGCAGGGTGAGCCAGGGTTGTCGCCATCTGTGTTGTGGTGTTCTATTTATAGGGGGTCCAAATTCATCCAGGGCACTTTGAAGTGTTTGATTGTAATGCTTCAATGCAGAATCAGGACATGAGAGGGAGGAGATAGGGGCCAATGAAGACTGCAAGTTCTTCATAAGTTTCTGGGTGTTAATGGCCTGTATGTTTCTATAAATATGGACAGTGGGGGTGACCTGAGCAACCTAGCAGTTCTTGATAGATAATGAAAGAAGATTGTGGTCAGAGAGCAGGAGAGGGGAGTTTGCAAAATCATTCACTGTACAAAACCGAGAGAAGACCAAGTCGAGGGAGTTTCCGTCTTCAAGCATTGGAGAATTAGTAAGCTGCGAAAGGCCAAACGAGGAGGTTAGAGAGAAAAGGTGAGTAGCAGATGGGGAGAGGGGAAGAGCAATGGGGATGTTGAAATCTCCCATGATGAGGGTAGGGATGTCACAGGAGAGAAAATGTGGAAGCCAAGTGGCAAAAAGATCCAGGAACTGATGGGAGGGGCCGGGAGGACGATACACCATCGCCACTCGCATGGAGAAGGGGGTGTAGAGTCTGACGGCATGGACCTCAAAAGAAGGGAAGACTAGTGAGGGTAGTTGAGGGATAACCTGAAAGGTACATTTTGGTGATAGGAGCAGACCAATGCCTCCACCTGCTCTATTGTTTGATCTTGTGGTATGAGAGAAATGTAGTCCCCCGTATGAAAGAGCAGCAGCAGCGGTAGTGTCTGACTGCTGGATCCAGGTTTCAGTAAGAGCCAGGAGGTTAAGAGAATTAGAAAGGAAAAAGTCATGAGTGAAGGAGAGTTTGTTACACACTGAGCGAGAATTCCAAAGTGCACAATTAAGAGAGACAGATGGCATGCAGGGAATATTAATAAGATTAGAGGGGCTTGGGAGCAATATCTACTGCGACTAGGAGGAGGATAGAAAGAGTGAGCAGATGGTTAAGTGATTTGTGAGAGCGTCTCTTATGTTGAATGGTGGGACTGACTGGATCTGTGCAATTTAACAATGTGAAAAGAGCGTGAGTGCCATACATAGGAAAGGAAAGGAGCGAGGGGTCGATATGGATGGAGTGTATAGAGTTAATGCCAGGGTGGTGGATGTGTGTGAATGCAGCGGCCAGGATATAAACTATACAAATGCATATGATATATATTTGTTGTACTCCAAATGTACAGGGAGTAGATGTATATAAGTGTCTTACCTGTCTCCTGCCCTGTCTAACTGCCATGTTATAACTGCCAGTACTTTCATACATGTACTTCGATTACATTTGCATAAATGCCCCCTGCATTAATGCTTTCCCCAAGCTATGTCTGAATATATAGGAGGCTAATGCTTAGATTTTTTTTTTTTTTTTTTTTAGCCTCTCTCTTCTCATTAATCAATCAAACTAAATTGAAACAGCAGGACCCAATAAAATGTTTTGGTCAAATAAACAGATGTCCAGCACTACATGGATCATAAAGCACTTTGAAAAGTTTCTTGACCTCACAACATAAGGGGACAAGCAGAGTAAGTTGAAAAAAAACTATATATCAGATATAAGCTTGCATAGTTGAAAACACATATATAGCATTCAGGATTAACTGCTTGCTGACAATTAATGGAGTGGAGAAACACAGGTTGATTCAGAGCAGAGATTGAAAGAGCTGGTTACCAGATATAAGCTTGCATAGTTGAAAACACATATATAGCATTCAGGATTAACTAGCATATACCCTCTAGAGTCCAATATATCTACCCAGCTTTTAAACAATGCATATGACAAGAATATACTTCTGCGGCTATACTGGTGAACTGAACACAGACCCTTTTCACACAGCATATGGTACACACATGGTAAGCATTTATCTGACATTTCAATCACATCCATACACGCAGTACTTCTGTACTCTCTCGCTCCTTGCATCTTATAAAAAATGCTCTAGTGCCAATGGACAAAAACATAAATCACATCTATTTGTAGAAACTCTTGCTCGGTTCACTATATCCTCTAATTAGCGTCCTATCTGAGTACCGGGTTGCATACAAAAAACATTTACATTTATATTCACATAGATTTTCTTCACGTGATTTTCCCTCTTCACTACAAACTCCCACCCGGGACCTTCCTATAAGTTTTTTCCCAAGTAGCAACTAACTGGAGAGTTTTATCTTACTCACTGCTTTGAGTAATGAAAAGGCTATTTATACACTGAGCACACGTCATTTAGTCTCCATACATCAACAGCACTGCTTAGTGCCCCACAACACAGATATAGCAATATCAGGACCGTAGTATAATCAGAACAGTTCAGCACAGCATTATCAGTACTACTTATCAATTAACATCTGACAAGGCATCAACAAACAAAAGAAGAATAAAAGTTAGAACAAACATAAACCAAGTATAGCATCATCTTGCTGCAGATGGTGTCACTGTGCATCGGTCAACAATACAGCGCACTTTGCACAAGGAGAAGCTGTATGGGAGAGTGATGCGAAAGAAGCCGTTTCTGCAAGCACGCCACAAACAGAGTCGCCTGAGGTATGCAAAAGCACATTTAGACAAGCCAGTTACATTTTGGAAGAAGGTCCTGTGAACTGATGAAACAAAGATTGAGTTGTTTGGTCATACAAAAAGGCGTTATGCATGCGCTGTATTGTTGACCGATGCACAGTGACACCATCTGCAGCAAGATGATGCTGCAGGTCTTTGGAGGTGGTCTGTGGATTGTCCTTGACTGTTCTCACCATTCTTCTTCTCTGCCTTTCTGATATTTTTCTTGGCCTGCCACTTCTGGGCTTAACAAGAACTGTACCTGTGTTCTTCCATTTCCTTACTATGTTCCTCACAGTGGAAACTGACAGGTTAAATCTCTGAGACAACTTTTTGTATCCTTCCCCTGAAAAGCTATGTTGAATAATCTTTGTTTTCAGCTCATTTGAGAGTTGTTTTGAGGAGCCCATGATGCCACTCTTCATAGGAGAATCAAATAGGAGAACTACTTGCAAGTGGCCACTTTAAATACCTTTTCTCATGATTTGATACACCTGGCTATGAAGTTCAAAGCTCAATGAGGTTACAAAACCAATTTAGTGCTTCAGGAAGTCAGTAAAAAGTAGTTAGGAGTGTTCAAATCAAGAAAATGATAAGGGTGCCCATACTTTTGCACCGGTCAAATTTTGTTTAAATGCAGATTGCACATTTTCTGTTAGTACAATAAACCTCATTTGAATCCAGAAATATAACTGAGTCCATCAGTTATTAGATATATGAAACTGAAATACCTGTTGCAAAAACCAAAATTGTTATAAAGAAAAAAGACTTTTACATATGACTGTATATGCAGAACTATCAGGCCATAAAAAACCTGAACGTAGACTGATGATAACTGGATAAAAGGTCATTCTTGCACAATACTATTTTCTAGTATTATATTCAGAAGAGAAATGAACCCCTTCTTTAACACTAGGTGATTTTTATAACCCACAACATCAGATCCTCACACCACAGTTCTGCCTTCCACCATCCACAGTGTAATGTTCCCACAGTACCGTCATCCCCCACACAGTATATTCTTCCCCCAGTATCGCCATCCCCACACCCAAAGTATAATGTCCCCACAGTACCGTCATCCCTCCTCACAGAGTATAATGTTCGCACAGCACGTCATCCCTCCCCTCACACAGTATAATGTTCCCACAGTACATCCATTTTCCCACACAAGATATAATGTTCCCACAGTGCCACCATCTCCCCCCACACAGTATAATGTTCCCACAGTACCGCCATCCCCCCACACAGTATAATGTTCCCACAGTACTGCCATCCCCCATGCACAGTATAATGTTCCCACAGTACTGCCATCCCCCATACATCCCCCCATAGATAGAAAAGATCCCTCTCCAACGAGCACGTCACCACATTTAAACAGTCCCTCACTACTTTCAAGACCATATTTGCTGCAGTAAAACAAACCTACTTCCCATCTCTCATATCCTCCCTGTCTCACAACCCTAAACAGTTATTCAACACTTTCATTTCTTTCCACCATCCTCTCCCTCTCCACTCATCTCAGCCGAAGACTTTGCCTCATTTTTCAAGCAGAAGATTGATAACATCAGAGACAGTTTTGGTCCACAACCCCCAGAGCCCTTTCTCCTAACTGCTCGGCCCTCCTCCTCCAAAACCAACTTCTCAATCATTCCGGAAGATCAACTTTCCACTGTACTCTCAAGATCACGTCTCACCACCTGTGCACTTGACTTGATTCCATCCCGCTTCATCCCAAACCTCACCCATCTCTTCAACCTATCACTAACAACTGGTGTTTTCCCCTCAAGCTTTAAACATTTCTCAATCACACCTATCCTCACAAAGCCTTCTCTTGATTGATCCTTTGCATCTAGCTATTGTCCCATGTCACTTCTCCCCTATGCCTGAAAAAAACTACTGGAACAACACGTCCATCTTGAACTGTCCTCCCACCTCTCTTCTTGCTCCCTCTTTGACCGCTTAAAATCTGGCTTCTGGCCGCATCGCTCCACTGAAACTGCCCTATCTAAAGTCACCAGTGACCTATTAGCTGCCAAAGCCGAGCGACACTACTCTGTCCACCTCCTCCTAGACCTGTCCTCTGCCGTTGACAAAGTGGACCATTCTGTATTATTTCAGACCCTCTCATCGCTTGGCATCACTGACTTGGCCCTATCTTGGATCTCATCATACATAACAGACTGGACATTCAGCATCTCCCACTCGCACACCATCTCCTCACCTCGCCCCCTATCTGTTGGAGTCCGGCAAGGTTCAGTCCTAGGGCCTCTGCTCTTCTCTATCTACACCTTCGGCCTCAGACAGCTCATAGAGTCTCACGGCTTTCAGTATCACCTCTATGCTGATGACACACAGATCTACACCTCTGGACCAGATATCACCTCCCTACTAACCAGAATCTCACAATGTCTGTCTGCTATTTCATCCTTCTCCGCTAAATTTCTAAAACTTAATATGGACAAAACAGAATTCATCATCTTTCCCCCATCTCGCTCGACTCCCCCAACAGACCTATCCATTAAAGTAAATGGCTGCTCACTCTCCCCACTCTCACAAGCTTAGTGCCTCGGGGTAATTCTTGATGCTGATCTCTCCTTCAAACCACATATCCAAGCCCTTTCCACTTCCTGCCAACTTCAACTCAAAAATATTTCCCAGATCAGTACATTCCTAAACCAAGAATCTGCAGAAACCCTAGTCCAAGCTCTCATCATCTCCCGCCTTGACTACTGCAACCTCCTGCTCTGTGGCCTCCCCTCTAACACTCTCGTACCCCTCCAATCTATTCTAAACTCTGCTGCACCACTATTCCCCAGCCTCTCCCCTCTGTCAATCTCCGCACTGGCTCCCCATTACCCAAAGACTCCAGTTCAAAACCCTAACCATGACATACAAAGCCATCCACTACCTGTGTCCTCCATACATCTGTAACTTTGTCTCCCAGTACTAACCTGCATGCAACCTCCGATCCTCACAAGATCTCCTTCTCTACTCCCTTGTTATCTCCTCTTCCACAATTGTATACAAGATTTCTCCCACGCATCACCCCTAATATGGAACTCTCTACCCCAACATATCAGACTCTCGCCTACCATGGAAACTTTCAAAAAGAACCTGAAGACCTACCTCTTCTGACAAACCTACAACCTGCAATAACCACCGATCGACCAAACCGCTACACGACCAGCTCTACCCTCGCCTACTGTATCCTCACCCATACCTTGTAGATTGTGGGCCGAGTACTCTCTCCCCTGTACCAGTTGTTGACTTGTATCATTTTAGATTATAGTACTTGTTTTTATTATGTATACCCCTCCTCACATGTAAAGCGCCATGTAATAAATGGTGCTATAAAAATAAATAATAATAATACATAGTATAATGTTGCCACAGTACCTCTATCCCCCTAACATTATAATATTCCCACAGTAACTCCATCACCCCACACTGTATAATGTTCCCATAGTACCTTCATCCCCCTACACAGTATGTTACCACAGTACTTCCATTCACCCACACACAGTATAATGTTCCCACAGTACCGCCACCCCCACACACATAGTATAATGATCCAACAGTACTGTCATCCCCCACACACAGTATAATGCTCCCACATTACCGCCTGAGGTCCTGCAATTAGAATAAAACCTGAAGTTTTTCAATTGGAATAATATTTCTAGAAAATGGTTTTAACTTTGCCTGCTTGCTACTTATATATCCTCGAGCATGTATATATGCATATAGGGGAGCAGGCCTTACTAGATATCGAGGCTTTGTACAGTAATATACCGCATGAGAGTGGTATCAGAGAGGTAAGACATTTCTTGAAATTGAGATCAATAGTGTAGTAGGTAAAATGACTTTATGGAGGATCTTCTAAAATTCACTCTTAAGGCCCCGTCTCACATAGCGAGATTGCTAGCGAGATCGCTAATGCGTAACCGATTTTGTGACGCAACAGCGATCTCGCTACATGTGACATATAGCGGCGACCGCCCCCCCCCCCCCCCCCGCTGGACATCGCTGATCGTGCTCGAATGTCCTGGGACATTTTTTCATCGTCGGCGTCCCGTTGGCCAGCATGCATCGCTGTGTTTGACGCCGACGAGGGACCTCGTTGGCGATGCAGAACTCAGGGACGCAGGCTGGAATCGTTCAGAATAGCTGCTGTGTGACAACGCACCAGCGTCCTTACCAAGTCGTATCGTTGTCGGGATCGCTGGTGCATCGCTATGTGAAATGGGACCCTTACTCATAACTTCATTCTTTTTGAAAGAACTTCCATCAGCTCAGGGTTACTGAGATGGGGAGCCCCTGTGCCCCCTCGTATGCTAACTATTCCGGGGCTAGTGGGAGGAAACCACAATATTCAGGTGGCATAAGTGGTGGCATCTATATATTGGAGTATGGTAGAAATATATTGACAACATTTTTATTATCTGGTCAGGGACAAGCGAACAACATCTTGAATTTGTCAAGGAAATCAACAACAATAGAGTGGGCCTGAGATTTACATCGGAGCTTAATTATTACCAGTTGCCTTTCCTGGATGTACTAATCAAGAAAAAACAGGATGGGACCCTAGGGACACTTATCTACCATAAACATACAAGCACTAATAAGCTATTGATGTGGGATAGCCACCACCACATTCTCCTAAAAAAAAAAAAGGAATACCGAAGGCCCAATTTATACGGTTGACAAGTAAATGTTCTACTGTCACAGATGATTCTGCCCGATCGTTTGTGGATAATCGGGAGAGACACATTCCGCCAAGCCTGACCAAGAGACCATATGTGGGAGAAAACTACTGTATGGACACACATCGGGGCTCGGAAGTGAAGCAGTGCCATTTTGGAATGCAGACTTTGATGGAATGGTCTGCGGGTGTCATGTGCATTTGGAGAGCCCCTGATGTACCTAAACTATTGAAACTCCCCACAAGTGACCCCATTTTGGACACTAGACCCCCCCACGGAACTTATCTAGATGTGTGGTGAGCACTTTGAACCCCCAAGTGCTTCACAGAAGTTTATAACGCTCGGACGTGAAAATAAAAAAATCATTTTTTTCCACAAAAATGATATTTTTGCCCCCAATTTTTTATTTTCCCAAGGGTAACAGGAGAAATTGGACCCCAAAAATTGTTTTGCAATTTGTCCTGAGTAGGCTGATACCCTACATGTGGGGGTAAAACACTGTTTGGGCGCATGGCAGAGCTTGGAAGGGAAGGAGCACCATATGACTTTTTCAACTCAGAATTGGCTGGAATTGAGATCAGACGCAATATTGCATTTGGAGAGCCCCTGATGTGCCCAAACAGTGGAAACCCCCAATTCTAACTCCAACCCGAACCCCAACACACCCCTAACCCTAATCTCAGCCCTAACCCTAGCCTAACCCTAGCCCTAACCCTAGCCCTAACCCTAACCCTAATGGAAAAATGGAAATTAATACATTTTTTTAATTTTATTATTTTTCCCTAACTAAGGGGGTGATAACGGGGGGTTTGATTTACTATTTATGGCGGTTTTTATTTTTGGCAGCTGTCGCACGCTGAAAGACTCTTTTTATTGTAAAAATAGTTTTTGCATCACCACATATTGAAAGCTATAATTTTTCCGTATTTTGACCCACCGAGTCATGTGAAGTCTTATTTTTTGCAGGACAAGTTGATGTTTTTATCGGTACCATTTTCGGGCACGTGACATTTTTTGATCGCTTTTTATTCCGATTTTTGGGACGCAGAATGAACAAAAACCAGCGTTTCATGAATTTCTTTTGGGGGGTTGCGTTTACACCGTTCCACGTGCGGTAAAATTGATAAAGCGGTTTTATTCTTCGGGTCAGTACGGTTACAGCGATACCTCATTTAGGTCGTTTTTTTATGTTTTGTCGGTTTTATGCAATGAAAACTATTTTATATAAAAAATAATTATTTTTGCATCGCTTTATTCTACGAGCTATAACTTTTTTATTTTTTCGCTGATGATGCTGTGTTTGGCTCGTTTTTTGCGGGACAAGATGATGTTTTCAGCGGTACCATGGATATTTATATGCGTCTTTATGATAGCGCGTTATTACACTTTTTGTTTGGCAGTATGATAATAAATCATTATTTTTTGCTTCGTTTTTTATTTTTATTTTTTAAGGGGTTCACTAAAGGGGTTAACTAATGGGACAGTTTTATAGGGCGGGTCGTTACGGACGCGGCGATACCTAATATGTGTACTTTTATTGTTTTGGGGTTTTTTTATTTTCAAAAAATGAATTTATTTGGGAATATTTTTTTTTTTTTTTTTTTTTTTACTAATTTATTTGGGGGGTTTTTTTAAATTATTTTTACACTTTTTTTTTTTTATTTTTTTTTTACTTTATTACATAGTCCCAGGTGGGACATCACTGTCCTGTGACAGATCGCTGATCTGTCACATCACAGATCACTGTGACAGATCAGCAATCTGTCACAGGCATTGAAGAAGACTTCCTCTTGCCTGTGCTTTGCAGGCACTGAGGAAGCCAGCTTCCTGCAGGCCCCCGAAGGCCCCCGTCGCCATCTTGGATTCGGGGGCCTGGAGAAAAGGAGCCCCCCGCAGCAGCGCTGCACATTGCGCTGCCGTGGGGGCTCAGGGAAGCACGGAGGGAGCCCCCTCCCTGCCGATGCTTCCCTTTAACTCCCGGTACACCGCGATCATGTTTGATCGCGGTGTGCAAGGGGTTAACGTGTCGGGGGCGGTCCATGACCGCCCCTGACACATTGTGCCGGGTGTCAGCTGTGATAATCAGCTGACACCCGGCCGCGATCAGCGGCGCTTACCACGTGGGCGCCGCTGATCGCGGTAGACGTACTATCCCGTCCATCGGCATAGGGGCCCGGGTCCCATGGACGGGATAGTACGTCTCATGTCAGGAAGGGGTTAATGTTTAAATTGCAATTCTAGATGCCTGAGGGTATATAAAAAAGCTGCCTATCTGCTATGGAATATCCCTGAGGAAGGAATCCGTGGATTCAGAAACGCGTTGGATGTTTTTTGAGCCTCTCTGCTCTCCACAGCCAGTCACGTGAGCAATCACATGACCGTGACGTCACGCAAGGTCCTGTGCACCTTGTCGGCTACAGTCTGTGTGCGCCGTCACTGCCCACCAGCTAGGGCGGGCGCCCTGCAGACAGGACGTCTGTTTCCGGCCGAGACAGCGTCCATTACCCAAAGCATCTATTTTTTATTCTGTTAATCAGTGACTACATTCCTGGACTATACAAGGGACATAAGAATTTCTCCTCCACAAGACCCGTGCTGGTAAGCACTCCAGTGTTAAGCTGCTGATTTGGAATGCCATTCCTTACTATCTTATGGCAAGATTCTTCTATTCAACACATGAGTGAATCCTCTATATGCTGCATGTGAATGCAGGTTGGAATTCACCCCTCTGCATTATATCTCTCTGCGAAAGAGTCAAGGGGGCGGTTTCTGACTCTTAATGTTCACCTGCATTGCCCTGAACCTTTTTCTCTGAGTGGAATATAGTTTTTATACAGACCTAATTCTGAGTGCAAATATTTAACCAGGGGGCGGTTCCTGACTCTTGACGTTCATTTGTTTTGTACTTTTAATATCTTCTTTGAGTGGAGTATAGCCTTTATACAGACACAACTCTGAGCGCAAATATTGAATTGTTTATACATCAGCTCCATTCTCGTTGCAGATAATAATGAACTAAGCACCTATGAGATATTAATCACACAATAGCTTGATAAGCAGGGATGTATCGTTCATAGCGGCAATGAGTGGGCTTGTGCGATTTGGCACCGGGCACCCTCACTTTCCCCACAATCACAATTTCAGCAATATCCACATTCCTGTGACGATGAAACCATTGAATAGAATAGTGATTTAGGGAGTTGAAAGCTCCCGATCCACCAATCGGCCTTCGCCTGTGAGTCTGAGACTCCGTGCACTGCAGGTACAATGACGTCACTACATCACACCTATAGTATGGAGCCTCAGTACTCAAACTGCACAGACTGGAGCGGCGCACCTCGGTAACGGGGATGGGTGAGCAGTGTGTGTGGGTTTTTTCTAGTTTTTTTATTTGGAATATCAGGAATTATGGGGGCCATCATACTGTGTGGCAGCCCTCATTCTGAGGTTCATGGGCACACAGGAGAACAATTTCGAGGTGTTGAGTCAGATAGCAATAAGTAAAGGGGCCTTTACACATAGCGATATCGCTAAAGCATCACCGATTTTGTGACACAGCAGCGATATTGCTAGCGATATCGCTATGTGTGATACTTACCTCCGACCGGCTACCCCGCTGTCTGTCGCTGATCGTGCGAGATCGTGCAGCTTCATTTCTCGTCGGGCGCTTCCTGCTGGCGCCGACGAGCGACGTGTGGACGCGGGCGGGAGGACGTCAGAATCGCCGCGTCTGAAAGGTAAGTAACGACCGCTGCTGCGTCGCTACATCACTGTGAGTTCTGCTTGTTTGGCAGCTCACTAGCGACCATTTAGCGATGCACCAGCGATCCTGACCGGGTCGTATCGTTGTCGGGATCGCTGGTGCATCGCTAAATTTAAAGGGGCCTTAAGTGAGAAATACAAACCTGTGGTCTATCTGATTTGCAGTCCTGAACTGATATGGTGTTGTTCGCCAGGAGGGAGACATCAGATAATATAATTGCAGTGGGAATCCGGATTACAGGCAGAGAGCATAGCGGAGACAAAGAGCAGGTTATGGTCCTTTTCTCCGGCCAGTTGGTCTAATTAAAGTGGATTAAGTTAAGTTAGGATTCCTTATCTTAGACCAGGATTTAAGCAAACAATTGTCTATATTAGAGAGGAAATGGCAGTGTCGTCAAACTGGCACATGAATTCTCCTATGGAGAGCTAAAGATTCAGTGCCAAAGCAAGGAGTGTGTAGCCCTCATCGAATGGGCTTTGAGAGTACTATTGAGGAGTCATACCGCTGCACCTCAGCCAGTGAGGTCCTTACAAATCAACTGGGAGTAGCTCTGATGGGCCGTAGCAACACATCTCAGCCCGTATGGTCCCCACAGGGATAATGGGAATTCCCATAATGGTTTGCTGGACTTTTGTGGCTTGTAACAAAAGTAGTGTACTGCCACATGTAACCGGAAAGTTTCTGACTCTGCATAATGCAGAGGAAACATTCATAAAGTGCTATGCCTGCTATCTGATGTGTATAATTCTCATCAAGTTCTTAAAAGTTTTTTTTTTTGGACTTTGACCTCCCTCGTTCATCTCCATACCATCTGGTCCGGGCCTGCCAAGGACAACAACAGCATGTGGTCGTCAAGAGATATGACTACGACAAAATTATATATTTTTTTTTTCCTTTTGATGTTGGGGGCCCAATTACAGCTATTGCTGTTGGGCTTGTGCATTCTATCTGCACCACTGTGTATAGGATAAGAGTATAATAATGTTGTTATGGATGTGACTTAACTAACATTGTGCAGTGACTCTGTCTTCCCTATAGTGACAGATATTTCTTGTTGCTAAAATTGTGATTTTTTTTTTCCCACTTTATACCTTTACATGTGGGATATATTTATATATCCCACCACTGCCACCAATTTTTCACATACCCACTTCTCAGCACGTGACTTGGGGTTGCGCCTGTAAGGGTTAATCTATCTCCTCTCACTCAGTCCAGCATTCAACCTCTGTCCTATGCTGCAATGGGAGCATAAATCACACCCAAACACAGACCATGCACTCCATTTCATACACGCTGCCACCACTCACCGAATACACGGGCGATGAGTCCCGGATATATTACTACTACTGTCTGCCAATCACCAGGATCATACACTGTAAGGCTATGGATTCTTTAGAGCATACAAGGTTCAAACTTATTAAAATTTTAAGCTTTAATAGAAAAGGTACAGTGCTTACAATAAAAAGATATAAAAAATATGGAAATAAGTGACCTACAAATATGCAAAAACAGTGATAAAATAAAAGGGAGAAAACTTGCAGGGGTGCATTTATGTACATTTAATCAAAGTACATTTGATCAAAGTACTGGCAGTTATACCATGGGACAATCTAACACTCATCTCTATTCTCTTCATACAAGTATTTAATTCATTCAGTGTCCTGCACTGAATCTTGCCTGTGTAAGCCATAGCTATTCATCTTAGCAAGCATATGAAATGGTATATAGCTATTTCAACTTACTCTGCTTGTCCCCTTATGCTGTGAGGTCAAGTAACTTTTTCAAAGTGGTTTATGATCTATGTAGGCCTGGACACTTGTTTATCTGTTCACTACATTATTTTGTCCTGCTGTCTCAACTTTGTTTGATTGCTAGCGAGAAAAAAAAAAGGGAGAGATCTTAGAACTAGCCTCCTATATATTCATGGAGGGATGCATTTATGTACATTTAACCAAAGTACATTTGATCAAAGTACTGGCTGTTATACCATGGCATTTAGACAGGGCAGGAGTCAGGTAAGACAAATAAATAAATCTGTTCCCAGTATACTTGGATTATAACAAATTTTCACCATATGCATTTGTATAATTTATATCATGGCTGCTGCATTCACTCTCATCCACTGCCCTTGCATTAACTCTTTACACTCCATCCATATCAGCCCCTCTGTCCTTTGCTCTCCTATGTATAGCACTCAGGCTCTTTTCACATTGCTAAACAGCAAAGATCCATTCAGTTGCACCATCCAACACACGAGACTCTCACAAATCGCTTAACCATCTGCTCACTCTTTCTATCCTCTTTCTCCTAGTCGCAGGAGATATCTCTCCCAACCCCGGCCCCCCATGTTATAGCAAGTCAAATCTCCCAACTGCTACACTGAGAAACCCCTCTAATCTTATTAATATTCCCTGCATGCCTTCTGTCTCTTTTAATTGTGCCCTTTGGAATTCTCGCTCAGTGTGTAATAAACTTCCCTTCATCCATGACTTCTTAATTTCTGATACTCAACCATCTGACCCTTGCTGAAACCTGGATCCAGCAGTCAGACACCACTTCTCTCATACCCCTAGATCGGGCAACAGAGCAGGTGGAGGCATTGTTCTGCTCCTATCACCCAAATTTACCTTTCAGGTTAACCCTCAGGTACCTTCATTTGTCTTCCCTTCTTTTGAGGTCCATGCTGTCAGACTCTACATCCCCTTCTCAATGCAACTGTCTCTGGTGTATTGTCCTATGGGCCCCTCCTATCAGTTCCTGGATCACTTTGCCACCTGACTTCCACATTTTCTCTCCTCTGACATCCCCACCCTCATCATGGGTTGGGTGATTTCAACATCCCCATGGCTTTTCCCCTCTCCCCATCTGCTACTCACCTTTTATCTCTAACCTCCCCTCCTCATCAATCGTTACAACGATGCCTCTACCTTGTGCCAGTCATTACACTGGCTACCCATCCACTCCAGAATTCAGTATAAACTTATTACCCTCACCCACAAAGCCCTCCATGGCTCAGCACCACCCTACATCTCCTCCCTTGTTTCAGTATACCACCCTACCCGCGCCCTCCGTTCTGCTGATGACCTGAGGTTAGCATCCTCAATAATCAGAACCTCCCACTCCCGTCTCCAAGACTTTAAACGTGCTGCGCCAATTCTTTGGAATGCACTTCCCAGGTCAATACGATTAGTCACCAATCCCCACAATTTTAAGTGTGCCCTGAAAACACATTTATTCAGACTGGCCTATGGCCTCAACACATTAAACTAATCTATCCCTGTGTGGCACAGCCAAAAGTTTTACCATAACCAGGTTCCCCGCATCATGTTCCCACATGCTTTATGCATCCATTATCCCTCTGTGTCTGTACTGATACACACTTAACATTATGGCTGGTCCATACAATCAGGGCAACTGTTACCACCCACCTTTCATGTCTTCCTTTTTTTCCTCATAGATTGTAATCTTGCGAGCAGGGCCCTCATTCCTCTTGGTATTAGTTATAATCTGTGATTATTGTTATGCTGTAATGTCTATTGTCTGGACAAATCCCCTCCGAAATGTAAAGTGCTGCGGAATATGTCGGCGCTAAAGAAATAAAATTTATAATTATTATTATTCGGCCTTTCGCAGCTTACTAACTCTCCTATGCATGAAGATGGAAACTCCCTCGACTTGGTCTTCTCCCGGCTCTGCTCAGTGGATGTTTTCACAAACTCCCCTCTCCCGCTCTCTGACCGCAACCCTCTTTCATTCTCTATCAAGAACTGCCATCCCGCTCAGGTCACCCCCACATTCCACACTTATAGAAACATACAGGCCATTAACACCCAGAAACTTATAAAGAACGAACTTGCAGTCATCATTAGACCCTATCTCCTCCCTCTCATGTCTTGATTCTGCACTGAAGCATTACAATAAAACACTTCAAAGTGTCCTGGATTAAACTGCACCTCCTATACATAGAACAACTAGGCACAGACGGCGACAACCGTGGCACATGCTGCAAACACATTTCCTGCAGCGGTGTTCCAGGTGCGCTGAATGTCTGTGAAGAAAATCCAATCTGCTTGAAGATTTCATCCATTATAAGTTTATGCTTAAAACATACAACACTGCCATTCACCTCTCTAGACAAAACTATTTCAACACCCTCATCACCTCACTATCCAATAACCTGAAATGTCTCTTTGACACTTTTCACTCCCTACTCAACCCAAGAGTGCAGGTCCCAACCACCGATCTCCTAGCTGATGATCTGGCCAATTATTTCAAAGAAAAAATTGACCATATCTGACAGGAAATTATCTCTCAATCCCCTCATACCATGCACTGTCCTCCCTCCCCCACTGTATCTAGCTCACTCTCTGATTTTGAACCAGTCACAGAAGAAGTAATCAGGCTCCTTTCATCTCGCCCTACCACTTGCACCAGTGACCCTATTCCGTAACATCTCCTCCAGTCCCTTTCCCCTGTTGTCACCACTCAACTAACAAAAATATTCAACCTTGCTCTCTTCCGGTATCTTTCCCTCATTTAAACATGCCATCATACATCCATTACTTAAAAATACATCCCTAGACCAAAACTGTGCCGCTAACTATGCTGATGACACCCAATTATACACTTCTTCTCCTGATATCGCACCTGCCTTTTTAGAAAACACCAGTGATTGTCTTGCTGCTGTCTCTAACATCATGTCCTCCCTCTGTCTCAAACTGAACTTGCCAAAAACTGAACTGCTCATGTTTCCTCCCTCTACTAACCTACCTATGCCCGACATTGCCATTTCCGTGTGTGGTTCCACCATTACTCCCCAGCAATATAACATGCCCTCTGTCTTTGGGTCATACTTGATTACGAGCTTTCATTCACCCCCCACATCCGTTCACTGGCTCGCTCTTGTTATCTTCACCTCAAAAACATTTCTAGAATTCAACCTTTTCTTACTTTCAACTCTTCAAAAACTCTTACTGTTTCTCTTATTCATTCTCGTCTGGACTATTGTAACTCTCTACTAGTTGATATTCCTCTTACCAAACTCTTCCCTCTCCAATCTGTTTTGAATGCTGCAACCAGGATCATATTCCTCACCAATTGTACCGATGCCTCTACCTTGTGCCAGTCGTTATACTGGTTACCCATCCACTCCAAAATCCAGTACAAACTTATTACCCTCACCTACAAAGCACTCCATGGCTCAGCACCACCCTACATCTCCTCCCTTGTCTCAGTCTACCACCCTACCCATGCCCTCCGTTCTGCTAATGACCTGAGGTTAACATCCTCAATAATCAGAACCTCCCACTCCCGTCTCCATGATTTTTCACGTGCTTGGAATGCACTACCCAGGTTAATACGATTAATCCCCAATCCCCACAGTTTTAAGCGTGCCCTAAAAACGCATATGTTCAGACTGGCCTACCGCCTCAACGCATTAACCTAACTAACCCTGTGTAACCCATTGAAAATTTTTACCATAACCAGACTCCTCGCATCATGTTCTCACATGCTTTATGCATTTAATAGCCCTCAGTGTCAGTACTGTTACATAGTTAAGCCGATAACCGGTTCATGCAGCGCTACATGAACACCCGATTCTTACACTATGGCTGGTCCAAACAACGAAAGCAGTTGTTACCATTCAACTTTTGTGTCTCCCATTTTTTCCTCATAGATTGTAAACTTGCGAGCAGGGTCCTCATTCTTCTTGGTCTCTGTTTTGATTTGTGCTTGTTATGCTGTAATGTCTATTGTCTTTACAAGTCCTCTCTATAATGTAAAGTGCTGCAGAATATATTGGCGCTATACAAATAAAATTATTATTATATTCTATTTCTTAAAAACCTATCATCATGTGGAGTAGGAAACTGGCTAGTAGGAGCAATGCCTAGTAGAAGACTAAGAAAAAATGAGGATGATTGACCTCATGGAGATCAACATCCGACACTGCGGAGACACTATCACGTGTTTCTCAACGCAGTGATTCTAGAGCAATGCCCCCATCCCTTATGGGAAATATGTAAAACATGCAAAATATATAAGCCGCGGAGACACCATCACATGTTTCTCAATGTCAGTGTAATACTAACGGCCCCATACACATGAGATAAGTGTTGGCTGATCGGTCATTTGGCAGATGACTATCTCTCCTGACTCCCCCATACACACAAATATTCCAGCTTTCCTGTGGTCTGTACCAGAGAGTTGCCTTCAGACTACTCTAGCGGAGGATTAACCTCTAAAATTCAGGATGCAAGATCCTTTTCTGCCCTGACATAATCTGTCGGGAGAACCCCAAATACAATATATTTGCCCAAACCCCCTGAAATCAGTGCTTTCATGCAACTTTAATCTAATGTGTATGGGGGGGTTAAAGGTAACTTATTAGAGGCTGCCTCTGGCTCGGCCTAACAGACCTTCATACATCGCAGGCCCAGACACCATTATTAGGCATGTAAGTATCGTAGTAACTGGGCCACCCCATACTATTGAGTACTTGTGAGCAGGGGGCATTCAGCCAAACTCTGTCACACCTTCTTAGATGCCATGTTTGCTTTTCAGAGAACAAATGGTTAAACTGCCACTTTTTTTGTTGCAGCCGCACCTGTGCCATCCCTGCAGTGTACCTCTATGTTCTGCTGCCCTAAAGAGTTAATCTTTTTAAAACAAATGTTTAACGTTTTAAAAAAAAAATAACAAAATGTGTCTTCTGCTTTTTTTAAGTTTTTTTGTCTCTTTTTACAAGAAATGTTGAGGCCAATTTTCTTTTGACACATTTTAATATCTGCCTATTTTCTGGTGTTTTTCTTGAAATATAGGAAAGCCTAAGGCCAGAAATATACCCCATAAATCACTGTACCTGGAGACTTTGCGATCAGATCATTTCTGTCCACGGTGTTTGTGAAAGCAAAAAAGCTTTTATAAAAGAGTCAGACTTCTGTGTGTGAATCAGACCTGAGCTCTAAGGTGATAGAAGATTACAGTTTGGGGAAGACGGGAAACATATAGACGGCCGGTGGTGATGGAGTCAGAGACGGACTCTGGCTAAATATGGTTCTAGAGCCGTAGTAGAAGATGAAGATGTCATCCTCATCATGAAGTAGTTATTCCTCATGTCACGTGTAATGAATATCTCCTGCAATATTGCTAATGCCGATTCCAGTGTCGGTAAATGAGATGAGAATTAGCGTTATGGAAGATGAGTCTATGAGAAACGTATTCAGCTGCCGACTCCGAGGAAGAAACTGCTTGTTGTGTGTGTGGTCTAAAATGTATAGGATTTATTACCAGATGTAAAGAAGAAAACTACCATATTTTTCGGACTATAAGACGCACCGGACCATAAGACGCACCCCAATTTTCAGAAGGAAAATAGGGAAAAAAATAATAATGTGTCAAATGGGGGTCCATCTTACAGTCCGAATTCAGCTTACCTGGGAAGGGATCTGGCACAGGTGGAGGAGTGGTCACAGGGGTCATTCAGTGGTCCAGGCTCGTGCAGTGGCGGCTCTGTGCTGGGGCAGGTTGGTTGTGTTGGAGCAGCTGGGCTGTACTGGCGTAGCTGGGCTGTGCTGGGGCAGGTGCGCTGTACTGGCGCAGCTGGGCTGTGCTGGGGCAGGTGGGCTGTGCTGGGGCAGCTGGGCTGGGGCAGCTGGGCTGTGCTGCGGCTGGGGCAGCTGGGCTGGGGCAGCTGTGCTATGCAGGGGCTGGAGCAGCTGTGCTGGGGCTGGGGCAGCTGTGCTGGGGCTGGGGCAGCTGTGCTGGGGCAGCTGGGCTGGGGCAGGTGGGCTCTGTGGGGTAAGGGTGGAGGCTCTCTGCGCTCCGATGCATTTCCTCCAAGCCCGGATGCCCCCGCACATCCCTTGCTTGCCGCCGCCATGTTGCGGTGGCCTCCGGGAACATGGCCGCCGGGAAGATGGCCGCCGGTCCGGGGACGGCGCATTTGCAGGTTCAGATCTCGTACCGAGATCTCGGGGGACGAGATTTCGTTGCCGAGATTTGAATCTCGTCCCCTGAGATCTCAGGACGAGGTCTAAACCTGCGCATGCGCCGTCCCTGGACCGGTGGCCATGTTCCCAGAGGCCACCGCAACATGGCGGCGGCCAGCAAGGGATGTGCGGGGGCCACCGGGCTTGGAGGAAATGCTGGCGGAGCCGCCGCCTCTGCACCGGAGCACAGAGAGCCGCTACCCCTGCACCGGAGCACAGCCCGCTGCCACCACCGCACTACAGAGCCCCGCGGCACCCGCACCAGCCTCCAGCCACGATCGCGGAGGTTAGTATATTGCGACCATAAGACGCACCCCCCACTTTCCCCCAAATTTTGGGGGGAAAAAGTGCGTCTTATGGTCCGAAAAATACGGTAAATGCTGTAAAATAATAAATCTCCTCTCATGTTTCCCTTATTATCTCCAGTAATTGTATTATTACACAGGATTTTAATGATGATACATCGACTCATCATCTTCTTTTTCAGGTCTCTACAATATCAGATCCTCTCAGTGAAGACCTTCTATATTAGAGAATTGTCCTAATTTACTCATCAAAGATGGATATGGACGGAGACAAGATGGCGGAGAGGATATTACACGTCACCCTAGAGATCCTCTTCCGGATTACTGGAGAGGTGAGAGATTCTGATGACGTCACATTACATCATTCTTTTCTATGGGAATAACAGATGGACAGAACTGGAGAGGTGAGGACTCTGGAAATGTCTGTAGTGAGATTTATTAATGTCTCTCTCCATAACTAGGATTACACAGTAGTGAAAAAGACCTCTAGTAAGCGCTGTCAGGATGCTGTGTCTGGGTTTAGTGGTCTTCCCCATCTTTCACTCAAGGGACCTCCACCTCATCCCTTGATACGTGAGAATATTGATGACCAGAAGATCCTAGAACTTGCCTATAAGATGATTGAGCTGCTGACTGGAGAGGTGACACTGCTGGGAATGCTGGGGCATTATAGAGTAATGCTATGAAGGGATCGGGGGATGACGGTATCCTTGTATGCGTCAGGTTCCTATACGGTGTCAGGATGTCGCTGTCTATTTCTCCATGGAGGAGTGGGAGTGTTTAGAAGGACACAAAGATCTGTACAAGGACGTCATGATGGAGGTTCCCCAGCCCCTCACATCACCAGGTAATAGACAGGACTAAATATACACGGTCTATAATTATCTATATGTAAAGAATGAATTCAGTCCCTGTGTGTGTTTCCTCCAGATCTATCCAGTAAGAGGACAATACCAGAGAGATGTCCCCATCCTCTTCTTCCACAGGACTGTAAACAAGAAGATCCTAGTGTTCCTCATGATCATCAGGTAGATTGAGACAAGGTGTCATGAGATGTCTCCTATGATAAACGGCTGTGAAGGGCTTGTGTTCAGTCTTGTTTTAGCCATCAATATTTTAAAGTCATGGCCAAAACTGTTGGCATCGTTGAAATATTTCCAGAAAGTGAATTATTTCTCCCAGAAAATTATTGCAATTACACATGATTTAATATACACTTTTATTTCCTTTGTGTGTATTGCAGCAACACAAAAAAACTGTGAAAAAATGGCAAATTTTACATAATTTCTCACAAAACTCCCAAAAAATGGGCTGGGCAAAATTATTTGCATCGTGAACTTAGTATTTGCTTGTACACCCTTAACTGCAATCAATCACTTCCTATAACCATCAACAAGCTTCTTACAACTCTCATCTGGAGTTTTGGATCACTTTTCTGTTGCAACCTGCTACAAGTCTCTCATATTTGAAGAGCAATTTTAAAATCTCTGTACTCTGTTCAATGCCAATTAGATCCGGGCTCATTGCTGGATAATTCAGACCTGTCCAGGGTCTTGTTTTCATCTATTTCTTAAGACTTCTTGAAGTATGTTTGGGGTCATTGTCATGCTGGAAAACCTATGACCTAGGATGCAAACCCAGCTTTCTCACACTGGGCTCTACATTGCAATCCAAAATCATTTGGTAATCTTCACGTTTCATGATGGCTTGCTCACAGTCAAAAAATCCAGTGCCAGAGATCCCAAAACATCTTGGAACCTCCATCATATTTGACTGTAGGTACTATGTTCTTTTCTTTGTAGGCTTCATTCATTTTTTATAAACAGTAGAATGATGTACTTTGCCAAAAAGCTCTACCTTGATCTCATCTGTTCACAACACTCTTTAACAGAAGTATTTTGGCTTACTCGCATACATTTTGACAAACTACAGTAGCTTTTTTATGTCTCTGTGTCAGCAGTGGGGTCCTCCTGTGTCTCGTGCCATAATGTTTAACATCATTAAAATGTTGAAGGATACTTTGCGTTTATGCACCTTGAGCCTGCAGAACAGCTTGAATTTCTTTGGAACTTGATTGGGGCTGCTTATCCGCCATCCGGACTATCGTGCGTTGCAACCTTTCATCAATTTTTCTTTGCCGACCATGTCCAAGCAGATTGGCTACAGCTCCATGGGATGTTAACGTCTTGATTATGTTGCACACTATGGACAAAATCTCTGCAAATGGACTTGTAACTTTTAGCTTGTAGATATTTTTCAACAATTTAGATTCTCAAGTCCTCACACAGTTCTCTTCTTCGGTTCTCCATGCTTAGTGTAGCACGCAAAGACACAATGCAAAGAATAAGTCAACTTCTCCCCTTTTTATCTGGTTTCAGGTATTCATATTGCCCACACCTGTTACTTGTCACAGGTAAGTTTAAATGAACATTACAAGCTTGAAATAAAGTTATTTACCCACAATTTTGGAACGGTGTCAGCAATTTTATCCTGCCCATTTTGGGGGTTTTGTGTGAAATTTTGCCATTTTCTTTCTTTTTTCGTGTTCCAAAAACACACAAAATAAATGAACAATGTGTATAACAAAATATGTGTAATTGCAATAATTTTCTGGAACAAATACCGCATTTTACGCATTATAAGACGTACTTTTCTTCCCCCAAGTTTGGGGGGGGAAATGGAGGTGCGTCTTATAATGCGTATATACCAGTACCGTTGCTGCAGGCTGGGATGAGGGGGTGCCCGCCGCTGCCCGGGTTGTCTGCCGCCGCTGCCCTGGGTGTCCGCCGCTGCGGGGGGCTCTACCGACATTTCGTGAAAAGCCAGAGCCCCCCACAGTTCCATGGTTTCCTGTGCGGTGGAGCTGAAATCTCATCTCCCAAGATCTTGATGCCGATATCTCTGCCCATGCGCTGCCCCCCGGCAGCCATTTTCCCTGAGTCCACCGCACAGGAGGAAACCACGGAACTGCGGGGGGCTCTGGCCTTTAATGAAATGTTGACAGAGCCCCCCCCACACAGTGGCAGACACCCAGACAGCGGCGGCGGACACAGCGGGCAGCAGCGGCGGTCACCCCGAGCAGCAGCGCTGGGCACCCCAGCAGCACCGCCAAGAACACCAGTAGCAGTGCATTGCACATCAGGCCCCCCTCATCCCACTCTGCAGCATCACCCCACTCCTGCCTCCTCCAGCAGCGACCCTGGGACTCCGCTTCACCGCAGCCACCACCCCCGTAAGCAATAAGACACATGGATTATAAGAAACACCACCATTTTATTAAAAAAAAAAATTTTCCTTATTTTTCTCCTCAAAATTTGGGGTGCGTCATAATCCGGAGCGTCTTATAATCTGAAAAATACGGTACTTCATTTTCTGCAACAATTTAAAAAGTGCCAACACCTTCTGTCATGACTGTGTGTTTTATACTTGTGTAATGAGAACGGTGGAGATGGCAGGATTAGAGCTGATCATAGATGTGACTTCTCCATCTGTCTGTGACTTTTACAATATTTGTTTCAGGGTGAAGATCTGACCCATATTAATACTACAGAGACATATGTGAGGGGTTATGAATGGTGTAAAGAGGAGATTCCTGCATATGACTACCCAGGTGAGTAGTAACCACTAAATGCAGAGACGTCACAGATTCTTCTCAGTCACCTGCTGTGACGGCATTTTGAGTGGTATAGTCCGCCGTATCACAATAGTGTGATCACCATTTTGCCCCCTGGGATTAGAAGACGCTGACCATTACCTGTGTATATCTGTAAACTACAAAGCCAAATGACCGCATACGTAGAATGGGCTGACAAGTTAGAAAATCACTTCACGAAAAAGATTATGATGTAAGAGAAAGCGGAGGGTTATGATGCTGTTGACTTCCTAGAACCCGGATACCTTATTGGATGAATCTACCTGCTCTCCCTTCTGTGCTGCTGAATGTGCCCATATGGTCCCTACAAGACCAGGTCCAGTCTTTCTGGCCAAACTTCACTTATGATCGACAACATTAAATGTGCAGTGAGGCCAAGTGTGAATTTCTGTACAATAACATCAGAGTTTCCCTTTATCCTGACTTTTCAATTTATTTAAAACCAACTATCTTCAAACAGGATTGTGATAAACTACATGAAAAACATTACACCTGTGCCATGATATATGTCTAAGCTGTGCATGGCTGATGGCTGTAATATACATTTATTCACGCCTGCAGGAGATGTGTGGCTTGGCTTCGAGCCTTGGTTTCATGGATTCACTCCACATCATAAATTCCATTATGTTTTCAATCATAATGAATTCTGATTACTGCACAATCTCTCCTGGAATGGGGAGCACTAATACTTTCTCTACTCTTCTGGTCAGGACTCATAATAGCTCCAGTGGTCCACCATAAATTTATACAACTCCAGTTTAATGTTGGAGTTCTCCCCCAAGACATACGATATTGTTGGAGATGTCACATATTTTTTTATTCTATGTCTTACTTTACAAGTTATTTCTGTATGATAGTTTAATTGTGGTGGGATCGGCCCGCCTCACTTATGTGACTCTGTATCTCCCTGGTAGTCTTTAAAAATAATATCCATCTGCAGTGTTCTAAAAAGTTATTTTTAATGTCTAATTTTTCTTCTTGAAACTCAACTGACAAAAAAAATTGGCCTTTATGATAGTTTAGATTGCGAAGAACCACCAAGCCCCATACTTTAATGACTCCAGAGAAGTTTCACCACTACTTACTTATTTATTTTTTTTACCATGAAGACTGTTGAGTTTGATCATTTCAGTAGATGTATTATTGTCTATGCTCAGTTTGACTACTGTAGTTAGTGCCCAAATTCCTCTGATTTAACCATTTCCTGCAGCCAGTTTTGTGTTCCTAATCAGGGCCCATTTTTCAAATGTGACATCTTTCACTTTATGTGGTGACAACTTTGGAATTCTTCACAAAGGATAAGGAAACAAGTGTACCTTACAAATTATTTTCCAACTTCTCTTGAATTGGACAATACCCTGTATATGGTTGTACACTACAGTCTGAGCACATGGCAAGATTAAGAATATAACGATTGCTATTTAGCTATTTAAATGATGATCTTGCTGGAACAGTTTGCAGACACAATGTATAGGGGCAATGTTCAGGGTCAGCTGGCACCTTAAAATATGGCCACCATGAACAGACTTCTTCGTTTTCCAGATCCTAGGTATTATCTTGCTCATCACCCTTTAACCCCTCTACATGGATCTGGATTTACACAAAGACCCCTAGGCTTGGGCCATGGTGTTTCCTGCTGTTCAGGGGTGTAAGATGGGATGAAGAATAATTAGGTAGTAGAGTCAGAACCAGGATGGTAGAAAAAATACAAAATCAGAACACACAAGAGTAGTCAGTAAACAGGACGGAGTTACAACAGGAAGCAAATGCACCAGCCGGGAACGGAGCACAGAAGACTGAACCAGAGGAGAACAAGACTGTATCTGGCAGCTTCCAGAAATATGCTTCGCAATTTGGTAGGATCTGGTGTTTTCCAATTGGCTGAAGCAGGGAGCAGATTACTCTAGCTGGACAGCACGCACACACACACTGCCAGACCGGATGGTACTACAGGTCTCAGGCACCCTAATCTTAGTGGCTTGAGCTTTTGGTTACCACGTTTCCTCGATTACCAGTGCCGCCTGCAAAATCAATAAGGTGGCTCCTGGTGATAGAGGCAGACGTCTCAGGAGCTGATCTCAGAGTAGATGGGACACATCATTTGCAGAAGCCCCAATATAACAAAATGTCAGAAAACCAGAGCACTAGAAATACTCATAAACTGACTCCATTTTAGAAATTGCAACCCTCAGTGAATTAATCTATGGGAGGAGTGACTATTTTGACTACACAGACACTTGGCATGCAGTGGAAGTAGGAGAGTAGAGACTGCACATTAGCTAATTTTATTACCCAACACACAGTACCCAGATTGTGCTCCAGGAGTCACACACATACTGTAAACTAAGTGGGTTCTGCACACTAGTAATATCAAATACATGGATGCTAAATATGGTTTGGTCACACTGCAAGGCTCAGAAGTGAGGGGGAGCTTTGAATTTGTCAGAGTGAATTGTGCTAGATTGGCTAATGGAAGCCATGTTGCTTTTCAAGATCCTTTGAGCCACTAATAATGTGGAAACCTCTGTTTTTCCATTGACAGATGATGGACCTGAGTTGCGACTTGTTTTTTTGTGAGATGAGTAGAAGCTTTAGTGGTATTATTTTTTCCTACATAACATTATTTGGTTGCTTTTTATTTCTTATTAGGAAGGCAGAATGAAGAAACACCATGTTCTACTGGTTCATCTAATTAGGTTTTCTATTAGACTGTCAATAATTCAATATTTTTACATAATTTGCCATTTCTACAGACAGTTTAAGTAGTAAATGTTCCAAAATATAAAATTCAATGATATTTTATTAAAAAATAATTGGTTTTATTCTTGGCAGATGACTGTACCAGGAGATCAGAGGGACACCTGACATCTTCAATTTTTAAATCGGATATTCTTGAGATCCCACAGAATACAATTGAAGTGAATGCCTTTACTCCAGATATACCATCATCCCTTCACAGCAAAGATCTATCATCCGATCCTTTGAAACAGGTCCTGTCTTCTGATTCATTACCGACTACTAAGGAAATTCAAAGTCACAAAATAAGCAATAAAAAACTAGCTGCTCCAAAAGCAAAGAAGCCATTTGCATGTTCAGAAAATGGAACTAGTTTTCCCCTTAAAAAGTCTTTTCCTAAGCATCAAAAAATTCACATAGATAATAGATTTTCTTGTTCCAAGTGTGGGAAATGTTTTAACCAGAAATCAGATCTTGTTAGGCATGAGAGAATTCACACAGGGGAGAAGCCATTTTCATGTTCCGAATGTGGGAAATGTTTTAGCCAGAAATCAGATGTATTTATGCACCAAAGAACCCATACAGGGGAAAAGCCATTTTCATGTTTAGAATGTGGGAAATGTTTTACACAGAAAGCAACTCTTGATAAACATCAGAGAACCCACACAGGGGAGAAACCTTTTTCATGTTCAGAATGTGGGAAGTGTTTTAGCCGTAAATCCGATATTGGTATGCACAAGAGAACCCACACAGGGGAGAAGCCTTTTTCATGTTCAGAATGTGGGAAATGTTTTACACAGAAATCAACTCTTAGTAAACATCAGAGAACCCACACAGGGGAGAAACCTTATTCATGTTCAGAATGTGGGAAGTGTTTTAGCCGTAAATACAGTATTGATATGCACCAGAGAACCCACACGGGGGAGAAACCTTTTTCATGTTCAGAATGTGGGAAGTGTTTTAGCCGTAAATCCGATATTGGTATGCACCAGAGAACTCACACAGGGGAGAAACCTTTTTCATGTTCAGAATGTGGGAAGTGTTTTAGCCAGAAACCAGATTTTGTTAAGCACCAGAGAATTCACACAGGAGAGAAGCCTTTTTCATGCTCAGAATGTGGAAAATGTTTTATCCAGAAATCAGATTTGGTGAAGCACCAGAGAACCCACACAGGGGAGAAGAAATTTTCATGTTTAGAATGTGGGAAATGTTTTACACACAATTCATCTCTTAATAATCATCGGAGAAGTCATACAGAAGAGAACCCTTTTTCATGTTCAGAAAGTGCATCTTGGTAGTCATCAAAGAACCCACACAGGGGAGAAGCCTTTTTCATGTTCAGATTGTGGGAAATGTTTTATCCAGAAATCAGATGCTGTTATACACCAAAGATCTCATACAGGGAAGAAGCATATTTTCATGTCCAGAATGTTGGAAATGTTTTAACCAAAAATTATATTTTCTTAAAGGGGTTGTCCATTACTATGGCAACCCTTTGTCATTCCTCAAGTTTGGCCTTGTTAAAGTAAAAACACTTATACTCCCCTTACTTGCCAGTGCTGTTCCAGCTGTGTCGGCACTCGAGTTCCCTGTACTCATGTGAGGTTGTTACATTGCATGAACTCTGCTCACAATGACTGTTTCCATCTTTAGATGTATTGAACATCAACACGAAACCAGGTCTGCGGCTGCTCACTGACTTCCTCTTATTGTTCAGTTTCTCTGGAGGTGGAAACAGTGAAGCCAGCTCTGATTGGGTGCAGGGCTCAAATAATGTAACAACCTCGTATAGGCCCCGGAAATGCAAATGCAGACATCAATGGAACGACACCGGCATGGGAGGTTTATTTAAGAGGTGTTATTTTTATGGGACCAAACATGAGGAATGGGAAGGAGGTTGTCCAACCCCTTTAAACCCTTGCTAACATGCGCCATATATAGTGACAGCGACACTGAGGAGCATCGCAGAGAGAGTGAGCTCCCTGTCTGCTCCCATCAGCACAACGCAATGCGATCACGTTGTGCCGATGTTCTCAATGGTGACCCTGGGCCGCAAGATGGCCGCAATTTCCTTCAAGGAAGGTAGACTATGAGCGCCTGCTAAGAGCAGGAGCTGACACGCCTCCTCCCTGCCTGTAAGACGCTACTCTGATGCCCTGCACTGCAAAAGCATTGCAAAATATCAGATCAGTGATCTGTCAGTGTAAAGATGATTGACCATAGTGGAACAATGTAAAAAAGTAAAAAAAAAAAAAAAAAATCAAAAATGTTATTAAAAATTGTATAAACATTTTTTAAAAATACCCAAATAAAGAACAAAAAAATGAAAAAATATTAATCCAGTAAATACATTTATGTAAAAATAAAGTACAGATATATGGTATTGTCATGTCGGAATGACCCAACCTTTAAAACTGTTATACTTGTTAACCCCTTCAGTGAAGACCATAAAAAAGGCAAAAACTATGCTTTATCATCATACTGGTGAACAAAAAGTGCAATAAAACGCTAGAAAGATGAATGGAAATAAAAATGGTACCGCTGAAAACATAATCTTGTCCCGCAAAAAACAAGCAGCTCAGAATCAAGTGATGCAAATTTTTTTTATTGTGTAAGAGCTCCAAAACACAAAAAATGATGTAAATGTGGTATTTATGTAATCGTACTGACCCCAAGAATAAAGTTGTCTAATCACACGAATGGTGTAAGAAATAATTACAACCAATTCTTCATCTGCTGTTGCCTTGTTCATTCTGCCTCCCAAAGATCACAGTAAGGCTCAGCGCACATTTTTCCTGTGCTGTACAATGAGCACTTACACAGGGGTTTACATGTAAATCTCTGAAATACATGACTTAGACGGAACCCCAGGCGGAAGATTCCCTATAATGAAGCAGATTGTGGCTCTGTGATCTGGCAGTGTCCATCTTTTTATGTGAGCAGAAAAGCGTGGTCGGCCACAGTTTTGTGCACTTCTGAAAAGAAGGACACCGCTGAACAAAGACCAGACAGACTCCAGAGTAACTGCTGCCTAGATATAGTGAATGGATCCCTCCTGGGGTTTCATCTGTCACGTCACTCAGAGACTTAGTTGTAATCCCTAAAGTAGGTGCTCATAAATGTGATCCTACATGTTATGCAAAATGTTCCCAATAAAAGCTTCAACTCAATTCACAAAAAAAGCAAGTCCCCACTCGGGTCCGTCATCTGTTAACAGAAATATTAGTTGGTTCCACTTTACTGGTAGCACAAAGGCTATGGAAAAGCACTGTGGCACCTCACCCTCCAAAAGAGATCCAGTGAATTCTGCAATCCCAAATGCCCCCCTTTCCCTTCTGAACCTCATTGTGCTTAAACCACATTTAACATCCACAGATGCGTATGTCCAGAAGCGCGAGCTGGGCATAACATACTGGTGACTACAACTTACTTGGCACTACAATGTATGGGCACTACAATAGCAGATTAGCAATTTTTACTCAGCAATATCCACTGCTGCTTGTTTTTGAAAAACACCCATGGAGTCAAAACAGTCCAAAACAGGGTCATTTGTTGGGGGATTATGCGTACCTAGCACTTAGGGTCTCTTTATATGGAGTCTGCAAACCACTCTAGGAAAATCTGCGCTTCAGGAGGTAGAGTTCCTCCCAAGTCTCGCTGTGTAGCTAAGCAGCACTTTACAACCATATATAGTAGGGTGCCAAGGAAAAATTAACTTTGCAAACTAGTAAGTCTTACCCCTCAAATTTGTTCCTTTTGGCATAAGGATTCACCATGTAAAATATGTTGACATTAAATTTAGATTTACCACTTGCTCAAGGCATGTGAATTATTCCATGTGGACTAGTAATAAAAAAAAAGTAAAAAATTTTTTTTAAAGTAAAAAAAACCTAAGAGTTCAAATCACCCCCCTTTCGCCCCATTGAAAATTAAAGGGTTAAAAAAATATATACACACATTTGGTATTGCCGCGTTCAGAAACGCCCATTGGTATCGCCGCGTTCAGAAATTCCCGATCTATCAAAATATAAAATCAATTAATCTGATCGGTAAACGGCATATCATACCATACATAACGCAGGATATGCATGACGATAAATACTAAACAAACATTTAAAACTGCAATATGATGTGCCATTGAGCAACCAGTAAATGATAACTAATCTTAAAAAAAGAAAATTGTAAAATATATATGACCAAAAAGGAACAAAATTAGGAGGTAAGACCTTCAAAAACTTGCGACTTAATTTTTACCATTCATTTCCTTAGCACGCTAATATATAGGGGATTTTTACATTGAGCAGAAATTGTCTTATACATTTTGGTGTCATTTTTACCCATTTCCCATTATGAAAATGTAAAATCTGGGGTTAACACACAATCTTGGTGGGAAAAATGTAATTATTTTTTCTTCACTGCCCAATGGTATAAAATTCTGTAATACATCTGTGGTGTCAATATGATCACTGCACCCCTAGATGACTTCATTGAGTGGTGTAGTTTGTAAAATGGGGTCAGTTATTGGGGGTCCTGCTGGTCTGGCACCTCAGGGGCTCTTCTATTGTGATATGGCACAGTCAAACCAGTCCAACAAAATCTGAACTCTAATATGTCGCTTCTTCCTTTCTGAGCTTTGAACTGTGCCTCAAAAGTAGTTTTCCAAAAAGGTGTCATTTGTGGAGTGTTTCCACTGTTTAGGCACATCAGGGGCTCTCTAAATGTGAAATAGCCCCTGCTAATTATGCCAGCAAATTTTGCATTAAAAAAATCAAATGGTGCTTCTTCGATTCTGAGCCCTGCCGTGTGCTCAAACAGTGGTTTTCCCCCACATATGGCATATCGGCATGCTCAGGAGAATTTGCACAACAAATTGTATGGTCCATTTTCTTCTGTTACCCTTGTGAAAGTAAAAAACCTTGGGTCTAAAGTAAATTTTTTTGTGAAAAATAGTTAAATGTTTATTTTTTCCTTCCACATTCCAAAAATTCCTGTGAAGCACCTGAAGTGTTACACTTCTTTAATGTTCTTTCGAGCATCTTGAGGGGTGCAGTTTTTAGAATGGTGTCTGTTAGGAGTCAGATTTTGGCCATTGCTAGGCAGGAATCTAGACCTTCACATGCTGCAGTCTCCTGCTCTGTGTTTAATGCAAAGGAGATTGCAGAAGAGATTGCTTTACAGCAACTCTCTCCGGAGGCTAAGTCCTTCGTCCCTTCTTCTGAGCATGCTTATGGGATGAGCTCCCATTGGAGTTCAAGAGTCAAGCGCTCAGGTCCTGCTCCTGATTCCATTAGTTCAGCTCAGGGTTCTGGAGATTTCCGGAAGGTCCCGTTCACTATAAAAATGTGCGCATGGCTGTTCCGCCATGCGCTAGTATTTTCATACTTGCTGCTGTGTGTATGGTGATGTATGCTTGGACTGGTGACTGACTTATTAAGAAACCCCTTCCCTCTGATAATACGTCTGTGTGAGTGTTTAGATATCGACCAGTAGCAGCGCTAGCGCCAGCGCGCTTATGCTCCATCTACTTCAGCAGCTAGCGTCCTGCATCGCACTTGCGACATAGTGGTGCCTTCTCTGTGGCTCAGTTCACGTCGCGCTGCGGTTGCAGTTCTGCCGGGCGTTCGCAGTTGCGACGCCACGCGCCTTACTTTACGGTAGGTCTAGAAGGAGTAGTCATGTTGTTTAAGGCTACTCCTATGACCTTTAATACCGTGTCTGTATCGCTGAGAGTCTGTGACCTTGAACAGACTCAGCGTTTAGTTTATGCTGTATGCCTGCAGCTCTGTGAGTATAACAGAGTTTGCATTAGTGCACTTTGGGTGCAGTCCAACCCTGTGCACATTACCGCCATAGTGTTCTGCCTCTTCTAGCTGCGGTTTTTCCATCCACTGCACGGTGGACCCCGAGTGGCAAAGGCCGTTTATTTATTTTTATTTAGTGTCTTCCGCCACTCCTAATAGTGTCACTTTTGGGTATTTTCTATCATGTTTATGTTTCAAAAATTGTGCTGACGTAAAGTAGACGACGTAAAGTAGACATGTGGGAAAAGTAATTTATTAACTATTTTGTGTGACATAACTCTGATTTAAGGGCATACAAATTTCTGGGTTTTTTTTTTACAAATAAACATGTCATATCAAATAAATTTTATCACTGTCATGAAGTACAATATGTCACAAAAAAACAGAATCAGTGGAATCCATTCTAGCGTTCCAGAGTTATTACCTTATAAAATAACAACGGTCAAAATTGTAAAAATTGGCCTGGTCAGGAAGGTGAAAACAGGCTTCAGTGTCAAGGGGTTAAATGTCCAAAATCCCACACAGGGAGAAGTCATGATCATACCTAGATTGTAAAAAATAAATTACTGGAAAATCTTATTTTGTTGACCATCAAAAATAAGTCAGACAGGAAGAAACTATATATGTTTGTCACGATCCCACCGCTGACACCGATATGTCACGGACCGGGGGATGTGACCTTTGGCTGCACACGGCTATCACAGGCACAGTGGGGCTTATCTTAGTTATCCCACCGCTGGCACCATGTGATAAAAACAGCAAGCTAGTCTTGCCCTAACAGTTTACCGCAAGGGGGTTTATTTTGGTTATCCCACCACTGCCACAATATGTTACAAGCTGTTGGGATTTATGGATATCCCACTTTCCAGTTCCCCTTTGGAACTTGCAGCTCACCGGCGCCCCCCTTACCCACAGGTCAGTCAGGGAACTACACCTAGGATAATTAGTCGCTGGACGAGCTACTTGTTGTGCAGTGACTATTAGGCCCGCTTGCAGTGATGGAGTTATGAATGCTTTGGCCGCAGCCACCCAATCAGCTTATAAAACCCCTTCCATCACTGCCCGCTAGCCCCAACCAGCCAAAACACACTTCGCTGCCACCAGCTTCAGATTTCTCCGATTAATATTTAAAATTATTATACAGATATACACCGGCACTACCAATAGAAAGGGAGGGCTGCTGGTGCCTAGACAGAAGCTGTGCTTGTTCTGCCAAAAAAGGGTTAAATAAGTAAATAGAGAAAGGCACCGCGCTCACAGGACGATTCACAGATGATAACGTGAAAGTCCTGCCTTTCACACATAAGCCCGATACTCAAAGCGTGCAGGAAATACAGATCTACCACAGCAAGATACACTGATGAACGGTAAAGGACTTAAACAAACTTACCCTAGCTCTGCTGAATGAAGGTGCTGTGCTGATCACAGTGAATGATCCACAGAAATGCTGGATAAGCAGTTGAGAAGCTGGGAGGATGAAGTGAATGAGCTGGCTGACTGGGGTGCAAGTAAAGAAAAGATCTGGGCAGAGCCAGGATAGCTCCGGCCGGTAGCGTCCTGGATGCACAGCTGAGGGGGGCCGACACTGTCCTGCACTGACAGCGTGTGACGTCACAGGCTAAGGCTACGGAGCCTAGCTGGGGCCAAAAACCTACGCGTTTCAAAGCAAAACGTGCGTCTTCATCAGGGTTACTGCCCACCCAGTATAGCTGTCATATATAGTGTGTATATGTTCAAACACCTGTTTAACTCTTGGATTGAACACTAACCTCCACCCTCCCAGTAGAAGGCTAATTAATGATTAAAATAATATCATACATTTAAAAAGAAAGAAAAAAGAATAGCCATAGCGTATACCTCACAAAAATGGGTTGTAATATTGAGAATAATAAGGAATGTTAAAAACTATAACTTTATTATGCTGATAAATTTTTTAACATTTTAATATGAATAAAATTGAATACAAATATAAAAAAAAAAAACTATGCGCGTAAAATTAAAATATGCTCCACCTACTGCAGATATCGAAAATATGAATATAGAGAATATGGTAGGGGAAGGCAAATGCATCTATCTTAAAAAAAAAAATTTTAAAATATTTATAAAACCACATAATGTATATATGGCTAATAAAATTAGTCATAAACAGCCTCTATGTATGCATTTCACAATACTAATATTGGTTATAAACGTTGTTCTATTGCATACCAAATATTAGTATAACTAGTGAGGATAATGATTAAAATTACTTGTATATAAATACTCCTTATAGATAAAGTAAAAATCCAGTTTGAATATTAATAAAAATAGAATAAATGTGAAAGAACTGGTTGAAAATAGTTAATAGGTACATGAAACCTCTAATGCAAGCATCCATATGTATTTGTCTACAATCATATTAGAAGGCATATAATTCCAGTTCATGATTCAGGCCTTTTGGGGCCAAACTGTCCAAGGAGAATATCCAATAGGACTCTGCTCTAGACATTGCCTTGAGGAAATCACCCCCTCTCTGGTTATGATGAACCACCTGAATGCCGCAAAAGTGAACGCCTTTCAAAGTTTGGCTATGTTTGTCTTTAAAATGGCGTGAGAGTGGGTGTCCTATAAAGCCTTTACGAATTTTAGAAAAGTGTTCTTTGATGCGATCCATCAAACGACGTTTGGTGCGGCCCACATACAATTTGTTACATGGGCACCTAATGCAATATATAAAACCCCTGGAAAAACAGGATATGTTCTCTGTGATATTAAACTCCATCGTACCACTGGAGTTAGAAAAGGTCAATTGGCGTATCTTTTTAAAAGAGGTGTTCATACACCCAAAACACCCTCCACATGGTAAAAAGCCTGTATTGCCTTGATTGAGGGCCTTCCCAGGGACCTAAAGGGCCCCTGAAAGCCATCTTTGTAGTTGGGGCCACAAGGTTCCCTAACGTTTGTGACTTCCTATATACAAATCTAGGGTTGCTAGGGAGGAATTCCCCAATCACTTTATCCTTCTGAAGGATTGGCCAATGTTTGCGTATAATGTTGGCAAACTTATTGTAACCCATGTTAAACTGAGTAATGATTGGGAGTTAAATTTGCTGATGACACAAAGCTAGGAGGGATAGCTAATACTAGAGAAGAGAGACAGAGGATTCAGAAAGATATAAATAAACTGGAGCAGTGAGCAGCAACTAACAGAATGGTTTTTAACAGGGAAAATGCAAAGTACTACATCTGGGCAATAAAAATGAAAAAAGCATATACAGAATGGGAGAAATAGGGCTAAGCAACAGCACATGTGAAAAAGACTTGGGTATACTAATAGATCACAGACTGAATATGAGTCAACAGTGTGATGCAGCAGCAAAAAAGGCAAATGCAATTCTAGGATGTATTAACAGAAGCATACAGTCTAGATCACGTGAAGTCATTATTTCCCTCTACTCCTCTTTGGTCAGACCTCATCTGGAATATTGTGTCCAGTTTTGGGCACCACATTTTAAAAAAGACATCAACAAACTGGAGCAAGTTCAGAAAAGAGCCACAAGAATGGTGGCCGGTCTGCAAACCCTGTCTTATGAGGAAAGGTTGCAGGATTTGGGAATGTTCAGTTTGCAAAAGAGAAGACTGAGAGGAGACTTAATAGCTGTCTACAAATATCTAAAGGGCTGTCACATTGTAGAAGGATCATCTTTATTCTCATTTGCACAAGGAAAAACTAGAAGCAATGGGATGAAACTGAATGGGAGGAGACAGATTAGATATTAGAAAAAACTTTTTGACAGAGTGATCAATGAGTGGAACAGGCTGCCACGAGAAGTGGTGAGTTCTCCTTCAATGGAAGTCTTCAAACAGAGGCTGGACAGACATCTGTCTGGGATGATTTAGCGAATCCTGCTTTGAGCAGGGGGTTGGACCAGATGGCCCAGGAGGTCCCTTCCAACTCTACTATTGTATGATTCTATGACGTGTTTTTCTGGCATTTTTCTTACCATGTCTCAAAATAGATCTTGGTGTTCTGGAATTATCATCTGTAGTGTTCCAATCATAAACCTTATTGGAAGAGTAATCATTCAGATCTCTCTGAAATTTACTTTTTTGCTTTGAATAATCTCATCCTCCAATGCAGATACCAGCTCATGCGTTTTTTTTAAAACAATCATCATATTCAGATGCATCTTTATAATTGTTCAAGGTTGATTTCATGTTATCAATATCCTGTTGTATATCCTTCAATTTTGTTTCTTCATGCTTTATAATCAAACACATGAGATTTGATGAACAGTCACTTAATATGTTGTTGTCTTGCGTTAATTGAGATCAAAAGGTGGTAGTAGATTTTTTCTTTATCCTGAGTCCTCTCGGTATCATGCTTTTTGAGACATAATTTTGTAGGGTAGTGAAATCCCACAACACCTTAGTCTCTTGCAGCATTCATTTCTCAAGCTGTTTAAAATTAGAAATCATAGAAATGGCAGAAAAAACTGACGGCACATCCTAGTCTGAATAGGTGCATACCAAAAAACAGCTTACATATTTTGGTATGCACCTATTCAGACTAGGATGTGCCGTCAGTTTTTTCTGTCATTTCTATGTTAGCTTTCTGACTGAGCACTCTGCCCTTCATCAAGCTGTGATAGGGACCCGTTCAATGAGATCACCTTGACGTTGGTGAATGGGCTCACATCTGTTGGCCAAATTTTGTGCTAAGTATCTCATATGTTTTTTCTAAATTCCAAAAGCCGTTATGCTATTCACATTTCATATATTTCATATTTGATATGCCTTAGAGAAATCATAGGTCTCATCAGGTTTTTCAGAAATTGCCCGAGCTGCTTTTTTCAGTCTCTCTGGATAAGTCCGACATGATTAAAAGACACCAGACAGGATGTAAAAAATGAACTGTAGTTGTCCAGAGTAAAGTGCAGTGGTGCAAAATATTGAGGTCTTTGATATATTGGAGCAAAGAGTGGGAGCACGGCAAACAGTTAGAACATAAGTTACAAAACAAAATGAAGCCAGCTCACCACATTCCAGGTGCATGGGAACTCCGTCCTGATGAGACGATATACAACAGAAAAAAACAGATTTGTTCTGGCTCCTAGGGTAAAAATCTTCAAAATTTTATTCCAATAATTAAAACATGACAATAGACATGCTCCAAGACCGCACCATATGTGCAAACAGGGACAGCAAGCGACGCGTTTCGATCGCAAAAGCTATCTTTATCAAAGCTGCTATTCACTACAAATGACCAATATATAAATATGAGCTACCCAATCAGTCATGTTGTTTGTTCTTAGACATTGTTGTAGGACCTTACATGTGATGTGATTTCAAGCCAATGACTGATTGGTTTGGCACAATATGTTTAGGAAGTAGACAGGTTTAGGATCGAAACAGTTAATGTGTTCAGAAACAGCTCCACTGCAGGAAGAGCAGGGACTTAACAAGAGGAACACTTCCTAATTAATGCAGTCAGAGTTAGAATGAGAGCTGAGAAGGAGAAATAGCTGGAGTTGGAGGTCCGGAGGCAAGAGAATGTCAGCCATAAACTTGAAGCAGACATTCCTGTAATGTCTGGGGCTCAGGGGCAAGCGAATCCCAGGGGCAAGCGAAAAACAGACATCAGAAAGTGCTGTGTTATGGACTTTGAAAATGGAAAAGTTTGTGCCCAATACTGCATACTCATTAACAGTTAAGTAAAGTTTTCTATTATAAAACATATTGGATGTCCTCTAATGTGTGTACTGCTTTTTCTGAAGTTGAAGATCTGGAGAAAGCAGAGGCCTGTGACCAAAACGAGAGTGTTATGCACCACATGCATATTTCAGGAGAATCCTAAACACTGTTTATTTGTGGGGTGCCAGGGTTTGTGAACATAGCAGCTCCTCGCCCATGACTACTGCCCTGTGCACCTTACAACTTGGCATAGTCAGCGGGATCAAGAGTCCTCAAGTACAGAAAGCAGATGAACCCCTTAAAAAGCTAAGATAGCGACAAAACCTACAATGGCAGACAAAAGCAAGAAAACCAGAGGGTGTTCCACCCGTTATTAGTGCCTGTGGAGCAAAATGGCGCGAAAGTCCGTCCAGCCCAAGAGGTGGTCTGCCTGGAGAAGATCTCCCATTGTGACCACTGCTCAACCCAGATGGACTTGACAGAAGAAGAAACCACGCCCATTGCTTAGTGTGGCTGAAGAACGGGCAGGGGCATAAAACAAGCAGGTGAGTATGAAGAAACCCTACCCCAGGAGAGGTGGAACAACAGAAGAGTATGACTCAAGCAGAGCGATTCAATGCCATTGTTGGTTAGAGAGAGAAAAAGTGAACAGGTAGAGATGGAGCTTCACGGATTTCCGCTAAAGAGAGACACCTTGTGCAATGGCCTAGCACAACGCGGGGAACCAAGAAAATTCGAATGGAAGCGGCAGCTGGCGCAGCATTTGGAGGAGATACGGCCTGGAGGACTGAAGAAACCGGAGGTCCTACCAGAGGTCCTACTAGAGGTCCTACCGAGTAAGGAGCAGGACCCCAAGGCAGAAGTGGCCGTGTTGGTGTGGCTGAAACCTTGCGGCAAGGCCGAACGTCTGAAATCACTGATGGCGACATGGCCTGTCAGTTCCTCACAGCTCTCAAAGTGGTACAGATCCAGGAGACCCTGCAGCTGCAAGTGACAGACACTCTTTAAACAAGAGCCACCATCCCTAGGCCTTAAAGTCCAGTTGCCCAGCAGGTGGCACCAGAGACTCGAGCAGAATCCGTTCCCAAACCCCCAAGCCCCCTGCCCTCTGGGTCAGGAAAGGAGTGGAGAGTCTTCATCCAGTGACTCATCAGGCACAACAGTGATCATCTGCCAGGGCCTGGGAGCAGCCACTTGCTTTGGATGTGGCGGAGAATTTAGACCTTGATTTAGCTGCTTCCGCTTTATTAAAAGATAAAGTGTCGGCAAAATTGCAGTTGTGCTAGTTGCACCATTGAACAAAGAGCTGTTAAGTGTTTCTGAGGGCAGGAAACCCTAGAGAGAAAAAATGGAAACCTCTCCGGTACTGGCTGGGATGGCTACAACCAAAAGCCAAAGTCTTGCAGTGTGTTGTTTTCCCCATCCCAGTTGTTTTGCACACATTTGCACACCCTCTTGCTAGATTGCGAGACTGAAAGCACTTAAAGAGCAAGAAATCCTTGTGGCCCCTAATGACTATGTGCAACTGCTCTATGGACTGTTCCATTACCCCATGATCTTTGCTGGTGTTTAACCTTGATCTTTTCCCCAAGGACTGATGGGCAGCATACCTCTCTCTTACGCTATGTGCACACGTTTTGTATTTGCTTTCAAAAATTTCTGCAAATTTTCTGCATCTCTTGGCAGAAAAATGCAGCTGAAAACACTCACATTTTTTATGCGTTTTTTCATGTGTTTTTGTAAATCCATAGAGCTAAATAAGCATATATTATTAAAAAAAGAATTGTGATGTAATTTGTTAAATCTCTTCAGCCAGATACCCTCATTGATATTAAATAAAGACTCACACATCAGCCAATGTAGGAGCATTAGCATAATTAACCTACATATGCTGTAACAAGAAAACAACTGTCAGAAATCTGTGTGAAATGCAATATCTGTTTTGTTACAGAACCCCCCAGCACCCCGAATAGGAGATGCATGTGTGATAGTTTAAAATGTGAGATGTATGCCCTTAATGCAGCAACCGACCGGCTGCCCCCCTGGGCAGAGGTAAACGAGATATCCCACTTCTGACCTCCCCCCACCTTTGTAAATCCCACGGCTATTGTAATGTACGTCTGGCGTCTTAATTGGAGCCTGTTATCTACTGGCCCGACACACATTGATTGTCCTGCCCTCTATATGTATATAAATTCTGAGACTGACGAGTAAAAGTTGACACACTGGAAAATACATGGAGTAGCAGTGATCTTTTATATGTTCCCATGTTACAAAGCCTTTCGAGCCAGCGTCCTTCATTCAGAAGTGAGGAAAAGCAGAGTGAACCTCCTGAGAAACGGGGTGGTAATGTAAGAGGTATTACAGCACAGAAGACCCCGTTGCACTGGTGGCAGACAGCGAGATATGATACCCCGTCTATAGGGATAAAGGACTGAATGGAAAACAACTACCAGAAGTTAAAGCGGAATACATTAAAAGACCTGGTGGAAGCTCGAGAGTTAATCGCCAGCAACAAAACAAAAGCGGATTTGATAGCAGCCATCATGGAACACAACAGTGCAGCGCCCCCCAATCTGAACGTGGAAGAGACTGAATTCCAGAGGGAGGTAAAGAGCAGACTGGCGTTCTATGGCCCAAACCCTGCAGTTGAGATCGTACGAGAGATGATGGCTGATGTGTGTACTGATCTGAAGGAAAAGATTGCAGAGCGGACCAGGATAGAGCTAGCCAAGATGGAGATGGCATAGTGGTCCAAAATAGAGCTAGCCAAGATAGAGCTAGCCAAGATGGAGATGGCAGAGCAGAGAGTCAGCGAGCAGGGGGAGCTCTGGCCTCCGCCCAGGTACCGTCAGCAGTAAGCCACAAAAAAATCAAGTATAATGCCTTCCGACAGTTGGGGGAGGCAGAGGAAGACATTGATGGCTTTCTGCAGGACTTTGAGCGGCAGTGTGCCCTTCATCAAGTGAAGCTGGAGGATTGGGTTCAGGTTCTGGCCAGCAAGCTGACAGGCCGGGCAGTGGATGCCTATCGCACGGTACCTGATGAGAACTGTATGGACTATGAGCGGGTCAAAGAAGTGATCTTGGCCCGGTATGCGCTGACGCCAGAGACATGCTGCCAAAAGTTCCGCGGACTTATAAAACAGGTAGCAGATACCCACACTGAATGGGCCTGTAAACTACGGCGGTCACTGCTACAGTGGGTACAAGGGAGCCAAGCAGCCACTAAGGAGGACGTCCTCCAGCTCTTCTTGTTAGAGCGATTCTTTACTGGACTAAACCCCGAGACACAAGAATGGCTTCGGGACAGACGCCCAATAACTCTTGAGGAGGCCACTCGTCTGGCCGATGAACATCATGATGCCAGGAGGTCTCAGTTGTCAGGATCAAAGACTGTCACTAGGAGCTCTCCCATGGGTCTGGAGGCCCCTAAACCACAGAAGATTGTCGGGGGACCAGCTAAAACCCCGGCTTGCCAGAGTCCCCCTGGGGTGCGATGCCACACCTGCCATCAGCTGGGCCACCTGCAAAGACAATGTCCCAACCGGACTCAGCGTACCCAGTGGCCAAAGGCCGGAACGGCTACCGTCAACCGGGCCGCTGTACACTACTACCAGGGCGAAGCTGACCCGGCATTGGGGGCTATGACTAATCCGGGGATGAAAGAGATGGAGGAAGTGCTGCATGAAGTAGACCCCGTGCAGGCAGCCCAGGCTGATAATCGACAACAGCATCGACAGGCAGTGTGGGTTAATGGGAAATGTATGCAGCGACTAAGAGATTCTGGAGCAACTTTGACCCTTGTGAAGCCTCATCTCGTCCGGGACCAAGAGAAGACGGACCAGACAGTGGCCGTCCGTGTAGCAGGGGGAGCCATACATCGACTGCCCACTGCCAGGATTCACTTGAACTGGGGAGTCGGGGATGGCCTTGTTGAGGTCGGCCTGATGGAGGATTTGCCTGCAGACGTCTTGCTGGGAAATGACTTGGGGCCCATGTTGTCTGCATTCTCTGTCGCCCCTCTGGCTGAGACCTATCCTGTGACCACCCGGAGACGAGCTCGAGCTGCGGAGGCGGAATCACACTCAGGAAGCCCACGTAAGACACCCCAGCCCTACACGTATTCCCTAAGCCAGACACATTTCTTGGGCCACCCCAGCTGAGTTTAAAAGGGAGGTACTTGAGGATCCCTCATTACAGGGGTATCGTGGGAAGGCACAAGAGGGAAGAGGAGTACTGGAAGGGGAACAATTTGTATGGCATCAGGGACTCCTCTACCGGGTTACAGAGCAGCGCCACACAGGGACGAGCTCCACTATAAAACGACAGCTGGTAGTTCCCAAGAAGTATAGGCAGGAGCTACTGCGAATCTCTCATGACATACTGTTAGTCGTCGGGTTCCTGTCACTGCACAGTGGGAATCCCAAGCCTTGCTTCCGGCGGTCTCCCATTCCTCTCCAGCCACAGAGGAGCCTGCTCAGCAGACTCATCGATCCCGGCGCTCTGCTCAGACCAGCTCTGTGGGATTGGTTGCTGCTGCCACCTCTGGTCCACCTATAGCAACACATGCTGGCCAGCAGTGAGCCACTCCAGGGACTAAGTCCTCCTTTTGGTCCACTGAGCATGCCTGTGGGACGATCTCTCATTGGAGATCGGAGGTCACATGCTCAGGTCCTTCTCCAGCTCGGATTGGACCATCTGAAAGGTCAGGAAGGTCCCGGAAGGACGCGGCTATAAAAGAGCGGCATGGTCGCACGGCCATGTGCTAGTATAGTCTCTTATGCTTATTTGTGTGTATGAGGATGGATGCATGTATCTGGTGACTGACTCATTAAGACTCCCCTCCCTTTGATGCGCTTGTTGGTTAGGGATTCAGAGTGAGAGTCAGCGCAAATGGGTGGCTATGCTCAAGCCACTGTGCTCCCAGTAGTCTACACACGCTAGAGTCCGACTGTGCCTTCCTGCTACGGGCACTGTCGTACCACACCAGGTAGCTGTGACCGCTGTGTGACGCCGTGCGCACCTCTAGCGCTTTCCTCCCCATCCTGGGTGGTTAGTGGCATCTGCCAAAGCGGCACTGTGTGCACTTGGTGCAATTAAATATATTATTAACTCTTGCTGGCACCGCAGCCGAGGCGCCGAGCGCTGATGGTCTAGAGGAGCTCTAGTCTGGTGTCTCTAGGAAAGGGCTCTGTGACCCTAATTAGCGCTCACTCAGCCGAGCTCTGTGAGTTCAACAGGATTCGGCGTTTTGTTGTAGCGGCTCTGTGGAGCAACAGAGTTCGCCTCTATTCACACTGGGTGAAGTCAACCCACATGTAAGTAAGCGTTTAGCCACCATCTTGTTCCGCCATTACTCAGCAGCAGGTTCCATCTCTGCACGGTGGACCCCGGGCTGCGAACGCACCTCATATCTCCTTTCATATTATTTGGTGCGTTCCGCAGTCCCTAACATTACACTGTGTTCCAAATTATTATGCAAATTATATTTTTCTCTGATTTTCCTAAATAGTCGGTACAAATGACAGTCAGTCTAATAAAAGTCATCACCCGTTAGAGTATACATCAAATTTTATTGAAGAAACCTCCCAATGATAACAGTATAATCTCCAAAATGACTAAAAACTCAAATTGCACTGTTCCAAATTATTATGCACAGTAGAATTTCTAAACATTTGATACGTTTTAAAGAACTGAAAATGCTCATTTGTGGAATTTGCAGCATTAGGAGGTCACATTCACCGAACAAAAAAGCTATTTAACTCCAAAACATCCTAACAGGCCCAGTTACATGTTAACATAGGAAGGAACCCTTCTTTGATATCACCTTCACAATTCTTGCATCCATTGAACTTGTGAGTTTTTTGGAGAGTTTCTGCTTGTATTTCTTTGCATGAAGTCAGAATAGCCTCCCAGAGCTGCTGTTTTGATGTGAACTGCCTTCCACCATCATAGATCTTTTGTTTGATGATACTCCAAAGGTTCTCTATAGGGTTGAGTTCAGGGAAAGATGGTGGCCAAACCATGAGTTTATCTCCTTTTATGCCCATAACAGTCAATGACTCAGAGGTATTCTTTGCAGCATGAGATGGTGCAGTGTCATGCATGAAGAGGATTTTGCTCCTGAAGGCACATTTCTGCTTTTTATACCATGGAAGACAGCTGTCAGTCAGAAACTCTATATACTTTGCAGAGGTCATTTTCACACCTTCAGGAACCTTAAAGAGCCCTACCAGCTGTTTCCCCATGATTCCAGCCCAAAACATGACTCCTCCACCTCCTTGCTGATGTCGCAGCCTTGTTGGGACATAGTGACTATCCACCAACCATCCACTACTCCATCCATCTGGACCATCCAGGGTTGCTCGACACTTATCAGTAAACAAGACTGTTTGAAAATTAGTCTTCATGTATGTCTGGGCCCACTGCAACCATTTCTGCTTGTGAACACTGTTTAGGAGTGGCCAAATAATAGTCTTATGCACCACAGCATGCCTTTGAAGGATCCTACACCTTGAGGTTCGAGGGACTCCAGAGGCACCAGCAGCTTTAAATATCTGTTTGCTGGTTTGTAATGGCTTTTTAGCAGCTGCTCTCTTAATCCGATGAACTTGCCTGGCAGAAACCTTCCTCATTCTGCCTTTATCAGCACAAACATGTCTGTGCTCAGAATCAACCACAAATCTCTTAACAGTACGATGATCACGTTTAAGTTTTTGGGAAATATCTAATGTTTTCATCTCTTGACCAAGGCATTGCACTATTTGATGCTTTTCAGCAGCAGAGAGATCATTTTTCTTTCCTAAATTCCTTGAAACCTGTGCCCTGCTTAATAATGTGGAACATCATTCTTAAGTAGTTTTCCGTTAATTGGGCTCACCTGGTAAACTAATTATCACAAGCGTTTGAGATTGATTTCAGTGATCCAAAGAGCCCTGATACACAATAGCATCTATGAGTTTATTTGAAAAACGAAAAATTACATCTTTATGACACTTAAATCCAATTTGCATAATAATTTGGAACACAGTGTATACTAGCGCCAGGGTCTGGCTAGTAATGGCGGAGGAGCAGCGACTGCATAGGTACTGTACATCCAGCAGCTGGAGGGCAGGTTGGAAGCGCTAGAGCATTCCACCTCAACTGCGGATGTTACCTCGGTCGCTGTTCAAGCAGCCACAGAGGCTATCTCCCGTGTCTCCATGGCCATCCCTGCTCCGACCTCCATGGCCATCCCTGCTCCGACTTTGTCCCGCCTCCCGCTGCCCGAGAAGTTCTCGGGTGATAGTGCATCATGCAGGGGTTTCGTGAGTCAGTGCTCCATTCACCTAGAGTTGCTGTCCACACGATTTCCCTCTGAGCGAGCTAAGGTGGGATTCATCATCTCCCTCCTGTCGCGCAGGGCCTTGGAGTGGGAGCGTGGGGATCCCCTGATACAGAGTGCCACCCATTTTCTGGTCACTCTGAAGCAGGTGTTCCTGGGGACTCGGGTCACGCACGACACCGCACTTCAGTTGCAGGCCCTAACTCAGGGTTGGTCTCTGGTCAGCCAGAATGCCATCCTCTTCAGGACTCTGGCCTCAGAGCTGGAGTGGCCAGATAAGGTTCTCATACCTATATTCTAGAGAGGTCTGGCTGATTATGTCAAAGACGCCCTGGCCACCAGGGAGGTGCCCACCACTCTGGAGGAGCTCATTACGGTCTCCAACCGAATTATCTTTCGCTTCACGGAGCGATGGCCGGAGCGCTCCAAGTCCAGTCAGCGGTATAGGTTGGCCCCAAGTTTTGCTAGACCGCTGGAACCTCCCGGTCAGGCGCCCGAGCCTCCAGAGGCCATGGAGAGTACCCCCGGTCTGTTTCCATTGTCGGCAGACTGGACACCTTGCTAACCAGTGCCCACAGCGGTCAGGAAACACTCGCGTCTAGTGGTTTCAGAGGGGGCCTACTAGACACAGCGACTTTCTCCTCCAAGCTCTTGTTTAAAGGGGCGCTGGAGTTCAATTCTCCCACTCTGATTGTGGAGGTTTACGTGGACTCTGGGGCGGAGGGCAATTTCATGTCATCTGCCTTCGCCCAAAAACACGCAATCCCCCTGGTCTTGCTACCTCAACCAGTCACTAGCAGAGTGGTGAATGGTGCGACACTCCCATCCCAGATCACCCACCAGACGGCTCCACTGAGGCTCTCACTGTCTCCTCACCAGGAGATGTTATCTCTCCTTGTTATGCCTGCAGGTATTGACCAGGTCCTCTTAGGGGTTCCCTGGCTACGATTTCACTCTCCTCATATTGACTGGTCCTCGGGGAAAATTCTCAGTTGGAGCAAGTCCTGCTAGGGTAGGTGTCTGAGGGACTGCGTACAGGTCGCTACCTCTGAGGTTCCCGCAGATCTCTCCTCGCTTCCCAAGTCCTATCAGCAGTATGCAGACGTTTTCTCCAAGAAGGCGGCGGAGACCCTTCCGCCGCACCACCCTTACGACTGTCCTATTGACCTCTTGCCCGGTGCTGAGCCTCCTCGAGATCGAGTCTACCCGCTATCATTCCCAGAGACAGAGACCATGTCTCAGTATATCAGGGAGAATCTGGCAAGAGGATTCATTAGGAAGTCGGTGTCACCGGCGGGAGCGGGATTCTTCTTTGTCCAAAAGAAGAATGGAGAATTACGCCCTTGCATCGATTACAGGGGGCTTAACGCCATAACCATTAAGAACAAGTATCCTCTGCCCCTGATATTGGAACTGTATGATAGGCTACGAGAGTGTTTACTAAGCTTGATCTTCGTGGAAAGCCTATAATCTGATACGTATTCGTGCGGGGGACGAATGGAAGATGGCCTTTAACACCAGGAATGGCCACTATGAGTATCTGGTCATGCCCTTCGGCCTCTGTAATGCCCCAGCCGTCTTCCAAGACTTTGTAAATGACGTCTTCCGGGATATGCTCTCCACCTCGGTGGTGGTCTATCTGGACGACATTCTTATCTTCTCTCCAGATTTGGCTTCCCACAGGAGAGACGTCTGCAAGGTCTTCGACCGCCTGCGAGCGGACTCCCTCTACGCCAAGTTGGAGAAGTGCCAGTTTAAGCAGGAGTCCTTGCCTTTCCTGGGCTATATCATCTCGGCCCAGGGTTTGGCTATGGATACGGCCAAATTGCAGGCGGTGCAGCGCTTTTTGGGGTTCGTTAACTGTTATCACCAGTTCATCCCCCATTTCTTCACCTTGGTGGCTCCTTTGGTCGCCCTTACCAAAAAGGGAGCCAATCCTAAAGTATGGTCTGATCAGGTCTCCAAGGCCTTTTCCGCCATCAAGACACATTTCGCTGGCGCTCCCATCCTCCACCATCCCGATGTGGATAAACCGTTTATCCTGGAGGTGGATGCCTCGTCTGTCGGTGCCGGAGCGGTCCTTTATCAGAAGGATGATCAAGGTCGGAAGCATCCCTGCTTCTTTTTCTCTAAGACCTTTTCACTGGCGGAGAGGAGCTATTCCATCGGGGACAGGGAGTTGTTGGCCATGAAGTTGGCCTTTTCTGAGTGGAGACACCTGGAGGGTGTGCGGTTCCCCTTCCAGGTGTACACCGACAATAAAAATCTTGTATATCTACAAACGGCCCAGCGGCTGAATTCCCGCCAGGCCAGATGGTCGCTGTTTTTTTCCCTAATCCGTTTCACTCTTCACTATCTGTCCGGTGAGAGAAATGTCCAGGCCGATGCTCTCTCTCGCTCCGTGGTGTCACTGGAGGAGGAGGAGACTGAGCCTCGGCTAATCGTCCCATCCGATAGCTTGAGGACTGTGGCCCCGGTCGCTCTTGAATCGGTGCCCCTGGGCAAGACCTTTGTCCAGCCAGAGGTTCTCTCTTGGGCCCACGCATCCAGGGTGGGAGGTCACTTTGGGACGAAGCGGACCACCGAACTCTTGGCGAGGACATATTGGTGGCCGCACATGGCACGAGACATGGGAGATTATATTCGGGCATGTGTTTCCTGCGCCCAGAACAGGTCTTCTCGTCAGAGGTCTGCCGGGCTACTTTACCCCCTGCCAGTGGTGGACAGACCTTAAGAGATGGTCGACATGGACTTTGTGGTCGGCCTGCCCAAGTCCAGTGGCAGCACGGTCATCTGGGTTGTCACCGATCATTCTTCCAAAATGGTGCACCTGGTACCACTCTCGCGGCTACCTTCTGCACGAGGCCTGGCAGCCTTGTTCATAAAACACGTCTTTCGCCTGCATGGTATGCCAGACAAGATAGTCAGTGACCGGGGTCCTCAGTTTGCATCTTGGTTCTGCAGAGAGCTCTGTAGTCTGCTCAGTATTGAGCTAAATCTCTCTTCGGCCTATCACCCCGAGACGAATGGGATGGTTGAGAGAGACAATCAGACCCTGGTCACATACCTACGACATTTTGTCTTGGCCAGACAGGATGACTGGGCATCCTTGCTACCATGGGTGGAGTTTGCATTGAACAATGCTGTGGCCGACTCCACTGGTCAGACGCCATTCCTCCTTAACTACGGCCAGCACCCGCGCATCCCTGTCCCTGTGCCCGTGTCGACCACCGATTCCAGGGTGGCAGACTGGGCGGTGGAGGCTCGTGACATTTGGGACCGCACACAGGATGCCATCCGGGCCTCTAAGGAAAGAATGAGGGCTTTCGCTGACACTAGGGATGAGCGAATTTGCCTTTTTTCGGGTCGAGTCGGGTATCATGAAACCCGACTTTCGCAAAAGTTGGGTCGAACGAAATCGTCCGATTATCGTGAAAAGTCGAAGGCCAACTGAAACACGAAATCCAATGCAAGTCAATGGGGAAGAAAAGTCAGCAGTGAGTGGAGGACAGGAAACACACCTACAGTGCCCATTTTAATGCCAAAAACATCAATTCTTATTACTTAAGCTTGTCAACCTTAATTTACTTTATAATAATAGTTAGGCATTGAAAACTGGGGGCTATTTGGCTAAAGTTGTGGGGGGGGTAGGGCTGGCTCCAGATTTTCGTGGGCCTAGGGCCAAAGAGTGTCAATGGGCTCCTTTAACACCTGCCACAATTCATGATCCTCTGATACGGCAGAGAAATAGCGGTATAGTACAATGAAAAATACTTCACTCCTTACATCACATGACTGATATCCATTTTAAATTCTCCAATAGCTCCAAAAACGGACAGTAAATTACTCCATACAGTATTATGGCCACCACATAGTGCGCTATGCAGAGTAATGAGGCCCATATATTTCTCCATACAGAATCATTGGTCCTATATAATGTTCCATACAGTATATGATGAGCTCCACATAATGCTACAGTATATGTTGGTCCCCATGGATGAAGCTCCACTGTCTTATGGGCCCAAATAATGCTCCATATATAATGGGTCCCATTTCTAATGCTCCAGTCTATAATGGGCCCTGTAAATGCTGCTCCAGTGTCTGATGTCCACGTGTGGAATGCTCCAGTGTATGGTGGGCCCCATATATCATTCTCCAGAGTATAGTGCTCCCCAAAAATTGCTCCCAACCTTTAAAACAACTAAATAAGTCTCCTCGCTAGGGAATCCCTGTACTAGTCTGAACCCCTCGTCGTCCCCATCTTCCATCTCTCTGCACTTGGACTGTTTAGGCAGAGGGCATACAGACGTGATGTCATCGCGCTCTCTGACCAGAATGACACTGTCAGGAAATGCGGAAGACGTCACGGCGGTGGAGCAGGGAGAGTTAAGTATTTCAACTTTGCAAGTGCTGTGATCCTGAGCAAGCAGGGGGGCCCACTTGTTGGCGACGGCACTGGCACAGGGCCCCTCATAGTACGACGGTGTGTCTGACAGCGGGTGGCCTCCCACCGGCAGAGACACTTTTGCGTACTTTGAGGGGCCCTGTGCCAGTGCCGTCACCCATGAGTATGCCCCCCCACCTGCTCAAGGAACCTGCACTTTCATCTGCATCTTCCTCTTTGTCACCGTGTAAGGTGGTATAGTATGCGGGAAGGGGAACCTGAGGGTCATCAGGGTCAGATTCTGACTGTGTAGAGTGTGAAGGGAATGTAGTGGTCTGGGTCAATGTGCCAGCAGAATCATCTAGCAGTGGCTGGGCATCAGTGCACTTGTGGCGCCCCCAGGAGTACGGTCGCCACAGTGGCATTACCTTACTCCTAGGGAGTGTGATGTCATGTTTGGGAGCAACGAAGGATCTCTCTAGCAGTTAAACCAACACACAACACAGTTCCCACTCCAGGCCAGCAGGGAGAGCTCTGAACCTGACTGCTGAGGAGCTACTCTCTGTGGTCGGAAGGAGGGAAGTTAGGGCAGTCTGTGAAGGGAAGGGGAAGTGTGTGGATGTGAGAAGGGGAGCTGGAGGATGAGCAGAGTTAAGGCTCACTCCTAGCTGGAGCGCATGGTCTGGATTCCGGTCTCCGAGTTTGTAGGGACACTGACGGTCCTGCAGCAGAAACCGGAGGAAGTAGCAGCTGTAAATGCTCTGTTCCAAACTAAGGCTCAGAGGCCCAAGCAGCGACTTGTGCGAGCCAGAAGGAAAAGGCTATGGCTGCCTGCCATGCGAGAAAGTTTCAAAAGAGAGTCAACAGGGGGAACTTCAGTGAACTCAGTACTGCGAGTACCTCAGATAAGCACTAGAACGGAGGCCACACTACCTATCTGCAGAGAGAGAATTCCTAATTTGCTTCCAGGCTGACCAACTCCTTCTCCATCTGTACTCTGGGTCCTGTATGGCACTTACCAAGTACAGGTAAAGGAACTGCACGACTGTGTCTGTCATCTTTCTCCTGCGCCTGGCGCATGGCTCTGCTACATCCTGCACTGCAAACCATCTACCAACTCTTTCATCTGCCCTGCGACTACAGCCCTACCTGTACAGGGCTTCTACATCTTAGATGCACCACAATATCTGTCCCAGAGAAGCGACACTGCAGCGCTGGTCAATCTGATCAGAAACCACAGGTGGCGTCACGTATCATTCACTTATAAATGTTATTCACCCCTTTACATGGACGCCCAGGCCCACGGACCGGGTCACCACCACCGTGACACATCCCTCTGAGACACCGGCCCGATACCGATTAACCCCACTGCCCTGGCTGGCCACCCACAATCCACTGGGGAATTCACGATTTGACTTGATAACCCAGGCATGGTATGTGGGAAAGAGCTACATAGACTAATGTGAAGTGTGGCCTACTGCATCATTCACTTTTGGTGGGGGTGAAGGACACAAGGAAAGGGGTTCTTCCTGACAAGGAGCCAGCACTTGACGACTCAGTGCTTGCATTTTTTGAAACTTCAGAAGAGGAGGGCATATTTGCTGGAGTCTGTTTCGGCAATGTAAGCCAAAACCAGTTCCTGATGCTCCGGCTTTAAAAGCGGTTAACCTACTCCCAGAAAAGGTAGCCTTCCAGGCGTTCCGGAGCCAGACCATGACGCAGGCTCAACACCTCCTGCCTTAGCTGCTATTGTGCTTTTGCCACTACCAGCAGATGCACCACCACCATCAGTACCAGCTGGCCCCCCCACACCCACGTCCACTTCCACCATACTTCCAAATTTTGGAGAAAATATACCCAAAATAACATCAGATATATGGTACTGTATCAGAAGCGTACAGCTCTATACAGTTCAAGGATAATTGTAAATCTCCCTATATATTTCATGAGTCACACAGAGATGCTCACAGGCTCAGTATGGATGAGACAAGAATATAAAAAGTAGAAAAAGGGTACAGTATCATCAGATAGCAGGTATATATAGTATAGTTTAAACATTCTAAATCTCCGTATATATTTCAGGAGGCAGACTGTTGTGAGTTCATTTTTCCCTTCACCAGTGAGGTCTGATGAACTCCCTCTTCTGGCGAAGGAAGGTAGTGAGGCTGATTACCAAACAGCTGAGCAGGTAGATGATGACTGGGTCACAGGAACTGATGACTGGATATAAGGCAGCCGACGCCCTGCTGCCTTGCTGGTGATTTCCTGCTGGATTCTTGGAGACCAGTCTGATTTCTGCTTCTCAAAGCTAAGTTTTGCTCTGCCTTTTGTACACTTTAGTTCTGGTTTTGTTTGCCTTGTTTTTTGGAGTTCAGCCATCCCCGGCCGGGGGTGAGCTGAATTCCATTTTTGTCTCTGATCTGTTGATCTCTGGTTCTGTCTTCAGAATATACCTGAGTGCTGATATAGTCTTTTTGAAGCCTAGCGACCTCAGGGTCTGTTTTCCCTATCAGTCTGTTGGTTCGTTTTTGGATAGGATTTTTGCGGATTGCAGACAGCAGCTTTTCTATCCTGTCCTATTTAGTTAGCTTGGGCCCCATCATTTGCTCAACCTATCTTTCTATCTGTGTTAGTGTTTTTCATCTTGCTTCACAGTCATTATATGTTGGGGGCTGCCTATTGCTTTGGGGTCTGCTCTGGGGCAGTTTAGATTTCCCCTTTCTGTCTTTAGGCTAATTTAGTTCTCCGGCTGTGATCGAGGGGTCTAGGGCACCGTAGGAACCCCCCACAGCTACTGCTAGTTGTTGTGGATAGGTTCAGGGGTCTGCAATCCGATAGCTTCCAACTTCTCTGGTTTTCTGGACTTAGCTATTATTTTTGTTTTTTCCTCCTTCGGTGACTCATCCATAACAGAATCACCAGCCACACCGCAGATCCTAGGGTACTCAATAGCAGGAAAGTATTGTAAAAAAAAAATGGTGTCAGAATTTCTTTGTGTATATTTCTTCCTCTATATCTCTGAGGCCGTAGGGGGAATTTTTTTTCTCTCAATGGAGATAAAGCAATTGTCTGATCGTGTGGAGCAGCTCGCTGCGGAAGTGCGGGGAATTTCCGCCTATCTTACTCATTCTAATGCTGCTGAACCAAAGATCCCCACTCCTGATGTGTTTTTTGGGATCGGTCTAAATTTTTTAATTTCAAGAATAATTGTAAATTATTTTTTGCCTTGAAGCCTAACTCGTCGGGAAGCTCCGCGCAGCGGGTTAAAATTGTCATCTCTTTGCTGCGCGGCGATCCCCAGGATTGGGCGTTTTCTTTGAATCCTGATGATCCTATTCTAAGTAATGTGGATGCATTTTTTCAAGCCTTGGGGTTATTGTATGATGAACCTAATGCTATTGATCAGGCTGAAAAGGCCCTGTTGGCATTGAGCCAGGGTCGGGATTCTGCAGAGTTGTACTGTCAAAAATTCCGAAAGTGGGCGGTCTATCTACCTGGAATGATGATGCCTTGGCAGCTCTCTTTCGGAAAGGTTTGTCAGAAACCGTAAAAGATACTATGGTGGGATTTCCTGTTCCCTCTGGTCTTGAAGATTCTATGTCATTAGCCATTCAGGTTGATCGGCGTTTGCGTGAACGCAAGACCGCACGAGAGGTGTTGCCACCTGTTGAACAAATGTCTGAACCTATGCAATGTGATAGAGTTTTGTCCAGGGTGCAACGTCAGGAGTTCAGAAGGCATAATAAGCTGTGTTTTTTTTTGTGGAGATGCCTCGCATATTATTTCTGTCTGCCCTAAACGAGAGAAACGTTGTGCTCACACGTTTTCTGTGGGTGGTGTTCAACCTAAGTTTCTTCTGTCAATTTCTCCGATCTGCTCCCTGTCCACATTTTCCACCAATGCTTTTTTGGATTCGGGAGCAGCTCTGAACCTGATGGACTTGGATTTTGCTAAATGTTGTGGATTTCCTATGACGCCTTTGCGGACGCCTATCCCTTTGAGGGGTATTGATGCGACTCCTTTGGCGAAAAATAAACCTCAGTTTTGAACCCAGGTGGTAATGCGGGTCGCCCCAGACCATCAAGAAAATTGCAGATTTTTGGTGTTGCATAATTTGCATGATACCATTGTTCTGGGGTTTCCCTGGTTGCAAATCCATAATCCAGTTTTGGATTGGAAATCTGTGTCTGTGGTGAGTTGGGGTTGTCGGTGTGCCCTTAGTGATGCTCCTGTTTTCTCCACCTCTCCCCAGTCGCATGATGTTCCTGACTATTTGGCTGACTTTTATGATGTATTTAGCGGGAATGAGTCTGCGTCTTTGCCTCCTCATAGGAGTTATGACTGTGCAATTGAGCTAAGCCCGGGGTGTAAATTTCCCAAGGGTCGGCTTTTCAATTTATCTGTACCCGAGCACGAGGCTATGCGATCCTATATTAAGGAGTCATTGGAGAAGGGTCATATTAGACCATCCTCTTCACCCTTAGGTGCTGGTTTTTTTTTCGTGGCTAAAAAAGATGGTTCATTAAGGCCTTGTATTGACTATCGTGCCCTCAACAAAATTACTGTTAAATATCAGTATCCGTTACCCCTGATTTCTGATCTATTCTCCAGAGTTAAAGGTGCTTGCTGGTTTACCAAGCTTGACCTCAGGGGGGGTATAATCTTATTCGCATTAAGCTTGGGGATGAATGGAAGACGGCGTTTAATACTCCGGAGGGACATTTTGAGTACCTGGTGATGCCTTTTGGGCTCACTAATGCCCCTTCTGTCTTCCAATCCTTCATGAATGATATTTTCCGAGACTTTGTGGATAAATTTTTGATTATCTATCTGGATAATATTTTGATCTTTTCCAAGGATTGGGACTCTCATGTGGAACATGTTCGGACTGTGTTCTGGATTTTGAGGGAGAATTCCCTGTATGTCAAGGGATCGAAATACCTTTTTGGGGTACAGAGGATTTCATTTTTGGGATTCATTTTGTCTCCATCAACTATTGAAATGGACCCGGCCAAGGAACAGGCCATTTATGATTGGGTTCAGCCCACTTCCTTGAAGGCCCTCCAGAAGTTTTTGGGTTTTGCTAATTTTTATCGGAAATTTATAGCTAATTTTTCTAGTATTGCCAAGCCATTGACTGATTTGACTAAGAAGGGTGCTGACGTGCTGAATTGGTCTCCGGAGGCTGTTTCTTCCTTTCAGGAGCTGAAGCGAAGATTCACTTCTGCGCCGGTTCTGCGGCAACCTGATGTCTCACTTCCGTTTCACATAGAGGTGGACGCCTCTGAGATTGGTGCAGGAGCCGTTTTATCCCAAAAAGATCCTGTGACATCTAAAATGAATCCCTGTGCTTTCTTTTCCCGAAAGTTCTCCCCATCCGAACGTAACTATGATGTGGGGAATCGGGAACTGTTGGCCATGAAATGGGCTTTTGAGGAGTGAAGACATTGGTTGGAGGGAGCCAAACACCAAGTCGTGGTCCTTACTGACCACAAGAATTTGATTTACCTGGAGTCGGCCAAGCGCTTGAATCCTAGACAGGCTAGGTGAGCCTTGTTTTTCACACGTTTTGATTTTGTGGTCTCTTTTCTTCCTGGCACTAAGAATGTCAAGGCAGATGCCCTCTCTAGGAGTTTCTTTGCTGATTCTCCTGTTGTGACCAAGCCTGCTACTATCTTAGGTGAGGGGGTAGTTCTTTCTGCCATCTCGCCCGATTTGAGACGTGCTCTGGAAAAGTTTCAGGAGGACAAATCTGAGCATTGTCCCAGTGGAAAGTTGTATGTTCCTGACCAGTGGAGGAAGAGAGTGATGTCTGAAGTTCATTGCTCTGCATTGGCTGGTCATCCAGGTATTTTTGGTACTAGAGATCTGGTGAGTCGGTCTTTTTGGTGGCCCGCCTTGTCTCGTGATGTCAGGAATTTTGTGCAGTCCTGTGGGACTTGCTCCCGGTCTAAACCTTGTTCTCGCTCTAGTGGGTTGTTGATGCCTTTGCCGGTGCCCAAGAGGCCATGGACCCATATTTCAATGGATTTTATCTCTGATATGCCTGTCTCTCAGAGAATGACCATTATTTGGGTGATTTGTGATAGATTCTCTAAGATGGTCCATCTTGTACCACTCCCTAAGTTGCCATCTTCCTCTGAGTTGGTGCCCTTGTTTTTGCAACAGGTAGTTCGCTTGCACGGGATTCCTGAGAACATTGTGTCTGACAGAGGAGTTCAGTTTGTGTCTAGATTTTGGAGGACTTTCTGTTCCCAGCTGGGAATTCAGTTGTCCTTCTCCTCTGCGTTTTACCCTCACACCAACGGGCAGACGGAGAGAACAAACCAGACTTTGGAGTCATATTTGAGATGTTTTATTTCGGCTGATCAGGATGATTGGGTTTCATTTTTGCCCTTGGCCGAATTTGCTTTAAATAATAGAGCTAGTTCTGCCACTTTGATGTCACCTTTTTTTTGGTAACTTTGGGTTTCATCCTCGATTTTCTTCAGGGCAGGTGGAGCCTTCTGCCTGCCCAGGTGTTGACACTGTGGTGGAGAGAATGCACCAGATCTGGGACCAAGTGGTGGATAAGTTGTCTCTCTCCCAGGAAAAGGCCCAGTGGTTTTCCAACCGGCATAGGACCATTGGTCCCCAGTTTAAGGTGGGTGATATGGTTTGGTTGTCATCAAAAAATATCGCTATGAAGGCGGCTTCTCCTAAGTTTTAAGCCTAGATTTATTGGACCTTACAAGATTTTGGAGATTATTAATCCGGTCTCTTTTCGGTTGGCTCTTCCTGTCAAGTTTAAGATTCATAATGTGTTCCATAAGTCCTTGTTGAAGAGGTTTGTTGAACCAGTAGTTCCTGGGGTGGCACCTCCTGACCCTGTATTGGTTGAAGGTAACATGGAGTATGAGGTAGAGAAGATACTAGATTCCCGTCTGGTTAGACGGAGACTCCAGTATTTGGTTTAGTGGAAGGGTTATGGTCAGGAGGATAATTCCTGGGTCTCTGCCTCTGATATTCATGCCGAAAGATTGGTGTGTGCCTTTCATCGGGCTCACCCTGATCGCCCTGGTGGCATGGATGAGGGTTCGGTGACCCCTCCTCAAGGGGGAGGTACTGTTGTGAGATCATTTTTCCCTTCACCAGTGAGGTCTGATGAACTCCCTCTTCTGGCGAAGGAAGGTAGTGAGGCTGATTACCAAACAGCTGAGCAGGTAGATGATGACTGGGTCACAGGAACTGATGACTGGATATAAGGCAGCCGACGCCCTGCTACCTTGCTGGTGATTTCCTGCTGGATTCTTGAAGACCAGTCTGATTTCTGCTTCTCAAAGCTAAGTTTTGCTCTGCCTTTTGTACACTTTAGTTCTGGTTTTGTTTGCCTTGTTTTTTGGAGTTCAGCCATCCCCGGTCGGGGGTGAGCTGAATTCCATTTTTGTCTCTGATCTGTTGATCTCTGGCTCTGTCTTCAGAATATACCTGAGTGCTGATATAGTCTTTTTGAAGCCTAGCGACTTCAGGGTCTGTTTTCCCTATCAGTCTGTTGGTTCGTTTTTGGATAGGGTTTTTGCGGATTGCAGACAGCAGCTTTTCTATCCTGTCCTATTTAGTTAGCTTGGGCCCCATCATTTGCGCAACCTATCTTTCTATCTGTGTTAGTGTTTTTCATCTTGCTTCACAGTCATTATATGTTGGGGGCTGCCTATTGCTTTGGGGTCTGCTCTGGGGCAGTTTAGATTTCCCCTTTCTGTCTTTAGGCTAATTTAGTTCTCCGGCTGTGATCGAGGGGTCTAGGGCTCCGTAGGAACCCCCCACGGCTACTGCTAGTTGTTGTGGATAGGTTCAGGGGTCTGCAATCTGATAGCTTCCAACTTCTCTGGCTTTCTGGACTTAGCTATTATTTTTGTTTTTTCCTCCTTCGGTGACTCATCCGTAACAGCAGACACAGACGCTCTCAGGCTCAGTATGGATTACAACACAATATAAAAAGCCGTAAAACGGTAATGGATCTGAAGCGAACAAGCTATACACAGTGTAGGGGTCATTGTCAATCTCAGTATTTATTTCCACAGTCAGAAACAGACTCTCACTTGGTCAGTTTGGATTAGAGTCAGGGTTTGGTGAGTTACCTTTCAAATTATGTTTTTTTTGGGGGGGATTTTTGGAATTTTTTCCTTATGTGCGCAGTTTGGATTAGACCAGAATATAAAAACCAGTAAATGGGTAATGTATCACAAGCGTAGAGATATATACAGTGTTGGGGTAATTTTTAAATCTACGTATAAATTGCAGGAGTAACCCAGACTCTCACGCTCAGGATGGATCACACCACAATATAAAAAGAAGATCCACAAGAAATAATCACACTTGTGGGCCAATGTTCCAGGTGTCAATGATACACTTAGAGTGATGGATGGAGGAGGACTTCCTGGCAGAAAGGGTACAGTATCACCAGATACCAGGTATATATAGCATAGTTTAAACATTAAAAATGTATGTCTATATATCAGGAGTAGTGTTGTGCCAACCCGCTAGTGTTCGAGTTCGGTTCGTCGAACAGGAGGCAAGTTCGTAGAATGCTCGTCGAACGTTCGACGAACACCGTCGAGCCCCATTGAAAATAATGGCAGACAACACATACAAACACATAGAAAACAATTACAAAACACCTTAAAAGGTGTCCCAAAGCAGACAAAATGCTCAGAAGACAAAAATAACATATGGAAAAGGGCAACTACATATAGAAAAGAGGTGGAGGAGTAAAAGGAGGAGGAGACACAGATATACAGTTGTGGCCAAAAGTATTGACACCCCTGCAATTTTGTCAGATAATACTCAGCTTTTTCCTGAAAATGATTGCAAACACAAATTCTTTGGTATTATTATCTTCATTTAATTTGTCGTAAATGAAAAAACACAAAAGAGAATGAAGCAAAAAGCAAAACATTGATCATTTCACACACAACTCCAAAAATGGGCCAGACAAAAGTATTGGCACCCTCAGCCTAATACTTGGTTGCACAACCTTTAGCCAAAATAACTGCGACCAACCGCTTCCGGTAACCATCGATGAGTTTCTTACAATGCTCTGCTGGAATTTTAGACCATTCTTCTTTGGCAAACTGCTCCAGGTCCCTGATATTAGAAGGGTGCCTTCTCCAAACTGCCATTTTTAGATCTCTCCACAGGTGTTCTATGGGATTCAGGTCTGGACTCATTGCTGGCCACCTTAGAAGTCTCCAGTGCTTTCTCTCAAACCATTTTCTAATGCGTTTTGAAGTGTGTTTTGGGTCATTGTCCTGCTGGAAGACTCATGACCTCTGAGGGAGACCCAGCTTTCTCACACTGGGCCCTACATTTTGCTGCAAAATTTGTTGGTAGTCTTCAGACTTCATAATGCCATGCACATGGTCAAGCAGTCTAGTGCCAGAGGCAGCAAAACAACCCCAAAACATGAGGGAACCTCCGCCATGTTTGACTGTAGGGATCATGTTTTTTTCTTTGAATGTCTCTTTTTTTCTCCTGTAAACTCTATGTTGATGCCTTTGCCTAAAAAGCTCTACTTTTGTCTCATCTGACCAGAGAACATTCATCCAAAACGTTTTAGGCTTTTTCAGGTAAGTTTTGGCAAACTCCAGCCTGGCTTTTTTATGTCTCGGGGTAAGAAGTGGGGTCTTCCTGGGTCTCCTACCATACAGTCCCTTTTCATTCAGACGCTGACGGATTGTATGAATTGACACTGTTGTACCCTCAGACTGTAGGGCAGCTTGAACTTGTTTGGATGTTAGTCGAGGTTCTTTATCCAACATCCGCCCAATCTTGCGTTGAAATCTCTTGTCAATTTTTCTTTTCCGTCCACATCTAGGGAGGTTAGCGACAGTGCCATGGGCTTTAAACTTCTTGATGACACTGCGCACGGTAGACACAGGAACATTCAGGTCTTTGGAGATGGACTTGTAGCCTTGAGATTGCTCATGCTTCCTCTCAATTTGGTTTCTCAAGTCCTCAGACAGTTCTTTGGTCTTCTTTCTTTTCTCCATGCTCAATGTGGTACACACAAGGACACAGGACAGAGGTTGAGTCAACTTGTCAACTGGCTGCAAGTGTGATTTAGTTATTGCCAACACCTGTTAGGTGCCACAGGTAAGTTACAGTTGTTAATTACACAAATTAGAGAAGCATCACATGATTTTTCGAACAGTGCCAATACTTTTGTCCACCCTCTTTTTTATGTTTGGTGTGGAATTATATCCAATTTGGCTTTAGGACAATTCTTTTTGTGTTTTTTCATTTAAGACACATTAAATGAAGATAATAATACCAAAGAATTTGCAATCATTTTCAGGAAGAAACTGAGTATTATCTGACAAAATAGCAGGGGTGTCAATACTTTTGGCCACAACTGTAGGCATGTCATGCCCTTATAAAGTCAAGAAAGGCTGGACTAAAAATCTAAAATAAAAAAAATCTAAAATTCTAAAATTGAAGACGATCATATACCGTTGGACTTCCCACCATAAATTATGCCAACTGCCGATCGGGCGGCGTTATTCCCACGACCCTCCGAACAGCGTCCATGAAGGCAAAGTGTTTGGTTTCCGGGGGCAGTATGGTTGCAAAGCTGAACCTTAAAGGAATGTCCAGAAGGGCACCACGAGGAGTGGAGCCTGCGGCTTAATTGGACTCCACACGGGCAACCTCCACTATGACAGCCACGAAAAAGATGGACAGATTGCAAGCTTTGTCGATTATGTGGGTGGTGGTGCATGGCCGTTTTTAGTTGTGCTAGCGATTTGTCCGCTTAATTCCGTTAACAAACGAGACTCCGGCATGACCCCGCGGTCCGTGTCCAGCTTGCTAGAGGGACACGCGAGGCTCTGGCACGTGAGATCGAGCAATAACAGGTCTGTCGTGCCCTTAAATGTCTGGGGCTGCATGCGCGCTACACTGAAAGGACCAGCGTGTGTCGCTTACAGGTGCGGATAACCCGCTGAACCCCGTTAGTGATGGGGATCTGGGATTCCAATTCTTCCCGCGAATGAGGATTTCCCAGTAAGTGCAGGTCAACCGGAATTCCGGAATTAGGTCTAACTGGCATTCCAGAAAGAATGTGAAAAAATTAATTGTCCAAACCACAGGTGCTGTAGCTTGCTTAACAGCTGGGCTCCTCTGCTGAGTAGCACGCCGTTCTTACATAAACAGGCGGCATAGCTTGGTTCATGGGTGGGCAACTCTGCTGAGTAGCAGACAGTGCTTACATAAACAGGCGGCATAGCTAGGTTCACGGGTGGGCTCCTCTGCTGAGCAGTAGACACAGGTCTAGGCCCAAAGTATTGACTGGGCTAAATGGAGTTAAAAAATGGTTCTTACATAAACAGGCGGCACAGCTTGGTTCATGGGTGGGCTCCTCTGCTGAGTAGCAGACACAGTTACTAGGCCCAAAGTATTAACTGGGCTAAATGCAGTCAAAAACTGGTTCTTTCATAACAGGCGGCATAGCTAGGTTCACGGGTGGGCTCCTCTGCTGAGTAGCAGACAGTGCTACAAGGCCCAAAAGGATTTTCTGGACAAGATAAGGTAAAAGATTATTAGAAACACACACGGTGTATCTCCTTGACAGGTGCACTACACCGCTGGCTACCAGACACCGCTATTATGCCATGAAACTGTCTATTAACATTTACAGTAAAACCATTACTAATGTGAAAATAAAGTTACGCTTTTGGTGAACGAACCGTTCTCGAACGGAACCTGGAACAGCCGAATTTTAAGCAAAGTGTTCGAGTTCGACGAACGGCTCGAACACCACCCAAAACAGCTCGAATTTGAACTTGGTGAACAGGTCGACTTGAACACCGCTCATCTCTAATCAGGAGGCAGACTCAGGCGGTCTCAGGCCCAGTATGGATTCGACAAGATTGTAGAAAGTTTAGAAAGGGTACAGTATCACTGGATACCAGGTATATATAGCATAGTTTAAACATTAAAAATCTCCGTGTATATTTCCGTAGTCCGACAAAGACACTCACAGCCTCAGTATGGATTAGACAAGAATCTAAAAAGTAGAAAAAGGGTAATGTATTCGAAGCGTACACCAGTATACACTGTTGGGGTATTTTTCAATCTTCATATATATTTCAGTCTCAGTAAGACAGTCCAGACTCTCCGCAAGAGGAAACGAGATGGATACAAGTACAGACGGAAAGTCGAGTGATTGCAGAAATTTTGGAATTACTAATCATGGGAAAAACTCCCGGGAGAATTCTCTGAGGCGATGCTGACCCTCAATTACTTTGTCTGTGGAGACAGCGAAAACAGTTCTTGTGAAGAAAGGTTTGCTGTATTGCAGTACCATGGATCCCATCACCGTTACTCATCTCCTTCAAATTGTGATCACAGGGAGAGATGTAGACATTGTCCTCACTGCCTATCATGATCTGTCAGGTAACTTTGGAGTGCAAAAGACAGAAGCCACAGGCCGTAGGCGATTCTATTGGATTAGCATGAGAGGACACATTTAAAAATGTGGGCAGGAATGTCACACGTCTGTGAGTAGGAAAACTGTGAAAGCTGATGATAAACCACCACTGCATCTTATTGTGAGTCGGCGTCCATAACAAATGGAAGCCATTGATCATCTGAAGATAGAGCCCAGCAGGACAGGGCATAGCTACGTCTTAACCATCATCTATCAGTTCACCAAATTTGTATTGGCAATCCCAGTAAAGGATTTAACAGTCCAGACTACACAGCGGTGGAGTAGGGAGAGGTAAGTATTGCAAGTGCTGGGGCCGTGAACAAGCAGGGGGCCCACTCGTGGGCGGCGGTACTGGCACAGGGCCCCTCATAGTACGCCGGTGTGTCTGACGGCAGGTGTGCACCCCCACCGTCAGAGACACTTGATTGTACTATGAGGGACCCTATGTCAGTGCCGTCGCCCAAGAGTAGGCCCACCCACCTGTCCAGGGCAACGGCACTCGCACGGGTGCGTGCGCCAGGTGGTGGCCCCGGCCCTGGGGGGGGAGGCAGCCCAGTTAGGGAGGTTGAAAAAATGGCATATGTTGATGTTGGACATTCACCAGCTGAAAATGGAGGAATAGGAAAAGTCCGAGGAAGAGGAGGACAAAAGCGAGCCATTTTTCTGGCAACCTACGTGTCAGCAGGGGAAGGTGTGACAAAATCCTTTGAAACCCATGCATGGTTCATTTTAATGAAGTTTAGATCATCAACATTTTGGGTCGACAGACGGGTCTTTTTTTCTGTCAGGATTGATCCAGCAGCACTGAAGACTCTTTCGGATAGCACACTAGCAGCAGGGCAAGCGAGCTCCTGTAAGGCATATTGTGCCAATTCAGGCCAGGTGTCCAGTTTACAGGCCCAATAGTCAAAGGGGAATGACCTGTGAGAGAGAACATTGATATGGGAGAAGTAGTTTGTAACCATAGTTGACAACTGCTGTCACTTTCAATCGATGCAGTATTACCAGTCGTGTGAGCGGTACTTGAAAAATCAGTCCACAACATGGTCATGAAACCCCTGTGTCCAATGCCACTTCAGCTGTGTGCACCACAAACACCTCTTCCATGTTGCCCCCTACGGCTCATGGGAGAACCATCACCACCGCTGTGTGCTGGGAATGCCTCAAACAAACGGTTTACCAGAGTTGCTTGCTTGTTAGCCAATATTAGCTTTAGGTTCTCCTGTGGCATGATGTTTTGGAATTTTCTTTTATAGCGTGGATCCAGGATGCTGGCCAACCAGTAGTCGTCATTGTTCATCATTTTGGCAATGCGGGGGTCCCTTTTTAGGATCTGCAAGGCATAATCACACATGTGGGCCAATGTTCCAGGTGTCAATGATGCACTGCGAGTGCTGGGTGGAGGAGCACTTTCTGGCAAATCAACATCACTCCAGTCATGCACAAACCCTGTACCTGACCTTGCCATGCCAACATTTTCTCTTGCCCCCTGAGAAGCATCCTCCTCCCCTAAATAATCATCCCCATCATCCTCCTCCTACTCCTTGTCCTATTCTTCCTCCAGCTTGTCCAGGAGAGTTCCCTGAGCAGACAATGGCTGACTGTCATCAAGGCTTCCCTCCTCCTCGGCTGCAGATGCCTGCTCCTTAATGTGCATCAAAGTTTGCATGAGCAGACGCATAAGTGGGATGCTCATGCTTATGATGGCGTCATCTGCGCTTATCAGCCGTGTGCATTCCTCAAAATACTGAAGGACTTTACAGAGGTCTTTCAGCTTCGACCACTGCACATCTGACAACTCCATGTCTGCCCTCAAACTGCCAGCCCATGTATCCTCCCACAAATGCATTACAGCCTGCCTCTGTTCGCACAGCCTCTAAACCATGTGCAGGGTGGAGTTCCACCTTGTTGCAATGTCGATAATTAAGTGGTGCTTGGGAAGGTGGAGCAATCGCTGCAGCTTCTGCATACGACTGGAGTGTACAGGCGACCGGCGGATGTGTGAGCACAGTCTTCGCACCTTATGGAGCAGGGCTGTTAACTCCGGATAATTATTGAGGAAGCACTGCACCACCAGGTTCAAGGTGTGAGCCAGGCAAGGTATGGGTCTGAGTTTTGAAAGGGCTTTGGCTGCCACAAAATTCCGGCCGTTATCACTAACTACCTTGCCTGCCTCAGATGTAGATTGCCCAGCCATGACTCAGTTTGTCGCTGCAAGTAGTCGGCCAGTACCTCCGCGGTGTGTCTGTTGTCTCCCAAACACATCATCTTCAACACAGCCTGCTGACGCTTACCAATAGCTGTTCGATACTGGGACACCTCGTATGCAACACTGGCAGCTGCAAATGGAGTGCTCGTGTGACTGCGCTCTGTGGACGATCTTTCGCTTCTGGAGGAGGAGCAGGAGGAGGGTCGAACGCCTACAGCCAACTGTTTCCTATACTGTGGGCTAGGCAGCACTGTCCCACCGCCGCTGTCCCCTGTGGACCCTGCATCCACCACATTAACCCAGTGCGCAGTGATGGACACGTAACAGCCCTGGCCATGCCTACTGGATCATGCATCTGTTGTGAGGTGCACCTTTCCACTCACTGATTGCTTGAGTGCATGGATAATGCGGTCTTTCACATGCAGGTGGAGAGCTGGGATGGCTTTTCGAGAAAAGAAGTGCCGACTGGGTCATAGCGTGGTACTGTGTAGGCCTTGAGCTCGCGGAAAGCTTCGCTTTCAACCAACCGGTAGGGCATCATCTCTAACGAGATTAGTTTGACAATGTGGGCGTTCAAACACTGTGTACGTGGATGAGAGGATGAGTACTTTCTTGTCCTACTGAGAGTCTCTGGTAGGGTGAGCCGGACTTGAGAGCTGCATATGGTGGAACTAACGGTGGACATGGCGGACTGAGAGAGGGTTGGTGATGGTGAGGGTGTTGGTGGTCTTGCTGATGTCCTAGATTCAGTCTTTCGTAGCAATAACATTGTGATTCCCTGACTGCTTTGGCCTTGCGACGACACCGCAACATTTGCTGCTGGTGGTGTGCTAACCGGTGGGCTTACAGTGGGGGAAGCTATGTAGCATTGCTGACTACCTTCTTTCGGAGCAGGTGCACATGCGTTACGTGAGATTTGGTAGTCCATCCACGCTTGCAAGTGCATGGTGGTTAAATGTCTAAGCATGCAACTGGTATTCAAATTTCTCAGATTTTTCCCTCGGCTAAAGGTCTTTGCACACTTCTTACAGATAACTTTTGCCTGATCATTAGGATTTTGCTCAAAAAAGTGCCACACTGCAGTCTTCCTACTATGGAAGACATTTTGAGGCCTTGCACGCTGTGCTAATTTGACCATCTGGCAAAGCTGTCCTGCAACTCTTTGGGTTTTTGTAAACCGTTTTTGGACTGCCAGATAACAGCTGTTGCGCGGTCGATGCCTGCTGCGGATCCTCCTCCTCCTCTGAGCTATTGGCAGCGGCACCCTCTTCCCCCAATGGATGACAATCTGGGTCAACAACTGGGTCATCCATCACCTCCTCTTCAATTTCATGTGCACCTTCCTCTGTGTCACCGTGTAAGGTGGTATAGTATGCGGGAAGGGGCACCTGAGTTTCACCAGGGTCAGATTTTGGCTCAGTACACTGCGAGGACAATGTAGTGCTCTGAGTGAATGTACCAGCAGAAAAATCTAGCAGTGGCTGTGCATCAGTGCACTCCATGTCCAATTCATCTTGGACTGGGGAATTCACGATTTGACTTGATAACCCAGGCATGATATGTGAAAAGAGCTCCATGGAGTAATCTGTAGTGTGGCCTGCCGCATCCTTCATTTTTGGTAGGGGTGAAGGACACAAGGAAAGGTGTTGTTCCTGACCAGGAGCCTCCACTGACGACTCAGTGCTTTTATTTTTTGAAACTTCATATGAGGAGGCGATAGAGCTGGAGGCTGTGTCAGCAATGTAAGCCAAAACTTGTTCCTGAAGCTCCGGCTTTAAAAGCAGTTTACCTACTCCCAGAAAAGGCCTTATGGAGCCAGACCATGATGCAGGCTCAACACCTCCTGCCTTAGGTGCTATTGTGCTTTTGCCACTACCAGCAGATGCACCACCACCCCCACCACCATCAGTACCAGCTGGCAACCCCCGCCCACTTCCACGGCCTCTTCCACCATACTTCCTCATTTTTGGAAAAATGTACCCAAAATACCACCAGCTATATGGTACTGTAAAACAAGGTACAAGGTGTATATAGTATTGTGGAGAATTTGAATCTCCCAAGAGATTTTAGGAGGCTGAACTATTATCTCAGGCCCACTATAGATTAAACCTCAATTTAACAGGCTGAAATTGGCTGGTGTATGACAAAGTACAAGGTGTATATAGTATTGGGGAGAATTGGAAGCTCCCTAGAAATTTTAGGAGGCTGACAATGATGCTCTCAGTCCAAGTATGGCAGCAGGCAGCCTAATAAGCAGGTCTGCTGCACACAAAAGTGTGGAAAAATGAACGTTTGGTAACTGTGCAGAAAAGAGGAGAAAAAGTATTTTTGCTTTTAAAAAAGCAGTTTCCACAGCAGTGTGCAAACAGCAATGCAGCTATCAGGGAGCCTTATAAGGCAGCCTAATAACCAACAGAGCTGATGCACAAAAAATATAGCCTCCCCTGTCACTGCACACAAACTGTTGTGTTGTACAGGGGAAATCGCTAACAGTAGAAGCAGTTTTGTTCTTCTTCCCTGCCTAACGCTCTCCCTTATTCAGAATCAGTAGCTGCAACCTCTCCCTAATGCTAATATTGGCAGAAGTAAGATGGCGGTCGGCGTGCACGCCCTTTTATAGCCCCTGTGACGCCAGACAAAGCAAGCCAATCACTTGCATGCCCTTCTCAAAGATGGTGGTGACCGATGCCCATGTCATCGCGTTGCCCAGTGTGCGTACTGCAACATTGGCTGAAAAAGGGCGCTGGAAGCATCATTTGAAATGCGACTTTGGCGCTCTGGTAGCCGACCTCGTGGCCGACCTCACACTATGGTCGGGTTTCGTTTCATGAAACCCGACTTCAGCGAACATCGGCGACTTATGAATTTGACCGGCCCGTTTCGCTCAACTCTAGCTGACACGCATTGGCTCCCTGCTCCGACCTTTGCTCCTGGCGACTTAGTGTGGCTCTCCACCCGTAATATTAGGCTGCTGGTTGAGTCCACTAAGTTCGCTCCTCGCTACATTGGCCCATTCAAGGTTCTTCAGCAGGTCAATCCTGTGGTCTGCCGTCTGGCCCTTCCACCACACTTGGCTATCACTGACACCTTCCACGTCTCTTCTTAAGCCTGTTCACATGTCCCGGTTCTCCGAGTCCTCTGCCGGGACATCAGACCTCTCTACGGACGAGTGTGAGGTCAATGCCATCGTTGCCATCGTGGGATGCAAGGTGGTGCATGGTAAAAAGTTTTATTTGGTGGACTGGAAGGGTCATGGTCTAGAGGCTCAGACCTGGGAGACAGTGGAGAACATCCTCGCTCTGATTCTCATTGCGGCATTCGAGCGTAGTGAGGCTCAGAGAGGAGGGGGCCCTAAGAGGGGGGGTAATGTTAGGTGTCGGGTTCCTGTCGCTGCACAGCGGTAATCCCGAGCCTTGCTTCCGGCAGTCTTCCATTCCTCTCCAGCCGCAGAGGAGCCTGCTCAGCAGACTCGTCGATCCCGGCGCTCTGCTCAGACCAGCTCTGTGGGCTTGGTTGCTGCTGCCACCTCTGGTCCACCTATAGCAACACATGCTGGCCAGCAGCGAGCCACTCCAGGGACTAAGTCCTCCTTTCGGTCCACTGAGCATGCCCGTGGGACGATCTCTCATTGGAGATCGGAGGTCACATGCTCAGGTCCTTCTCCAGCTCGGATTGGACCATCTGAAAGGTCAGGAAGGTCCCGGAAGGACGCGGCTATAAAAGAGCCGCATGGCCGCATGGCCATGCGCTAGTATAGTCTCTTATGCTTATTTGTGTGTATGAGAATGGATGCATGTATCTGGTGACTGACTCATTAAGACTCCCCTCCCTTTGATACGCTTGTTGGTTAGGGATTCAGAGTGAGAGTCAGCACCAATGGGTGGCTATGCTCAAGCCACTGTGCTCCCAGTAGTCTACACATGCTAGCATCCGACTGTGCCTTCCTGCTACGGGCACTGTCATACCACACCAGGTAGCTGTGACCACCGTGCGATGCCGTGCACACCTCTAGCGCTTTCCTCCCTGTCCTGGGTGGTTAGTGGCGTCCGCCGAAGCGGCACTGTGTGCACTTGGTGCAATTAAATATATTATTAACTCTTGCTGGCACCGCAGCCGCGGCGCCGAGCGCTGATGGTCTAGAGGAGCTCTAGTCCGGTGTCTCTAAAACAGGGCTCTGACTCTAATTAGCGCTCACTCAGCCGAGCTCTGTGAGTTCAACAGGCTCCAGCGTTTTGCTGTAGCCGCTCTGTGGAGCAACAGAGTTCGCCTCTATTCACATTGGGTGAAGTCAACCCACGTGTAAGTAAGCGTTTAGCCACCATCTTGTCCCGCCATTACTCAGCAGCAGGTTCCATCTCTGCACGGTGGACCCCGGGCTGCGAACGCACCTCATATCTCCTTTCATATTATTTGGTGCGTTCCGCAGTCCCTAACACATACTCTTAGCCGGGCACCTTGGCGTCAGTCGCACCAGGCATCGTCTGACACAAAACTTCTTTTGGCCGGGGGTAACCTATGATGTTCGTCAGTACTGCCAGACCTGTGACAGTTGCCAGCGCATTGGCAAGAGGGGAGATCACTGCAAGGCCAAACTATACCCCCTCCCCATTGTGGAGGAGGCATTTAGCCGAGTAGCGGTCGATCAGATAGGTCCGTTAGCCAAACCCAGTCTGTCAGGAAAAAGTATATATTGACAGTGGTAGATTATGCCACACGGTATCCAGAGGCGGTTGCATTACCTAACATACTGGCAGAGACAGTGGCGGCTGCCCTGCTCCAGGTTTTCTCACGGGTTGGATTTTCCCGGGAGGTTATCTCGGACCAGGGTACCCAGCTTACAGCAGAGGTGACCAACCAACTGTGGAAGCTGTGCGGCGTAAAGTCCATTAGAAGCGCCCCGTAGCACCCGCAAACCAATGGGTTATGTGAACGTTTTAACAGAACATTAAAACAACTCATTGGGACTTTTACCAGGACCTACAGGGACTGGGAAAAATTCTTGCCACACCTTCTGTTTGCCTATCGCGAGGTGCCCCAAGAATCCACGGGGTTCGCCCCGTTCAAACTGTTATACGAGAGGCGGGTAAGGGGACCCCTAGACTTAGTGCGAGAACACTGTGAAGGGGAGGGAACCATAGAAGGGATACCTTGTGCCCTATGTGCTGGAATTCCAGGACCACCTACAGGAGCTGACTCAGGCTGTACGTGGGAACATGCAGGCGGCCCAACGGCGCCAGTGCGTATGGTACAATCGGAGGGCCAGAGAACGCACCTTTGAGATAGGACAGAAGGTCCTGGTGTTAGAACCAACTAGGCAGAACAAGTTCAAAGCTGCATGGCAGGGGCTCTACCAGGTAGTGGGGAAAATAGCCGACACCACCTACAATGTCGCCGATTGTGACGACCCCAGGGTTATCCGCATGTTCCACCTGAATATGCTAAAGCCCTTCCGGGAGCGCCCAGAAGAGGTAGTGACCATCTGTGCACCCGAAGCAGAGGATTTAGCTGGACTCCCCTTGCCTGATGTCTTAGGGGAGAGGACTCAGTCTAAAACATGGGACCAGGTTCACTTGGGAGAAAACCTAGGGCCCCGGGGGAGACAGCAGGTGGAGGTGTTGTTGAGGCAGCGACAGAGGATGTTTTCAGAGAGACCGGGGTACACCCGCCTGGCACAACACAAGGTTGTGACCCAGGATCAGACCCCCCTGAGATAACCCCCCTTCCGCATCCCTGAGTCTGTACGAGAAGGGATGCGACAAGAGATACAAGAGATGTTGCGTTTAGGGGTCATTGAAGAGTCATATAGTCCCTGGGCATCCCCTGTAGTGTTAGACTATCGCAAGCTAAATGAGAAAATGGTGACGGATGCGTATCCCATGCCGCGTGTGGATGAGTTGTTAGACCGGCTGGCAGGGGCAAAGTATTTGTCCACCCTCGATCTATGCAAAGGCTATTGGCAGATCCCCCTAAGTCCTGATGCTATTTCCAAGTCTGCATTTGTCACCCCGTTCGGCTTATTCCAGTTTCGAGTTATGCCATTCGGGATGAAGAATGCCCCTGCGACCTTCCAGAGGATGTCTGACTGGCTTCTGGCTGGTCTCCAGGACTATGCTTGTGCCTATCTGGATGACATCGCCATCTACAGCGCGACATGAGATGAGCATCTAAATCACCTAGAGACAGTATTGGACAGGATCCACAAGGCCGGAATCACCTTGAACCCCAACAAGTGACACGTGGGCAAAGCAGAGGTTCAGTATTTAGGACATTGGGTGGGAAGTGGGAAACAGCGACCAGAACCAGCCAAGATTGAGGCCATAGCCAAATGGCCCACCCCACACACTAAAACCCAGGTCATGACGTTTCTAGGTGCAGCAGGGTATTATAGGAAATTTGTCCCCAATTACAGCAGTATAGCCAAGCCCCTCACTGATCTGACCCGTAAGAACCTCCCCCCGCCAGGTAACCTGGACCCCCGAGTGTGAGGAAGCCTTCCGCCAGCTAAAGGACACCCTCACAAATACCCCGGTATTGGCCACACCCGATCCAACTAAACGTTTCCTGGTTCACACAGACGCTTCTATGTTTGGATTGGGGGCAGTGCTGAGCCAAGTCGGGCCGGACGGTCAAGACCACCCGGTAGCTTACCTGAGTCGGAAAGGAGTGCCTGGCAGTAGTATGGGCACTCAAGAAGTTACAACCATATTTGTATGGACGACAGTTTTCCCTCCTAACGGACCATAATCCCCTAGTGTGGCTTAATCGGATCTTTGGAGACAACGCCAGATTACTGCGGTGGAGTTTAGCTCTACAACCTCTAGACTTCACCATCCACTACAGACCCGGCAAACAAAATGGTAACGCCGATGGACTAAGTCGACAAACGGAACTTGTACCAACCCCATAGACTTCAGTCATCCCCAAGCCGATCCGTTAAGGATCAGACTGTGTATGCCGATCGTGTCGCTGAAAAGGGGGAGCCGTGTTACAGAACCCCCCAGCACCCCGAATAGGAGATGCATGTATGATAGTTGTAATGTGAGATGTATGCCCTTAATGCAGCAACGGACCGGCTGCCCCCCTGGGCAGAGGTAAACGAGATATCCCACTTCTGACCTCCACCCAGCTTTGTAAATCCCACGGCTATTGTAATGTACGTCTGGCATCTTAATTGGAGCCTGTTATCTACTGGCCCGACACACATTGGTTGTCTTGCCCTCTATATGTATATAAATTCTGAGACTGACGAGTAAAATGTTGACACACTGGAAAATACATGGAGTAGCAGTGATCTTTTACATGTTCCCATGTTACAAAGCCTTTCGAGCCAGCGTCCTTCATTCAGAAGTGAGGAAAAGCAAAGTGAGCCTCCTGAGAAATGGGATGGTAATGTAAGAGGTATTACAGCACAGAAGACACCGTTACATGTTTATTTTTCAAAAAATTAAAAAAAATTGTGTGGTCTCCCGCATAATTTTCATAACCAGCAGAGGGAAAGCCGATGGCTGAGGGGTGATGTTAATATTCTGGGAAGGAGCCAATATCAGCTCACAGCTGTTTGCTTAGCCTTTACTGGCTAGTTTACAAGGAAACCCAAGAAAAAAATTGACATAGGGTCCACCTATAAAATCAAACCAGCAAAGGCTAGGCAAACAGCTGTGGGCTGATATTAATAGCCTGGGAAGTGGCCATGGATATTGGCATCCCCCAGGCTAAAAACATCAGCTCTCAGCTGCCCCAGAAATGGTGCATCTTATAGATGCACCAATTCTGGCACTTAGCCTTGCTCTTCCCACTTGCCCTATAGTGGTGGCAAGTGGGGTTCATATTTGTGGGGTTGATGTAACCTTTGTATTGTCAGGTGACATCAAGCCCACAGGTTAGTAATGGAGAGGCATCTGTAAGGCCTTATCTATTATTATAGTACAATATTATTATACTTCTCTATTACTAATACCAAAGTGATATTGTATAAACAGAGACACCAAGAATAAAGTCTTTTATTTGAAAAAATCACACAGACTCCTTTATTGAATCTAAATTTACCATATTTACTGAAGGCCTAATCCCCGACGCCCTTGTCTCCTGCAAACAATAAAAAAAAACCAACATATAATACTATCCTGTCCGATGTAGTCCATTTAATACCGAGTGTCTCACGGCGATCTCACATGTGGAACAGTCACATCGGGAGATGTGACAGCTCTTCCCGGCTGCCGGCAATACACTGAAGGAGGTTATCGCTCCTGCAGTGTATCACCAAGCTGCCGTGATAGTTCACCAGAGTTCATCAGCTCTGGTGCTCTCACTTATGGCACTACCGCTGTGTGAGAACTTTCCCTCGCAGCGGTGCCGTGAGAGTACCGGAGCTGATCAGCTGATGAACTCCGGTGAACTCTCGTGGCGGCTCAGTGATACATTGAGGGAGCTATTACCTCCTGTCAGTGTATCACCGGCGGCTGAGTGAGATCGACGTGGGACACTCAATATTAAATGGACTACGGCGGAAAGGTGAGTTTATTTTGCTTTATTATATTTGATTGTTTGCAGGAGATGCGGGCATTGGGGACTAGGCGTTCAATGAGTATGTATATTGTATGTGAATAGGTAATGTTTTTATTGAACACAGGTGCCAGATGATGAGATTATTCTCCCAACATCGGCTCATGTCATCTCTGTTATATGTGACTAAAGACGTAGCTGGATGGGAGTAGTAGACCGATCAGATGAAGTCTGGGTACACATGTCGCATGGGTACAAACACACACACAGACACACACAGACAGACAACACAGACACATGCACATATTTTCCACCCACACACAGAGTCACACACATATTCTCTGCCCACACACTTTTCCTCCATCTGACATAATTTCCCTATAATTTACCTATTTTTTTAGTAAGTATGGGTGCTTCTCACAAAATTAGAATATCATCAAAAAGTTAATTTATTTCAGTTCTTCAATACAAAAAGTGAAACTTATATATTATATAATGTCATTACTAGTGATTGGCGAGCACTAAAATGCTCGGGTGCTCGTTATCAGGTCGAGCAAATTGGAATACTCGGGTACTCGGAGAGAACAATGAGCCCAATGTAAGTCTATGGGATTTTTACCACGACTCCCTTTTAGGTTCTAAAAACGTCTGAAAATGATGGAAACACTGCTCAAATGATACAGGAACATCATGGGGATCTCCCCTGGAAGCATTCCTGACTCCTAGTTCACAGCTTTAAAAAATGTTGTCAGAGTTTCATGCCATTTTTACCTGTGCACCAAAAAACATATCAAAACGAAACCAAAATGGATTTTGCTGGGAAATATGTTAAGGTACATCCTTTGTGACACATAAGCAGACACATCTTGTTTCATTTATAAAGGAGGGACTCTTAAAGTCACAGAACCTATTTTTACAGGGGTATCAGGCAGCATTAATCTGCTTAAAGGGCCATTATTAAACAGTGGGTCTCCTAAACTGTTGAAGCCTATGCAGTGAGTGGATGGGCTGCCAAGAATTATGATGCACCCCAATACCCCTTTCACGAGATGTCCAGGAGGGCCTCCATAAAAAATGCCAAGTCATATGCACCCCAATAAGCCTTTGAACCCACGTACTGGATAAGTCCAGGAAAATCCACTTCACATTATTCATTTTGTACTCCCATACTCTTTTCTTATGCATTGACAGCAAGACCTGCCCTGCTACCTAGTCATATGCACCCCAATATGTCTTTGAACCCACATACTGGATGGGCCCAGGAAAATCCACTTCACATTATTCATTTTTGCTCCCATACTCTTTTCTTATGCATTGACAGCAAGGCCTGCCCTGCTGCCAAGTCATATGCACCCCAATAAGCCTTTGAACCCAGAGACTGGAAGGCCACATGAAAACCCACTTTCTGCTTGACCACGGCCTCATCCTCTGCATGCACCATCAGCATCACGTCCACTTCCCCATCCCTTGCCTTGCCCATTTTAAATGGACTACTGAAATATTTGAAAACCTCAATACAAATGGATTTCTTGGGAGAAAAATTTGATGTGATAAGTATGCCTGCAAAGCAAACAATTTTCCACCAGGCCTCAGCCTGAGATAACAGACTGTATTAATTTTTTATTTTTTGGATACAAAAGACTGATGGATATAACGACTGTGGCAGCCAGGCCCAAAAATGGAAACCAACATAAACTGGTCAAACTTTCAACACACACAGAAATGAGCTGGCAGGAAGATACCGCACCAAAAAATGTGTGGCCTGTATGTGGGTTTTTTTTGGCCTAAATACTGCTTTATTTAAGTAAAACTAACAGCCAGGCAAAAAAGAGAAAAAAGCCGTAAACTGGCCAAACTTTCACCACGCACAGATAAGAGCTGACATGAAGATACCGCACCAAAAAATGGGTGGTCTATATGTTTTTTTTGGCCTAAATACTGCTATATTTAAGCAAAACAGCCAGGCAAAAAAGAGAAAAAAGCCGTAAACTGGCCAAACTTTCACCACGCACAGATAAGAACTGGCACGAAGATACCGCACCAAAAAAATGGGTGGCCTGTATATTTTTTTAGGGCCTACATACTGCTTTATTTAAGCAAAACTAACAGCCAGGCAAAAAAGAGAAAAAAGCCGTAAACTGGCCAAACTTTCACCACGCACAGATAAGAGCTGACATGAAGATACCGCACCAAAAAATGGGTGGTCTATATGTTTTTTTTGGCCTAAATACTGCTATATTTAAGCAAAACAGCCAGGCAAAAAAGAGAAAAAAGCCGTAAACTGGCCAAACTTTCACCACGCACAGATAAGAACTGGCACGAAGATACCGCACCAAAAAAATGGGTGGCCTGTATATTTTTTTAGGGCCTACATACTGCTTTATTTAAGCAAAACTAACAGCCAGGCAAAAAAGAGAAAAAAGCCGTAAGCTGTCCATACTTTCACCACGCACAAATAAGAGCTGGCACGAAGATACCACACCAAAAAATGGGTGGACTATATGTTTTTTTTTTGCCTAAATACTGGTTTAATTAATCAAAACTAATAGCCAGGAAAAAAAGAGAAAAAAGCCGTAAACGGGCAAAACTTTCACCATGCACAGATATGATATATGCAATGCTCTATATACACACATACAGTGCCTGCAGGCCTTGTACTGATGTGTATACAGTGATGTACACTTCCCTGCCTGCCTAACACTGGAACCTATATACTTCGGAATTAGTCCTTACAAGGACTATTGGTTTAGCTGGATATGAGTATTTAGGATGGCAGACCCCACACTAACAGAGAAATGCCCAATTCTGACCCTATCAAGGCAGCCACTCTCCCTACACTTTCTCAATCCGGAGTTGAATGCGCCGAGCAGGGTGGCGTCTGGTCCCTTATACCCCCTGCTGTGCAGCCAGCCAATCACTGCACAACCACAAAAAAGATGGCTGCGGCATTTCATGGCCTGGCAGACAATCTCTGCACCGTATATGAATAATAAAGAAAACTTGGCACTCAACTTCTAGAATATTTTTTGGATTTTTTAATGCAGTCAGAAAATAATAGATATTTTGGCCTCACTGGCCTTCATCAAAAATCCAAAAAATATTCTAGAAGTTGAGTGCCAAGTTTTCTTTATTATTCATGTATGGTGTGGGGCCCTACTAGAGCACCTTCTGAAGTTGTGCATACGGTGTTTTTCCTTTAATCCCTGCACCATGACTGGGTTTCTAAAGTCTGGCAAAATTGCTGGGTGAAGACCCGAGTTCCCGCCGAGTAATCCTGGAAATACTCGGTGCGCGCCGAGTACACCGAGCACAGTGATACTTGAGTGACTACCCAGTAGTGGCGAGCACGTTCACTCATCACTATTCATGATAAGTAGTGATGCTCCTCCTCTAGAGATAAGGGGAAAAAATAAACACAGAGATGGAATGAATGCATTAATCTCAGAACTTCTGCAGTGAACAGGAAACAGGATTAAGGTAAGTACTTCTTAAAGAGAAGGTGCAAAAAAAGTAAGTAACAAAACATGTTGTTTTAGCAAATGCTGTACTAACTAGGATTCATATTTTTTTAATGTTTTAGTGTAGCCACTGGGGGCTGCCATTTTACTTTGCAGGTCTGTAATGGTTGCTGCATGACACTTACAGTCTGCAAATATGGCTGCCCTGGGCATAGGAGACAGGGGTCGGATGCTGACCCTATCTCCAACATTGCAGCCGCATTAGCAGTGAACTGGGCATGCCCCTGTGGGCTGCAAAATTCACTGCTATAGGTGTGGCTGGGTGCCATTTTACTGTAGCCCAGTGCTATCTGCTGAGCTCCACTTACCCTCTATCACAGGACCTGTTATGCCAGCAGCTGTATTGTTCACTTCTAGCATAACAGGTCCTGTGTTGTGAGGCCAGGCTGTGGAACATACAGAGAGAAGCGCTCACTGGAGCCGGAGGATGGAGAGTAGTGAGTGTCGGTGATTTACCTCTGTGCTCCTCTGTCCTGCTACTCCAAGTACTGCACTGTGCATCCTGAGCAGACATCCTATGCTCCTCATACACTGCCCTGCTCTACTGTGTCCTTCTGCTCTGTCTCCGCCTCCCTGCTCACGCACAATCCCAGTGCGTTGGCGCCTTCCCTCAGCTTTTATGGCTGTCTGAGGACAGTAACATACAGAGGCCATATTCTAGTGTGTACAGTGACATATAGAGCCCATATTCTAATGTACAGTGACATATAGAGCCCATATTCTAGTGTACAGTGACATATAGATCCCATATTCTAGTGTACAGTGACATATAGATCCCATATTCTAGTGTACAGTGACATATAGAGCCCATATTCTAGTGCACAGTGTTAGAGCTGGCAGAAAGCACCAAATAATATGATAGTAAGTTGCATTCACAGCCCAAGGTCCACCTTGCAGAGGTGGTAAACTGCTGCCTAGTAATGGTGGATGCAATATGGCGGTATACAAGACCACACGCAGGTTAATAGTCACCCGATGTGTACAAGAGCAAACTCTGTTACGTCACAGAGCCACACTACCGCAGAACATAAATGCTGGAGTCTGTTAGAACTCACAGAGCTCGGCAAGGGAGCACACAGAATGCGATCACAGAACCCTGCCGCAAGGACACGGGGTCAGAGTCCCTCTAGACCTTCTGAGCGCATGGCGTCGCACCTGCGGACACCACTATAGTTGCTGACTATGGTGGAGTGTCGAGCACGTGCACTGTGGCGTGCAGAGCCACCTGTGGACACTGATGCCAGTCTCTGACTCTGATTCTACCTACACCTAAGCCTTGGCGCTTAACAGGCTAGGCTGCACAACACACGCGTACCAAGGGTAGGGGTTTCTTAATGAGTCATTCACCAGAGACATTCATACTTGCATACAACACTCACTCCACATGGTCTAATCTTTTTCTAGATTAGCGCATGGTCAGGTGGCCATGCTAAGCTTTTATAGTTGCAGGCTTCCGGGACCTTCCTGGTGGTCCATTCGGAGCAGCAACAGGACCTGAGCATGTGACCTCCGACCTCCAATGAGAGGTCGTCCCATGGGTATGCTCAGTAGGAGAAAAGCAGGACTTAGTCCCATGAGCGTCTGCTTTTCGCTGACTCATGCATGGTAGAATAGCTGAGCCTGCAGGAGCAAGCAGACGCCTAGCATTATCCTGGGCAAGATGCTGGGACCGACGTCTCTGCTGAGCAGGAACCTCTGCGGCTGCATAAGAATGGGAGACCGCAGAGGACATGGCTCGAGACTCCCCCTGTGCAGTGGGAAGAACTTGACGCGTGACATATAGAGCCCATATTCTAGTGTGTACAGTGACATACAGCCCATATTCTACTGTGTACAGTGATATACAGAACCCATATTCTAGTGTGTACAGTGACATATCGAGCCCATGTACAGTGATATATAGAGCCCATATTCTAGTACAGTGACATATAGAGCCCATATTCTAGTGTGTACAGTGACATATAGAGCCCATATTCTGTGTACAGTGATATACAGAACCCATATTCTAGTGTGTACAGTGACAGAGACAATATTCTAGTGTGTACAGTGACATATAGAGCCCATGTACAGTGATATATAGAGCCCATATTCTAGTACAGTGACATATAGAGCCCATATTCTAGTGTGTACAGTGACATATAGAGCCCATATTCTAGTGTGTACAGTGACCTATAGACCAGCACACTGCTCTCCTGAAATACTCTGTGCTGCTGTCATCCTGCTCCCTACACCATATATCTCCCTCTGTGATCTTCCATAGACCAGCACAGTGCTCTCTATCCCCCATGTGCCTGGTCTTTCTCCCCATGGGTCACTCTCACTCCTATGCTCTTCTCTCTCCCTCCTATGCACTCCACTCCCCCAGCAAGTCTCTCTCCCCATGAGTCACTCCTCTCCCCACTACGTCTCTCTCCCCATGGGTCGCACTCCCTCCTATGCACTGCTCTCTCCCCATGGTCCCCCTACCTCCTATGCACTCCTTTCTCCCCCTGCATGTCTGCGTGGTGCAGCAGCAACTAACAGAATCATTGCTGCATACCATCCTCTGTGACTGTCCACTTGTCAGTATAACTTTTGTCACCAACAAAATTTCTCCACACTGTGTTCCTAATTGTCATCCTCTCTTATCCCTTAGCAAACACCCAGAAGGGGAGGAGTGACATCACACACGTCAGCAGATTCAGCCCCTAATTACTGTAGTGCAATAATTTAAGCTAGTTGTACACTAGGTTTTTGTCAATTTTCAGTAGCTGCTCCCCCTAGTGTTTAAAAGTGGAAATACCAAAATTCATATTTTATTAAATTATAAGCAAATGATATTTTTAACCCCTCTCTGCCATTGGACATACTATTTCATCCATATGACCTGGGACTTAATTTCCATGGACGGAGTAGTACGTCATAAGCGATCAGCCGCGCTCCCCCATGATGAGCTGACAGCTGACACTAAGTGACAGGACTTTAACCCCTGGAACACTGCGATCAAACATGATCATAGTGTTCCGGTGGCATAGAGAAGCATCGTGAAGGGATGTGATCGCATTGTTCTGAAGTTCTCCCTGCCCGCAGACCCCCGGATCCAAGATGACCGTTGGATCCTTCTGGATCCTGCAGGGAAGTGGCTTCTCAGTGCCTGCTGAGAGCAGGACCAGAGAAGCCTCCTTCACTGCCTGTTAGATCACTGATCTGACACAGTGCTGTGCAAAGTGTAAGATCAGTGATCTGACTTTATACATTGATGTCCCACCCTTGGACAATGTAAAAAAGTAACAAAAAATAATTATACTGTGTAAAAATATATTTTTTTATATTCCTAAATTAAGAAAAAAACACAAATATTGTTCCAATAATTATATTTCTTTATGTAAATAAAAAACACAAAAGTACACATTTATTATCGCCGTGTCCGTAACGACCCGACCTACAAAACACAGTAAAAAAAATTAAAAACCCAAGCAAAAAAGCAATGCTTTATCATCATACCGCCGAGCAAAAAGTGGAATAACACGCAATCAAAAAGACGGATATAAACATGGTACCGCTTAAAATGACATCTTATCCCGCAAAAAGTTAGCGGCCGTCATCACCAGAAAAATAAAAGTTATAGCTCTCAGAATAAAGCGATGCAAAAATAATTTTTTATATCAAAGTTTTCATTGTATAAAAAATGACATAAATGAGGTATCGCTGTAATCGTACTGACCCGAAGAATAAAATCGCTTTATCAATTTTACCACACACGGAACGGTGTAAACGCACCCCCCCAAAAGAAATTCATGAAATAATGGTTTTTGTTCATTCTGCCTCTCAAAAATTGGAATAAAAAGTTATGAAAAAAGTCATCTGCCCGAAAATGGTACAAATAAAAACATCAACTCGTCCCGCAAAAAACAAGACCTCACATGACTTGGTGGGCCAAAATATGGAAAAATTACAGCTCTCAATATGTGGTGATGCAATAACTATTTTTACAATAAAAAGCGTCTTTTAGCGTGTGACAGCTGCCAAACATAAAAACCAGCTAAAAATAGTGAATCAAACCCCCCGTTATCACCCCCTTAGTTAGGGAAAAATAATAAAATAAAAATAATGTATGTATTTCTATTTTCTCATTAGGGTTGGTGCTAAAGTTAGGGTTAGGATTGGGGTCAAAGTTAGAGTTAGGGTTAAAGTTAGAATTAGGGTTAAGGTTCAGATTAGGGTTAGAGGTGTTTTAGGGTTAGGTTTGTGGTTAGGGTTGAGATTAGGGATGTGTTGGGGTTAGGGTTGGAGTTAGAATTGGGGGGTTTCCACTGTTTAGGCACATCAGGAGCTCTCCAAACACGTCATGGCGTCTGATCATAATTCCAGCCAACTTTGCACTGAAAAGTCAAACGGCGCTCCTTCCCTTCTGAGCTCTGCCATGCGCCCAAACAGTTGTTTACCCCTACATATAGGGTATCAGCATACTCAGGACAAATTGCACAACTTTTGGGGTCCAATTTCTCCTGTTACTCTTGGGAAAATAAAAAAATACGGGCAAAAAGATAATTTTTGTGAAATAAAATGATTTTTTATTTTTACGTCTCTACATTATAAACTTCTGTGACGCACTTGGGGGTTCAAAGTGCTCACCACACATCTAGATAAGTTCCTTAGGGAATATATTTCCAAAATGGTGTCACTTGTGCGGGGTTTCCACTCTTTAGGCAAATCAGGAGCTCTCCAAAAGCAACATGGCGTCCGATCTCAATTCCAGCCTATTTTGCATTGAAAAGTCAAACAGCGCTCCTTCCCTTCCGAGCTCTGCCATGTGCCCAAACAGTGGTTTACCTGCATATTTGGGGTATCAGCGTATTCAGGATAAGTTACGCAATAACTTTTGGGGTCTAATTTCTCGTGTTACCCTTTGTAAAATAAAACAAATTGGATCTGAAATAAATTTTTTTGTGAAAAAAAGTTAAATGTTATTTTTTTTTAAACATCCAAAAATTCCTGTGAAGCACCTGAAGGGTTGAAAAAACTTCTTGAATGTGGTTTTGAGCACCTTGAGGGGTGCAGTTTTTAGAATGGTGTCACTTTTGGATATTTTGTATCATATAGACCCCTCAAAGTGACTACAAATGTGATGCGGTCCCTAAGATAATGGTTTTGTAAATTTTTTACCAAAATTGTGCTGATGTAAAGTAGACATGTGGGAAATGTTACTTATTAAGTATTTTATGTGACATATCTCTGTGATTTAAGAGCATGAAAATTCAAAGTTGGAAAATTGTGAAATTTTCAAAATTTACACCAAATTTCCATTTTTTTTCACAAATAAACGCAAGTCATAACAAAGACATTTTACTATTATCATGAAGTACAATATGCCACAAGAAAACAACGTCAGAATCACCGGAATCCATGGAAGCGTTCCAGAGTTATTACCTCGTAAAGGGACAGTGGTCAGAATTGTAAAAATTGGTCTGATCATTAACATGCAAACCACCCTTGGGGTAAAGGGGTTAAGAAAATGTAAACATTAATTCTTTACATTTTTTCAATTGCTGAAAAAAAAATTTTTTGATGGCACCTTCCCTTTAAAGCATATCTAAACTTTCAATAAACTGTGCAGAAATCAATAGTCCAGTATATGTTGTCTCTGTATGCTTGATGTTTTAGTTTGTTTTTCCTCTTTGCTCCTGTTTGGAGAAATTAGCTGCTCTGATGACTTATATACACCATACATAGAATAGGAGGGGAAAATCTGTTTTCTAACATCTCAAGTTCAGAATTACAGTAACAGGATCGATGATGACATATTTGTGTGTGTTCTGGAATATGATTCAGCATAAACATACTCCCTCCCTCCTCCCCTCTTCATAGACTGTGAGGAAATATGATGTGATGCATTTAGTTTGTTGTACCCTGACACAAGACTGACATTGAAAGTTCAGAGTAAAGCTAAATCTAACAACATATTTTACAAACTTTATACTTATTATCTGTCCTATTGATTTATGCAAAGATTGTTTTATTTTTATCCTAAATTATACAGTGCATGATTCCCTATTCTTGCAAGAATTTCAATATACCCTATTTTTTACAGGACAAAATTATTTTTACAGGGAATTTACATAATTAGAAAATGTCCAAAATGTCTAAGAAGCATCTTATGAAGTCAGCTGTACTTTAGCATTTTGCAGTGACTCAAGATAAAAAACATTTTGTGTGTCAGTTATAAGTGACTCAGATGAAAACAAATGCTGTGATGCCAAATCAGTGCATACTCAGGCAGTGATAAAATGCTCCTTCAAGAGCTTCCAATCTAATAAGACATTTACAATGCTGCACCCAGAATTTACAAAGCTGTGATTGAAAAAGATCACAGCAGCACCAAGAAACCAGAGCCCAGCACTTCCCGCCAGGCAAAGAAGGAGGAAAGAGCATCTCAAAGATCAGTTACAAGATATTTTGTAAGTGACAAAGTTACTGTCACAATGACTGCAGATATGTTTAAAAGACAGCTCATACAGCTTGTTGTGAAGGACAGTGTACCATTATTATTTGCACAACCGGCTTTTACAGCTCTTAATGGAGAAATGGCCGCAAACTTGGTGTTTCTCCGGAAAGAAAAAGTATTAGAAAATTAGTGATTTGAAGAAGCCCGTAACCAAAAGGTAGATCTTAAAAAGACTCTCAATTGATGCTTTGTTTCTTAAAATAGATGCCTGCACATGTCACAGACTGAACTATATTGCTATCAACATTCGATATGCTTGTGACAACAAAAAAAATTGTTACTAAGACGCTGGCGGTAAAAGATACTAAAGCTCATCACAACAGCCAGTTTCTCCAGACCTTAGTGGAAAAAGTTCTGCAAGATTATGAACTCAAAAAAAGAACAGGTTCTTGCTATTGTAACTGATAATGCTTCAAACATAAGTACAATTAAACTGATGAATGAGAATAATGAAGGTGAAGAGCAGCTAGAACATTTCACATTCAGTATGTTGGAGATTGAAGGCCACAGTCCTGTTCCCATAATAGAGGAACAAAGATATTACTACAGAAGAACAGCAAAATGAATCTTTACAATTAGATGATCTTGTTGAAGCTGCTTCACACCTCTTTCCTATTCATCACATGCGCTGTGTTGTGCACACGCTGCATCTGGCAATAAGAGAGAGTCTGCAAGAGGGACATGCTGGAACTCTGATTAGCAAAGTGAGGAAATTAGTTATTGCTGCCACAACCCCTAAAATTGATTCCATCTTCATGAGACGTGCTGGAAAAGGGGCAATTATGGTTCAAGCCACTCGGTGGAGCAGCACCTATTTAATGATTAAGCGATTGCTTGAGCTGAAACCCTTGCTTTTAGATATGGCCAACCCTCAGGTAACACTACATGAAGGTCAATGGACACAGGTGGCGGAATTGAAGGAATTTCTTCATCACCCATTTACAATGACTAAAAAGTTACAAGCTGAGGATTTAACTCCTGGCATTTTTATAAAGGAGTTGAAGAACTTGCTATTTTGCCTGTCCCAAAGAGGAGGTTTAATTGCAGATGGCATTGCTGCTTCAATGAAATGGAGAGACACAGCTATTGGAAAATAAAATTCTTCTGGCAGCTGTTTATGTGGACCTATGTCATCGTATATTGCAGGATGATCAACAGCTTACTAATGGAAAAGAAGCTCTGACTGAGGTAGCCGTTAGGATGAGTGGGCTACAGGACGGCCAAGAGCAAGAGGACTCGGGTCCTGCCAGTGCTGCTGCTGCCGTTTCTTCATCCTCATCAGATGAGGAGTTTGATTTTGAAAAAGTATTTGGAGGACATGGAGCAGGCAAAGCGTTGCCATAGGGAAAAAGATTCCACTCCCATAGAAATCAGATTGACCATATATCAGCAACATTTTTCACTTGCTCTCAAAGTAGAAGAGTTCAATCACTCATCAAAACTGACTGTGCATGAGGCAATTCCTTTCCACCCTGAAATTGTTAGAGATGTTGCCCATGTGGATACTGCTTTGCCACCAACCTAAGTTAGTGTAGAGAGGTTGTTCTCTAGCCTTAAAATTATTAGGTCAGATTTGAGGAAATCTATGAAGGAGGATCTGATGGAGGTGATACTATTTCTAAGAACAAATTCATAGACTGCACAAATGTTATTCAGTAAATTTTTGTTGAAAACTGTTTTTTTTCCACTTACTGCATAGTGTATAATAAATTGTAAATATGTATTTTTTTTGTTGTAAAGTTGTATTCCAATAAATATATTTTATTTTCTATCTAAATGGTTTGATTATTATATCTTAATAATGATTAAAAGCCTGATGTTACCATTTTACTACAGTAAATTTATCACTTAAACTTAAACATGAGCCATGTATGAGGGAGACAGACTCGTGGAGTCGGGAGTTGGTGTCATGGAAATTGAGGAGTCGAAGTAGGAGTTGGAGATTTGGCTTACCGACGGTGTCAATCTTTTGATTTTTTCTTATTTTTGATTTTGTTAAAAAAATTTTTTACAATTGTTTAAATTTTTTTTTTTTTTACTTTTTCCTAACTTTTTTACTTTGTCCCACTGACTATCATTTTTTGCATGCTGATTGCTTCTACAGCATAGAGATACAGCAGCTTCCCCATGCTGCAGAAACTGTCAGCTCTGCACTGACAGACAAACTTGGTCATCATGCACTGGCATGATCAGCAAGTTTGCTAGGTCTAGTAAGCTGAATGTCATCATGACGACATCCAGTCAACATGGCAACCATCGGGACCCCACGTCACGCCGCGAGGTCTCTGATCCAAAGTCAGAGGGGCTGTCAGCCTGATCCCTGAATGCTGCGATCGTGTTCAAGAAAACAAGAGAGCGCTACCTAAGAGCAGGAAACTCTTTAAAATGACAATGGTGATGCGTTTTTTTTTTTTTAGAATTACCCTATTTGATAAAAAATGAAACAAGCAACTTGAGAACATACAAGGGGCAAATTGATGAAGGGTTATAAAACAAAACATTCATACTGGTATTTTTTATATATAGAAACAAGAAAGCTAAAATAACATAAAGACAGAAGAGACAGTTTGGGATTTATTTGAAGTGTGCACAGAGAGGAAGAAGACCTGTTTGGGGAGGTCTTCTCTCTTTGTCTAGTAGGCTGAATGTGTATATTTGAACAGAAATCAATTTGACAATTTTCTTAGAGTGCTACAATTTAAATATATTGCTCTCTATCTCCATATTCTGTTTTTAACAATACAGGAAATACAAGTTTTTGAGATTGTAACCACACCCACATCTGACAGGGTTCTACATAAAACTCCCCATGTGCCACATCACTTTATACACCAGAGAAGCCTGGAAAGTCCCTGATGTGCCAAGAGTGGAAACCCCTTCCCCCCAAAATTTACCCAGTTTTTTTGCATACAAGAAGATCACTACTTCTTTCAATTCTAATTCAGACGATAAAAAGAGATTTAATTTTTTGCCAATATTTGTGAGAAGTTATCCAGGCTGCATGGGCCAATATTCCTGCATTTTAATTTTTGAGACAAGAAATTTCTGCACTTAGAAAGGCCAGAGGATGTCCAATGTACTAATAGATGGGTGTCTCTAATAAAGTGTCCAATCAGTTTATAGATGCTTTATTTCCATTGTTTGCTTTTTGATAACAGATGTTTATTGGTAATTGATTACATTTATTAGTCATCATTTAGTGCTTTAAATTGTTTCTCATTTTTCCTGTATGACGACATGTGAATTTACATTGACTGTCACTCATACAATTTGCCTAGCAAATTATTTAAAAGAAAATGTCTACCTGCCCGTGTGATTTTTCGGAGTAAAAAAATAAACATGTAAGAAAATTTTCCCCACATTCTGAAAATGAAAATTACTTCTCCCGTGTGTGATTTCTCCAATGTGTAACTAAATTTCATGTGTTTGTAAAACATTTCCCACATTCTGATCAGAAAAATGGCTACTCCTCTGTGTGATTTCTCAGATGTCTAGTAGGAGTTTTTTCTCTGTTGAAAATATTTTCCACAGACTGAACATGAAAATGGTTGCTCCTCTGTGTGAGTTGTCTTATGTTTAGCAAAATCATATTTTAAAGACCAGCATTTTCCACATTCTAAACATTAAAATGGCTTCTCCCCTTTGTGAATTTTCAGATGTCTAGCAAGATTTGTTTTCCGATTAAAACGTTTTCCACATTCTGAACATAAAAATGGTTTCTCCCCTGCGTGAATTCTCTGGTGTCGAAAAAAGTGTGATTTTTGTGCAAAACATTTACCACACTCTGTACATGAAAATGGCTTCTCCCCTGTGTGAATTCTCTGATGATTATCAAGATCTGATTTCCCTGTAAAACATTTCCCACATTCTGCACATGAAAATGGCTTCTCCCCTGTGTGAATTTTCTGATGTCTAACAAGAACTGATTTCTCTGTAAAACATTTCCCACATTCTGAACATGAAAATGGCTTCTCTCCTGTGTGAATTCTTTGATGCTTAGTAAGATCAAATTTCGATAAACAACATTTCCCACATTCTGAACATAAAAATAAATTTTTCCCTGTGTGAATTTTCTGATGCTGAGCAAGAGATAATTTGTTTGAAAAACTTTTTTCACATTCTGAGCATGAAAATGGCTTCTCCGCTGTGTGAATATCCAGATGTGTAGCAAGACTTTTCTTCCGATTAAAACACTTACCACATTCTGAACATGAAAATGGTTTCTCCCCTATATGAATTCTCTGATGTTTAGCAAGATCAGATTTGTCAGAAAAACTTTTTTCACATTCCGAGCATGAAAACGGCTTCTCCCCTGTGTGAATTCTCTGATGTTTAGTAAGATTAAATTTCGACCTAAAACACTTCCCACATTCTGAACATGAAAATGGTTTCTCCCCTGTGTGAATTCTCTGATGTTTAGTAAGATCAGATTTCGACCTAAAACATTTCCCACATTCTGAACATGAAAATGGCTTCTCCCCTGTGTGAATTCTCTGATGTTTAGTAAGAACAGGTTTCAATATAAAACATTTACCACATTCCGAGCATGAAAATGGCTTCTCCCCTGTGTGAATTCTCTGATGTTTAGTAAGATCAGATTTTGATATAAAACATTTCCCACATTCTGAGCATGAAAATGGCTTCTCCCCTGTGTGAATTCTCTGATGTTTAGTAAGATCAGATTTCGATATGCAACATTTCCCACATTCAGAACATGAAAATGGCTTCTTTCTTTTATGTGCTCTTGAATGTTCACCATCCCTTTTGTTATATTTATTTTTCTTAAGACGGAATAGAGGTAGGTATGGTGTAATGGGATGCTCTTCAAAAGAATCAGGTGTTATACTAGGATCGTTTTCATTAAAATCTGAAAATATCAGGTATTTCTCTGAGATCACGGTCCAGTTATCTGCCAAAAAAAGATAAGTGTATATTTATTTTTCAATAGACATTGAATCATTGCTAAAAATTGATCTTGGGTTGCTCCTGAACTGCTTCCTGCCTCATCCAATCCTTAGACATCCAGCTGCCTCACTTCTCTGCATAACCTAGATTTTTTTTAACTTCCAAACTGTAAAATGCCAAAGAGAGACTAATTCCTGTTTCCTAGGGAGACCCTGCATGCCTACCTACCAGGCTTTCCTTGGATCCACTGTCTGTTTCGGCTATCAATGGCTTTCCACAGTTTGCACAACCTTGCTGGTAAGCATGAGCATGACCTGACCAATACCACTGAAGCATGGGCAAACACACTGCATGTGCAGTCGGTGCAGCTGCACAGGGACCCAAAGGCTCCAGGGGGCCCTGCAGGGGGGCTAATAATGAGGGCAATCTGGCCTGTTTATCCGGCCCGAGGCTCCAGGGGGCCCCTGGCCAGATTGCCCTCATGTGCAGTGAGCAGGGAAAGATCCCTGCAGCTCCGCTGCCTACAAGAGAAAGTGGCAGTGGAGCTGCAGTGATCCGTCCTGCTCCCTGCCCGCGCTTCCTGTCTGTTACAGCAATCAGGCGCGTGGCTGGATGACGTCATCCAGCACCGCGGCTGATGGATGTGCCAGAGAGAGGAAGCTGCAAGGAAGGCAAAGGTGATGCTGTGGGAGAGCGTGCAGTGAAGTGAGTGTTTGTGTGTGTGTAGGAGAGGGGAATGATGGGGGTGATTGCGGAGAAGGCAATAATGGGGTGGTGGGAAAGAGGAAATGATGGAGGTGGTGGAATGGACATTCATGGGGGTGGTGGGGAGAAAGCAATGATGGAGGTGGTGGAATGGGCAATGATGGGGTGGTGCGGAAAAGGCAATTATTGTGGTGGTGGAAAGGGCAATAATGGGGTGGTGGGGGAGGAGGAAATGATGGAGGTTGTGGAATGGGCAATGATGGGGTGGTGGGGGAAAAGGCAATGATGGTGTAGTGGAAAGGACAATGATGGTGGAAAGGGGGAATGATGGGGGTGATAGTGGAGCAGGAAATGATGGAGGTGGGGGAATGGGAAATGATGGGGTGGTGGGGGAGAAAGCAATGATAGATGTGGTGTAAACAGCAATGATGGGGTGCTGGGTGAGAAGGCAATAATGGGGGTGAGGGAGAAGACAATAATGGGATGCGAGGGGAGGAGAACAATGAGGTGTGTGGGGGATTCGGAAGGGAGGAATTATAATGGATTTAGGAACAGGGTGAGGTGGAGGAAAATGTTATTATCGCTTATTATGTTTCAAGGGAACTTGTCACCACTTTTTTGCCTACCAGCTAAAAACATCAGTTAATTCGGTGTCAGCTATGCATTCCACAACTACTTCTGAAACCCCGACTCCCCATGTATGTCCCCATAAAAACCTTTTTTATTGCTCCCGCACTGTATGGTAATCTGTTTGGTCCGAACTGATGGGCGTTCCCTCACTCCACCCCTCCTCGGCTTGCTGTAGGCAGTCTTTGCCTTGAATATCAGAGATCGCGTACAGATTTTGCACGTGCGCATTGAAATGGTATCTCAGCGCGTGCGCAGTATGCTTTGCCCAACAGTGGGCAAAGCCGAAAAGCAGTAGTGCGGATGCGTGCTCTATGCCTTCTGTGGTGCCATGTCTAATCATTGGTGGCAGTGTGCTTTAAATACCATATGAAGCTATGCGCTGGATATGAGGGGGAAGGGAGAGCGATCGCATGTAGTAAAGCAGCCAAAATGAGGTTTGAAATGCTGAGGTAGCGGCGCACACACAGAAATGCCAATGTGACTGGGGTTCGGGCGCGTGCGCCATGCGAGTGTTCAGGGAGGCTTGGAACCAAAAAAAAAATGCCATGGGGGTCACCTTATAATTAATAACCAGCCAAGGTTATGCAGACAGCTGCGGGCTGATATTAATTGCCTAGGAAGGGGCCATGGATATTCGCACCCCTGGCTAAAACATCAGCTCTCAGCCACCCCAGAAAAGGCGCATCTCTAAGATGTGCCAATTCTGGCACTTAGCCTCGCTCTTCCCACTTGCCCTGTAGTGGTAAGTGGGGTAATAGTTGAGGGGGTTGATATCACCGTCAGGTGACATCAAGCCCCTAGGTTAGTAATGGAGAGGCGTCAATAAGACGCCCCTATTACTAACCCCATAGTCTCATTTTAAGAAAACACAGACATCTAGGATAAAGTCCTTTACAGCAGGTAGTTGATGTTTGAAGGAGTCTGGCATCAGACATTGGACAATTTATCCTGTTTCCAGCATTGTAGCACAATTCACCTTCGTTGTGGGGCAGTTGCGTTATTGCATCATCAATTTGCGGTTTCCCCTTGCTCTAGTATTGTGATACAGCACGATTAAGGTTCTACTGTTCTGTCAAGAGAGGCTAAATAAATGTTGAATAACTTGTCTAAATTTCTTCAATAATCTGTTTCTACTTAAAAGATAAAGTTTGTTGTTTTGTAGTTTTAATATCAGAATTCCTACAAATGCATCTAAAGACCTTCATATTCCTTTAAATGGGGAGGGGAATTACTAAGTGTCCACCAATCGTGTTTTAGACAAATACATTTTTCATTCCTAATTAATGCTTCACACTGTACAAATGTAATCCAGAACTGTTCAATTGTAGGCAATACTTATTACCCTGCGGCTGAAGCATTTTGTGATATCTGTGATCTGAAGACAGATAAATGCTTAAGGGAAATAGATCACGGTAATAGTGATCTAAATACTGAGATGTGTGCAGAGGAATGTTGGGAGGATACATATTGTGGTTTTCTATCAACTTCATCTGCATTTAAAATTTTTTATGTAATGCTGGTAATTAAAAATAAGTTACTCTAGTGTTGGCAGGGTGCCTTGCAATACCACGACTATCTATTTGCTCTTCCTGTACAACCCTATAATTCTTTTTAAACTGATATTTATTTGGACTCCTCATTGGGAGGGGGAGATACAAGAAACAAAAGGTTCTGAACTCTGATGAGACCACAAACACCCCTTTGCAAACAATAATGTGGCTGTTGCATCACGGAACACATTCACCCTGGTGTTTTAGTGGTGGTGTCTGAAGAGACGTGGAGGATGTGTGGTATCCCATAAACTGTCCATTTAAATGGGATAGCGGATATATTCTGTGTTTTCATATAAATGCTGTGCACTTTTTGTGGACTTGGCCTTTTAAATATTTTGTGAGACCTGCTGACAGGCAGCACAAAAAGGGTTAATCTTCTCCCAGGCTTGATCAGGTGACCCAGCTCTGTTTTAATATGCAGAAGGCTTCCATAGAATTGTTTTGGTTGTGTCTTAGCCAATTTATTCACACAATTTTTCGGGCCCCAAAATAAAAGAATACCAGCAAGATATTTGAAATTGGGCTATCTCCGTCAGATGCCTCATCTATCTGAGGGCTACAAATTGTGGCATTTGAGTCCTCCATTGAACTGTTTTTCCTGTGTCTTACCCTAGTTATTGACCCAGTTTGCTGAGAAAACTTTTTTACCGACAGGGCAGATATTTTAAACTGTGGTTTACACACACATAGATCACATATCAGTTCACTCCAAATTTAGCCATTTGTAATGAATTTGGAAAATATTGCAGTCCATTTAAAATGGCCAAGGCTCGTGGCAAGGGACATGGAAGTGATGGTGCATGTAGAGGCCGAGGCCAAACTGAGATTGGGCCACAACAAACACCCACATCTTCTGGCTCGACCTTCCTGTCCCAATTACTAGGGGACCACAGCAGCCCACCACTATTAAACCCTAGAGTAGTGTCTAAAGTTTGTTGGTTGGATAGCGGATAATACTTCCAGTCACTTTGCCACCACCCCCAACACCGTCTTCCACACTGTCAAGTCTGAGTAGCCGTGAGTCTGGATCGCATATTCCTCACCCTGAGCCTCCTTCCTCCCACCATGCTGAGTGCCCAGACACAACTGATCCCACACATGGACACTCTGAAGAGCTGTTCACTTTGCATTTATAAATTCGGGCCTCTCGCCCGGTCCACTTGAAGCGGGGCAAGGTGATATCGCATGTAGCGATGCCAAAATATTTGAGCAGCCACTCTCACACTAAGGCGACAGTGGGAACGTGTCACAAGAGGTGGACGATGATGAGACACAATTGCCAGAGAGTCAGGAGGAGGACAAGGGTGCATAAGTGGAAGACAAGATGGTGTTTGATATTATTATTAGTAATTTTATAGCGCCATTTATTCCATGGTGCGTTACATGTGAAAAAGGGGCATACATAGAAAAATACACTAAACATGAGCAATACAAAGCACACGCAAGAACAGAAGGAGAGAGGACCCTTCCCACGAGGGCTCACAGTCTACAGGGAATGGGTGAGGATAGAGAAGTGGAGGGTAGAGCTGGTCATGCGGCAGTTCAGTAGACTGAGGTTCACTGCAGGTTATAGGCTTGTCAGAAGAGGTGGTTCTTCAGGTTTGTTTTGAATGTTTCCGTGGTTGGCGAAAGCCTGATGTGTTGGGGTATAGAGTTACAGAGTATGGGTGAAGCACAGAAGAATTCTTGTATTCGGTTGTGGGAAGAAGAGATAAGAGGGAAGTAGAGGAGATCTTGAGAGGATCGAAGGTTGCGTGTAGGTAAGTACCGGGAGACCGTGTCACAGATGTATGAAGGAGACAAGTTGTGGATGGCTTTGTATGTCATAGTTTTAGGGTTTAGAAAGGAGAGGCTGGGGAGTAATGGGGAGAAAGGTGGATTAGTCAGGCAGCAGAGTTTAGGATAGATTGGAGTGGTGTAAGAGTGCTAGAGGGGAGGCCAGAGGGTAGAAAGTTTCAATAGTCGAGGTGGGAGATGATGAGGGCGTGGACAAGGGTTTTTGCAGTTTCTTGGTCAAGGAATGTACGGATGCTTGAAATGTTTTTGAGTTATAGTCCTCAGGAGGAGGCATGGGCTTGGATACGTGGCTCGAAAGAGGGGGAAGAGTCAAGGATCACCCCGAGGCACTGAGCATGTGGGACTGGGAAAAGTGAGCAGCCATTGACATTAATGTATAGGTCTGGTGAAGGGGTAGAGTGAGATGGGTGAAAGATGATTATTTCTGTTTTGTCCATGTTCAGTTTTAGAAAACGAGCAGAAAAGAAGGATGACGTAGTGGACAGACATTGTGGAATTTTGGTCAGTAAGGAGGTGATGTCAGGTCGAGATAGGTAGATCTGCGTGTGTTAAATATTAATAATCCGTTAATTTCTTATAAGACTCAGTTCTGTACATTGCTTTAGCTTACACGACATAGGCTATTTTTAAGCTTGGCTCATGGTACAGGACAACTCCATATATACCAGGTCACGTGCTTCAAGAGACGTATATAATTCATGGCTAACTGTAGAGGTCGCTGGTTCCTTCCCTCAACATCATGAGACACAGACGCAAGATGACATAACTGAACAACTGGTATGTTACTTTACTACAAAGAAGCCTAAGAGAGACAGAGGCCATTTGCCATGTGGGATCTCAGAGAAAGAAGATGACAAGCTTTTGCAATAACGGACAATTTCTCTTTCACCTATTTTTATGTTTTTCTGTAATAATCTTTTCTTTGATGGAAAAAACCAAATAAACCACTACATTTTTATCTGGTAACTAGTCCTGAGTATTTTACAGGATAAGCATTATTTTACATTGGAGAGCCAGCCAGATCTGAATTTTTGTACTTTTTTTTGCGGATTTCCCTCAACTTGCCCAAAAGGGGGATTGAACTTTGCTAACGTCAGTCATATGTGCAAGTTATCAGGAATTCCACTATTCACAAAAATCAGACAGAATCTAGAAGTGGGGACTAAGAATTGCCAGATGGATTGAGAAGTACTACAAGTGCCAAAGTGCCAGACGTGCTGAAGCCAGACGTGTGAAGACAAGAGCCCAGCGTTGTCCATCAAAGGAACAAGCTGAGACATTTCAAGGTAAGAGAAATAAAATGGATGTCATTAATTCTCTTGCTAAGCAGAGTAAATTGAAATTTAAGTCTGTAGACAAGTCTAATCCAGAAGTATTATGGCTTAGATTATATGCAGAGTGCGAAATGGCGAATCAGAAGTTAGATTGTAAATTCTTCAACAGAGAAAGAGAGAGATTAAAAAATATTCTACAGATGGTAGATATATTTCATAGATCTGTGTCAGAGAAATCCAAAAATGATTGTTGTGATGTTCTCGAGATTGACTGTAATCAAGTGTCTGTAGCAGCCACTGAAGGTGACCTTGCAGACGTGGAACAAAATGGAGAAGTAGGAGGAGATTTCAGAACTGACGTAGATGACGTACAAGGGAAAGACGTACCACTAAAAATAGACGACTCACAGGCCCAACTTTGAAGTAAAGTAAGAAAAAGTTTGCTAAAATATGCAAAATCATTCCTGCATATGATAACAAAATCCATGTTTGTAGAAACTCTGAGGTTTTTGAAAGTTGTGTTGATAAATTTGATTTATCTAACGAGGAGAAGAATCAGTTGTTCAAAATGTGGATCCCTGTAACCTTTGCTAGGAGATTGTCTTTAAAGTTATCTGGTGAAACACATGAGAATTTAACTGATAAGGACAGATTAAAAATTCTCATTTTTGTTCATCAAATGAAAATCATCCAGATATTGATATTCTTCAAAAATTAAGGATTGGTCGGAAGGAATGTACTTTTACGTTCATGTCCATATATGAACGTCTGTACAAAATGCTGATTGAGAATGTCAAAACACCGTCCCTCATAAGGAGTTTTGTAAGCAAATTTTGGTTTTTAAATCCTGCATCTCGTGTTATTGCGTCACAAAAAGATTCTTTGTTTGAATGTGCGCAATCTCTTGATTTTGCCAGAAAACACGAGAATCGTGAAAGGAAAGTAAATTGTGCTAATTTTGTGCAGACAGGCAGAGTAAAATCTTATCAGAAGCCGGTATTAGCAAAGCCTTCTAAAATGAGTTTTCCTCAAAATCAAATCTATGAAGAACGAAGAAAATTACATATTTGTTATAAGCCATATGGAATGATGCAAAGGACCACCGAAAAAACTTCACAGTTTAAGCCCTATAAAATTCCAAGTTCTGATCTTCTTTCTGTAACAAAGATGGCCGAATTTGACAGCCAGAAGCAGGTGGTGAGTGACATCATGGCCTGTAAACTGAATACTCTGCTCCAAGAATCTATCGGCTTTAAAATGGCAAGAACTTTTCAGGATATTTTTTGCAGAGAAATAAGTATGGGTGTAGGAATTGGCTAGAAAAAGTAATTATATATATTGTGTAAAAGTGTTATACAATTAGTGAGTTATATGTAATTATTATATAGAGTATAATCCTGTAGTTTTATGGTTTGTGGATAGATACATATTCATACAGTATATATAGAGTGTTTGTAGAAGTAGAAATAGTAGAACTGTATTTTTTAATGAAAATTAAAATCTACATCAGTAATAATATTTAGAATTATGAATATGATTTTATGTTTCCTTAGAATTTTCATTTCAAAGCAGGACTTAATCCGGAAAAATTCTCTTCCAAGGATTTATGCCTTTATTTACACAGGAAGTTGCAATAATTGCATGAATTTATATATTTAACACTGAAATAATATGCATATAACTAACTGCATGGTTTGAATGACAACCACAGCATGTGGAATTTGAACCTTGTTCTAATAATAAGACCAGTATACTATTCTTCTTTGGGAAAAGAATTTTTAAGGGGGTCTCAACTTTTGCAAACCAATGGAATTTTTTTTCCAGGCCTAAATGTCAAGTATAGCTATACAACATATATTTATGTCATGTGTATTTGGGGAATATTCAAAGAAATATTAAGACTAATTTTAAATAGTTTACAATGCATTGATAATTAGGATAATTTGGGTTAAAATACGTGTATTCATCACACCTTCGTATGTGAGGTATTTGGTTTAAACTTAAATATGTGACACAGTCTGAGTGACAGTGACTACGTGTATGAGCAGCTGCTGAGCGAGTAATGTGATACGTTTGTATGAGGCCTCAGGATTCTGAATGCTAGAGAGAAAAAAAAACAAAAAAAACCCCAAAAGCTTATCTTTAGGAGAAATATGCAGATCAGTTAAATTATTAGAATATTAGGATATATAATGAAATATTATCTATACAACATATATTTCTATATTTCTATAGTAATTATTATTTCTTGATTTAGTTAATTGTGGATAAGTGCAATCGCACATCAAAATGGTTTATGAAGAAAATCTACATTTAAATTAATTTTTCCAAAGGATAATTTTATGATATTCAAATTAATTTTAATGGTTACACATCTTCAGACAAATAATGGTATAAGCAAGTATAAATTCACATAATTTATAAATTATTTTAATTTTGGTTTTGATAAATGAAATATTTCATAAAACAATATTTTTTGGTATTAAGGGGGAAAATGTGTTTTTGATCCTGACTACATCATCACATTTGATTAATGCCTCTTCTTCACACATTTTAATAAAAAAGAAATATTAATAAGGTACAATGGTATAAGTATTGGGTATAATAACAAGTATTATAAAGAGTCATTTCTTTACACTAAGAGGAATATTATATGCAAAGTTGCATAATTTGAATATTTTGGTAACACAAGTTTATGACAATTATGAAATAATCCAGATCATGGAAATATTAAGGGTATATGTTACTGAGGACATACTCTGCATCAACATAAAGGCCTTATTCTTATTTTTATTCTTATTCTTATTTTTAATTTTTTAATGTATTTTTATTATAATTCTTAAATTTTTATTTTTTCTTTCATCAATATTTAGTAAAGTAATATCTACTGAGAATATTCCTTCATTAAATATAGCAATGATATGGTTCTATTACTAAGGAAAATGTTTCACTTCTGAGTTATATGCAACAATTCTTTATTCATCCATTCGCTCACTCATACAGTGGGGCAAAAAAGTATTTAGTCAGTCAGCAATAGTGCAAGTTCCACCACTTAAAAAAGATGAGAGGCGTCTGTAATTTACATCATAGGTAGACCTCAACTATGGGAGACAAACTGAGAAAAAAAAATCCAGAAAATCACATTGTCTGTTTTTTTTTCATTTTATTTGCATATTATGGTGGAAAATAAGTATTTGGTCAGAAACAAGCAATCAAGATTTCTGGCTCTCACAGACCTGTAACTTCTTCTTTAAGAGTCTCCTCTTTCCTCCACTCATTACCTGTAGTAATGGCACCTGTTTAAACTTGTTATCAGTATAAAAAGACACCTGTGCACACCCTCAAACAGTCTGACTCCAAACTCCACTATGGTGAAGACCAAATAGCTGTCAAAGGACACCAGAAACAAAATTGTAGCCCTGCACCAGGCTGGGAAGACTGAATCTGCAATAGCCAACCAGCTTGGAGTGAAGAAATCAACTGTGGGAGCAATAATTAGAAAATGGAAGACATACAAGACCACTGATAATCTCCCTCGATCTGGTGCTCCACGCAAAATCCCACCCCGTGGGGTCAGAATGATCACAAGAACGGTGAGCAAAAATCCCAGAACCACGCGGGGGGACCTAGTGAATGAACTGCAGAGAGCTGGGACCAATGTAACAAGGCCTACCATAAGTAACACACTACGCCACCATGGACTCAGATCCTGCAGTGCCAGACGTGTCCCACTGCTTAAGCCTGTACATGTCCGGGCCCGTCTGAAGTTTGCTAGAGAGCATTTGGATGATCCAGAGGAGTTTTGGGAGAATGTCCTATGGTCTGATGAAACCAAACTGGAACTGTTTGGTAGAAACACAACTTGTCGTGTTTGGAGGAAAAAGAATACTGAGTTGCATCCATCAAACACCATACCTACTGTAAAGCATGGTGGTGGAAACATCATGCTTTGGGGCTGTTTCTCTGCAAAGGGGCCAGGACGACTGATCCGGGTACATGAAAGAATGAATGGGGCCATGTATCGTGAGATTTTGAGTGAAAACCTCCTTCCATCAGCAAGGGCATTGAAGATGAAACGTGGCTGGGTCTTTCAACATGACAATGATCCAAAGCACACCGCCAGGGCAACGAAGGAGTGGCTTTGTAAGAAGCATTTCAAGGTCCTGGAGTGGCCTAGCCAGTCTCCAGATCTCAACCCTATAGAAAACCTTTGGAGGGAGTTGAAAGTCCTTGTTGCCAAGCGAAAAGCCAAAAACATCACTGCTCTAGAGGAGATCTGCATGGAGGAATGGGCCAACATACCAACAACAGTGTGTGGCAACCTTGTGAAGACTTACAGAAAACGTTTGACCTCTGTCATTGCCAACAAAGGATATATCACAAAGTATTGAGATGAAATTTTGTTTCTGACCAAATACTTATTTTCCACCATAATATGCAAATAAAATGAAAAAAAAACAGACAATGTGATTTTCTGGATTTTTTTTTCTCAGTTTGTCTCCCATAGTTGAGGTCTACCTATGATGTAAATTACAGACGCCTCTCATCTTTTTAAGTGGTAGAACTTGCACTATTGCTGACTGACTAAATACTTTTTTGCCCCACTGTATATTCTTATTTTGGTTCATGGCTATACATTCCTACATATTATTAGTATAATAAATATATTCTATATTAATAAAGATGACAACACTGGTTACATAAAACACAGTGACACCTATGGGTTGAAGAAGGTAATTACACCTATGACATAAAAAATGTTCTATCACATGAAAAATATGGATAATAATGTATTATCACTTATTATTGGTTTATTATTTCAAACATTGAAATCCATATATGGTACAAATACTGATAATAATTATATGGATATTACTGATTGCTATGGTACGCTGTGATATTATAGGTTAGGAAAATTACCAGATTTGGTATAGAATAGAGAATGAAGACTTCAAGCAAGATACTGGAATTACGTTAATAAAGACTTTTCATATTAAAATTGATTCTTATCAGTTGCAAGAAGAAGAATGCCGCGATCCAGAAGTCCCAGAAGGTAACAAAGCTATGATTTCTCAGTAAGACTGTGTTACTTACAAGTGCAGTATCCACCATTGTCAATTACAAGTGCAGTATCCACCACTGACAGTCACAATTAAAGTGTCTAACCTGACAACCAGAGGACGATGATCCTATGATGCTGATGTGAACTGTGTTATCACGTTCTTACCAAGTTCCAGAGGTTTCCTATCACCTGAAAAGCTGGTGAACAATAAGGTAATTGTCAGGAAGCTACAACCCTGACATATGTCCTGTGCATTAGGACAAGGACTGGTTATGGTGATATGTTTAGCAAGGAAGAGTCATTTTAACCCTTGCTTTGCTGACCAAAGACATCACACCTGTTCAAAGACCAGTACCGATGGAGGATTCCAGAATATCCAAGGCGAGCCAATGTAAGCCCAGGTTTTTAAAGATGACACTGCACAGATATTAAAGCTGCATAGACTTTGTTTTCATATTAACATTTGAATTTATGGACTTTGATTTGATACACAACACGATTTCTACAACATCTATATGCTATAGAAAAACTGTGTTTTTAAAAGAACCAAGAAGAAGACAGAAGACATCAAAATGAAGACCAGATGACACCAGATGATGATGACTGGACCTGAAATACTTCAATTTAGATTTAGGGAAGTATAATTATATACATTTTATATGAATATTGTTCACGGCTTACCATAACATGAATTCACATCAATTATGTCATTGAGTACTTATAACGGTAATCTGATATTATTATTGATATTAAATTATTTTGTCAAAGAAGAAGAAAAGAAGAAAGAAGATCTTGTTATATTTTGAGGGTTCCAATTAATGTCTGTCTCCCTCAAAAGGGGGAATTGTTAAATATTAATAATCCGTTAATTTCTTATAAGACTCAGTTCTGTACATTGCTTTAGCTTACACGACATAGGCTATTTTTAAGCTTTGCTCATGGTACAGGACAACTCCATATATACCAGGTCACGTGCTTCAAGAGACGTATATAATTCATGGCTAACTGTAGAGGTCACTGGTTCCTTCCCTCACCATCATGAGACACAGACGCAAGATGACATAACTGAACAACTGGTATGTTACTTTACTACAAAGAAGCCTAAGAGAGACAGAGGCCATTTGCCATGTGGGATCTCAGAGAAAGAAGATGACAAGCTTTTGCAATAACGGACAATTTCTCTTTCACCTATTTTTATGTTTTTCTGTAATAATCTTTTCTTTGATGGAAGAAACCAAATAAACCACTACATTTTTATCTGGTAACTAGTCCTGAGTATTTTACAGGATAAGCATTATTTTACAGCGTGTCATCGACGTAGAGATGATATTGCAAACCGTAGGATTGTATGAGCTGTCCCAGGCCGAAGGTGTAGATGGAGAAGAGGAGGGTCCTAGAACTGAGCCTTGGGGAACGTTGACAGACAGGGGACTAGGTGAGGAGGTGATCTGGGAGAGGGAGACACAATGTTCCTGTAACACCAACACAATGAAAGCTGGCAGTACAACTGTGTTCACGAGTCTGGTTGTTTTTTAAAGACTCTGTCGATAACCCCAAACAGTTCATTTGCACCACCTGCCATGCCCGCATCAGCAGGGCTAGCAAAAATACCAGCCAGACCTCTACCAGCATGATCAGGCACATGGCAGCAAAGCACCTGACTTTTTAGGCTGAACCCCAGGGTCCAGGAACAGTTTCTGCGGGTGATACCACTGCTTTTTCGTCTGTTGTCCGTGCAAGCCAATATCCTTGAATGCGAAGAAGCCTCCTGCCCTGCATCTGTCATTGCACACACTCTGTCATGGTCACGTGAGACTGGACACACCGCCTCCAGCAGGGCAAATTTATATGACAAGCGTGACCCTGGATACACCGCCTCCAGCAGGGCAAATTTATATGACAAGCGTGACCCTGGATACACCGCCTCCAGCAGGGCGAATTTAAATAATAGAACGTGCAGCCGGATACACCGCCTCCAGCAGGGCGAATTTCAGAATAAAGGGGAAAACCAGGAAAACAATTACAATGGTGGCCCTGCGATAGGGAACGGGGACATGGAGACCTCCTGCACTCCCCTGAGTCAGTGTCTCTACACTCCTAACGATCCCTAGGCCAGTTCCGCACCGGGCGCCAATCAGGATACCTGAAATCCCTAGCTCGCCCTGAACCAATCCCTTACTAGTGAAGTGGACCCATACACGCTCCTTCACACACTGGTCCGGACCAGCACGTTTATTGCCACTCATTACTTTGTCAAATACTGTGAACTTTTACTGGAACTGACAACAGAGGCGTCCCCCTGCTATTCACCAAGGGAAACACCACCCTCCAACCCCTCCTACTATGAGGCCTGCGCCTCTCTGGGTTGGCTAATGGCGAGGGTTGAGACTTGCCCCTACTCCCTGGCAGCACCCCTGCAGCCACAACTGAAGGAGAAGGGGACGGGGATATGGAGGAAATATATACACTCCCTGGTCACCTTCCTCCACACGACCAGGAGGGGGCGGCTTCTTCGGTGGTATGGAAGGTTTGGCGTGAGCCCCGCGGACTATAACACAAATCTGCCCACCACAGGGACGTACCCCTTCACCTCGGGGAGTACCAGGCAGCACTATGGGGACACCCACTCCCACCTGCCTGGATGTGTCCACGTGCATGAGCAAGACCCGCTCACCAGCAGGGACTCTGGGGCTTCTTTGCCAGAGCCGCAATTTGATTTTCTGGTTGAGCCAGAGGGAAGGCCCCAGACCCTGATAACTGCTGCTGGAACTGATTCAACACACCATGCAGCTCCTCACTCACCTCAGTGAGGCCCAGCAGCAATTACTCACCGGCCTGAACTTGGCCAAAGGCCTACCAGAAAAAAAAAAATGTAGGGTTGGTGATAATGTCATGGTCACGTGAGACTGGACACACCGCCTCCAGAAGGGCGAATTTATATGACACGCGTGACCCTGGATACACCGCCTCCAGCAGGGCGAATTTAAATAATAGAACGTGCAGCCGGATACACCGCCTCCAGCAGGCGAATTTCAGTAGTACACGCATGTCTGGATACACCGCCTCCAGCAGGGCGAATTTCAGAAAAAAGGGGAACACAAGGAAAACAATTACAATGGTGGCCCTGCGATAGAGAACGGGGACGTGGAAACCTCCTGCACTCCCTTGAGTCAGTGTCTCTACACTCCTAACGATCCCTAGGCCGGTTCCGCACTGGGTGCCGATCAGGATACCTGAAATCCCTAGCTCGCCCTGAACCAATCCCTTACTAGTGAAGTGGACGGTGCAGAAACTAATCCCAGCACTGCTCTAAAACACACATTGAGGAAAGTGACAAACAGGGAAACACCACTTAGCTTTGCTCTGTTGCTAATGCTCCAAGCAACAGAGTCCGACACTTTAGTGCATCTTTTCCTCCAACTGGATCCAACACCTGAGTACAGCTTTCCAGCAACAGAGTCCCGCATCTGAGTGCAGCTTTACAGCAACAGAGTCCAGCATCTGAGTGCAGCTTTACAGCAAGAGTCCAGCATCTGAGTGCAGCTTTCACCATAGCTGCCACTCCACCAAGCTTTGCAAGAACTCCTCGCTGACACCATAGCTGACACTCCACCATGCTTTACAAGAACTCCTCGCTGACACCATAGCTGCCACTCCACCAAGCTTTGCAAGAACTCCACCCTGACACAATAGCTGCCACTCCTCCAAGCTTTGCAAGAACTCCTCGCTGACACCATAGCTGCCACTCCAGGATTCTGACTGGGCTGCCAGGGACTCTTCTCAAGTTCTTTCCTTCACCAAGGATGGTTGAAAAACACCAATATCACCAACAGTGAGTGAGAACACCTGACACACCTTTATAGTTAGGAGCCAGAGTTTCACACCTGTTAGAGATTCCCGTGTAATAACGCTCACCACCACCTGGGGCAAACTAGAACAAAAGACACCACTGTGTAATAACCCTAATGGCCACCGGGGGCAAAACCAACTCTAAGCAACCAGCTCAAAGGAAAAAAAAGGTTACTTATTCAAAACCTGTCATATCCAACCTGGATCATGACACACTCAACTAGCACCATCATCAAGCATATCCACGTACTTGTCCCAGCGCAGCATTCAGTTGTCCCTACTCCAGTCCATGGAACGCAAAGGAAAAAAACTCAACCAGCGTCCCACAAACCACACTACTAAATTCCCACATTTCTTGACTGCTTGTGCTCTAAATTTTTCCTTTTAGGCTCGTGGATACGGAAGTTTTCCGCAACATGTTTGCGGAGACTGTCCCAAAGTAACAGCCGCCACTATTTCTCCCATTGTGCCTTCTCAGCATTACCCTAGCTTGAGTCCCACAACATTACCTGTGCCCTGAACAATGCTGTTACTGGGAAAGTCCACCTAACCACGGACACGTGGACAAGTGGTTGTGGGCAGGGACGGTACATCTCGCTGACGGCACACTGGGTTAACATAGTGGAAGCCGGGACACAGTCGGACCTTGTGAAACCATGTCACAGATGTATGGAGGAGACAGGTTGTGGATAGCTTTGTATGTCATAGTTAGGATTTTGAACTGTAGCCTCTGGGCAATAGGAAGCCAGTGAAGGGCCTGGCAGAGTTAAGAGGCTGTGGAATAATGGTACTTTGGATGGAACATGTCCTCACAATGCCGATGATTGCGGCCCCTATGTCAATCTGGGTTGTCCCCACAGTCTACAGCTCCTGCATCTCCTCCTCTTCTTCAGCCTCCATCTCTGAAATGACCACATCAGTTCAAGCTGGAAGCACTGCAGCACTGCCTCAGCCAAGCGGCAACAGGCTGTGCTGAAGCTAATATGCTTAGGTGACAAACCGCAGAATTTTGAAGAGTTCTGGACAGCTCTGAAAGAGCAGGCAGATTTGTGGCTAACACCGCTGAACCTACAGCCAGGCATGGTCGTGTGTGACAATGGCCGGAACCTGGTAGTGGCTCTGAGGCGAGACAAGTTCACACACGTACCATGCCTGGCCCATGTGCTTAACCTTGTTGTTCAACGGTTTCTCAAAAGCTACCCGGATCTGCTTGTGAAAGTATGCTGCGGGTGTGCCCATTTTAGAAAGTCAGCTACAGCTTAAGCCACCCTTGCCATGCTTCAGCAGCGTTTGCAGTTTCCGGCTGACTGACTGGTGTGTGATGTCGCACGCATTGGAACTCTACACTGCAGATGTTCAAAAGGATTTTTGAGCAGAAGATGGCAGTTGTTGACTACCAGCATCAACAAAGCCGGAATTCAGTTCAGACTCCACACATAATACCTCAGGGGTGGACATGGATGTCAGACATATGTACCATCCTCCAAAACTTTGGGGTCTCCATCAAGATTGTCACCATCCCGCTTCTCTGTGTTGTAATAATAATCGTTATTTATATAGCACCAACATATTCCGCAGAGCTTTACAGTTTAACAGTTTAAAACACAACAGTCATAAGTAACAACGTTAACAATAATACAATAGGAAAAGCAAAATAAAACGACCCTGCTCGTGAGAGCTTATAATCTACAATGATGTGGGGGATATACAAAGTACAGGTGTGTATTTACAATGATGTATTTACAATGATGGTCCAGCCACCTTTTGGGAGTGGAGGCTAGATATAGTGAATGGGATACACACACACACATAAAATGACTGATAAGGGAACGTGATAGGCTGCTCTGAACAAATGTGTTTTGAGGAAGCGCCTAAAACTGTGCAAGTTGTGGCTGGTCCTAATTTGTTATGGTAGAGTAATCCAGAGGATTGTCGCAATGCAGGAGAAGTCTTTGAGTCGTGAGCGTGAGGTACGGATTAGTGCAGAGGTTAGTCGAAACGCGTTAGCAGAGTGTAGCGATCGGCTAGGCCGATAGACAGAAATGAGGGGGGAGATCTAAGGGGGTTCTGCACTGTAGAGAGCTTTGTGAGTGCGAACAAGTACTTTGAATTGGATCCTATAATGAATTGGCAGCCAGTGTAACTACTGGCGAAGAGCGGACAAGTCCGAATACCGATTAGCCAGATGGACAACCATGGCTGCTGCATTAAGGATGGACTGGAGAGGGGAAAGTCAAGGGAGGGGTAGGCCAACTAATAGAGCGTTAAACGCTCTCTGCTCACAATCAAAGAGGATGCATTGCTAGCAGAGCATGGATGAGACGGAGCAAGGAACCATACAGCTCAGCCTCATCTCATCCCAACATGATTGGGTGACAATGAGGAAGAAGAGGAGGATGAAGAACAAGAGCTACTTTCATGCACCATAGACAGTACTACAAGCACAACTGTCATACCATCTGTTCAGTGTGGATGGCCTGAGGAGAGGGAGGAGGAGGAGAAGGAGGAGAAGGAGGAGGAGGGCATAATCAGTCATCCTCTTTGTGAGGACACAGAAGTCTAGCCAGTTAGCAGTCTGGCACACATGGCTGAGTTTATGTTACGCTGCCTTACCCGTGACCCTTGGGTTCTCAAAATTTTGGGTGACAGGCAATACTAATTAGTGACACTTCTAGACCCACGCTACAAGGAGAACTTTATATATCTTATTCCAGAGGCAGACAGGTGTACTAAAATGTTGCAGTGCCAGAGGGCCCTTCTGCGGAATTATTAAAAAATTCCCATCTGAAAACGCTGGGGGAAGAGGTCACAGTTTGTTGGACAACCAAAGAGTACATGTGAGAGAGAAACAACTCCAATCCAGCAGAGGCAGTGGAACACTAGCAAAGTTCTGGGAGTTTTCTCAGGCCCTCCATTCGCCCTGGCCCTGAGGCGCGGGGCACTCTCACAAGGAGTGCAAAGTTTTGGAAGATGCTGAGGGATTACCTTGCTGACCGTACCAACATCCTCAGTGATTCCTCTGGGCCTTATAATTATTGGTTATCCAAGCTGGACACGTGGCACAAACTGGCTCTCTCTACTGCTGTACTCACAGTCACGGAGTGCACGGCGCCTCGTTCTCTGGCAGTCACTGGCCACACGGCTCCTCACTCTCTGGCAGTACCGCTGTTAGCGGCAGGAGCCGACAGGAACAGTTCTTCGTGGCACCAGTGCTCTAAGGACGGAGCCTGCTGCTCAGTCTCCTACGCACTGCTTGTCCCTGCAAAATCTTTCTGCTGTCGTGCATGCTTGCTCTTAACCTCGCCCCCTGCCTCTAGGTCACCGGGTCTGTCTGCTGCAGTCCATCAAAGCGCTGCCTCTTTGGGTGCGTAGTGTGCTACCCTTCCTTGCTGATCACACGCTGACAGCGGGGGACTCACTCTTGCTTTGCGCGATTTTTCCCTCAGCTTCCAGCTGGGTTCCCTGTCTAAACACGCCACCTCTTCCTGGGTCATGGGGCCTGTCCGGTCCCCTATTCCTTCCCCCACGAAACAGGGAACCCAACCTAGAGAGTTCCGGACCCAGCACAGAACAGGAAACCGCAGCCCTGTCTTCCTCCTTACATACAGTATCTGTCTAACCAGTTCTTTCATGCAAGCATCATAGAAGGCATGTGATCCAATTTTCAATTGCAAATTGTACATTAAATCCAGAACAGTTTCACTTTGAAGGACTTTGTAGCTCACATCAATGCACAAAATGATACTAGCCTCATACTTCAAAATGAATCCAAAGAAAGAAGCAAAGCACCGGCACTGTTATATCGCTAATTAATTCCTCGCAATAAAACACACTAAACGCTTTTGTGCTCTGAGAACGGGTGCTCTATCCCTGAAACAGTCAATTTCAGAATCCAAGCAAAGAAAAATAAGGATGGCACTCACCATTCATAAAATCCACCTTTTTTGCATATATAAAATCTTCGGCAGGGGAGCAATGTGCAGGACCAGTGGAAGTGCAGCCGCACAAAACGGTCGTCGTCCTCTTACCATGCACATTGCTCCCCTGCCGAAGATTTTATATATACAATAAAGGTGGATTTTATGAACAGTGAGTGCCATCCATATTTCTCTTTGCTTGGATTCATACTTCAAAATGTTGGTGGCGAACCATTGCCACACAGATAGGTTGTGTGTTCTGACTTCTGTAGTACCATTTGGGTGATAATTTATACTTATTTGCGTCATATTCATCATCTTCTTCAACCTTCGGAATATAATGTTGTAAAAGTGAAAGCAAGTTGGTGAAGTTGGTGGTACTTTATTTGTGAAAGTAATTGTAATTTTTCTTATTTCTCCATTGCGTGTGCGGCTAACCACCTAAATGATCTTATTTAGTTTCTTTGGCAAGAAAAGAACAGCTCCATTAAAATCACGTGCTTTTCCTATTAATTCATCATGATGGAATAGTAGAGGTGACCTTAGGGATCTAGATAACATCTGTGGACTGTAGTCAACAGGGGACTGTGACAAGACCTACTGGGGTCTAGCTATCAATTTGACATAAAACCGATTGATTTTTGTCTTATCCCTCACCTTTCCTTGATCCTTGGGCATCAGTGAAGAATAATTATTATTGTTTTGTTCACTAGTCTGTTTACAATATTTCTAATTGTGATTTTGTTTATGTGTATTCCATACAGTAATCCGTTATGAATGGGTCACCGAGGAGGAAAACAAGACCAAGCCAAGTCACAGAAAACCAGAGAGGTTGGTAAAAACGCGGATTGCAGACCCCTAATCCTAACCACACAACTAACAGCAGCCGTGGAGCGTACCTATGATGATTCTAGACGCCTCGTCACAGCCGGAGGACTAAATAAGCCTAAAGCAAGAAAAGGGGAAATCTAAAACTGCCCCAGAGCAGACCCCAAAGGAATAGACAGCCCCCACACATGTATTGACGGTGAGACAAGATGAAAACATGAACACAGGTAGGAAAATAGGCTGAGCAAACGATGGGGGCCACACTAGCTAGAAAGGACAGGAAAGATACTGTCTGCAATCATGCCAAAAAACCCTGCAAAAATGTCCAACACTTCTGATAGCAAAAAATACCCTGAAGTCACTAGACTTCTCCCACTATATCAGCACTCTGGCATATTCTGAGAACAGAGCAAAAAGAGGCAAATCTAATAAGGGACAAAAAGCAAACTGGCACATACAGTGACATAAGAGTGGAAATTCAGCACAGCCCCAGCCGGGGCTGGCTGACCACACCAAAAACTGAATAGACCAAACCAAAACAAATGTGAACATTAGCAAAGACAACTTAGCTTGAGATGGCAGGAACTGAGCTGGAAACTAAGACCTCAGGAGGCAGGAAAAAAATCACCAGCATGGGAATAGAGAGTCGGCTGTCTTAAATCCAGTCTGAGACTCCAGATGTCCACTCCTCTTCCTCATTATCAGGTGGCAGGTCTCTGTTAATTAGATCAGCTTCACTACCTCCTGCCACCACCAGAGGGAGCCCGGAAAGAGAACTCACAACTCCTCTGTCAGCACAACCAGCTCCCTCACCAGAAACCAGAGGCAGAACAGAAAATGAGTTCACAACAGTAATCTTTAAGAGATTCTCTGATGAAGGTCCTATGCTGGACCGAAAACATTTAGAATTTAAACTTCACGTGGATGCAAAAAAAAATGAAATTTATTTTCAACAAATATTGAGTGCCAAGTTCATTATCGCTTTTGGAACGGGCTGGATACCCTACTTGTGCACCTACAAGAGACTATATATTTGAGTGCCTTGTTGTTTCTACCATGATCAATTTGACATAGTTTGTGCACAGCTGAATAGAGTTGTGAGAAAAAACAGATTTTGATTCAATGACATATTGGATGGATTGTCTAGTGGAAACACTCATATCATGGAAGTCACATCTACGACCACCACGCTCTCCTATTGATACATCTTGAAATCCAGCCAAAATCTCTAGCTTCTGTTCTAGAAACTGCAGGGGCTCCTTTTTGACATCCTCGTCCAACAAGTTCTGTGATATTGTCAGAATTTGGCCCAGGAACACCATTCTTGGTAGTTGTGAGTCCTGGCCCCGTGCTCTTGCTCTTCCAGTCATGATTTAATCTAGAAGCTTTCGCCTTTGGAATCCGCTGACAGAGTACAACACCGCCCAAGCGTTCACCCGCTGCGCCTCAGACTTTCTATCTGCACAGTAACTGCCTCTAGGCAGAAGATGATGATGGTGGTAGTAGTTGGTGCATTTGAGACCACGTCATGAAGCAGCCATAAGAATTTGAAACAGAAGTATTTTCAAGGTTTTTTAATGAGATACCACACTGTTCAATATGTGGCCTGTATTTTTTGTTTTTTTACAGCAAAATAATGTATAGCACTAGGGTAAGACACAGCAAAAACAGTTGAATGGAGGCCTAAAATGCCACAATTTTTAGCCCACAGATAGATGAGGCATATGACAGAGATAGCCCACTTTCAAATATCTGGCCTGTATTTTTTCATTTTTTGGTCCAGCTAAACTGTGTCAATAAGTAGGCTAAGATACAACAAAAAAAATTCTATGGAGGCCTGAAATGGCACAATTTTGAGTGCAATGATATGTGATCCGTGTGGCAGACAAAACCCAGTATAAAATATCTGCCTGTAGCTAAATATTTTTTGAGAAGCTAAATGTTGTCAAGAAATTGTACAAGATGCTCCAAAAAAAATTTACAGTACCACAAAAAATGGCAGAATTTTCTGCGCACTCAGATGTGATGGCTGGAACGGGCAAACCCGTTTAAAATAGCTGGATTTTCACGCTGTACTTTGAAAAGGATCTGGCTGTATTATGAAGTGTCAACAAGCAAATAGAGAAAAAAAGGGGGCTCTGGATTCCTTTCACATAAAATAATCAGGATTAAGATGCAAAAAAAATTATTCCTGGCCACTGATACCTGTGGCTAGGTATATACAGTCAATATACCATATTTTCATATTTTCGGCTTTGTAAGACGCACTTTTTTTCCCACAAACTTGGGGGGAAAATGGGGGTGCATCTTACAAAGAGGATATACATTACCGGGTGTAAGCCGCAGGGGTGTTCGTCTGTCCGTCGGCGCTGTGGGTGTCTCTGGGTGCCCAGCGGTGTCTCCGGTTCCAATCCCGGGGCTCTGCCGACATTTTGCAACAGGCCAGAGCCCCGGGGCTCCCTCTCGGTTCCCTCTGTTTTGGCTCCAGCAATATTGCGGCCACCGCAGGGGGCGGCATATGCGCTGATGGTGATCTCGGGACTGAGATCTCAAGAGATGAGATTTCAGCGCTGAGATCTCATCTCTCGAGATCTGTCCCGAGATTACCATCAGCGCATGTGCCGCTCCCGGCGGCGGCCGCCATATTGGAGGAGCCAAAACAGAGGGAACCGAGAGGGAGCCCCGGGGCTCTGGCCTGTCGCAAAATGTCGGCAGAGCCCCGGGATTGGAACCAGAGACACCGCTGGGCACGTGGAGACACTGCTGGGCACCCGGAGACACCCACAGCGCCGACAGACACCTGGTAAATGTGGGCAGAGCCCCGGGCTGCTGCACAGACCCCCCTGGCAGCAGTACAGCCCCCCTGGTAGCAGCACAGACCCCTGGTAGCAGCACGAGCCCCCCTGGAAGCAGCATGAGCCCCCCTGGAAGCAGCAGCACGAGCCCCCCTGTTAGAAGCATGAGCCCCCCTGGTAGCAGCACAGACCCCCCTGGTAGCAGCGCGAGCCCCCCTGGTAGCAGCACGAGCCCCCCTGGTAGCAGCACAAGCCCCCCTGGTAGCAGCACGAGCCCCCCTGGAAGCAGCACGAGCCCCCCTGGAAGCAGCACGAGCCCCCCTGGAAGCAGCATGAGCCCCCCTGGAAGCAGCATGAGCCCCCCTGGAAGCAGCATGAGCCCCCCTGGCAGCAGCATGAGCCCCCTGGCAGCAGCACGAGCCCCCCTGGTAGCAGCATGAGGCCCCCTGGCAGCAGCACGAGCCCCCCTGGCAGCAGCACAGACCCCCCTGGCAGCAGTACAGCCCCCCTGGCAGCAGCACGAGCCCCCCTGGTAGCAGCACAGACCCCTGATAGCAGCAAGAGCCCCCCTGGCAGCGCGCTGCACATCGGAGCACCCTCTCATCCCTTCCTGCGGCCTGCAGAATCACCCCACTCCTGCCTCCTCCAGCAGCGACCCTGAGACCCCGCTTCACCGCAGCCACCACCCCGGTAAGCAATAAGACACCTGGATTATAAGAGGCACCACCATTTTATTAAAAAAACATTTTTTCCTATTTTTCTCCTCAAAATTTGTCATGCGTCTTATAATCCAGAGCGTCTTATAAAGCAAAAAATACGGTATGTAATAGGCAGCAGCAGACAGTAAAGGAATGGAACCTCTTGATGTATGCAATGATATCTATATACCCACTGCCTTGCACTGATATGTATATAGCCACATATACTCCCCTGCCTACCTAGCACTGCAATGTATATACCCCATAACAAGTCCTTAGAAGGACTGTTGGATTAGCTGGATTTGTGTTCTATGATGGTATACCCACACTAACTTATAAACCCACAAACCTGCCCCTATCTCGGCAGCAACTCTCCCTACAATGTCTGAATGCAACGACCAGGGCGGCGGCAGGTCTCTTATAGAACTGAGGACACTGTGCGGCCAGTCAATTACTGTAATACCACAACTAAGATGGTTGCGCTATTACAGTGCATGGCAGACAATCCCTGCATGTTGATTGGTGATTTAAAGAGAGCCAAACATGCAGAGTGGGGACCCGAATTCCCGCCGAGCAAATCCGGAAAAGATCGGCGCTCGCCGAGTACCACGAGTACAACGATGCTTGGGCGAGTAATGAGCATTACCGAGCATGCTCGCTCATCACTATTTACATCTCATGAGAAATAATAATTATTAATAATCCTCTTCCACTGATGGCCAGGTGCCCCGCCAGTCTCCGTGCTTCCTTTTTTGGTTGAACTCCTGATCGATTTAGCTAATCACTATCAGCAGCTGAGATTAATCCTTTACTGCTGTGGTTGGAGTTAAAGAAAACCCTGCTATAATTAAATAAGTAAAAAGCAAAAGTGCATTTAAATCATACAGAGTTCTTAGTAATACTGTATTTGATCAAACATAGCATAAAAGCCGTCCCACCATCGACAAGGTGACTCTGTGGTCGGGGCGGTCCTACACTGTCTAATACTAATACTAGACAGTGTAGGACCGCCCCGACCACAGAGTCACCTTGTCGATGGTGGGACGGCTGCTATGTTTGATCAAATACAGTATTACTAAGAACTCTGTATGATTTAAATGCACTTTTGCTTTTTACTTATTTAATTATAGCAGGGTTTTTTTTATTTTGTCTTTTGTAGGTTTTGTATGCTTTTTGGCCATGTGAACATACATTTATATGCTGCATGTGTACCAACTCAAACCAAGCTCAATTTTTGTGTTTTTTCTTTGTATTTTTGCATTCTGTGCAAGCTGGGGTGTGGGAACCCCTCTCCTGAGCTGGAAATTGTATGTAAAGGCTTCCCCTGACTTGTGTCCTGTGGTTGGGACCCGGTCCTTGTCTGCCCCTATTCACACAGACGTCAACTTTGACACATGATAAGGTTACTAATACTAGACAGTGTAGGACCGCCCCGACCACAGAGTCACCTTATCGATGGTGGGACGGCTTTTATGCTATGTTTGATCAAATACAGAATTACTAAAAACTCTGTATGATTTAAATGCACTTTTGCTTTTTACTTATTTAATTATAGCAGGGTTTTTTTCATTTTGTCTTTTGTAGGTTTTGTATGCTTTTTGGCCATGTGAACATGCATTTATATGCTGCATGTGTACCAACTCAAACCAAGCTCAATTTTTGTGGGGTTTTTTTGTGGTTGGAGTTAGGCTGGAGCAATCACATGGCCAAAAGGTCAGAGCAGATTGTACAGACATTGGCACTATAATTTTCTTAGTGAGAAAACTGTATTACTTTAGTTTTGGCCTGTGAAATGTAGTAGCTAAAATGGTGTAATAAAAAAAGCACAAAATCCTTTGTTCAGTAAAAATGCACATCAAAAAGTATTGAAAGAACAAACCCTAAAAAATTAAACATATAATTCTACAGGAAAGATAATCTGTCAATAATCTGCATTTAGTGATTACTACTCACCTGTGCTGTTGCCTGCAGGAATCACCTCTTTGCACCGCTCATCACCTCTCACATATGTTTTTGTAGTATTAATATGGGTCAGATCTTCACCCTGAAACAAATAATGTAAAAGTCACAGACAGATGGAGAAGTCACATCTATGATCAGCTCTAATCCAGACATCTCCACCGTTCTCATTACACAAGTATAAAACATATAATACTGGTGGATAAAACACGACTGAGCACAAGACCTTCACAGCCATCTACATATCATAGGGGAGATCTCATGACACCTTCTTTGCATCTACCTGATGATCCTGAGGAACATTGGGATCTTCTTGTTTACAGTCCTGTGGAAGGAGAGGATGGGGACATCTCTCTGGCGTTGTCCTCTTACTGGATAGTACTGCAGGAAACACATACAGGGACTTAATTCATTCTTTACATACAGATATAGACCATGTGTACTTAGTCCTGTCTATTACCTGGTGATGTGAGGGGCTGGGGAACCTCCATCATGATATCCTTGTACAGATCTTTGTGTCCTTCTAGATACTCAAACTCCTCCATGGAGACATAGACGGCGACATCCTGACATCTTATAGGAACCTGACACATACAGTGATACCGTCATCCCCCTGATCCCTTCATAGCATTACTGTATTACAGTATGTCCCAGCATTCCCAGCAGTTTCACCTCTCCAGTCAGCAGCTCAATCATCTTGTAGGTGAGTTCTAGGATCTTCTGGCCATTGATGTCCTCATGTATCAGGGGATGAGGTAGATGTCCTGTGATTGGGCTCAGGGTTCTTCTCCACTCATCAGACACAGTGGCCTGACAATGCTCACTAATAGCTTTCTTCACTACAGTGTAATCCTGATAATGGAGAGACACATTTACTAATCTCACTACAGACATTTCCCGAGTCCTCACTTCTCCAGTTCTGTCCATCTGTTATTCCTGCAGCTAAGAATGATGTAATGTGACGTCATCAGAATCTCTCACCTCTCCTGTAAGTCGGAAGAGGATCTCTAGGGTGAGGTGTAATACCCTCTCCGCCATATTGTCACTGCACCTTTTCATTCTTGACGGGTCAGTCAGGAAAATTCTCTTACATAGAAGATCTCCACTGAGAGGATCCGATAATGCAGGGACCTGAATGGGAGGAAGGTTAAACATCATAGAGAATATATACGAAATATTCAAAATGTCAAGAAGAAATCTTCTCCACATCACATCTTCATGGTGGCATCATCTACCTGATGATCCTGAGGAATATTGGTATATTCATTTTTACAGTCCCGCTGAAGAAGAGGACGGGGACATCTCTCTGGTGTTGTCCTCTTACTGGATACAACTGAAGGAAACACATACAGGGACTGAATTAATTTTTCATACACAGTGTGAGGTAGTGACCCGTTACAGCTAGGGGCACTGTATGTTCTCCGCAGGTTCCACAAGGAGGCGTATTGAGCCTGTGGGAATGCATTGTGGTCACAGGCGCACTTGTATGTTCTTCCCAAGATATGCATGGGGGCGTATTGAGTCTATGTGAATGCATTGTGGTCACTGTCGTAGCTGGGATTGCATTGGTGAAGCAGTGACCGATGTCACAGGTAGGGGTCACTGTGTGTTCTCCCCAGGTTGTGCATGGAGACATATGAAGTTCATAAGTGTGCAGTTTAATAATAAAAAAACAAATGTAGTCTTGGACATGCTATAGTCCAAGGCAGATGTAGGGAAAACCTACTCTGGAATGTGTGTTTTGAAACTAACTGCAGTATACAGTGGTGCAGTCCATTTCATTTCCGGTCCGGGTTTTCATGTGGCTGAAGGCCACAGATTTTGGGTTAAAATCCCTGCCGTAAGGGGTATGGGTGTGTCAGGTGCAGAATCAGTGTCAGTCTGGTGTATGCTGATGTGCAGAGCAGAGGCATGCAGTGCGCTGGCTGTGTGTATTAAGCAGCGCAGGCCAGTGGAGCCAGCAGCCAGGGCAGCTGAATAGCCTGGCACCCGCAGCGATGCAAGTCGTCCACGGTAACTGATCTCGGATGTGGACAGTCCTGTGCCTGGAGGTGAACCGGAGGTGAATGTCCTGTGCCCGAAAGAGGACTGGCGTGTGTAACGATTGCAAAACAGGTCGATATGGTGCCCAGCTGCGATCCAGAGGATATCCTGGACTGTGTATGGCTGTGTGAGTAAAGAGACAGTAATGCAGCGATGCAGGACACCCACAGGAACTAGTCAGAGAAAGACTGGGGTGTGTAGTATCTGCAACATGTAATGCTGTGTGAATAGAGTCTTGGATACGGCGCACAGACACCCACGGGAACTAGTCAGAGGAAGACTGGTGTGTTTAGTGTCTGTAAAATGAAGGATGCCATATAATATATATTCTGCAAGTGGTGAAATTGATACCAATTATATGCACTGAAGTTATATGCACTGAAGTTATATGCACTTGTGTGAAGTGGGAACTTTAATGCTGTGACACATTAAAGAGACTTTTGTGTTTGAACTTTGTGGGTCCCTGCCTCTTCACTGTGTTTGGTGCTACCGCAGCACTACAACAGATAATTATAGGCCTTGTGTATTTAGTCCATTACCTGGTGATGTGAGGGGCTGGGGAATCTCCTTCATGACGTCCTTGTACCGATCTTTGTGTCCTTCTAAATACTCCCACTCCTCCATGGAGAAATAGACGGTGACATCCTGACACCTTATAGGAACCTGACACATACAATAATACCGTCATCACCCTGATCCCTTCATAGCGTTACTGTATAATGCCCCAGCATTCCCAGCAGTGTCACCTCTCCAGTCCGCAGTTCAATCATCTTGTAGGTGAGTTCTAGGATCTTCTGGTCATTGATGTCCTCATGTATCAGGGGGTGAGGTGGAGGCCCTGTGATTGGGCTCAGGGGTCTTTCCCGTCCCTCAGACACAGGGTCCTGACAGCGCGCATTAGAGGTCTTCTTCACTACTGTGTAATCCTGGTTATGGAGAGACACATTAATAAATCTCACTACAGACATTTCCAGAGTCCTCACCTCTCCAGTTCTGTCCATCTGTTATTCCCATAGATAAGAATGATGTAATGTGACGTCATCAGAATCTCTCACCTCTCCAGTAAGCCGGAAGAGGATCTCTAGGGTGAGGTGTAATATCCTCTCCGCCATCTTGTCTCTGTCCATCCTTGATGGGTCAATCAGGAAGTTTCTCTTATATAGAAGATCTTCACTGAGAGGATCAAATATTGGAGGGACCTGAATGGGAAGAAGATGACGATGTAACATCACAAAGAATCTAATACATATGTTATGAAGAAATCTCCACGTCATATCTTCATGGTGGCAGCATGTCGGGCAGATGATCTCAATAAACCATCATGTAACAGAACTAGAGATGAGCGACTTTGCCTTTTTTCGGGTCGAGTCGGGTTTCATGAAACCCGACTTTAGCAAAAGTAGGGTCGAACGAAATCGGCCGATTATCGTGAAAAGTCGAAGGCCGACTGAAACACGAAACCCAATGTAAGTCAATGGGGAAGAAAAGTCGGCAGTGAGTGGAGGACAGGAAACACACCTACAGTGCCCATTTTAATGCCAAAAACATCAATTCTTAAGCTTGTCAACCTTAATTTACTTTATAATAATAGTTAGGCATTGAAAGCTGGGGGATATTTGGCGAAAGTTGCGGGTGGGGGGTGGGGCTGGCTCCAGATTTTCGTGGGCCCAGGGCCAAAGAGTGTCAATGGGCTCCTTTAACACATGCCACAATTCATGATCCTCTAATACGGCAGAGAAATAGCGGTATAGTACAATGAAAAATACTTCACTTCTTACATCACATGACTGATATCCATTTTAAATTCTCCAATAGCTCCAAAAACGGACAGTATATTACTCCATACCGTATTATGGCCACCGCATAGTGCGCTATACAGAGTAATGAGGCCCATATATTTCTCCGTACAGAATCATTGGTCCCATATAATGTTCCATACAGTATATGATGAGCTCCACATAATGCTACAGTATATGTTGGTCCCCATGGATGAAGCTCCACTGTCTTATGGGCCCAAATAATGCTCCAAACATAATGGGCCCCATTTCTAATGCTCTAGTGTATAATGGGCCCTGTAAATGCTGCTCCAGTGTCTGATGTCCACCTTTGGAATGCTCCAGTGTATGGTGGGCCCCATATATCATTCTCCAGAGTATAGTGCTCCCCAAAAATTGCTCCCAACCTTTAAAACATTTAAATAAGTCTCCTCACTAGGGAATCCCTGTACTAGTCTGGACTCCTCGTCGTCCCCATCTTCCATCTCTCTGCACTTGGACTGTTTAGGCAGAGGGTGTACAGACGTGATTCGCGCTCTCTGACCAGAATGTCACTGTCCGGAAACGCGGAAGACGTCACGGCGGTGGAGCAGGGAGAGGTAGTATTTCAACTTTGCAAGTGCTCTGATCCTGAGCAAGCAGGGGGGCCCACTCGTTGGCGATGGCACAGGGCCCCTCATAGTACGGCGGTGTGTCTGACGGCGGGTGGGCCCTCCTACTGGCAGAGACACTTTTGCATACTATGAGGGGCCCTGTGCCAGTGCCGTCGCCCATGAGTATGCCCCCCCACCTGCTCAAGGAACCTGCACTTTCATCTGCATCTTCCTCTTTGTCACCGTGTAAGGTGGTATAGTATACGGGAAGGGGAACCTGAGTTTAATCAGGGTCAGATACTGGCTGTGTAGAGTGCGAGGGGAATGTAGTGGTCTGGGTCAATGTACCAGCAGAATCATCTAGCAGTGGCTGGGCATCAGTGCTCTTGTGGTGCCCCCAGGAGTACGGTCGCCACAGTGGCATTACCTTCCTCCTAGGGAGTGTGATGTCATGCTTGGGAGCAACGAAGGATCTCTCTAGCAGTTAAACCAACACACAACACAGTTCCCACTCCAGGCCAACAGGGAGAGCTCTGAACCTGATTGCTGAGGAGCTGCTCTCTGTGGTCGGGAGGAGGGAAGTTAGGGCAGTCTGTGAAGGGAAGGGGAAGTGTGTGCATGTGAGAAGGGGAGCTGGAGGGTGAGCAGAGTTAAGGCTCACTCCTAGCTGGAACGCATGGTCCGGATTCCGGTCTCTGAGTTTGTAGGGACACTGACGGTCCTGCAGCAGAAACCGGAGGAAGTAGCAGCTGTAAATGCTCTGTTCCCAACTAAGGCTCGGAGGCCCCAGCAGCAACGTGTGTGAGCCAGAAGGAAAAGGCTACGGCTGCCTGCCATACGAGAAAGTTTCAAAAGAGAGTCAACAGGGGAACTTCAGTGAACTCAGTACTGCGAGTACCTCAGATAAGCGCTAGAACGGAGGCCACACTACCTATCTGCAGAGAGAGAATTCCAAATTTGCTTCCAGGCTGACCAACTCCTTCTCCATCTGTACTCTGGGTCCTGGACGGCACTTACCAAGTACAGGTAAAGGAACTGCACGACTGTGTCTGTCATCTTTCTCCTGCGCCTGGCACACGGCTCTGCTACATCCTGCACTGCACACCATCTACCAACTCTTTCATCTGCCCTGCGACTACGGCCCTACCTGTGCAGGGCTTCTGCATCTTAGCTGCACCACAACATCTGACCCAGAGAAGCAACACTGCAGCGCTGGTCAATCTGATCAGAAACCACAGGTGGCGTCACGTATCATTCACCTATAAACGTTATTCACACCTTTGCATGGACGCCCAGGCCCACGGACCAGGTCACCACCACCGTGACACATCCCTCTGAGACACCGGCCCGGTACCGATTAACCCCACTGCCCTGGCTGGCCACCCACACTCCATGTCAGATTCATCTTGGACTGGGGAATTCACGATTTGACTTGATAACCCAGGCACGGTATGTGGGAAAGAGCTACATGGACCAATGTGAAGTGTGGCCTGCTGCATCATTCACTTTTGGTGGGGGTGAAGGACACAAAGAAAGGGGTTCTTCCTGACCAGGAGCCAGCACTTGACGACTCAGTGCTTGCATTTTTTGAAACTTCAGAAGAGGAGGGCATATTTGCTGGAGTCTGCTTCAGCAATGTAAGCCAAAACCAGTTCCTGCTGCTCCGGCTTTAAAAGCGGTCAACCTACTCCCAGAAAAGGTAGCCTTCCAGGCGTTCCGGAGCCAGACCATGACGCAGGCTCAACACCTACTGCCTTAGCTGCTATTGTGCTTTTGCCACTACCAGCAGATGCACCACCACCATCAGTACCAGCTGCCCCCCCCACACCCACGTCCGCGGCCTCTTCCACCATACTTCCAAATTTTGGAGAAAATGTACCCAAAATAACATCAGAGATATGGTACTGTATCAGAAGCGTACAGCTCTATACAGTCAAAGGATAATTGTCAATCTCCCTATATATTTCATGAGTCACACAGAGACGCTCAGAGGCTCAGTATGGATTAGACAAGAATATAAAAAGTAGAAAAAGGGTACAGTATCATCAGATACCAGGTATATATAGTATAGTTTAAACATTCTAAATCCCCGTATATATTTCAGGAGGCAGACACAGACGCTCTCAGGCTCAGTATGGATTACAACACAATATAAAAAGCCATAAAACGGAAATGGATCTGAAGCATACAGCTGTACACAGTGTAGGGGTCATTGTCAATCTCAGTATTTATTTCCACAGTCAGAAGCAGACTCTCACTTGGTCAGTTTGGATTAGACCAGAATATAAAAAGCAGTAAATGGGTAATGTATCACAGGCGTAGAGCTGTATAGAGTGTTGGGGTAATTTTTAAATCTACATATAAATTGCAGGAGTAACCCACAAACTCTCACACACTCAGGATGGATCACACCACAATATAAAAAGAAGATCCCCAAGATATAATCACACATGTGGGCCAATGTTCCAGGTGTCAATGACACACTTAGAGTGGTGGGTGGAGGAAGACTTCCTGGCAGAAAGGGTACAGTATCACCAGATACCAGGTATATATAGCATAGTTTAAACATTAAAAATGTACGTCTATATATCAGGAGTAGTGTTGAGCCACCCCGCTAGTGTTCGAGTTCGGTTCGTCGAACAGGAGGCAAGTTCATCGAATGTTCGTCGAACGATCGACGAACACCGTCGAGCCCCATTGAAAACAATGGCAGGCAAACACAAACACACACACACATAGAAAACAATTACAAAACACCTTAAAAAAGGTGTCCCAAGGCAGACAAAATGCTCAGAAGACAAAAATAACATATGGAAAAGGGTAACTACATATAGAAAAGAGGTGGAGGAGTAAAAGGAGGAGGAGGAGGAGACACAGATATAGGCATATCATACCCTTATAAATTCAAGAAAGGCTGGACTAAAAATCTAAAATAAAAAAAATATAAAATTCTAAAATCGAATACGATCATATACTTTTGACTTCCCACCATAAAATATGCCAACTGCCGATCGGGCGGCATTAGTCCCACGACCCTCCGAACAGTGTGCATGAAGGCAAAGTGTTTGGTTTCCGGGGGCAGTATGGTTGCAAAGCTGAACCTTAAAGGAATGTCCAGAAGGGCACCACCAGGAGTGGAGCCTGCGGCTTAATTGGACTCCACACGGGCAACCTCAACCATGCCAGCCTCGGAAAGGATGAACAGATTGCAAGCTTTAAATAAGTAAATAGAGAAAGGCACTGCGCTCACAGGACGATTCAAAGATAATAACGTAAAAGTGAAAGTGAAAGTCCTGCCTTTCACACATAAGCCGGATACTCAAAGCATGCAGGAAATACAGATCTACCACAGCAAGATACACTGATGAACGGTAAAGGACTTATACAAACTTACCCTAGCTCTGCTGAATGAAGGTGCTGTGCTGATCACAGTGAATGATCCACAGAAATGCTGGATAAGCAGGTGAGAAGCTGGGAGGATGAAGTGAATGAACTAGCTGACTGGGGTGCAAGTAAAGAAAAGAGCTGGGCAGAGCCAGGATAGCTCCGGCCGGTAGCATCCTGGATGCACAGCTGAGGGGGGCCGACACTGTCCTGCACTGACAGCGTGTGACGTCACAGGCTAAGGCTACGGAGTCTAACTGGGGCCAAAAACCTACGCATTTCAAAGCAAAATGTGCTTCTTCATCAGGGTTACTGCCCACCCAGTATAGCTGTCATATATAGTGTGCATATGTTCAAACACCTGTTTAACTCTTGGATTGAACACTCACCCCCACCCTCCCAGTAGAAGGCTAATTAATGATTAAAATAATATCATAAATTTAAAAAGAAAGAGAAAAGAATAGCCATAGCGTATACCTCACAAAAATGGGTTGTAATATTGAGAATAATAAAGAATGTTAAAAACTATAACTTTATTATGCTGATAAATTTTTTAACATTTTAATATGAATAAAATCGAATACAAATATAAATATAAAAAAACTATGCACGTAAAAATAAAATATGTTCCACCTACTGCGAATACTCATAAAAAAAGCAGATATCGAAAATATGAATATAGAGAATATGGTAGGGGAAGGCAAATGCATCTATCTTAAAAAAAAAAAAAAAAAGTGTGCTCATACACTTAGGCAGCTCCAGCATGGCCCTAGATGCATTACAACATGATAGGGATCACCGTTTTGCTTTTATTAAAGAACGATTCACTTTTAATTACTCTAATTCTATTAATCTCAATAAAGCAAGATATTTATTAAAAACCCTGGAAAAATTATTATTCATTGAAATGAGAGACATGTGGGAAGTAGCCTCATTAGAAAAATACGTACAGGCTCACTTAGTTCCCAAGGGTTTACAAATATACAAAAATTTAGCAGGTGATTTTGGCGATCCAATTATCCAAGCTGAATGGGATAGTATGTTTAAGAATTTCTCTTCTAAGGCTGTGTGCACACGCTGTGGATTTTGCTGCGGTTCCGCAGCGGTTTTGGCCGCTGCGGGTTTCTGCTGCGGTGTACAGTACCATGATTCCCTATGGGAATCAAAAACCGCAGTGCAGACGGTGCGGAATTTTCCGCGCGGATTATCTGCGGTTTTCAATGCGCTGAAGAATTGACATGTCAATTCTTTCTGCGGATTCTCCTGCGGTTTGCCATCTCCTCTATTGAAGAGATGAAAAACCGCAGGGCAAAACCGCAGAGCAATCCGCAGGTAAAACCGCAGGTCTTTTGACCTGCGGTTTCACCTGCGGATTTTAGAAAATCCACGCGGATGAATCCGCACATAATCCGCAGCGTGTGCACACAGCCTAAAGCTTTACAATTTATTATTGATAAACGGATCCTTAATTTGGACAATATTGGACGTCAAATCAGGCATATTTTTCACCAACTCAACTCATGTCATCTTACAAGCGACGATTTGGACCTAGTGGATAGCATTTTATTAAGACTAAGGGAGAAGGAAAAGGACATTATTGATAGAAAGATTAAAAAATTTCAGAGGGATAATATACCTCGTGAATTATATACAGGCCCTCCTAGTCCTAAATGTACACTGGATACACTAAGTACTGGTGTGCATTCCCCTATTAAGGATTTTATCACCTTGGATGAATACAATTTAACGCCTAAAGATACTAACCAGGATCATTCGATGGCATTTTCCATATATTTTAAGATAAACAGCAAAAAAGTGGGTTAAATACCCACAAATTCTCACGATACAAAGTACCGAATCAGCAATCGAGAAATAACATAAAACATAACTTTTAATAATAAATGTAAAAGCTACCAAAGATAGTAGTGCAAGTAAATCACTAAATCAAAAACCACAAAAAATAAAGGAGGTAACTGTATAAGTCTCTATGACAGATTACTACCAATATATACATGTGGCTATTCCAAGTCCAAAATTTTTGAGAGATTGGACCAGAAAAATACTTGGACTAAACCAGTGCAAAAAAGGCCAAGTAAAAAATGAACAGTTTCCTTATCAGAGGAACTAAAGAGGCCTCTACCCTGTAAAGGTTATCAAGGAATATGCCTATTCATGTATATAATAAGGACATAATAATAAACCCATCAACAAAGAAATGTGAAAAGGAAAAATCTCACCACATGAAGATGGAGGATGTCCAGGATCAGATGTCCCATCAGAGTCATATCAGGTCAGGAAAAAAGGGGGGTTCACCCTATACAAGCCCTGTTTGAACTAAAACTGACACCCATGACTCCCGCCCTAACAAGGGCAGTCCACATCTAATCCCTATAAACCATAGCCCTACAAAATCCCTGTGCATCCCGACGCGTTTCGTCACTAAATGACTCTTCAGGGGACATATTAGCACAAACTGGGCATCATGACAGAGTATACAGGCTGCCTCCTAAGATGAAAATGGATGTCCTTATTATATACATGAATAGGCATATTCCTTGATAACCTTTACAGGGTAGAGGCCTCTTTAGTTCCTCTGATAAGGAAACTGTTCATTTTTTACTTGGCCTTTTTTGCACTGGTTTAGTCCAAGTATTTTTCTGGTCCAATCTCTCAAAAATTTTGGACTTGGAATAGCCATATGTATATATTGGTAGTAATCTGTCATAAAGACTTATACAGTTACCTCCTTTATTTTTTGTGGTTTTTGATTTAGTGATTTACTTGCACTACTATCTTTGGTAGCTTTTACATTTATTATTAAAAGTTATGTTTTATAGAATCATAGAATCATAGAATCGTAGAGTTGGAAGGGACCTCCTGGGCCATCTGGTCCAACCCCCTGCTCAAAGCAGGATTCGCTAAATCATCCCAGTCAGATGTCTGTCCAGCCTCTGTTTGAAGACTTCCATTGAAGGAGAACTCACCACTTCTCGTGGCAGCCTGTTCCACTCATTGATCACTCTAACTGTCAAAAAGTTTTTTCTAATATCTAATCTGTGTCTCCTCCCATTCAGTTTCATCCCATTGCTTCTAGTCTTTCCTTGTGCAAATGAGAATAAAGTTGATCCTTCTACAATGTGACAGCCCTTTAGATATTTGTAGACAGCTATTAAGTCTCCTCTCAGTCTTCTCTTTTGCAAACTAAACATTCCCAAATCCTGCAACCTTTCCTCATAAGACAGGGTTTGCAGACCGGTCACCATTCTGGTCGCTCTTTTCTGAACTTGCTCCAGTTTGTTGATGTCTTTTTTAAAATGTGGTGCCCAAAACTGGACACAATATTCCAGATGAGGTCTGACCAAAGAGGAGTAGAGGGAAATAATGACTTCACGTGATCTAGACTGTATGCTTCTGTTAATACATCCTAGAATTGCATTTGCCTTTTTTGCTGCTGCATCACACTGTTGACTCATATTCAGTCTGTGATCTATTATTTGTTATTTCTCGATTGCTGATTCGGCATTTTCCATATATGCAACTTCTAACTCCACTCCTCAACACCGGTTACCATCCGCACGAGGGATAATACCACCCTAATGGACCCCATAATCCAAACATCTATTGATGATGGAGAAACATCCACTCATCCACACATCAATCAGGTTGGTAACTCCCATAATCAGGTTGATGCTTCACCGGTTACCCCAATTTATTCCAGCAATAGATATTCGCCTCTGTTATCCCTCGCTGAGGAATCCATTATCACTAGTTCAGGGCTAACACCCAATCAGAGTGAACCACAGGTCTCTGCCCACAATCACGAATTGGTCAGAAACCAAATCCCTATTGTTAACCAAAAGGCATCTTCAAAACCATATTCTAAACCTTCTCAGTCCCTCTCCAGTAGGGCACCTAGTACTATTCCAGTTTCTATTAACAAGAATACCAATCAAAAAAATTCTAATACGCTATCTAAGTCTAGTAGAGGAACAGGAAACCGTTCATTAATTAATAGGGATTTTTTTCGGGTCAGAACACAAAAACAAAAAGAGGTAAACGGGGGGTGGGGACTTACCAAAAAGGTAGTAAGAGAAACACAAAAGGTTCCACAAAAAATATATAATCTCCGTTCTCACCAATTGTCTGAGAATGAGATTTCTCTCTTACAAAAAGGCTTAAAGTTTGCACCAACCAATGGGGCCAAACCATTTCATTTGTATATTGGTATGAAAAAATATCTTCGGAATTTAGCATTAAAAAAGTACTTTCTTAAAAAAGAACGTACTACTACTACTACTACGCACACACAGCAGATTACATCAGGCTTTATACATACCAACTTAGCCAATCCTTCCACCTTTAATCCTATCCAGGAATATTCAAGTGCATTTCACACGTTTGATATGTTGGTAACAGGGGATATCAGACACCTTACCGAGAGGAATTCTAGGTATGCACCACATAATTTAAATCCTCAAGAAATTAAAGCTATTAAAGACTTGCAAAATAATCATGATATCGTGGTCCGCCCTGCCGATAAGGGTGGGGGTATAGTTATCCTTAGTCAGAATATGTACCAGGAGGAATCCCACCGACTTCTTGGGGACAGTATCACTTATAAAAAACTAGATAGTAATCCCACGGAACAATATATTAGGAAATTAAACTGCCTGGCTTCTAAAGGCAAGTCTTCTGGTATTCTAAATAAAAAAGAGTTTCAATACATTATGAACAAAAACCCCAACCTGGCGGTGTTGTACCATATCCCTAAAATTCACAAAAGTGTAACATGTCCGCCAGGGAGACCCATCATCTCAGGGATTAATAGCTTAACAGCTAATTTGTCACATTATGTGGATGTGCATTTGCATAAGTGCATGTCCCTAGTACCAGCATATCTTAAAGATACGGGTCATACTATACAAGTCCTCGAATCAATTAAATGGGATAAAAATTATATACTTGGCACTCTAGACATTAAGTCATTATATACTGTTATCAACCATGAGAAAGGGTGCCAAGCATTTTCTCCAATCATTGGGCATACATGATGAACCACAAATTCAGTTCATTGTGGAGTGCATTAAATTAATTCTGCAGCACAATTATTTTGTTTATGAGGGTAATTTTTATCTTCAGACTTGGGGTACAGCTATGGGGACGCGATTTGCCCCAAGCTATGCCAATTTATATGTTGTCAAGTGGGAGGAGTCGCATATTCAGCCTTTTGGACAATTACGTCCAGGCTTAATTATGTGGCGTCGCTTTATTGACGACATTTTGTTTATATGGGAAAGCTCTGAAATTGAGTTAAACACTTTTATTGTTAGCCTTAATGACAACTCTTATGGCCTTAAGTTTACCCCAAATATTAGTACAAGTAGTGTGACTTTCTTAGATTTGAATATTTATGTGGAAAACAACCGACTGAATACCAGATGCCACCGGAAGGAGGTTGACTCAAATAGTTTTATCCGTATCACCAGTTGCCACCTTCCGGTCTGGCTCACAAATATACCAAAAGGGCAATACATGAGGATTAGGTGTAACTGTTCTAAAATGGATGATTTTAATAGTGAAGCTGATCATTTAACTCAACAATTTTTGGATAAGGGGTACCCTAGTGCCCTACTTGAACAGGCTCGGCAAGACATTGCCTCTATTTCTAGAGAAAACTTGATCAGCAACACACAATTAAATGACCTTCCAGGCTCTAGTATACAGGAACAGATTTCAAAACTCCCAATCATTACTCAGTTTAACATGGGTTACAATAAGTTTGCCAACATTATACACAAACATTGGCCAATCCTTCAGAAGGATAAAGTGATTTGGGAATTCCTCCCTAGCAACCCTAGATTTGTATATTGGAAGTCACAAACGTTAGGGAACCTTGTGGCCCCAACTACAAAGATGGCTTTCAGGGGCCCTTTAGGTCCCTGGAAGGCCCTCAATCAAGGCAATACAGGCTTTTTGACATGCAGAGGGTGTTTTGGGTGTATGAACACCTTTTAAAAAAAGATACGCCAATTGACCTTTTCTAATTCCAGTGGTACGATGGAGTTTAATATCACAGAGAACATATCCTGTTTTTCCAGGGGGGTTATATATTGCATTAGGTGCCCATGTAACAAATTGTATGTGGGCCGCACCAAACGTCGTTTGATGGATCGCATCAAAGAGCACTTTTCTAAAATTCGTAAAGGCTTTATAGGACACCCACTCTCACGCCATTTTAAAGACAAACATAGCCAATCTTTGAAACGTGTTCACTTTTGCGGCATTCAGGTGGTTCATCATAACCAGAGAGGGGGGTGATTTCCTCAAGGCAATGTCTAGAGCAGAGTCCTATTGGATATTCTCCTTGGGCAGTTTGGCCCCAAAAGGCCTGAATCATGAACTGGAATTATATGCCTTCTAATATGATTGTAGACAAATGAATACATATGGATGCTTGCATTAGAGGTTTCATGTACCTATTAACTATTTTTAACCAGTTCTTTCACATTTATTCTATTTTTATTAATATTATTAATATTCAAACTGGATTTTTACTTTATCTATAAGGGGTATTTATATATAAGTAATTTTAATCATTATCCTCACTAGTTATACTAATATTTGGTATGCAATAGAACAACGTTTATAACCAATATTAGTATTGTGAAATGCATACATAGAGGCTGTTTATTACTATTTTTATTAGCCATATATACATTATGTGGTTTTATAAATATTTTTTTTTTTTTTAAGATAGATGCATTTGCCTTCCCCTACCATATTCTCTATATTCATATTTTCGATATCTGCTTTTTGCATGAGTATTCGCAGTAGGTGGAACATATTTTATTTTTACGCGCATAGTTTTTCTTTATATTTATATTTGTATTCGATTTTATTCATATTAAAATGTTAAAAAATTTATCAGCATAATAAAGTTACAGTTTTTAACATTCCTTATTATTCTCAATATTACAACCCATTTTGTGAGGTTTACGCTATGGCTATTCTTTTCTCTTTCTTTTTAAGTGTATGATATTATTTTAATCATTAATTAGCCTTCTACTGGGAGGGTGGGGGTGAGTGTTCAATCCAAGAGTTAAACAGGTGTTTGAACATATACACACTATATATGACAGCTATACTGGGTGGGCAGTAACCCTGATGAAGAAGCACGTTTTGCTTTGAAACGCGTAGGTTTTTGGCCCCAGCTAGACTCCGTAGCCTTAGCCTGTGACGTCACACGCTGTCAGTGCAGGACAGTGTCGGCCCCCCTCAGCTGTGCATCCAGGACGCTACCGGCCGGAGCTATCCTGGCTCTGCCCAGATCTTTTCTTTACTTGCACCCCAGTCAGCCAGCTCATTCACTTCATCCTCCCAGCTTCTCACCTGGTTATCCAGCATTTCTGTGGATCATTCACTGTGATCAGCACAGCACCTTCATTCAGCAGAGCTAGGGTAAGTTTGTATAAGTCCTTTACCGTTCATCAGTGTATCTTGCTGTGGTAGATCTGTATTTCCTGCACGCTTTGAGTATCGGGCTTATGCGTGAAAGGCAGGACTTTCACTTTCACTTTTACGTTATCATCTGTGAATCGTCCTGTGAGCGCGGTGCCTTTCTCTATTTACTTATTTAACCCTTTTTTGGCAGAACAAGCACAGCTTCTGTCTAGGCACCAGCAGCCCTCCTTTTCTATTGGTAGCGCCGGTGTAAATCTGTATACTAGATTGCAAGCTTTGTCGATTCTGTGGGTGGCGGTGCATGGCCGTTTTTAGTTGTGCTAGCGATTTGTCAGCTTAATTCCGTTAACGAACGAGACTCCGGCATGACCCCGCGGTCCGCGTCCAGCTTACTAGAAGGACACGCGAGGCTCTGGCACGCGATATCGAGCAATAACAGGTCTGTCATGCCCTTACATGTCCGGGGCTGCATGCGCGCTACACTGAAAGGACCAGCGTGTGTCACTTACAGGTGCGGATAACCCGCTGAACCCAGTTAGTGATGGGGATCTGGGATTTCAATTCTTTCCCAGTAAGTGCAGGTCAACCGGAATTTCGTAATTAGGCCTAACCGGCATTCCAGAAAGAATGTGAAAAAATTAATTGTCCAAAACACAGGTGCTGTAGCTTGCTTAACAGCTGGGCTCCTCTGCTGAGTAGCACGCAGTTCTTACATAAACAGGCGGCATTGCTTGGTTCACGGGTGGGCAACTCTGCTGAGTAGCAGACAGTGCTTACATAAACAGGCGGCATAGCTAGGTTCACGGGTGGGCTCCTCTGCTGAGCAGCAGACACAGGTACTAGGCCTAAAGTATTGACTGGGCTAAATGGAGTTAAAAAATGGTTCTTACATAAACAGGCGGCACAGCTTGGTTCACGGGTGGGCTCCTCTGCTGAGTAGCAAACAGTGCTACAAGGCCCAAAAGGATTTTCTGGACAAGATGTGGCAAAAAATTATTAGAAACACACACGGTGTAGCTCCTTGACAGGTGCACTACACCGCTGGCTACCAGACACCGCTACTATGCCATGAAACTGTCTATTAACATTTAAAACGATTATTAATGTGAAAATAAAGATACGCTTTTGGTGAACGAACCGTTCTCGAACGGAACCTCGAACAGTCGAATTTTAAGCAAAGTGTTCGAGTTCGACAAATGGCTCGAACACCGCCCAAAACAACTCGAATTTGATCTTGGCGAACAGGTCGACTCGAACACCGCTCATCTCTAATCAGGAGGCAGACTCAGAGGGTCTCAGGCCCAGAATGGATTCGACAAGATTGTAGAAAGTTGAGAAAGGGTACAGTTTCACCGGATAACAGGTATATATGTAGCATAGTTTAAACATTAAAAATCTATGTCTATATTTCAGGAGGCAGACTCAGACGGCCTCAGGCCCAGTATGGATTCGACAAGATTGTAGAAAGTTGAGAAAGGGTACAGTATCACTGGATACCAGGTATATATAGCATAGTTTAAACATTAAAAATCTCCGTGTATATTTCCGTAGTCCGACAAAGACACTCACAGCCTCAGTATGGATTAGACAAGAATCTAAAAAGTAGAAAAAGGGTAATGTATTCGAAGCGTACACCAGTATGCACTGTTGGGGTATTTTTCAATCTTCATATATATTTCAGTCTCAGTAAGACAGTCCAGACTCTCCACAAGAGGAAACGAGATGGATACAAGTACAGACGGAAAGTCGAGTGATTGCAGAAATTTTGGAATTACTAATCACGGGAAAAACTCCCGGGAGAATTCTCTGAGGCGACGCTGACCCTCAATTACTTTGTGGAGACATCGAAAACAGTTCTTGTGAAGAAAGGTTTGCTGTATCGCAGTACCGTGGATCCCATCACCGTTACTCATCTCCATCAAATTGTGATCACAGGGAGAGATGTAGACATTGTCCTCACTGCCTATCATGATCTGTCCGGTAACTTTGGAGTGCAAAAGACAGAAGTCTCAGGCCGTAGGCAATTTTATTGGATTGGCATGAGAGGACACATTTAAAAATGTGGGCAGGAATGTCACACGTCTGTGAGTAGGAAAACCGTGAAAGCTGATGATAAACCACCACTGCATCTCATTGTGAGTCGACGTCCATAACAAATGGAAGCCATTGATCATCTGAAGATAGAGCCCAGCATGACAGGGCATAGCTACGTCTTAACCATCATCTATCAGTTCACCAAATTTGTATTGGCAGTCCCAATGAAGGATTTAACAGCCCAGACTACACAGCGGTGGAGCAGGGAGAGGTAAGTATTGCAAGTGCTGGGGCTCTGTGCACCCCCACCGTCAGAGACACTGTATTGTACTATGAGGGACCCAGTGCCAGTGCCGTCACCCAAGAGTGGGCCCACCCACCTGTCCAGGGCAACGGCACTCGCACGGTTGCGTGCGCCAGGTGGTGACCCCGGCCCTGGGGGGGGAGGCAGCCCAGTTAGGGAGGTTGAAAAAATGGCATATGTTGATGTTGGACATTCAGCAGCTGAAAATGGAGGAATTGGAAGTCCGAGGAAGAGGAGGACAAAAGCAAGCCATTTTTCTGGCAACCTACATGTCAGCAGGGGAAGGGGAAGGTGGGACAAAATCCTTTGAAACCCATGCATGGTTCATTTTAATGAAGGTTAGATCATCAACATTTTGGGTCGACAGACGGGTCCTTTTTTCTGTCAGGATTGATCCAGCAGCACTGAAGACCTGTTTCGGATAGCACACTAGCAGCACGACAAGCAAGCTCCTGTAAGGCATATTGTGCCAATTCAGGCCAGGTGTCCAGTTTATAGGCCCATTAGTCAAAGGGGAATTACCTCTAAGGGAGAACATCGATATGGGAGGAGAAGTAGTTTGTAACTATAGTTGACAACTGCTGTCTCCTGTCACTTTCAATCGATGCAATATTACCAGTCGTGTGAGCGGTACTTGAAAAATCAGTCCACAACATGGTCATGAAACCCGTGTCCAACGCCACTTTGGCTGTGTGCACCACAAACACCTCTTCCATGTTGCCCCCTACGGCTCGTGGGAGAACCATCACCGCCGCTGTGTGCTGGGAATGCCTCAAACAAATGTTTTACCAGAGTTGCTTGTTTGTTAGCCAATATTAGCTCTAGGTTCTCCTGTGGCATGATGTTTTGGAATTTGCCTTTATAGCGTGGATCCAGGATGCTAGCCAACCTGTAGTCGACATCGTTCATCATTTTGGCAATGCGGTGGTCCCTTTTTAGGATCTGCAAGGCATAATCACACATGTGAGCCAATGTTCCAGGTGTCAATGATGCACTGCTAGTGCTGGGTGGAGTAGCACTTTCTGGCAAATCAACATCCCTCCAGTCACGCACAAACCCTGTACCTGACCTGGCCACGCCAACATTTTCTCTTGCCCCCTGAGAAGCATCCTCCTCCTCTTCTTCCTCCACCTCGTCCAGGAGAGTTCCCTGAGCAGACAATGGCTGACTGTCATCAAGGCTTCCCTCGTCCTCTTCCTCCTCGGCTGCAGATACCTGCTCCTTAATGTGTGTCAAAGTTGGAATGAGCAGACGCATAAATGGGATGCTCATGCTTATGATGGCATCGTCTGCGCTTACCAGCCGTGTGCATTCCTCAAAACACTGAAGGACTTTACAGAGGTCTTTCAGCTTCGACCACTGCACACCTGTCAACTCCATGTCTGCTCTCAAAGTGCCTGGCCGTGTATCCTCCCACAAATGCATTATGGCCTGCCTCTGCTCGCACAGCCGCTCAACCATGTGCAGGGTGGAGTTCCACCTTGTTGCAACGTCGATAATTACGCAGTGTTTGGGAAGGTGGAGAAATCGCTGCAGCTTCTGCATACGACTGGAGTGTACGGGCGACCGGCGGATGTGCGAGCGCAGTCTTCGCACCTTATGGAGCAGGGCTGTTAACTCTGGAAAATTATTGAGGAAGCACTGCACCACCAGGTTCAAGGTGTGAGCCAGGCAAGGTATGGGCTATGGCTGCCACAAAATTCCGGTCGTTATCACTAACTACCTTGCCTGCCTCAAGATGTAGACTGCCCAGCCATGACTCAGTTTGTCGCTGCAAGTAGTCGGCCAGTACCTCCGCAGTGTGTCTGTTGTCGCCCAAACACATCATCTTCAACACAGCCTGCTGACGCTTACCACTAGCTGTTCGATAGTGGGACACCTCGTGTGCAACACTGGCAGCTGCGGATGGAGTGCTCGTGCGACTGCGCACTGTGGACGAGCTTTCGCTTCTGGAGGAGGAGGGTCAAATGCCTACAGCCAACTGTTTCCTATACCGTGGGCTAGGCAGCACTGTCCCACCGCCGCTGTCCCCTGTGGACCCTGCATCCACCACATTAACTCAGTGCGCAGTGATGGACACGTAACGGCCCTGGCCATGGCTACTGGACCATGCATCTGTTGTGAGGTGCACCTTTCCACTCACTGCTTGAGTGCATGGACAATGCGGTCTTTCACGTGCAGGTGGAGGGCTGGGATGGCTTTTCGAGAAAAGTGCCAACTGGGTAGGTCATAGCGTGGTACTGCGTAGGCCATGAGCTCGCGGAAAGCTTCACTTTCAACCAACCGGTAGGGCATCATCTCTAATGAGATTAGTCTGGCAATGTGGACGTTCAAACACTGTGTACGCGGATGAGAGGATGAGTATTTTCTTGTCCTACTGAGAGTCTCTGGTAGGGTGAGCTGGACTTGAGAGCTGCATATGGTGGAACTAGCAGTGGACATGGCGGACTGAGAGAGGGTTGGTGATGGTGATGGTGGTCTTGCAGTTGGCCTAGATTCAGTCTTTCGTAGCAATAACATTGTGATTCCCTGACTGCTTTGGCCTTGCAACGACACCTCAACATTTGCTGCTGGTGGTGTGCTAACCGGTGGGCTTACAGTGGGGGAAGTGATGTAGCGTTGCTGACTACCTTCATTCGAGCAGGTGCACATGCGGTACGTGAGATTTGGTAGTCCTTCCACGCTTGCAAGTGCATGGTGGTTAAATGTCTAAGCATGCAACTGGTATTCAAATTTCTCAGATTTTTCCCTCGGCTAAAGGCCCTTTTTTTTTTTGAATCAGATCTTTTTTATTAAACATTCAGGAATCAATACAGAAAGAATATGACATCTTATATAGCTAGTAAAATTTACATTGAGAGCAAATATTATTTAAAGGGTAAAACTCTTCCTGTGTAAGAATAAATAAAAAGAAGAAATCTCAAAACACAGATATTTGCATAAAATTGAGCCTATAAACAACATGGCTCCACAAATAAACAAAAATCAAAATTATACATCAGTGCCTCATTTCAGCGGGAAAACCATCCCCGCCAGCCGCGCCACTCCGCATCATATTTCGCCCCCCCCCGCCCCCCACGGATATCAGGTCCAATCCACCCCAGCTCCCTCCCACCGCGCCACTCAAAATCTACTTCGCCACAAAGGGCACTAGACTTTATTTTCACCCCCCAAGCATCCCCTCATCGCAAGCACAACAGCAACTGGTCCAACATCGCATCCCGTACCAGTGCGCCCGAGGGGAGACCCGGTGACTCCATCCATGGCTGCCAAATTTTGTAAAACTTTCTTAATGCATTTCTTTTTAAATAAGCCCCCCTTTCCAATCTGATGACATTATTTAGTTTATTTTTAAGCTCTGACAATGTTGGTGGCATAGGATCCAACCAATGATATGCAAGTATCTTTCTTGCCTGATACAGGATGCGTGCTATTCCCAGGGCCACTGCAGAGTCCGGGTCAACCCCCTCCTCCCACAAATTCAACAAACATAGACGAGGTGACGGTCGTATTGTGATATGGTATACTTGGGCTATGAGTCCCAGGGTCTGCCTCCAGAAATCCCCAATGTGCCCGCACTCCCACATAACATGCATCAAGTGGGCATCATCCTGCCCACACCTAACACATTGTGTATTGGGCCTAAGTCCCATTTTAAATAATAAGCTGGGTGTTTTATATACCCTGTGAATGAGATATATTTGCGAAAGCCGCTGGCACTCAGAAACCGCCATTTTAGGGACCTGTTCTAGAATATCGGACCACTGGTCCTCCGTCAGGGGGCCAACGTCCCGTTCCCACTTATTCTTAGCAGCAGTCAGTGGATATGTCTCCAGATGGGCAGGTAATAATCTTTTATATAATTCAGAGATAAGTCCCCTAGAAGACTCAGATGTAAGTAGCATATGTAGTGTTTGATTATGTGTCACTATCACCGGATTTGTCCTTCTCTGTTTTTCCAATGCATGTCTTAGCTGTAAGTACTGATAAAAGAAGACGTGCGGGAGGTGAAATTCTGTTCTCAATTGTTCAAAACTCTTAAGAGTATTATTTTGCAAAATTTGTGACACCAGATAAATCCCTTTATCTTCCCATCTTCCGAACCCCACCAGCTTTTTGATCTCTTGCAAATCCGGATTTCGCCACAATGGCCACAATTCCGTAGGCCCATTTATCTTCAAAAGAGACTTACCCCTATCCCACACCTTGAAAATCATAGCCAACGTGGGGTATCGTGCCCCATTTATCTGCCGTCTTCCCACCTCCAACCGGCACCCTGGATATTTCCATACCGATCCTTCCCTCACAATATCACCACCATTGTCACACGCCCCGTCTCTACCCCAACCCCTAAGATGTTGCATCTGGGAGGCTATAAAGTAAATGAATGGGTTTGGCACCGCCAATCCTCCCTCCTCCTTCCCTCGCTGCAGTATCTCCAAGCGAATCCTAGCCTGTTTTTTCTTCCAAATTAATTCCCGGAATAATGTATTTATTTTTGCAAAAAAGTCCCTACAGATCCACACCGGAGAATTATGTATCAAATATAATAATTGTGGCATCATTACCATTTTGATTAAGTTAGATCTACCAATATTCGACAACGGCAGGCGACACCAAGTATGTACTTTTGCTCTAAATCGCTGCAACAGGGGCTCCAGATTCAGAGCCCGAAAATCCTTCGGGGCAGGACTAACAATTATACCCAGATACCTAAACCTCCGAACTACAGGGACCGGTATCTGCAAATCTGAGAAATCCGCCGGGAGAGGGTCTATCGGCATTAAAGCTGATTTGGACCAATTAATCCGAAGACCAGACCTCAGCCCAAATTCTCGAATGACCTCCATTGCCGGCAAAATCGAGGAATGTACCTTATCTAAATATAGAAGTAAATCATCCGCGTACAATGATATCCTCAACTCCACAGTTCCACATCTGAATCCCATTATTTCTCTGGACTTCCGAATTGCAACTGCCAATGGCTCCACCGCAGTAGCAAATAGCAAGGGCGAGAGCGGGCACCCCTGTCTAGTACCTCTCCCAAGAGGAAAATACTCAGAGACCCTGCCATTAGCCCCAACCTTCGCCACCGGCGAGCCATACAACAGCCTCACCCAATTTATAAATCTGTGTCCAAAGCCCATTTTCCGAAGTACCGCCCACAAAAAACCCCACTCCAAACTATCGAACGCCTTAGCGGCGTCTAAGGACAAAATTGCTCTTCCCCCCAACTCCCCAGAACTATGTTGAATCCCCAAGTATAGTTTCCTAAGGTTCATAGATGTGGCTCTGCCTGGGATAAATCCCGTCTGATCCTTCTGTATAACAGATGAGATAACTCGGGACATCCTATTGGCGAGTACCTTGGCCAATAATTTAACATCTGTTGATAATAGGGAAATCGGGCGATATGAATCCGGAACCTCTGGATCCTTTCCGGGCTTTAATATTAAAACTATCAAAGCTTCCCTCATAGATGGCGGGAGGACCCTCTGCCTTTCAGCCTCTTCAAATACCTTAAGTAGCTTAGGTAGCAGTAAGGGTGCATAGGTTTTGTAAAACTCGCCAGGCAGGCCATCCATTCCTGGAGCCTTTTCATTTTGCATCTGACCAAGCGCCTCCTCCAACTCCTCCAACAGGATGTCCCGATCCAATGAATCCCTATCGCTATCAGCCAATGCAGGGAGAGAGAGCGCATCCAGGTACTGCTCAATCTCAGTCTCCGTGAGACTGCAATCTGATGTGTATAGTCGCATATAATACCTCCTTATCTCACTCACTATGTCCGCACTGTCTGTCACAGGACCACCCGAGTCCGTTTTTAGCCTATTGATATATGAAGATCCGTCCTGTGCTCTAATGACCGTGGCCAATAAATGTCCTACTCCCTCCCCCTCTATAAAATATTTTTGTTTGAGGAAATAACGTTTATTTGCTGCCGCCGACATGAGGTTTTCCCTGAGCGACCCCTGTGCCTTCTCCAAAGCTTTTTTAGTTTCCTCTGTCGGGTTGAGTATCACCGCAGCCTCCGCAACAGACACCTCCTGGATCAGACTATGGGTGTAGCGTCTATTTTGGCTTTTCCGTGTGCATATTTCTCTAATATATAAGCCCCTGACATAGGCTTTCATGGAATCCCAGACTATGTGTGATGATGCAGAGTACTCATTAAGTTGAAAATATTCTAGAATGGCATCATGCAAAGATCCCCCTATAAGCTGGATCCAGAAGGGATTAAGCTTCCAGATAGGTCTAGATAGGGTGAGGGGGTGTCCCCATGAAAGTGTGACATGTAGCGGCGAGTGATCAGATACACTTCTAGGCAGGTAGGCCACCCCTCGTACATATGGGGTCATGAGTGTATTCCCAATGGCCAGGTCTATCCGTGACATAGCGTGGTGGGAGCTAGAGTAGCAGGAAAACTGTCTGGCTGTGGGGTTTCGGACACGCCAAAGATCTACCATACCCAGCTCCACTAACGTTCTAGCAAATGAGGTTGAGGCTGCATCCTCTGATATGTTTCCCGAATGCAACTTATCCAAATAGGGATGCAAATATGTATTAAAATCTCCTATTAGAAGAGTCGGCGCAGGGGGAAAGGAACCCAAAATAGACAAGATTCTTTTTACTGGTTCGACTGAATAGGGCGGGGGGATGTATATGGCAACCAAAATAAATTGTATACCGTATAACGTGCAAAGCAAACATACAAATCTGCCCCCAGGGTCAACCACTGATTTAGTACATGAGAAGGGGATGGACCTGTGCACCAGCACACTGACACCCCGCGCATGGGTCGAGTACGTGGAATGATATTCATGTGAAACCCATCCCTTTCTTAGCCAATGAATATTATCTTTCACCATGTGGGTCTCAGACATACACAGGATAGCCGGGAGAAATTTCTGCATATTAGTAAATATAGCACATCTCTTATTTGCATCCCCGAGCCCCCTAACATTCCACGCTACAATATTAAGTGATATCGCCATAAGAGCAGACTAAAAAATTAGAAATCGGAACATACTCCACTCCCGAGGGAGAGAGGCAATCTCCACCATCCCTCAGTACAATGAATTGGGCGACACGGCTGACGCACATCACATCCCACAGAACAATTAGGGAATACAACAACAAACGAAAAAAACAAAGGAGGGAGAGGGAGCACTGCACACCAGTGCACAGCACCCCTACCCCCAAACACAAGTGTAACTTGCACATTTCTCTCAAATAGAGAGAATCAGGGCTAGAAAACTCGCCCAGAGTCCATGCAGGGAGAAGGGTCCACAGCTTGTCACTGTAACGAGTGTCCACAGCAATCCGGTCAGCTCCCGCCCTGAATCCGAAATGGAATGAACAGTAGTAATTATACCAGCATAGCGTCCTAGACAAAAAGGAGTAACAACACCTGGTGGCGAAAAAAGGGAGAACTTCAAGTATTCTTCCTCCTCATGGACCTCTCATTAATATCCAGCCAGGACAGCGCCATTCCCGCCGTATCAAAAAAGTGCGTTTCTCCATTCACATCAATCCGCAGTCTAGCAGGGTACATCATGGAATATGTCACCTGTAAGTCACGTAGGCGTTTTTTAATCTCAATAAATTGCGCCCTTTTACGCTGCACCTCCAGGGAAAAATCAGGGAAAATGGAGACTTTCCTCCCATTAATAGCAAGTTCCTTAATGTCTCTGGATCTGCGCAGGATAGCATCTCTATCTTTAAAGTGTAGGAGCTTAAGCAAGATGGGACGCGGGGGTGCTCCCGGCGGGGGGGCACACGTAGGGACCCTGTGTGCTCTCTCAATAGTAAAGAATGGGGACAAAACATCTTTACCAAAGGTGTCCATTAGCCATTTTTCAAAAAAGCCAAGTGAGTCAGTCCCCTCCGTCCTCTCCGGAACCCCCACCAGTCGCAGATTACTTCTACGGGAGCGGTTCTCTAAATCATCCACCTTGTTCAGCAGTATTGTAATATTTTGCGTGGCTTTTCCCAGCTCCCGTGTTATTGGTGGCAATTTATCCTCCGTCGCACCAACACGCTCCTCCAGTTCCCCCACCCTGGCAGTCACCCCTCGCAGCTCTTGTTTAATACAGGCCATGTCCTTGGTGACAATCTCCATTTGATTACTTAGAGTGGCCAGTGTGGTATTGCAGGAGTTAATTGCTGCGAGGATTTCTCCCAGTGTGGGCTCAGCAGTCACAGACTCCGGCTGCTCCCCATCCCCCACTCCTTCCTCCTCCAGCACAGGCCCCTGTGTCTGCACGTGTTGGGCTGAAGGGGGGCCCAGTTTACTCACTGTTCCCTCCCTGGAGAGATGATCCTCCAGCTCCACGCTGCATCCAGCGTCTGCCTCAGTCTGTGCACTGGGCGATCGAGCAGCAGCAGGAGGCACCCTTGCATATCGTTCCAGCCTGCCAGCAGCTCCCATCGCTCCACTACCAGCCGACTTGTTGTTTGCTGGTGCCATCCGGGATGTAGCAGAGGCGCGCCCCGGCGTCTCCTTATCTTTTTTACTGCTGCGGTTCGACATGGCCCAAGGATCCTCCGCTGTCTAAACGCCCAGGGAGATATTGCAGCCCTCCAGGTCAGTGGGACTCGTCAGCAGTGCCGGTAATCAGGATTTATTGTCGGATCCGGGCAGGAGCTCTCTCACTCCACGTCCTCCCTACATGAGGTCCAGGCCACGCCCCTAAAGGCCCTTTTACATTTAGCGATGCACCAGCGATCCGACCAGCGATCCCACCCGGTCAGGATCGCTGGTGCATCGCTAAATGATCGCTAGTGAGCTTTCATACAGAAAGATCTCACAGCGATGCAGCAGCGACGCAGCGCACGATACTTACCATTCACACACAGCGATCCTGACGTCCTCCCGCCCGCGTCCAGCGTCGCTCGTCGTCACAGCAGGAAGCCCAGCAGGAAGCGCCCGACGAGAAATGGAGCCGGACATTCTCGCGCGATCAGCGATGGACAGCGGGGGAGCCGGTCGGAGGTAAGTATCACACATAGCGATATCGCTAGCAATATCGCTATAACGTCACAAAACCAGTGACGTTTTAGCGATATTGCTAGCGATATCGCTTAGTGTAAAACCCCCTTAAAGGTCTTTGCGCACTTCTTACAGATAACCTTTGCCTGATCATTAGGATTTTGTTCAAAGAAGTGCCACACTGCACTCTTCCTACTATGGAAGACATTTTGAGGCCTTGCATGCTGTGCTAATTTGACCGTCTGGCCAAGCTGTCCTGCAACCCTTTGGGTTTTTGTAAACCATTTCTGGATTGCTACGGGCCTGCCAGATAACAGCTGTTGCAATGTCGATGCCTGCTGCGGATCCTCCTCCTCTTCTGAGCTATTGGCAGCGGAACCCTCTTCCCCCAATGGATGCCAATCTGGGTCAACAACTGGGTCATCCATCACCTCCTCTTCAATTTCATGTGCACCTTCCTCTGTCACCGTGTAAGGTGGTATAGTATGCGGGAAGGGGCACCTGAGTTTCATCAGGGTCAGATTCTGGCTCAGTACACTGCGAGGACAATGTAGTGCTCTGAGTGAATGTACCAGCAGAAAAATCTAGCAGTGGCTGTGCATCAGTGCACTCCATGTCCGATTCATCTTGGACTGGGGAATTCATGATTTGACTTGATAACCCAGGCATGGTATGTGAAAAGAGCTCCATGGAGTAATCTGTAGTGTGGCCTGCTGCATCCTTCACTTTTGATAGGGGTGAAGGACACAAGGAAAGGTGTTGTTCCTGACCAGGAGCCTCCACTGACGACTCTGTGCTTTTATTTTTTGAAACTTCAGAAAAGGAGGCGATAGAGCTGGAGGCTGTGTCAGCTATGTAAGCCAAAACTTGTTCCTGAAGCTCCGGCTTTAAAAGCGGTTTACCTACTCCCAGAAAAGGGAGCCTTCGAGGCCTTGTGGAGCCAGATGATGACGCAGGCTCAACACCTCCTGCCTTAGTGGCAAAACCACAATAGCACCTACCAGCAGATGCACCACCACCCCCATCAGTACCAGCTGGCAACCCCCGCCCACTTCCACGGTCTCTTCCACCATACTTCCTCATATTTGGAAAAATGTACCCAAAATAGCACCAGCTATATGGTACTGTAAAACAAGGTACAAGGTGTATATAGTATTGGGGAGAATTTGAATCTCCCTAGAGATTTTAGGAGGCTGAACTATTATCTCAGGCCCACTATAGATTACACCTCAATTTAACAGGCTGAACTTGGCTGGTGTATGACAAAGTACAAGGTGTATATAGTATTGGGGAGAATTGGAAGCTCCCTAGAGATTTTAGGAGGCTGACAATGATGCTCTCAGTCTAAGTATGGCAGCAGGCAGCCTAATAAACCGGACTGCTGCACACAAAAGTGTGGAAAAATGAACGTTTGGTAACTGTGCAGAAAAGAGGAAGAAAAGTATTTTTGCTTTTAAAAAAGCAGTTTGCACAGCAGTGTGCAAACAGCAATGCAGCTACCAGGGAGCCTTATAAGGCAGCCTAATAACCAACAGAGCTGATGAACAAAAAATATAGCCTCCCCTGTCACTGCACACAAACTGTTGTGTTGTACAGTGGAAATCGCTAACAGCAGAAGCAGTTTTTTTGTTCTTCTTCCCTGCCTAACGCTCTCCCTTATTCAGAATCAGCAGCTGCAACCTCTCCCTAATGCTAATATCGGCAGAAGTAACATGGCGGTCGGCATGCACGCCCTTTTATAGCCCCTGTGACACCACACAAAGCCAGCCAATCACTTGCATGCCCTTCTCAGATGGTGGTCACCGATGCCCATGTCATCGCGTTGCCCACAGTGTGCGTCCTCCATCATTGGCTGAAAAAGGGCGCTGGAAGCATCATTTGAAACGCGACTTTGGCGCTCTGGTCGCCGACCTCGTGGCCGACCTCACGCTATGGTCGGGTTTCGTTTCATCAAACCCGACTTCAGCGAAAGTCGGCAACTTATGAATTTGACCGACCCGTTTCGCTCAACTCTAAACAGAACAGTTACATCTCAGACATACCGGCATCCAGTGTCATCATTGCAGCGATGTAAACAGACTGAAGGAAACAATGGACGCCTGAGTGATGGAGTGGAAATATGTCATAAAGATGGAATGCAGCCAGAACTCAATGTGTTTTGTGTCCTTTCCCCAGAATCTGCCATCTACACCAGGGGTCTCAAACTCGGCAGAGTAAATGGGCTACACATAAAAAAATTTGAGCTGGGGGGCAGCATTCCTTTCAAACTTAATACACCCCGTACACGCGCGGCTCCGCACACCTCGTACACACGCTGTTCCGATCCGTACATCTCATACACACAGAGCTCCGTACACCTCGTACACACACATGGCTCCACTCCGTACACACACGGCTCCGCACACCTCGTACACACACGCGGCTCCGCTCCGTACACCTCGTACACACACGCGGCTCCGCTCCGTACACCTCGTACACACACGCGGCTCCGCTCCGTACACCTCGTACACACACGCGGCTCCGCTCCGTACACCTCGTACACACGCGGCTCCGCTCCGTACACCTCGTACACACGCGGCTCCGCTCCGTACACCTCGTACACACGCGGCTCCGCTCCGTCCACCTCGTACACACGCGGCTCCGCTCCGTCCACCTCGTACACACACAATTCCGCTCCGTCCACCTCGTACACACACAATTCCGCTCCGTCCACCTCGTACACACACGGCTCTGCTCCGTCCACCTCGTACACACACGGCTTCGATCTCTACACCTCGTACACACACGGCTCCGCTCCCTACACCTCGTACACACACGGCTCCGCTCCCTACACACACGGCTCCGCTCCGTACACACACGGCTCCGCTCCGTACACCTCGTACACACACGGCTCCGCTCCGTACACCTCGTACACACACGGCTCCGCTCCGTACACCTCGCACACACACGGCTCCGCTCCGTACACCTCGTACACACACGGCTCTGCTCTCTACACCTCGTACACACACGGCTCTGCTCCGTACACCTCGTACACACAGGGCTCTGCTCCGTACACCTCGTACACACAGGGCTCTGCTCCATCCACCCTGTAAACCCCTCCTGACCCCACGCATAAACTTACCTTCATTCAGTACCATGACAACCAGCACACAGCAGCATCAGTCCTGCACATACTGAGGCCCCTGATCATGTGACCCCACTGACTCCTCCCCCTCCTGTGACCTCATCACAGGCCCTGTGCAGTGTGTGCACACAGAACAGCCAATGCCATCGCCGCTCCGGAATGCGCGCCCCGCCTTCCCCCGCCTCAGGGAGTGAGACATGTGGTGCACAGTGGGCCGCAGATGCTTGCCTCAGAGGCCGCATGTTTGAGACCCCTACTCTACACGGATAATGGTGCAGATTATTAATACAGATGTTCTGGTCACAGGGACTCTGGAAATACCAAGTGCAATGACACTGGGAGGGTCCCGGGGAGACATGTGCGCTTCTCTCTATTCATTGGAGGAGAAACGAGCGCGGCTCTAACTGGTGACAATGCAGGAAGACGAGAGAATCGCTAACATTTTCTACCCTCATCGTGACAGGTTCCCTTATATGAAGCCCAGAATGACGAATGCAAATGTCCTAGCGCCTGCGCCCAGTAATGGGGAATCTCCAGCACCTACCTCCACCTGCAGGGGGCGCTATCTCCGGGAATGGAGGGGTTACTGCCCCCTGTGCAGCCCAGTAATGGGGAATGTCCAGCACCTACCTCCACCTGCAGGGGGCGCTATCTCCGGGAATGGAGGGGTTACTGCCCCCTGTGCAGCCCAGTAATGGGGAATCTCCAGCACCTACCTCCACCTGCAGAGCCGCACACCACATATATGGCTGCTCTGTGCGCACAGGACCTGGGATGAGGTCACAGGAGGGGAGGAGTCAGGGTCACATGATCAGGGGCCTCAGTATATACAGGACTGTGCTGGCTGTCCTGGTGCTGGAGGAGCGGAGTCCAGGCAGCGCACACAGGGGGCACGTTCCCGTAGAGCGACCACTTGCTCAGGAGACTTTAGAGCATTTATTGAGAGATGTACCAGCTCCATAAAACAGAAAACCAGTATAATATGAGAAAGTATAACAAGGTGCTCAGCAATCAGACGTGCGTGGATTTGACTGTGAAATTTTCTGTGCGGATTCTTCCTCTCTTGGCAGAAAACGCCGTTGGAAATCTGCATGTTTTTTTACTTGTGTTTGATGCTGATTTTCATGTGGATTTGTATGCGTTTTTGTAAGCTAAATAAAGATCTGCTATTTAACAAAAAAATTGTGATGTCATTTCTTTGTCCAACCTCTTCTTTTATATACTCCATTGAATACCATTGTCGGGATCCCTCAGATTACTCTTTCATCTGAAGGACCGATGTTCTTAGGTGTGAAGCACCATATGTCTCTAATCAATTGCTCCGTCGAGAAGGATAACACAGACACGGCTGTATAATACCACTCAGGATGCCTCTCAAGACGCCTCTGGCTTATCAGTTAGGCTTCCGTCTTTTATAGTAAAGAATTTAGACATTTACAGACATGCGCAGTACAAATGATTTTACAACTTGTTTTCTACAAAGAAAGTCACTTAGGCGAAAAAGCAGAGGTATTTGACCTTGGTTCACAAGGGAGATGTCTGAGACATCTCCTCGAAGAACAGATAAGGTTTTAAACAAGAGAATGCAACATAGACAGAACTCAATTTAACTCCTTCAGTTCCTATCATTCCCCCCTTTGACATCTTCATTTTCCACAATCTGGAACACTGGATCCTGCAACAACAGCGGATAGTGGCTCGTTCACCAGGTACTCTCCCAGGCCGACGGGTTGCCCAAGGGAGACAGGTCTTCTACCTTCTCCATCCCCCAGATACTGAAGCCACGTCCATCATTGCAAGAGTACGCTCCTTCATGCCAGAAATGAGATGTCAATCTAGGACTCAAGGGAATAATAGTTAAATTCTCGTTGTTTACAGTCAAACTTCCTTATCTATTTCTACATATTTTCTTGCATACAGAGATACACCAAAAAACAAGTTTCAATAGCACATATATTACGAAGATACAAACAACAATGATTTTGGACAGCAACGGTGGTGTTCAATATATCCAATATATCCCATATTTGGTCATCTAAGTAATCTGTAGCCCTGACTAATTTATCCCACATTTGAGTAATCATAGGATAAATAAAAATAGAACTGACAATTTTATTGGCCACACTCATCTGCACTATATGTGGTCTCCCAGAGAGGCGAGGTGTATTGTCAGCAGCTCTTTTGTACAACGTGTGTTTAGGTATGCTCTGAGTATTCAACTGGTCATTCGGAATAACAAAGGTAGCTGGAGTCAAACGACCCAGAGTACAAGCACCTTTTACCCCTACTGGCAACCATTTATATGCATTGTCTCCACATACCCAGTACATGTCACTAGGTAGGTCCCATAGGGCTGAATGTTGTAATACCAGTCTATGAACTAAATCTATGAACGCAGATACATTCTGAAGCATACACCAATTTGGAAGTTGTCCTAAAGGGCTACACTACCCTACATCGGGATTTCCACAGGTGGGAGTTCCTTTCTCATATCCAGATGACTCGTTGCAAGGTATATTACCTGAAATATTAAAACAAGTTTCATTATTGCCCTGGGGAAATAAATTGGAATACTCCCAGGACGTATTATGCAACCTTCTTTCTAGCAGTATTGGTTTGAAGGCATCAGTAGAATTCCTGTGGCTAGTTTGCAATGCGATGCATGGATCCAGGTTGGTCGTCCTTCCAACTTAACAGAAGTAGGCATTGTTAGGAGTACTTGGTAAGGTCCCTGATATCGGGGTTCAAGGGTCTTTCTGGAGTGTTTCTTGACATATACGTAATCACCAGGTTGTAGACAGTGAGTTCCTTCCACACTATCTGGATCTCTGTCTGATTCAATTGTTTCAGGGACACCGAATCGTGGTACTAGTTCCATCACCAGTTTCTTTGCAGTGGCTCGAGCTGTAGCCGTTTTCACCGGGTAGGCCTCTGGCCATCCAGAGAAGAGATCTACACATACTAGGATATTTGCATACACTCCTACCTTGGTAGCTGTATGTCGTCAATCTGCCGTCTCTGAAACGGGTAGAGAGGCCTAGGTGTCGCTTTCTTAGGGACTTTTACTGTTTTACCTGGGTTGTGCTGTGCACAGATGAGGCATGATTGTACAAGTTTCGCGGCTGCGCAACTGAAGCCAGGAGCGATCCAGAAGGCATCTACCATGGCACACATGTGACTTTTTGAGGTGTGATTGGGGCCATGTGCTGCTTGCGCCATGATTGGGAACAGGGACTTTGGTGGGCACATTTTATCCTTATTCTCCCATACTCCATTTGAGTTCAGCTCAGCTCCCAGTCTCCCCCGGTGTACCTTCTCTGTTTGGGCAGCCTTTTGCTGGAGGGATTTCAGGACATCTAGACCCAATGTGGCTGGAATACGCTGACTCCCCGCCACCGTCCACTGCTCTCTCTAGGCCGCCTTGTGCTATTTTAGCAGCCTCGTTCGCCCTTCTATTGCCCTCTACCTCCACGGAGTCACCTTTGTGTGTGCTTTTACCTTGACAATGCCAACCTGGACTGGTAACATCAATGCCTCCATCAATTGTTTCACCAGCTCTGCATTTTTAATGGGCTTCGAATCTGTGAAAATATTAGCGACTTTACCTGCAGCGGCTCTACACGCCTCAGTGAGTGCCTTCAACTCTGCCTCCTGCGCCGACATGTGAGGAGAGAGTGGTTCCGCTCGGATTACCTCATGTGAGGATACTACTGCATATCCAGTGTAGAATCGTCCATCCTGGTGGTATCTGGGGCCATCTACAAAAAAGAAACTCAAAGTCTGCATTAGGAACAGGTTTTTCATGAATGTGTGCAAACCCAACTGTCTCCTGACTCATCAGTTCTATGCAGACATGTTCATGCGTCATGTCAAAGTATCCTTCCTCACTTGCCAATACGGTCACCAATTCCCCCTTTTCTGAATCCACAGGCAGGAGGGTGGCTGGATTCAGAACGTTACATCTTTTGAGGAGTGACATACTCAGGAATTAGTAGAGCACACTCAAGTCGGAGCTGTCTGGCCATAGACAGATGTTTTGGTTGAACTTGTAGGAGTATGGCATGGATGTCATGTGGGGAATAGATTGTCAAAAGAAACGTCAGTGTCATCTCACATGCCTTTCCTATTACGTCTCCACTTTTTTCCTTGTGCTCCAGCATACATGACAGGTCGTTTTATTATCCTTGTTTGCTCAATTTCTTTAGCTACCTTAAGGAGGTCTTTTGGATCTACATGTCTCCATTCAGGTCTGGCTGTCTGTACTGCGTCTCGTAAGTCTTTGTTCATACCGTCAATGAATGCATTCACCAGTATTCTAACATCAAGTGGGTTTATGCAAATGTACCCCATGTATGCCCATTTCAGCTGTAACCGTCCAAGGTATATCTCTACTCTCTCTCCTCTTTGCTGTGTCACATTAGTCAGAAGTACAGACTGCTCTGATTGTTCCACTGCAGCCCATTGTCTTAGTGACTCACAGTACGTCTCCCCAGATCGTGCAGATTTATCATCCATGCCCCAAGCCTGATTCTTTGCCACATCTGTGTGTCTTAATTATATGATCTAGTGCGTCACCTGCCTTTAAACTCACCAACCTCTCTAGGTCTGCCCAGGTACACTTATATGTTTGCTGTACTTCCTTTATGTGTCTGTAAAACGGGAATGGTTGGTCTTCAGGGGCAGGCAGCTGCTTCAGCAAAGCTAGCTGGTCAGAGGGGCTCCAGGGATAATACACCTGTATCTTTCTTATTCTAGTCACACTTCTAGGTCCTGATGGGGTTGGTCGTCTGATGTCTACTGTCAGCTTACTCCTCAAGGGCCAATGTCCCCACTACCCACTATCCACACTATTATGTCAGCTTCTTATGATCTTGTCTGGATAGGATTTAGTGCAATTCTCTTAGGTCAGTAGCACAGGTCACACAAGTAGCTATTCAGTCTGGGTTTGTCTGAGTCTGACCACAGTGTTTACAAGTCCATCTGTTTTGTCTGGGTCTCTGGTTACACTTTGTCAATCAAACATTCATAATACACCTTCCATACTGCTGCACATTCTCAAGCATCATTTATTCACTTGCTATTTTCTTCCCTTGTCTGTGCCTTTTTGTACATCCAAACATTCACACTCTGGTATTTTTGCCTTTTTCAATGTTTGTCCCACTTGTTCAATCACACAACTAGAAGCAGGTTCAAACACATTAATGACCAAGCAATCACTTACAATTCCCTTCTAAATTAGGCACCATATCTTACTTTTAACTTCCAATCTTCAATTAAGTACTGTTGCTTTAAAATGCACAAATCTTTCAGCGTGTACCTTACGGATAGAATTACAGAGAATTTTGAGCACAGCTCACACTCAGCAGAGATAAGAGCGAAGGGAGAAGAAACTGCGCAGCGGTATCATTCCCCCCTCCCATCAGAATGCAGCGTCGTCCTTCACAGAATTCTGTAGTTCTTTAGACTTATCAAAATCAATTTCTACAAAGAAACTCAAAATCACGGGATTTCACTGTAAGGGCAGATAACTGTATAATGAGATTAACCATGCCTTGCCCTTTTTCTGGCCAAATGCATTCAGGAAACTTTACAATGTAATGCCACATATAACACGAACTATATCATTACTCAATTCATTCAGTCTCAGATGTAGATTTGAAATATCTATAACGCATCTGTCCGGGATTCCACCACAACTAGAAAGGTCACAAATCTCTTGACACAAAAATGATGTGTGATGATTCATTCATACGTGCTCATTCACTGATTTTTTTTTTTTTTATACTCAATTACTCATCTCTCATCTTATTCAGAGGTTCTCATAGACATATATACAAGGATTCACACAGCCTGCCTATCTTGCACTTTGGATTTGATTAATACTTTTTCCAGGTTCTTTGCTGCACTACTTCCATATCTATCCTCAATTATATCACATAACCGATTTCCTTCTTCAGGTGTCTTTCCCTGACTGTTCCCCATCTTATCTTTTATTCTTATCCTGTCTCTCTTGTTGTCTTCCTGTTAGTCCCCTGCCTTAGGTGGTGTATTGGGTAAGCTCAAGACTAGGCTCTACTATACCTCGTTACCTTCTTCCTAAGGTGCTAACAGGCTAAATGGAGTGTCTGTTCCTCGGTGTACTACATGTTTCGTGTACTTATATGCTATGTAGCATCCGAACAGAAATACTCCCACAACACACAGGATTGTAAATAAAGTGTCCATCTACTGGGGTTCTTCAGTCATATCCTGTCACAGGCTCATTTCACGGTCCTGTGCTCATTCGGTCACACTCTTATCTGTCACAAGGTTTATTCGTAAAGGGTGTTGATTTAAGCTTAGGCGGTGACCTCCCCGAAAGGACGCTGTCACATGACCCAGTTAGGCAATATCACCACTCTTTGAACGAATACCTACTGTGCAGCTTATTTGTCTACTTTCCACAACCTTTCAAATCAAAGTAGCCATTCAACAACCTCCTCTATTTCTAGTGCGGAATCGTCTATTGTGAAAAACTTGTCCGTCCGGGCTGCGCAGTATGAACTGTTCACCCAGCCTTATATTCCGTAATGTCAGACCTCTCCCATTTTGATTTGCATCAGCTCTTTTTCTAAAAATAGCTGTGCACAGACAGAACCTACAGTAACCTCTCATTCGAGCAGAAATTACATATGCGTGTCACACCCGATTTCCTCAGAGTTCTTATATGGACCTGATTTTACGGCCCCCTCCTCTACTAGATTCCCCTTTATACGGACCTTAGTTATAATGATAGATTATGAAGAGCAGAGAAGAGAAAAATTGATCTCTTACCTGGCCAGGTGTTTAGGTCTGCTGTTCACAATTTCATCAGTAACTGGAGTGGTCTGTAGATCGGGTAGTCTTGGAGAGGTGCCTATATCAGGTCCCTGTTTCGGGTGCCAGGAAACTGTCGGGATCCCTCAGATTACTCTTTCATCTGAAGGACCGATGTTCTTAGGTGTGAAGCACCATATGTCTCTAATCAATTGCTCCGTCGAGAAGGATAACACAGACACGGCTGTATAATACCACTCGGGATGCCTCTCAAGACGCCTCTGGCTTATCAGTTAGGCTTCCGTCTTTTATAGTAAAGAATTTAGACATTTACAGACATGCGCAGTACAAATGATTTTACAACTTGTTTTCTACAAAGAAAGTCACTTAGGCGAAAAAGCAGAGGTATTTGACCTTGGTTCACAAGGGAGATGTCTGAGACATCTCCTCGAAGAACAGATAAGGTTTTAAACAAGAGAATGCAACATAGACAGAACTCAATTCAACTCCTTCAGTTCCTATCACCATAATATTATCACATACCATGTTCACATATAATATTTACTCACACAAAACAAATATAAGTGAACTAGCTGTTTCCAGCCAGCTAACGCTCGGCACGCTCATTGCTATCTAATTAACGCTGCTGGTGATTAAACTAAAGTAAATAATGACAACATTCAATAGCGCTTACGCAGGTGGTAAATTAAATTAAAATGAAGTTAATAACAATAATAATCATTAAAAATCTGAATAATACTAATGATACATTTTATTCACAGTGTAAAATCAAAAACAAACTGGATTCAGTAAGATGTGCGTTTTTTATTCGTTCCAGCATCTAAACAAATTTCATAACGAAACATAAATTAAGTTAAAATTTCTCTGTAAACACAAATGTACGTTTACCTTGGCTGAAGTGGTTGAATTACATAGAAAGGAAGTGCTGCGTGTGGTAATGTGTGGGGACAGAGCCTCGTGTTGTAATGTGGGGGGACGGAGCCTCGTGTGGTAATGTGGGGGGACGGAGCCTCGTGTGGTAATGTGGGGGGACGGAGCCTCGTGTGGTAATGTGGGGGGACGGAGCCTCGTGTTGTAATGTGGGGGGACGGAGCCTCGTGTGGTAATGTGGGGGGACGGAGCCTCGTGTGGTAATGTGGTAATGTGTGGGGACGGAGCCTCGTGTGGTAATGTGGGGGGACGGAGCCTCGTGTGGTAATGTGTGGGGACGCAGCCTCGTGTGGTAATGTGTGGGGACGCAGCCTCGTGTGGTAATGTGTGGGAACGGAGCCTCGTGTGGTAATGTGTGAGGACGGAGCCTCGTGTGGTAATGTGTGAGGACGGAGCCTCGTGTGGTAATGTGTGGGGACAGAGCCTCGTGTGGTAATGTGGGGGAACGGAGCCTCGTGTGGTAATGTGGGGGGACGGAGCCTCGTGTGGTAATGTGTGGGGACGGAGCCTCGTGTTGTAATGTGGGGGGACGGAGCCTCGTGTGGTAATGTGGGGGAACGGAGCCTCGTGTTGTAATGTGGGGGGACGGAGCCTCGTGTGGTAATGTGGGGGGACGGAGCCTCGTGTGGTAATGTGGGGGGACGGAGCCTCGTGTGGTAATGTGGGGGATCGGAGCCTCGTGTGGTAATGTGGGGGGACGGAGCCTCGTGTGGTAATGTGTGGGGACAGAGCCTCGTGTGGTAATGTGTGAGAACGGAGCCTCGTGTGGTAATGTGGGGGGACGGAGCCTCGTGTGGTAATGTGGGGGGACGGAGCCTCGTGTGGTAATGTGGGGGGACGGAGCCTCGTGTGGTAATGTGGTAATGTGTGGGGACGGAGCCTCGTGTGGTAATGTGTGGGGACGGAGCCTCGTGTGGTAATGTGTGGGGACGCAGCCTCGTATGGTAATGTGTGGGGACGGAGCCTCGTGTGGTAATGTGTGGGGACGGAGCCTCGTGTGGTAATGTGTGAGGACGGAGCCTCGTGTGGTAATGTGTGGGGACGGAGCCTCGTGTGGTAATGTGTGGGGACAGAGCCTCGTGTGGTAATGTGGGGGAACGGAGCCTCGTGTGGTAATGTGGGGGGACGGAGCCTCGTGTGGTAATGTGTGGGGACGGAGCCTCGTGTTGTAATGTGGGGGGACGGAGCCTCGTGTGGTAATGTGGGGGAACGGAGCCTCGTGTTGTAATGTGGGGGGACAGAGCCTCGTGTGGTAATGTGTATAGACGGAGCCTCGTGTGGTAATGTGGGGGGACGGAGCCTCGTGTGGTAATGTGGGGGGACGGAGCCTCGTGTGGTAATGTGGGGGGAGGGAGCCTCGTGTGGTAATGTGTGGGGACGGAGCCTCATGTGGTAATGTGTGGGGACGGAGCCTCGTGTGGTAATGTGTGGGGACGGAGCCTCGTGTGGTAATGTGTGGGGACGGAGCCTCGTGTGGTAATGTGTGGGGACGCAGCCTCGTGTGGTAATGTGTGGGGACGGAGCCTCGTGTGGTAATGTGTGGGGACGCAGCCTCGTGTGGTAATGTGTGGGGACGCAGCCTCGTGTGGTAATGTGGGGGGACGGAGCCTCGTGTGGTAATGTGGGGGAACGGAGCCTCGTGTGGTAATGTGGGGGAACGGAGCCTCGTGTGGTAATGTGGGGGAACGGAGCCTCGTGTGGTAATGTGGGGGGACGGAGCCTCGTGTGGTAATGTGGGGGGACGGAGCCTCGTGTGGTAATGTGGTGGAACGGAGCCTCGTGTGGTAATGTGTGGGGACAGAGCCTCGTGTGGTAATGTGTGAGAACGGAGCCTCGTGTGGTAATGTGGGAGGACGGAGCCTCGTGTGGTAATGTGGGGGAACGGAGCCTCGTGTGGTAATGTGGGGGAACGGAGCCTCGTGTGGTAATGTGGGGGAACGGAGCCTCGTGTGGTAATGTGGGGGGACGGAGCCTCGTGTGGTAATGTGGGGGGACGGAGCCTCGTGTGGTAATGTGGGGGGACGGAGCCTCGTGTGGTAATGTGGGGGAACGGAGCCTCGTGTGGTAATGTGTGGGGACAGAGCCTCGTGTTGTAATGTGGGGGGACGGAGCCTCGTGTTGTAATGTGGGGGGACGGAGCCTCGTGTGGTAATGTGGGGGGACGGAGCCTCGTGTGGTAATGTGGGGGGACGGAGCCTCGTGTGGTAATGTGGGTGGACGGAGCCTCGTGTGGTAATGTGGGGGGACGGAGCCTCGTGTGGTAATGTGGGGGGACGGAGCCTCGTGTGGTAATGTGGGGGGACGGAGCCTCGTGTGGTAATGTGGGGGGACGGAGCCTCGTGTGGTAATGTGGGGGGACGGAGCCTCGTGTGGTAATGTGGGGGAACGGAGCCTCGTGTGGTAATGTGGGGGGACGGAGCCTCGTGTGGTAATGTGGGGGGACGGAGCCTCGTGTGGTAATGTGGGGGGACGGAGCCTCGTGTGGTAATGTGGGGGGACGGAGCCTCGTGTGGTAATGTGGGGGGACAGAGCCTCGTGTGGTAATGTGGGGGGACGGAGCCTCGTGTGGTAATGTGGGGGGACGGAGCCTCGTGTGGTAATGTGGGGGGACGGAGCCTCGTGTGGTAATGTGTGGGGACGGAGCCTCGTGTGGTAATGTGGGGGGACGGAGCCTCGTGTGGTAATGTGGGGGGACGGAGCCTCGTGTGGTAATGTGGGGGAACGGAGCCTCGTGTTGTAATGTGGGGGGACGGAGCCTCGTGTGGTAATGTGGGGGGACGGAGCCTCGTGTGGTAATGTGGGGGGACGGAGCCTCGTGTGGTAATGTGGGGGAACGGAGCCTCGTGTGGTAATGTGGGGGAACGGAGCCTCGTGTGGTAATGTGTGAGAACGGAGCCTCGTGTGGTAATGTGGGGGGACGGAGCCTCGTGTGGTAATGTGGGGGAACGGAGCCTCGTGTGGTAATGTGGGGGAACGGAGCCTCGTGTGGTAATGTGGGGGAACGGAGCCTCGTGTTGTAATGTGGGGGGACGGAGCCTCGTGTGGTAATGTGGGGGGACGGAGCCTCGTGTGGTAATGTGGGGGGACGGAGCCTCGTGTGGTAATGTGGGGGAACGGAGCCTCGTGTGGTAATGTGGGGGAACGGAGCCTCGTGTGGTAATGTGGGGGAACGGAGGCTCGTGTGGTAATGTGTGGGGACGGAGCCTCGTGTGGTAATGTGTGGGGACGCAGCCTCGTGTGGTAATGTGTGGGGACAGAGCCTCGTGTGGTAATGTGTATAGACGGAGCCTCGTGTTGTAATGTGGGGGGACGGAGCCTCGTGTGGTAATGTGGGGGGACGGAGCCTCGTGTGGTAATGTGGGGGGAGGGAGCCTCGTGTGGTAATGTGGTAATGTGTGGGGACGGAGCCTCGTGTGGTAATGTGTGGGGACGGGGCCTCGTGTGGTAATGTGTGGGGACGCAGCCTCGTGTGGTAATGTGTGGGGACGGAGCCTCGTGTGGTAATGTGTGGGGACGGAGCCTCGTGTGGTAATGTGTGAGGACGGAGCCTCGTGTGGTAATGTGTGAGGACGGAGCCTCGTGTGGTAATGTGTGGGGACGGAGCCTCGTGTGGTAATGTGTGGGGACAGAGCCTCGTGTGGTAATGTGTGGGGACAGAGCCTCGTGTGGTAATGTGTATAGACGGAGCCTCGTGTGGTAATGTGGGGGGACGGAGCCTCGTGTGGTAATGTGGGGGGACGGAGCCTCGTGTGGTAATGTGGGGGGAGGGAGCCTCGTGTGGTAATGTGGTAATGTGTGGGGACGGAGCCTCATGTGGTAATGTGTGGGGACGGAGCCTCGTGTGGTAATGTGTGGGGACGGAGCCTCGTGTTGTAATGTGTGGGGACGGAGCCTCGTGTGGTAATGTGTGGGGACGGAGCCTCGTGTGGTAATGTGTGGGGACGGAGCCTCGTGTGGTAATGTGTGGGGACGGAGCCTCGTGTGGTAATGTGTGGGGACGCAGCCTCGTGTGGTAATGTGTGGGGACGCAGCCTCGTGTGGTAATGTGTGGGAACGGAGCCTCGTGTGGTAATGTGTGAGGACGGAGCCTCGTGTGGTAATGTGTGAGGACGGAGCCTCGTGTGGTAATGTGTGGGGACGGAGCCTCGTGTGGTAATGTGGGGGAACGGAGCCTCGTGTGGTAATGTGGGGGAACGGAGCCTCGTGTGGTAATGTGGGGGGACGGAGCCTCGTGTGGTAATGTGGTAATGTGTGGGGACGGAGCCTCGTGTGGTAATGTGTGGGGACGGAGCCTCATGTGGTAATGTGTGGGGACGGAGCCTCGTGTGGTAATGTGTGGGGACGCAGCCTCATGTGGTAATGTGTGGGGACGGAGCCTCGTGTGGTAATGTGTGGGGACGCAGCCTCGTGTGGTAATGTGTGGGGACAGAGCCTCGTGTGGTAATGTGTATAGACGGAGCCTCGTGTTGTAATGTGGGGGGACGGAGCCTCGTGTGGTAATGTGGGGGGACGGAGCCTCGTGTGGTAATGTGGGGGGAGGGAGCCTCGTGTGGTAATGTGGTAATGTGTGGGGACGGAGCCTCGTGTGGTAATGTGTGGGGACGGAGCCTCGTGTGGTAATGTGTGGGGACGCAGCCTCGTGTGGTAATGTGTGGGGACGCAGCCTCGTGTGGTAATGTGTGGGGACGGAGCCTCGTGTGGTAATGTGTGAGGACGGAGCCTCGTGTGGTAATGTGTGAGGACGGAGCCTCGTGTGGTAATGTGTGGGGACAGAGCCTCGTGTGGTAATGTGGGGGAACGGAGCCTCGTGTGGTAATGTGGGGGGACGGAGCCTCGTGTGGTAATGTGTGGGGACAGAGCCTCGTGTTGTAATGTGGGGGGACGGAGCCTCGTGTGGTCATGTGGGGGAACGGAGCCTCGTGTGGTAATGTGGGGGGACGGAGCCTCGTGTGGTAATGTGGGGGAACGGAGCCTCGTGTGGTAATGTGGGGGGACGGAGCCTCGTGTGGTAATGTGGGGGGACAGAGCCTCGTGTGGTAATGTGGGGGGACAGAGCCTCGTGTGGTAATGTGGGGGGACGGAGCCTCGTGTGGTAATGTGGGGGGACGGAGCCTCGTGTGGTAATGTGGTAATGTGTGGGGACGGAGCCTCGTGTGGTAATGTGGGGGGACGGAGCCTCGTGTGGTAATGTGTGGGGACGCAGCCTCGTGTGGTAATGTGTGGGGACGCAGCCTCGTGTGGTAATGTGTGGGAACGGAGCCTCGTGTGGTAATGTGTGAGGACGGAGCCTCGTGTGGTAATGTGTGAGGACGGAGCCTCGTGTGGTAATGTGTGGGGACGGAGCCTCGTGTGGTAATGTGGGGGAACGGAGCCTCGTGTGGTAATGTGGGGGGACGGAGCCTCGTGTGGTAATGTGTGGGGACGGAGCCTCGTGTTGTAATGTGGGGGGACGGAGCCTCGTGTGGTAATGTGGGGGAACGGAGCCTCGTGTGGTAATGTGGGGGAACGGAGCCTCGTGTGGTAATGTGGGGGGACGGAGCCTCGTGTGGTAATGTGGGGGGACGGAGCCTCGTGTGGTAATGTGGGGGATCGGAGCCTCGTGTGGTAATGTGGGGGGACGGAGCCTCGTGTGGTAATGTGTGGAGACAGAGCCTCGTGTGGTAATGTGTGAGAACGGAGCCTCGTGTGGTAATGTGGGGGGACGGAGCCTCGTGTGGTAATGTGGGGGGACGGAGCCTCGTGTGGTAATGTGGGGGGACGGAGCCTCGTGTGGTAATGTGGGGGGGACGGAGCCTCGTGTGGTAATGTGTGGGGACAGAGCCTCGTGTGGTAATGTGTATAGACGGAGCCTCGTGTGGTAATGTGGGGGGACGGAGCCTCGTGTGGTAATGTGTGGGGACAGAGCCTCGTGTGGTAATGTGTATAGACGGAGCCTCGAGTGGTAATGTGTGGGGATGGAGCCTCGTGTGGTAATGTGTGGGGACGGAGCCTCGTGTGGTAATATGTGGGGACGCAGTCTCGTGTGGTAATGTGTGGGGACAGAGCCTCGTGTGGTAATGTGTATAGACGGAGCCTCGTGTTGTAATGTGGGGGGACGGAGCCTCGTGTGGTAATGTGGGGGGACGGAGCCTCGTGTGGTAATGTGGGGGGAGGGAGCCTCGTGTGGTAATGTGGTAATGTGTGGGGACGGAGCCTCGTGTGGTAATGTGTGGGGACGGAGCCTCATGTGGTAATGTGTGGGGACGCAGCCTCGTGTGGTAATGTGTGGGGACGGAGCCTCGTGTGGTAATGTGTGGGGACGGAGCCTCGTGTGGTAATGTGTGGGGACGGAGCCTCGTGTGGTAATGTGTGAGGACGGAGCCTCGTGTGGTAATGTGTGGGGACGGAGCCTCGTGTGGTAATGTGTGGGGACGCAGCCTCGTGTGGTAATGTGTGGGGACGCAGCCTCGTGTGGTAATGTGTATAGACGGAGCCTCGTGTTGTAATGTGGGGGGACGGAGCCTTGTGTGGTAATGTGGGGGGACGGAGCCTCATGTGGTAATGTGGGGGGAGGGAGCCTCGTGTGGTAATGTGGTAATGTGTGGGGACGGAGCCTCATGTGGTAATGTGTGGGGACGGAGCCTCGTGTGGTAATGTGTGGGGACGGAGCCTCGTGTGGTAATGTGTGGGGACGGAGCCTCGTGTGGTAATGTGTGGGGACGCAGCCTCATGTGGTAATGTGTGGGGACGGAGCCTCGTGTGGTAATGTGTGGGGACGCAGCCTCGTGTGGTAATGTGTGGGGACGCAGCCTCGTGTGGTAATGTGGGGGGACGGAGCCTCGTGTGGTAATGTGGGGGAACGGAGCCTCGTGTGGTAATGTGGGGGAACGGAGCCTCGTGTGGTAATGTGGGGGAACGGAGCCTCGTGTGGTAATGTGGGGGGACGGAGCCTCGTGTGGTAATGTGGGGGGACGGAGCCTCGTGTGGTAATGTGGGGGAACGGAGCCTCGTGTGGTAATGTGTGGGGACAGAGCCTCGTGTGGTAATGTGTGAGAACGGAGCCTCGTGTGGTAATGTGGGGGGACGGAGCCTCGTGTGGTAATGTGGGGGAACGGAGCCTCGTGTGGTAATGTGGGGGAACGGAGCCTCGTGTGGTAATGTGGGGGAACGGAGCCTCGTGTGGTAATGTGGGGGAACGGAGCCTCGTGTTGTAATGTGGGGGGACGGAGCCTCGTGTTGTAATGTGGGGGGACGGAGCCTCGTGTGGTAATGTGGGGGGACGGAGCCTCGTGTGGTAATGTGGGGGGACGGAGCCTCGTGTGGTAATGTGGGGGAACGGAGCCTCGTGTGGTAATGTGTGGGGACGGAGCCTCGTGTGGTAATGTGGGGGAACGGAGCCTCGTGTGGTAATGTGGGGGGACGGAGCCTCGTGTGGTAATGTGGTAATGTGTGGGGACGGAGCCTCGTGTGGTAATGTGTGGGGACGGAGCCTCATGTGGTAATGTGTGGGGACGGAGCCTCGTGTGGTAATGTGTGGGGACGCAGCCTCATGTGGTAATGTGTGGGGACGGAGCCTCGTGTGGTAATGTGTGGGGACGCAGCCTCGTGTGGTAATGTGTGGGGACAGAGCCTCGTGTGGTAATGTGTATAGACGGAGCCTCGTGTTGTAATGTGGGGGGACGGAGCCTCGTGTGGTAATGTGGGGGGACGGAGCCTCGTGTGGTAATGTGGGGGGAGGGAGCCTCGTGTGGTAATGTGGTAATGTGTGGGGACGGAGCCTCGTGTGGTAATGTGTGGGGACGCAGCCTCGTGTGGTAATGTGTGGGGACGCAGCCTCGTGTGGTAATGTGTGGGGACGCAGCCTCGTGTGGTAATGTGTGGGGATGGAGCCTCGTGTGGTAATGTGTGGGGACGGAGCCTCGTGTGGTAATGTGTGAGGACGGAGCCTCGTGTGGTAATGTGTGAGGACGGAGCCTCGTGTGGTAATGTGTGGGGACAGAGCCTCGTGTGGTAATGTGGGGGAAGGGAGCCTCGTGTGGTAATGTGGGGGGACGGAGCCTCGTGTGGTAATGTGTGGGGACAGAGCCTCGTGTTGTAATGTGGGGGGACGGAGCCTCGTGTGGTAATGTGGGGGAACGGAGCCTCGTGTGGTAATGTGGGGGGACGGAGCCTCGTGTGGTAATGTGGGGGAACGGAGCCTCGTGTGGTAATGTGGGGGGACGGAGCCTCGTGTGGTAATGTGTGGGAACGGAGCCTCGTGTGGTAATGTGTGAGAACGGAGCCTCGTGTGGTAATGTGGGGGGACGGAGCCTCGTGTGGTAATGTGGGGGGACGGAGCCTCGTGTGGTAATGTGGGGGGACGGAGCCTCGTGTAGTAATGTGTGGGGACAGAGCCTCGTGTGGTAATGTGTATAGACGGAGCCTCGTGTGGTAATGTGGGGGGACGGAGCCTCGTGTGGTAATGTGTGGGGACAGAGCCTCATGTGGTAATGTGTATGGACGGAGCCTCGTGTGGTAATGTGTGGGGACGGAGCCTCGTGTGGTAATGTGTGGGGACGGAGCCTCGTGTGGTAATGTGTGGGGACGCAGCCTCGTGTGGTAATGTGTGGGGACGGAGCCTCGTGTGGTAATGTGTGGGGACGGAGCCTCGTGTGGTAATGTGGGGGAACGGAGCCTCGTGTGGTAATGTGGGGGGACGGAGCCTCGTGTGGTAATGTGTGGGAACGGAGCCTCGTGTGGTAATGTGTGAGAACGGAGCCTCGTGTGGTAATGTGGGGGGACGGAGCCTCGTGTGGTAATGTGGGGGGACGGAGCCTCGTGTGGTAATGTGGGGGGACGGAGCCTCGTGTGGTAATGTGTGGGGACAGAGCCTCGTGTGGTAATGTGTATAGACGGAGCCTCGTGTGGTAATGTGGGGGGACGGAGCCTCGTGTGTTAATGTGTGGGGACAGAGCCTCATGTGGTAATGTGTATAGACGGAGCTTCGTGTGGTAATGTGTGGGGACGGAGCCTCGTGTGGTAATGTGTGGGGACGGAGCCTCGTGTGGTAATGTGTGGGGACGCAGCCTCGTGTGGTAATGTGTGGGGACAGAGCCTCGTGTGGTAATGTGGGGGGACGGAGCCTCGTGTGGTAATGTGGGGGGACGGAGCCTCGTGTGGTAATGTGGGGGGACGGAGCCTCGTGTGGTAATGTGGGGGGAGGGAGCCTCGTGTGGTAATGTGTGGGGACGGAGCCTCGTGTGGTAATGTGTGGGGACGGAGCCTCGTGTGGTAATGTGTGGGGACGCAGCCTCGTGTGGTAATGTGTGGGGACGGAGCCTCGTGTGGTAATGTGTGGGGACGGAGCCTCGTGTGGTAATGTGTGAGGACGGAGCCTCGTGTGGTAATGTGTGGGGACGGAGCCTCGTGTGGTAATGTGTGGGGACGCAGCCTCGTGTGGTAATGTGTGGGGACAGAGCCTCGTGTGGTAATGTGTATAGACGGAGCCTCGTGTTGTAATGTGGGGGGACGGAGCCTCGTGTGGTAATGTGGGGGGACGGAGCCTCGTGTGGTAATGTGGGGGGAGGGAGCCTCGTGTGGTAATGTGGTAATGTGTGGGGACGGAGCCTCATGTGGTAATGTGTGGGGACGGAGCCTCGTGTGGTAATGTGTGGGGTCGCAGCCTCATGTGGTAATGTGTGGGGACGGAGCCTCGTGTGGTAATGTGTGGGGACGGAGCCTCGTGTGGTAATGTGTGAGGACGGAGCCTCGTGTGGTAATGTGTGGGGACAGAGCCTCATGTGGTAATGTGGGGGAACGGAGCCTTGTGTGGTAATGTGTGGGGACAGAGCCTCGTGTGGTAATGTGGGGGAACGGAGCCTCGTGTGGTAATGTGGGGGGAGGGAGCCTCGTGTGGTAATGTGGTAATGTGTGGGGACGGAGCCTCGTGTGGTAATGTGTGGGGACGCAGCCTCATGTGGTAATGTGTGGGGACGGAGCCTCGTGTGGTAATGTGTGGGGACGGAGCCTCTTGTGGTAATGTGTGAGGACAGAGCCTCGTGTGGTAATGTGTGGGGACAGAGCCTCGTGTGGTAATGTGTGGCTTGATATAGACGGGCCCATTTTACACCAAGAAACAAATTATTGATACAAAAACAAAAAGTAACGGTAAAACAACCAGTGCGCCTTATCATGACCTTTAACTCTAGACGGACTGACGTTATGGACATATTAAGGAAACATTGGTCGATCCTTAGGGCTGATGATGATCTTTGTAAAGTTTTGCCAATTAATTCTAGTGTCACTTGGAGACGATCAAAAAATTTAAAAGACCTTCTGACACGGAGTCATTATGTGGCCCCACAGAAGTCATTTTTTTCGTAGAGAACAGGCCCCAAGTGGGGATGTTTCCAATGTGGAAACTGTTCAGCATGTAGTTATGCAGAGAGAACATTCACATTTGACAACCGTGAGGCTACAAGAACATATACAATTACGCACCATGTTACGTGCGCTACAGACATGGTAGTGTATTATGCCTATTGTCCTTGTAAATTTAATTACATCGGAATGACAACTAGACAGTGAAAAACTAGGATTTTAGAACATGTGAGGGATATCAAAAACGCGGCAACGTTGGAGGATCTGTCTATCCTTAAAACGATACTGAGACATTTTCGGATGTGCCATAACAGCAATCCTACATGCCTCAAAGTTAAAGGTATAGATAGGGTTCAATTAGGCATTCGGGGAGGTGACTATAAGAAAGAGTTACTAAAAAGAGAAACCAAATGGATGGTCGTTCTAGACACATGTGCCCCAAAGGGCCTTAACCCCTTCACCCCCAAGGGTGGTTTGCACGTTCATGGCCGGGCCAATTTTTACAATTCTGACCACTGTCCCTTTATGAGGTCATAACTCTGGAACGCTTCCATGGATTCCGGTGATTCTGACATTGTTTTCTCGTGACATATTGTACTTCATGTTAGTGGTAAAATTTAATTCAAATAACTTGCGTTTATTTGTGAGAAAAATGGAAATTTGGCGAAAATTTTGAAAATTTCGCAATTTTCCAACTTTGAATTTTTATGCCCTTAAATCACAGCGATACGGCACACAAGAAACTTAATAAATAACATTTCCCACATGTTTACTTTACATCAGCACAATTTTGGAACCAAAATTTTTTTTTGTTAGGAAGTTATAAGGGTTAAAAGTTGACCAGCAATTTCTCATTTTTACAACACCATTTTATTTTTAGGACCACATCACATTTGAAGCCACTTTGAGGGGTCTATATGATAGAAAATACCCAAAAGTGACACCATTCTAAAAACAGCACCCCTTAAGGTGCTCAAAACCACATTCAAGAAGTTTATTAACCCTTTAGGTGCGTCACAGGAATTTTTTTGAATATTTAAAAAAAAATGAACATCTAACTTTTTTTCACAAAAAAAATACTTCAGGTTCAATTTTTTTTATTTTACCAAGGGTAACAGGAGAAATTGGACTGCAAAAGTTATTGTGCAATTTGTCCTGTGTATGCTGATACCTGATATGTGGGGGGGAACGACTGTTTCGGCGCATGGCAGAGCTCAGAATGGAAGGAGCGCCGTTTGACTTTTTCAATGCAAAATTGGCTTGAATTCAGATCGGACGCCATGTCACGTTTGGAGAGTCCCTGATGTACCTAAACAGTGGAAACCCCCTACAAGTGACCCCATTTTGGAAACTAGACCCCCCAAGGAACTTATCTAGATATGTGGTGAGAACTTTGAACCCACAAGGGCTTTACAGAAGTTTATAACGTACAGCGGTACAATTAAAAAATCATATTTTTTCCACAAAAATGATCTTTTCACCCCAATTTTTATTTTCCCAAGGGTAACAGGACCCTAAATGTTATTGTGCAATTTGTCCTGAGTATGCTGATACCCCACATGTGGGGGTAAACCACTATTTGGGTGCATGGCAGAGCTCAGAAGGGAAGCAGCGCCATTTGACGTTTTTGGCTGGAATTGAGATCGGACATCATGTCGCGATTGGAAAACCCCTGATGTACCAAAACAGTGGAAACCCCCCACAAATGACACCATTTTGGAAACTAGACCCCCTAAGGAACTTATCTAGATGTGTGGTGAGAACTTTGAACCCCCAAGGGCTTCACAGAAGTTTATAACATAAAGCCGTACAATTAAAAAATCATATTTTTTCCACAAAAATGATCTTTTCACCTTCAATTCTTATTTTTCCAAGCGTAACAGGACCCTAAAAGTTATTGTGCAATTTGTCCTGAGTACGCTGATACCCCACATGTGGGGGTAAACCACTATTTGGGCACATGGCAGAGCTCGGAAGGGAAGCAGTGCCATTTGACGTTTTTGGCTGGAATTGAGATCGGACACCATGTCGCGATTGGAAAACCCCTGATGTACCTAAACAGTGGAAACCCCCCACAAATGACACCATTTTGGAAACTAGACCCCCCAAGGAACTTATCTAGATGTGTGGTGAGCACTTTGAACCCCCCAGTGCTTCACAGAAGTTTATAACGCCCGGGCGTGAAAATAAAAAATTCGTATTTTTTCCACAAACATAATCTTTTAGTCACCATTTTTTTATTTTCCCAAGGGTATCAGGAGAAATTGGACCCCAAAAGTTGTTGTCCAATTTGTCCTGAGTATGCTGATACCCCATATGTGGGAGAAAACTACTGTATGGACACACGTCAGGGCTCGAAAGGGAAGTAGTGACGTTTTGGAATGCAGACTTTGATGGAATGGTCTGCGGGTGTCATGTTGCCTTTGGAGAACCCCTAATGTACCTAAACAGTGGAAACCCCCCACAAATGACCCCATTTTGAAAACTAGACCTCCTAAGGAACTTATCTAGATGTGAGGTGAGCACTTTGAACCCCCCAGTGCTTCACAGAAGTTTATAATGCCAGGGCATGAAAATAAAAAAATCGTATTTTTTCCACAAACATGATCAATTAGTCCCCAATTTTTTCATTTTCCCAAGGGTAACAGGAGAAATTGGACCCCAAAAGTTGTTGTCCAATTTGTCATGAGTACGCTGACACCCCATATGTGGGAGAAAACTACTGTATGGACACACGTCGGGGCTCGGAAGGGAAGCAGTGACGTTTTGGAATGCAGACTTTGATGGAATGGTCTGCGGGTGTCATGTGCGTTTGGAGAGCCCCTAATGTACCTAAACTATTGAAACTCCCCACAAGTGACCCCATTTTGGACACTAGACCCCCCACAGAACTTATCTAGATGTGTGGTGAGCACTTTGAACCCCCAAGTGCTTCACAGAAGTTTATAACGCTCGGACGTGAAAATAAAAAAATCATTTTTTTCCACAAAAATGATATTTTTGCCCCAAATTTTTTATTTTCCTAAGGGTAACAGGAGAAATTGGACCCCAAAAATTGTTTTGCAATTTGACCTGAGTAGGCTGATACCCTACATATGGGGGTAAAACACTGTTTGGGCGCATGGCAGAGCTTGGAAGGGAAGGAGCACCATTTGACTTTTTCAACTCAGAATTGGCTGGAATTGAGATCAGACGCCATGTTGCATTTGGAGAGCCCCTGATGTGCCCAAACAGTGGAAACCCCCAATTCTAACTCCAACCCGAACCCCAACACACCCCTAACCCTAATCTCAGCCCTAACCCTAGCCCTAACCCTAATGGAAAAATGGAAATAAATACTTTTTTTTATTTTATTATTTTTCTCTAACTAAGGGGGTGATAACGGGGGGTTTGATTTACTATTTATGGCGGTTTTTATATTTGGCAGCTGTCGCACGCTAAAAGACGCTTTTTATTGTAAAAATAGTTTTTGCGTCACCACATATTGAGAGCTATAATTTTTTCGTATTTTGACCCACCGATTCATGTAAGGTCTTATTTTTTGCGGGACGAGTTGACGTTTTTATTGGTACCATTTTCGGGCACGTGACATTTTTTGATCGCTTTTTATTCCGATTTTTGGGACGCAGAATGAACAAAAACCAGCGTTTCATGAATTTCTTTTGGGGCGGTGAGTTTACACCGTTCCGCGTGCTATAAAATTGATAAAGCGGTTTTATTCTTCGGGTCAGTACGGTTACAGCGATACCTCATTTATGTCGTTTTTTTATGTTTTGTCGGTTTTATGCAATGAAAACTATTTTACATAAAAAATAATTATTTTTGCATCGCTTTATTCGGCGAGCTATAACTTTTTTATTTTTTCGCTGATGATGCTGTGTGGCAGCTCGTTTTTTGTGGGACAAGATGACGTTTTCAGCGGTACCATGGATATTTATATGCGTCTTTTTGATCGCGCGTTATTACACTTTTTGTTTGGCGGTATGATAATAAATCATTATTTTTTGCTTTGTTTTTTATTTTTATTTTTTAAGGGGTTCGCTAAAGGGGTTAACTAATGGGACAGTTTTATAGGGCGGGTTGTTATGGACGCGGCGATACCTAATATGTGTACTTTTATTGTTTTTTGTTTTTTTTTCAATTTTCAAAAAATGGATTTATTTGGGGGAATATTTTTTTTTTTTTTCTAATTTATTTGGCGATTTTTTTAAATTTATTTTAACACTTTTTTTTATTTTTTTTTTTACTTTATTAAATAGTCCCAGGTGGGACATCACTGTCCTGTGACAGATCGCTGATCTGTCACATCACAGATCACTGTGACAGATCAGCGATCTGTCACAGGCAGTGGAGAAGGCTTCCTCATGCCTGCGCTTTGCAGGCACTGAGGAAGCCAGCTTCCTGCAGGTCCCCGAAAGCCCCCGTCGCCATCTTGGATCCAGGGACCTGCAGGGAAAGAGCCCCCCGCAGCAGCGCTGCACATTGCGCTGCCGTGGGGGGCTCAGGGAAGCACGGAGGGAGCCCCCTCCCTGCCGATGCTTCCCTTTAACCCCCGGTACACCGCGATCATGTTTGATCGCGGTGTGCAAGGGGTTAACTTTTCGGGGGCGGTCCGTGACCGCCCCTGACACATTGTGCCGGGTGTCAGCTGTGATAATCAGCTGACACCCGGCCGCGATCAGTGGCGCTCACCACGTGGGCGCTGCTGATCACGGTAGACGTACTATCCCGTCCATGGGCATAGGGGCCCGGGTCCCATGGACGGGATAGTACGTCTGATGTCAGGAAGGGGTTAATGAAACATTGAGCTTCAAGTAACATTGAGCTTCAAGTCCTTTCTTTAAGTAAGCGCAAATTTTATTGTATATAGTTAGTGTTTTATTCACTTTTTATGTTGAATGTATTTGGCACATTTGGGTTCTGACCCCTATACCTTTGCCTGTATACTCATTTACATTTACCTGTCCATCTAGTGATCGATATATGGATCTAACTGATGCGGGATGGTTCCTGATGGGAAGACTGGATGAATGAATATGTTGGTTATCCTGGAAGAATTTTTCTACAGACTATCAGTGCAATATATGTGATGACTTGTGGTTCTTGATAATGGTGGTACCACATGCATCTAGATATTAATGTTAATTATGACCCTTTATGGCAATTTTAGTGGATGTCTATCTATTTATGTCATATATTCCTAAATTATGGAGATTTGGCATATGATGTATGTGATGCATATTTGAATACTAATGCTAATTATGATCTTTTATGGCAATATTAGTAGATATCTACATATGTCATGTACTCCTAATATATGGAGATTTGATATGTGATGGATGTTATATTTGATGCACATTATGTAGTACCATGGTATATTTATATTTATGTAATATCATGATTTTCATTGATGTGTCTGTTAAATATTGATTTATCTATATGTATTCCGGATATATTTTGCCTGTACATGCATTCATGTCTTTCCTCCTTAGAGCCAAATCTCCCATTTATTCACTTGGATAGTTGATCTTTATGGTCGTTCGTACTAATGTGATGGATATATAATCATCTGAGCTGAACCGTTAATTTCTATTAACCTACACAATAGATATCTAGCTTCATTTGATAGCGATACTTATGTGTGATATCTAGCCTTGGTACTTAGTCTTGGTTGAGGCCATATTATGGGTCTCTCTAGGATCGCAGACTTGAGCGCACACTGCGCATGCTCTGTGCTGTGGTGAGGCGGACGGCGTTCTCGTGGGTGGCGCGTTGCCTGGTTACATGCCCGGTCATGTGACCGGATCATGTGATTTGATGACGCGCACCTTGAGCGCCGCCCTCCTCGCCGTGTCACAACATGGCGGTGATGCGCCGCACACAGCTGTGGATGCTCAGAGACACATGCAGGGGCTATTTAAAGGGGTCAGATACAACGCTTACATACCTCCTGATAAAACTGCAGAGGCGGTGAAAGGCACGTCAGGGTGCGTTACAGGTCCACAACCTAGGCGGCAACATGACTACAGGTATATTGATAATTTATGTATGGTGAATTTTGCGATATTTATACCTGACAATTTATCTATTTATGCCATATGAGATTTTTTATCCTTCCTTATGGTGCACTATGAGGACTTGTATCATACAAGTTCATGCTGCTTCTGACCTATATGTTGTGACCCCACACAATTCATCTGATTCACAACTAAGCTTTTTTATGTATCCAGGTGAGGTATTTTCCTCTTTATATGTGCTCTGTATCTATTAGATGTACTTTATAGTGTTCATGATATATTTTTGTATTTATTGAAATAACATTTTGCATTTTTGGATCTTTTGTTCCTTTTTGTTTTCTCTGTTGGTGTCTTATATTGATTTTGAAGGGATCATTGCTATACCTCTTTATTATATGAGGTTAGAAGTGTTTTGGATTGCCTCGTGTGGTAATGTGTGGGGACGCAGCCTCGTGTGGTAATGTGTGAGAACGGAGCCTCGTGTGGTAATGTGTGGGGACGGAGCCTCGTGTGGTAATGTGGGGGGGACGGAGCCTCGTGTGGTAATGTGGGGGGGACGGAGCCTCGTGTGGTAATGTGGGGGGACGCAGCCTCGTGTGGTAATGTGTGAGAACGGAGCCTCGTGTGGTAATGTGTGGGGACGGAGCCTCGTGTGGTAATGTGTGGGGACAGAGCCTCGTGTGGTAATGTGTGGGGACAGAGCCTCGTGTGGTAATGTGGGGGGACGGAGCCTCGTGTGGTAATGTGGGGGGACGGAGCCTCGTGTGGTAATGTGGGGGGACGGAGCCTCGTGTGGTAATGTGGGGGGACGGAGCCTCGTGTGGTAATGTGGGGGGACGGAGCCTCGTGTGGTAATGTGGGGGGACGGAGCCTCGTGTGGTAATGTGGGGGGACGGAGCCTCGTGTGGTAATGTGGGGGGACGGAGCCTCATGTGGTAATGTGTGAGAACGGAGCCTCGTGTGGTAATGTGGGGGGACGGAGCCTCGTGTGGTATTGTGGGGGACGGAGCCTCGTGTGGTAATGTGAGGGGACGGAGCCTCGTGTGGTAATGTGAGGGGACGGAGCCTCGTGTGGTAATGTGTGGTAATGTGTGGGGACGCAGCCTCATGTGGTAATGTGTGGGGACGCAGCCTTGTGTGGTAATGTGTGGGGACAGAGCCTTGTGTGGTAATGTGGGGGGGCGGGATTATGTGTGGTAATGTGTTGGGGGGTCGGGATTATGTGTGGTGATGTGGTGGGGGGTCGGGATTATGTGTGGTGATGGGTCGGGATTATGTGTGGTGATGTGGTGGGGGGTCGGGATTATGTGTGGTGATGTGGTGGGGGGGTCGGGATTATGTGTGGTGATGTGGTGGGGGGTCGGGATTATGTGTGGTGATGTGGTGGGGGGTCGGGATTATGTGTGGTGATGTGGTGGGGGGTCGGGATTATGTGTGGTGATGTGGTGGGGGGCAGGAATATTTGTGTTGATGTGGTGAAGGGGCAGGATTATGTGTGGTAATGTGGTGGGGGGGCAGGATTGTGTGTGGTGATGTGGTGGGGGGCGGGATTATGTGTGGTGATGTGGTGGGGGGCGGGATTATGTGTGGTGATGTGGTGTGGGGGCGGGATTATGTGTGGTAATGTGGTGGGGGGGCAGGATTGTGTGTGGTAATGGGGTGTGGGGGCGGGATTGTGTGTGGTAATGGAGTGGGGGGCGGGATTGTCTGTGGTAATGTGGTGGGGGGCGGGATTATGTGTGGTAATTTAGTGGGGGTGGGATTATGTGTGGTAATGTTGGTGGGGGCGGGATTGTGTGTGGTAATGGGGTAGGGGGCGGGATTGTGTGTGGTAATGGGGTGGGGGGCGGGATTATGTGTGGTGATGTGGTGTGGGGGGCGGGATTGTTGTGGTAATGTGGTGGGGGGCGGGATTGTGTGTGGTAATGGGGTGGGGGCGGGATTGTGTGTTGTGATGTGGTGTGGGGGCAGGATTGTGTGTGGTAATGTGGTGGGGGGCGGGATTGTCTGTGGTAATGTGGTGGGGGGGTGGGATTATGTGTGGTAATGTGGTGGGGGCGGGATTGTGTGTGGTAATGGGGTGGGGGCGGGATTATGTGTGGTGATGTGGTGGGGGTGGGATTATGTGTGGTGATGTGGTGGGGGCGGAGCTACTGTGCAGGGGGCGGGATTAGCGAGTAATCACGTCACGATGCCTCTTATACATATAGATATAGATAGATCTATAGATAGATAAATCTATAATACCAAGGCCGATGTTTAGTAATGAACATAATAAAATGGTACATAAAGAGTTGAATAAATACACAGACAAAATCTACATTAAAAGCAATATGTTTAATTTAAAAAAAGGGGAAAAAAATGGTGAGGGCTGCCGCACAATTTTCAAAACCAGGACAGGGAAAGCCAGCGACTGGGGGCTGATGTTTATAGCCTCTGACAGGGGTGATACCCATGGAGCTTCCCAGACTATTAATATCAGCTCAAAGTTGTATAATTAGCCTTTACTGGCTATAAAAATAGGGGAGCCCCCCAAAAATGACGTGGGGTCCCCCTATAATTAATAACCAGAAAAGACTAGTCAGGTGCTTTGCTGCCATGTGTCTGATCATGTTGGTGGTGGTGAGGCTGGTAGTTTTGCTACCCCTGCTGATGCTATCATGGCAAGTGGTGCAAATGGCCTTTTTGGGGTTATCAGCACAGTATTTAAAAAACAACCGGACTCGGGAAGACCTAACAATTGGACTGGCAACTTCCGTCGTGTTGGTGTTACGGGGAACAGATGCACGCCTTCTGTCTGCGGCCACCACACTGCTTCTTCCTGCCTGTTGGGGTGCTACGCCTACCTCCCCAGTGTGCTGCTGTGATCCCCTAGTAATTGGGACAGGAAGGTCAGGTGAGAAGATGTGGGTGTTTGTTGTGGCACAATTTCAGCTTGCCCACGGCCTCTGGCTCGGCATGCACCATCACCATCACGTCCACTTCCCGAACCCTTGCCACTCGCCTTTCTCATTTTTCCCTATTCAGGACAAATGGCTGAATTTGGAACGAACTTATATGTGATCCGTGTGTGGGAAAACCAGTTTAAAATATCTGGCCTGTAAACAACAATTTTTTTTGTAGCAAATGGGTGTCAATAACTAGGCTAAGACACAGCAAAAAAGTGCAATGAAGGACTGAAATGGCACAATTTTGTGCATGCTGAAATGTGATGCCTGTGACAGAGATACCCACTTTCAAATATCTGGCCTGTATGTTTTTTGCAGCAAACGGGTATCAATAACTAGGCTAAGACACAGCAAAAAAAAAAAAAAAATGCAATGGAGGACTGAAATTATACAATTTTGAGCGCACTGATATGTGGATGCCAGTGACCAAGATACAGGCCAGATATTTAAAAGTTGGGTATTTTTTGTTTGCAGCAAACTGGTGTCATTAACTAGGCGAATACACAGCAAAAAAAATACAATGGAGGCCTGAAATGGCACAATTTTTATCGCACTGATATGTGAGGCCTGTGACAGAGATACCCCACTTTCAAATATCTGGCCTGTATTTTTTTTTTTTTTTACATCAAGTGGGTATCAATAACTATTCTAAGACACAGGAAAAACATGCAATGGTGAACTGAAATGGCACCTTTTTGAGCACATTGATATGTGAGGCATGTGACGGAGAAACCACGCTTTCAAATATCTGGCCTGTAGATTTTTTTTTTTTATACAACAAACTGGTGTCAATAACTAGGCTAAAACACAGCAAAAAAAAGGCAATGGTGGCCTGAAATGGCACAATTTTGAGCGCACCGATATGTGAGGCCTGTGACGGAGATACCCCACTTTTAAATATCTGGCCTGTATTTTTTTTTTTTTTTACATCAAGTGGGTATCAATAACTATTCTAAGACACAGGAAAAACATGCAATGGTGAACTGAAATGGCACCTTTTTGAGCACATTGATATGTGAGGCATGTGACGGAGAAACCACGCTTTCAAATATCTGGCCTGTAGATTTTTTTTTTTTTATACAACAAACTGGTGTCAATAACTAGGCTAAAACACAGCAAAAAAAAGGCAATGGAGGCCTGAAATGGCACAATTTTGAGCGCACCGATATGTGAGGCCTGTGACGGAGATACCCCACTTTCAAATATCTGGCCTGTATTTTTTTTTTATACAACAAACTGGTGTCAATAACTAGGCTAAGACATGGCAAAAAAAAGGCAATGGTGGCCTGAAATGGCACAATTTTGAGCGCACCGATATGTGAGGCCTGTGACGGAGATACCCCACTTTTAAATATCTGGCCTGTAATTTTTTTGATACAACAAACTGGTGTCAATAACTAGGCTAAGACATGGCAAAAAAAGGCAATGCTGGACTGAAATGGCACAATTTTGAGTGCACTGATATGCGAGGGGTGTGACAGAGATACTGTACCTGTCTTCAAATATCTGGTCTGTAGTTTTTTTTTTGTTTTTCTTTTCTTTTCCACCAAACTGGTGTCAATTACTAGGCTAAGACTAGTGATGAGTGAGCACTAAAATGCTCGGGTGCTCGACCCAAGCAACGAGCCCAATGTAAGCCTATGGGAAAACCGAACATTTTTGCCGGAAAGCATTGAATGTGGAAAGCCTATAATGGAATAGGTATATCCAAAATTATAATGCATGTATTGGGAAGGCAAAGGACACTGGCTGCTATTTAACCCAGTGTTCACAGGAAGTGAGGAGGAAGGAGGTGGCATCTGCACAGTAAGCAGAGCTTGTGAGGTGTTTCTATGGTGATGGTGTCTCATATGAATGATAGTGGGCGGGGACCGGACTGGCTTACAGTCATGAAGTGAGGGAGGAGCTATTAAGATGAGGAAAGTGTTAATCCTCCATGGTCCAGTACAAAAAAAGGGAAGCAAATGCTGAGCAGAACAAGGGGTGTAGAGAAAAAAAGGCAGGAAAGGCATACATGTATCCACTGAACATGACTTATGGTTAGATATCTATACAAGAGGAATGTAGTAAATCCTTTAGGAGTCTGCATGCATACATTTCATCTTTACAACCACTATTTAAATATTAAAGGTCATGGGTGTAAATTACAGCCCATGATCATATGTTTTAGGCATAAATAGTAAAAAGTCAGGAGATAGTATAAACAAACATATATACACATATTCATTTTGTCTTCATGGCAAACCCTGTGGAAAAAAGGGGGGCAGTTATGGACACAGAGGGTCCCAACCAGGGGCGGACCTACTGCCTGTGCAGCCCGTGCATTAAACGGGGGCCCCGGAGGAGAGGGGGCCCCTCCAGCACCGCATGCAGGGGCGCAGCTATAATGATGTGAGTAGAGCTGGCAGGCAGCAGGGGGCCACGGCATTATGCGCTCCTCTACCCAAGCATCTTGCAGGACCGCAGCACCAGTGTGCAGAAGAGGCTAAATTGTAAGTGCTGCGGTCCTGCAAGATGCTTGTTGTAACTGAAGTAGTCACAGGAGGGAAGGAGTCAGGGCCCCCTGATCATGTGACCCCTGACTCCTCCCCTCCTGTGACCTCATCACAGGTCCTGTGCACAGCCCTAGCCCTTGTTTTATGCAGGACTCTGCTGTGCTGGTTGTCATTGTGCTGGATGAGGGTGTAATAATTATAGGGGATAACTCAGGAGACTCTGTGCATGGAACAAGATGACTACAGGACACAGCTTTATAAGTGGTAAAGTCTATATTAACACACGGTGATACAACAGATGCAGAAAGAAACTCAAGTCCACAACACTTGGTGTAAATATAAGAAGCAGCTTAGCAGTCTATAGGGACTTCAGAGGAAGATGCAATCAAGCAAAAAGTCTGAGACGCACAGTTATTTATTGAGGATACTTGGCATGAATAAATCCTTGTCTCAGTCCAGACACAGATAGGTAAGCTTAAAAGGCAGTTCAAATCTTATCTTAGCTTGACCAGGAAAATAGTCTCAGGCTCTTGCAGAGCAGGAACAGCTTACATGTCCAGAAAATGCAGATGGAAGTGAAACACGAGCAGCAGAGGAAGAAGAGTTCTGGAAACTGGAGTATGCAGCAGGAACTCAGAGCAGAGCAGCAGGATCACCACACAGGTTCACAGGAGATGGTATATGGCCAGGGAGCAATCAGAGGTCAGGAGCTGGATGCAAGGCAGAATACTCAAGCACAGACTGAAGGCTGGGGTGGAGTTTTATAGCAGGAGGACACAATGCACATGAGACCAAGGACACCATCTTGGAAAAGGGCAGTAATGCAAAAAGGTAAAAATGTTCAGAGTCCTGACAGAGGGGAAGTAAGTTTGTGTGTGGGGTCATGGGAGTTTACAGGGTGGATGTAGCAGAGCTGTGTGTGTGTGCGAGGTGTAAGGAGCGGAGCTGTGTGTGTACGAGGTGTACGGAGCGGAGCCGTGTGTGTACGAGGTGTACGGAGCAGAGCTGTATGTGTACAAGGTGTACGGAGTGGAGCTGTGTGTGTACAAGGTGTACGGAGCGGAGCCGTGTGTGAGGTGTACGGAGCGGAGACGCGTGCGTGTGTGAGGTGTACGGAGCGGAGACGCGTGTGTGTGAGGTGTACGGAGCGGAGACGCGTGTGTGTGAGGTGTGGGGAGCGGAGCCGCGTGTTTGAGGTGTATGGAGCGGAGCCGTGTATGTGTGAGGTGTATGGAGCTGAGCCATGTGTGTACGGAGCAGAGCCACGCGTGTGTACGAGGTGTACGGAGCGGAGCTGCGCGTGTGTACAAGGTGTACGGAGCAGAGCTGCGCGTGTATGAGGTGTACGGAGCAGAGCCGCGTGTGTGTACGAGGTGTACGGAGCGGAGCCGTGTGTGTGTACGAGGTGTACGGAGCGGAACCGCGTGTGTGTACGAGGTGTACGGAGCAGAGCCGCGTGTGTGTACGAGTTTTACGGAGTGGAGCCATGTGTGTACTGAGTGGAGCCGTGTGTGCGAGGTGTACAGAGCAGAGCCGTGTGTGTACGAGGCATAAAAAGCGGAACCATGTGTGTATGTGGTGTGTGGAGCCATACGTGTACAAGGTGTATCGTGGGGAGCATTCATACCTCCCAGCGGGACAGTCCCGATTTCAAGAGAGAGTCTGCCTCACTGCCCCGGCTGGGAGCTTACTTTTCCCGCGGACACAGGAGTACATGGCGGAGCCCCGAGGAGCACTTTAAAATTCGCACATGACGTTCTACCGGAAGTGACGTGCTGGAAGCTGACCGGAAATGAGGTAATTTCGGGAGGAGATTGTGACGGAACCATGGAGGCACTTCAGGGAATGCTTCAGATCCATCATCGTGTCCTCCTCCAACACAGCGGACAGTGTCCTTTGACAGATTGTGTTCTTGATGCTGTACGCTATGGTGAAGACTCTTACTTACTATATATATATATATATATATATATATATATATATATACATACACACACACACACACACACACACACACACACTCGATATAGCTGATAAGTTAAAGCCAGGGATCATTATACTACAGGCCTAAAACCCCATTCTGCCTCCATACTGCAGGATTACAGTCAACAATTGCAGACTGGTGAGTGAAAACACTGCTTCTTTGCATTGTAATTCAATTCATTCTATGCTGTTTATAAATATACTATCTGAAGAGCCCGGCGCTGCCCGGGCATAGTAACTAACTGTGGATAGTTATAGCAAATTATAATTATCCTCAATCCCATAGTCCCGTGCCCATATACCCATCATACATATCCACCATCCTATAGGCCCGTGCCCATATACCCATCATACATATCCTCCATCCCATAGTCGAGTGCCCATATACCCATCACACATTCTCCATCCCATAGTCCCATGTGTTATGAATGGGTCACCGAGGAGGAAAAAATAAACAACAAGCTAAGTCTAAGAAAACCAGAGTAGTTGGTAATTATGCAGATTGCAGATCCCTGAATTTAACCGCACAACTAGCAGTAGTCGTGGAGCGTTCCTACGTTGGTCCTAGATACCTCGTCACAACCGAAGAGCTACATAAGCCTAAAGCAGGAAAAGAGGAAAACTAACTGCCCCAGAGCAGACCCCAAAGGAAAGACAGCCCCCCACATGTATTGACGGTGAAATAAGATGAAATTACAAACAAAGGCAGGAAAATAGGCTGAGCAAACGATGGGCCCCAGCTAACTAAAAAGGACAGAAAAGGAAAGACACTGTCTGCAATCTGCCAAAAAAATCTAGAAAAATTTTGTCCAACACTTCTGATAACAAAATTAACCCTGAAGTCACTAGACTTCTACACCTATATCAGCACTCTGAAATATTCTGAGACAGAGCAAAAAGAGGCCAATCCAATAAGGGACAAAAAGCAGCTTGGCAAATACTGATACATAGGAGTGGAAATTCAGCATAGCCCCAGCAGGGGCAGGCTGACCACACAAGAAACTGAATAGCCCAACAAGCGCAAGTGTGAACATTAGCAAAAAACAAACTTAACTTGAGAAGACTGGAAGATAGCTGAAGTCCAGGACCTGAGAAGCAGACTGAATCACCAGCACTAGGATAGGGCGTCGGCTGTCTTATATCCAGTCTGATACTCCAGAGATCCAATCGTTATCTTCCTCATCAGGTGGCAGATAACTACCACTTAAACCAACCTCACTACCTCCTGTCACCACCAGAGGGAGAACGGGAGGGGAACTCTCAGCTGGTGGAGCCGAAAATGAGTTCATAACACCCATGCCCATATACCGATCATACATCCTCCATCCCATAGTCCCATGCCCATATACCCATCATACATATTCGCCATCCCATAGTCAAGTGCCCATATATCCATCACACATCCTTCATCTCATAGTCCCATGCCCATATACCCATCATACATATCCTCCATCCCATAGTCCCATGCCCATATACCCATCATACACATCCTCCATCCCATAGTCCCGTGCCCATATACCCATCATACATATCCACCATGCCATAGGCCCGTGCCCATATACCTGTCTTACATATCCTCCATCCCATAGTCCAGTGCCCATATACCCATCACACATCCTCCATCCCATAGTCATCCATTATGACATCATAGTGAGCGGCGGGGCTTGCAACCTATGATGACATCAGTGTCGCCATGGCAACCATTATGACATCATAATGAGGGGCGGGGCTTGATACACACACTTTTTCCCCATTATGTAGATAGGGGCAAAATTGTTTGGTGAATTGGAACGCGCGGGGTTAAAATTTCGCCTCACAACATAGCCTAGGACGCTCTCGGGGTCCAGACGTGTGACTGTGCTAAATTTTGTGGCTGTAGCTGCGACGGTGCGGATGGTGGTTAGTTATAACAAATTATAATGATTATCCTCCATCCCATAGTCCCGTGCTCATAAAACCTGTATGTTTACTTAAAGGGAACCTGTCACCCCCCGCAGGCGTTTTTAAGTAAAAGAGCCATCTTCAGCAGCACTAATGCTGCATTCTGTCAAGGTGGCTCTTTTATTTAGGGTACCTTGGCCCGCAGAAATAATCGTTTTTAAAATTGGTCAGACATACCTGATATTTGCCAAGTGGGCAAGTGTTTCCCCATCTGACAGAGGTGCCTCACATCCATAACTCATGTATTACTGCATTGTGTCTCCGCCTCCAAATCTTTATTTTCAAATCATGGCGCATGCGCTGTACTATGTCTTCTTGGTTACCGTCACCCGTCCTCTGTCTGTCATGATCACGTGTGTCAGGACGCAGATGATGTCGCAAGGCGAACCCATAACACACGTGACCCTGGATACACCGCCTCCAGTGGGGCGAATTTAAATAATAAAGCGTGCAGGTGGATACGTCGCCTCCACCTGGCGGATTTAGGTATTACACGCCATGCATACATATATCTGGAAACACCGCCTCCAGTAAGGTGCTTTTAAATAATAAGGGGGGAACCTGGGTAACTTTAACAATGGTGGGCCCTGCGATAGGGAATGGGGAAATGGAGACCTCCTGCACTCCCCTGAGCCAGTGTCCCTACACTCCTCACATTCCCTAAACAGGCTCCGCACCTGTCGCCGCACGCGTACCTTAATGCCCTTGCTCGCCCTGAGCCTAAACCCTCACTAGGGAATAGGTCGGTGCGGAGACTAATCCCACCACTGCACTAACAACACACATGAGGAAAGAGACAATACAGGGGAAACACCACTTATCTTTGCTCTGTTGCGTGCGCTCCTAGCAACAGAGCCCACCACCTGCGTGCATCTTCCCCTCCACCTGGATCCATCACCATAACTGGATCCGTCACCATCGTGCAGCCTGGGAGCAGAGTCCATCACCACTTGCAGCAGTCCAGAACACAGAGTCCCAAGATGAGTCCAGCCTCTGCCAAGAATCCAAGCATGCTCGAGTCCAGTTCTCAGCAACCAAGTCGAACATGCTGAGTGCAACTCTCTTCCAAGTCGCCACTCCAAGCCATGCCCGCACCTGCCGCCGACACCATAAACTGCGACTCCACCAAGCCATGCCAGTCCTTCCTGCAGACACCATTAGCTGGCACTCATTTTCTCTGGCTGACTGCGCAGGACTCCTATCCCGCTCCATCCTTCCACCAGGCTCTCCAACAACTCAGCAAGAAATATCACCAGCAGTGAGTGAACACCCTGAGACCCATTTATAGAGTGTCACACCTGCACCATAATTAAGTGCAACCTAACCTAAGGTGCAATACCACAACCACCACCGGGGACAGTCAAAACACCTTTGAACTTAACCAAAGTAAAAAAAGTTCACTTTGTGCTTTTAATACCGCCAGATCCAACACTGGATCATGACACTGTCATGACGTCGGCGGCCAGAGATTCTTGGGCATGTGCAGTAGTTTTCTACGCCCGAGATTCCCAGCCCGGCAGTGTGAATAAACCATAAGCGACTGCGGGGCCGGATCTCTGGCCGCCGACGTCATGACAGAGGACGGGCGACGGTAACCAAGAAGACATAGTACAGTGCATGCGCCATGATTTGAAAATAAAGATTTGGAGGCGGAGACACAATGCAGGAATACATGAGTGATGGATGTGAGGCGCCTCTGTCAGATGGGGAAACACCTGCCCCCCTGACAAATATCAGGTATGTCTGACCAGTTTAAAAACGATTATTTCTGCGGTGCAAGGTACCCTAAATAAAAGAGCCACCTTGACAGAATGCAGCATTAGTGCTGCACAAGGTGCTCTTTTACTTAAAAACGCCTGGGGGGGTGACAGGTTCCCTTTAAATTTGTTGCAGTATTGGGGGGGAGGGTCCCGGGAAGATTTCTTGCACAGGGGCCCTCTGCAGTCTGTGTCCACTCCTGGTCCCAACCATAGCAAGTATTGTGCATACATGGTAATAAAAGACAGGAAACACTCTCGCTATAGTCTCTAAATATTCTTACCATTCCAAGGTGCATGGCTGTAGAAATTGGTGAGAGATAGTGTAGATTCGTGCTTCTTTAATACATCTAAAACGAAGAATGTGGAAAGAGAGAGTTAATAGGATCGATTTAGTTGGACCACTCAATCTCCCTGTTAAGGCCCTTTGGGTTTAGTGTTTGTAAGGTGTAAATCCAAAAACTTTCTCTGCACCTGTTCGATAATCTGGTATCGTAATTGTGAGATGGAATGTCTTGCCTTATTGGAGTGATGCGGTGTTGGGTGCCAGTTCTTCTCACAGCGTATGGTCAATTTATGACTGGCTATGGGGGTCCTTAATGTTTAGAGTGGTTTTTCCCACGTATAGGAGACCACAAGGACATATACGACAAAATTTGTGTTGCAGGTATAGAAGCCTTTAACCCCTTCAGGACCAAACCTATTTTGACCTTAATGACCAGGCCATTTTTTGCTATTCTGGACCAGTGTCCCTTTATGAGTTAATAACTCAGGAATGCTTAAACGGATCCTAGCGATTCTGAGAAAGTTTTTTCGTGACATATTGGGCTTCATGCTACTGGTAAATTTAGGTCGATAATTTTTGCGTTTATTTGTGAAAAAATCAGAAATTTGGCAAAAATTTAGAAAAATTCGCAATTTTCAAATTTTGAATTTTTATTCTGTTAAACCAGAGAGTTATGTGACACAAAGTGGTTACTAAATAACATTTCCCACATGTCTACTTTACATCAGCACAATTTTGGAAACAAAATATTTTTGTTAGGAAGTTATAAGGGTTAAAAGTTGACCAGCGATTTCTCATTTTTACAACAAAATTTACAAAACCTTTTTTTTAGTGACCACCTCACATTTGAAGTCACTTTGAGGGGTTTATATGGCAGAAAATACCCAAAAGTGACACCATTCTAAAAACTGCACCCCTCAAGCTACTCAAAACTACATTCAAGAAGATTATTAACCCTTCAGGTGTTTCACACGAACTAAAGCAACGTGGAAAGAAAAAATGGACATTTTAATTTTTCCAACAAAATTTTTCTTTTAGCATCAATTTTTTCATTTTCACATGGGCAACAGGATAAAATGGATCCTAAAATTTGTTGGGCAATTTCTCCTGAGTACACCGATACCTCATATGTGGTCATAAACCACTGTTTGGGTGCATGGCAGGGCTCAGAAGGGAAGGAGCGCCATTTCACTTTTTGAATGGAAAACATGCTGGAATATTTAGCGGTTGCCATGTCGCGTTTGGAGAGCCCCTGTGTGCCTAAATATTGGAGCTCCCCCACAAGTGACAGCATTTTGGAAACTAGACCCCCCAAGGAACTTATCTACATCCAAAGTAATCACTTTGAACCCCCAGGTGCTTCACAAATTGATCCGTAAAAAAAAGTACTTTTTTTTCACAAAAATTTTCTTTTAGACTCAGTTTTTTCATTTTCACATGGGCAACAGGATAAAATGGATACTAAAATTTGTTGGGCAATTTCTCCTTTGTGCACAGATACCTCATATGTGGTCATAAACCACTGTTTGGGCGCACGCCAGGGTCCGGAAGGGAAGGAGCGCTATTTGACTTTTTGAATGGAAAATTAGCTCCAATCGTTATTGGACATCATGTCGCGTTTGGAGAGCCCCTGTGTGCCTAAACAGTGAAAATCCCCCACAAGTGACACCATTTTGGAAACTAGACCCCTTATGGAACTTATCTAGATGTGTAGTAAGCACTTTGAACCCCAAGTGTTTCACAAAAGTTTATAAAGTAGAGCAGTGAAACTAAAAAATCATTTTTTTCCTCAAAAATTATTTTTTAGCACGCTATTTTTTATTTTCACATGGCTAGCAGGAGAAATTGGACCACAAAAGTTGTTGTCTAGTTTGACCTGAGTACAACAATACCCCACATGTGGGAGGGAACCACTGTTTGGGCGCACGGCAGGGCTCAGAAGGGAAGGAGAACCATTTGATTTTTTGAAATGAAAATTACCTCTAATCGTTAGCGGACACCATGTCGTGTTTGGAGAGCCCCTGTGTGCCTAAACATTAAAGCACCCCACAAATGACCCCATTTTGGAAACTAGACCCCCTAAGGAACTTATCTAGATGCATAGTGAGCACTTTGAACCCCCAAGTGCTTCACAAAAGTTTATAACGCAGTTCCGTGAAAATAAAAAATATTTTTTTCCTCAAAAAATTATTTTTTAGTGCGCAATTTTTTATTTTCACAAAGGTACCAGGAAAAACTGGACCCCAAAAGTTGTTGTCCATTTTGTCCTGAGTACGCTGGTACCCCATATGTGGGGAGTGGACCACTGTTTGGGCACATGTCGGGGCTCGGAAGGGAAGTAGTGACATTTTGAAATGCTGACTTTGATGGAATGGTCTGTGGGCATCATGCTACATTTGCAGAGCCCCTGATGTACATAAACTGTGGAAACCCCTCACAAATGACCCCATTTTGGAAACTAGACCCCCCAAGGAACTTATCTAGATGTGTGGCGAGCACCTTGAACCCCCAAGTGCTTCACAGAAGTTTATAACGCACAGCTGTGAAAATAAAAAATCATTTTTTTCCTAAAAAAAATGATTTTTAGCCCACAATTTTTTTTTCACAAGGGAAACAGGATAAATTGGACCCCAAAAGTTGTTGTCCAGTTTGTCCTGAGTACGCTGGTACCCCATATGTGGGGGGACCACTGTTTGGGCACACGTAAGGGCTCAGAATGGAAGTAGTGACATTTTGAAATGCTGACTTTGATGGAATGGTCTGTGGGCATCATGCTACATTTGCAGAGCCCCTGATGTACCTAAACTGTGGAAACCCCCCACAAATGACCCCATTTTGGAAACTAGACCCCCCAAGGAACTTATCTAGATGTGTGGCGAGCACCTTGAACCCCCAAGTGCTTCACAGAAGTTTATAACGCACAGCTGTGAAAATAAAAAATCATTTTTTTCCTAAAAAAAATGATTTTTAGCCCACAATTTTTTTTTCACAAGGGAAACAGGATAAATTGGACCCCAAAAGTTGTTGTCCAGTTTGTCCTGAGTACGCTGGTACCCCATATGTGGGGGGACCACTGTTTGGGCACACGTAAGGGCTCAGAATGGAAGTAGTGACATTTTGAAATGCTGACTTTGATGGAATGGTCTGTGGGCATCATGCTACATTTGCAGAGCCCCTGATGTACCTAAACTGTGGAAACCCCCCACAAATGACCCCATTTTGGAAACTAGACCCCCCAAGGAACTTATCTAGATGTGTGGCGAGCACCTTGAACCCCCAAGTGCTTCACAGAAGTTTATAACGCACAGCTGTGAAAATAAAAAATCATTTTTTTCCTAAAAAAAAATGATTTTTAGCCCACAATTTTTTTTTCACAAGGGAAACAGGATAAATTGGACCCCAAAAGTTGTTGTCCAGTTTGTCCTGAGTACGCTGGTACCCCATATGTGGGGGGACCACTGTTTGGGCACACGTAAGGGCTCAGAATGGAAGTAGTGACATTATGAAATGCTGACTTTGATGGAAAGGTCTCCGGTTGTTGTTATGTTTGCAGAGTCCCTGATGTGCCTAAACAGTAGAAACCCCCCACAAGTGACCCCATTTTGGAAACTAGACCTTCCAAGGAACTTATCTAGATGTCTGGTGAGCACTTTGAACCCCCAAGTGCTTCACAGAAGTTTATAACGCACAGACGTGAAAATAAAAAAATCATTTTTTTTCCACAAAAATAATTTTTTAGCCCCCAATTTTTTATTTTCCCAAGGGTAACAGGAGAAATTAGACCACCAAAGTTGTTGTGCAATTTTTCCTGAGTACGCTGATACCCCATATGTTGGGGTAAACCACTGTGTCGGGGCTTGGAAGGGAGGGAGCACCGTTTGACTTTTTGAACTCAAAATTGGCTGGAATCAATGGTTGCACCATGTCACGTTTGGAGACCTCCTGATGTGCCTAAACAGTGGAAACCCCTCAATTCTAACTCCAACCCTAATCCCAACACACTCCTAACCACAGCCCTAACCCCAACACATCCCTAACCCTAATCCCAACCCTAACCATAACCCTAACCCCAACACACACGTACCCTATCCCTAACCCTAACTCCAACCCTAACCCTAATTCCACTCTAACCCTAATTCCACCCTAAGCCTAATTCCAACCCTAACCCTATTTCCAACCCTAACCCTAACTCTATTTCCAACCCTTACCCTAGCCCTAACCCTATTTCCAACCCTAACCCTAATGGAAAAATAAAAATAATTTCTTTATTTTATTATTTGATCCTGCCTATGGGGGTGATAAAGGGAGGTTTATTTACTTTTCATTCTATTTTGATCACTGTGAGAGTTTATCACAGTGATCAAAATTAATGAATGAATCTGCAGCCGGCGGGCGCACTGCGCATGCGCCCGCCATTTTCCAAGATGGCGGTGCCCATGGTCCAGGACTGCGGGACACCGGGAGCCACAGTGGCACTCGGTAAGTACCGGGGGTGGGAAGGGGTAATCGGAGGCGGGGGAGGCGGAGGGATGGCGGGGGGAGCAGAAGCCGTGCCCCCTGTGGTGAAGAACAAAGCCCCCTGTATCTGCTGGTCGGGTGACCTTTCAGTGACCCTGGTCACCCGACCCGCAGAGGGGCTTTAAAGTCATGACACCACATAGGCGTCACTGGTCGGATTGGCACCGACTTTCATGACGCCTAGGTGGCGTCATTGGTCGTGAAGGAGTTAATAAGGTATGATTTGCCAGTTCGTGGGTGGGCAAAATGGTCACCCTTTATTATGTTTCAGCAAAAGGGGAAATTTAGACAGGGGAAGGTTCCCTTTCTTTGTATGTCAAGAAATGTCTGTCTAGGTTGTCTGCTAAAGCTGCCTATATCTGCTCTGACCACTGCATCTTTTTATGTTGCGGGGGTCATGGAGCTTCCAGCTACTCAGTAATATTGACCCTTGGCACCTATTACCCATACAGAGGTCCAATATATACTATATTTATTGTGCATGGACCTATAGCTGATGTGACGTGGGGCCTATCTCTTACCATTATTAACCCCTTCACCCCCAAGGATGGTTTGCACGTTCATGACCGGGCCAATTTTTACAATTCTGACCACTGTACCTTTATGAGGTCATAACTCTGGAACGCTTCCATGGATCCCGGTGATTCTGACATTGTTTTCTCGTGACATATTGTACTTCATGTTAGTGGTAAAATTTCATTCAAATAACTTGCGTTTATTTGTGAAAAAAATGGAAATTTGGCAAAAATTTTGAAAATTTCGCAATTTTCCAACTTTGAATTTTTATGCCCTTAAATCACAGAGATACGGCACACAAAAAACTTGATAAGTAACATTTCCCACATGTTTACTTTACATCAGCACAATTTTGGAACCAAAATTTTCTTTTGTTAGGAAGTTATAAGGGTTAAAAGTTGACCAGCGATTTCTCATTTTTACAACACCATTTTATTTTTAGGACCACATCACATTTGAAGCCACTTTGAGGGGTCTATATGATAGAAAATACCCAAAAGTGACACCATTCTAAAAACTGAACCCCTTAAGGTGCTCAAAACCACATTCAAGAAGTTTATTAACCCATTAGGTGCGTCACAGGAATTTTTTTGAATATTTAAAAAGAAATGAACATCTAACTTTTTTTCACAAAAAAAATACTTCAGGTTCAATTTTTTTTATTTTACCAAGGGTAACAGGAGAAATTGGACTGCAAAAGTTATTGTGCAATTTGTCCTGAGTACGCTGATACCTGATTTGTGGGGGGAACGACTGTTTCGGCGCATGGCAGAGCTCAGAATGGAAGGAGCGCCGTTTGACTTTTTCAATGCAAAATTGGCTGGAATTCAGATTGGACGCCATGTCACGTTTGGAGAGTCCCTGATGTACCTAAACAGTGGAAACCCCCTACAAGTGACCCCATTTTGGAAACTAGACCCCCCAAGGAACTTATCTAGATATGTGGTGAGAACTTTGAACCCACAAGGGCTTTACAGAAGTTTATAACGTACAGCGGTACAATTAAAAAATCATATTTTTTCCACAAAAATGATCTTTTCACCCCAATTTTTATTTTCCCAAGGGTAACAGGACCCTAAAAGTTATTGTTCAATTTGTCCTGAGTACGCTGATACCCCACATGTGGGGGTAAACCACTATTTGGGCGCATGGCAGAGCTCGGAAGGGAAGCAATGCCATTTGACGTTTTTGGCTGGAATTGAGATCGGACACCATGTCGCGTTTGGAAAACCCCTGATGTACCAAAACAGTGGAAACCCCCCACAAATGACACCATTTTGGAAACTAGACCCCCTAAGGAACTTATCTAGATGTGTGGTGAGAACTTTGAACCCCCATGGGCTTCACAGAAGTTTATAACATACAGCCATACAATTAAAAAATCATATTTTTTCCACAAAAATGATCTTTTCACCCTCAATTCTTATTTTTCCAAGGGTAACAGGACCCTAAAAGTTATTGTGCAATTTGTCCTGAGTACGCTGATACCCCACATGTGGGGGTAAACTACTATTTGGGCGCATGGCAGAGCTCGGAAGGGAAGCAGCGCCATTTGACGTTTTTGGCTGGAATTGAGATCGGACACCATGTCGCGTTTGGAAAACCCCTGATGTACCAAAACAGTGGAAATCCCCCACAAATGACACCATTTTGGAAACTAGACCCCCTAAGGAACTTATCTAGATGTGTGGTGAGAACTTTGAACCCCCATGGGCTTCACAGAAGTTTATAACATAAAGCCATACAATTAAAAAATCATATTTTTTCCACAAAAATGATCTTTTCACCCTCAATTCTTATTTTTCCAAGGGTAACAGGACCGTAAAAGTTATTGTGCAATTTGTTCTGAGTACGCCGATACCCCACATGTGGGGGTAAACCACTATTTGGGCGCATGGCAGAGCTAGGAAGGGAAGCAGCGCCATTTGATGTTTTTGGCTGGAATTGAGATCGGACACCATGTCGCGTTTGGAAAACTCCTGATGTACCAAAACAGTGGAAACCCCCCACAAATGACACCATTTTGGAAACTAGACCCCCTAAGGAACTTATCTAGATGTGTGGTGAGCACTTTGACCCCCCCAGTGCTTCACAGAAGTTTATAATGCCTGGGCGTGAAAATAAATAATTCGTATTTTTTCCACAAACATGATCTTTTAGTCACCATTTTTTTATTTTCCCAAGGGTACCAGGAGAAATTGGACCCCAAAAGTTGTTGTCCAATTTGTCCTGAGTATGCTGATACCCCATATGTGGGTGAAAACTACTGTATGGGCACACGTCGGGGCTCGGAAGGGAAGTAGTGACGTTTTGGTATGCAGACTTTGATGGAATGGTCTGTGAGTGTCATGTTGCCTTTGGAGAGCCCCTAATGTACCTAAACAGTGGAAACCCCCCACAAATGACCCCATTTTGAAAACTAGACCCACTAAGGAACTTATCTAGATGCGAGGTGAGCACTTTGAACCCCCAAGGGCTTCACAGAAGTTTATAATGCCAGGGCATGAAAATAAAAAAATCGTATTTTTTCCAGAAACATGATCAATTAGTCCCCAATTTTTTCATTTTCCCAAGGGTAACAGGAGAAATTGGACCCCAAAAGTTGTTGTCCAATTTGGCCTGAGTACGCTGACACCCCATATGTGGGAGAAAACTACTGTATGGACACACGTCGGGGCTCGGAAGGGAAGCAGTGACGTTTTGGAATGCAGACTTTGATGGAATGGTCTGCGGGTGTCATGTGCGTTTGGAGAGCCCCTGATGTACCTAAACTATTGAAACTCCCCACAAGTGACCCTATTTTGGACGCTAGACCCCCCACGGAACTTATCTAGATGTGTGGTGAGCACTTTGAACCCCCAAGTGCTTCACAGAAGTTTATAACACTCGGACGTGAAAATAAAAAAATCATTTTTTTCCACAAAAATGATATTTTTGCCCCCAATTTTTTATTTTCCTAAGGGTAACAGGAGAAATTGGACCCCAAAAATTGTTTTGCAATTTGTCCTGAGTAGGCTGATACCCTACATGTGGGGGTAAAACACTGTTTGGGCGCATGGCAGAGCTTGGAAGGGAAGGAGCACCATTTGACTTTTTCAACTCAGAATTGGCTGGAATTGAGATCAGACGCCATGTTGCATTTGGAGAGCCCCTGATGTGCCCAAACAGTGGAAACCCCCAATTATAACTCAAACCCTAACCCCAACACACCCCTAACCCTAATCTGAGCCCTAACCCTAGCCCTAACCCTAAGGCTGTGTGCACACGCTGCGGATTTTGCTGCGGTTCCGCAGCGGTTTTGGCTGCTGCGGACCCCAGTACCATGATTCCCTATGGGAATCAAAAACCGCAGTGCAGACGGTGCGGAATTTTCCGCGCGGATTATTTGCGGTTTTCAATCCGCAGAAAGAATTGACATGTCAATTCTTTCTGCGGATTCTCCTGCGGTTTGCCATCTCCTCTAATGAGGAGATGAAAAACCGCAGGACAAAACCGCAGAGCAATCTGCAGGTAAAACCGCAGGTCTTTTGACCTGCGGTTTCACCTGCGGATTTTACAAAATCCGCGCGGATGAATCCGCACCTAATCCGCAGCGTGTGCACACAGCCTTACCCTAACGGGAAAATGGAGATAAATACTTTTTTTTTAGTTTTATTATTTTTCCCTAACTAAGGGGTGATAACGGGGGGTTTGATTTACTATCTATGGCGGTTTTTATGTTTGGCAGCTGTCACACGCTAAAAGACGCTTTTTATTGTAAAATAGTTTTTGTATCACCACATTTTGAGAGCTATAATTTTTCCGTATTTTGACCCACTGAGTCATGTGAGGTCTTATTTTTTGCGGGACGAGTTGACGTTTTTATTGGTACCATTTTCGGCACGTGACATTTTTTGATCGCTTTTTATTCCTATTTTTGGGACGCAGAATGAACAAAAACCAGCATTTCATGAATTTCTTTTGGTGGGGTGCGTTTACACCGTTCCGCGTGCGGTAAAATCGATAAAGCGGTTTTATTCTTCGGGTCAGTACGGTTACAGCGATACCTCACTTAGGTCGTTTTTTTATGTTTTTGTCGGTTTTATGCAATGAAAACTATTTTAGATAAAAAATAATTATTTTTGCATCGCTTTATTCTGCGAGCTATAACTTTTTTATTTTTTTGCTGATGATGCTGTGTGGTGGCTCGTTTTTTGCGGGACAAGACGACGTTTTCAGCGGTACCATGGATATTTATATGCGTCTTTTTGATCGCGCGTTATTACACTTTTTGTTTGGTGGTATGATAATAAATCATTATTTTTTGCTTCGTTTTTTATTATTTTTTAAGGGGTTCGCTAAAAGGGTTAACTAATGGGACAGTTTTATAGGGCGGGTCATTACGGACGCGGCGATACCTAATATGTGTACTTTTATTGTTTTGTTTTTTTTATTATTTTCAAAAAATGAATTTATTGGGGAATATTTTTTTTTTTTTTTACTAATTTATTTGGCGATTTTTTTAAATTTATTTTTACATTTTTTTTTTATTTTTTTTTTACTTTATTACATAGTCCCAGGTGGGACATCACTGTCCTGTGACAGATCGCTGATCTGTCACATCACAGATCACTGTGACAGATCAGCAATCTGTCACAGGCATTGAAGCAGACTTCCTCTTGCCTGCGCTTTGCAGGCACTGAGGAAGCCAGCTTCCTCAGGTCCCCGAAGGCCCCCGTCGCCATCTTGGATTCGGGGGCCTGGAGGATAGGAGCCCCCCCGCAGCAGTGCTGCACATTGCGCTGCCGTGGGGGGCTCAGGGAAGCACGGAGGGAGCCCCCTCCCTGCCGATGCTTCCCTTTAACTCCCGGTACACCGCGATCATGTTTGATCGCGGTGTGCAAGGGGTTAACGTGTCGGGGGCGGTCCGTGACCGCCCCTGACACATAGTGCCGGGTGTCAGCTGTGATAATCAGCTGACACCCGGCCGCGATCAGCGGCGCTCACCACGTGGGCGCCGCTGATCGCGGTAGACGTACTATCCCGTCCATGGACATAGGGGCCCGGGCCCCATGGACGGGATAGTACGTCTGATGTCAGGAAGGGGTTAAAGGGACAGTTACATGATTTCTAAATGCTGTAGCTATACTTATTCCTTTGCCTTCCCTATGAAGGCACTATAATTTAGGATATACCTATTCCATTATAGGCTTTTCACATTCATCTACCTACTCAAAGATATCTCTTGAACAATACCCCCCAGGTAATTAACTGGGACTTATTTGCCATCTAATGCTTTAGAGAAACTATTATTCACATATGATACGTTCATTTCCCCAGACTTCTTAACAAATCGCACCTCCAGGGAAGAGAAATCGTTTTCTAGAAAGAATACCTACTGGCATGACATACCTATTTTTATGACTCTGTATGACTCTATGCTTATTCTATGTTTCTTATATGATTTTGTGCTTCTTCTATGCTTCTTTTACAATGTCTCAGATACTCTATGCTAAAACAATTACTCTTCTCAGCTACAAATCTCTCTTGCTCTCAAGCTTTTGACAGTACATTTTGATCGCTGATTTGATACTTTGATGATATATGTATATAATCAAGCAAGTGACATGACACTTGCCTTGGTATTATCTTTTTGCATTGTATATATGTATATAAATCACCCACATGTATGTGAACAACATAAACATGTTGCACTACTGTAAATGTGGTGCCCTGTGATTTTGCGGCCACAAAATTGTTAAATATGTACTGTTTTGTATGTGTTTTGTAAGTAATTGGAGTTATGCTTTCTCTGCTAGTGACCACTGCACACACAATTTTACCTCATTCCCTTACTTCCCTGAAGCTTAGAGCTTTGGAGACTTACCTTAACTGGGAGGGGGAGGAGTCGAGTTGTTGTTCTGTGAGGAAGACGGTGGAGAGAAAATGGAGAACGTTCCTGGAGCAATAACATGTGCACCCTCCAGGAGCAATGCTAAAAAGAATCAGGGAATCAGCCCCTAGGCCATCTATGCTTTTAGAGCCGGGTGGTAAGCTGAGAGACTGTGTGGGTTTATACAACCAACAGCAGAGTGTCTTCTCCCAGGAAGACTACAGCAACCGAGGATCAGTGAAGGATTGTGCAAGAAGAAACTTGTGCTTCACACAGGATCCAAGCTGCAAGTTGCCGGGGGGGGAAACACAGTGAGTAAGTGGCTGTTCTGGCAGTTTCAAACTCCAGGAAGCCTTGGTCCCTGAAGGGATTAGAACAGCGGGAAGATTACACCGAGTCTCAGCAGAGAGAAGGATAATTCCCAACATGCAGAGCAGACTGTAAACCTGGTGAGAGTTCTAATTTCTCCTCTGAACTGCATCTGAACTACAGTAAATGATAAAGTGACTTTCCTTGTCTCCTGCCTTATTACTCCGTGCCATCTACTTCCATCACAATTTCTGGGGGTCAGCCCTTGTTGGAGGGGGTTAAACATCTGCACTGCCATCACCAACTACCCCCCCAGGGATCATCTGCAGTGCCGGCTATCCTACACTCGAACACTCCAACTGGCATCACACACTCTTTTCCAAATTTCTTTTATTTTTACTTTATTTTTCAAACCCCATTTCACTGTCCCTGGAGCACAGGCACCGGGCACGACTGCCACCACCATGACCTTCTGAATCTAATGCTGCCCGGCGACCTGAGTACCCCACTCTGGGCGAGACATATATACTTATGTTATGTTTTATCTTTGTTTCATTTTTAGCAACTGTCGTGAAAAAGGCCTATTTGGCCGAAACGCATTGACTTTCAAAGGTTGCTCTTATATATTGAACTTTAATAAAAGTAATCTTGTTTGCATTCAAAAGGAGTATGCAATTGATATTTTCCCAGCCTGTGCCCTGACTGCGCTATGTACTGCCGGTGACCTGCCTAGGATCAAAGCTGTAAGAGCACCGATCCTAGGCCGGTGTCTAGCAACGCCAGGCATGGTCTGGAGCTGCTGATTGGCGTGATCGATTATATCGTTCGTGCCAATCACAGGGCACAGACGTGGTTTGACCGCACTGTGCCCTGTTGGTGACCTGCCTGGGATCGGAGCTGTGAGCTTCGATCCTAGGCTGTTGTCAGGGTCACCAGGGCCGGCTCTGATTGGTGTGATCTATGTCATCATCGATCACACCAATGACAGGGCAGAGCAGCGGTATGACTGCTCTGTGACCTGTCTGTGACCATGCAGCAGGTCCTCACACTAGCTGAGGATTCCTGCAGAGCAGTCACGCTACAAAATTTCCTGCTGTGCTGGGCCTTGTGGTACCACAGAAGCCTGTGACACCACAATCCCTGCTGAAGAACAAATAACAGAGAAAGAAGACAAGACAGAAGAGAGACAAGTGTAAGTGTTTTGATCCCTGCTAGATCCCTCTTCATCCACCCAACACCCCTCTCTTCTCCCCTTCCCCCTCTTTTTACCACCTCCACCCCTTCCTCCTCTTTTTACCCCCTCCTTCCTCCTTTGCACCACCTTTGTGCACACATTCAGCAGCCGCTGAGTAATGATTGGTGATGCAGTTCACTCATCAGAACTGGTGCCTGCTGTTTTCCATTTTTCTTTCTCACCCCACTTTGCGCCACCCTCGGGTACACATCCAGCAGCCACCGAGCTCTGATCAGTGACGCAGTTGACTCAGCAGAGCTTGTGTCTGCTGTTTTCCATTATTCTTTCTCACCCCCCTTGCGCCACCCCTGTTTGCTCATCCAGCAGCCGCCGTATTTTGATAAGTGATGCAGTTCACTCATAACAGCTCGTGCCTGCTGTTTTAGACACATTTCTTCTTCGACACCTCCTTGCGCACATCCAGCAGCCGCTGAACTTTGATAAGTGACGCAGTTCACTCATCAGAGCTCGCACCTGCTGTTTTACACTTTTCTTTTCACAGACTTCTTTTTCTAGCTGGTTGTGCTTTTTTTTTCTTTTAACTTTTTCTTTTCAGACAAAAGTTTACACCAAGCACTATCCCCCCACACACAAACAGTTAAAAATAAAGTACTGACACAATCACCATATTCATGAAAAAAAATGTCCCGCCAACCCAACATTCCTATTCAGTGAACGAGGCATATGAGGATCCCACATTTCTTTATTTTTCAGATTCGTCATCCTCTTCCTCCTCCGGTCATGCTGAACCGCCACGCAGACATCCCAGGACAGAAGATTAGGCAGCGCCCATCATTCTAGAAGATGAACCAGCGCACCTCATTATGGACCCCGTATGGACCTCGCCCCCCGAAAATGACGGGCCACTGATTCCTGATTTTGTGGCAGAATCAGGAATCAAGTTTGGCACCACTGGCCTCACAGACCTAGACTTTTTCAAAGACTTTTTCTCTGAGGATTTTGTTAACCTCATGGTTGCCCAAACTAATTTATATGCTCGTCAATTTTTGGCACAAAACTCCAGTTCATCATTTTCTGACTGGTCTCCTGTAGACACAATTGAAATGATGCAGTTTTGAAGCCTGGTCCTTCACATGGGGATCCTGAAGAAGCCAGAACTTCGGCAATATTGGAGTGTTGATGTATACAACACTACAGTGTTCCGAATGGTCATGGCCCAGAGAAGTTTTGAGACCATCCACAAATTCCTGCATTATACCGATAATGCACAGTGTCCCCCCATGAGATGACCCCAACTTTGACCATCTGTTCAAAGTTCGGCCGGTAATTGAACACTTCAACAAAAAGTTTGCTGAAGTGTACGTGCCAAAAAGGGACATCTGCGAGGATGAGTTCTTAATTCATTTTAAGAGGAGGCTCAAATTCCATCAGTACCTTCCCAGAAATAGGGCCAGGTACAGAACTAAACTCAATAAGCTGTGTGAGAGTACCTCAGGGTACACCCACATGTTTAGAGTTTATGAAGGGAAGGACACCAGGATTGAACCCCCTGAATGCCCCCTGACCTGGGAGTGGGAAAATTGTGTGGGATTTGGTGCACCCGCTGCTGGATAAAGATTATCACTTCTATACAGATAACTTTTATAACAGCATCCCACTCTTCAAATCCCTTTCTGCATGAGGTACCGCAGCCTGCGGAACTGTGCGCAAAAATCAGAGAGGCCTCCCGAAAACGCTACTTGGGCAGTGGCTCAGAAGGGGTGACAGCAGAGCCCAATGTAGTGACCACCTGCTGGTGGTCAAGTACAAGGACAAGAGGGATGTTGTTTTCTTGACCACCATACACGGTGATGGCAGCACCCTCAGCACTGTACGAGGTACCTCTGCACAGGTCAGCAAACCAACCTGTGTACTGGGGTACAACAAAAACATGGGCGGCTTTGCTCTCTCTGATCAACTCCTCCAACCATACAGTGCTTTGTGCTGGCCGTGCACATCGTAGAAATGGCAATGCTCAATGCTTTCCTGCTGTCACTATGTGCAGGCCACACCGATGCATTGTACCTTTAGTTCCAGGAAGTAGTGGTTAAGGCCCTAAAATTTGGCACTCAGGAAGCAGCGGGCCCCAGTACTTCCTGAACTGAAGATGCTCGTATCGTACCAGGTCAGCATTTCCCGGGGAAGGTCCCGCAAACTGGAAAAATAGGTAAGTCGCAAAAAAGGTGCCGAGTGTGTTACAAAAGGGGAATACGCAAGGACACCATTTATCAATGCAACACCTGCCCCGAAAAACCTGACCTGTGTATGAAAGAATGTTTAAAACTGTACCTCACCTCCAAGAACTATTAATTTCCTTAAATTTACATAACAGGAAACAGTAGATTAGTTCCAAAAAGGGGGCACATCTAAATAAGTTCCTTGGGGGACTAGTTTCCAAAAAGGGGGCATTTGTTGGGCACTGCCACTATTTAGGCCCATCTAGATAAGTTCCTTGGGGGTCTAGTTTCCAAATGGGGTCACTTGTGGGGGGTTTCTTCTATTTAGGCACATCAGGGGTTCTGCAAATGGAACATGATGCCCGCACACCATTCCATCAAATTCTACAAATAGGACAATAACTTTTGGGGTCCAATTTCTCCCGCTCTGCCGTGTGCCCAAACAGTGGTTCCCCTCACATATGGGGTATCAGCGTACTCATGACGAATTGGTAAAGAGCTTTTGGGGTCCAATTTCTCATTACCTTTGGGAAAATAAAAAATTGGGGACTAAAAGATCATGTTTTTTGAAAAAATATGATTTTTTATTTTCATGCCCGGGCGTTATAAACTTTAGTGAAATGAAACACTTGGGAGTTCAGAGTGCTCACCACACATCTAGATAAGTTCCTTGGGGGGTCTACTTTCCAAAATGGGGTCACTTGTGGGGGGTTTCCATTGTCTGGGCACATCAGGGGCTCTCCAAACACGACATGGAGTCCGATCTCAATTCCAGCCAAACAGCAGTCCCCCCCACATATGGGGTATTAGTGTACTCAGGACAAATTGGACAACAACTTTTGGGGTCAAATTTCTCCTGTTACCCTTGGGAACTAAAGATCATTTTTGTGACTAAAAAGTTAAATGTTCATTTTTTTTTCTTCCACATTGCTTCTGCTCCTGTGAAACACCTGAAGGGTTAATAAACTGCTTGAATGTGGTTTTGATCAGCTTGAGGGGTGTCAGCTTTTAGAATGGTGTCACTTTTGTTATTTTCTGCCATATAGACTCCTCAAAGTGAGTTCAAATGTGAGGTGGTCCATAAAAAAATGGTTTTGTAAACTTTGTTGTAAAAATGAGAAATCGCTGGTCAACTTTTAACCCTTCTAACTTCCTAACGAAAAAACTTGTTTCCAAAATTGTTCTTATGTAAAATAGATATGTGAGAAATGTTATTTATTAATTATCTTGTGTGACATATTTCTCTGTTTTAAGGGCATAAAAATTCAAAGTTAGAAAATTGCAAAATTTTCCAAGTTTTCACCAAATTTCCGTTTTTTTACACAAATGAATGCAAGTTATATCGAAGAAATTTTACAACTAACGTGAAGTACAATGTCATGAAAAAACTATCTCAGAATTGCTAAGATCCATTGAAGCGTTCCAGAGTTATTAACTCATAAAGGGACAATTGTCAGAATTGTAAAAATTGGCCTTGTCATTAACGTGCAAACCACCCTTGGGGGTTAAGGGGTTAAAGAAGATTATTTTTCTGAGAAAAAATGTTGTGGGCTCCCACGTAATTTTCTTAACCAGCAGAGGGCAAGCCAACAGTTGGGGGCAGATGTTTATAGCCCAAGAAGGGGATAATACCCATGGAGCTTCCCAGACAATTAATATCAGCACACAACTGTATACTTAGCCTTCACTGGCTATTAAAATGGAGGACCTAAAAAAATTATGCAGGGTCCCCCTATAATTAACAACCAGCAAAGGCTATGCAGACAGCTGCGGGCTGATATTAATAGCCTAGAAAGGGGCCATGGATACTGCCCCCCCTCCCGGCTAAAAAGATCAGCTCTCAGCCGCCCCAGAAAAGGCTCATCTATAAGATGCACCAATTCTGGCACTTAGCCTCCCTCTTCTCACTTGCCCTATAGCGGTTGCAAGTGGGGTTCATATGTATAAGGTTGATGTCAACTTTGTATTGCCAGGTGACATCAAGTCCTGATGTTAGTAACGGAGAGGCGTCTAAAGTATAAGACACATATCCAATACTTATCCTATATTTACATGGTAAATAAAGACACAGCAAGAATAAAGTCCTTCAATTGAAAAAAATGACACAGGCACCTTTAATAATCTTAATTAAGCCATACTTACAATCTCGCCTAATTCCACTGAAGCCATCGTTCTCCTGTAATAAACCAAAAATAATAAAACAGGGGGCGTGGCTATGCCGTGACCGGGAGAAGACGCTGGTGCAGAGAGCTCCTCATAATCCTGTCGGATCCTGATCGTGCACCCCTTCCTGACAGCATACCTGCGGCTGGCTGGACTCCATTTGGATGCTGGGACCCCTGGGCACTCTGTGGCAAGTCGGGAGAGAGGGCTTCTGAGTGGGCGGCAGAGGAGATAGAAGCGGGCGGCTGGCTCCCCATGAGGCGGCGGCCATCTTGAGGTGCAGCCCCGACTCCCATGGCTGCACCGCCGCCGGGCAGTGAAGACATCTGGCTGGCAATCTGAGGGGACACGCGGTGAGTGCCCTGGCTCACTGTGCTGATCGGCGCCATTATTAGGGGAGGCTCTGTGTGCCCTCCCACTGCAGCTGCCTCTGCGGTGGTTCCTCCTCCCTCCCCGGGTGATTAAAATCTGGACAGTGCCTGGCTATCGTCCTTGTGGTCCCTCGGGCGTCCCTCGGTGCCTAATTCATAATTAACTGTTGGTAGCCCTGCTACAATTCCCATCTGTAGAGGGCAATACCCGGATTACAAGTTTTATTTGTCCTGTTAAACCTCACTGCAGACAATCATAAACCGACTTAAAGGGGCGGGAGCGGCGGAAAAGCTGAGGGAATTTGCTAGAGTTGACCCCTCTGAAAGTGCGCAACATAATAGGAGCACATCCTCTCAAGCTTAGCGCAAAAATTGCCATTCTGGGGGTGAGGAGGAGGCGGAACAGGGGGAATTGACCCTTAAGCAAGTATCGGAGCAGTTGATGCAGGCTCTCTCGTTAACCAGGACATCCCTGACAGAGAGAATTGAAGATGTCTATACGGAGGTAGGGAGACTCCGTCTGGATATGCAGGCTATGAGGGGACGCATTACGGAGGTGGAGACAAGGGTGTCCAAGGTGGAAGATACCATTAAACCCATGGAGGCTAAATTAGCGAAGGTGGCGGGCTCCATGAATGCTTGGAAGCAGAAGGCGGATGATTTGGAAAATAGAATGCACCGGAATAATATCCGTATTGTTGGACTGTCTGAGCGCTTGGAAGGTCAGCATCCTGAGCAGTTTCTTGAGGATTGGCTTAAGACCTCCTTGGGGGACGAATTATCCTCAATGTTCGCTGTTGAAAGAGCTCACAGGGTCCCCACAAGACCCCTGCCTCCGGGGGCCCAACCTCGGCCGTTCCTGGCACGCCTGCTCAATTGCAAGGACAGAGATACCATTCTACGTCTCACATGCTTGAAAAGTCTTATCATGTTCAACAATGCCGTCGTTTCCATCTTTCCAGATTTCTCCATGGAACTGCAGAAGCAACGGGCACAATTCTTCGAGGTCAAGAAGCGACTTAGAGATAGGAACATTGTTTATTCGATGATATATCCTGCCTGGCTCCGGATTGTCCATGAAGGTTCCTCCGTATTTTTTACAGATCTGGCGGAGGCGACTGAGTGGCTATGGTCCCATAAGGGATCCCCTGCGAAAGATTCCTAATGTGGCGGCTGTTACCTTGAGTCCTCTCAGTCAACGGTCTAATTGAAGCTCTCTCGGCGAGTTCCCAGATGCCAGCTATAGCGGACGCTGTATACAGTGATGTTATCCCCTTGTTTATCTTTTGATGAGGGCGTAAGACTGTATGCCTATGTTATTAGGTTCCTGTTTTGCTTTTTCTTTCTTAAAAGTTTTACTTTTTATAATTGTTTAGATGTAGGCCGCAGCCGACGCCAAATTCTGCTATCTGTGTGGGTTCTCCGCATCTGGTTCAGGCATCATCATGCATTATATCCAGATAGACGGGAATGGGTTCTGAGCCGATTTGTATGACCTGGAATATAAGAGGCATAAAAACCCCTCGGAAAAAAATTAAAGTGTTCTCACAAATTAGACATTACCGTCCTCACGTTGTGGCTCTGGTGGAGACAGATTTGACCAGAGATACGGTTCGATGGGTACAGAAACCGTGGGTGCAATGGTTTATGCATGCTTTTCATACTCGCTACTCAAGGGGAGTTTCACTGTTAATTCATAAGGATGTTCGGTGGGAGGTTAGGGAGGCCCGGAAAGACCCCGAGGGACGATTTGTGTTTGTGCACGCACTGATTCTCAGAAATATGTCATCCTTTGTATTTATAATCCCCCTCCAGCCAATATATCAATTATTCGGAAGGCATTGAGATTTGCTTTGAATTACCCAGACGCACATGTCATCTGTATGGGAGATATCAATTTAGTCATGAACAGCCATTTGGATAAATTGAGACTGGGTGATGGAATACAGGGTGGGGTTTCCCCTCCGGGTACATCCCAACTGTCACAATTCAGCGGGTGGATCTATGGAGGGTCCGCCATCCAGAGACAAGGGAGTATACTTGTCATTCCTCCACTAAGCGCTCTCTGTCTCGTATAGACTACATTTTTGGGTCTAGCGGTCTGGCGGCATGGGTGGATGATATCAAACATGGAAGTAGGGGGATTTCGGATCATAGCCCAGTTATTCTCAAGCTTAAATTTGGGCCCTTGACTAATAGGATAACATGGAGGTTGAACCCCTTTTGTCTGATGTTGATAACATCCCCTGATAAAACGATAGATCATTTACATTGCTTAGTCTCATCCCATCCCGAACCCCGAAATATGAATGTATTTTGGGATGCTCTCAAAGCTAATTTACGGGGTTGTTTATCCTCTACAATTTCTCATATTAAGCGGGTGACATCGAAAGAGGATGGTGAGATGGAGCGACGTCTGAAAGACTCAGAGGCAGCCTATATATTGGATCAAACTAACAGTAACAGGGTAGAATGGCTGACCGCTCAAAGGCTATATGCTCAATACACTAAAACGAAACGTAAATTATTCTTTGCCCGGCAATCTTATTTTGAAATGGGGAATCAGGCGAGTAAATTTCTGGCATATTTAGTACGACAGCACAATGCTACTAACACAATTCTACAGATTCGAGACTCAGATGGTACTCTGGTTTCCTCAACTGAAGAGATACTAAAATGCTTTTCTGACTATTATGGTTTATTGTACAATTCTAAGACTGATGGGGATGGCCTGGTGTGTTTAAATTATTTGTTAGATATAGAATTTCCTAAGCTAAGTCCTTCCCAACGGGCCTTTATGGATGCAGAGTTTACTCTGGAGGAGGTAGAGGATGCCATAAAAGACATGGCCTCGGGAAGGCCCCTGGGCCAGATGGATTTCCTGTGGAGCTATATAGGAAATATCAGGATATAGTGGCACCCCTTTTGTTGACAGTGTTTCGTGGGATTTGGGAGGGGGGATGCATGCCGGAGTCCTTTTATGAGGCCAATATAATAGTTCTTAAAAAGGAGGGGAAAGACCCTTTAGACTGTGGATCTTATAGGCCTTTATCACTAGTAAATGTGGATTATAAAATTTTTACAAAAATTTTAGCCAAAAGAGTAAATTCAGTCATTAGATCTTGTACACCCTGATAAGACGGGTTTTATGCCGGGTAAGAGTACTTCCATAAATATCAGACGAGTCCAGTCAGTGTTCCAATATAGCTCTTTGGTACGAGATAATGAATGGGCATTGGCATCGCTGGATGCGGCCAAAGCCTTTGACTCGCTTGAATGGCCTTTTCTCCGTGCATGCTTACAGAGGTATGGAATTGGTGAAAGATTCCAAAAATGGGTTAATGTTATATACATGAAGCCCAAGGCCCGGGTTATTGTAAATAACTCCATATCTGAATCATTTTCACTGCATAGAGGAACTCGTCAGGGGTGTCCCCTTTCCCCGGCCCTTTTTGCTCTTGCTATTGAGGCGCTGGCAATACGTATAAGATCCTCCCCTAACATTGCTGGTATAGAAATAGCGGATCGATAGATACCATAGGCCTATATGCTGATGATATGGTGATATTTATGGACAAAACTGAGGAGACCCTGGCAAGAGTGATCACTACCATAAATCAATTCAGTAAATATTCTGGCTTATACATAAATTGGAAGAAATCTGCTTTGATGCCTCTTTCCCACACTCCAATGCCACGACTTGAGACTCTCTCCTTACTCCCCATTGTAACCAGTTTTAAATATTTGGGTGTTCATATCTCTCAAGGTAGTAAATTTGATCTGCAACTCAATATACAACCATTGCTGGAGATGGTCAGGGGTAAATTCGCGATCTGGGGTAAACTTCCACTGTCTGTAGCCGGACGTATTAATTTAAATTAAAATGATATTCCTCCCTAAGCTTAGCTACTTTCTTCAACATAGTGCGGTGGTGGCACCCAAATCCTTTTTTGCTAATTTAAATTCTCAAACCACTTCCTTTATTTGGGGGAAAGCTAGGCCCAAACTTAAACTAACCACTCTGCAGAGGCCCAAGAAGGGAGGAGGGGCAGCATTACCCGATTTCTTTTTATATTATCTAGCTGGACAGGCCAGGGCCATAAATACATGGATGCCTGGAGCTCATCTCCCGAATTCTGAGAGTCATCTACTTCATGCTGCAGGGACTGGTTGCCCACTGGGTTTTTTGGAAATGAGAAAAATAAATGTCTCGAGACTGTTACCTCTGCTTCGTCTGGCACAATCGATATGGAGACAGATTAAGGGGGTGGTTAGATTTGGGGATATTATACCTGAAATGCCCCTATGGAATAATGACTACCTCCCGATGCTACTTAAACATCCATCTGCTGAATTTTGGGCTCAATATAGTGTCTCTACGATAGGTGATCTATATGACCATAGAACATTGGTATCCTTTGAGCAATTACAAGTTAATTGTGGAGTCCCGAGATCCCAGTTTTATCGTTATCTACAGCTAAGATCAGCCTTTCAATAGCACATGAGATGTATGGGTATAGATAATGCCATTTCGTCTCTACCTCTGATAGGGATTCTCAAATCACAGGGCCCTCAAGGTCTCATCTCCTCTCTATATACGTATATGCTGTCAGTGGGGACAGAAAATGCTTTAGATTCCGTTAAGAAGAAATGGGAGAGGCTCATCCCGGATACACAGGGTGAGGAATGGGAAGAAATCCTGGAGTCACCAATCTGGGTGTCTCCGTCTGCCAGCAACAGGATGATACAACTGTATATTATTAATCAATCATATTTGACTCCAATTCGACTCTTTAGGATGGGCCGATACCCGTCATCTGAATGTTTAAGATGTCATTCAATAGATGAAGACTTTATTTATATGGTCTGGTGCTGTCCTGTTGTTGTGCAATACTGCAGGGGGGTGACGTCTTTATTAACATCCTTAGTACAAGCCCCTGTTCCCCTTGAACCACTGATTTATCTGTTTGGAGTGTGGGATGAGAAGGCCTGGGGTCATTATGTGGGGATTTTTCTACGGAAGACACTGTTCATGGCACGGAAGATACTTGCATTACGGTGGATTGGGAGTTCACCCCCTTCTCTTGGGTCCTGGATCACTCTTGTAAACTTGATTATCCCATATGAACGTGCACTGTATCAAAATAGAGGGTGTCCGGATAGATTCAAAAAGATTTGGGAGTGGTGGAACTCCTCTCACCTCACTTTGCAGGGCGGGGATGTCGCACAGTAAATCGTTTATTACATAGAAGTCGGCTGCGGAACTGTTTACGTTTTGGTAGATGTAGGTAGGTTTAGAAGCTAGGCAGGTTTTATTACTGGTACAATAACACAAAACTACTGTGATTCAATTGATATTATATCTGCTTTATTTACACACAATTGATGCACACATTATGTCTCACGTTTTCATGTTACCTGAGCATATATATACTATGTATCACGTTTAACATTTTGTACTGAATGTGTGTATTATATAACTGCTAATGGTTTAATAAACGAATTAAAAAAAAAAATAATAAAACAACAATATACCATACCTGTCCATCATTCTGTCCCATGCCATAATCCATGTCTGGGGGAGAATTAGCTTTCAACCTGGACGGTACCAAGATGCGACCGTCCAGGCTGAAAACCACTGGTGAATGAGCTTTTGCTAACACAGCCCCAGTGACTACCTGTGACGTAGTCAAATTTTGAATTTTTATTCTGTTAAACCAGAGAGTTATCTGACACAAAATAGTTAATAAATAACATTTCCCACATGTCTACTTTACATCAGCACAATTTTGGAAACAACATTTTTTTTTGTTAGGAAGTTGTAAGGGTTAAAAGTTGACCAGCGATTTCTCATTTTTACAACAAAATTTACAAAACCATTTTTTTTTAGGGACCACCTCACATTTGAAGTCACTTTGAGGGGTCTATATGGCAGAAAATACCCAAAAGAGACACCATTCTAAAAACTGCACCCCTCAAGCTACTCAAAACTACATTCAAGAAGATTATTAACCCTTCAGGTACTTCACAGGAACTAAAGCAACGTGGAGGGAAAAAATGGACATTTTAATTTTTCCAACATAAATTTTCTTTTAGCATTATTTCATTTTCACATGAGTAATAGGATAAAATGGATCGTAAATTTTGTTGGGCAATTTCTTCTGAGTACACCGATACCTCATATGTGGTCATAAACCACTGTTTGGGCGCACGGCAGGGCTCAGAAGGGAAGGAGCGCCACTTGACTTTTTGAATGGAAAATATGCTTGAATATTTAGCAGTTGCCATGTCGCGTTTGGAGAGCCACTGTCTGCCTAAACATTGGAGCTCCCCCACAAGTGACCCCATTTTGGAAACTAGACCCTCCAAGGAACTTATCTAGATGCATAGTGAGCACTTTGAACCCCCAGGTGCTTCACAAATTGATCCGTAAAAAAAAAAAGTACTTTTTTTCACATAAATTTTATTTAGCCTGTTTTTTTCATTTTCACATGGGCAACAGGATAAAATGGATCCTAAAATTTGTTGGACAATTTCTCCTGAGCACACCAATACCTCATATGTGGTCATAAACCACTGTTTGGGCGCACAGCAGGACCTGGAAGGGAAGGAGCGCCATTTGACTTTTTGATTGGAAAATTAGCTCCAATCGTTAGCGGACACCATGTCGTGTTTGGAGAGCCCCTGTGTGCCTAAACTTTGGAGCTCCCCCACAAATGACCCCATTTTGGAAACTAGACCCCCTAAGGAACTGATCTAGATGCATAGTGAGCACTTTTAACCCCCAGGTGCTTCACAGAAGTTTATAATGCAGAGCCATGAAAATAAAAATATTTTTTTTCCTCAAAAAATGATTTTTAGCCCACTATTTTTTATTTTTGCTCAGAAATGATTTTTTAGCCCCCTATTTTTTATTTTCACAATGGTAACAGGATAAATTGGACCCCAAAAGTTGTTGTCCAGTTTGTCCTGAGTATGCTGGTACCCCATATGTGGGGGGAACCACTGTTTGGGCGCACAGCAGGGCTCAAAAGGGAAGGAGCGTCATTTGACTTTTTGAATGGAAGATTAGCTCCAATCGTTAGCGGACACCATGTCGTGTTTGGAGAGCCCCTGTGTGCCTAAACTTTGGAGCTCCCCCACAAATGACCCCATTTTGTAAACTAGACCCCCTAAGGAACTTATCTAGATGCATAGTGAGCTCTTTGAACCCCCAGGTGCTTCACAGAAGTTTATAACGCAGAGCCGTGAAAATAAAAATATTTTTTTTCCTCAAAAAATGATTTTTAGCCCACTATTTTTTATTTTCACAAGGGTAACAGGATAAATTTGGACCCCAAAAGTTGTTGTCCAGTTTGTCTTGAGTACGCTGGTACCCCATTTGTGCGGGGGGGGGGACCACTGTTGGGCACACGTTGGGGCTCGGAAGGGAAGTAGTGACGTTTTGAAATGCCGACTTGATGGAATGGTCTGCGGGTGTCATGCTACGTTTGCAGAGCCCCTGATGTACCTAACCAGTGGAAACCCCCTACAAGTGACCCCATTTTGGAAACTAGACCACCCAAGGAACTAATCTAGATGTGTGGTGAGCACTTTGAACCCCCAAGTGCTTCACAGAAGTTTATAAAGCAGAGTCGTGAAAATAAAAAAAAATTTCCTCAAAAAATGATTTTTAGCACCCAATTTTTTATTTTCCCAGCAGGATAAATTTGGACCCCAAATTTGTTGTGGAATTGTTCCTGAGTGAGCTGATACCCCATATGTGGGGGTAAACCACTGTTTGGGCGCACATCGGGGCTTGAATTGGAGGGAGCACTGCTTAAATTTTTGAATGCAAAACTGGCTGGAATAAATGGTTGCACCATGTCGTGTTTGGAGACCCCGTGATGTGCCTAAACAGTGGAAACCCCTCAATTCTATCTCCAACCCTAACCCCAACACACCCCTAACCCTAATCCCAACCCTAATCATAACCCCAACACAACCCTAACCCTAATCCCAACTCTAACCCTAACCGTAATCCCAACCCACCCCTAACTCCAACCCACCCCTAACCCCAACCGTAATTCTAAGCCTAACCCTAATTCAAAGCCTAACCCTAATTTCAACCCTAACCCTAATGGAAAAATAAAAATATTTTCTTTATTTAATTATCCCTACCTATGGGGGTGATATGGGGTGATATTTACTTTTTTTTATTTTGATCACTGCGAAAGTGATCAAAATAAATGAATGAATCTGCAGGTCGCAGATTCCCAGCGGGCGCACTGCGCATGCGCCCGCCGTTTTCCAAGATGGCGGCGCCCATCATCCGGGATGGCGGCAAACCGGGACGGCCAGAAGGACTTTGGAGCCACCGTGCAGGGTGAGAGGGGGTGATCGGAGGGCGGGGGGACCGGAGGGAAGGCGGGGGGAAGCAGATTTTGACAGCGGCTGCCCATCAGTTGCGGGGGGGGGGTCGGTTCAGTGTCTCCAGCCATGGCCGATGCTATTTCAGCATCGGCCATGGCTGGATTTGTAATATTTCATCAAATTTCATTGATGAAATATTACAATCGCTCTGATTGGCAGTTTCACTTTTAACAGCCAATCAGAGCTATCGTAGGCACGTGGGGGCTAAGCCACGCCCCCTGTGGTTAACTATAAGGTGTCCTCTGTGTGCGGGTCGGGTGACCTTTCAGTGACCCCGGTCACCCGACCCGCAGGGGGGCAATCTATTCATGACGCCACATAGGCGTCATGGGTCGTTTTGGCACGACTTTTCATGACACCTACGTGGCGTCAAAGGTCGTGAAGGAGTTAATAGCGGCAGCTGGATAACCCATATGGAGACATACAACATTGCAAAAGTCAAATCTCAAGAGGAGAAAGCCGACCTACCTAGGACAAATGTAAGCGTTCATGTGAAAATGTCACATATATTGTGGCAATAGAGGGGTAATCTGTGGTGGTAGAAAGAGAGCATGAAAAACAAGACCTCAGTGAGATGGCATGTGAGGTAAGTGTATACACGGTGGTACAGACCTTAATATGCAGGTTTGTTAGAGCTGATTACAGTCAATGGCTGCTATTGAGGCCTTACTGTGGATGAGAATATGAGAGTGGCATTCAGTAATGGCTTGCACTGTAGAGGAGAGCTCTGATGGTGTGCCCTGTGACGCGTTTCTGCCGCCTGTCAGTGAGGTGGAGGGCATATTGTGTCTATGTATAGGAGCAGAGTGAGCGTGCAGCGTGCGGTGTCCAGGTACCGGAAATGGACGGCTGTGAATGACTCATACACTGAATAGCTTGTGCTCCAAGGCCATGAAGTAGGCTGGCGTGCATTCCACAGTGGCTAGAAATTAATAGTAGAGCGGAGCCTGTGATTCCAAGTCTGGTCAGGGGTGAGCAATAGAGTGCAGAGTCATGATTCATAATATTCAATACTGACGGTTCTGAATAAAGGGTTATGCGGTGTCAGAGCAGAATATAATCAGCAGTCCAAAATGAGGGCAAACTTCAGAGACACAATATATATACAAAAAGCGGACAAAAAAGGAGACAAATGTCAGGACAATGCCTAAATGAATGATAGCAAATCATAGTCTCTATTCAGACCACTAGGGGTGATGGTCCTGAGTTCATGAATCCAGAATGCCTCCCTGCGTTTGAGTAAACCTATTCGATTGCCTCCTCTGCGTGGTTGGGGGACATGTTCAATTATTTGGAAACGTAATTGTGATACGCTGTGGCCGTTAGAAATGAAGTGATGTGGAATGGGTAGAAGCTGATTTTTACACCTAATGGTGGATTTATGCTTCGAGATTCTGTCTTTGATGCACTGCGTGGTTTCGCCCATGTACATCAGACCACAAGGCCATTTAATCAGATACACCACAAAATTTGAGTCGCAAGTAAAGTAATGGTTGATGGTATACCTCTTGCCAGTTTGAGGGTGGTGTATAATGTTGCCCCTAATGACGTTGTTGCACTGATTGCAACTAAGACATGGAAAAGTCCCCATTTTGGGGGTGCTCAAAAACCGTTGTATAGCCGTTGGTTTGATGGTGCCTCTGTCTGCTCTAACCAGTGTGTCCTGTATATTCCATGGTCTCCTAAAGCAGGGTAAGAAAGGTTGTTTGAACTCATTGATTGTAGGATGAGCAGTTTGTAAGATATGCCAGTTCTTCCGTATCGCCTTGTGGATAAGATATGCCGATGGGTGGTAGTAGTGGACAAACGGTATGCGATTTCTGGCATTGTCATTTTGAGACTCATTGGTGATAGCCGGTGGGGCCAGAGTGTGTGGAGGGTAGCCCCTTTGTAAGAATTTTGATCTCATGTCCCCAAGACGGGTTTGCTGTAACAGAGGATCAGTGACAATTCTGGTAACCCTTTTCATCTGGGAATTAGGAATGGAATTCTTCATATTGGTGGGGTGAAAGCTGTCATAATGTAATAGACTGTTTCTATCAGTAGGTTTAGAATAAATGTCAGTTGTAAGGTTACCCCTGTTATCTTTGATATCAATGTGTCCAGGAAACTTATTTGATCTTGATGCTGTGTCATGGTGAAATTGAGGCCAGGCCAAGACGTTTTCAGAAATGAGAAGAATTGTTCAAGTGTTGTAAGATCCCCCTCCCAGATACAGAAAATGTCATCTATATATCTCTTCCATACCCTGGCATGGGTATGGAAGAGGGTATTTTTGTAGAAGCAGGACTCTTCATAGTGTGCCACTTACGCATTGGCGTACGGAGGCGCGACATTCGAGCCCATTGCGGTGCCTTTCAACTGTAGATAGAATGAATCTTCAAATAGGAAGAAGTTATTGGTGAGGACAATGGTAAGAAGGTAACATAACAAATCAATTTGATCTAGATCCATGTCTGAGCTTGACAGAAGTTGGCGTGTGGAGGCTATACCATTTGTGTGGGGTATCGAGGTGTATAGATCCTTATCGTCAAAGGAAACAAGAAAGGCGTCTGTAATCGGGTTAATGTCGCGTACGGTTTTGAGAAATGCCCCCGTGTCTAAAAGGAATGATGTTGTTTTTTTAATCAACGGAGTAATGATCTTCTCAAGGTAGATAGAGATAGGGGACAGGAGTGAGTCTGTCGAAGCAACTATGGGTCTGCCTGGGGGGTTTCGTAGGTCTTTGTGGATCTTGGGCAGAACATAAAAAAAAGGTGTGATGGGATGTTTTTTTGTCAGGTACTCGCATGTCTTTGTGTCAAGAGTGCCCTTGGTGAAATACCTCTGCAGGGTATTATGTATCTGTGCCTCGATTTGATTGCAAGGATTGTATGGTAATTTATTGTATGTACGTTAGTCATTCAATTGGCGGTGGACCTCTGTAATGTAAAGAGTTCTATCCATCACCACAATCGCCCCACCCTTGTCCGCTGGTTTGGTAATCAATTCTTTGTGTTTCTGTAGAGAATGAAGTGCCTGTCGGTCTAGGGAGGAGAGATTAGAAGGATAATGTATGAGGCCTCTATCCGTATTGTTTCATAGTTGTTGGAATGCTATATCTACAAAATGGATGAATGTTTCTACCACATTGGAGCCCTGTGGTGGCCTATAGGTACTTTTGTTGCATAGGCCAAGGTTACCAGCGGACAAACATCCATCTAGAGGGGGGTGCAGACCCTGGTGTACCCTCCGTGTTGTTTGCAAGGTGTACTTTGAGGAGTAGTGACCTATAGAATCTTTGGAGATCCATATCAAGGTCAAAAGTGTTTTTATAACTAGGACAGAATGACAAGTCCTTCTGAAGGACTTGATGTTCTGCCACACTCAGAGACTTAGATGAAATATTAACTATGAGCGAGTTCGTACCTGTGAACATGTCACTCGTTGAGAGTCCTGGATTCTTTTTCCGCCGGATCCCCGCCTGGGCCTCCTCTTCTTTGTTGTCATTGTCGGCCTAAAAAACGACCTGGGTTGGGGACTCTTTCTTGCCTCTCCATGTCCGATCCAGAGGTAGAACAATCTACTGATGACCGATGGCTTTGTCTTGTTGAAGATTGTCTGAATGAAGGCTTGTCCCGCCATCTGTAAACCCTGTCAAGTTGGACCTCTGTAATGTAAAGAGTTCTATCCATCACCACAATCGCCCCACCCTTGTCCGCTGGTTTGGTAATCAATTCTTTGTGTTCCTGTAGAGAATGAAGTGCCTGTCGGTCTAGGGAGGAGAGATTAGAAGGTCGCACTGAAATTTAGCTCTCTTGTGTTGTTCAATGTCCCGGCGACGTTGAGTAATGTTGTTTTCAATCTTTCATTCACAGCTGTCCATTTCCGCCACCTGGACACAGCACGCTGCATGCTCATTCTGCTCCTATAAATAGACACAATGTGCCCTCCACCCCACCTCACTGACAGGCGGCAGAAACCACGTCATAGGACACACAGCAGCGCAGCTGCGCTTGGTAAGTGCACACCATCAGAGCTCTCCTCCACAGTGCAAGCCATTACTGAATGCCACTCTCATATTCTTATCCACAGTAAAGCCTCTATAGCAGCCACTGACTGTAATCAGCTCTAACAAACCTGTATATTAAGGTCTGTACCACCGTGTATACACTTACCTCACATGCCATCTCACTGAGGTCTTGTTTTTTATGCTGTCTTTCTACCACCACAGATTACCCATCTATTGCCACAATATACAGTCATATGTTAAAGTTTGGGCACCCCTATTAATGTTAACCTTTTTTCTTTATAACAATTTTGGTTTTTGCAACAGCCATTTCAGTTTCATATATCTAATAACTGATGGACTCAGTTATATTTCTGGATTCAAATGAGGTTTATTGTACTAACAGAAAATGTGCAATCTGCATTTAAACAAAATTTGACCGGTGCAAAAGTAGGGGCACCCTTATCATTTTCTTGATTTGAACACTCCTAACTATTTTTTACTGACTTCCTGAAGCACTAAATTGGTTTTGTAACCTCATTGAGCTTTGAACTTCAAAGCCAGGTGTATCAAATCATGAGAAAAGGTAGGTCACTGTATGTGACATTTTCACACGAACGCTTACATTTGTCCTAGGTAGGTCGGCTTTCTCCTCTTGAGATTTGACTTTTGCAATTTTGTATGTCTCCATATGGGTTATCCAGCTGACGCTATTAATTTGACCTATGTTAATTGCATTAACCTTGTATATACTTTTGCTTATGTATCTAGCACCTTTATTTTGTTTTCTTTTGTAGTACACTGATGAAGGTCTAGCAAGACCGAAACGTTTGTTACTAGTGACTACTGTATGTATTAAATCTAATTTTTCGCATCACAACCCCATGAGTGTGCTCAGTACTTGATATCTACTCTTAAGGTTTGGGAACCTACTGACTGGCACCTCCACCACGGCTGTGCTAACATTTCTCTACATGTGAAGTGTAACATGGCCTACAGCGGTTTATGATGTTTGAATAAACCAAAATGGACTGTTTATGTGGAAAAACCTGTGCCTGACCCTATTAATCTGCTGCCGAGTGTCCCCCAACACTAACAATAAGCACTACCTTACACCTGTCACACTGTGATTTTACTGAAAGCGGCACATGAATTGCCGACTTTTGGGGGAGCAGGAGCGGCTGATGAATACAATTGACAATTAAATCAGCGAATATTGCAAATTCGGCGATGAGGAGACGAACCGAACATTGAAATATTCGCTCATCTTTATTTATAACATTGAGCCGTAAAAATAAAAAAGTCACATTTTTCACACAAAAAAGTTGAGGAGTATGAGGAGGGAAAAAATATTTTGGGAGTACGGCAGGACTCAAACGGAAGGAGCGCCATTTGACTTTTTGAATGCAAAATTTGCTGGAATCATTAGCGGTTGCTATGTCACATTTGGAGAGCCCCTGATGTGCGTAAATAGTGGAAACCCCCACAAGTGACCCCATTTTAGAAACTATACCTCTCAGGGAACTTATCCAGATGGATGATGAGCACCTCGATCCCCCAGGTGCTTCACAGAAATCTATTATGTTGAGCCGTAAAAATTAAAAAAAACAAAACAAATTTTGTCCACAAAAATGGACTTTTAGCCCCAATTTTTTTTATTTTCACAAAGCTATCAGGAGAAAATGCATCAAATAATTTCTTGTGCAATTTCTCCTGAGTACGCTGATACTCAAAATGTGGCGGAAAACTACTGTTTTGGTGGACGGCAGGACTCGGAAGGGAAGGAGTGCCATTTGACGTTTTGAAAGCAAAATTTGCTGGAATCATTAGCGGATGCCATGTCTAGTTTGGAAAGTCCCTGATGTGCCAAAAGAGTGGAAACCCTCCCACAACCTACCCATTTTTTTTTTGCATACAAGAAGATCACTGACGTCTGAATTAGAATTGAGAAGTAAACAGAGATTCAATTTTTTGCCAATATTTGTGAGAAGATATCCAGCTTGCATGGGCCAATATTTCTGCATTTCAATTTTTTGTGACAAAAAATTGCTGCACATAGAAAGGCCAGAGGATGTCCAATGTACTAATAGATGTGCGTCTCTAATAAAGTGTCCAATCAGTTTATAGGTTCTTTATTTCCATTGTTTGCTTTTTGATAACAGATGTTTATTGGTAATTGATTACATTTATTAGTCATCATTTAGTGCTTTAAATTGTTGTCCATTTTTCTTGTATGACAACATTGACTGTAGCTCATAAAATTTGCCAAATAAATTATTTTAAAAAGTGTCTACCTGTCCGTGTGATTTCGCTGAGTAAAAAAAAAACATGTAAGAACATTTTTCCCACATTCTGAAAATGAAAATGACTTCTCCTCTGTATGACTTCTGCAATGTGTACAGTGCCTTGTGAAAGTATTCGGCTCCCTGGAACTTTTCAACCTTTTCCCACATATCATGCTTCAAACATAGAGATACCAAATGTAAATTTTTGGTGAAGAATCAACAACACATGGAACACAATTGTGAAGTTGAATGAAATTTATTGGTTATTTTAAATTTTTGTGGAAAGTCAAAAACTGAAAAGTGAGGCGTGCAATATTATTCGGCCCCTTTACTTTCAGTGCAGCAAACTCACTCCAGAAGTTCATTGTGGATCCCTGAATGATCCAATGTTGTTCTAAATGACTAATGATGATAAATATAATCCACCTGTGTGTAATCACGTCTCCGTATAAATGCACCTGCTCTGTGATCGTCTTAGGGTTCTGTTTGAAGCACAGAGAGCATCACGAAGACCAAAGAACACAACAGGCAGGTCCGTGATACTGTTGTGAAGTTTAAATCCGGATTTGGATACAAAATGATTTCTAAAACTTTAGACATCCAAAGGAGCACTGTGGATATTGAAATGAAAGGAGTATCATACCACTGCAAATCTACCAAGACCCAGCCATCCCTCTAAACTTTCATCTCAAACAAGGAGAAGACTGATCAGAGATGCAGGCAAGAGGCCCATGATCACTCTGGATAAGCTGCAGAGACCTACAGCTGAGGTGGGACAGTCTGTCCATAGGACAACAATCAGTCGTACACTGCACAAATCTGGCCTTTATGGAAGAGTGTCAAGAAGAAAGCCATTTCTCAAAGATATCCATAAAAGTGTAATTAAAAGTTTGCAACAAGCCACCTGGCAGACACACCAAACATGTGGAAGAAGGTGCTCTGCTCAGATGAAACAAAAATAGAACTTTTTGGCAACAATGCCAAACGATATGTTTGGCGAAAAGGCAACACAGCTCATCCCCTTGAACACACCATCCCCACTGTCAAACATGGTGGTGGCAGAATCATGGTTTGGTCCTGCTTTTCTTCAACAGGGACAGGGAAGATGGTTAAAATTGGTGGGAAGATGGGTGGAGCCAAATACAGGACCAATCTTTAAGAAAACCTGTTGGAATCTGCCAAAGACCTGAGACTGGGACGGAGATTTGTCTTCCAACAAGACAATGATCCCAAACATAAAAGCAAAATCTACAATGGAATGGTTCACAAATAAACATATCCAGATGATAGAATGGCCAAGTCAAAGTCCAGACCTGAATCCAATCGAGAATCTGTGGAAAGAGCTGAAAACTGCTGTTCACAAACGATCTTCCGCAAACCTCACTGAGCTCAAGCTGTTTGCCAAGGAAGAATGGGCAAGAATTTCAGTCTCTGAATGTACAAAACTGATAGAGACATACCCCAAGTGACTTGCAGCTGTAATCGCAGCAAAAGGTGGCGCAACAAAATATTAAGTTAAAGAGGCCAAATAATATTGCACACCCCACTTTTAGTTTTTGACTTACCACAAAAATTTAAAATAACCAATACATTTTGTTCAACTTCACAATGGTGTCCAACTTGTTGACTCTTCACCAAAAATTTACATTTGGTATCTTTATGTTTGTAGCATGATATGTGAGAAAAGGTTGAAAAGTTCCAGTGGGCCAAATACTTTCGCAAGGCGCGGTAACTAGATCTGATGTTTTTGTAAAACATTTCCCATATTCCAATCAGAAAAATGGCTACTCCCCTGTGTGATTTCTCAGATGTCTAGTAGGAGTTTTTTCTGTTGAAAAGATTTTCCACATACTGACCATGAGAATGGTTTGTCCCCTGTGTGAATTGTCTTATGTTTAGCAAAATCAGATTTTGAACACCAGCATGTCCCATTTTCTAAACATTAAAATGGCTTCTCCCCTGTGTGAATTTTCAGATGTCTAGCAAGATTTGTTTTCTGATTAAAACATTTGCCACATTCTGAACATATAAATGGTTTCTCCCCTGTGTGACATCTGTAATGCCTAACAAGAAGTGATTTATCTCTAAAGCATTTCCCACATTCTAAGCATGAAAACGGCTTCTCCCCAATGTGACATCTGTGATGTTTAAGAAGTTGCGTTTTCTCTGTGAAACATTTCCCACATTCTAAACATGAAAATGGCTTCTCTCCTGTGTGATATATTTGATGTTTAACAAGATCTGATTTCTCTGTAAAACATTTCCCACATTCTGTACATGAAAATGGCTTCTCTTTGTGAATTCTCTGGTGTCGAAGAAATTGTGATTTTTGTGCAAAACATTTCCCACAATCTGTACATGAAAATGGCTTCTCCCCTGTGTGAATTTTCTGATGCCGAACAAAAGTTGATTTGTCCCAAAAACTTTTTTCACATTCTGAGCATGAAAATGGCTTCTCACCTGTGTGACATCTGTGATGTTTAAGAAGTTGTGATTTCTCTGTAAAACATTTCCCACATTCTGAACATGAAAATGGCTTCTCCCCTGTATGAATTCTCTCATGTTTAATAAGATCACATTTCATTATACAACATTTCCCACATTCTGAGCATGAAAATGGCTCCTCCCCTGTGTGAATTTTCTGATGCTTAGCAAGAGATAATTTCTTTGAAAAACTTTTTTCACATTCTGAACATGAAAATGGCTTCTCCCCTGTGTGAATTTTTTTATGCCGAGCAAGAGATGATTTGTCAGAAAAACTTTTTTTACACTCTGAGCATGAAAATGGCTTCTCTCCTGTGTGAATTCTCTGATGTTTAGTAAGATCAGATTTCGATATACAACATTTCCCACATTCTGAGCATGAAAATGGCTTCTCCCCTGTGTGAATTCTCTGATGTTTAGTAAAATCAGATTTCGATATACAACATTTCCCACATTCTGAGCATGAAAATATATTCTCCCCTGTGTGAATTTTCTGATGCTGAGCAATAGATGATTTGTTTGAAAAAGTTTTTTCACATTCAGAGCATGAAAATGGCTTCTCCCCTGTGTGAATATTCAGATGTCTAGCAAGATTGTTCTTTCGATTAAAACATTTCCCACATTCTGAGCATGAAAATGGCTTCTCCCCTGTGTGAATTCTCTGATGTTTAGTAAGATCAGATTTCGATATACAACATTTCCCACATTCTGAGCATGAAAATGGCTTCTCCCCTGTGTGAATTCTCTGATGTTTAGTAAGATCAGATTTCGATATACAACATTTCCCACATTCTGAGCATGAAAATGGCTTTTCTCCTGTGTGAATTCTCTGATGTTTAGTAAGATCAGATTTTGATATACAACATTTCCCACATTCTGAACATGAAAATGGCTTCTTTCTTGTATGTGTTCTTGGATGTTCACCATCCCTTTTGTTATATTTCTTTTTCTTAAGAAGTAGAGGTATGTCTGGTGTAATGGGATGCTCTTCAAAAGTATCAGGTGTGATACTAGGATCATTTGCATTAAAATATGAAAATATCTTGTATTTCTCTGAGATCATGGTCCAGTTATCTGCCAAAAAAGATAATTGTATATTTTTCAATAGACATTGAATCATTGCTAAAAATTGATCTTAGGTTGTTCCTGAACTGCTTCCTGCCTCATCCAATGGATAGACATCCAGCTGCCTCACTTCTCTACACAACCTAGATTATGTTTTAACTTTCTTAAACTGTTTATTTGCTAGTCAGTGACTAATTCCTGTTTCCTAGGGAGTCCCTGCATGCCTGTCTACCAGATATTCCTTAGATCCACTGTCTGTTTTGGCCATCATCGACTTTCCACAGTTTGCACAACCTTGCTGGTAAGCATGATCATGACAGAACAACTGACCAATACCATTGAAGGAGTTTTTGGCTTTCAAATAAAATATGTCAATCGCTGCATTTGGCTTTAAAAAAATATCTGTGGTGGACTCGCCTTCCTGGAGTCCACTGGTGAGGCTCTGACACTGCTCCCGATGTCTGGCATTGGCCGCAGCAGACATTGACAGCGTGGCAACTAGACAGCTTACTGATTGGTTGCTGTGCTGTTGACATGATGTAAGTCTGGCAGGCTAATCCTTGGGATCAGTGGCGAAGACATACTACAATATGCCAGACATACCACACTCCTCAGCATTGAAATTGTAGCACCCAGAAGGAAAAGTTGTGGAATTATGGAAATCACAGGATGAAAAAGCATGGTAGTAATTTAGAAATGATGAAAAATGGAAACAAAATTTTCAAAACATCTCTATCTTTTCTGTATTGTGTATGAGTGGCTTGTGTAAAAATGCGCTTACATGCTATGGTTGATATCAATGAGGTTATTAATGGTTGTACAAGGAATGTTCTGCTGCACTGAATGCACATGGGCAAGAAAATCCTCAAGATCTGCCAGTGCAATTGCCAACCAATGATGTCTCAGATGTGTTAAATGGCAGAGAAGTCAGGAGACGCTGCAGAACATGAGAGCACGTTTAGGCCTCTTTCACACTTCAGTTTTTTGCATCAGTTATAATCCGCCAAAAAGGCGGACAAGCGGATCCGTTCTCAACTGATGTGAACGGATGGCACAGGATCCGTTTTCAGACGGATCCTGAAAATGAAGAAATTTAAAGGAATCGCTGGCCGGGAAGGAGAGAGAGAGAGAGAGAGAGAGAGAGAGAGATTTTTTTTTTTTTTTTTGTCCGGCACCCAGAAAGAAATTCGGGTTAAATCAGTGTTTGCAGGATCCGCCAGAGAAAAAAAACGTTACAAGCTCCGTTTTGAAATTTTTGAGGATGGTGACGGACAGCAACTTTTGGCGGATCCTCACAAAAAACGGATGCAACGGACAGCAATCCGTCACAATCCGCCATTAATGCAAGTCAATGGGAAAAAAACGGATCCTCAAAAAAATTTTGAGGATCCGTTTTTTTTCAAAACCTGGCGGATTGTGACTGATTGTAAAAAACGGAAGTGTGAAAGAGGCCTTAGACCACGCAGGCAGCTCACAGTACCACAAGCAATATGGAGCCTGGGGATGTTTGTGTAGGAAAACATCTCCTGAGATACTTTGGAGAATTGGCCATACCACTGCAACGCCGAGTTATTAGTGTACCTGGAATAAATATTATAGAGGTTTGGTTACCTTATATCAAGGGTCCTCAACCACCGGTCCAGGACCGGGTCATTGTTTTTTTGCCAGTCCATGGTGCTACCACAGACCAACACTAAACACTGACAGTGTGCTCTGCGGCAGCTCAGAGCACACTGCAGATGTCTGCCCTGGTTGTTCTTGATCACCATGCAACCATGCAACGTTCATTATCTGAACACGGCTACGCACATGTGGCTGCAGTCGGGAAAGCTCTGACACTGTTGTGTGTCAGCACTGTCTGTGGGCAGAGAGCATGCACTCTGCTCTCCCACCCATGACCCTTGTAACGCTGCAGCCGCGGCCTGACTGGGAGTGAAGAAAGGAAGGTGAGTATCTTTTTGTTTATATATATATATATATATATATATATCAGTACTTTGTGGGCCCATCATACTATACATGGGGGATTATATGTGTGGGGCCACCATACGATACAGCTCTGGCAAAAATTAAGAGACCACTGCACAGTTTTATAAAAATCAGCTTCCCTACATGTCTGACAGCCATTCCATTCCAGTGCCAGTTGAAGTCCAACCAGAGTACACCTCATTCTAATTAACCCCTTACTTACCGATGATGTACTATTACGTCATCGGTAAGTATCCCCCGCTTTGAGGTGGGCTCTGGCGGTAAGCCCACCTCAAAGCCACGACATGTCAGCTGTTATAAACAGCTGACATGTGCCCGCAATAGGCACGAGCGGAATCGCGATCTGCCTGCACCTATTAACTAGTTAAATCCCGCTGTCGAACGCTGACAGCGGGCATTTAAATAGCACTTCTGGCGCCCGGCCGGAAATGAGCGCATCGCCTAACCCGTCATGTGATCGGGGGTTGACGACGCGTTGCCTTGACAACCAGAGGTATCATAGAGACCTCAATGGTTGTTGCAGGCACATTGCTATGAGCACCACCCGGTGTGGTCAGTGCTCATAGCAATGCAGTAAATCTGCTACATATGGGCGATCTGCTCATCGCCCATATATAGCAGAGCCGATCAAGTATAGCATGCTTCTAGCCTCCTATGGAGGATATTGAAACATGCCAAAAGTAAAAAAAAAAAAAAAAAAGTGTTTAACCCCTTCACTACCAAGGGTGGTTTGCACGTTAACTACCGGGCCAATTTTTACAATTCTGACCACTGTCCCTTTATGAGGTCATAACTCTGAAACGCTTCCGTGGATCCCGGTGATTCTGACACTGTTTTCTCGTGACATATTGTACTTCATGTTAGTGGTAAAATTTCATTCATATAACTTGCGTTTATTTATGAGAAAAACGGAAATTTGGCAAAAATTTTGAAAATTCCGCAATTTTCCAACTTTGAATTTTTATGCCCTTAAATCACAGAGATATGGCACACAAAAAAGTTAATAAGTAACATTTGCCACATGTTTACTTTACATCAGCACAATTTTGGAACCAAAATTTTTATTTGTTAGTAAGATATAAGGGTTAAAAGTTGACCAGCGATCTCTCATTTTTGTAACACCATTTTATTTTTACGGACCACATCACATTTGAAGCCACTTTGAGGGGTCTATATGATAGAAAATACCCAAAAGTGACACCATTCTAAAAACTGCACCCCTTAAGGTGCTTAAAACCACATTCAAGGAGTTTATTAACCCTTCAGGTGCGTCACAGGAATTTTTTGAATATTTAAAAAAAAATTAACATTTAACTTTTTTTTTACAAAAAAAATTACTTCAGGTTCAATTTTTTTTATTTTACCAAGTGTAACAGGAGAAATTGGACTGCAAAAATTATTGTGCAATTTGTCCTGAGCACGCTGATACCTGATATGTGGAGGGGAACCACTGTTTCGGCGCATGGCAGAGCTCAGAAGGGAAGGAGCGCCGTTTGACTTTTTCAATGCAAAATTGGCTGGAATTCTGATCGAACGCCATGTCGCGTTTGGAGAGCCCCTGATGTACCTAAACAGTGGAAACCCCCCACAAGTGACCCCATTTTTGAAACTAGACCCCCTAAGGAACTTATCTAGATATGTGGTGAGCTAAGCCTAAAGAGAGAAAGGGGAAAGCTAAACTGCCCCGGAGTAGAACCCCAAAGGAATAGATAGCCCCCGAACATATATTGCCGGTGAGACAAGATGAGGCACAAAACACAGGCAGAAAATAGAGTAAGCAAATGATGGGGCCCAAACTGTCTAGATAGAGCAGGACAGGAAATGATACTGTCTGCAATCACGCAAAAAACCCTTAGAAAAATTCCAACACGTCTGATATGCAAAAATACTGAGGCCACACGACCTCTCCCCCACTAGATCAGAACTCTGGTGTGAACTGGACGCAAAACAAAGATACTGATATAACGGGATTAAAAATACTGAAAAGACTGACATAAGCTGTGACAAATGAACCAGAGTCCAGCACAGGTCCCAGCAGGGAACAAGGCTGAATTCACACCAGCAAAACAGAAGTCAGAGAAAAGCAAAAATGGATCAAATGCAAAAAGATTCAGACAAATAACTTATCTGAAAGATGCAGGACAATGCAGGAGGCAAGCAGACTTCCAAAATGCTCAGGAAGAAAACCAAATCACCGGCAACAACTGAGGGAAGGTTGCTCACTTAAATCTCTCCAGTCTGTAACACCTGACCTCCAATCATCGTCCTCAGGTGATTGACTTCTGTCAGCCAGACCAGCTCCATTACCAGCAGCAACCACCAGAGGGAGCCCAAACTCTGAAGCCAGATCAAAAGTGTTCAAAACAGTACCCCCCCTTGAGGATGGGGTCTTGAACCCTCACCCAAGCCACCAGGCCGATCAGGATGGGCCCGGTGAAAGGCGCAAACCAATCTCTCGGCATGAATGTCATAAGCAAACACCCAAGAATTATCCTCCTGACCATAACCTTTCCACTTGACCAAGTACTGGAGTCTCCATCTAGCCAGACGAGAATCCAATACCTTCTCTACTTCATACTCCAGATTACCCTTAACCAATACAGGATCAGGGGGCAAAGCCATGGGAACTACTGGCTCCACAAACCTTTTCAATAAAGATTTATTTGTGAAAGACGTTGTGAAACTTAACGTTCCTGGAAGAGCCAAACAGAAAGAAACGGGGTTAAGGATTTCCAAAATCTTATAAGGTCCAATGAACCTTGGCTTATATTTTGGAGACGCAACTTTCATAGGAATATTTTTTGAGGACAATCAAACCATGTCACCCACTTTAAACGGGACAAACAGTCCTATGCCGCTTGGCAAACCGTTGGGCCTTCTCCTGAGAGTGAGGTAACTTATCCACTACTTGATCCTAAATCTGCTGCATTCTCTCTAGCACAGAATCAACACCTGGGCAGGCCGAAGGCTCCACCTGCCCTGAAGAAAACCGAGGATGAAATCTGAAGTTGCAGAAAAAAGGAGACAAAGTGGCAGAACTAGCCCTATTATTTAGAGCAAATTCAGCCAAGGGCAAAAAAGAGACCCAGTCATCTTGATCAGCAGACACAAAACATCTCAAATAGGTTAAGATCTCCACAATCTGGAAACAAACTGAACTCCTCTGTCAGACACAATGTTCTCCGGAATACTGTGCAACGAAACACCTGCTGTAAAAACAAGCACACCAACTCAGAAGAGGATGGCAACTTCGGCAGTGGTACAAGATGGATCATCTTGGAGAATCTATCACAGATCACCCAGATAACAGTCATTCTCTGAGAGACAGGGAGGTCGGAAATAAAATCCATTGAGATATGGGTCCATGGCCTCCTGGGCACCGGCAGTGGCATCAACAATCCACTAGAACGAGAACAGGGTTTGGACCAAGAACAAGTCCCACAGGACTGCACAAAATTCCTGACATCACGAGATAGAGCAGGCCACCAAAAAGACCGACTCACCAAATTTCAGGTACCAAAAATACCAGGATGACCAGCCAACGTGGAGCAATAAATTTCAGACATTACTCTTCTCCTCCACTGGTCGGGGACATACAATTTCCCCATAGGTTATCGTTCAGATTTGTCCTCCTAAAATTCCTCCAGGGCAAGTCTCAAATTGGGTGAAATAGCGGAAAGAACCACACCCTCATTTAGAATGGTAGTAGGCAAAGAAACTCCTAGAGAGTTCATCCGCCTTAATATTCTTAGTGCCCGGAAGAAAGGAGACCACAAAATTAAAACGCGTGAAAAACAAGGCCTACCTAGCCTGTCTAGGATTCAATCGCTTGGCTGATTCGAGATAGATCAAGTTCTTGTGGTCGGTGAGGACCACAACTTGATGTCTGGCCCCCTCCAACCAATGTCTCCACTCTTCAAGCACCCACTTCATAGCCAACAATTCCCGATTCCCCACGTCATAATTACGCTCAGATGGAGAAAATTTTCGAGAAAAGAAGGTACACGGATTCATCTTAGAGGTTACCGAATCTCTTTGAGACAAAACGGCTCCTGCACCAATCTCAGAAGCATCTATCTCCACCTGAAATTGGAGAGAAACATCAGGTTGCCGTAGAACAGGAGCAGAAGTAAATCTCCGCTTAAGCTCCTGAAACGCCGAGACTGCCTCTGGAGACCAATTCACCACATCAGCCCCTTTTTGGTCAAATCCGTCAGTGGTTTAACCATACCAGAAAAATTACTTATGAATTTAACATAAAAATTAGCAAAACCCAAAAATTTCTGGAGCGCCTTCAAGAAAGTGGGCTGAACCCAATCATAAATGGCCTGGACCTTGACCGGGTCCATTTCAATAGCAGACGGGGACAAAATGAATCCCAAAAACGAAATTTTTTGTACACCAAAGAGACATTTCGATTCCTTAACATAGAGCATTTTCTCTCAAAATCCGGAATTCAATCCGAACATGTTCCACAAATAAACAAACAAAAACTTGTCCACAAAATCCCGGAAAATATCGTTCATGAAAGATTGGAAGACGGAAGGGGCATTAGTGAGCCCAAAAGGCATCATTGGTACTCCATTGGTACTCAAAATGCCCCTCAGGAGTATTAAACGCAAACGCCGGCTTCCATTTATCACCGTGCTTGATGTGACTAATATTATACGCCCCCCAAGGTCAAGCTTGGTAAACCAACTAGTACCTTATACTCTGGAGAATAAATCGTAAATCAGGGGTAATGGTCACTGATATTTAACAGTGATTTTATTAAGAGAACGATAGTCAATACATGGCCTCAATGAGCCATCTTTCTTGGCCACAAAGAAAAAGCCGGCACCTAAAGGTCTAATATGACCCTTCTCCAATGACTCTTTGATATAAGATCGCATAGCATCATGTTCAGGTACAGATAAATTGAACAGCCGACCCTTGGGAAATTTACATCCGGGCACTAACTGGATTGTGCAATCATAACTCCTATGAGGAGGCAAGGACATGGACTTACTCTCACTAAACACATCAGATAAATCAGCCATAGAGTCAGGGACCTCATGAGACTGGGGAGAGGTAGAGAAAACAGGAGTGTCACTAAGAACACATTGACAACCCCAACTAACCACAGACATAAATTTCCAATCCAGAACAGGATTATGGGTCTGCAACCAAGGAAAACCCAGTACAATAATGTCATGTAAATTATGCAGCACCAAAATTCACAATTCTCTTGGTGGTCCGGGGCTACCCGCATTATCACCTGGGTCCAAAACTGGGGTTTATTCTCTGCCAAAGGGGTAACATCAATACCCCACAAGGGAATAGGCATCCGCAGGGGTACCATGGGAAAACCACAACGTTTGGCAAAGTCAAAATCCACCAGGTTCAGGGCTGCTCCAGAATCGACAAAAGCCTTAGCAGAAAATGAAGACAAGGAACAGATCAAGGAAACCGACACAAGGAATTTAGGCTGTACATTGCCCAAAACAAATGAGTGAGCAAAACGTTTTTCCCGCTTAGGGCAGACTTAAATAGTATGAGAGGCGTCCCCACAAAAGAAGCACAACTTATTACGGCTTCTAAATTCTTGACGCTGAGCCCTAGAAAAAACCCTATCAGACTGCATGGGCTCAGAAGTTTGTTCAAAAGGCAAAACCGCCTCTCGTATAGTTTTACGTTCACGTTAAGCATCTGTCAATTTGAATGGCTAGTGACAGAGTCGTTGAGACCAGAGGGGACCGGAAATCCCACCATAACATCTTTTACGGTCTCTGCCAGACCTTTCCTAAAAAGAGTCGCTAGGGCATCATCGTTCCATTTAGTAAGGACCGCCCACTTTCAGAATTTCTGACAATATAACTCTGCTTTCTGACACTGGTTCAATGCCAATAAGGTTTTCTCAGCTTGATCAATAACATTAGGTTCATCATACAACAACCCCAAAGCCTGAAAAAACGCATCCACATTAGCCAGAATAGGATCCCCAGGTGTCAGGGAAAAAGCCCAGTTCTGAGGGTCGCCGCGCAACAGGGAGATGACAATTCTAACCCACTGCACCGAGTTCCCTGAGGAATTAGGTTTCAAGGCAAAAAAGAGTTTACAATTATTCTTAAAGTTCAAAAATTTAGACCGATCCCCAGAAAATAAATCAGGAATAGGGATTTTAGGTTCTACAGCAGACAACTGAGCGAGATTCTCCGAACTTCAGCAGCAAGCTGCTCAACATGATCAGACAAATGCTTAGTATCCATTAAAGAAAAAATCCTCCTATGGCCCCCAGAGAAAAAAATATATAAAAAATTCTGACACCCCCCCTTTTTTTTTTTTTTTTTTTTACTATTCTTTTCTTCTTTAGAGTACCCTAGAATCTACAGTTAGGCCGGTGATTCTGTTATGATTAGGTAACCGAGGAGGATAGCAGGGGAATAGGCTAGGCAACCAGATAACCAGAGAGGTTGGTAACTTAGCGGATTGCAGACCCCTAAACTGACAACACAACTAGAATTAGCCGTGGGACGTACCTACGATGCCCTAGACGCCTCGGCACAGCCAAAGAATATTTTTAAGAATAGATGTGTGGTTTGGAGTGGGTGTCTTATGCTCTTAAGAACCTTTTTTAACCCCTTCATGATATTGTCATTTTCCATTTTTTGAGATTGTTTTTTGTCCCTTTCTTCCTAGAGCCATATATTATTTTTCCTGTCTATATAACCATTTGGACGAGTTGTAGTTTTGAATGAAACAATTGTTTTTAATATATCATACTAGAAAACAGGCAAAAAATTCCACATGTGGAAAAATTGCAAAAAAAAAAACTGCAATTCCACAATTCTGTTTTGTGTTTTTTAATTACCAAGTTCACTAAATGCTAAAACTGATCTGGCAATATGATTACCTAGGTCAATATTAGTACGCAGATACCAAAAATGTAGGGAATCTTTTATATTTAACCCCTTTACCCCCCGAGGGTGGTTTGAATGTTAATGACCTGGCCAATTTTTACAATTCTGACCAATGTCCCTTTGTGAGGTAATAACTCTGGAACGCTTCAATGGAATCTGACATATTGTACTCCATGATAGTGGTAAAATTTCTTTGATATGACTTGCGTTTATTTGTGAAAAAAAATGGAAATTTGGTGAAAATTTTGAAAACTTCGCAACTTTCCAATTTTGAATTTTCATGCCCTTAAATCACAGAGACATGTTACACAAAATACTTAATAAATAACATTTCCCACAAGTCTACTTTACATGATTTTGGAACCAAATTTTTTTTTGTTAGGACATTATAAGGGTAAAAAATAAAACAGCAATTTATTTTTAGGGACCACATCACATTTGAAGTCACTTTGAGGGGTCTATATGATAGAAAAAAATGAAAAGTGACACCATTCTAAAAACTGCACTCCTCAAGGTGCTCAAAACCACATTCAAGACGTTTATTAACCCTTCAGGTGCTTCACAGGAATTTTTGGAATGTTTAACAAAATGAACATTTAACTTTTTTCACAAAAAAATTATTTCAGATGCAAATTTTTTTTATTTTACCAAGGGTAACAGGAGAAATTGGTCCCCAAAAGTTGTTGTGCAATTTGTCCTGAGTACACTGATACCCCATACATGGGGGTAAACCACTATTTAGGCGCATGGCAGAGCTTGGAAGGGAAGGAGCGCCTTTTGACTTTTCAATGGAAAATTGACTAGAATTGAGATCTGAGGCCATGTCGCGTTTGTAGAGTCTCTGATGTGCCTAAACAGTGAAACCCCACACAAGTAACACCATTTTGGAAACTAGACCCCAAAGGAACTTATCTAGATGCGTGGTGAGCACTTTGAACCCCCAAGTGCTTCACAGAAGCTTATAACGTAGAGCCGTAAAAATAATCATATTTTATCCACAAAAATGATCTTTTCGCCCTCAATTTTTTATTTTACCAAGGGTAACAGGAGAATTTGGACCACAAAAGTTAGTGTAATTTGTCCCGAGTACGCTGATACCCCATATGTGGAGTAAACCACTGTTTGGGTGCATGGCAGAGCTCGGAAGGGAAGGACCACCGTTTTTCTTTTTCAATGCAAAATTGGCTGGAATTAAGATCGGACACCGTGTTGGGTTTGGAGAGTCCCTGATGTGCCTAAACCGTGGAAACCCCCCACAAGTGACACCATTTTGGAAACTAAACCCCCAAGGAACTTATATAGATGTGTGGTGAGCACATTGAACCCAAAGTGCTTCACAGAAGTTTAAAACGTAGAGCCGTGAAAGTAAAAAATCATTTTTTTCCACAAAAATATTTTCGCCCCCAATTTTTTATTTTACCAAGGGTAACATGAGAAATTGGAATCCAAAAGTTATTGTGCAATTTGTCTTGAGTACCCTGATACCCCATATGTAGGGGAATACTAAAGAATAAATTACATTTTTACCAATAAAATGATGTTTTAGCCCCAAGTTTTTAATTTTTCTAAGGGCTAATTTTTTTACAACAAACTGAGGTTCATTTTCTATTGAGTGTGCCAATACCCTACATGTAATCGGGAAATAATTGTCAGGCACAGTGCAAAGCTCAGAAGGCAAGGAGCCCCAGATTTTACTTTTATGGTTTGCAGGTGCAATAACCCACTAGGAGAGCCCATGAGGTGCCAGAACCACAGAACCCCTCATAAGTGACCCTATTTTATGAACTACACCTCTCAATGAATTCATCTAGGGGTGCAGTGATCATATTGAAAACATGAGTGTGTCACAGAATTTTATATCATTGGGCAGTGGAGACAAAATAACTACATTTTTACCACCAAAATGTTTTACCCAAGTATTTTACATTTTCACACAAGAAGTGAGTAAAAATGACAACAAAATTTGTCCCACAATTTTTACTGAACTTGACAATACCCCATATGTGGCTGTACAGTACTACTTAGCCATACGGAGAGACTCAGAAGGAACGGAGCGCTATTTGCCTATTCAAGTGAATGGGACTGTGCATATGTCAGTGTGATTCAATGGACCGTGTGTCTATGGGGAAAACACACTGACGTCCATTTTTTAATGTCAGCATGGGCCAGAAAACGTCCAGCACACATGCATAAGCATAACACACATGGATGTCATCCATGTGACACTCATCGGCGCCGGGGAAGAAGCGTTACTGCAAGCCCTGTTCCCCGATGCCGGGTGCTGAACACGGCTCTCGTTATTCTCCCCTGCTCCGCCGGCGATCGGCGCGAGCAGGTGAGAATGTGCTGAACACGGCTCTCATTCTCCCCTGCTCTGCTGGCGATCGGCGTGAGCAGGGGAGAATGATGAGCGTTACATTTAAGTGATAAAAGAGACAGCAGGCGGCGTCTGATGGGACTATTACTTTCATCAGTCTACCCCTGGAGTGACTGATGGGGGTATTCATCAGCCGTCGCCAGCCCTATAAATAAATAAATATATATAAAAAAAAAACAAAAATCTGTGTGGGTTCCCCTTTATTTTCTATAACCAGCTAAAAAATAATACCCCTAAAATATAACTTTTAGTATTAAGGTAAAATTACCCATAAACTAGGTGGGGTGAACTCTCCCTTTCTCACCCTGCTTTACCACAGAGGTTGGCACCCTAAGTTCGACATGGCACCCCCACTCAACATCGGCTCTCCCTTATGACCCTAAAGGGAGGAACTAACAGAAAAAACCCATCACCAACACCAATAATATTAAAGTGCTAATGTGCAATAAAGTGCAATGCAAAAATCTGCATCAGTGTGTTCTTTCTCAAAGGAGGTAACAATACTTTTCAGGGAAAACTTCCTCTTTATACTGTCAGTTTGTTAAATTATAGCAGACCTTGGCAGCAGGAGAGCCAGGGTCTACGGAGCAGATGAACTGTCTGGTCTGCGATTTCTCGCTGTGAAGGTTGAATCCGTAGCCATTGGGCCCCTTCTTCAGATGACATAGCCGCAGACATCTATCCTTTATTTGTCCGTTCATATCCTGTTTGCTGTTCTCTGTGCTGTGATTATTTTGCAGCTGGTCCTCCAGGCTTGTGTCCTCCTTGGTCTTCCATCTCTCGCCAATATTGTTGCCCACAGGCGGGGAGGACGGGGCGCTGGAGTTGGGTTGGGATTCGGGGGAGATGAGCGGGATTGTGAAAGACGCCGGTACTCATTGGCTTCTCTGTCTATGACCAGCAACCGCGTCTCATTTTCTATGGCTTTAATACGTTGTACCACCTGGTGAGGCGTCTCCCTCTCCACGTTGTCCCCGTTCACTTCCAGCACCTAGTAGCCTGCTCTCAAACAGGCCAGCTGTGCCGGGGAGCCAGGCTCTACCTTGCGGATGTACTGTCCGGTCTTGTTCTTCTGTCCGTGCAGGTGGAAGCCATATCCCTGCTCGCCCATGTGTATGTGGTACAGTCACGGCTTCAGGCAATCCTGGGCCATGGTGACTGGCAGCAGAGGGTGGTCGGGCATTGGCGGCGGTGATTGGGGCCGGCATTTTTACTTGTTTTTAATCTTGGAGGTATATGGTATTTAATGAAATATAATTGCTTTTGTACTCTTAGGTGTGCACCTTTTTCTGTATTGCTTTTTTCTTTTAATAGTATTGAAAAGGTTAACAATCCCTCAGGAGGAGGAGAATGGAAAGGAATCCTTCTAAGACAGGAGATAAAATGAGCAATAGACTGTGGTGTAGTGACCACTGTGACTGCTAGGGGGCGCTGTGTGGATGTCCCAAGAGAGAGGATGAGTGGCAGAATCCTGAAGGACCGTTATGTATCTCAAGGTGGGTGGCCTTGAGATGGAGACTTATGTGTGTGTGTTGATCAGCAATGATATTGCTGAGGTGTTGTTTTAATGTGTCAGGGAGAAGTCTCCAGGTAACTGGGGAGACGGGCGGACCCAGTTACCTACAAACCCACCTAGGGGGTGTGTTTGAGAATGTTGTGATAAAAGTGTGTGAATAGAATCAAGGACCTGTGATGAGGTCATAGCCATGTAACCCGGTGGGCGTGACTACGGACCATATAAGGTGGCCAGGGTAGGTCACATGTGGTGAATGCTGGGACCTGGTTGGTCCAGTGTGGAAGGTCCCGTTGAGATGGGGCTTCCTGGCTAACAGCCTGTGAAGTGGCTGAAAGTAATGGCGACGTGTGCCTGTTAGTTCCCTGGAGGGAATGAACGTGTGCAGCATGGTGAAGCAGCATGAGGAAACCCTAACAGGGTGAGATAACATGGGGTTAGGAAGCCTGCGCATTGACCAGTGCATAACTTATAAGACTACAGGATAACAGAGGGAACCTCTGTAATGGACGCTATGCTGATTATATGCTGTTTTCTGTTGCTGTGATGGTTTTTGATGCTGAATAAACCGAAGGGACTATGATTGTTTTCTGGAATACCCGTGCCGGATCTGGTTTTGTGGCAGCTAAGCGAGTATCCCCTACTTGAATGACAGCACTACCTCACAAGACCTGGAGACTCGAAGAGACGGATCTCATGTAAATCTGTCAACATCTTATATACAGTATATTTTTCTCTTTTTATTATTACTAGCTGAAGAGCCCGGTGTTGCCCGGGCATAGTAACTAAGTGTGGTTAGTTATAACAAATTATAATGACTATATTGCACATAAAAACATTTCACATCATATATTCAACATTACAGTTTTGCAACACAAATTAACTAAATGATTACCCAAGTATTGATAGTATTTTATTTATTTTCAACTCATTCAAGAGCCTTTTGATAAACAACATTTTTGGTTTTTCCTTCCAGTGCAAAGATGAACAGATTTTTGGCAGTTCCAACTCTTCAACAGGCCACATAAAATTGACTATGAGAAAAGCATGGAGATTGCAAATCGATCCCTACTACTTTCAAGGACTGTCCCTGAGCATTGTCAATGGACATTGCAAATGGTAGTCAAAATGGAAACTGGAGGAGTTTAAAATCAAAAGGCAAATCATATGGAATGTGAACAATTCTTGGAATGAAAATGTCCTCTCCTTTGGCACATTCTGTCAAAATGGTTGCTGCAATTACATGTGTAAACAGGTTCTTAATCAAGAGTTTTGTTCCATTACACAGCTTTGGTGGATCTATATTTCTCAACAGCAGAATAGGTGCTCCAGGTTTTAGAAAGAGTTTATGCGGAGGAAGTCCTTGTGGTTCCAAGGAGTTGAGGAACTCTACTGGATAGAATAATGCTTGATCAGGGTCTGTTACTGTGTCCACTGACTTGTAGGTCGTGCACATACCTGGAAGATGACTTAAAATTTGAATATAGATCTTGTTGACACTATAATTTTTCGGAGGGAGAATAACTCTTTCACACAGCCAGTCAGACTTTCTGAAGTTGCATTGAATATTTGGGAAAATCTTTTCTTTTAGCTCCTCAATTGATGTAACGATGTAGCAAAAGTTTCTTGGAAACATGATCTGCCCAGTGGAGTTTACTGGTGCCTTGCCATCTCCAATAGTCAACAGCTGGCTTGAGAACAGGCCAGCAAAAATATCAGCTGTCATGTGGACCCTCATGTTTGTGTTCAGCAACATTTTCTTCACTTGTCTTCAAAGGAATGATGCTTTTAGGCAGGCATTGAGTTCATCTGCAGGGGCTGATCTTTTTAAAACGGGAAGTGTTTGTCAAATGTCACCTGCCAAAACAACCACTACACCTCCCATGATAGAATTGTTTCTATGCAAGTATTGCAGCAGTCTGTTCACTGCTCCCAGAGCCCTCTCGTGTGACATTGTGCATTCATGCCAAATCATTGCACTGCACTTTTGAAGCAGTTTGGCTTGTCCTGATCCTTTGGCAATGTTGCATACTGGGTTGTCCCTGTGAAACAGGTTAAGTGGTAGCTTAAATGTCGAATGTGCCGTCCCACCACCAGATAAAAGTGTAGCTGGAATTCCAGAAGATGCCACTGCAAGTGCAATCATTTGCTGTTGCCGAAATTTTGCTAGTAGCAAGTTGAATAAAAATGTCTTTCCTGTTCCACCTGGAGCACCTAGGAAGACAATCACACTTTTGTTGGTTGCAGTGAAACTTAAATTTTGGTTGTAGGCGTTTCTTTGGTCTTGTCCAACAGTGGCTCATTGTGAGAGACAAATGCTGTGAGTTCATCAATGTTGTAATTTGTTTCTCTGAAAATCTCCCTGCACATATTGTTAGCTTCCTGACTTCTTGCTGGAGTAGGCAAGCCATGTAGGTGTAATGTTTTTACAGACATTTCCATGCAGTGGTCCTCAAAGAGAATTAAGGTTTTGTTGAAACTGTATTCAATGACGATAAGTTGCTGAGGATTTTCCTTTTTAACATGCATGAGGATGTCCTCATGAGATCAGTTTTGAACTTTATCCAAATGTCAAGGGCATTTGAACGACTGCCGATACGACTTTTAATGGCGGCAGTTAAGGGGCCTTATTCCTCCTGCTCCTCCTTTATATGCAGCACTCTCATTTCCCCTCAATCCACTATTTTCCCCTCACTCGTGCATAGCAACTTCCTGTAATGAGCACAGCGGTGTAATGCATGAGGCTCCTCTCTGAACAACTCCATTCTAGACAAGACGGAGCTAGATGTGGCCTGTGCCTGCCACACACTGATACTCTGAAGGCGGCTGCGCTGATTGTAGCTCGCAGCACCTGGGACATCGCAGCCGCAGAGTTTTGCAGGGTGGCTTTCGAGGTGAATGTGTCTCTGCCCGTGTGCTCTAACAACGTGGGCCGTGTTGATGGGGCTTTGCGTGTGGAGTGAGTGTGGCTAGGCAGAGTGGGCGAGGCTTTCTTCCCTGTGTCGAGCGCTGTCCTGTTCTGGGTGTTGTGGTGCCGGACTCGGCGCCTGCGCAGTCCTCGTTTCCGCCGCCATGTTCTTGAAGACACACTGCAGTGTGTCTTCAAGAAAATGGCTGCGGTAAGCGTGGACTGCGCAGGCGCCGATTCATGTCTGGAGTGGGCGTGTTGTGGTGCTGGCTCCAGACTGCGCAGGCGCATCACGCTTGCGCAGTCTATAAAGGCTTCAGACAGAGTGATGCTCCCCTGGATTATATTATATATATATAGTGATGCAGTGACCCCTGTGGCAGCTAGGGGGTGCTGTATGGGCTGCCCGGGACATGCATGCAGGCATCCCCTTGGTTATGATGGGAAAATGGTGAGCGGCAGGATTATAAATGGCCGATATGTATCACAGGGGTGGGTGCCATGTGATGGAAGCTGGGATCTGTATTAAATCAGCAGAGATATACTGCTGAGGATTTGTTGATGTGTATCAGGGAAGCTTCCAGGTGACGTGGTGAGATGGGTGGGACCAGTCACCTACACAAACCCACCCAGGGGCGTGTGTCTGAACGCCCAACGTAAAGCCTGTGTGTGTGGCTGTATGTGTGAAATAGGACCTGTAGTGAGGTCATGACCATGTGATCCATACCTCACGTATGGGTGTGGTTATGTACCATATATTGTGCCTGAGGTCTGGTCACATGAGAGTGTACCTGAATGGTTCAGGGTGCAAGGTCCTGGGGGGGTCAGTGTTGGGAGAAGGATCGGATCCCTGGAGCACGTGCTGTGACATTGGACCTGGTGAGGCGTGAGTGTTGGACGGTCTCCGGAGGGGACGGACGTCCTGAATAGCACCCGCTGAGGCCCTGAACCTGGTGGCCGGTGTGTTGGGAGACCCTGGGAGGAGGGTTGGATCCCTGAATAGCACCCGGTGAGGCCTGTGTGTTGGACGGTTCCAAAGTGTGGACGGACGTCCTGAATAGCACACAGAAAGGCCACATGTGTTTGCAGAGTCAGTGACGGCACTGCATTGGGGGAGCTACTGTCTGTCTGTGGATCTGGACTGTCAGGTGGCCTGGTGAGCAAGGCGTTGTCCGGGATGGTGATCCCAGTTTGGCAGCTTCCCTGAGACGACTACCAAAGAGTCGGCATCTGGAGCAGTAGCTCCTGCGAGGTAACCCCTGACATGGGGATATAACTGTTGGTGCCCGTGATGTTCTATGAACACTAATGAACTGTTCGGCGTGCGGTCACCCACGGTAACTGGACAAAGAGGTCCAGTGTGTTTAGGGACAGCGTGTTAAAGCCGTGTACCAAGGATTGTGATGGTCTATGTGTAAGCATGTGACGTGTAACATGTTCCTCCGTGGTTTATGAAGGCATAATAAACTGCACTAGACTGTTTAACCCCTTTACCCCCAAGGGTGGTTTGCACATTCATGACCGGGCCAATTTTTACAATTCTGACCACTATCCCTTTATGAGGCAATAACTCTGAAACGCTTCTTTTAATTTTTATGTCCTTAAATCACAGAGATATTGCACACCAAAAACTTAATAAGTAACATTTCCCACATGTTTACTTTACATCAGCACAATTTTGGAACCAAAATGTTTTTTTGTTAGGAAGTTAAGGGTTAAAAGTTGACCAGCAATTTCTCATTTTTTTACGGACCACATCACATTTGAAGTCACTTTGAGGGGTCTATATGATAGAAAATACCCAAAAGTGACACCATTCTAAAGACTGCACCCCTCAAGGTGCTCAAAACCACATTCAAGAAGTTTATTAACCCTTCAGGTGCTTCACAGGAATTTTTTGAAAGCTTAAAAAAAAAATATGAACGTTTAACTTCTCACAAAAAAATTACTTCAGGTCCAATTTTTTTTTTTTATTTTACCAAGGGTAACAAGAGAAATTGGACTGCAAAAGTTATTGTGCAATTTGTCCCGAGTACGCCGATACCTGATATGTGGGGGGGGAACCACTGTTTCGGCGCATGGCAGAGCTCAGAAGGGAAGGCGCGCCGTTTGACTTTTTCAATGGCTGGAATTCAGATCGGACGCCATGTCACGTTTGGAGAGCCCCTGATGTGCCTAAACAGTGGAAACCCGGGGCGTGGCCTAGCGCACGATGTGAGAGGACGTGCAGAGGAGCTCTCCTGCCACAATCTCCCTGATTATAGCTATTTGCAGCGCCGCCGAACGCTGAAATTCCCCCACGGAGTGTGCAGAAACCTGGGGAGTAACAGGGAGTAGAGTGCGGTCGGGTGGAGAAGAGCCCCGCAGCAGGATGACGCGCAGGAGACAGAAGGAGCTGGCAGCGTCTGGAAATGCTCAGGCCCAAGATGGCGCCGAGGCTGCAGAGGAGGCGGCAAGGGCGAGCGCGGCATATCAGAGGAAGATGGAGGTAATCGCTCGGCTGGAACGCTTTGCAAGGTCAGAGGAGGCTGCTAATGAGCGGTCAGAGGCTGAAGGGGAGAGACCTGACCCAGAACATGTCCCTGGGACACAGCAGGAAGGAGGGGGCCAGCCACAGAGTGGTGGGGAGGAATGGAGATCCCCTGAGGTGGCTGCATGTACTGGCCAGCTTGAGCAGCCGGACACACTGGATGTAGCAGAGCCAACGCTCAAGGACATATTCTCTGTGGTAATGTACAACAAATCTGCCCTTGCAGCTCTGAATGGTCGTGTGGATGATTTAAAGGGGGAGATGGCTGCGATTAACGCTGCAGTGCGCAAAGTTGAACAGAGAGTGGAGGTGGTGGAAGAACGTGTGGGAAGTGCGGAGGACCAGGTTAATGAACTGTTGAAAAGGGAAAAGAAGTATATGCAACGTATAGCTGAGCTGGAATTTAAAACTGATGATTTGGAGAACCGCTCCCGCAGGAGTAACTTGAGGATTGTGGGGGTGCCAGAAAAAGCAGAGGGCAATAATCCCACTGAGTACATTGAGTCATGGTTGAAGAATACTGTGGGAGGGGACAGCCTTACCAAAATGTTTTCTGTTGAAAGAGCGCATCAGGTGCACACCAGACCCCTGCCCCCAGGATCAGCTCCAAGAGTCATTTTGGCTAAAGTTTTGAATTATAGAGACACTCTGCTGAGGAAAGCCAGGACCCATGCGGAACTTACCATAGATGGCAATCGCATCTCCATTTACCCAGATTATTCTGCAGCAGTCCAGAAGCTCCGGATGACGTTTGGAGAAGTTAAAAGAAGACTACGAGACATAGATGTGCGCTACTCGATGATCTACCCAGCTAAACTGAGAGTCGCAGCTTTGGACCGGGTGCACTTTTTTCAGAACCCAGAGGAGGCGACACTCTGGCTTGACTCTAATATACAAAATATCAGAGCGGGACGGACCCGTTGAAGCATACTCTGAGTGATGTTGAAACAGTGACTAACTGTGATTTAGTTTGAAATTACTAAGTTAATGGTCATCTTTGAGATGAAGCAATGCCATGTTGGTTTAAGAAGGTTGTGTTCGGCGGCGCAACGCTTATTGCAGTTGGATTAATGTGGACGGGAGGGTAGTTGGAATACAGAGCTTGTATTGTTAGGCTGTTAAAACGCCCTACTGGTTCTCAAATAGAGAGGGAGAGAGAATTCTTAGCAGCTTAAAGGCTGTGGGAGACAACTAATTTTTTGGGAGGGGAGTTTATTCCAGTTGGGAAGTTGAGAAAGGGGGTAGAGGTGGGGAGGTGGGGGGGGGGAGGATCGAGATTCTACCTATAACATGTCTAATGTTTGGGATTGCAACATATTATGGGGGATAGAATTAAGATTCTAAGCTGGAACGTTAGGGGTCTCGCTAACGCTTCAAAACGGGTTGCAATTTTACAATATCTGCTGAAGCTGAGGCCCTCAGTGATTTGCCTCCAAGAGACACACCTGGTAGAGGATAAAGTCGCAATGCTACAAAAAAGATGGGTGAGGAAGGCTTATCACTCGACGTATTCGGCCTATGCAAGGGGAGTGTCGGTGTTAATCCACAATTCTACTCCATACGAAGAAGTGGAGGCTATAATAGATAGGGACGGGCAATACGTGTTTATTGTATGCAGAATTTTGAATAGATTATTATGTATTGTGTCCTTGTATATCCCTCCACCATTCTCTAGAAAAAAGATACAGGAAATTCTGGACTTATCTGGGAAATGGATGGGAGTCCCGCTGCTTGTAATCGGTGATGTAAATAATATTGCAAATGATCATTGGGATAAAGGTAAACATACAGGGGGTGGGAAGGGGGGGGAAGGTGACACCTTTTGGAAACTACATGAGGGAGATTGGTTGGATAGATTTGTGGAGAGTTCGGAATATGGAGAAATATACTTATTCATGTTATTCGGCGACATACGGATCTTTATCTCGTATTGATGTGGCTTTAGGAAATGAGGGAATGGATGACTTGGTACAGGAAGTGGAATATCTGCCCAGGGTCCTATCGGATCATTGTCCACTGGAGGTGTCTCTACAATTGGGAGGGCAAGGGAGGTTGGCAGGAATGGGATGGAAAATTCACCCCTTTTGGTTACGGTTGCTGGATATGGGAAAGGTGGGAGAAGAATTGGGAGAATTTTTTAGGATAAATGAAGGCAGTGCTGAGGGCCATATAGTCTGGGATACTATGAAGGCCTTTTTGAGAGGGATTTTATTCAGAGAAGTATCTCGATATAAGACTAAGTCTCAAAATCAAGACAAAGCAGTGATGGAGGAACTAAGGGCAGCGGAGGAGGCATTGGGTGCGCAGTGTAATACAGATACGCAGACCCGCATGAAAGTGGCCCAATTGGAAGTTAATAAACTTCATATCCGTAAGGCGGAGAGACGGCGGGCGTTTCAGAATGAGGCATTCTACGCGGAGGGTGAAAAAGTGGGGCACCTGCTCTCAGTGGTGGCGTCGGCACAACGGGAATCTTCCCATGTATATGCAATTAAAAATAAGGAAGGTACCGTGGTTTCACAGGGGGATCAAATTTTGGAAGTATTTAAACAGTTTTACAGTGAGTTATACTCCTCACAGACACATAAAGGTCAAGAGGAGATGGACAGTTATTTGGGGACGATTGAGCTTCCTAGATTGGGGGATGAAGATAGAGAGTGGATGGATAGGCCGCTTACGGCAGAGGAGTTGAGGGTGGCATTGGCGGACATGGCGGGTAATAAGGCCCCGAGGGCAGATGGTATTCCAACGGAGGTCTATAAAATACTAAATGAAGAAGTAATAACTAAATTGGTGAAGGTATTTGATGAGTCGTTGGAGAGGGGACAGCTGCCTACTTCTATGAGAGAGGCCATTGTTGTGGTCATTCCTAAAGCCGATAGAGACCCTTTGGATCCGGAGTCCTACAGACCGATTTCACTTCTTACGACAGATATTAAGATATTGGCAAAGGCCTTGGCCAACAGTTTGACCCGTGTGGTGGCTAAAATAATTCACCCAGATCAATCGGGTTTTATGCCCAATAAATCTACAGCAATCAATCTAAGAAGATTATATTTAAATATGCAAATTCCGGCCGATAATGCTGGAAAAAGAGTGGTAGTGTCTGTGGATGCCCATAAGGCTTTTGACTGTGTAGAATGGAAGTACTTGTGGTCGGTCCTGTTGGGCTTTGGGTTCGGGCCTAGGTTTATGTCTTGGGTGGGGTTGCTGTATTCCTCTCCGACGGCAAAAATCAGAGTAAACAATAAATTATCTGATAGTTTCTCACTACATAGGGGTACGAGACAGGGATGCCCACTATCTCCGTTGCTGTTTGCCCTCGCCGTGGAACCCCTAGCTATTAAAATAAGGGATACACAGGAGATAAAGGGATTTATTTATGGAAGGAAGGAGGAGAAGGTGTCTCTGTACGCTGATGATATTCTGCTATACCTGGGGGACTCGGGGGAGAACTTGGATAATGCGATGGCATTAATTGAGGAATTCTGAGAATTTTCTGGACTCAAAATTAACTGGGATAAATCGTGCATCATGCCCATTGATACAGTAGATGGAGATATTGGGGAGGTTGGAATATCACCGAAATTGAGAGTAGTTTCGAGATTTAAATATCTGGGGATACAGATCGCCCTCCCTTTGAGTAGTTTTGAAGAACTTAATTTAAGCCCTCTGCTACAAAAAGTTCGTTCCAAGATTTCGGTGTGGAATAAATTACATCTTTCGGTGATTGGAAGGGTAAATCTTTTAAAAATGATTGTGATGCCGCAGGGGTTTGGGCTTTGGAGAGAGGCAGGAATCAGACTGATGGGTCAGCTTGTGGGTCAGGGGAGACTTAAATCATTCATGGAGCTACAATCAGAGTTCCAGCTCCCACACTCAAACATGTATCATTATAAAAGAATTCAGCATGCGTATCGGTCGCAATGTCGGAGGAGGCCTGTTGAGGTCCAGATTGATGTCACGCTGGCCTCCATTTTGGGGAACAGCGAGACGAAGGGGGCAATCTCAGAAGTGTATAGAGATTTATTATTTACATTTCTAGTCAGTCATCCCATCAAGGCTAGAGTGAAATGGGAGGCTGAATTGGGAGAAATAAGTGATGATCGATGGGAATCTATTTTAGAATATGTGCCTAAGATTTCTATGAGCGAACCTGGGAGGATGTCTCAGCTGTACGTAATTCATAGAGCTTACAGAACTCCTGATAGATTGTTCAAGATGGGTTTGAGGTCTGATTCCGATTGTCCACGGTGTTCGCAGGAACGGGCAGATATGATGCACATGTTGTGGTGTTGCCCTAGATTGTCTACATACTGGACAGTTGTACTGAGTCAGATCGAATGGATATATAAATGTGTAATCCCCAGAGACCCTTTGATCTGTATTTTAGGCTTTGTGGAAGAATTGGCAGCGGCGGCTATGGTCAAACTGGCGATTGCTAGACTGTTGTTCATAGCAAGGAAATTGATTGCCCGGTTTTGGATCAGAGAGGAGCCTCCGACTAGACGGGACTTTCTTGCGCAGGCGGAGCATATAATTTCATTGGAAAAAAGTATTTACACTAAGAGAAATAAACTTGAGGTGTTTCACAAGATATGGCAGCCATGGGTAGAATGGAGTTAGAGGGGTGGGAGGGACGTATTGGGATATGGAAGATATTCACATTACATAACTATATATGGATGTTGGAAAGAGTACTGGACGAGGAACGGGGAAGGCACTGAAGGGATCTCGGAGGGGGGATAGGGGGGGGAAAGGGAGGGAGGAGTTTTGTTTTTGTTTATAAAAACATGTTTATATGTGAACAATTGCTTGATGTCATGTATATGATGTAATTGTAATCATAAATAAAAATTTATCTGATTAAAAAAAAAAAAAAACAGTGGAAACCCCCCACAAGTGACCCCATTTTGGAAACTAGACCCCCCAAGGAACTTATCTAGATATGTGGTGAGAACTTTGAACCCCCAATGGCTTCACAGAAGTTTATAACATACAGCCATAAAATTAAAAAATCATATTTTTTCCACAAAAATGATCTTTTCACCCCCAATTTTAATTTTCCCAAGGGTAACAGGACCCTAAAATTTATTGCGCAATTTGTCCTGAGTACGCTGATACCCCATATGTGGGTGTAAACGACTATTTGGGCGCATGGCAGAGCTCGGAAGGGAAGCAGAGCCATTTGACTTTTTTGGCTGGAATGGAGTTTGGACACCATGTCGCGTTTGGAAAGCCCCTGATGCGAATAAACAGTGGAAACCCCCCCACAAGTGACTCCATTTTGGAAACTAGACCCCCCAAGGAACTTATCTAGATGAGTGGTGAGCACCTTGAACCCCCCCAGTGCTTCACAGAAGTTTATAACGCCTGGGCGTGGAAAAAAAAAAAAAAAAAAATCATTTTTTCCATAAAAATATTTTTTCCCCCAATTTTTTATTTTCCCAACAGGATAAATTTGGGTAACAGGAGAAATTGGACCCCAAAAGTTGTTTTGCAATTTGTCCTGAGTAGGCTGATACCACATATGTGGGGGTAGTAAAACACTGTTTGGGCGCATGGCAGAGCTTGGAAGGAAAGGAGCACCATTTGACTTTTTCAACGCAGAATTGTCTGGAATTGAGATCAGATGCCATGTTGCGTTTGGAGAGCACCTGATGTGCCCAAACAGTGGAAACCCCCAATTCTAACTCCAACCCTAACCCCAACACACCCCTAACCCTAATCTCAGCCCTAACGGGAAAATGGAAATAAACACTTTTTTTTAATTTTATTATTTTTCCCTAACTAAGGGGGTGATAACGGGGGGGTTTGATTTACTATTTATGGTGGGTTTTTATGTTTGGCAGCTGTCATACGCTAAAAGACGCTTTTTATTGTAAAAATAGTTTTTGCATCACCACATTTTGAGAGCTATAATTTTTCCATATTTTGACCCACCGAGTCATGTGAGGTCTTATTTTTTGCGGGACGAGTTGTCGTTTTTATTGGTACCATTTTTGGGCACGTGACATTTTTTGATTGCTTTTTATTCCGATTTTTTGGATGCAGAATGAACAAAAAAACAGCATTTCAAGAATTTCTTTTGGGGGGTGCATTTACACCGTTCCGCGTGCGGTAAAATTGATAAAGCGGTTTTATTCTTCGGGTCAGTACGATTACAGCGATACCTCATTTATGTTTTTTTTATGTTTTGGCACTTTTATGCATTGAAAACAATTTTGTTTTTGCATCGCTTTATTCTGCGAGCTATAACTTATGATAATAAAGCATTATTTTTTGCTTTGTTTTTTATTTTTTAAGGGGTTCGCTAAAGGGGTTAACTAATGGGACAGTTTTATAGGGCGGGTCGTTACGGACGCGGCGATACTAAGTATGTGTACTTTTATTGTTTTGGGGTTTTTTATTTCCAAAAAGTGAATTTATTAGGGAATATATGTTGGGTTTTTTTTTAACTTATTTAGCGATTTTTTATAAATTATTTTTACACTTTTTTTTTGTTTTTTTAACTTTATTACACTGTCATGTGTGAGATCGCTGATCTGTCACATAACAGATCGCTGTGACAGATCAGCGATCTGACACAGGCGCTGCACAGGCTTCCTCATGCCTGCGCTCTGCAGGCACTGAGGAGGCCGCCTCCCTGCAGGCCCTGGAAGGTCTCCGCCGCCATATTGGATCCGGGGACCTGCAGGGAAGGAGGACCCCGAAGCAGCGCTGCAAATCGCGCTGCTGCAGGGGTCTCAGAGAAGCACGGAGGGAGCCCCCTCCCTGCCGATGCTTCCCTAAACCCCCGGTACACTGCGATCGTGTTTGATCGCAGTGTGCCTGGGGTTAACGTGTCGGGGGCGGTCCGTGTGCTCCCCTGACACATAGTGCCGGGTGTCAGCTGTGATAATCAGCTGACACCCGGCCGCGATCAGTATAATTTGTTATAACTAATCACAGTTGGTTACTATGCCCAGGCAACGCCGGGCACTTCAGCTAATATATATATATATATATATATATATATATATATATTGTGAGGTGCCAAAGGGAGAGGTACTAGAAAACAGGTATGTTTCTCCCCGTTTCATTTCATATGTCTCCCTGTACTGATGATGAAGCCAGTTTATTTCACTGTAATCCAGTCCTGGTTTCCTTAGTGATCAGCATGGAAAGGACTGGTAGTTCCCCCTCCACTAATTCAATACAGGTTTTGGTTTCCTGACTGGTCCAGCTGATATAATCAGGAGGAGCTGGAATCTCTCAGTCTATCGTCTGCTGAGCTGGGAGCTGACACAGTAAGATTACATGGACTTGTTTGCTGTTATATAGGTTTATTTTGTAGTTAGCCTGCTATTGTTAGTTAGTGGCCAGACGGCCTTAGACGTTTTATTTCATGTTTGGCATGTGTAACATTGGATAACAAGTGTGCACAATAAAGATGCCGTGTCCATATTGCTAGTCTGCTGAAGTGACTTCATAGCCACACGCTTGTGCCAAAGCAAAGATCCCAGCTGAGCTATCTATTCCCCACAAATGGTGTTTCGAATGCGGGCACTTGTGGCTGCTGGACTGTGACTGCAGAGAAAACGCTGTGTATGTCCTGGCTGAAAGCTTCTGCGCTTTTGAAGAGCCCAGAGTCCAGTAATATGGAGGAACTAGTGAAGCAGTTATTGCAAGCAAATGTGCAACAACAGCAGACTAATACTTGCTTCCAGAAGGCTCTGGAGCAGCAACACCAGATGCAGCAAGAGCAGTTGGAGGCAATAAAACAGGCCTTGGTTCGGAAACCCCGAGATGAGGGAGACCGTGCACAAAGCGCTGCTAGTGCGCAGAAAGCCGTACAGAAGACTTTGCTTAAAATGACCGCAGACGATGATGTGGAAGCATACCTCACCGTGTTTGAACGTATTGCAGAACGTGAGCACTTACCACTGGACAGATGGGCTGAGGTAGTTGCTCCATTTCTGAGCGGAGATCCACAAAAAGCCTATTACGATCTGAGTGGAGCGGATGCTATGGACTATATCAAACTCAAAGGCGAAATCCTGGCAAGGCTGGGAGTAAACACGTATGTACGTGCACAGAGGGTGCATTTATGGAATTTTGTGGAGCATCAGCCAGCCCGCTCACAAATGCATGATCTCATCCATCTAGTAAAAAAATGGCTGCAACCGGAGGCTTTAACGTCCGCACAGATGGTGGAGCGTGTTGTTCTAGACAAGAACCTGCGGTCCTTACCCGCTAAGATCCAGAGGTGGGTTGGACAGGGTGACCCAACTACCGCTGACCAGTTGGTGAATATGGTCGAACGCTACAATGCTTCTGAAAGCCTACTCCAAGGGACGTTAGCACCCCACTGGCCCCCCAAGAAATCGCTGGAGAGTCCTGCGAAACCTACTCCATCTTCAAAAGAAGAGAACGTCACGATGAAGGGTAGCAGACCTACAAAGGACTATGGAGGTGGTACGGGCTCACATCAAGCCAGCAGACCTCGTCTGGGATCTCCATCGAGGAGACAAGGGCCTATACAATGTTGGCGATGTCGCGGGCTTGGCCATGTAGCAGCTAACTGCCCAATGACTACAGAGCCAATGGACTGTAATGCTATGAGGCGTCTTTCATTATATGTGCAGTCAGTCTGTGTGGCGGAGACCCTCACGGGAAATGAACAACACGTGTGCCATGTCGAGGTTGACGGTTATAGTGTGAATGCCGTCTTGGATTCCGGCAGTCAAGTAACTTTGGTACATGCCAGTTTGGTGGACTCTAGCGCCCTAACGAACTTAACCGTGGGCATTAGTTGCATCCATGGGGATACTAAGAACTACCCCACTGCCTGGGTTACTCTTGCCACGCCAGTAGGGACGAAAAGACATCAGGCGGCAGTCATAAAGTCTATGGGACACAGTGTAATCCTGGGGAGAGACTTTCCCTTATTTTGGGACTTGTGGAACTTCAAAAGTGGCATGAACCCTCTAGTTGAAGACGGTGCTCCGGAGCTAGCCCCTGAACCATTGCAGCAAGACGACGGAGAACTCATCTCAGAGGAAGTAGTAGAATCTGTGGACTCTCCTCTGGCTGTGTATGCAGGCGAGGCAGACCAGCTAGAGGATGTTTTAGAAATGCCTGACCTTGAGGTGGCCCGTGGTAAGTTCGGGACCGCTCAGCACCAGGATCCCACTCTAGCAAGGGCGTGGGAAAACATAAAGGTCTCCGAGGGAAGACCATTGTACCCAGGGGCTCAAAACGAGTTCCCACACGTGGCGGTGCAGCAGGATATGTTGTATCAAATAGACAAGGTGCGAGGGGTGGTGGTAGAACAGCTAGTGGTACCTAAGTCCTTTCGCCAGGTAGTTTTGGAGTTGGCACATAAACATCCCTTGGGAGGACACCTGGCGGTAGAAAAGACAAAACACCGTATTCTGCAACGTTTCTTTTGGCCGGGTCTAGTGGGAGACGTGACCCAGTACTGTCGGTCATGTCCTACGTGTCAATTGACCGCACCTATGTCACATTTTAGAAGCCCCTTAGTGCCCTTACCAATAATAGAGGTGCCCTTCGAGAGGATAGCAATGGATATAGTCGGTCCATTAGTTAAATCTGCCAGGGGTCATCAGTACATTTTGGTAGTATTGGATTACGCCACGCGTTATCCCGAAGCAGTGCCCTTGCGGAATGCCAATGCGAAATCAATTTCAAAGGAGCTGGTTAATATGTTTTCCCGCACTGGCATTCCGAAAGAGATACTTACGGATCAAGGGACCCCCTTTATGTCTCGTATACTTAAGGATTTATGTAAACTGCTAAAAATCTCCCATTTGCGTACCTCAGTATATCACCCTCAGACTGATGGTTTGGTGGAGCGCTTTAACAAAACCCTAAAGGGGATGTTGAAAAGGGTGGTGGATAAGGACGGGAGAGATTGGGATGCCCTACTACCATACCTCCTGTTCGCTATACGTGAGGTACCCCAATCCTCCACAGGCTTTTCACCTTTTGAGTTGGTTTATGGGCGGTGTCCTAGAGGCCTGTTAGATATTGCCAAAGAGACTTGGGAACAAGAGGTAACTCCTTATCGCAGTGTAATTGAACACATAACACTTATACAGGACCGAATTGCAGCAGTTATGCCAATAGTTAAAGAGTGTTTAGAGCGCGCACAACATGCCCAAAGCACGGTATACAACCGAGCGGCAAAAACACGAGTCTTTCAACCCGGAGACAGGGTGTTGGTATTGGTGCCTACCACAGAGAATAAATTTCTTGCGAAATGGCAGGGACCATACAAAGTGCTGGAACGAGTAGGTGAAGTAAATTATAAGATACACCAACCAGACAAGAGAAAGCCCGAACAAATATACCACATAAACTTGCTTAAGGCCTGGCGGGACAGGGAGAGTCTGGTGGCAGGAGCTGCCCTTGAGGATGGGCCTCGAGGGGCACCACCTTCTAAGGTAAAGGACCCCCAGGTAGCTCCGCCAGAAGTGGGTATTGCAGACACGCTATCCGAAAGGCAAAAACGAGAGACCAGGGAGTTCATACAGAGGAACGCAGATATTTTCTCGGAACTTCCTGGCCGGACTCACCTAATTAAACATGACATTATTACTGATCCACAGGCGCGGGTACGGCTTAAACCATATCGAATTCTGGAGGCTCGGAGACAAGCCATTGCCCAGGAAGTGAAGAAGATGTTAGAGCTCGGGGTCATTGAGGGGTCCCGGAGTGATTGGGCTAGCCCTATCGTACTGGTGCCCAAACCCGATGGGACTATCCGATTTTGTAACGATTTTCGGAAAGTAAACGAAGTATCAAAATTCGATGCCTACCCGATGCCAAGAGTCGATGAACTGATAGAGAGACTGGGTTCGGCTAGGTACATATCTACTATTGACTTAACAAAAGGTTATTGGCAGATTCCCCTCACGGAATCAGCCAAAGAGAAAACTGCCTTTGTTACGCCCCAGGGATTATTCCAGTACCGAGATATGCCATTTGGGTTGCATGGTGCCGCAGCCACCTTCCAACGTCTAATGGATATTGTCCTAAAACCCCATGGCCAGTATGCATCTGCGTACTTGGACGACATTATCATCTTTAGCAATGACTGGGACACACATTTGTCAAAAGTACAAGCCATCTTAGACTCCTTAAAAACAGCTGGGTTGACTGCCAATCCCAAAAAATGTACGTTGGGATTGGAAGAGGCTCGCTATCTGGGATATAGCATAGGGAGAGGCGTCGTGAAGCCTCAAGCCAATAAAGTGGATGCTATTCAAAATTGGCCACGACCGGTAACCAAAAAACAGGTTGGAGCTTTTTTAGGGATCGTTGGTTATTATAGGCGGTTCATCAAACATTTTGCGACCATCGCAGCTCCTCTCACAGATCTTACTAAGGGGTCGAAATCTGTCACAATAAAGTGGAACGCAGAAGCAGAGGAGGCCTTTCAGCGATTGAAAACAGTCCTCTGTGACCAACCAGTGTTGGTTGCACCAGACTTTAAACGGGAGTTTATTGTCCAAACAGACGCCTCTGGGGTGGGCCTCGGCGCGGTTTTGTCTCAAGAAGTAAATGGCGAGGAACACCCAGTGGCCTATCTAAGCAGAAAGCTTACGAGAGCAGAAAAGAACTACAGTGTAGTTGAGCGGGAAGCCCTGGCTGTGAAATGGGCCCTGTGCACCTTGCGCTATTATTTACTAGGTCGCCAGTTTAGGCTAGTGACGGACCATTCGCCCCTAACATGGATGTCCCGGGCAAAAGAAGGCAATGCACGGGTGACACGCTGGTTCTTAGCATTACAAGGGTTTAAATTTTCCGTTGAGCACAGGGCGGGCACAGCGCACAGAAATGCAGATGCGTTGTCTAGAACGCACTGCTTGGTGACTCGTCGTGTCCGACCCCACGGGCTCGAACAGAGGAGGGGGGTGTATGAGGTGCCAAGGGGAGAGGTACTAGAAAACAGGTATGTTTCTCCCCGTTTCATTTCATATGTCTCCCTGTACTGATGATGAAGCCAGTTTATTTCACTGTAATCCAGTCCTGGTTTCCTTAGTGATCAGCATGGAAAGGACTGGTAGTTCCCCCTCCACTAATTCAATACAGGTTTTGGTTTCCTGACTGGTCCAGCTGATATAATCAGGAGGAGCTGGGATCTCTCAGTCTATGTCTGCTGAGCTGGGAGCTGACACAGTAAGATAACATGGACTTGTTTGCTGTTATATAGGTTTATTTTGTAGTTAGCCTGCTATTGTTAGTTAGTGGCCAGACGGCCTTAGACGTTTTATTTCATGTTTGGCATGTGTAACATTGGATAACAAGTGTGCACAATAAAGATGCCGTGTCCATATTGCTAGTCTGCTGAAGTGACTTCATAGCCACACGCTTGTGCCAAAGCAAAGATCCCCAGCTGAGCTATCTATTCCCCACAATATATATGTTTTCTATGTTGTTACGATGTATTTTCTAGTGTTGGATTAAGTGATTATTCCTGTACCATGTAATCACCAGTGTTTAATACTCTGATAATGAGTATTGTTCCCCAATGAATAAGGGCTGTGAACAAGCATGAAGGAATAGCTTTAACCCCTTAACAACCAGGGGTATTTTTGGTTTTGCATTTTCATTTTTGCTCCCCTTTTTCCCAGAGCCATAACTTTATTTTTTTTGTCAAAATGGCAATGTGAGGGCTTGATTTTTGTGGGGGACGAGTTGTACTTTTGAACGATACCATTGGTTTTACCATGTCGTGTAAAAGAAAACGGGAAAAAAATTCTAAGTGCGGTGAAATAGCAAAAAAAAGTGCAATCCCACACTTGTTTTTTGTTTGTATTTTTTACTAGGTTTAATAAATGCTAAAACTGACCTGCAATTATCAATCTCCAGGTAATTTCAATTTCATAGACACTAAACATGTCTAGGTTCTTTTTTATCCAAGTGGTGAAAAAACATTTCAAAGTTTGTAAAAAAAAAAAAAAGTTGCCATTTTCCAAGACCTGTAGCGTCTCCATTTTTTGCGATCTGGGGCTTATTTTTTTGTGTGACGATCTATCGTTTGGTGCAGATACGCTCTTTTGATCGCCCGTTATTGCATTTTATTGCAATGTTGCAATGACCATAAAAGCGTAATTCTGGCGTTTCAATTTTTTTTCTTGCTACGCCATTTAACGATTGGATTAATTCTATTCATATATTGATAGATCAGTTGATTCTGATTACGGCGATACCAAATATGTGTATATTTGATTTTTATTTTATTTTGAATGGGGCAAAAGGGGGGCGATTTGAACTTTTATTTTTTTTTAAACATTTTTTTTTTTACTTTTTCCTTGCTTCAATAGTCTCCATGGGAGACTTGAAGCTTCAGTTGTGCGATCGCCTCTGCTACATACAGCAGAGCTGCAGCCCTGCTCTATGTAGCAGATATGCTCACTTGCTATAAGTGCCGACCACTAGGCGACACTCATAGCGATCCAGCAATGCCAACCTCCAGGGTCTTTTGCTGACCCCGGGTTGTTATGCCAACCCATCGTCTACCCGCGGTCATGTGACATGGGCGCCAATGGGAGGAGGCAATGATGCGCTTCCTGCACATGCATGTTAAATGCCGCTGTCAGAGTTTGACAGCGGCATTTAACATGTTAACAGCCACGAGTGAATTGCGATTCCACACGGGGCTGTTCTGGGCACATATCAGCTGTACAGATCAGCTGTCATGTGCCATAAAAGGTGTGGGCTCATCGTCGGAGCCCAAACCAAACAGGGGGAGGGGTCCAATGAGGGACACCGTCCGTCATTGAACATTAAGGGGTTAACCAGGGAATAAAAGTGATGTTTTAACCTTTCTATGTGGTGCTGGATTATTGCATTACAAGTCCTGGTTCTACATATTCTGTGAATCCTTAACTTGAGGTCATAGACGTCCAGCATATAAAGGGTTACTCACCTCTTCTGTACAGCCACCGCATCAAGTCCATGGTGGGACTGATGACCAACACATGCCCGATACCAGTGACGGCGAACCTTTTAGAGACTGAGTGCCCAAACTGCAATCCAAAACCCACTTGTTTTTCAAAAGTGCCCTGAATACTGAGGTTTTAGATTAGAAATATAACTCGTACATTAGCACGCTATAGAGTCAATATCAAAGAGCTTGTAAGCGCTGCTGTTGTGAATTCACTTTCTGGCCTACCTCTGGTTACTAGTGAAGGTAGTGGAGCTGGTTATATTGACAGAGGGGTCACGAGTTCTCTTTCCGGGCTCCCTCTGGTGGTTACAGGAGGTAATGGAGCTGATCTAATTAACAGAGGTCTGCCACCTGATAATGAGGAGGACGATTGGACATCTGGAGTTTCTGATTGGATTTAAGACAGCCGACTCCCTCTATCCCTGCTGGTGATTTTTTCCTGCCTCCTGAGGTCTTAGTTTTCAGCTCAGTCGCTGCATGCTCAAGCTAAGTGTTCTTTTGCTATTGTTCACATTTGATTCGGTTTTGTCTATTTTGTTTTTTTGTGGTCAGCCAGCCCCCGCTGGAGCTGTGCTGAATTTCCATCATTATGTTACTACTTGTGCCAGTTTGTTTTTGTCCCTTACTAGATTGGCCTCTCTTTGCTCTGTTTTCAGAATATACCAGAGTGCTGATAAAGTGGGCGAAGTCTAGTGACTTCAGTGTTTTTTCTATCAGACGTGTTGGGCATTGTTTGCAGGGTTTTTTGCGTGATTGCAGACAGTGTCTTTCCTTTCCTGTCTAGTTAGTTTGGGCCCCATCGTTTGCTCAGTCTGTTTTCCTACCTGTGTTTGTGTTTTCATCTTGTCTCACCGACAATATATGTTTGGAGGCCATCTATTGCTTTGGGGTCTGCTCTGGGGCAGTTTAGATTTCCCCTTTCTTGCTTTAGGCTTATTTAGTGCTCCGGCTGGGTCGAGGCGTCTAGAATCATCGTAGGTACGCTCCACGGCTACTGCTAGTTGTGTGGATAGGATCAGGGGTCTGCAATCCGCTTAGTTACCAACCTCCCTGGTTTTCTGTGGCTTAGCATGGTCTTGCTTTCCTCCTCGGTGACCCAATCATAGCACGTTGCACTCCAAGCCTAAGATACTAGCAACCAATTGTAGTGAAGGTCTGTTCTTCAGAATGGAGAGGATTTTTAATCAAAAGTAAAATTGCAAAGTTGTTTATTTTTACAACCTCTTTGCAATTGCAACCCTTTATCATAATGAGAACAAACCCTTTAAGGCAGGGATATCAAACTCAAATAGACAGAGGGCCAAAGTTAAAAGCTGGCAGAAAGTTGCTGGCCAACCTTGATATTTGTTAAAAAAAATGTCTACAATTGAGGAAGTTTTTTCTTATCAAATAAAATGATTAACTTCTGTAATTATAGTGGAATAATAGAATATGTTATGTAACAGCAGTAAAAAGCATATGGCCCAATGGCCTAATTTACATATGTAATAACAAAGGATAAAAAAACTAGAATAAAACAGATAAAGTATGATGCAAACAAAAGTGCTCTCAAACACAGTATGATACCCCCACAATGAACTCCACACAAACAATAAGATGACCCTACTGTACCCTCCCTCCCTCAGTTCCCCCAACAAAGAATGGTGACCCCATCACATTATGATTCTCTATCTGTAATCCCCACACAGCCCTCCATACAGTTTAACAGGCACATAAAATCTTCCACACAGTACAATGGCTCCACATAGATCTCCATAAAGTATAATGGCTACACATAGTCCTCCATACAATGTAATGGCCCCCACATAGTCATGCATAATGTGTAGTGGGCCCAACATAGTGCTCTATGCAGAATAATGGCCCCACACGATGCTCCATACTGTATCATGGCCCCACACAATGCTCCATACTGTATCATGGCCCCACACGATGCTCCATACTGTATCATGACCCCACACGATTCTCCATACTGTATCATGGCGCCACACGATGCTCCATACTGTATCATGGCCCCACACGATGCTCCATACTGTATCATGGCCCCACACGATGCTCCATACTGTATCATGGCCCCATATAGTGCTCCATATGCATATAAGGATGTGACCGCCCTCTTTCTGAGCTGAGAAAGCCATCCAGTCTGGCCTATACTTTTACTAGTGGGTCAGTCCCTCGATCCATGTTCACATTCACGTCACTTGGCAAGTGAAAGGGTTTTAAATACTAGAGTAGGACTGTCCCACAAGGGTTGCCGTGACGTGGCGGGATGGCTTGTACATTATTTTGATCAAAATTATGTTTACTAAATACCCTTATTATTACCTTTATGCATTATTTGCAGTTTATTTTTTTCTATTTATTTCAGTATATTTGTGCTTTTTGCTTTCTCTGGTTAATGGTCATGTGTTAACATGCACTTACTTTGTGCATACACATTAATTTACTTTCTCAGTTCAGACTCCAGTTTTTCTAGTATTCCATATGGTATAATGGCCCTACATGATGCTCCATATTGTATAATGGCCCCACGTGATGTTCCATACTGTGTAATGATTCCATGTAGTGTTTCATACTGTATAATATGCTCACATAGTGCTCCATACAGTATCATGGCCTCACATTAAAAAAAAATACTGTACATACTTGTGTATAAGCTGAGGCAGCTAATTTTGACACAAAAACCTGGGAAAACTTGACTCTAGTATAAGCCGGGTATGCATTGTCCTCTAATCCCTATTCTGGTATGCATGGCTCCTCATCCCCATCCTTGTATGCATGGCCTTTTATCCCCTATCCTTGTCTGCATGGCTCCTCATCTCTATCCTTGTTTGCATGGCTCTTCATCCCTATCCTTGTATTCATGGTTCCTCATCCCTATCCTTGTATGCATGGCCCCCATGAGAAAAGCATTATAAAAACTTCCTACTTACCTTCCCTGTGCACCATTGCAGCATCTTGTTCCGGTGCCAGCAGCTGCCGGGCAATCACATGTCCCCGCTCCTTAAGGGAGTGAATATTTATCTCTCGCCAACCTATGGGAGTGGAGAGAGGTGAATATTCAGTACCCTAATGAGCGGACACCAGTGCTAGCCCGGCAGGTGCAGGAAGCCGGAAGCTGTGGCTGAAACTGTGCGCGCTATAAGAGAAATGAATATTCATTGCCAGTGCAATGAATATTCATTTCTCTTTAGCAGCGGGCACAGTTACAGCCAAAGCCACCGGCTCCTGCCTCCTGTGACTCGCTGCTCGCCACTCCCTCTCCCCCCGACGTCTTCTAGTCCTTAGGAGATGGCACACATGCCAAGAGGGCTCTGCGTGTCCCCCTCTGGCACGTGTGCCATAGGTTCGCCGCCACTGCCCTATACACATTAATCCCAAATCCATGGCCCTCAAGGGTTTATATTTTATGAGAAATAATAATTATTAATAATCCTCTTCCACTGATGGCAAGGTGCCCCGCCAGTCTCCATGCCTCCTCTTTCGGTGGAACTCGTTATTGGCTAAATCAATCACTATCCTCAGCCGAAACTAATCCTTTCCTGCTGTGGATGGAGTTAGGCTGGAGCAATCACATAACCAAACGGTCAGAGCAGATAATACAGAGATCGGCCCTATATTCTTCTTCTGGGAAAACTGTATTACTTTAGTTTTGGCCTATGAAATGTCGGAGCTAAAATGCTTTAATAGAAAAAACACTAAATCAGTAAAAATGCACATCAAAAAGTATTGAGAGTACAAGCCCTAAAAAAAGAACCATATAATTCTACAGGAAGGATAATCTGTGACTTCTCTGCAGTTAGTGGTTACTACTCACCTGGTCGATTATCTGTAGGAATCTCCTCTTTACACCGCTCATCACCCCTCACATATGTCGGTGTAGTATTAATATTAACTAGATCTTCACCCTGAAACAAATATTCTAGAAGTCACAGATGGAGAAGTCACATCTATGATCAGCTCTAATCCTGTCATCTCCACCGTTCTCATTACACAAGTATAAAACATATAATACTGGTGGATAAAACAAGACTGAGCACAAGATCTTCACAGCCGTCTACACATCATAGGGGAGATCTCATGACACCTTCTCTCCATCTACCTGATGATCCTGAGGAACATTGGGATCTTCTTGTTTACAGTCCTGAGGAAGAAGAGGATGGAGACATTTCTCTGGTGTTGTCCTCTTACTGGCTAGAACTGGAGGAAACACATACAGGGACTGAATTCATTCTTTACATACAGATAATTATAGACCGTGTGTATTTAGTCCTGTCTATTACCTGGTGATGCGAGGGGCTGGGGAACCTCCATCATGACGTCCTTGTACAGATCTTTGTGTCCTTCTAAATACTCCCACTCCTCCATGGAGAAATAGATGGCGACATCCTGACACCTGATAGGAACCTGACACATACAATGATACCATCGTCAACCCGATCTCTTCATACCGTTACTGTATAATGTCCCAACATTCCCAGCAGTGTCACCTCTCCAGTCAGCAGCTCAATCATCTTGTAGGTGAGTTCTAAGATCTTCTGGTCATTGATTCCTGCATGTTTCAGGGGATGAGGTAGAGGCTCCATGATTGGGCTCAAGGTTCTTCGCCACCCTTCAGACACAGGGGCCTGACACCGCTCACTAGAGGTCTTCTTCACTACTGTGTAATCCTGGTTATGGAGAGACACATTAATAAATCTCACTACAGACATTTCCAGAGTCCTCACCTCTCCAGTTCTGTCCATCTGTTATTGCTGTAGATAAGAATGATGTAATGTGACGTCATCAGAATCTCTCACCTCTCCAGTAAGCAGGAAAAGGATCTTGAGGGTGAGTTGTAATACCCTCTCTGCCATTTTGTCACTGCTCCGATTCATCCTTGGTGGGTCAATAAGGAAATTATTTTTCTTATATAGAAGATCTCCACCGAGAGGATCCGATATTGTAGGGACCTGAATAGAAAGATGAGTTGATGATACATCATAAAGAATCTATTCCATGTCATGAAGAAATCTCCACGTCACATCTTGGTGGCCATATGTCGGGCAAATTATCTCCATAAACTATCAAGTAACAGAACAGTTACATCTCAGACATACCGGCATCCAGTATCGTCACTGCAGCAATGTAAACAGACTGAAGGAAACAATGGACGCCTGAGTGATGGAGTGGAAATCTAATATATAAACCTCAATGTGTGTGTGAGTATGTATGAATGAATGTATGTATGTGTGTATGTCCAGGACTGGCATCCGCACCGTCGCAGCTACAACCACAAAATATGGCACAGTCACACGTCTGGACCCCGAGAGCGTCATAGGCTATGATGTGAGGCGAAATTTTAACCCTGCGCGTTCCAATTCACCAAACAATTTTGCCCCTATCTACATAATGGGGAAAGAGTGAAAGGAAAAGTGATGCAGGCAAATTGACAGCTGCCAGATGTGAACAAGGGGGACTTAAAGAATGAGAGCGATGGCGCCAAAGAGTATATACCGTACAGTTGCTAAGGTGGGGCCCTGACATGGGATACTCACCACACACGGGGATATGAACACACACAGAATGCGCCACACACTACCACGTGCTTCACCACATATACCACCCTCAGCACACATTTCACCACACATACACCAACCTCGCCACATAAAAGGCGAAACACAAAAGTCGCCACTCAAAACTCCCCACGCTGTCCCAGAGCTGTTTAAAAGATGAAAAATGAGCTGTGATTGGTTGCTGTCAGCAACAGTTTTCTTTGTAGACAGTTGTGGTAACTGAGGCCTATTATTCTTATCATTTCTATGGTGTTATCGTCCTTCTGTAAAGCTGGAAATAACACAATTTATTACCGTGCCAACACAGACCACCCTCTGACACAGACTGCAGGGGGAGCCCAGTATCACACAGGATAGGATTAGATACATGGCTCAGCAGTCAGCATCACACAGGATAGGAATAGATACACAGCTCAGCAGTCAGTATCACACAGGATAGGAATAGATACACAGCTCAGCAGTCAGTATCACACAGGATAAGATTAGGTACACGGTTCAGCAGTCAGTATCACACAGCATAGGATTAGATACTATTCTGTGTGCTGAGCTGTGTATTAGATACATGGCTCAGCAGTCAGTATCACACAGCATAGGATTAGATACACAGCTCAGCAGCCAGAATCACCCAGGAGAGGATTAGACACATGGCTCAGCAGTCAGTATCACACAGGATAGGATTAGATACACAGCTCAGCAGGCAGTATCACACACGACAGGATTAGATACACGGCTCAGCAGTCAGCATCACACAGGATAGGATTAGATACACGGCTCAGCAGTCAGCATCACACAGCATAGGATTAGATACACGGCTGAGCAGTCAGTATCACACAGGAGAGGATTAGATACAAGGCTCAACAGTCAGTATCACACAGAAGAGGATTAGACACATGGCTCAGCAGTCAGTATCACACAGGAGAGGATTAGACACATGGCTCAGCAGACAGTATCACACAGGATAGGATTAGATACACGGCTCAGCAGTCAGTATCACACAGGATACGATTAGATACACGGCTCAGCAGTCAGTATCACACAGGATAGGGTTAGATACACGGCTCAGCAGTCAGTATCACACAGGATAGGATTAGATACACGGATGAGCTTTCAGTATCACACAGGATAGGATTAGATACACGGCTCAGCAGTCAGTATCACACAGGATAGGGTTAGATACACGGCTGAGCAGTCAGTATCACACAGGATACGATTAGATACACAGCTCAGCAGACAGTATCACACAGGATAGGGTTAGATACACGGCTCAGCAGTCAGTATCACACAGGATAGGAATAGATACATGGCTCAGCAGTCAGTATCACACAGGAGAGGATTAGACACATGGCTCAGCAGTCAGTATCACACAGGAGAGGATTAGACACATGGCTCAGCAGTCAGTATCACACAGGAGAGGATTAGACACATGGCTCAGCAGACAGTATCACACAGGATAGGAATAGATACACGGCCCAGCAGTCAGTATCACACAGGAGAGGATTAGATACACAGCTCAGCAGTCAGTATCACACAGGATAGGATTAGATACACGGATCAGCAGGCAGTATCACACAGGATAGGATTAGATACACGGCTCAGTAGGCAGTATCACACAGGATAGGAATAGATACATGGCTCAGCAGACAGTATCACACAGGATAGGATTAGATACACGGCTCAGCAGTCAGTATCACACAGGAGAGGATTAGATACACAGATCAGCAGTCAGTATCACACAGGATAGGATTAGATACACAGATCAGCAGTCAGTATCACACAGGATAGGAATAGATACATGGCTCAGCAGTCAGTATAACACAGGATAGGGTTAGATACACGGCTCAGCAGTCAGTATCACACAGGAGAGGATTAGATACACAGCTCAGCAGTCAGTATCACACAGGATAGGATTAGATACACAGATCAGCAGTCAGTATCACACAGGACAGGAATAGATACATGGCTCAGCAGTCAGTATAACACAGGATAGGGTTAGATACAGAGATACACATGTTGTTTATCAAAAGGCTCTTGAATGAGTTGAAAATAAAATACCATCAATACTTGGGTAATTGTTTAGTTAATTTGTGTTGCAAATCTGTAGTGTTGAATACATGATGTGAAATGTTCTTATGTGCAATATAATCATTAGAATTTGTTATAACTAATCACAGTTAGTTACTATGCCCGGGCAACACCGGGCTCTTCAGCTAGTATGTCAAAGATGGAGCACGGCCTGAACTCAAGGAGTTTTGTGTTCATTCCCCCAGAATCTGCCATCTACACGGATAATGGTGCAGATTATTAATACAGGATATGTTCTGGTCACAGGGACTCAGGAAATCCAAAGAGCAATGACACTGGGAGGGTCCCGGGGAGCGGCCATGAGGGGGATTTACAGGAGTCATTCATTGTAACTACCGCACTTATAAATGTCACCTGAAGAAACCGCGATAGAAACAAGTCCGGTATATAGAACCGCAGAGAGGCTTCTACAGGGGACGTGTGCGATCCTCCCTATTCATCGTCTATGGGACGGAGGAGAAACGAGCGCGGCTCTAACTGGTGACAATGCAGGAAGACGGTGAGAGAATCGCTGACGTTTCTACCCTCATCGTGACAGGTTTCCTTATATGAAGCCTAGAATGACAAATACAAATGTCCTAGCGCCTGCGCCCAGTAATGGGGAATCTCCAGCACCTACCTCCACCTGCAGGGGGCGCTATCTCCGGGAATGGAGGGGTTACTGCCCCCTGTGCAGCCCAGTAATGGGGGATCTCCGGCACCTACCTCCACCTGCAGGGGGCGCTATCTCCGGGAATGGAGGGGTTACTGCCCCCTGTGCAGCCCAGTAATGGGGAATCTCCGGCACCTACCTCCACCTGCAGGGGGCGCTATCTCCGGGAATGGAGGGGTTACTGCCCCCTGTGCAGCCCAGTAATGGGGAATCTCCAGCACCTACCTCCACCTGCAGGGGGCGCTATCTCCGGGAATGGAGGGGTTACTGCCCCCTGTGCAGCCCAGTAATGGGGAATCTCCAGCACCTACCTCCACCTGCAGGGGGCGCTATCTCCGGGAATGGAGGGGTTACTGCCCCCTGTGCAGCCCAGTAATGGGGAATCTCCAGCACCTACCTCCACCTGCAGGGGGCGCTATCTCCGGGAATGGAGGGGTTACTGCCCCCTGTGCAGCCCAGTAATGGGGAATCTCCAGCACCTACCTCCACCTGCAGAGCCGCACACCACATATATGGCTGCTCTGTGCGCACAGGACCTGGGATGAGGTCACAGGAGGGGAGGAGTCAGGGTCACATGATCAGGGGCCTCAGTATATACAGGACTGTGCTGGCTGTCCTGGTGCTGGAGGAGCGGAGTCCAGGCAGCGCACATAGGGGCCTCCAGGGGGCACGTTCCCGTAGAGGGACCACTTGCTCAGGAGACTTCAGAGCATTTACAGAGAGATGTACCAGCTCCATAATCACCAGGTTTTGCCTCTTTATTGTGAGGTTTTTCAGACCCTCAGTCATGAATAGTCTTTCTTGTGGTGGCAATGTTTCAGCTCACAGACCCTTCCTCAGGCATAATATAGACAGAAAACCAGTATAATATGAGAAAGTCTACAAGGGGCTCAGCAATCAGAAAACTGTCTGACAGAGAACATTTATAGCGTGAGGTAAGGGGGAGCCAGAATCTACCGGAAAAGCAGCTGTGGGTTATATAAGAACGTAACCAAGGAACACCCAGCATGGAAATACAGCTTGATATTATTATTTAGCAGTAGAGATGAGCAACTTTGCCTTTTTTTGGGTCGAGTCGGGTTTCGCGAAGCCCGACTTTCAAAAAAGTCAGGTCGAACGAAATCAGCCTACTATAGGGAAAAGTCGGGGTCCGACTGAAATACGAAACCCAATGCAAGTCAATGGGGAATAAAAGTCGGCAGTGAGAGGAGGACAGGAAACACACCTACAGTGCCCATTTGAATGCCAAAAGCATCAATTCTTATTACTGAAGCTTGTCAACCTTAATTTACTTTATAATAATAGTTACGCACTGAAAACTGGGGGTTATTTGGCTAAATTTGTGGGGGGGGGGTAGGGCTGGCTCCAGGTTTTCGTGGGCCCTGGGCCAAAGAGCGCCCCTTTAACACATACCACAACTCATCATGCTCCGATACGGCAGAGAAATAGCGGTATAGTACAATGAAAAATACTTCACTTCTTACATCACATGACTGATATCCATTTTAAATTCTCCAATAGCTCCAAAAACGGACAGTATATAACTCCATACAGTATTATGGCCACCGCATAGTGCGCTATACAGAGTATTGAGGCCCATATATTTCTCCATACATAATCATTGGTCCCATATAATGTTTGAAACAGTATATGATGAGCTCCACATAATGCTACAGTATATGTTGGTCCCCATGGATGAAACTCCACTGTCTTATGGGCCCAAATAATGCTGCATATATAATGGGCCCCATTTCTAATGCTCTAGTGTATAATGGGCCCTGTAAATGCTGCTCCAGTGTCTGATGTCCCCCATTTGGAAAGCTCCAGCCTATGATGGGCCTCACGGATGATACTCTACTGTACGATTGGTCCAAATAATGCTCCATATATAATCTGCCCCATTTACAATGCTCCAGTATATGATGGGCCCCATGGATGATCCTCCAGTGTCTTATGGGCCCAAATAATGCTCCATATATAATGGGCCCCATTTCTAATGCTCTAGTGTATAATGGGTCCTGTAAATGCTGCTCCAGTGTCTGATGTCCACCTTTGGAATGCTCCAGTGTATGGTGGGCCCCATATATCATTCTCCAAAGTATAGTGCTCCCCAAAAATTGCTGTCCCAACATTGAAAACAAATAAGTCTCCTTGCTAGGGAATCCCTGTACTAGTCTGGACTCCACGTTGTCCCCATCTTCCATCTCACTGCACTTGGCTGTTTAGACAGAGGGCGCACAGACGTGATGTCATTGCGCTCTCTGATCAGAATATCACTGTCAGGACACGCGGAAGACGTCATGGCGGTGGAGCAGGGAGAGGTAAGTATTTCAACTTTGCAAGTGCTGTGATCCTGAGCAAGCAGGGGGGGCCCACTCGTTGGCAACGGCACTGGCACAGGGCCCCTCATAGTACGGCGGTGTGTCTGACGGCGGGTGGGCCCTCCTACCGGCAGAGACACTTTTGCGTACTTGTGGGACAATGTTCCAGGTGTCAATGATACACTTAGAGTGTTGGTTGGAGGAGGACTTCCTGGCAGAAAGGGTACAGTATCACCAGATACCAGGTATATATAGCATAGTTTAAACATTAATAAGGTACGTCTATATATCAGGAGTAGTGTTGAGCCACCCCGCTAGTGTTTTGGTTCGTTGCACAGGAGGCAAGTTCGTAGAATGTTCGTCAAACACCGTCGAACCCCATTGAAAAGAATGGCAGGCAAACACAAACACATAGAAAACAATAACAAAACACCTTAAAACGTGTCCCAAAGCACACAAAATGCTCAGAAGACAAAAATAACATGTGGAAAAGGGCAACTACATTTTGAAAAGAGGAGGAGGAGGAGGAGTAAAAGGAGGAGGTGGAGGAGACACAGATATAGGCTTGTCATGCCCTTATGAAGTCAAGAAAGGCTGGAATAAAAATGTAAAATACAAACACAAAAAACAAAAATTCTGAAATCGAACATGATAATATACCGTCGTACTTCCCACCAATAAATTATGCCAACTGCTGATCGGGCGGCGTTATTCGACAACATTGTAGAAAGTTGATAAAGGGTACAGTTTCACCAGATAACACGTATATATGTAGCATAGTTTACATATTAAAAACCTATGTCTACAGATCAGGAGGCAGACTCAGACGGTCTCAGGCCCAGTATGGATTAGACGTGATTGGGCAAAGGTGAGAAAGGGTAACGTATCATCGGATAACAGGTATGTATAGCATAGTTTACACATTAAAAATATATGTCTATAGATCAGGAGGCAGACTCAGACGTTCTCAGGCCCAGTATGGATTTGAAAACGTGACATGCACATGTGTGAACAAGTCGGTCAGACAGTGTTCACGCCACCCGCTGGCTGAAACACAACAAGACAACACAAAATGACAAATTTGCAAAAATACTCTGCAGTGGAAAATATGACAGTAATCAGCGAGTGCTGGAAAACAAATACAGGGTATTTAGTCGATACATTTTTTGCAAAAACTGTATAGCAAGCTGCTCCACCATGTCACGGTAACCCTTCACGGAGCAGTCCCTACCTAATGTATTTAAAACCTGAACATGTGAACAGTGTCTAAATGAACAGGATACAGACAGGCGCCCCCCAGTATGGGCTTGTGGTGCAAGACAGCTCATTTATGTGCATGTCACACAAGAGAGGGCTTGTATGACTGACTTGTTCACACTTGTGCATGTCACATATGTTTTTAATCCATTTTTCCTTGCTCAGCATGGTTTGGGAGACCCCACTCCTCTCTTGTGTGACATTCACATAAATGAGCTGTCTTGCACCACGAGCCCATACTGGGGGGCGCCTGTCTGTATCCTGTTCATTTAGACACTGTTAACATGTTCAGGTTTTAAGTACATTAGATAGGGACTGCTCCGTGAAGGGTTACCGTGACATGGTGGAGCAACTTGCTATACAGTTTTTGCAAAAAATGTATCGACTAAATACCCTGTATTTGTTATCCAGCACTTGCTGATTACTGTCATATTTTTTACTGCAGAGTATTTTTGCAAATTTGTCATTTTGTGTTTTCTTGTTGTGTTCCAGTATGGATTTGACCAGATTGTACAAAGTTGAGAAAGGGTACATTATCACTGGATAGCAGGTATATATAGCATAGTTTAAACATTTAAAATCTCCGTGTTCTCCATATGGATTAGACTACAACCTAAAAAGTAGAAAAAAGGAAATGTATTTGAAGTGTACACCAGTATACACTTTTGGTGGTATTTCTAAATCCTCATATATATTTCTGTCTCAGTAAGACAGTCCAGTCTCTCCGCAATAGGAAATGAGATGCATACAATTACTGACAAAGTCTAGTGATTGCAGAAATCTAGGAATTACTAATCACGGGAAAAACGTCCGTCACAATTCTCATAGGCGATGCTGACCCTCAATTAATTTGTGTGTTGAGACAGCGAAAACATTTATTTGTGAATAAAGTGTTGCTGTATCGCAGTACCATTGATCCCATCACCGTTACTCATCTCCATCAAATTTTTATCACAGGGAACGATGTAAACATGGTGCTCACTGCCTATCATGATGTGTCACGTAACTTTGGAGTGCAAAAGACAGAAGCCACAGGCCGTAGGCGATTCTATTTGATTGGCATGAGAGGGCACATTTAAAAATGTGCGCAGGAATGTCACACGTCTGTGAGTAGGAAAACTGTGAAAGGTGATGATAAACCACCACTGCATGTCATTGTGAGTCGACGTCCATAAGAAATGGAAGCCATTAATCATCTGAAGCTAGAACCCAGCCAGCGGGACAGGGCATAGCTACGTCTTAACCATCATCTATCAGTTCAACCAATTTGTAGTGGCAGTCCCAGTGAAGGATTTGACAGCCCAGACTACACAGCGGAGGAGCAGGGAGAGGTAAACATTGCAAATGCTGGGGCCCTGCCCAAGCAAGGGGGGCACACTCGTGGGCGTCGGTACTGGCACTGGGCCCCTCATAGTACGGCGGTGTGTCTGACGGCGGGTGTGCACCCCCACCGTCAGAGACACTTGATTGCACTGTGAGGGACCCTGTGCCAGTGCCTGCGCCCAAGATTCGGCCTACCCACCTGTCCAGGGCAACGGCACTCACACGGTTGTGTGCGCTAGGTGGAGGCCCCGGCCATTGGGGGGAGAGAAAGAGCCCAGTTAGGGAGGTTTACAAAATGGCATATGTTGATGTGGGACATTCAGCTGATGCTAAAGGCGAAATTGGTCAAGTCCGAGGAAGAGGAGGACCAAAGCAAGCCATTTTTCTGGCAACCTATGTGTCATCAGGGTAAGGTGGGACAAAATCCTTGGAAACCCATGCGTGGTTCATTTTAATGAAGGTTAGATCATCCACATTTTTGGTCGACAGACGGGTCCTTTTTTCTGTCAGGATTGATCCAGCTGCACTGAAGACTGTTTCCGATAGCACACTTCCAGCTGGGCAAGCGAGCTCTTGTAAGGCATATTGTGCCAATTCAGGCCAGGTGTCCAGTTTAGCGGCCCAATAGTCAAAGGGGAATGACCTGTGAGGGAGAACATCAATATGGGAGGAAAAGTAGTTTGTAACCATAATTGACAACTGCTGTCTCCTGTCACTTTCAATCGATGCAATATTACCAGTCGTGTGAGCGGGACTTGAAAAATCAGTCCACAACATTGTCATGAAAACCCTGTCTCCAACGCCACTTCTGATGTGTGCACCACAAACACCTCTTCCAAGCTGCTCCCGGCCCCTACGGCTCGTGTGAGAACCATCACTGTTGCTGTGTGCTACGAATGCCTCAACCAACCGGTTTACCAGAGTTGCTTGTTTGTTAGCCAATATTAGGTCAAGATTCTTCTGTGGCATGATGTTTTGGAATTTGCCTTTATAGCGTGGATCCAGGATGCTGGCCAACCAGTAGTCATCATCGTTCATCATTTTGGCAATGCGGGGGTCCCTTTTTAGGATCTGCAAGGCATAATCTGACATGTGGGCCAATGTTCCCGGTGTAAATGATGCACTGCGAGTGCTGGGTGGAGGAGCACTTTCTGGCAAATCCACATCCCTCCAGTCACGCAGAAAGCCTGTACCAGACCTTGCCATGCCAACATTTTCTCTTGCCCCACGAGAAGCATCCTCCTCCCCTAAATAATCATCCCCATCATCATCCTCCTCCTCTTCTTCCTCAACCTCATCCATGAGAGGTCCCGGAGCAGACAATGGCTGAATGTCATCAAGGCTTCCCTCCTCCTCTTCCTCATCATCCTCGGCTGCAGACGCCTGCTCCTTAATGTGCGTCAAAGTTTGCATGAGCAGACGCATAAGTGGGATGCTCATGCTTATGATGGCTTCATCTGCGCTTCCCAGCTGTGTGCATTCCTCAAAACACTGAAGGACTTTACAGAGGTCTTTCAGCTTCGACCACTGCACAACTGTCAACTCCATGTCTGCCCTCAAAGTGTCTGCCCGTGTATCCTCCCACAAATGCATTACGGCCTGCCTCTGTTCGCACAGCCGCTCAACCATGTGCAGGGTGGAGTTCCACCTTGCTGCAACGTCGATAATTAGGCGGTGCTTGGGAAGTTGAAGAAATCGCTGCAGCTTCTGCATACGACTGGAGTGTACAGGCGACCGGCGGATGTGCGAGCACAGTCTTCGCACCTTCTGGAGCAGGGCTGTTAACTCCGGATAATTATTGAGGAAGCACTGCACCACCAGGTTCAAGATGTGAGCCAAGCAAGGTATGTGTCTGAGTTTTGAAAGGGCTATGGCTGCCACAAGATTCCGGCCGTTATCACTAACTACCTTGCCTGCCTCAAGATGTAGACTGCCCAGCCATGACTCAGTTTGTCGCTGAAAGTAGTCAGCCAATACCTCCGCGGTGTGTCTGTCGCCCAAGCACATCATCTTCAACACAGTCTGCTGACGCTTTCCACTAGCTGATCGATAGGGGGACACCTCGTGTGCAACACTGGCAGCTGCAGATGTAGTGCTCGTGCGACTGCGCTCTGTGGACGAGCTTTCGCTTCTGGAGGAGGGTCGAACGCCTACAGCCAACTGTTTCCTATACCGTGGGCTAGGCAGCACTGTCCCACCACCACTGTCCCCTGTGGACCCTGCATCCACCACATTAACCCAGTGCGCTGTGAAGGACACGTAACGGCCCTGGCCATGCCTACTGGACCATGCATCAGTTGTGAGGTGCACCTTTCCACTCACAGATTGATTCAGTGCATGGACAATGCGGTCTTTCACATGAAGGTGGAGGGCTGGGATGGCTTTGCGAGAAAAGAAGTGGCAACTGGGTAGGTCATAGCGTGGTACTGTGTAGGCCATGAGTTCGCGGAAAGCTGCGCTTTCAACCAACCGATAGGGCATCATCTCTAATGAGATTAGTTTGGCAATGTGGGCGTTCAAACCCTGTGTACGTGGATGAGAGGATGAGTACTTTCTTGTCCTACTCATAGTCTGTGGTAGGGTGAGCTGGACTTGAAAGCTGCATATGGTGGAACTAGCGGTGGACAGGGCGGACTGAGAGAGGGTTGATGATGGTGATGGAGTTGGTGTTCTTTCTGATGGCCTAGATTCAGTCTTTCGTTGATATAACATTCTGATTCCCTGACTGCTTTGGCCTTGCGACACCTCCACATTTGTTGCTGGTGGTGTGCTAAACTGTGGGCTTACAGTGGGGGAAACAATGTAGCATTGCTGACTACCTTCTTTGGGAGCAGTTGCACATGTGGTACGTGAGGTTTGGTAGTCCGTCCACGCTTGCAAGTGCATGGTGGTTAAATGTCTAAGCATGCAACTGGTATTCAAATTTCTCAGATTTTTCCCTCGACTAAAGGTCTTTCTTACAGATAACCTTTGCCTGATCATTAGGATTTTGTTCAAAAAAGTGCCACACTGCACTCTTCCTACTATGGAAGACATTTTGTGGCCTTGCACGCTGTGCTATTTTGACTGTGTGGCCAAGCTGACCTGCAACTCTGTTGGTTTTTGTAACCCGTTTTTGGACTGCTCCAGGCCTGCCAGATAACAGCTGTTGCGATGTCGATGCCTGCTGCGGATGCTCCTCCTCCTCTTCTGAGCTATTGTCAGCGGCACCCTCTTCCCCAATGGATGCCAATCTGGGTCAACAACTGGGTCATCCATCACCTCCTCTTCAATGTCATGTGCATCTTCCTCTAAGTCACCGTGTATGGTGATATGGTATGCGGGAAGGGGCACCTGAGTTTCATCAGGGTCAGAATCTGGCTCAGTACACTGCAAGGACAATGTAATGCTCTGAGTGAATGTACCAGCAGAATCATCTAGCAGTGACTGTGCATCAGTGCACTCCATGTCAGATTCATCTTGGCCTGGGTAATTCACCATTTGACCTGATAACCCAGGCATGGTATGTGAAAACAGCTCCATGGAGTAATCTGTAGTGTGGCCTGCCGCATCCTTCAATTTTGGTTGGGGTGAAGGACACAAGGAAAGGTGTGGTTCATGACCAGGAGCCTCCAATGAGTGCTTTTATTTTTTAAAACTTCAGAAGAGGAGGCGATAGAGCTGGAGGCTGAGTCAGTAATGTAAGCCAAAACTTGTTGCTGAAGCTCCGGCTTTAAAAGCGGTTTACCTACTCCCAGAAAAGGAAGCCTTCGAGGCCTTGTGGAGCCAGACTATGACGCAGGCACAACACTTCCTGCAATAGGTGCTATTTTGCTTTTGCCACTACCAGCAGATCCACCACCAACACCATCATTACCAGCTGGCAACCCCCGCCCACTTCCACGGCCTCTTCCACCACACTTCCTCATTTTTTTGGAAAATGTACCCAAAATTCGACCAACTATATGGCACTGTAAAACAAGGTACAAGGTGTATATAGTAGTGGGGAGAATTTGAATCTCCTTACACACTTTTGGACACTGCTGTATTGTCTCAGGCCCAGTGTATATTACACCTCTATATAACAGGCTGAATTTTGATGGTGTAAAAAATGTGTATATAGGACAGGGGAGAATTGGAATCTCCTTACACACTTCTGGACACTGCTGTATTGTCTCAGGCCCACTATATTACACCTCTATATCACAGGCTGAATTTTGATGGTGTAAAAAATGTCTATATAGGACTGCGGAGAATTGGAATCTCCTTACACACTCCTGGACACTGTTGTATTGTGTCAGGCCCAGTGTATATTACACCGCTATATCACAGGCTGAATTTTGCTGGTGTAAAAAATGTCTATATAGGACAGGGGAGAATTGGAATCTCCTTACACACTTCTGGACACTGTTATATTGTGTCAGGCCCAGTGTATATTACACCGCTATATCACACGCTGAATTTTGCTGGTGTAAAAAATGTCTATAGCGGATTGGGGAGAATTGGAATCTTTGTACAGACTTGAGGACACTCAAGGATTCTCTCAGGCCCAGTGTATTTTACACTGCTATGTCACAGGCAGAAATTGGCTAGTGTATGACAAACTACAAGGTGTTTATAGAATTGGGCAGAATTGGAATCTCCCTAGAGTGTAGGTCTGTAAGAATGGACAAACTCCTCGGCTTTTCCTTACAGAGTCACACACAGATAGCTTCACTGTGGCCGTGATAACAGCTGGTAGACGGTACTGTGTGAGGAGCGTACACGTACACCGCTGTACGGTGTGTATGTAAAATTGTCAAGCTCCGTGTTTTTGTATACGGACTGACACACGCTCTCTCTAATTTTGAATGTAATCAAACAGCAAATATATGAAACTGTTTGAAAAACAGATAAAACTCTATGGTGTAGGTCTGTAAGAACGGACAAACTCCTCGGCTTTTCCTTACAGAGTAACACACAAATAGCTTCCCAGTGGCCATGATAACAGCTGGTACACGGTACTGTGTGAGGAGCGTACACCGCTGTACGGTGTGTGAAAAAATGCACGCTCAGTGCCTCACCAGGACAAAACAATTAAATTTGGATTGCTTTTAAAAAAGCAGTTTGAACACCAGTGTGCACACAGCAATGCAGCTGTCAGGTAGCCTTAGAAGGCAGCCTAATAACCAACAGAGCTGATCCACCAAAATATAGCCTCCCCTTGCACTGAACAATGACTGGTGTGTTGTACAGGCAAAATCGCTAACAGCAGAAGCAGTTTTTTTTTCTTCTTCCCTGCCTAACGCTCTCCCTGCAGAATCATCATCATCAGCAGCAGCTCTCCCTATTCTGAGATCAGCATAAGTAAGATGGCAGTCGGCGTGCATGCCCTTTTATACCCCCTGTGACGCCCCCCAAAGCAAGCCAATCACTTGCATGCCCTTCTCAAAGATGGTGGGGACCGCTGCCTTTGTCATCACGTTGCCCACAGTGTCCGTTGTTTCTGATTGGCTGAAAAAGGGCGCTAAAGCATTTTTGAAATGCGACTTTGGCGCTAAAGTCACCGACCTCGTGGCCGACCTCACCCTATGGTCGGGTTTCGTTTCATGAAACCCGACTTTGGCAAAAGTCGGCGACTTTTGAATTTTTTCAACCGGTTTCCCTGATCTCTATTTATCAGCCCTTGGCTTGATCTCAAGCCATGACAATTTCATGGATGAACGATCTGTAGGAAGATTGATCTTGTGCAAGCCTAGATTGTTCCACCAGGCTCTTCTCCTCCTTTATTTTAAGTGTATCAAACCATCTTATTGCTGATCTTCCTCTTTGTCTTGTTCCTTCAATTCTTCTAACCATAATGTCCTTCTCCAGTGATTCCTTTCTTCGTATGATCTGTCCAAAGTAGGCAAATCATAGCTTGGTGATCCTTGATTCGTTGACATGCCTGGTTTAATGTGTTTCAAGATTTCTTTCTTTGTTCTTTTTGACATCTATGAGAGATCGGACCCACGGCTGAGGGCATGACAGACACTTTATGTCAGAGTCTCCAGAGTGGTGAGACCAGGGTCAGATGGATCCATGTAACAGGCAGGCGAACCAAGTGAGGGCATGACAGTACCCTCCCTCTTATGCCCCCCCTCTTCTTCAAACCTGCCAGGAACTTTCTAAGGAGGACCGGGGCATTAATGTTCTCCTCAGGCTCCCAGGATCTCTCTTCAGGATCGTATCCCTTCCAGTCAACCAAAAAGAAGACCTGCCACTAGGGATCAGCGAGTAGTCAAATATTCGGACTCGCAATATTCGTAACGAGTAGGTCTTAATACACGGGTATTCATAACAAGTAGCAAGTCCAATGCAAGTCAATGGGAAATGCGAGAAATTTTCTGCTGGACCCTACAAAGCGATCTGGGGGCCTGAGGAAAAGGCTGAAATGGGTATATGATTGTTTAAAAGCAGGCGGTAAAAAGCGGTGTGTTGGTTAACGCAGGAAGAAGCCACCCATCATAATCATCATCACAAGGGCTTCACAATTATAAAAGGTTGGACTACTGTCCTTGTTGTTCCACTGCCACTGCACAATGTGCAGGCATAGTGTCTCCAAAAAATTATCCCTAGGGGCTGTATCATGGTTGATGCAGGAGGGAGGCCTCAAGGGCCACACAATTATGAAGCTAGGACTACTAGCACGGTAAAACCTACCGTATATACTCGTGTATAAGCCGAACCATGTATAAGCCGACCCCCCTAATTTTGTCACAAAAAACTGGGAAAATGTATTGACTCGTGTATAAGCCTAGGGTGCACAGTGAGTGGCCCCAGTTATGCTGCACATTGAGTGAGTGGCCCCAGATAATGCTGCATAGTGCGTGGCCCCAGGTAATGCTGCACAGTGAGTGGCCCCAGATAATGCTGCACAGTGAGTGGCCCCAGATAATGCTGCACAGTGAGTGGTCATAGATAATGCTGCACAGTGAGTGGCCCCAGTTATGCGGCACAGTGAGTGGCCCCAGACAATGCTGCACAGTGAGTGGCCCCAGTTTTGCTGCACAGTGAATGGCCCCAGATAATGCTGCACAGTGTGTGGCCCCAGATAATGCTGCACAGTGAGTGGCCCCAGATAATGCTGCACAGTGAGTGGCCCCAGTTATGCTGCACAGTGAGTGGTCACAGATAATGCTGCACAGTGAGTGGCCCCAGTTTTGCTGCACAGTGAGTGGCCCCAGATAATGCTGCACAGTGAGTGGCCCCAGATAATGCTGCACAGTGAGTGGCCCCAGTTATGCTGCACAGTGAGTGGCCCAAGTTTTGCTGCACAGTGAGTGGCCCCAGATAATGCTGCACAGTGAGTGGCCCAGATAATGCTGCACAGTGAGTGGCCCCAGATAATGCTGCTCAGTGTGTGGCCCCAGATAATGCTACACAGTGAGTGGCCCCAGTTATTCTGCACAGTGAGTGGCCCCAGATAATGCTGCACAGTGAGTAGCCCCAGTTTTGCTGAACAGTGAGTAGCCCCAGATAATGCTGCTCAGTGTGTGGCCCCAGATAATGCTGCACAGTGAGTGGCCCCAGGTGTGCTGCACAGTGAGTGGCCCCAGATAATGCTGCACAGTGAGTAGCCCCAGTTTTGCTGCACAGTGAGTAGCCCCAGATAATGCTGCACAGTGAGTGGCCCCAGATAATGCTGCTCAGTGAGTGACTCCAGATAATGCTGCACAGTGTGTGGCCCCAGATAATGCTGCACAGTGAGTGGCCCTAGATAATGCTGCACAGTGAATGGCCCCAGTTATGCTGCACAGTGAGTGGCCCAAGTTTTGCTGCACAGTGAGTGGCCCCAGATAATGCTGCACAGTGAGTGGCCCCAGATAATGCTGCATAGTGAGTGGCCCCAGTTATGCTGCACAGTGAGTGGCCCCAGTTATGCTGCACAGTGAGTGGCCCCAGATAATTCTGCACAGTGAGTGGCCCCAGATAATTCTGCACAGTGAGTGGCCCCAGATAATGCTGCACAGTGAGTGGCCCCAGATAATGCTGCACAGTGAGTGGCCCCAGATAATGCTGCACAGTGAGTGGCCCCAGATAATGCTGCACAGTGAGTGGCCCCAGATAATGCTGCACAGTGTGTGGCCCCAGATAATGCTGCACAGTGAGTGGCCCCAGTTATGCTGCACAGTGAGTGGCTCCAGATAATGCTGCACAGTGAGTGGCCCCAGATAATGCTGCAGTGTGTGGCCCCAGATAATGCTGCACAGTGAGTGGCTCCAGATAATGCTGCACAGTGAGTGGCCCCAGATAATGCTGCAGTGTGTGGCCCCAGATAATGCTGCACAGTGAGTGGCTCCAGATAATGCTGCACAGTGTGTGGCCCCAGATAATGCTGCAGTGAGTGGCCCTAGATAATGCTGCACAGTAAGTGGCCCCAGATAATGCTGCACAGTGAGTGGCTCCAGATAATGCTGCACAGTGTGTGGCCCCAGATAATGCTGCAGTGAGTGGCCCTAGATAATGCTGCACAGTGAGTGGCCCCAGTTATGCTGCACAGAGAGTGGCCCCAGATAATGCTGCTCAGTGTGTGGCCCCAGATAATGCTGCACAGTGAGTGGCCCCAGGTGTGCTGCACAGTGAGTGGCCCCAGATAATGCTGCACAGTGAGTAGATCCAGTTTTGCTGCACAGTGAGTAGCCCGATAATGCTGCACAGTGAGTGGCCCCAGATAATGCTGCACAGTGAGTGGCTCCAGATAAGGCTGCACAGTGTGTGGCCCCAGATAATGCTGCACAGTGAGTGGCCCTAGATAATGCTGCACAGTGAGTGGCCCCAGTTATGCTGCACAGTGAGTGGCCCATGTTTTGCTGCACAGTGAGTGGCCCCAGGTAATGCTGCACAGTGAGTGGCCCCAGATAATGCTGCACAGTGTGTGGCCCCAGATAATGCTGCACAGTGAGTGGCTCCAGATAGTGCTGCACAGTGTGTGGCCCCAGATAATGCTGCACAGTGAGTAGCCCCAGATAATGCTGCGCAGTGAGTGGTCCCAGTTCTGCTGCACAGTGAGTGGCCCCAGATAATGCTGCACAGTGAGTGGCCCCAGATAATGCTGCACAGTGAATGGCCCCAGATAATGCTGCACAGTGAGTGGCCCCAGTTATGCTGCACAGTGAGTGGCCCCAGATAATGCTGCACAGGGAGTGGCCCCAGTTTTGCTGTACAGTGAGTGGCCCCTGTTTTGCTGCACAGTGTGTGGCCCCAGACAATGCTGCACAGTGTGTGGCCCCAGATAATGCTGCACAGTGAGTGGCCCCAGATAATGCTGCACAGTGAGTGGCCCCAGATAATGCTGCACAGTGAGTGGCCCCAAATAATGCTGCTCAGTGTGTGGCCCCAGATAATGCTGCACAGTGAGTGGCCCCAGTTATGCTGCACAGTGTGTGGCCCCAGATAATGCTGCACAGTGACTGGCCCCAGTTATGCTGCACAGTGAGTGGCCCCAGATAATGCTGCACAGTGAGTAGCCCCAGTTTTGCTGCACAGTGAGTAGCCCAAGATAATGCTTCACAGTGAGTGGCCCCAGATAATGCTGCACAGTGAGAGGCCCTAGTTATGCTGCACAGTGAGTAGCCCCAGTTTTGCTGCACAGTGAGTGGCAGCAGATAATGAGGACAGTGAGTGGCCACATCATGTTGCTGCTGCTGCGTCCATTACAAAAAAAACAAAACTGTATACTAACCTCCATCGCTGCCGGCTCTACAGTGACTGTTCAGGCACACTGTCTACATAGGACAGAACAGAAAAGCTACTGTCTGCAATCACGCAAAAACCCTAAAAAATCCAACATGTCTGATATACAAAAACACTGAGGACACACGACCTCTCCCCCACTAGATCAGCATTCTGGTGTGAACTGGAAGCAAAGCAAAAGATACTAATATAACAGGGAATTAGCAATACTGAGCAGAATGACAAGCTGTGACATATGAGGGGGGTCCAGCACAAATCCCAGCAGGGAATAATGTTGAACCCACTCAGCAAACCAGAAAGCAGAGAAAGGCAAAAGCTATATCAAATGCAAAAGATTCCAGCAAACAAATAACTTTTCTGAATGATACAAGACCAAGGAGGGGAAAAAGCAGACTTCACAATGCACAGGAAGAGAAACCAAATCACCAGCAGCAACTGAAGGAAGCTTGCTCACTTAAATCCTCCCAGTCAGTAACCCCTGACTTCCAATCATCGTCTTCAGGTGATAGACTTCCATCAACACAACCAGCTCCACTACCCACAGCAACCACCAGAGGGAACCCCGACTCAGAAGTCAGATCAAGAGAGTTCACAACAGTACCCCCCCTTGAGGAAGGGTTACCGAACCCTCATCCACGCCACCAGGCCGATCAGGATGGGCCCGATGAAAAGCACGAACCAATCTATCGGCATGAATGTCAGAAGCAGAGACCCAAGAATTATCCTCCTGGCCATAACCTTTCCACTTGACCAAGTACTGGAGTCTCTGTCTAGCCATACGAGAATCCAATATCTTCTCTACCTCATACTCCAGATTTCCCTCAACCAACACAGGATCAGGGGGCACAGACATGGGAACCACTGGCTCCACAAACCTTTTCAACAAAGATTTATGGAAAATGTTGTGAATCTTAAACGTTACTGGAAGAGCCAAACAGTAAGAAACGGGATTAAGGACTTCCAAAATCTTATAAGGTCCGATGAACCTTGGCTTGAATTTTGGAGACACAACTTTCATAGGAATATTTTTTGAGGACAACCAAACCATGTCACCCACTTTAAACTGGGGACCAATGGTCCTATGCCGGTTGGCAAAACGTTGGGCCTTCTCCTGAGAATGAGACAACTTATCCACTACTTGGTCCCAAATCTGCTGCATTCTCTCTACCACAGAATCCACACCTGAGCAGGCCGAAGTCTCCACCTGCCCTGAAGAAAAACGAGGATGAAACCCAAAGTTGCAGAAAAAAGGAGACATCAAAGTGGCAGAACTAGTCCTATTATTTAGAGCAAATTCGGTCAAGGGCAAAAATTAGACCCAGTCATCTTGATCAGTAGATATAAAACATCTCAAATAGGTTTCCAAAGTCTGGTTTGTTCTCTCAGTTTGCCCATTGGTCTGAGGATGAAATGCAGAGGAGAAAGACAACTGAATTTCCAGTTTAGAACAAAAATCTCTCCAAAATCTGGAAACAAACTAAACTCCTCTGTCTGACACAATGTTCTCATGAATACCGTGCAAACGAACCACCTGTTGTAAAAACAAGGGCACCAACTCAGAAGAAGATGGCAACTTTGGGAGTGATATGAGATGGACCATCTTAGAAAATCTATCACAGATCACCCAGATAACCGTCATTCTTTGAGAAACAGGGAGATCAGAAATAAAATTCATTGAAATATGGGTCCATGGCCTCCTGGGCATCAGCAGGGGCATTAACAAACCACTAGAATGAGAACAGGGTTTGGACCGAGAACAACTTCCACAAGACTGCACAAAATTTCTGACATCACGAGATAAAGCAGGCCACCAAAAAGACTGACTCACCAAATCTCTGGTACCAAAAATACCAGGATGACCAGCTAACGCAGAGCAGTGAATTTCAGAGATTACTCTTCTCCTCCACTGGTCAGGGACATACAATTTCCCCATAGGGCATCGTTCAGGTTTGTCCTCCTGAAATTCCTCCAGGGCAAGTTTCAAATCGGGTGAAATGGTGGAAAGAACCACACCCTCATTTAGCATGGTAGTAGGTTCGGTCACATCAAGAGAATCAGCAAAGAAACTCCTAGAGAGGGCGTCCGCCTTAACATTCTTAGTGTCCGGAACGAAAGGAGACCACAAAATTAAAACGCGTGAAAAACAAGACCCACCTAGCCTGTCTAGGGTTCAATCACTTGGCTGATTCGAGATAGATCAGGTTCTTGTGGTCGGTAAGGACCACAACTTGATGTCTGGCTCCCTCCAACCAATGTCTCCACTCTTCAAAAGCCCACTTCATGGATACCAACCATTTCCGATTCCCCACATCCAGCGTCGGACTGGCCCACCGGGGAACCGGAGGATTCTCCGGTGGGCCCTGGCATCTGGTGGGCCCTGGCACCTGCTGGCATACAGGGCCAGCAGTTGCCTAGGGCCCCCGCTGCTCCAGGGGCCCCCAGCCAGTGGTGTGTCGCACACCATGCAGCTGCTATGGGGGCCCCTGCCAGCGGAGCAGCAGCGGGTGTCAGGAGGCAGGAGCCCCTGTCCCCGCTGCTAAAGAGAAATGAATATTCACTGCGAAGCAGTGAATCTCATTTCAGGTCTCCACCCCCAGAGGCCCCGCCCCCAGCCCAGTAAGCCGCTCTGAATCAGGGCCGGCGCTGCCCTCAGTCCTCTCTGCTCCTGACTCACAGCCAGTGCGCGATGACGTCACTACATCGCGCACCCGCTGTGTGTCTGGCAGAGGGGACAGCTCCTGACACTGAGGCCGGGATCAGCGTGGGAGCGAGGAGGAGAGGTGAGTATCGTGTTTTGGTTTTTTTTTTTATATCTCTCGCTCTCTCTATCTATCTATCTCTATTTCTCTATATATCTCTCTCTCTCTATCTCTCTTATATCTATCTTTCTATCTCTATCTATTATCTATATCTATCTATCTCTATATCTATCTCTATCTATTATCTATATCTATCTATTTCTATATCTATCTCTATCTATTTCTATATCTATCTATATCTATCTTTATATCTATCTTTCTATCTCTACATCTATCTCTATATCTATCTATCTCTATATCTATCTATTATGTCTATCTATCTCTATATCTATCTATCTCTATATCTATTATCTCTATATTTATTATCTATCTAGCTACCATCTATATCTATCTATCTTTATCTATATATATCTCTATCTAATATCTATATCTATCTATCTCTATACCTATCTATCTATTTATCTATCCGTTATCTATCTCTATATCTTTTCTCTGTATCTATCTATCTCTATATCTATATCTCTCGCTATCTATCGCTCTATCTCTATATCTATATCTATCTCTATATCTATCTTTATATCTATATCTATAAATCTATCTCTAACTATCTCTATATCTATCTCTATTTCTCTCTATATCTATCTCTATAGCTATCTATCTATATATCTCTATCTATCTCTATATCTATCTCTCTGTATATCTATCTATCGCTCTCTCTCTTTATCTGTCTTTCTATCTCTATATCTCTATATCTCTATATCTATCTTTATCTATTTATCTCTATATCTTTTCTCTGTATCTATCTCTCTCTATATCTATCTATCTCTATATCTATTATCTCTATATCTATATCTATTTCTCTCTATATCTCTCTATATCTATTTATCTCTATCTCTATATTATTATTATTATTATTTATTGTTATAGCGCCATTTATTCCATGGCGCTTTACATGTGAGGGGGGTATACATAAAAACAAGTACAATAATCTTAAACAATACAAGTCATAACTGGTACAGGAGGAGAGAAGACCCTGCCCGCGAGGGCTCACAATCTTCAAGGGATGGGTGATAATACAGTAGGCGAGGGTAGAGCTGGTCGTGCAGCGGTTTGGTCGATCGGTGGTTACTGCAGGTTATAGGCTTGTCGGAAGAGGTGGGTCTTCAGGCTCTTTTTGAAGGTTTCGATGGTAGGTGAGAGTCTGATATGTTGTGGTAGAGAGTTCCAGAGTAGGGGTGATGCGCGAGAGAAATCTTGTATGCGATTGTGGGAAGAGGAGATAAGAGGGGAGTAGAGAAGGAGATCTTGTGAGGATCGGAGGTTGCGTGCAGGAAAGTACCGGGAGACGAGGTCACAGATGTATGGAGGAGACAAGTTGTGGATGGCTTTGTATGTCATGGTTAGGGTTTTGTAATGGAGTCTCTGGGCAATTGGGAGCCAGTGAAGGGATTGACAGAGGGGAGAAGCTGGGGAATAGCGGGGGGACAGGTGGATTAGTCGGGCAGCAGAGTTTAGAATAGATTGGAGGGGTGCGAGAGTGTTTGAGGGGAGGCCGCAGAGCATGAGGTTGCAGTAGTCAAGGCGAGAGATGATGAGGGCATGGACTAGGGTTTTTGCAGATTCTTGGGTGAGGAATGAACGGATGCGTGAAATATTTTTGAGTTGAAGTCGGCAGGAAGTGGAAAGGGTTTGGATATGTGGTTTGAAGGAGAGATCAGCATCAAGGATTACTCCGAGGCAGCGAGCTTGTGGGACTGGGGAGAGTGGGCAGTCATTTACTGTAATTGATAGGTTCGTAGGGGGGGTCACGTGAGATGGGGGAAAGATGATGAATTCTGTTTTGTCCATGTTGAGTTTCAGATATCTATTGGAGAAGAAGGATGAAATAGTGGACAGACATTGAGGGATTCTGGTTAGTAGGGAGGTGATATCTGGTCCAGAGATGTAGATCTGTGTGTCATCAGCATAAAGATGATACTGAAAGCCATGAGATTCTATGAGCTGTCCCAGGCCAAAGGTGTAAATAGAGAAGAGCAGGGGTCCTAGGACTGAACCTTGTGGGACTCCGACAGATAGGGGGCGAGGTGAGGAGGTGGTGTGTGAGTGGGAGACGCTGAATGTCCGGTCTGTTAGGTATGATGAGATCCAGGAGAGGGCCAAGTCTGTGATGCCGAGGGATGAGAGGGTCTGTAATAATAGGGAATGGTCCACTGTGTCAAAGGCAGCCGACAGGTCCAGGAGGAGGAGGACAGAGTAGTGTCGCTTGCTCTTGGCAGTTAAGAGGTCATTGGTGACCTTAGTAAGGGCAGTTTCAGTGGAGTGGTGTGACCGGAAGCCAGATTGTAAGCGGTCGAAGAGGGAGCAAGAAGAGAGATGGGAGGACAGTTCAAGGTAGACGTGTTGTTCCAGTAGCTTGGAGGCGTATGGGAGAAGTGATATAGGGCGATAGCTAGATACAGAGGATGGGTCAAGAGAGGGCTTTTTGAGGATAGGTGTGATGGAGGCATGTTTAAAGCTTGAGGGGAAAACACCAGTTGTTAGTGATAGGTTGAAGAGATGGGTTAGGGTTGGGATGAAGACTGTGGTGAGGTTTGGGATGAAGTGGGATGGGATCGGGTCGAGTGCACAGGTGGTGAGATGTGATCTTGAGAGTAGAATGGAGAGTCGATCTTCTGTAATGGTGGAGAAGTTGGTTTTGAAGGTGGAGGGCTGGGAAGTCGGGAGGAAGGGCTCTGGGGGTTGTTGACCAAAACTGTCCCTGATGTTATCAATTTTCTGCTTGAAAAATGAGGCAAAGTCTTCAGCTGAGATGAGTGGGGAGGGAGGAGGTGCTGGGGGGCGGAGGAGAGAATTGAAGGTGTTGAATAACTGTTTAGGGTTGTGAGACAGGGAGGATATGAGAGATGAGAAGTAGGTTTGTTTAGCTGTGGCGAGTGTGGTCTTGAAAGTAGTGAGGGACTGTTTGAATGCGATGAAATGCTCGTTGGAGTGGGATCTTTTCCATCTGCGCTCAGCAGCCCTGGAAGCTCGCCTCAGCTCTTTGGTCAGGCTGGTGTGCCAGGGCTGTCTGTTGATTTTGCGAGTTTTGGTATGTGTAAGTGGGGCAGCGGATTCCAAAGCTACAGCTATTGTGGTGTTATATAGAGCGGCAGCGTCATCCGCATTGTGTAAGGAACTTATATCTGTAAGAGGGAGGAGGGATTCGGAGAATGAGTGTAGGTCAAGGTGTTTAAGATTCCTGCGAGGGTGTGAAAGTTTGTGGGATGGGGATTGTAGACATGGAGTGAAGAGGGAAGAGAATGTGAGCAGGTTGTGGTCAGAGAGAGGAAGAGGTGAGTTAGAGAGGTTAGATAGGGAGCAGAGGCGGGTGAAGATGAGGTCCAGTGTGTGGCCATCTTTGTGGGTGGCTGTAGAAGACCATTGAGTGAGGCCGAAGGAGGAAGTGAGAGATAGAAGTTTAGTGGCAGCTGAGAGGGAAGTGTCAATGGGGATGTTGAAGTCGCCCATGATGATAGTAGGGATGTCCGCGGAAAGGAAATGAAGTAACCAGGTGGTGAAGTGGTCAAAGAAGGTGGTGGCTGGCCCTGGGGGGGCGGTAGATGACAGCCAGTTGGAGGTTGGAGGGGGAGTAGATGCGCACAGAGTGCACCTCAAAGGAAGGGAGGGTAACAGAGGGTGGCAGTGGGATTGGGGTGAAGGAGCAGGTATCTGACAGGAGAAAACCAACTCCTCCACCATGTTTGCTGCTGGGGCGGGGGGTGTGAGAAAGGTGGAAGCCGCCATACGAAAGTGCAGCAGGAGAGGCTGTGTCAGAAGGGGTGAGCCAGGTTTCGGTGATGGCGAGGAAGGAGAGTTTGGTAGTAACAAAAAGATCATGGATGTAGGAAAGCTTGTTGCAGACAGAGCGAGCGTTCCACAGAGCTCCTGTTAGTGGGACTGGGGAAGCGGGGGCTGGGTGAATGGGTATAAGGTTGGAGAGGTTACGGAAGGTTGTGATAGAGTGTGGATGGGAGGTAGAAATGACTGTGGGAATGTGGTGAGGAGGACCAGGATTTGGAGAGATATCACCAGCAGTGAGAAGGAGCAGAGAAAGTGTTAGCAGGTGGGAGCAGGAGAGGGCATGAGGGGGCTGTCTGTGTTTGGAGACAGAGGATTGTATGTTAAGGAACAGTTTTGAGGCGGAGGTGAGGTGGATGGGGAGGATTGAAGAAGAGATGAACAGTTCCTTACTAGGAGTAGGGATTAGGGGAATTAGCAGAAAGTGAAGGATTATTGGGGTGAAAGTGAAAACAAACAGAAACATTGTTTACAGTGACTGTGTCCAGTTACCTTCAGTTCCCTTCTATATCTATCTCTCTGTATATCTATCTATCTTTCTATCTCTATATCTATCTCTATATCTATCTATCTTTCTCTATCTATCTATTTATCTCTATCTATTATCTATATCTATCTCTATCTATCGCTCTATCTCTATATCTATCTTTCTATCTCTACATCTATCTCTATATCTATCTTTCTATCTATATCTATCTATATCTATATCTATCTATTATGTCTATCTATCTAGCTATCTCTATTATCTATATCTACCTATCTCTATATCTTTCTATCTTACTCTATCTCTATATTTATTATCTATCTTTATCTATATCTATCTCTCTATCTATTTATCGATCTCTGTATCTCTCTCTCTCTATATCTATCTATCTATCTCTATATCTATCTATCTATCTCTATATCTGTTCTCTATATCCATATCTATCTTTCTATCTAACACTATATCTCTATATCTCATTATCTATCAATCTCTATCTCTATCTCTCGCTCTTTATCTATCTATCTATCTATTGATCTATCCATCTATCTCTATATCTATCTCTATATCTATCTATTATATCTATCTATTATCTCTATTATCTATATCTATCTATCCATCTATCTATCTCTATCTATCTCTATATCTCTCTATATCTATCTTTCTAACTCTATATCTATCTATCTCTATACATATCTCTATATCTAGCTATTATCTCTATATCTATCTCTATATCTATCTCTATATCTATCTATCTATCTCTATATCTATTATCTCTATATCTATCTATCTCTATATATCTCTATATCTATTTATTTATAGCCATCTATCTATATATATTTATCTCTATATCTATCTATATATGTCTATATTATTATTATTATTATTATTATTATATCTGTATATCTCTATCTATTATCTATCTCTATCTATTATCTATCTCTATCTATATATCTATCTATCTATCCCTATATCTTTCTATCTATAGCCATCTATCTCTATATCTATCTATCTATCTATCTATCTATCCATTATCTATTTTCTATCTATCTCTATATCTATCTACCTATCGATCTATCTATCTATATTTCTTTCTATATCTATCTTTATATCTATCTCTATCTATCTCTATCTATCTCTATGAATCTTTCTATCTATATCTATCCATTATCTACTTTCTATCTCTATATCTATCTATTTCTACATCTATCTTTCTATCTATATCTATCTAACGCTATATCTATATAGCATTATACCCTATGAGGAGGCAGCATTATTCCCTATGAGGAGGGCAGCATTATACCCTATGAGGGGGCAGTATTATACCCTATGAGGAGGCAGCATTATACCCTATGAGGAGGGCAGCATTATACCCTATGAGGGGGTGCATTATTCCCTATGAGGGGGGCAGTATTATACCCTATGAGGGGGGCAGTATTATACCCTATGAGGGGGCAGTATTATACCCTATGAGGAGGCAGCATTATACCCTATGAGGGGGTGCATTATTCCCTATGAGGGGGGCAGTATTATACCCTATGAGGGGGCAGCATTATACCCTATGAGGGGGCAGCATTATACCCTATGAGGGGGTGCATTATTCCCTATGAGGGGGTGCATTATTCCCTATGAGGGCATTATTCCCTATGAGGGGGGCAGTATTATACCCTATGAGGGGGGCAGTATTATACCCTATGAGGGGGGCAGTATTATACCCTATGAGGGGGTGCATTATACCCTATGAGGGGGTGCATTATACCCTATGAGGAGGTGCATTATTCACTATGAGGGGGGCAGTATTATACCCTATGAGGGGGGCAGTATTATATTCTATGAGATGGCTGCCTTATATTCTATGAGATGGCTGCATTATACTATGTGAGGGGGCTGCTTTATATTCTATGAGGGGGCTACCCCAACTCCTGCTACATAATTAAGACATGTACAACCTTATACCCGGATATTAGCGTGTTTTACCGCATAATTGGTGGTCTGGTATTTAACTCTATGCAGCTACATAGTGGGCCCCAAGAATGATTTTCTCTGGTGGGCCCAAGGTGTTCCAGTCCGACGCTGCCCACATCATAGTTACGTTCAGATGGGGAAAATTTTCGAGAAAAGAAGGAACAAGGATTCATTTTAGAGGTTACCGGATCTCTTTGAGACAAAACGGCTCCTGCACCAATCTCAGAAGCATCTATCTCCACCTGAAATGGGAGTGAAACATCAGGTTGCCGTAAGACCGGAGCAGCAGTGAATCTCCGCTTAAGCTCCTGGAACACTGAGACTGCCTCTGGAGACCAATTCACCACATCAGCGCCCCTTTTGGTCAAATCCGTCAGTGGTTTTACGATACCAGAAAAATTAGTTATGAATTTACGGTAGAAATTAGCAAAATCCAAAAACTTCTGGAGGGCATTCAAGGAAGTGGGCTGAACCCAATCATAAATGGCCTGGACCTTGGCCGGGTCCTTCAATAGCAGACGGGGACAAAATGAATCCCAAAAACGAAATCTTTTGTACGCCAAAGAGACATTTCAATCCCTTAACATACAGAGCGTTTTCTCTCAAAATCCGGAGCAAAGTCCGTACATGTTCCACATGAGAATCCCAATCACTGGAAAAAATCAAAATATCATCCAAATAAATTATTAAAAACTTATCCACAAAGTCCCGGGAAATTTTGTTCATGAAAGATTGGAAGACGGAAGGGCATTAGTGAGCCCAAAAGGCATCTCCAGGTACTCAAAATATCCCTCAGGGGTATTAAACGCCGTCTTCCTTTCATCACTGTGTTTGATGCGAATAAGATTATACGCCCCCCTAAGGTCAAGCTTGGTAAACCAACTAGCACCTTTAACTCTGGAAAATAAATCAGAAATCAGGGGTAACAGATACTGATATTTAACAGTGATTTTATTAAGAGAACAATAATCAATACATGGCCTTAATGAACCAGCATTCTTGGCCACAAAAAAAACCCAGCACCTAAAGGTGAAGAGGATGGTCTGATATGACCCTTCTCCAATGACTCCTTGATATAAGATCGTATAGCATCATGTTCAGGTACAGATAAGTTGAAAAGCCAACCCTTGGGAAATTTACATCCGGGCACTAACTCGATTGCGCAATCATAACTCCTATGAGGAGGCAAGGACACGGACTTACTCTCACTAAACACATCAGATAAATCAGCCATAGAGTCAGGGACCTCATGAGACTGGGTAGAGGTAGAGAAAACAGGAGTGTCACTAAGAACACATTGACAACCCCAACTAACCACAGATACAGATTTCCAATCCAGAACAGGATTATGGGTCTGCAACCAAGGAAAATCCTGCACAATAATGTCATGTAAATTATGCAACACCAAAAATTTACAATTCTCTTGGTGATCCGGGGTGACCCGCATTATCACCTGGGTCCAAAACTGGGGTTTGTTCTCTGCTAAGGGGGTAGCATCAATACCCCTCAAAGAAATTGGGGTCCACAGGGGTATCATGGGAAACCCACAACATTTGGCAAAGTCAAAATCCATCAGATTCAGAGCTGCTCCTGAATCAACAAAAGCTTTAGCAGAAAATGAAGACAAGGAGCAGATCAAGAAAACCGCCAAAAGGAATTTAGGCTGTACACTGCCCATAGCAAATGAGTGAGCAAAACGTTTTTCGCGCTTAGGGCAAATAGAAATAGCATGAGAGGCGTCCCCACAAAAGAAGCAAACTTATTACGCCTTCTAAACTCTTGACGTTGCGCAAAAAACTATCACATTGCATGGGCTCAGAAGTTTGTTCAAAAGGCAGCACCGCCTTTCGCATAGTTTTACGTTCACGTAAACATCGATCAATTTGAATGGCTAGTGACATAGAGTCATTAAGACCAGAGGGGACCGGAACTCCCACCATAACATCTTTTACGGTTTCTGCCAAACCTTTCCCAAAGAGAGCTGCTAGGGCGTGATTATTACATTTAGTAAGGACCACCCACTTTCAGAATTTTTGACAATATAACTCTGCCGCATCCTGAGCTTGGTTCAATGCCAATAAGGTTTACTCAGCTTGATTAATAACATTAGGTTCATCATACAACAACCCCAAAGCTTGGAAAAATGCATCCACATCAGCCAAAATAGAATTCCCAGGTGTCAAAGAAAAAGCCCAGTCCTGGGGATCACCGCACACGAGGGAGATGACCATTTTAACCTGCTGCACCGAGTTCCCCGAGGAGTTAGGTTTCAAGGCAAAAGACAGTTTACAATTATTCTTAAAGTTCAAAAATTTAGATCGATCCCCAGAAAATTCATCAGGAGTAGGAATTTTTGGTTCTACAGCAGAGGATTGAGCGAGATAGGCAGAAATTCCCTGAACTTCAGCAGCGAGCTGCTCAACATGTTCAGACAATTGCTTAGTCTCCATTAAAGAAAAAATCCTCCTATGGTCCCCAGAGAAAAAGAGGAAAAAATATATTAAAAATTCTGACACTTTTTTTTTTTTTTTTTACAATTTTTTCCTTCTTTAGAGTACCCTAGAGTCTACAGTTTAGGCTGGTGATTCTGTTATGATTCGGTCACTGACGAGGATTACCGGGGAATTAGCTAAGCAACCAGGAAACCAGAAAGGTTGCTAACTGAGCAGATTGCAGACCCCTAAACCTAACAACACAACTAGCATTAGCCGTGGGACGTGCCTACGATGCCCTAGACGCCTCAGCAGAGCCAAAGAGTTAATTAAGCTTAAAGCAAGAAAGGGGAAAGCTAAACTGCCCCTGAGTAGAACCCCAAAGGAATAGATAGCCCTCAAACATATATTGTCGGTGAGACAAGATGAGGCACAAACGCAGGCAGAAAATAGAGTGAGCAAATGATGGGGCCCAAACTGTCTAGATAGGACAGGACAGAAAAGATACTGTCTGCAATCACGCAAAAACCCTAAAAAATCCAACACGTCTTATATACAAAAACACTGAGGCCACACGACCTCTCCCCCACTAGATCAGCATTCTGGTGTGAACTGGAAGCAAAGCAACAGATACTAATATAACAGTGAATTAACAATACTGAACAGAATGACATAAGCTGTGACATATGAGCGGGGTCCAGCACAAATCCCAGCAGGGAATAATGCTGAACCCACTCAGCAAAGCAGAAAGCAGAGAAAGGCAAAAGCTATATCAAATGCAAAAGATTCCAGCAAACAAATAACTTATCTGAATGATCCAAGACCAAGGAGGGGAAAAAGCAGACTTCACAATGCACAGAAGAAAAACCAAATCAGCAGCAACTGAAGGAAGCTTGCTCACTTAAATCCTCCCAGTCAGTAACCCCTGACTTCCAATCATCGTCTTCAGGTGATAGATTCCATCAACACGACCAGCTCCACTACCCACAGCAATCACCAGAGGGAGCCCCGACTCAGAAGTCAGATCAAGAGAGTTCACAACAGGAGAACAAGAGACCTTCTCTGGATCCATCTTGAAACCTGTATCGGAAATGATATAGCCAAGAAAGGGTAAAGACTAGTAAAAACTAGTGATGAGCGAGCAGGCTCGTTAATACTTGTTACTCGCCCGAGTATCGCTGTACTCGTGATGCTCGGCGAGCGCCGAGCATTTCCAGGATTATTCGGCGGGAGCTTGGGTCTCTGCCCTGCAAGTTTGGCGCTCTTTAGTGTCTTGTTGACACTGCAGACTACAGCCAGATCCTTTTCATAGTACAGTGTGAAAGTCCAGCAATTTTAAACAGGTTAGCCCATCCCAAGCATCACATCTGAGTGCGCAGAAAAATCTGCCATTTTTGTGGTACTGTAGAATTTTTTGGAGTGTCTTATACAATTTTTTACACCATTTTGCTGCCACAAAAATATTTAGCTACAGGGCAGATATTTTACACTGGTTTTGTCCGCCACACAGATCGCATATCATTGCGCTCAAAATTTAGCCATTTCATGGCTCAAATTGAATCTTCTTTTGTTGTGTCATAGCCTACTTATTGACACAATTTTGCTGCCCCCCTCAAAAAAAAATACAGGGCAGATATTTGAAAGTGGGCTATCTCCATTAAACACCTCATCTATCTGTAGAGACAAAAAGGAGAACTAGGAGCAATAGGTGGAATAGAGTAAGGCCGGTATCACACATGCGAGGAAAACGGCCGAGTCTCGCATGTTAATACCCGGCACTGCCGCCAGCAATTGGATTGGAGCACGCGGCCGAATAGCAATACATGGAGCCGCACGCTCCGCTCCTGAGTGCCGGCAGCAGTGCTGGGTATTAACATGTGAGACTCGGCCATATTCCTCGCATGTGTGATCCTGGCCTAAAAAGGCTGTATACATATCAAGTGAATCATATAAATACAATACAATATGAGTCACAAGGCAAGCTGACAAGTAAAGTCTCCTAAAAGGAGCCATAGAGGAACAAATACCATGGCTCAAGACAAAGTAACAAGGCTTACCAGTGACTGGGCTGGGCGACCAAGAACCAGATTTCTTAGAAGACCCCATCTGTGGGCTACAAATTGTTGCATTTCAAGCCTATATTCACCTTTTTTTGCTGTGTCTTACCCTAGTTCAATAGACTAATTTGGGGTAAAAAAATACAGGCCATATATTGAACAGTGTAGGTGTAAGGAGATGAGACGGGACAGAGTCAGCAGTTTCTGGTGCACTTTGGGGCCGGAACTATTCGGACTGTCACCACTGTTGCCGGGGGACGGTTCTTCTGGGAGGGGAGGACCTTTGCACTGGACAGCAGGGGGCGTGGGAGAGATAAAAGGGACTGAGTGTGGGAATGAGGGAGATTTGGCAGGAGAACAAGGAGAAGGTTGACTCCCTCCCCAATACTCCGACTGCTAACTCCACATTATTCATCCCCCAGCGTTCTGACTTGCAAACTGACTAGTGTCCTTACTGAGCTGTCCTCGGACCCTTCCTTGCTGGATGCCTCCTTCCCACCCTCAATGAGAGACAATGTGACTTGCTCCGTTTCTAGAGGTTTGCACGCTGCCGCTGCCTGCGAGCGTACATGCGGTTCGTGTTTGGCGCCGTTCAAGAGGAATCCACAAAAGAGACTGTTTCTATGTTCCAGTGCACTCAAGTCAAGCAGGACCTAATACATCGGCACGGTCGGGAGATGGTGCTTTTCGTTCCTCCATAACAGAGCCAGAGACATTGTCCTCGACTTACAACGCCAGCGAGAGTTATTCCAGCCTCTCCCCAACAAGAGCAGCAAGTGATAAGTTATCTTTCTAATATGCCTTCTCAAATATTGTTTGTATTCAAATCCTGTTGTTGCCGTTGCTGATCTCGTCTCCCTGTGTGGAGTATTCCTTGTATGATAATAACCTGTTCTAGTAAATCCTGTTAAACCCTTCTCTGCCTCCGGCTCTTCACTCTCTCGTGCGAGTCTCTCACAAGTGAGTATGAGCCCTAAGGACAAATTACCGGGTATATAGATTGCAGTGTTAGGTAGGCAGGGAGTGTATGTGCGTTTATACATATCAGTGCAAGGCATGCAGGCACTGTATGTGGGTATGTGGATATCATTGCATACATCAAAAGGGTCCATTACTGTCTGCTGCTGCTGCCTATTACATATATACACCTAGCACCAGGCATTAGTGGCAAGGAATATTTTTTTTGCACCTTAATCCTGATTATTTTATTCCAAACCAATCCAGAGCCCCTTTTTTTCTCCATTTGCTTGTTGACACCGCAGACTACAGCCAGAACTTTTTAATACTACAGCGTGAAAATCCAGCAATTTTAAAAGGCTTTGCCTGTCCCAGGCATCACATCTGAGTGCGCAGAAAATTCTGGCATTTTTTGTGGTACTGTAGTATTTTTTGGAGTGTCTCATTAAATTTTTTGACACCATTTTGCTGCCAAAAAAATATTTAGCTGCTCAAAAAATATTTAGCTACAGTTCATATATTTAACACTGTGTCTTGTCCACCACACGGATCGCATATCATTGCACTAATTAATTTTAAAATTTCAGTCCTCCAAATAATTTTTCTGTAGTGTCATAGCCAAAGTATTGGCACAATTTTGGTGGCAAAAAAAAAAATAAAGGCCACATATTGAACAATGTGCTATCTCCGTTAGACGCCTCACCTATCTCTGGGCTACAAATTTGGGCATTTCAGACCTGCATTCACCTTTTTTTGCTGTGTCTTACCGTAATTCTATACAGTATTTTTCTGTAAAAAAACAAACTTACAGGCCACATATTGAACAGTGTGGTATCTCTGTCAGAAGCCTGATCTATCTGTGGACAACAAATTGTGGCATTTCAGGCCTACATTCTGCTGATTTTGCTGTGTCTTACCCTAGTTCTATAGAATGTTTTGGGGTAAAAAATAAAAAAATACTGGCCACATATTGAACAGTGTGGTATCTCCATCAGATGCCTGATCTATCTGTGGGCTACAAATTGTGGCATTTGAGGGCTCCATTCAACTGTTTTTGCTGAGTCTTAGGCTGGAGTCACACACAACGCAGAAAAATACGGGCCATATTTTACGGCCGTAATACGCATAAATAGTCCCTAAATAGTGCTCCGTATGTCATCCGTTGTGAGGGTGTGGCCGCGTATTTTTCTCATGTAAGCATCCGTATGTAATCCGCATAGCGTTTTTTTCTCGCAACCTTGCAAAATGGACATTTATCGTTTTGAGGCCTGCACATAATTTAAATCATCAGCACCAACCCTATTTATTGCCTCATCAGGTGGCAGCCTCCAATCTGCCCATTTTGGTGCTGTGCTTGTGTTGGTGTCTTGGTGGTTGTTAGCAAACATGTCAGACACACTTCAGTTCACCCCAACTGACCGTGTTCTGTTCAACTGGGTTTTGTCCCACCGCTTTGGCCAGCCATACCCAGTGATTGTGGATCCGAGGAGGAGGAGGAGATGCATGTCGGTGCATCCGCATTTGAGACAACGCCTCAATAAAGGCCATTTTCACAGGCTTTATGCAGCTTTGAGGACACATCCTGACAAGTTTTTCCTCTATTGTCGGATGACCGTTTCTACCTTTGATGTTTTTTTGGAGACAGTGCGCCCAGGGATCACCTTCCAGGACACCCGGATGCGCAAATGTATCTCTGTAAAGGAGCGCCTTCTCCTTACATTACGGTATGTATTTCTCAGCTACAGAATGTATGTAGATGATTAGTTTCTCATATAATTCTCTCACTCAGTAACCCCTTTTTGGCCAAGAAGCATTATGAATTGGTAAGAAATATATGCTCTAAAACTTAGAACACTTTGATGTGTTATTCCACATTACCTAGCCGTGGTACATGTGTATATGTATTGTTCGCCTAGCTTCTTACTTACACACTGTTCTGGTGATCTATATGTAATGTGTGCATCCTTCAGAATGTATTTTAATGTATATATTTTCTACATTTGTTTAATTGTAGGTTCCTCTCAACTGGCCTTTCTTATGCAGCACTCCATCTGGAGTTTTTGATCGACAATATCCGGCATCATTCGTGCTACATGTTCTGAAATCTGGTCCAGAGTTCATCATCTGGTCATGCCAGAGCCCAAGACGGGAGACTGGTTGAGGATTTCCAGAGGATTTGAGTTGCACTGCCAATTCCCCAATTGTATTGGAGCCCTGGATGGGAAGCACATTCGTGTAAGCCGCCGAACTCAGGGTCCCAATTCTATAATTATAAACAATATTTTTCTGTAGTTTTGTTGGCTCTGGTTGACAGAAACTACAGGTTTATAATTGTAGACATTGGGGCTTATGGAAGAACTGGAGACTCTAGAGTCTTGAATTCTTCCATTATGATTCGGCGGCTGCGCAATAACCTGTTGGACCTACCACCACCACATCAGCTACCAAGCTCAAATCAAGAAGCGGTGCCTTATGTTCTAGTGGGGGATGAAGCCTTCCAATTGACTAGGCATGTCATGAGGCCATACCCGCGCAGAAACCTTGACCACCGGCTCAGGATTTTTAATTTGCGCCTTTCACGTGCCCGAAGACTGGTGAAGTGTGCCTTCGGCATTCTTTGTGCCAAATGGCGTGTCCTCCAGTCTGCCATTCAGCTGAGTGAAGCCAATGTCAATGAGGTCATCAAAGCTTGTGTGGTCCTCCATAACTTCACTAGACTGCATGATTGCTCCTCATCTGATGTCACTGAAGGTGTGGTGAACAATGGGGATAGGCCTAGGCCACATGTGCTCCCTTTACGGTGTCCTCTTTCAGGACTCAAAGTACGTGATGTGTTCACACAGTATTTTGTTTCACCTCAGGGTGCTACTACCTGGCAAGATCAGGCTGTATCTATGTTGTGATGTTCTTATGTGTGTGAATATAATGTTATTTTTTGTTGTTCTATGATGTGTGTGGTCGATTTATATATGATAAAGTTGACTTATTCGAATGCCTAAAATAATTCAAGAAGAGGGCCAAAGATGCATTTTCAAATTTTTTATAAATGCAAAAAATAGGTTACAATGCTGTTTACCATATTTTTTTCATATGGCAGATATTGCCCAGGCCATTTAGCCTTTTCTGTATATAACATTTGCATATTTGGACACCCAAATAGGTAACAAGAAATGATAATTACCAACAAAAACAAAAAATAAAACAATTTTGTATTTTATAACTGCTGGTAGCTTGGCGGAGGTGATCGCGGGAGGCCTTCCTCTCTTTGTTGGGGCTTGGGGTGCCCAGCTTGACCATCGCCCTGTTGGGGTGGATGATCTTGGCCCTGTGGGAATATGTGGCCATGTTCCTGCAGCTGCGCACCAAAGAGACCATAAGGATACTGTCGATTCAAATCCTGTGGCTGATTGTAGCCACGTCCATCATACCCCCCAATATGACCATGTCGTCCAAACCCAGGTTGGGGCCAGCCTCCAACACCAGGTCGGTCTGTACAAGTAGCCATATTGGGCAGGTTTGTTATAGGCTGCCATTTGGCCATGTTGTTGCCAAGGTTGGTTTGGGGGGGAATGAGAGGAGGTGTAGGCACACGTGCAGGCGGACACTCAGATCCTAATTGAGCATGCACAGCTGGTTATCGGACAAGGCAGAGACGGTTACGGGTTGAGAGCTGCCACCTCTCAAGATACTCAAACAACTCATATGGGTCATTGGGTTGTGTGCATGCATCAATTAGGATCTGAATGGATCCTCGCACACGTAGCCTCACCTCACGGGGTAGGGGACGGAGGTACCGGGCCAGGCTTCGGGAATATGCCTCTTCACCTTCATCTTGGGCAGCCCTGGACAGGTAATTTAGGACACCTGTGTCTACATGCCTCGGGGTATCAGAGGCAGTGTTGTCCCTTCTCCTTCTCCCATGGTGGCCTACGGCTGCAGGCTGAGGGAAACCCTCAACACGGCCAGTAGGGCTGCTGCTGTTGCCAGGATCTTCTAAGTTGCTGGCTGCTGGTGGCTCTGCTGGGTCTGGACCAGGTGCAGAACCTGATGCTGGGCCTGATGCTGGTGGAGCTTGGGGGTTGCAAAAGCTCTGTTCAGAAGATGGGCCAGCCACCTCTTCACATCCCCCATCCGGGTCTATAATGGGCTCAGTATCCGACCCTGTCTCCCTCTCTGTGAGGTTGGATTGAGTTCTGTTAGGAAATGTACAAAAAAACAAATTTAGCTCTGACCCTAAAAACCATATGTGTCATGTGGTGTGATGTCTGTACTTGCGGTCTGAGATCCATACTGGGTGCCAAAAATGCCAAGCGGTCAAAATAGATGTGTTTCCGCTTGGTCGGTGCTGCTGCCCCACTCCTGGCCCTCTGCTGTCTTTCCCGCCGGTACTGGTCACGGATGATGCGCCAGCGTCTCATCACATCCTCAACTTCAATGTGAAGTGAAAAGTGACTGTAACCTTTGTGAATTGTGCCAAGCAATATTCCTAACATTTCACATAGTCACATGGCCTAGTAGGGGGTGGTTTTTATCTAAATTTTTCTTTAGCAAACAGGGATACTTACATACACAGTATAGGATTGTAGGGGCTACATTTCAAAAAGCTCACTTCTGGCCTTTAAGCTGATTGGTAAAAATGGCAATTACTTACGAATTTGTTGTTGCTCCTCACGTGGCCGTTGGGCATAGGCTGGGAACATGTGCACACAGATGCGTCTCCTTGCCGCCTCTTTGCATCCCCGGTCAGAATAATGGGCATCCCATTGGTCCCAAAGATCTGACCTTTCCTGGACCAACACAATTAAGAGCTAAACATTAATGTGGCTAGACATGATGCTGCAGGACTCCATGGAGGCGTACTTCCTGGATGTCTGGAGCGCTTTTTGAGCTAATTAGCATGTCTAAGCTTCCTGATGATGGATTGGCACATTTTCTGTCACCTGCCAAAGGACCTGCGTATTTCTCGCAAGTCACACGTGTGGTCCGTGTGTAATGCGTATTTTTTGCGCACCCACAGACTTGCATTGGCATACTACGGTCGTAGTACGCTGACAATCGTAGCATGCTGCGATTGGCACGGACCGTATAAAATATGCGACAAAAATACAACTGATGGGAGCTACCCCATAGAGAATCATTGGTCCGTGTGCAATGCGTTTTTTAACGCCTCTCACTCGTCCGTATTCCACTCTAGTGTGACGTGGGCCTTACCCTAATTCTATACAGCATTTTTCTGTAAAAAAACAAAAATACAGGTCACATATTGAATAGTGTGGTATCTCCGTCAGATGCCTCTTCTATCTGTGTGTTAAAAATTGTGGCATTTGAAGACTCAAGTCAATTGTTTTTGCTGTCTCTTACCCTAATTCTATAGAGTATTTTTCTGTAAAAAATAAACAAAAATACAGCCCAAATATTGAACAGTGTGGTATCTCTGTCAGACACCTGATCTATCTGTGGGCAACAAATTGTGGCATTTCCGGCCTACATTCACCTTTTTCTTTTGTGTCTTACCCTAGTTTTAAAGACTATTTTGGGGTAAAAAATAAAAAAATACAGGCCACATATTGAACAGTGTGGTAACTCTGTCAGACACCTGATCTATCTGTGGGCTACAAATTGTGGCATTTGAGGGCTCTATTCAATGGTTTTTGCTGTGTCTTATCCTAATTCAATACAGTATTTTTCTGTAAAAAAAAAGCAAAAATACAGGCCACATATTGAACAGTGTAGTAACTCTGTCAGATGCCTGGTCTATCTGTGGGCTACAAATTTTGGCATTTCAGGCCTGCATTCACCTTTTTTTGCTGTGTCTTACCGTAATTCTATACAGTATTTTTCTGTAAAAAAACAAACTTACAGGCCACATATTGAACAGTGTGGTATCTCTGTCAGAAGCCTGATCTATCTGAGGACAACAAATTGTGGCATTTCAGGCCTCCATTCTGCTGATTTTGCTGTGTCTTACCCTAGTTCTATTAAACAGTGTGGTATTTCTGTCAGACGCCTGATTTATCTGTGGGCTACCAATTGAGGCATTTCCGGCCTACATTCACCTTTTTCTTTTGTGTCTTACCCTAGTTTTAAAGACTATTTTGGGGTAAAAAATAAAAAAATACAGGCCACATATTGAACAGTGTGGTAACTCTGTCAGACACCTGATCTATCTGTGGGCTACAAATTGTGGCATTTGAGGGCTCTATTCAATGGTTTTTGCTGTGTCTTATCCTAATTCAATACAGTATTTTTCTGTAAAAAAAAAGCAAAAATACAGGCCACATATTGAACAGTGTAGTAACTCTGTCAGATGCCTGGTCTATCTGTGGGCTACAAATTTTGGCATTTCAGGCCTGCATTCACCTTTTTTTGCTGTGTCTTACTGTAATTCTATACAGTATTTTTCTGTAAAAAAACAAACTTACAGGCCACATATTGAACAGTGTGGTATCTCTGTCAGAAGCCTGATCTATCTGAGGACAACAAATTGTGGCATTTCAGGCCTACATTCTGCTGATTTTGCTGTGTCTTACCCTAGTTCTATTAAACAGTGTGGTATTTCTGTCAGACGCCTGATTTATCTGTGGGCTACCAATTGAGGCATTTCCGGCCCACATTCATCTTTTTGGTTGTGTCTTACTGTAATTCTATACAGTATTTTTCTGTAAAATAAACAAAAATACAGCCCAAATATTGAACAGTGTGGTATCTCTGTCAGACACCTGATCTATCTGTAGGCAACAAATTGTGGCATTTCCGGCCTACATTCACCTTTTTCTTTTGTTTCTTACCCTAGTTTTAAAGACTATTTTGGGGTAAAAAATAAAAAAATACAGGCCACATATTGAACAGTGTGGTAACTCTGTCAGACACCTGATCTATCTGTGGGCTACAGATTGTGGCATTTGAGGGCTCTATTCAATGGTTTTTGCTGTGTCTTATCCTAATTCAATACAGTATTTTTCTGGAAAAAAAAACAAAAATACAGGCCACATATTGAACAGTGTAGTAACTCTGTCAGATGCCTGGTCTATCTGTGGGCTACAAATTTGGGCATTTCAGACCTGCATTCACCTTTTTTTGCTGTGTCTTACCGTAATTCTATACAGTATTTTTCTGTAAAAAAACAAACTTACAGGCCACATATTGAACAGTGTGGTATCTCTGTCAGAAGCCTGATCTATCTGAGGACAACAAATTGTGGCATTTCAGGCCTACAGTCTGCTGATTTTGCTGTGTCTTACCCTAGTTCTATAGAATGTTTTGGGGTAAAAAATATAAAAATACTGGCCACATATTGAACAGTGTGGTATCTCCATCAGATGCCTGATCTATCTGTGACCTACAAATTGTGGCATTTGAGGGCTCCATTCAACTGTTTTTGCTGAGTCTTAGGCTGGAGTCACACAAAAAAGGCAGAAAAATACGGGCCGTATTTTACAGCCGTAATACGCATAAACGGTCCCTAAATAGTGCTCCGTATGTCATCCGTTGTCAGGGTGTGGCCATGTATTTTTCTCATGTAAGCATCCGTATGTAATCCGTATAGCATTTTTGTTTCTCGCATTTCTGGCCTGCATTCACCTTTTTCTTTTGTGTCTTACCCTAGTTTTATAGACTATTTTGGGGTAAAAAATAAAAAAATACAGGCCACATATTGAACAGTGTGGTATCTCTGTCAGACGCCTCTTCAATCAGTGGGCTACAAATTGTGGCATTTGAGGGCTCCATTCAATGGTTTTTGCTGTGTCTTATCCTAATTCTATATCGTATAGAAGGGGGATAAGACAACCAAGCCTCCAGGAAAGATAAATCAATATTATAATAGTAAATCTGAGGCAAAAAAATGGATTTTCACATTATGCAATTTTATTCATTTAGGTGTCAGTCACTCAGAAAACCAACGTTTCGGCCTAAACGGCCTTTTGCAAGGATATTTATCTAAATAAAACATAACAAAGCCCAAGATTACAAATCTTTTACAAAAAAGAATTCTCCTCAATAATAGGATATTGACTGACCTCATATATAACAAATGACCATTATTTTATTTTAATACAAAATAAAAAAGACATGTCCATAATAAATGGGATATACAGATTGAGATCATGAGTCCATCATCAGAGAAGAATCCAGTACATAATTGTACATGTACTGTGGAGAAAGAAGGAGAACACATAATAATTCAAAAAAATAGAGAGCCTGATGCGGCCATGCAGTACCATAAAGAATCATGCATAAGATGAATATAACAGGATGTAACCAATAAATAAAAAATACCTGTGTGAGATATAATGAAGTCTCAGGGTTCTAAGAAAGAAAAGAAAAAGGTTGGATAGGCGTCATAATAGAAAAAAAGAAAAAAATAAAGAAAAAAAGAGGAAAGGATAATGAGCATGTATAGAACAACAAACCTGATTAGCATTATGTTGGGGACCTGTGCCGCCGTCTGTGAGGGTAGTGTGTGTTAAAACGCCAGACTAGGGACAATTTATATGGTGTATAATGACTTAAAACAATTCACCTGAGGAAACAAGATGTGTGTGCGCCCAGAAGAGTACTGCGCATGCGTCCTCCTCCAATCAGGACGGAAGTGGGGCACAGGCGATACACCCATCTAAATAATCACAACAGCGCAGGCGCTACAGGAAGTGGGACACAACTGAGCATAAGGCAGAGGACCCGAACACAGAGCACAGCCAGGCAAGGACACGGCAGACCATGCCAGGAAGCACAACAATAATCAGGCACCTCCCAGGAAGAGGTAGCCTGATATAGCACATGATCACTAGGCCTTCCGGGTCAAGTCCTCCAATACCATAGAGAGGCCAGGCCTGGAGACAGAGCTGAGAAGAGCGCGCATGCGCACACAGAACATAGTGCACACAAGAACCTAAGCATGAGAGGTGCGCACCCGATGGGACCCCCGGAGCGGCCGCGGCTCCGGAAGAGGTGACGTCGGGGCCGAGGTCCCGCCCCTAGGTGAGCGCAGCGTGACAGTTAGTGTCATTAATTTTCTTGACAATCTGATAAGGGCCTTCCCACACTGCTTGAAGCTTGTTGGTAGGGGAAGCAGTAATCATGACCACTTGTTGTCCTTCCATAAATTCCCGGGTCCTGGCATTACTGTCATACCAGGTTTTTTTTCTGGACTGGGCCATTCTCTGATGTTCTTTAGCCAAGGTAGCTAGCTGGGCGAGACGGTCTCTGAACTCTCGAACATAGAGAATGATGGGCCTTCCAGTGTCTGAGATATCTCCCTCCAAATGTTCTTTCAGAAGCGTGAGAGGCCCACGGACCTTCCGGCTAAACAGTAGTTTAAAGGGAGAGAACCCTGTGAACTCTTGGGGAACCTTCTGATAGGCGAAGACGAGATGTGGCAGGTACTTTTTCCAGTCTTTTTCAACATCAACAAAAGCCCTCAGCATATTTTTTAGGGTTCCATTAAAGCGTTCACATAGTCCATTGGTCTGCGGGTGGTATGGGGTGGTGCGAATGGTTCGAACACCACAGGTATGCCATAGGGACTGGACCAGATCTGACATGAGTGCCTTGATCCGATATTTCACTAGGAAACCCTACCCGGGTAAATATGGTAACAAGGGCCTTGGCTACATTTACTGCTGTAATACTGGACAGGGCCACAGCTTCAGGATACTTAGTGGCATAGCCCACCACGGTCAGGATATATTTTTTCCCCGACCGGCTGGAGTGGGCCACAGGACCTATAATATCGACTGCTACATGTTGAAATGGTTCTTCAATTATGGGCAGTGATTGCAGGGGTACCTTATGTCGAGCTCCTGGATACCGCATTCGCTGGCACACATCTCAGGTGCAGAAATAATGGGCTACCGACTGCGAGATACCAGGCCAGTAAAAACTTTGGGTGAGTCTCTTTTCAGTCCTTTTCCACCCTTGATGCCCAGCCAAGGGGATGTCATAGGCCAGTTGGAGTAGCTGTGCCCTGTACTTCTGAGGGACAATGTGTTGCCTGGTCGTTGCATCAGGGTTGCCCTGGTCACTGACCTTTGTTACACAATAATACAGTCCGTTTTCTCGAGTGAAGCCATCCCCATTATCTCCCATGTGCCCAGTTTCTGCCTTTTGCATAAGGGCTGCTAAGGTAGTGTCACCCTCTATTTCTCTCCTAAACTCCTCTCTGTCACAAGACTCTCCCAATGTAGTAGCAGCGAACGTATCACTTACCAACTCTGATGCGGTTCGTTGTGGTTGCTTCCCGGTGAGGTCCGGATGACGTAGTGCTTAAAAGGCCTGTAGTCGGGTGAATGCTCCCACAAATTGGCATTGTAACTCCCCAATGTCATTCCCAAGGAGAATATCTGCAGGAAGTCCTCCCATAACTCGAATCCAACACAGTTTTTCTCCACAACCATAATCCAAATGCACAGAAGCTCGCTTTATATATTTGCGGGCACCCCCCGCCAAGACAATGGGAATTCCTGTACTCTGGTAAATTGCCTCGGGTCGAACCACACAGAGGTCAGCGATAGTCAGGAATTCCCCCGTGTCTCTAAATCCTGACACTTTGTATCCATCAATTAAGTCGTCCTGCAGGTGTCGTTGTCGTTGCTCTGGGTAGCTAAAGGACAAAGGCCGGAGTCCGTTGACTCTAGGAGGGGTATCTATGGTGCCGTGGTCGGTGGTCCACTCTGGTGGGGGTGTTGGTAGCTCTTCCTCAGGCAGGATGGAGTGTACAAGATGCACTGGACGAGGTCGGGCTGTGTGGGGCTCCCTCCGAATTCTTGAGGGAAAGCCAGACTGCAAATGTCCAGGTTGCCCATACCCATAATATCTCCTCTCTGTGATACCCCAGGTCCTGGTCGGAACTGTTGGGGCCTAGGATTGTGAGGCGTGATTGTCATCGGCTTGCGACTAGGTGGAAGGGCAGATATAATCGGAGGGGGACGGGGCGCGGGAGCAGGCCATGGGTCATTGTCCAGAAGCCTCCTCCATTGTGGCCGGATAGTAAGGGCTTCATCTGCCAGGGCTGCAGCTCTATCCACGGTACATGGCGTGCGCTCCCGGACCCATTCCCGTACCTCTGCGGGGCACTTGGCAAGAAATTGTTCTATAAGGACCGCCTGTATAACATCTTCCACAGTAAAGGCGTTTTCTGCTTCCAGCCATCTCCGACATGCCTGGGAAATCTTATGTGCATACATCATAAACGATCCCCCTGTGGTGCATGGGAGTTATCGGAACTTGGCCCTATATGAGTCTGGGGTGATAGCATGGTAATCCAGGATAGTCCGCTTTACAATGTTATAATCCCGATTCCGCTGTGTGTCAATGGTTCGGTAAGCCTCCACCATGCTACCGTTCAGGAGTCCCACTAACAAACACATCCAGCTAGAGTGGGGCACCTCCAACACAGCACACTGCTGCTCAAAGTCCTTGAAGAACACTTCCACATCTCCGGAACCCTCATCAAATGGTGTAAACTCTGCCCGGGTGATCCGTACAGGTTCCCGGATCGTTGGGGTTACACTCCACATTGCGTTACTCTCTCTTTCAAGCTCCATTGCTTCTTGTCTCCGCTGTGCCCGGTGGGCAGCGTCCTCCTTGTACTCCTGAGAGACGCCTGGGCCCATAACCGTCATTTCTTCTTCGTACCACACCAATCACTGGCTTTTTTGGATGGGGATCCCGGTCTCCAGTGCTCGTGGGTCGCCCTCCCAGGGCTGTGGAGTATTCGGTACCGGGCCGGTGTCGGTGGAGATGTGTCACAGCAGCGGTGACCCGGACCGTGGCCCTGGGTGCCCAAGTCAATGGTGGTATATGTAGTTAATGGAATGGAATAGTTCGTGACGCCACCTGTGGTGTTCGGCAAGGGAGGTGTTAAGCCGACGCTGCAACAGATCCTCTGGGACTGATGGTGTGATGCAGCAATGACAGTATAGCCCTCCACAGGCCGGGCTGTTGTCCCAGGGCAGTGTAGATATGGGGACACTTTGATGGTGTAGTGTCTGGTGCAGGGGATGTAGCAGTGCTGGCGGACGCAAGAAGGAATGGAGGACACCAGTGCTTGCAATTTCAAGGCTTTACTCACAGTTCGTGGTACACACTGGTGCCCGCTTCCATGCCGTGTCTTCTGGGGCAGAGACTCAGTCAACCTCCCGGGCAAGTAAGGGCTCTCCTCTCCAACACTCCGCCAACATGTACCTTTCCTGAACGACTCCTCTATTGCGCCTTAAGGTGTGAAGAGCTCCAGTACCGTGGTACTCTGGAGTACCTCCTGTCAGATGTTCCTAACAACTCTACTGGTATGGCAGACAGCTGTAGCCTCTATCGGGGACTCCCTTCTCCGGAGTCCTGGCTCTCTATTCAGTTGCTGTTGTGCCCCAAGTCTTAGATGGGAGTAGTGCATATACAGCCAACTACTCCACCGGTGTCTGCTGCAGACCCATAAGTGTCCATACAACCTCAGGGACCGGGCCCCGGCCTTGCGCTGAGAACCTATAGGCAGGGTTCCTCTTCCAACCCACAACTCCTCTCTGTTCTCTTACTCCTTCGTTCCGTACTTGTCTCTCTTTCCTATGGAAACTTAGGTTGCAGTTCTACGTCTTTCTCTCTCTCCTGTTCCTTTCCCGTGCCAGCTGGCTCAGTTCACTGAGGCAGCTGCATCACTCCTTCCTCCATCCCTCCTTCCAGGGATCCTCACTCCTGTCTGAGTGACTTCTTATCCGCCCGACCTTCTGTCAGACTGAACCTGTAATTCTAAACCTTCCCAACCTTTTATTTGAATCTCAACTCCACCCACCTCCCAGCACATCCAGTGTTCCATGCAGGGAACCACCAGAGGTGCTCTGCTACTCTCTAAGCACTGAGCCGCAATGTGGTTGTGCAGAACTACCCTGTTGTGTGGGGTGCGAGTGTTGGAGTGTGGAAAGGAGCTCCCAACTTACCTAGGCGGTGGGGCACTGCACCTTAGGAGAAGGTACAGTACCTCTGTGGCGACTGAGCCTCAGGAGCGCCACACTCGTCCTTCAGACATCTGGGAGGAGGTGGCCGGGCTAGCGCCGACCAGTAGGTCAATTAAGGCTTCTTTAGTCAGTCCCTGGTAGTTCAGCCCAGGTCTCTGGCTCTCTCCTGTAAACTGGATACAGTCCAATTTCTGTACTCACTCTGTGGGTGGTTCTCCATTGGGTTACACTCTGTTGATCCCACCACTGCCATCAGTTGTAATGGGGTCCTTCTTGTGAACAATCCCAAGACCTTTATTATAGGCAAAATTAGAAGTTCCATAAACAATCCACCACACTGAGGATACAATAGTCCAGAACACGAATGCAGTTCAGTACCAGTTTAAAATGTCCAGGGAGATGAGAGTCCAATAATCCAGCAGCCAGAGGATAAAAAGTCCATATGCTTCCCTTTCTCTCTGATGTGCTGTGTTCGCATGATGCTCACAACACAGGAACTGACTTCCCCCCCTCCTGTCCTTGCCAGTCCAGGAGTAGTCAGATGGGTTGGGGTGGTTTTCAGGCCTCCCAGACCTGACAAAGGTGCCTCGGGGATTAAGACACTACAGGGGGTCATCAAGAGACATAGATACAGTCAGGCTGCAGACAGTAAGTGAGCTAATTCAATTATCAGCCTTTTGGAAGGTAATTGAGACTCTAGACAATATGGGGAATACACAGAATGATTCAAGGCAACAAGAGAACACTATAAAATCAGTGAATTAGAAATATACACAAAATGATATCCACATAGCATATCACACCATCACAATAGGATATAAACAGTTAATGTGTTCATGAACAGCTCCACTGTGGGAGGAGCAGGGCAACTTAACAAGAGGAACACTTCCTGGTTAATGCAGTCAGTGTTAGTGTAAAATATCAGTATTTCTATAATAAAAAAATATATAGATTAATTCTCTCATACAGAGTCTAGTCCAGCTAACAGGCTCTGCTTAGTTTAGAGAGTGACTGAGTTATTCTGAGTTCCTTGGTTCATACAGCTGTACCTCACTTGTCAAAACGTATAGGTCACTTGTCAGAACTGTCAATATGTGACTATTCTGAGATGATGAATGAATCTCCATAGATTGTCCAAATTGCTTGATATTGTCAGAACATATTGAACAATTGGAGGATCAGATTGATACTCGGACAGAGTTATTGTCCAAATTATGACAAGACATAAAAAGGGTTTCTGCTAACACAAGATCAACAGGTAAACAGGAGGACAGTGCTGCTGCCTCATCATTTGTACCAAACATGCAAGATCCAGATGCTTCAGTAGAGGAATTAGAGGCAGTAGAATTACAGCGGAAAAAATTACATGACAGAGCAGCACGCATTAATCTGAAAATACATGATCAGTTAATGAAAATTGTAAAAGATATTCCAAATTACAATGATAAGATGGATGCCTTTTATAATGCGGACATTTTTTGAATCAAACACAGACAAATACAATCTGAATGACGAGCAAAAGAATAAAATATTAGTAGTAAGGGGGCTGTATTACTCGTCAAAAAGAAATCTGACAGGTACCACGCCCCTATCAAAGTGTATCAAACACGCCCCTTTTATACAATTTGATATCAAATTGTTATAAAAGGGTTGTGTTTGATACACTTTTATATCAATTTGATATAATTTTGATATAAAAGGTATCATAGGCCAAAATATTAATATGTCCAATTATTTTCTCTTTTATAGGCCATTTTAATAAAGTAGAATAAAAGTAGAATAAAAGGAACGTGATTGAATCACTTTTATATCAATCGCTATTGTTTGATATAAAAGGAGGTGCTTGATACGCTTTTATATGACCAATAAAGGTGCGCTTTTATAGCCATTGGGTATTTTATGTATTTGACCATTATTTTAATAAAGGAAACATTTTATTCGAATTGTAAATAAAAATGAGAGACGCTACTTTTATAAAAAAGATAATAGTGTTTATTGAACAACAATCAAATACGTTTTTATAAAGCAATACATTTGACATTTACACTGTCATTTTAGAAGAAGTACATTCAATTACATTTTATTTACCACACAGTGCTGCAGTTAATCAAATCAATATATATATATATATATATATATATATATATATATATATATATATAGTACAGGGCAATATAAAGCCTGTGTGTATTTTCTGTGTGCTTGCACTTCATGTGTCCTGGCACCTTTCCCTGTAGGGTTTCAGGAATGCGGAAAATCGAATACAGACAGGATGTACCACTGCAATACAATAGGAGCTATGTATTTTAATTGAACAGACCATAAAGGTCAAAGATGAAAAGAGATACAGATGTAAAGATGACAATATGATAAGTTGTTAATGTATGGACTAACAATAGGCTCTATATATTTTAATTGAACAGACCAGAAAGGTCAAAGTTGAAATGACATACAGATGTAAACATGACAAGATGATAAGTTGTAAGGTTTTAATTGAACAGACCAGAAAGGCCACTATTTACACAACTAACTCAACAAAAACAACTGATAAACAGATGTCACTGCATCCTAGACACTTTCCCGTGGCTAACTTCATTTTAATAATAAAGGAATCCTACATATTACACAGTGATAAGCAATGCTGCTTAAATATAAAAGAATGTTTGCAGGCATAGCAGTTTGATTCAAGTAAATCTTTCTTTACAGATTTATAAACTAAATTATCATTATGATTTAAGTCATCAGTAAAATGTTGCAAAATCTCACGGATTGAAAGACCCCTTGCAAGTTTTTTTAGGATATACACGCAATAATGGTCGCACACAGTGCTATAATTATTTTGAATTTGCCTGTCTTGATAGCAGAATAATTCGTTATTTCTCTTTAGGAAGACTATAAATTCATCCGGAAAAAGTATGCTGTCTGGTGAGAGTCCATAACTGTCAAAGAATATCGCATTCTTTTTATTGCAAAGTAAAATTAATATCCAATGTTTGCCGCTCTGATTGGACCGGTCTGTATTTACGATGTACGCCGCAGGCCTCTGAGTTACTCTATTTGATGGTAGCAAGTCACACGGATACACCCCATAAAATATGGACTCTGTATAGTGATCGGCTTTCAATAACGTAGTGAGCTGCAGGGAATCCATCATCAGTAGAAATCATACAATACTTCACGGCGGTTATTAATTTCTAGAATAGATGAATTCACACCGTATACCACCATATTTATCGTATGAGGGGTGGCTAGCGCAAATCGGACTTCAGAACGCAGGTTCCCAGTTTTTATGAGAGAGAAGTGACCTCCAGGTTCTTGGTCGGCTGATAAATCAAATGCAAAAAATGTATAGGCGTCCATAAATTCTTCTCGGTCAATTGCCAGTGCGCAATCAGCCTTCTGCTTTCCAGAAATATGGGCAAGAGCCATATACTCTCTTACAGCTAATTCAATATTGAAATTAGGTTGGAATGGCTGGGAGGGTATCTGCTGTCCATCCAAATATAAAGCCGCATGGTTTACATTATAATGATGAAAGTACAGCAGGTTTTTATTATACGTCCCGCTAAAGGCCTCATTATCTACAAAGCCCAATATAATTACTCGCGGAATGGCTCCTAAAAATAGGTTCTCTATATTTGAAATTCGGCTGCCGGCAGGAATGCTGTACACTTTCATACAGGCCCTATCAATAGCATATTTTGCTGTAGCAGACAGTAAGGCCTGAGAGTGACCAATCCTCACAGCGGGAGCCACCTGGACTCTTTTTACATAGAGACACGCGTTTAGTATCTGTACTTTGAGTGGTTCTGGGTCAGCAGAAATTAAACAGAACGCATCTAAAATTTGCGTCAGCTTGATTTTAAGGTCAAGTCCATTCAATATAAGCTTCGGCTGATTAAAAATGTCGCTAAAAATTGGGCCGAGCAAATCGACGGGCTTGGAGTGTGCGACTGCATGAGCCCGCTTTTTGAAGCCCACATTGGCGCCATCCAGGATTCGTACATCATGATGTCCGGCGGTATCTTTATAGAATAATCCTGATGTGAATTGCGAGGCTAAAGTCTGTGCGCTGTAATTTAGCAGAGTTTCAATGTAGGCCCTATAGCTATATAGATTGCCTGATTGTGAGATGAGGCGATCACCCAGGGTGACATCAACTTGATTAAAAAGAGTCGCTAATGGATAGTTAATGAGAGCTACACGGGCTCCATCTGCGATGGCAGAATTATCTTGTTTTACGACCCGGCAACTTATGTAAAGTAGGGTATTATTTAAATCATAATAATATTCACCACTTCCCGATATGAAAAATTCAAGTGGTGCATTGTCCACCAGAGCCGCAATAGGCTGAACTTCTATGAATATTGATTTCTCGACAGAAACCTGCGTAGGAGGTATTTGAAAAATATCCAGTTCTGATTTCATGCACTCCACCGAAGCATCATGTATGAAGGCCATGTTATATATAATATATTTATTTTATATATTTTCCTAAAAGATGTCTTCAACACTGCGTCTTACTCTTTTCTGGCGTTTGCGTCTTGCGGGTGTGATTTTATTCATGAGCATTGGTGGGGGCGAATAGCGAACACGCCTTTTTCTTTTTTTCTGTTTTTTAGCAACATAAACAATACCGGAGCCTTCCTGAGGAGGGATGTTTAGCCTATTCATAGCGGCTGCTGAGAAAGAGGCAATGGCGTCCTTAGCAATATTTGAAACAGCTGTCTTTACATGGGGTTTTACTAATTCGAGTCCTTTTCTCAATAGAGGAACCGCTTTTCTAAATAAGCCTCTAAATATTCCTGCAAGCCCAGCCCCATACATGTACTCATCACCGCGAAAACCCTCTAAACCGTGGCCTGTCTGAGCAATATAGTAGCAGGCATAAATGGTTGGATCTCTGTAAACACGTTGCGACACCATTTTGACGTGTCAATCACGACGCGGTCTGAAATGTAATCGCAAAATAGTTTTTCCGTACTTGAATTTAATAGGCGTACCCTGATCAGTCAAGATAGAGATGCTTACAGAATCAAAGTGCTGTTTGCATAGAGGTACATAATCAGGTATGTGTATTGAAGTGTGATGATCTCCCCACTTTTACCTGTCACCTGCGCAGTTCTCAGAAGCTGGACGTAAGAATCTCCGACTAGTTGATGGTTAATAATGTCCGAGTAAACAAATAAGGTATAAAATCTGTTCATGATATCTGCGTAGTTCTTCTCCTTGGGTCTAATCACACTATTATCATAGGCCTCAATATAAGGCGGTAGCCCTAAAATATGAGCCAATTTTGGACCTGGAGCAAAATGTATCGTGGGTGAATCCGATAGAGTAACACTTCTCTTCACTTTATCATAGCGGAGTTTTAATCCCTCCGGGGCAATCTTCAAATTGTCAATTTTCTCATTAATATCCCTTATAAGATCCGAAATATTTAAATAATAGCCTGCTTTTACGAAATATTCTCTTAGAACATCCCCTCGTTTTCCAAGAAAAAACGTGCCTTCGCTATTTTCGAAAGTAAACCAGGTGTGGGGATACTGAAATTCTGTGAGGGCAAATTCATACGGGCCTACAAGATGTACAGGCTTTGCCAGTTTAGTGGTAAAAGTCGAAATCGTGTTGTCTGGGAATAGCTTACTTGACGCATTACATGCTAGGGTAATATAAAATGATCCAGAATCCATGATTAGAGGTCCGTCAGCTGGTTTTCTTTAATCCAAGTATTACATTTTTACGGATATCCCTTCCATTTAACAAGATACAGGGTGGACCCTCTGACGCGCTTTTTTCTTAATACTTTTTCTATTTTGTAGATGCGATTCTCATCCGCTGTTACTTTTTGTAGTTCTTCCTTATAAAATGACCCAATCACAGGTTCTCCGTACAAATCCACGATTTTGTAGAGAGGAAAATGGAATTTTGTGTTAATTTCGGTTATGATAAATATTTCATCGGTATATGATTGTTCATATGCTTTCATAAATGTACGTTTATATTGGACCAAACGTACATTGTCTCCAATTTTAAAAGAAGGCTTAACACGTTTATTTTTCATGCTCGAGCCATAAATATTTTTCCATGTTTGTAGTGAATTTTTGCTTGTAACATCAATTGGTCTACATCGAACGGTAGAATGATAGGTTCGATTGTAGCTATCAACCAAATCTGGTAAAATATCAATATACCTATCAGTGTTATTTTTTAATAATGTAGAATATCATGCGTTTTACAAAGGCGCTTCATCGACGAATTAATAAATTCTTTGCCCGATCCGTCTGTAATTTCTTCGGTATGCGCTTATCATTTTGAAATATCAGCTCGAATGAACAGGCTACAGCGGCCCCAGTCTTGTTTGATAAGGCTACGCACCACGCAAATTTTGATAGGCAATCAATCACGGTAAGGATATATTTAACATTATCATTTTCCTTCGAATAGTCAATTAAACTCACTAAATCTCCTTGCCACAATGCATCCATGTTTGAGACCATGATCTTATTTGTCAGAAATCTTTTTCTCACAGGTTTGTGCAACAAATAGCTATCCTGGTTATTTAACCAATCACGCACAATTGATTTTTTAATTCCGTAATCTCTAGTTTCTCTATATAATTTATCAATGCCGCCATATGACCCGGAGGCTTGAGGGGTAAAATACTGGTTCTCTAAAATTTTTTCATCGGAGGCTTGAGGGGTAAAATACTGGTTCTCTAAAATTTTTTCATCGTGTCTAGAAGACATCGTCTCATGAACCAATGCCGTCTTTATCAGAAAAATCAAAATGTATAAAATGAAATTAAATGTGGAATGTAATACAAATATATCATGCTTGATATCATTATAATATGAGTATACCATGATTGCTTGGGACAGCATGATGGGCTGTAACTGGGAGGCTCTTGTGGGTGTTAACTGGAGGTGTAGACTTTCTGCTGATTGCTTGAGACCTTTTGGTGAGGCGTAACTGGACTGTGAATCTAGGTGGAGCGATCCTGCTGTGTGGCTTTAAAACAGGCCATTAGGTGGTGTCCTTACATACTCAGCATTAGAGACAGCATTCCTGTTATACTGGACAGCAACTTCTACTCTTTAAAATAGTAAGTATTAACACATTATTTAATTAATATTATGGTCAATTGTTGTATAGTAATATTTATTATATAGGATATAATTGTATTTTCCTTAGAATAGATTTACTCATTTAGAAGAAATTTAGATATTTAATACAATATTTATTTGATGTATAATTATTTAATTGATGTTCGCCTATAATTTTATTTGCCTTTTGTATCAATTATCATACAGTATATAAAATGTATTTCTTCGGCATAGACTTAGATTATAATTTTATATTATAGTACTTTCCGCCGCATAGTTATAGTTAATAATTTTAAAAGTATAATAGTATTCACACTTTTAATCATTTTAGTTAAGATGGAAACCTATGATTTTGAGCAACCCGAGCCTCTTCTTACGAGCACACAATACCAACAACTAGGTAGGTCTATTGAATATAATGAACTGAGTGTTAGATATTCTGATTAAAGTTTTTGCTTTGTATATTAATTATATAATATTTCATTCTTTTTAAGAAGAGTCTATAGGGCCCGACTATTCTGAGGTGTATCAGACTTTGGATTTGGATTCCATAAATGCAGGAGGGCCTTTTAACGTTGGCGGAGAAACAAGCTCTGCAATTTCACATCCTATCATCACTGGTAAGCTGTATATTTGTATAATAACTTCTTTAATCACATGTAGACATGAAACTAAATACAATTTCTCATACAGATGCTGCAAGCGGCCGATAAGCAAGAAAACGTCCATGTTACTGAACCTGTAAATCTGACGAATCCGCTGCGGAGGCAACAAACATATGAAAAAGGTAAGAACATATGGAAAAAGTAGCATCTCTTTGAAAAAAGAGTCCGTATGTATGCAGGGATGACATTTCCCCTAATTTCTTATACAGGTAACCAACGCTTGAAAGAATTCTATAACGTTGATGGGCCCATGGTTTCTAACAATCCTAAAAAGCCGCAGAAACCGCGAAACACATCGCTCAAGATTAGGGCACCCAGGGTTTCTATCAGGCCTAGCGGGAAACCAAAAAATATGGCGCAGCTGATTCGAAAAGGTACTGTGAGCTTGAAAACAATAGATAATCAGTATCGTGAAGAAAATCATTTCAGGCCTGTGTAATAGTTTTATTTTATTTACAGCAGATAAACGAGCAGCCAGAAAAAAGCTATATTCAAATGAAAATGCAGCCATCCCACTGACGGTGAATAGTGAGATGCCTATTAACCCAGAGCATGCAGAAGACCAATACCCAGAACATTCTTGTGAGTATATATTTAGTTTTTCTGTAATAATGATAATAATCTTTATTTATATAGAGCTTACATATTCTGCAGAGATTTATAATTCAGTTATTCCTAGACATCCAGTCATAAGTAACAGTTATCAAAACAATAATTAAAGCAAAATTAATGATGCCTCTGCTCATAACGGGTAGGGTAAAACCTAAAATACTATCTTTATACAAACACTTATATGTGTTTCTTCACTATCTGGTACATGTAACATTTCCATTGTTACTCAAGCTTCATGGACATCTGACACATGTAACTTTTTTCTTTTAGATACAAAGAATATGCTAAAAAAAGATGCACAGCCATTGCTGCAGCCTCAAGTACTGCAGGAGCATACTTACGGTCCAGCGCAGTACCTCCCACAAAGAGCTAATCCGGCTGTGAGATCAACTCCGCTTTCACCAATCATTGTTCTGTCGGATGAAGAAAGTCCTGTGAAACCCAAGAAACCTAGGAAGGTGGGACCGAAGTCTTCAGCCCGAAAATATAACGCCGACTCAGCGGCATCCAATATTACACATTCAATCATTTCCGCGGACAGTGTGCCACAAGCTGAACGTGAAACCATCAACAGAGAAATTGATCAGCTTGCTGAGGGTAAGAAGACCTCTAATCTGGACAATATACATGTGTGTCATACTATACACCCTGCAAATATTACTTTTGCAGGAATGTCTAATGAATTTGCAATTGTAAATCCTTTAAAGAGATGAACAGTATCAACCCAGACCCAGAGGGTAAGTAAAAAACAAAAAGTACACAATACCCCAATTACCCCTGGGTGGCCTGAAGAACAGTATAAGGCGTTTCATGATATGGGAACTCAGTACCTAAATTACAAAAATGTTATTGTTCAACTTAAATATTTCTGTGACACTTATGAAAGGTTACAAACAGCGGCCCCAACACCTGACATTGTTGATGAGCTATATGCGTTCCAAAGAGACTTTGCAGATGGTCCATCAGTCTTTGTGAAATCAAATAAAAATAATTCAATGTGACTAGGCTTGGTTGGTTATGGTCTGCAGAAGTTGTCTAAAATATCTCCACAAAGGGGTTATAGATTGAGAACAATTAAACGAGCTCGAAGGCTGTTGGTTAGTGCAAGACGTTCACTAGCAGCTAGAAGTCTGCGAGTGTCAACTCACAGACCGATAACTACACAAAACCCTCAGCTGTTGATACATGCACAGAGTCCCTCATTTCACAGCCATGATCCCCCTAGGGGTGTTAGCCCCGATGTGTCTCCATTCACTCAAAGCTTTGAGCTTCTTGAAACACAGGCTGAAAATGTATATGATGTTGCAGCTGATGGTCATGTTAATGAAAATGTACGGGACATAGATGAAAATGGACATGATGATGCATCTGATGGTCATGTTGATGATAATGTACAGGACGTAGATCATTCAGTATTTTTACAACATTTTTATCACAATCAAAGAGATGTCCGCAATTTCAATGCTCGCATGTATATTGATCATTTCAGATTTGTAAATTTAGACCGTATTCAATCATTTGTAGAGGCCCTAAAAATCGTGCATGGAACCATTCAGTCTTTACTGGACAGAGTCATCAGAGACATTGATCCTGGAGACTTTGTTCAGTTAAGGCTTGAAGGCGGTGACACGTTAGATCCCATTTTCACTACAAAACAGACAAGGGAGGATTTTAGTTCTGAAGCATTCTTAAATGCCGTAGCTCGCACATTGCAAAGCAATGCTGAATGCTTAGCAAACAGCTCCCTGAAATTAGTCATAACAATTATTAAAAACAGACGCGGAGGCATAAAAAGACGTCTGAAATCTATAGCGAGTAGTCAAATCATTAAGCAAAAGAGGCGCTGGTTGTATGACTATAAAAATTACAGCACAAATCTGTGCTTTGCAGTGAGCGTGTGCGCCCTGATCACCGACACTGATGTTGGTGATACAGTTTTACTGAATCGTGCTAAATCCATACACGCGGCCCTGGCTATCCCTGAGGACCAACTTATAAGTTTTAGTGATATTGAAGCTTTTGAGAAACATCTGGGTATCAACATTAAAGTATTATACTACAGTCAGGGCGACTGGCGATATTTTCAAACAGGTAATACCCCTAGTGCTAGAACTATTTTCATATTGCATCATGATAATCACTACTACGGTATCAAAAATATGAAGGGTTTTATCGGCACGGATTACTTTTGTGAAAGATGCAATTCGTTGTTTCATCACAAATTTAATCATTCGTGTCAATATTTTTGCAAGGCTTGTCAAAGAGAGAGTTGTGTGGAGAGAACCGACACGGAGCAGCCACCTCGCTGTCCAATTTGTCGTGTGTTTTGTCGGTCCAGTGAGTGCTTAGATCACCACACTGGTTTATCTGCAGATAATCCAACATTCTGCAGACTTAAAATATTTTGTGATAAATGTCATCATTTTGTCCCCAGAGAAAGTGATTCCGAACATAAATGTAAAGGATTGTGTTGTCCTGTCTGTCACAGACGTTTAAATAAATTTGATGAGCACCTTTGTTACATGCGCCGGTATGTACCAAAGGAGGCGACAGATCAATATATATTTTATGACTTTGAATGTATGCAGGAGACAGGTACTCACATCCCAAATTATATTTATGCTACAACGCTGTATGGTAGCCCCTCCTGGGAGTTTGAAGGTAAATCAGCAACTCATGATTTTGTGCAATTCTTTACATCCGGTAAATTTTCTGGATATACGTTTATAGCCCACAGTGCTGGAAGATACAATGCATACTTTATTGTTAAGGAACTGATTTCTGAAAAACTCTGTGTGAAATTGATATCCCGAGGCGGCCGTCTCTTGTGTGTAACTCTGCCTGATTTGGAACTGAGGTTTATTGACTCCCTAAATTTCATACCAATGAAACTTAGTAAGATGCCGCAGGCTATGGGATTCTCAGGTTCAAAAGGACATTTCCCTCACTTTCTTAAGAAAATCAAATCTATGTGGGTCCCCTACCAGCTGTAAAACATTATGGGGTAGAGTACATGTCACCTAGTGAGAAAGGGGAATTCATGGAGTGGTATGAGACGCAGGAAAATACAACTTTTGACTTTAATTCTGAACTAAAGTCTTACTGTAAACAACATGTTGAGATTCTGAGACACTCATGTGAACTTTACAGGGAGCGTGTCATGGAAATGACGCAGAAAAATGTTAAAATATACTGTAAGCGAGAAAAGAAAAAAATTGAAGTGTCCAGATGTGTTGATCCTTTTCAACTCGTAACCCTTGCATCAGTATGTATGTCAATGTACAGGTTTAAATTTCTTCCAAAAAAGACCATTGCCATTTTACCGGGTGATAATTATCACAAGACACAAAAACGCTTTTCATCACCCGCTATACAGTGGCTCATGTATGTATCCCACACAGAGAACATAGCAATCCAACATGCTTTAAGAGGCGGAGAAAAACGAGTTGGGAAATATTTTTTAGACGGTTATGCCTATGTTAATGACAGACATATCGCATTCGAATTTCAGGGGTGTTTTTATCATGGGTGCCCAATCTGCTATAATGAATACGATTCAAATAAGGTCACAAACGCCTCCTATGGCCAATTATATTATGCCTTTTTAGCTAAAAAACATTTTCTGCAGTGGTGTGGCTACACAGTGAGAGTCCTGTGGGAACATGAATGGAATGAAATGATTCAAAAAGATTCTAATCTTCAATCATTTCTTCTCCAAATGGAATTCCCTACCCCTTTAGACTCCCGCGATGCTCTTTATGGGGGGCGTACTAATGCCATTAAACTTTTTCACCAACTGAAACCTGGGTAGACACTACATTACTATGATTTCACCAGCCTGTATCCATTTGTAAACAAAACTAAAACATATCCCGTTGGTCATCCATACATTATCTATGAGGGATTTGGGTTCATTAAAAATTACTTTGGCATTGCCAAAGTCAAGGTCTACCCTCCGAGGGATTTATTTTTTCCTGTTCTACCGGTAAAACTCAACAAAAAATTATTGTTTCCTCTTTGCTACACATGCTCTGTAAATTCGCAGACAGAGGAATGTACACATAGTGATGAAGAGCGGGCTCTGACAGGTACATGGTGCACTATAGAGCTTGAGATGGCCATAGAGAAAGGCTATAGGATAGCCCACATCTATGAAATTTGGGATTTTCCTAAAACCAGTGATCGCCTGTTTTCTCGGTACATTAAATTACATCTTAGGGATAAGCAGGAGGCATCAGGTTATCCTAGCTGGTGTACTGATGACAGTAAGAAACAACAGTACATTGATTCCTTTCTTGACAAAGAAGGGGTGCAGTTACGCTCTGAAAATATAGGAGAGAACCCTGCTAAGAGACAGATCTCCAAACTTTTCTTAAATTCTTTATGGGGAGAGTTTGCCCAGAAATCTAATTTACCATGTACCAGCATTATTAGCGATCCTGATGAACTGTTTCAACATGTTTTTTTACCATATTACGATGTTTCGATGTTGCATTTTATTGATGATGAAACTGCAACAATAGATTGGAAATATGCAGAAGGGCACCACACCATCAACAAGAACACAAACATTTTTATAGCCTGTTTTACAACAGCGTATGCTAGACTAGAGCTTTACTCTCTGCTGGACAGGCTGCAGGAAAGGTGCCTTTATCACGATACTGATTCTGTTATCTTTGTGCAGAGAGAAGGTGAGTGGAGTCCTCCTTTAGGTGATTACCTGGGGGAATTGACCAGTGAGATACCTGATGACACTTACATCACTGAGTTTGTATCTGCTGGCCCAAAGACCTACGGATACAAACTCAACACCGGTAAAACTGTCTTAAAAGTGAAGGGAATAACATTAAATGTTGGTAATGCTCAATCTATTAATTTCAGCAGTCTAAAAGATCTTGTTCTGGACTACCCGCGTAATTCTGATTCTGAAACGCAGAAACATATTGTCGTAGAGCAGCCCGGCATTGTGAAAAATAAAAAGTTCTGGTCCATTGAAACAAGACTTCTTCGAAAAACCCAAAAGTGTGTTTACACAAAGCACAGACTATTAGACGATTTTACAACCGTGCCATTTGGATATTAATTGTGACTCGTGATGGACCCACGTTTGCAACATCCATTCTCGTGTATTCTAGCAGGCCCGTCTAATTCTGGAAAAAGTTACTTTGTAAAACAATTGTTACATAATATTGACACTCATTTTTCTCATAAACCTGATAATATTGTTTGGTTTTATTCCTGCTGGCAGAAACTATATGATGAAATCTCTCTTTCTTTTCCCTTCATCAGATTTGTGGAGGGTCTGCCACATACATTCATAGATGATGAATTATTCCCTCCTGAAAAGGTAAATTTGACTATTGTTGACGATCTCATGGAGAGTGCTAGTGATAATTGCGAAATAGAAAAAGCATTTACCAAGTATGTCCACCACAGAAACCTCAGCATTTTCTACCTGGTACAAAACATATTTTGTCAAGGAAAGAAAAGCCGCAAGATAAATTTAAACACAAAGTACATGGTCCTTTTTAATAACCCACGGGATAAATTGCAAATTGTAACACTAGCACGACAAATGTACCCAGGAAAAACACGCTATTTCTTAGAAGCTTTTGAGGATGCCACGCGGGTGCCTTATGGGTATTTGTTGCTAGACTTAAGAGCGGATACCCCTGAGGACCTTCGCTTGAGGACGGGCCTGTTTCCTCCAGCGTTACCAGCTGTGTATGTTCAAAAGAAAAATACTTCTAAAAAGTGAATTTTAAACAAAATCAGACATTCTACACTGCGACCATAGTGTTGTAAAGATGTCGGAGAGAATACGGCGAAACTGGAAGCTCTTAAAAACACTGGTAAAGGCCCCGCCTTCTATCAGAAAATCTATTTTGTGCAATGCGAGTCATGATTTAATTACAGCTATAGGGGAGATTGCATTAAACATCTTAAAAGGTCGAATCCCTCTGAAAGAGCGACAAAAAAATATACTAAAAAAGTGGCGAAAAGCTATAAAAACCATGAGTAATAAATCTCACAGCATAAAGAAAAAGAAACAGCTACTAAAGCAGACTGGTGGCTTTATAGGTCCTCTTTTAGGCTTTGCAATCCCAATAATAACAAGCCTGCTTACCGGCAAATAATGGAACATACCGAGAAAATGTATCTTGTTCCCAAGCAGGAGCTAATCAAACTTCGGCCCCCTATTACAGACATTCGCCAAAGCGTTATCCAACGTCTTGATGGTGAAATTAGTGAGATTTTACAGCGTCGTGACATGCCGGATGACGTGAAAATTAAAAAATATAGTGATGTACTGCAGAGATACTTGGTTCATACTAAACAAGATGCTAAGGAACTATCAACTTTAAAGATCATTAACACTCCAGAATCTGATCACCAACAATTGTCAAATTCACCCGTTGATAAAAGTCCCGCTGTCAATGAAATTGCAAGTCATGTAAATCCACGATATAAAAAGAATGCAGAACTTCTACTAAACAAGATGATGCAAAACACAAATATTACATTGTGGAATGATAAAAGCGAGTTTATTTTCAAAGGAACTGTAATACCCGGCTCTAATATGCTGGATTTGGTGAGTAACACAACTCAGAGCCATGCCCTAACTGGCAGGAATTTACCAAGGGGCTGGAATACATTTATGCACGCTATGGCCGAGTTAAATATGCCATCCACAGTTGTGGGTAATTCCACTACTAGAGCACATTTAGATAAATTAAAAATGCCCATGAATGAATCTGACGGCGTGTATAAACCTCAAACCCTATCCACCCCCAGTCGGGCGATCCGTCCTTTACACTTTTCACCATTAGGTATCACACAAGGTCCACTGATGCCTAAAAAAAAGTACTGTTCCGTTACTACAATCCATGTGGCTCACTATGTAACATTGGTTCTGTTCAATTGTAATGCATTAAATTATTATGTAAGAAATATGATGTATATATTTATAATATTAAATATACAAATTGTTATATATGAATGTAACACTTTTTGTAACACTTTATACTGTCCTGTATTTTATATATATATATATATATATATATATATATTTTGATTTGATTAACTGCAAGTCAGTGTGATAAATAAAATGTAATTGAATGTACTACTTCTAACATGACAGTGTAAATGTCAAATGTAATGTTTTATAAAATGTATTTGATTGTTGTTCAATAAACACTATTATCTTTTTCATAAAAATGGCGTCTCTCATTTTTATTTACAATTCGAATAAAATGTTTCCTTTTTTAAAATATTGGCCATATACATATGCCCAATGAATCGATACGAATTAAAGTATAAAAATACTATAAAAGGGACCGTTATTGGTCATATAAAAGCATATCAAGCACCTCCTTTTATATCAAACAATAGCGATTGATATAAAAGTGATTCAATCACGTTCCTTTTATTCTACTTTTATTCTACTTTATTAAAAAGGCCTATAAAAGAGAAAATAATTGGACATATTAATATTTTGGCCTATGATACCTTTTATATCAAAATTATATCAAATTGATATAAAAGTGTATCAAACACAACCCTTTTATAACAATTTGATATCAAATTGTATAAAAGGGGCATGTTTGATACACTTTGATAGGGGCGTGGTACCTGTCAGATTTCTTTTTGACGAGTAATACAGCCCCGTTACTACTAATATTCAAAGTTTGGTTACCTTCACATATGGGAAAAAGATTACAGACCACACCCAGATTAAATGATGAGAATGAAATGACACATAGTACAAAAGAAGACAGACTTAGACAATTAGTCTTGTTTACAACTGGAGGAGACATGCCTACAGTTGATATTTTAGGGAGTTTACAAACATATATTCTTTTTTGGTAAAATTTGAACAGGCCTATCGAATGGTAATGGATCTCGGACCTCACGAAGAGCCAGCATCCATGATCAAATTTTTTGTAAAGAAGTTCAAGTATTTAGATCCTGCCTCAGTGCAATTGGCTAACACTCAGCCATCATTGCAAGAAGCAACAGTTTTTATTGACAAAATAAGGAGATCCATGAAACAAAACCAGGTCAAAGCTAAAATAGCTGTAGTTCATGAGAAAGAAGACAGTCAGCTGAAATCTAGAGCCACAGTAATCTCCAAGAGCAGGAATCACATTGAGCATAGAGGTAAAAATACTACACAAAGGAACAATATCCATTGTTATTTTTGTGGTATACCTGGACATTTGAAGTGGCAGTGCAGGAAATTTTTGAGAGCAGAATCAGAAATAGGTACACAAGGAACAGGTAAGCTTGGAAGGGAAAACGGACTCATGCCAAAATCATACACCACACCTTCCGCACTTGCAGTACAGTCTTTTGCACCTCCATCACAATCCGCTCATTCTGCCAACAGACAAACACAGTCACCATATGCACCATTAATCAGACAGATCAGAGAAATGACAGTGAAGGAAACAGAGTCAAGGGATAGAATTCCAAGGTCTTTTAAAAAGGACACTGGTCTTCTCCCATCTCCTTCATCTTTCTGACAATCACAGACTATTCCTGTACCACATCCATTGGAATTTGTGACTCGAGTTACATTGGATGATTGTGGAAGACCATTTATCAAAGTAAGTTTAGCAGGCCAGAATGCTGTATTCCTCATTAACACAGGAGCTCAGTTAAGTGTTACAAACCTTGATTTGAAGCTAAACCCAGATTCACCAGTTTGTACAATTGTCGGTTTCAGTGGAAAAGGTGGAACTAAAGCAACGTTAGTTCCCAATGTGATATTGGAAATACCTAGTTCTTTCAAAACAGAAATTGACATCTGGTATTGTCGTGATTCTGAAAATATACTTGGCACAGATTTTATGCAGAAATTCGGATGGGTAGTTGATCTAGGAAATCAAGTGATCTGGAAAGATTCCAATGGTTGTAAACCGGTAGTCATTGACTCTAATGATTATAGCCATGTTGGAAGTATTTGCTTGAATGATGTGGTGTCATCTGACCATTTGTGGCCTGACACTAATGATGACGAGGTATTGACAGAAATTGTACAGCAATTTCCTTCTCTTTGGGCTCAGTTCAGGAATGAGGTTGGAACAATGAAAAATGTGATTGTGAATGTGGAAGGACGAGATCCCCCGCCACAGCGTCAGTATAAATTGCCTCCAGAATCAATTGACTCTATGTCAAAGATCATACAGGAATTGTTAGATCAAGGTGTTATCCGAAAGGCTAATTCTGTAAGTAACAATCCTTTGTGGTGTGTTTTGAAATCTGATGGTTCTTATCGAATGATATTGGATTTACGGATGTTTAATAAGCATACCCCCAATGTCGCGCCAATTGTGGCAGATACTCATGACATGATGGCAAGGTTAAATGCAAAGGCCAAATACTTCTCTGTACTGGACATCAGTAATGGTTTTTTCAGTATACCTCTTGAAAAGAGTTGTCAGTATAAGTTTGCATTTACTTTCTTGGACGAGCAATATCTGTTTTGCAGGTTACCTCAAGGAGCACATTTGTCACCTAGTGTTTTTCATCAGGCATTGGCAAAGGTATTATCCAGATTTTCGAGGCCTGATTGCATTTTGCAATATGTGGATGATATCTTATTGTCCACTGAGGATAAAGAGACACATGTTTCTCTTCTGACAGAATTGTTTGAGTTGTTGCATGATGCAGGTTTGAAATTGAATACCAAAATGGTCAAATTGATGCAGACTGAGGTCAGATTTTTAGGAGTGCTGTTAAGTCCAGGAAAAAGGCAGCCACTGCAGGAAAGAATTGAGGCAATTGCTTCCCTACCAATTCCGACATCACACAAGGCATTGAGACATTTTTTAGGTCTTATGAATTATTCAAGGGATTTCATTGAGAATTTTGCAGACAAAGCCAGACCTTTATATGATCTTTTGAAAGGTGAAAACAGTGATTACTTTGGTCCTTGGGGTGATGAACAGCAAACCTCATTTGAACAATTGAAAATGAATTTACAAAATGCACCTGCTTTGTCCACAGTAGATCCTTCGGCTCCATTTGCTTTGCAAGTGCACACATCAGAGATATCTGTTTCTGCTGTGTTGCTGCAATTACAAGGAGAATAGTGGAGAATTTTGGGCTATTTTTCAAAGCTTCTCTCACCTGTTGAAAAAGGTTTTGAGACCTGTGCAAGACACTTGGTAAGTGTGTACTTTGCAGTCAAAGCAACCGAATATATTGTCGGGTTCAACAAAATCATTTTGCAAACTCCTCATTCTACCCTGAAACTTCTCTTTGAGAATAATATCCCAGGTGTGTCACATCAGAGATTTGCTCATTGGTTACTGTCATTGTCTCCCAAACAAATTGAGGTAGATTACAAGGCCAAATATGTTCTTCCTCAGCTGATGCAATATGAAGGACAAACTCATGATTGTTTACAGTCTTTTCAGGATCCAAGTCCATCACTTTTCAGACGGAAGGCAGAGGTAACAGACGAACCAATTTTTGTAGATGGTTCCAGATTCTATTCAGATGGACACTATTATTCAGGATATGCCATTTTTTATCCCAAAAGAGGACAGGTTGTGAAGCACAAATTACCGAGTCATTTTTCAGCTCAAAGGGCAGAGCTAGAAGCAGTAAAAATGGTACTACAGCTGAATGAAGCAGATGATCAGTGTCCCATTACAATCTACAGTGATAGCTCTTATGTTGTAAGATCACTGACAGATTACTTGTCAGTTTGGGAAAAAAGAGGCTATGTAGATTCATCTAATAAGACTCTTGTTCACAGTGACACACTGAAGACAATTTTCAGGATAGCATCAAAAAACCCTAATGGTTTTGCTATTGTCAAAGTTCCGGCCCATAAAAAATATGATGATGAATTATCTGTTGGAAATGCAACCGCAGATATGCTAGCCAAAGAGGCAGCCCTGACAGGAGAAGAGGTGTTTGAACCTGAACCTCTCAAGGTTTCAGCAGTTCAAAGAACAGACACGCATATCCCTTCTTTTGCGGAAGAACAAGAAAAAGACTCATCTCTTGTTGCTTCCCGGGTTGATCCAAAACCTCCCTTTGTTTGTGAAAACGGGGTTTTGTGTCATGACTTAAACGGGGAGTTGCGTCCTGTTGTCCCAAGACATCTACAGGTTGAGTTCACGAAATAGAATCATGAAAATTTGGGTCATTTGGGCCAACAAAAATTGTTAGGCATTCTCAGAGAGAAATTTTACTGGGAAAAGATGGAAGAGACAGTGCAAAGTGTTGTTCAATCATGTCTCATTTGTGCCCAAATTAATCCAAGACCAAAAGGACAGAAACCGCCATTACTCCGAATCGCACCTGCAGATGGTCCATGGTCTACGTTACAAATCGACTACATTGGACCGTTACCATCAGGTAAAAATGGTCTCAGGTATGCATTGGTTGTGGTAGATGTTTTTTCTAAGTGGGTTGAAATTTTACCTGTCAGGAAAGATGATGCTTTGTCTACAGCTAGAGCATTAGTTAATCATGTCTTTTGTACTTGGGGGATCCCAAGAATGATCACTTCTGATCGAGGAAGTCACTTTACAGGAAAAATCATGCAAGCCGTTTGTGCTATTCTAGGGGTACGGCAGCAGTTTCATGTACCCTACCATCCACAGTCTGCTGGTATTGTGGAAAGGATGAATATAACAATAAAATCCAGAATTGCCAAGATGTTATTGGACAAAGGAAATACTTGGGTTGATGCAGTACCTTTTGTACTGTTGAGTGTAAGATGAACAACTTCTGCCACAACTCAGTTTACTCTTTTTGAACTGATGACAGGAAGAAAAATGCCATTGATTTTTCCTCATGAACCATTTTTGTCTACACCACAAAAAGATGCTGTTGCAAGGTCCAAATGGTTGCAATTGTTGCAGGAAAATTTGAAAACGATGCTTCCACATGCTGCGTCAAGAATGCAGAGAATGGAGCCACCATATGTATCCAAATTCAAGAAAGGGGCTCTAGTGATGATTAAAACTGTCAGGAAGAATGGACCTTGGGAAAGTAATTGGGAAGGTCCCTTTGAAATCATCGAAACCATGGGTCAAGTGATGATTCTTGTGCAACGAGCATCTAAGGTGGTTAAAAATACCTGCAGACAACAAAAATTGTGGGTACATGTTGATCAATGCAAACTGTATATTGCAAAATAATGATACTGCATTTCTTTTAGGAAGAAATGGATTCCAATAAGAACTGGAATACGAAACTCCACATCCTTGATGGAAGGGATTCAACACCAATCCTTCAGGAGAAAAATAAATTTCCCAGGAAAAGCTACTATCTGATGGGAATCACATTTCTGCTGTTTTGTACTGTTTCAACTGTGATCTACGCTGAAGATATTTTACACCATGGAACAAATACTAGTGAAGTGAATGAACTTTTCAAAGGAACTTTACATCCAAGGAAACCAAGAGGAACGAATCTACAAAACTTAATAGATGAGGACATACCGGATGATTATAAAGTCATTTATCATTCATGTTTCCATAATCATACTTCTTGTCATGCCAGAATTGAGAATGTACACACGATACATGACTTGGTGACACCAGTAAGCACAAACAAAACTTGTTTCCAAGTCATGTCAGGAAAAGAAGCAGTTTCTGCATTCTTCTCATCTTGTGTACATGCCAAAAATCTGACAGTAGGTTTATATTGTATTGAGGGAAATGTTAAAACTCTCACAAAGAAGGAAGGAAGTATTAATATTACGTCAATAGGCTCAAGACTTCTGAAAACCCTTCCAATCCAGTTCAATTTGTCACAAGTCAATAAATTCCCTTGGGATTTATGGACAAATGAGATAAAGAAAGACAAGGGTTTATTAAATCTGTTGACAAAACAATTAAAAGAAGCTGAAATTGTATTTAGACATGAACAAGGTAATCTAAATGATATTGAACATGAATGGACGAGTATGTCAGGCTCATCTTGGTGGAAGAATTTAGGAAAATCTGTAACTAGTTGGTCACAGTCTTCAGCGAAAATGGCAGCAGTAAATGTATTATCTAATCCGATTGTTATTTTATTTATCAAAGTTTTGCTGTGTATAATATATCAAATAGTTATTATGTGTAAAATTAGGAGAATTTATAAGAATATAAAGATAGAAATGAAAAAGGAAGATGATATTTTAAGAGAGATGTTAAAACGGAAAAATATAACTCTCTGATCTAATTTTTGTTTTTACAATAGGTTTGAAAATTCAGAGGACATTCAGGGCAGATGTTGATACAAGGTTTTCAGAATAAAGAATGAATGTGATACGAATGGTGAGAGAATGAGTTAGGATTGATTATGATATTTCACAAATCATAATCAGGGGGGACTGTAAAATATCAGTATTTCTATAATAAAAAAATATATAGATTAATTCTCTCATACAGAGTCTAGTCCAGCTAACAGGCTCTGCTTAGTTTAGAGAGTGACTGAGTTATTCTGAGTTCCTTGGATCATACAGCTGTACCTCACTTGTCAAAACGTATAGGTCACTTGTCAGAACTGTCAATATGTGACTATTCTGAGATGATGAATGAATCTCCATAGGTTTAAGTTTCCTAGGCTAAGGTAATACATAGCTAATTATATGCATATTGAAAAATAGCTGTATGCTTATTCTGTAAGATATTAGAGTTCTACTAATATGGAAGAAGCTATAAACATAGTGGCAAATCACCCTATGTGGAAACAGAAATTTACAAGTCTAGGGGGCTAAATAGTATATAAGCCAACCTAACTCTTGTTCAGGGAGATCTCATATCCCTTGAGATTCTCGCCACACACACGGAACAGCTGCTCAAGACTATATGTAAGAACAATGCTTGTTTTTCCCTTCAAATAATTATTGCAGGTTATGAACTTACTTTTTCTCGTTTTTGTAATCATTTTTTGAATGAACAATTAAACAAGATTTATTTTATCCTCAATTCAACATTGCTTTTACTTTTTAATTCTCAACCATGCACTTACTTAAAAGTAAGTAAGGAAGAGATATATTTTTCTTCAGTTAGAGTGAGAGTTGAGATGGAGAAATAGCAGGAGTTGGAGGTCCGGAGGGTACGAGAAGCATGAACTGTTCAGAGGCAAGAGAAATTCAACCATAAACTTGCAGTAGACATTCCCGGAATGTCCGGGGCCTATTGTCTAACTGAGGCACTAAGAAGCATGCCTCCATATCTCCCTAGGAGATGAAGTTGGACGGCGAATCACATAAGGTAGTTGGGATGGGACTCTTGGAAGCTGCAGAGTCGGACGGAGTATCCCAGGGCCAAGCGAATGACAGACATCAGAATGTGCTGTGCTATGGACTTTGAAAACGGAAATGTTTGTGCCCAATAATGCCTGTCTCATTATGATAAAAATGAACAGTTAAGTCCTGTGACCAAAACATGAGTGCTACGCACCACATGTATAGCACAGGGTAATCAGAACACTGTTTGTGGGGTGACAGGGTGTGGGAACAACAGCAGCTCCTCCCTGTGCACCTTACAACTTGGCACAATCAGCAGGATCAAGAGTCCTCGTGTACAGAAAGTGGAGGAACCCCTTAAAAATCTAAGATAGCAATGGTCGAGAAACCCTAAGATGGTGGACAAAAGCAAGAAAACCAGAGGGTGCTCCTCCTGTCATTGTTGCCTGTGGAGCAAAATGGCGTGAAAGTCCATCCGGCCCAAGAGGTGGTCTGTCTGGAGAAGACCTCCCATCGTGACCACTGCTTGCCTCAGATGCGCTTGATGGAAGAAAAAACCACGACTATTGTTTAGAGTGACTGGACAACTGGCAGGGGCTCAAAACAAGCAGGTGAGCATGATGAAGCCCTACCCCAGAAGAAGCGGAGCAACAGAAGAGTATGACTCAAGTAGAGCGATCCATCGCCATTTTTGGTGAGAGAGAGGCAAAGTTAACAGGCAGAGATGGAGCATCACGGATTTCCTCTAAAGAGAGACAGCTGATACAATGGCCTATCACAACGTGGGGAACCCAGAAATTTTGAGTGGAAGCGGTAGCTGGCGCAGCAGTAGGAGGAGATACGGCCTGGAGGACTGAAGAAGCTGGAGGTCCTACCAGAGGTTCTGAGTAAGAAGCATGACCTGAAGGCAGAAGTGGCCGTGTTAGTGTGGCTGAAGCCTTGCGGTAGGGTGGAACGTGTGAAATCACTGATGGTGACATGGCCCCCAAAGAGGTACCAGTCCAGGAGACCGTGCAACCGTAAGTGACAGCCATCCCTTAAGCAGGGGCCAACATCACTAGACCCTAAAGTCTAGTTACCAAGCAGGTGGCAACAGAGACTAGGACAGAATCTGTTCTCAAGCCCACTGCTCTCTGGGTCAGGAAAGTAGAGTAGAGTAGTCTTCATCCAGTGACTCATCAGGCACCATTTCCCAGGGCCTTGGAGCAGCCACTTACTTTGGACGCAGTGGAGATTTCAATGAGACCTTGTTTTAAATGTGTTGGCGTTTAGAAAAGTTAAACTGTTCGCAAAATTGCAGTTGTGCTAGTTGCACCATGTAACAAGGAACTGTTCAGAGTTCCTGAGGGCAGGAAGCCCTGAAGATAAAAACCGGAAACATCTCTGGTACTGACTAGCATGGCCAAAACTAAAAGCAGTGAGTTGTTTTCCCCATCCCAGTTCTTTTGCATGCGTTTGCGCACCCCCCTGCTAGATTGTGAGACTGAAAAGACTTAAAAGACCGAGAAACCCTTGTGGCCCCTAACGACTATGTGCAAATACCCTATGGACTCTGTTCTATTACCCCAATGAACTTTGCTGGTGTGTATCCTTGATCTTTTCCCCAAGGACTGATGCGCAGCATACCTCTCTTTTAAAGGGATCATACTCTGTCAACAGGAGGGAGTGGGAAACTGAACAGGACGATATTGTAGAAGAGTGCATCTTCTGAGAATCCCCACCGGAACATAAGAGAACTTCACTGAGCAAGTTACCTTGAGTAAACAGTATTTACATCATATGGGTAAACATGAGATAGGAATTCAGTAGCACACAGTCCATGCTGCTGCCATAACACACTCAAAGCGAAAGTAAAAGAACAACAACAATAGAGAACTTCCCTCCCCACAATACAGCAAACATATAACTTCACACTATTGCCATCTGCTGTCAGGCTAGTATAAAGCTCTCTCTTCACTTATAATAAGTTCTGATCTGTTGCATATGTCAACACCCTTTCTCAACAGTAAGGACTTATTCAATCAAATCCAACTTTTTTATTAGTCTCTGATGTTTATCAGCATTCAACGCCTTCGTGAAGATGTCTGCTGTCATTTCTTCAGTAGGACAATATTCTAACTCCAAGACTCCTTGTTCCTGATGATCTCTCAAGAAATGATACTTCACATAAATATGCTTGGTTCTTGGATTGACTCTTTCCATCTGAGCAAGAACAAGACATTCTTGATTGTCCTCTTTCAATTTTGTCGGTTCCAACTGTGGTTGTCCTAAGTCTGTCAACAATCGTCTTAACCACAGGGCTTCTTGACTTACATGTGCTGTGGCAACATACTCTGCTTCTGTTGAAGACGTGTCACAATTGACTGTTTCTTTTGCTTCTATCCATTTATTAGCTTCTTCTTTAGGGAGTTTAGATATGTCTTCCCAAGAGGTGGGTTCATAAATTTTACTTGTGCTTGTCTTGTATGAGAGACATTTTGGTGGTTTACTTTTGTTTTCTCTCATTGAATGTCTTTTTGTAGTTGTATTTCTTCATTTTCACTATTCTGTTCTTGATCAATTTCAACTACTTTCTCATCAAATACCTCTTCAGCTATGTCACTGCTGTTTTTCTCATTTTTTGTGTCAATTGAAATCAATATGATGCATATGGCTACTGAGACTGTCTTGATTTGTTCTACATGACAGTGTGTATAAGCTTATATTTGACCTGCATTCCCAGGGTATGTCTATATTACATTGAATGATTTTATGTATGGTTACGCTGTATGATTATGCTTTTTTGTTATGCTAATTAAAGAGGATCTAACTATTTAATTTGAGTATCATATCTTCATTGAGGCCTTTAGTATTTATTTGTGAGTATCTATGCACTTGCATTAGTTACCAACAGCACTTTAGCTGTGCTCAGTATATGCTATGCTATATCTTGCAAGTATCCAAGTGATTAGTACACACAAATATGTTAAGATCATTCTTGCTTCAACTATCCCTTGTTCATTTTGCCCTCTATGAAAGAAAAAAATTCTTCTTGTGCATACAACATTGTGTTTTGATTTAGCTTACAGCACAACTGTTACATGTCCAGAGTGATTTGGTGATTTATTTGGATACTAAGAATTATCTATATATAAATATCAGGTGTGCTCATGTCCAGGGGTTCAACCCCTTAAAGGGAATCTGTCACCTCATTTTTGGCCTATAAGCTGCGGCCACCGCCATCAGGGGCTTATCTACAGCATTCTGTAATGCTGTAGATAAGCCCCTGATGTAACCTGAAAGAGATGAAAAGCAAGTTAGATTATACTCACCTGGGGTCTGGTCCGATGGGTGTCGCGGTCCGGTCTGGCGCCTCCCATCTTCTAGCGATGACGTCCACCTCCTTACTTCTGTTGCGGCTTCTGCGCAGGCGTACTTACTCTGCCCTGTTGAGTGCAGAGTAAAGTACTGCAGTGCGCAGGCACCGGACTTCTCTGACCTTTCCTGGCGCCTGCGCACTGCAGTACTCTGCCCTGCCCTCAATAGGGCAGAGTAAGTACGCCTGCACAGGAGTTGCGGCAGAATTGAGGATGACGTCATCGCTAGAAGATGGGAGGCTCCGGACCGGACCGCGTCACCCATCGGACCGGACCCCGGGGTGAGTATAATCTAACTTGTCTTTCTTATATTTCAGGTTACATCGGGGGCTGATCTACAGCATTATAGAATGCCTGGGGCCCCTTCAATGGGGTATTTGTCAATTGTTTTTAAATGGTTTTAACTTGGTGTTTTGGACTCAAATAAAATTTGTATTTTTACATATTTTGTGGGTGGTCCCTGGACTATAGTATGCCACTTTTCCTCTTTAGCTTGAATTCCATATTAACATACCCCAGGTAGATCCCCTTTTTTCATGTTGTTGATGGTGCCCTTCACCCCTCCTTATTCTCCAATATACGTAATAGGCAGCAGCAGCAGACAGTAATGGAATGGACCCTCTTGATGTCTGCAATGATATTTATATACCCACATACAGTGCCTGCATGCCTTGCACGGATATGTATATAGCCATATACACTCCCCTGCCTACCTAGCACTGCAATCTATATACTCCGTAATTAGTCCTTAGAAGGGACTGTTGGTTTAGCTGGATTTTGTGTATTCAATGATGGTATACCCACAGTAACTTATAAACCCCCAAATCTGACCGTATCTCAGCAGCAGCTCTCCCTACACTTTCTGATTCTGGACGTGACTGTGACGAGCAGGGCAGCAGCAGGCCTCTTATAGACCTGATGACGCTGTTCGGCCAGCCAATCACTGTAATACTACAACAAAGATGGCTGCGGCATTACAGTGTGTGGCAGACAATCCCTGCATGTTGATTGGTGCTCTAAAGAGTGCCAAACTTGCAGGGCAAAGACCAAGCTCCCACCGAATAATCCCGGAAATGCTCGGCGCTTGCCGAGCACTGCTGGTACAGCGATACTCGAGCGATTAACGAGCATTACCAAGCCTGCTCGCTCATCACTATATACAATACATAAAAAGTCATATCTGTAAAGTTCTTCACCCATTTTGGTATGATGCCCTTTGGAAATTTTGATGCAATCAGTGACTTATCCAAAGCTGCAAAAGTAGGGTCTACAAGGTACTGACTTTCAAGGGGTGAATAGTTATACGAACTGAAGTTTGGAGTTATTTTGTCTGATTTGTGGTTTGGTTCACAATAAGAAAAATGTTCACAGCTGTAGGCATATTATTTACAAGAGCTGATGCAAACCCTCAAAAATAGGGAAAATCCAGATTGTGAGTTAACAAAACACCAAAAAATGCCAAGAGGGTGAATTTTTTCCCTATAGCCAGTAAATGTTTTATTAAACATTTGGTTTTGTAAAAAATGACATGGGGTCCCCCTATATTAGTTAACCACACAGGGTAAAGCAGATTACTGAGGGCTGGTATTTTAGGATGGTAAGGATCCAATATCAATGAACTTACCAGCTTGATAACACCAGGCCGCAGATGCCTGCTTACTTTGGATGGGTAGCAAAAATAGGGGAATCCTACAAAAAAAAATTGATGTGGGGTCCCCCTATTTTTATTAACCAGCCAAGTGAAAAGCTGGCAGTTGCTGCAGTTGTATTATCACAATCACAAGACGCCCCCATTAGTAACTCCATAGTCATATCGTATAATAAATACACACACACATCTTATAGATGCCTCTCCTTTATTAACCTCTGGGCTTGATGCCACGGGACCAAGACATCAACCCCCCAGCTATCATCTCACTTGCCACTGTACCAGGGCAAGTGGAAAGAGCCGGGTAAAGTGCCATAATTGGCGCATCTTTATGGACGTGCCAATTGTGGGGCTACTATTTTTAAGCTGAGGAGGGCCAATATCTATGGGCCTGGCCAGCCTTATAATACAAAGCCACAGCTCTCTGCTTTTACCTTGGCTGGCTAACATTTTTTTTTGTGGGATCCCCCTATTTTTTTTACCCTGGTATTATCAGGCTGGTAAGGTTCATGGATATTGGATACCTAATGGCATAAAATACCAGCCCAGGGTAATCTGCTTACCCTGGGTGGTTAACAAAAATAGAGGACCCCACGTCATTTTTGTTTAAATTATTTATTAAAAAAAGGCTTGAGAAGGAGAGGACATTACATTCTACTGACCGCTCTCTCTCTCTGCTTTCTTCAACTTCTTGTCTAATCTAATTCCTGATGTGTCACAAGACTCACATTTAAATGAATATACATGACTATGAAGGCATTTTAAAATGTATATGTCATGAACTGGGGGTGTAAGGTTTCCCCCAGTTGTCAGGGATTTATTATATCCCACCAATTGTCACAAATTTACTATTTATTAGCAGTCGTGGGCCTAACCACAACTTTTGTTTCCTCCTTCAGTTCCGGTTTTGGAACTTGCAGCTCTCTGGTGCCCCCATTACCCTCAGGTCAGTCAGGGAACTACCCTATACAGAAGAAGAAATGCCAAAAGTAAAAATAGTATTTTATAAGAAAAAATGGATACCAATACCAAGCTAAAAATCCAATAAAAATATCCAAAAAACAGAATCCGTATATAATAACAATGATTTTATTAAAAATAACCCATAAGGACACAAAATCTCAATTCACGGAATAAAAACAATATTTTATTGATAATAATTAAAATCAGCAACAACTGTGTATGCGGGAGCAAGACAAAGCCAGATGGACACAAATGACTGCCTAAAAATCAATACAGCGGGGTAAACTGCATAAAGAAATAAAAAAATAAAATATCCATAAAAATCAAAAAAATAAATATATGACTAATAAGTGTAAAATACAACAGTGGATAATTAGTAATTAATAAAAATAAAATAATCAATTGGTGACAATCCACACAATATATACTATAATGTCATATAAATCAATTCATAACTAATGTTATAAAGTGCAACAGCATATAATTTATAATAAATTATCATAGGTATATATAGTTAATTTCATAGATAAAGTGCACAATATGATCACTACACAGCCATCAACACTGTGATCATTAATTTAAAATGTGAGATCATCCATTATGCAGACCCCATAATGATGGTACAGTTGTGGCCAAAAGTATTGACACCCCTGCAATTCTGTCAGATAATACTCAGTTTCTTCCTGAAAATGATTGCAAACACAAATTCTTTGGTATTATTATCTTCATTTAATTTGTCTTAAATGAAAAAACACAAATCACTATATAACACCGTTGTATTAATGTAATAATGTGTGTTTTTAATTATTTCGTTATCCTGGTCAGATAACTTTGTTAGCGCAGGTACTGTTCACACTGATGCTTTTTTTCTCTACTTGTTTCGGAAGCTATAGAGTTAACACTGAAGGATGTTATCTACACCTGTTACTACTTCTTGATTATGAGGTTAAGAAATGTTTTTTCTACTTAAGAATGTTGGAGTATTCCGGAAGCAGTTTGAGACCGTGAAGAAGGCGGCAGCTGTTACCGCCGAAAAGCGTAGTCTGCTCAGCATTATGTCTGCATCTTGTTACTGAACTCTGGATTTTTTAAATTATCTGCAATAAAAATTCTTGGATTTTATTATACCACCTGAAGTTTCCGCTTGCTGGACTTTTCTGCCTTGATTTCTACATTGTTGGACTTATTCCCAGTCTTGGTCCATGCAACACAGAGGAAACAGGTATTTACCATCCAGAGCTCGGAGGTTAGCTGGTCTATGTGTTGTTTTGCTATATATACAGTTGTGGCCAAAAGTATTGACACCCCTGCAATTTTGTCAGATAATACTCAGTTTCTTCCTGAAAATGATTGCAAACACAAATTCTTTGGTATTATCTTCATTTAATTTATCTTAAATGAAAAAACACAAAAAGAATTGTCCTAAAGCCAAATTGGATATAATTCCACACCAAACATAAAAAAGAGGGTGGACAAAAGTATTGGCACTGTTCGAAAAATCATGTGATGCTTCTCTAATTTGTGTAATTAACAGCACCTGTAACTTACCTGTGGCACCTAACAGGTGTTGGCAATAACTAAATCACACTTGCAGCCAGTTGACATGGATTAAAGTTGACTCAAACTCTGTCCTTGTGTGTACCACATTGAGCATGGAGAAAAGAAAGACCAAACAACTGTCTGAGGACTTGAGAAACCAAATTGTGAGGAAGCATGAGCAATCTCAAGGCTACAAGTCCATCTCCAAATACCAGAATGTTCCTGTGTCTACCGTGCGCAGTGTCATCAAGAAGTTTAAAGTCCATGGCACTGTGGCTAACCTCCCTAGATGTGGACGGAAAAGAAAAATTGACAAGAGATTTCAATGCAAGATTGTGCGGATGTTGAATAAAGAACCTCGACTAACATCCAAACAAGTTCAAGCTGCCCTGCAGTCTGAGGGTACAACGGTGTCAACCCGTACTATCCGTCGGCGTCTGAATGAAAAGGGACTGTATGGTAGGAGACCCAGGAAGACCCCACTTCTTACCCCGAGACATAAAAAAGCCAGGCTGGAGTTTGCCAAAACTTACCTGAAAAAGCCTAAAACGTTTTGGAAGAATGTTCTCTGGTCAGATGAGACAAAAGTAGAGCTTTTTGGGCAAAGGCATCAACATAGAGTTTACAGGAGAAAAAAAGAGGCATTCAAAGAAAAAAACACAGTCCCTACAGTCAAACATGGCAGAGGTTCCCTGATGTTTTGGGGTTCCTTTGCTGCCTCTGGCACTGTACTGCTTGACCGTGTGCATGGCATTAGGAAGTCTGAAGACTACCAACAAATTTTGCAGCATAATGTAGGGCCCAGTGTGAGAAAGCTAGGTCTCCCTCAGAGGTCATGGGTCTTCCAGGACAATGACCCAAAACACACTTCAAAAAGCACTACAAAATGGTTTGAGAGAAAGCACTGGAGACTTCTAAGGTGGCCAGCAATGAGTCCAGACCTGAATCCCATAGAACACCTGTGGAGAGATCTAAAAATGGCAGTTTGGAGAAGGCGCCCTTTAAATATCAGGGACCTGGAGCAGTTTGCCAAAGAAGAATGGTCTAAAATTCCAGCAAAGCATTGTAAGAAACTCATTGATGGTTACCGGAAGCGGTTGGTCGCAGTTATTTTAGCTAAAGGTTGTGCAGCCAAGTATTAGGCTGAGGGTGTCAATACTTTTGTCTGGCCCATTTTTGGAGTTTTGTGTGAAATGATCAATGTTTTGCTTTTTGCTTCATTCTCTTTTGTGTTTTTTCATTTAAGATAAATTAAATGAAGATAATACCAAAGAATTTGTGTTTGCAATCATTTTCAGGAAGAAACTGAGTATTATCTGACAGAATTGCAGGGGTGTCAATACTTTTGGCCACAACTGTAAATGGTATAATAGCCCAAGATAGGAAAGAAAGGTATGTTACCGACCAGAGCTGGCACGGTTCTGCCCCTGCACATACCACTCCAACGCGCGTTTCGCTTGGTGAATTCCTAATTAGGCATCCTAGCCTTATACTTCACACTGGGTGATCTCGCTGGGTGGGCGGAGTTATTGAATGCACTCCCCTTTTGAAGGTTACTAAAAACTTATGAGAGCCATAACTCTGGCTGCGAAGCTCACAGTGTATTGACAGAAGTATCATACAGCTCTGGCAAAAATTAAGAGACCACTGCACAGTTTACAAAAATAAGCTTCTCTACATGTCTGACAGCCATTCCATTCCAGTGTCAGTTGAATTCTAACCAGAGGAAACCTCATTCTACTTAATGTGCTTCTGATCAGGTGATCACCTGAACCAAATTTTATTTAATGAAGAAAAGTATAAAAAACCCTGCTGTGGTGTTCACAATCCTCATACAATAGGACAAGCTGGATGGCAAAACAATTGCTAGTAATATCCCAAAAGTAACAGGAATGAAAAAATAACTTCTAGCCATGCCAAAGGAGTTGAAAAGAAAAGCCTTGAGTGAGGAAAAGAAGAGCTCAATTCTGGTTTTACTAGCAGAGGGATACAGTGAGCGTCATATTGCCTCTATCCTTAAAATTTCAAAGATGGCAGTCTATTACAACAAGGTCAAGCAGCAGACATCGGGGACAACAAAGTTACAGACCGACAGAGGGCAAAAACGACTCTCCACTGATTGGGATGACAGTCATCTTCTTTGAATATCAATCAGCAACCACAGAACGACATCAAGTGACCTATAAAATCAATGGCAAATGGCATCTGGGGCGAAGTGCACGGCAAGAACTGTTTGTAACAGGCTCCTAGAAGAAGGGCTCGTCATGTAAAGCTAGAAAAAAGCCTTTCCTCAATGAGAAGCAAAGGAGAGCCAGGCTGAAGTTTGCCAAACACCATAAGGATTGGACCATAGAACTGGAGTAAGGTTATATTCTCTGATGAGTCTAATTTTCAGCTTTGTCCAACACCTGGTGGTGTAATGGTTAAACGGAGTCCTGGAGAGGCATACAAGGCACAGTGTCTTGCACTTACTGTGAAATTTGGTGGAGGATCGGTGATGATCTGGGGATGCTTCAGCAAGGCTGGAATTGGACAGGTTAACCTATTCGAATGACGTATGAATCATGCCACATACAAGGTTATCCTGGAAAAACAGTTGATTCCTTCTGCTCAGGCAATGTTCCCCAACAATGAGGACTAGTTTTTCCAGCAGGACAATGCGCCATGCCACACAGCTAGGTCAATCAGTGTGTGGATGAAGGACCACCTCATCAAATCAGTCATGGCCAGTGCAATCTCCAGACCTGAACCCTATTGAAAACCTCTGGAATGTAATCAGGAGGATGATGCATAGTCAAAAGCCATCAAACAAAGAAAAACTGCTTACATTTTTGTACCAGGAGTGGCATAAGGTCACCTAAAAGCAGTGTGAAAGACTGGTGGAAAGCAGCCAAGACGCATGAAAGCTGTGATTAAAAATCATGGTTATTCCACCAAATATTGATTTCTGAACTCTTCCTGAGATAAAACATTAGTATTGTTGTTTCTAAATGATTATGAACTTGTTTTCTTAGCATTATTTGAGGTCTGCAAGCACTGATTTTTTTTTGTTATTTTAACCATTTCTCATTTTCTGAAAATAAATACAAAATTTAGTGCTTGGAAATTCGGAGACATGTTATCAGTAGTTTAAAGAATAAAAGAGCAATTTACATTTTACTAAAAAATATACCTACAAAGAGAAAAATGAGACAAACTGAAAATTTTGCAGTGGTCTCATAATTTTTGCCAGAGCTGTATGTTTTTTTTTACCAAATTATCTTTCATTTAAGTCCAAACAGGCCGTGTCTGTCTGGGACAGTGGGATTCTGGTGGTCGCAGAAGTCGCCAAACATTGTGGTGAATAGCTTTAATGCTGTAGATCCCAAAAATATGTTTTCTGCCTCTATGCCTAATCTGCGTTATTATATTCTAGTTTGATTAGACAAGAGAACATGTGCTACAGGCAGACCAGATTTACCTGGTTAGGGCAATAAATGTACCCTGCTGCTAGAGAAGGGAGGGGTGAGTGGACATTACAACAGGGAGAGGAGGGGGGAAGACTGGGGTAGAAATACACAGTGCAGCTGTGTGCCTGGAGAAACGAAAGGGGCAAAGGGCAGCATGTCCTCTTACAAACCCAGGAGATGCAGCAGAAAGCACGGTATGTGTAATCGAAATCATGAAAAATGAGTCTTTTCCTGACAGCATATGTTTATGATATGCGGATTTACCACATCTAATGACGGTGTATGGACATCTTACGCAGAGGAGACTGAGTGTCCCCACTACATAAATTGACAGACTGTGGCTCATAAACCTGCACTACGGGTGAATTTACGCAGTATCAAAAAGAACAGTCGGCATAGGATTTCTGTAAATCCCATCCACTGTGCTTGTAATGTAGAATGCAGTGCAAATGCGAGTTTTGGGGGGCCGCCCTACCTTGGAAGGTTTGTTGTTGTACCACTACAGGATTCATTCAGTTTTTCCCATACGAGTGCTATCTGTGATTCTCATGGGTAGCATTCGTAGCTATTATAGTTTGCGTGGTAGTTCACATGCCCAATTTTTTTCCTTGGACTGAATGATCCACACAAAAGCACAAAGACTTTTCAGACAACAGTCAGAATTTCAGAATAAACTCACCAATGCAAGCTTAGGGAATTGTGAAAAAAATTGGTCAGCACTTGGATGCCATGCATGCTCTGTCTGTTTTTCACAAATTACATTACATTTCAATTTTTTTGTGACAAGAAATTGCTGCCCTTAGAAAGACCATAGGAGGTCCAACATACTAATAAATGGGTGTCTCTAATAAAGTGCCCAATCAGTTTACAGATGCTTTATTTCCATTGTTTGCTTTTTGATAACTGATGTTTATTGGTAATTGATTACATTTATTAGTCATCATTTAGTGCTTTAAATTATTTTACATTTCTCTTCTATAACGACATGTGAATTTACATTGTACACTCGTACAATTTGCCGAGTAAATTATTTAGAAAACGTGTCTACCTACCAGTCTGATTTTTCTGAGTAAAAAATAAACATGTAAGAAAATATTCCCCACATTCTGAAAATGAAAATTACTTCTCCCCTGTATGACTTCTGCAATGTGTAACTAGATCTGATGTGTGTTTCGGATCAGAAAAATGGCTACTCCCCTGTGTGATTTCTCAGATGTCTAGTAAGAGTTTTTTTCTGTTGAAAACGTTTTCCAGACTGAACATGAAAATGGTTTCTCCCCTGTGTGAATTGTCTTATGTTTAGCAAAATCAGACTTTGAAGAGCAGCATTTCCCACATTCTAAACATGAAAATGGCTTCTCCCCTGTGTGAATTTTCAGATGTGTAGCAAGATTTGTTTTCCGATTAAAGCATTTTCCACATTCTGAACATATAAATGGTTTCTCTCCTGTGTGACATCTGTGATGTCTAACAAGATGTGATTTATCTGTAAAACATTTCCCACATTCTAAACATGAAAATGGCTTCTCCCCTGTGTGACATCTGTGATGTCTAAGAAGTTGTGATTTCTCCGTGAAACTTTTCCCACATTCTAAACAAGAAAATGGCTTCTCTCCTGTGTGATATCTTTGATGTATAACAAGATTTGATTTCCCTGTAAAACATTTCCCACATTCTGAACATGAAAATGGTTTCTCCCCTTTGTGAATTCTCTGGTGTCTAACAAAATGTGATTTTTGTGTAAAACATTTACCACACTCTGTACATGAAAATGGCTTCTCCCCTGTATGAATTCTCTGATGGTTGGTAAGATCATATTTCGTTAAACAATTTTTCCCACATTCTGAACATGAAAATGGCTTCTCCCCTGTGTGAATTCTCTGATGTTTAGTAAGATCAGATTTCGTTATACAACATTTCCCACATTCTGAGCATGAAAATGGTTTCTCCCCGGTGTGTATTTTCTGATGCTGAGCAAGAGCTGACTGGTCTGAAAAACTTTTTACACATTCTGAGCATGAAAATGGCTTCTCCCCTGTGTGAATTCTCTGATGTTTAGTAAGATCAAATTTCGTTATACAGCATTTCCCACATTCTGAGCATGAAAATGGCTTCTCCCTTGTGTGAATTTTCTGATGCTGAGCAAGATATGATTTGTTTGAAAAACTTTTTTCACATTTTGAGCATGAAAATGGCATCTCCCCTGTGTGAATTTTCAGATGTGTAGCAAGATTTGTTTTCCGATTAAAACATTTCCCACATTCTGAACATGAAAATGGCTTCTCCCCTGTGTGAATTTTCTGATGCTGAACAAAAGATGATTTGTCCGAAAAACTTTTTTCACATTCTGAGCATGAAAATGGCTTCTCCCCTGTGTGAATTCTCTGATGTTTAGTAAGATCAGATTTTGATGAACAACATTTTCCACATTCCAAACATGAAAATTGCTTCTTTCTTATATGTCCTCTTGGATGCTCACCATCTCTTTTGCTATATTTATTTTTCTTAAGGATGAGAGGTATGTCTGGTGTAATGGAATGCTTTTCAAAAGTATCAGGTGTGATACTAGGATCATTTGCATTAAAATCTGAAAATGTCAGGTATTTCCCTGAGATCACGGTCCAGTTATCTGCCAAAAAAAAAAAAATGTATATTTACTTTTCAAGACATTGAATCATTGCTAAAAATTGATCTTGAGTTGCTCTGGAACTGATTCCTACTTTATCCAATGCTTAGACGTCCAGCTGCCTCACTTTTCTGAATGACCTATATTATTTTTAACTTTCTAAACTGTAAAATGCTAGTCAGCGACTAATTCCTGCTTTCTAGGGAGTCCCTGCATGTCTAGCTACCAGGTATTTCTTGAATCCACTGCCTGTTTCGGCCATCACTGGCTTTCCACAGTTAGCACAACCTTGATGGTAAGCATGATCATGACAAAACAACTGACCAATACGATTGATGGGCTTGTTGGCTTTCAAATAAAATATGTCCATCGCTGCAGTTGACTTTAGAAAAAAGTATCTGCGGTGAACGCACCTTCCTGGGGTCCACTGGTGAGTCTGTGACACTGCAGAACTGACATTACATTGACAGCGTGGCAACTAGTCAGCTTACTGATTAGTTGCTTTGCTGTTGACATGATGTCAGTCTGGCAGGCAATGCTAAACCTTGGGAGCAGTGGCGAAGACGTGCCACAATATGTCACACTTACCACACTCCTCATTATTGAAATTGTAACATCAAGAATGAAAAGTTGTGAAGTTATGGAAAAAACAGGATGGAAAAACATGTTAGTAATTTTGAAATGATGAAGAATGGAAACAAAATTTTAAAAACATCTCTATCTTCAGTATTGAGTATGAGTGGCTTGTGTAAAAATGCGCTTACATGCTTTGGTTGCTATCAATGAGGTTATTAATGATCGTATGAGGAATGTTCTGCCGCACTGAATGCACATGGGCAAGAAAATCCTCAAGATCTACTGCTGGCAGCTCAATTTGCAATTGCCAACCAATGATGTCTCAGAAATGCTCAATGGCAGAGAAGTCAGGAGACGCTGCAGAACATGAGAGCACGTTTAGACCACGCTGGCAGCTCACAGTACCACAAGCAATATGGAGCCTGGGGTTGTGTGGGTAGAAATACACCTCCTGAGATACTCTGGAGAACTGGCCAGATCACTGCAATGCCGAGCTATTAGTGTACTTGGAATAAAGATTATAGGGGTCCGGATACCGTACATTATGTCACCACATGGTATAATCATGGGTGTAGGACCAGGGTGACCTTCCCTCGTTAAGGCTTCCTCACTGCATGGTCATCATAGTCTCCAGACCAATCTCTGGCTATCGTTGCACTCAAGACAAAAACTGGAATCATCCCTGAAGAGGACAGACCTCTATTCCAGCCTCCATTGCCATCTTGTTCTGCACCTTGATAAGTCGGTGGCTTATAAAAATTCAAAACTTTGCCAAGAAAAAAATAAGTGGTTTTATTGTTAACTTTACAGATTAATCAATGCCATGCTGGGGATACCAAATATGCTTACTTTTAAAATTCCTTTATTTTTAAGAATAGATGTGTGATTTGGAGTGGGTTTCTTAGGCTGTGTGCACACGCTGCGGATTTTGCTGCGGTTCCCCAGCGGTTTTGGCCACTGCGGACCCACAGCAGTTTTTGCTGCGGTGTACAGTAGCATGATTCCCTATGGGAATCAAAAACCGCAGTGCAGACAGTGCGGAATTTTCCGCGCGGATTATCTGCGGTTTTCAATCCGCAGAAAGAATTGACATGTCAATTCTTTCTGCGGATTCCCCTGCGGTTTGCCATCTCCTCCATTGAGATGAAAAACCGCAGGGCAAAACCGCAGAGCAATCCGCAGGTAAAACCGCAGGTATTTTGACCTGCGGTTTCACCTGCGGATTTTACAAAATCCACGCGGATGAATCCGCACCTTTTCTGCAGCGTGTGCACACAGCCTTATACTCTTAAGAACCCGTTCATGATCTTGTGATTTTCCATTTTTTTTGTAATTTCATGTTTTTCTCCCTTTTTTCAGAGCCATATATTTTTATGTCAATATAACCGTTTGAGAGCTTGTTTTTTGCAAAACGAGATGTACATTTGAATGAAATTATTATTTTTAATATATCGCACTAGAAAACAGGCAAAAAAATTCCAAATGCGGTAAAATTGCAACAAAAAAAGTACAATTCTACAATTCTGTTTTGTGTTTATTTACCATATTCGCTAAATGCTAAAAATGACCTGACGATATGATTACCTAGTTCTTTATGAATGCGCAGATACCAAAAATGTAGGGATTGTTTTTTATTTAAGTTGTGAAAAAAAATACCGAAATTTGTAAAAAAAAAAATTAACTTATGTTACCATTATCTGAGACGTGTAGTGTTTCCATTTTTTTGGAGTTGGCTCTGGTGTGATGAATTATTTTCTGCTCCCTGAGCAATAGTTTTTATTGATATCATATGTTCCCCAAAATGGTAATATACTTGTCTATTATTGCAATGTAGCAGTGGCCAAAAAAATGTAAATCATGAGTTTTGATTTTCTTTTCTCGTTAGGCCATTTACTGATCGGATTAATTTACTTTAAATTTTGATAGATCGGACGTTTCTGAAAGCAGTGATATAAAATGTGTATTTTTAATTTGTTTTCAGGTGGTGATTTGAACTTGTGTTTTTTTATTTTTTGTAAAAAAAAAAATTTGTATCATTTTACTCAGGGCTGTGGAGTCGGTAAGCCACAGTTGCGACTCCGACTCCTGGATTTTATCAGGCTCCGACTCCGGCTCCGACTCCTTCATAAATGACCAATTCATAACAACAAATTTACTGTTGTAAAATATTAAACATCGTGCTTATTCAGTTTCTCACCATCATATAAGTAATAAGACCACTTAGAGCAAAAACTACATTTATTAGAATACAATTAGAATATAGCAAATAACTTTTATAAACTTTTCTAAACTGTAAGTAAATATGCAATAAACACTTTTATGCAGTTAATAAGAAGAAATCTATAAATTTGTCCTCAGAAAAAGTATTGCCTCTGTCAGATCCTCCTTCATGGATGCCCTCAAATCTCATCTAATTATTTTGAGAGCAGAGAACAACCTCTCTACACTAACTTGTGTTGGTGGCAAAGCAGTAACCACTCGGGCAACATCTCTGACAATGTCAGGATACAGAGGAATCGCTTGTTGCACTGTTATTTTTGATGAACGGTCAAATTTCTCAATTTCTTTTAGTGCACATGAAAAATTCTGCTGAAATGTACTGGCTGTGTTCCTTGATGGGGATGACTCTTCTTCTATGCGGGAACGCTTTGCACGGTCCTTGTGATCCAAATATTTTTCGAAATTAAATTCTTCATCAGTTGATGATGAGGGTGAAGATGTGGCAGGACGACCAAATTCTTCTTGTTCCTCCTGACTGTTCTGCAACCCTTTCATCCTTACTGCTATTTCAAACAGAGCTTCTTTTCCTTTACTTAGCTGTTGATCATCTAGAAGAATCCTATGCATTGGGCCTACATAAACAGCTGCCAAAAGAATGTTATTTTGTAATAGTAGCTCCTCTCTCCGTTTCATTGATGTAGCAATGCCACTTGCATTTAACCCTCCTATTTGGGACAGGCGAAACATCAGGTTCTTCCACTGCTTTAAGAAAATACCTGGAGTTAAGTCCTCTGCTTGTAATTTTTTAGTCACTGTAAATGGGTGCTCTAGCAATTTTTCCAGCTCAGTCACCTGATTCCACTGACTTTCATTTAGCGTCAGTTGAGGGTTAGCCATGTCTACAAGAAAGGTTTTCAGTTCAACCAAGCGCTGAATCATTAAGTAAGTACTGCCCCATCGTGTGGCTTGATCAATAATTGCCCCTTTTCCAGCACGTCTCTTCAAAATTGAGTCAACTTTAGGGGTTCTGGCAACAGTAGCCAATTTTCTCACCTTGCCAATCAGTGCAGCAGCATGTCCTTCTTGCAGACTGTCTCTTATAGCCAGCTGTAGCGTATGCACAACACAGCGCGTGATGAATGAAAGAACATATTGACAGTTTCAACAAGATCATCTAAACTATCATGTTGCTGTTCATCTGAAGCAACTTCAGTTTGCTCCTCAGTTACAATACTGTGTTCCTCTATTTCAAACATTTCTGTGTCTGTGGACCCAGAATGTTCTTCTAGCTGCTGGTCACCATCATTACTCTCATTCATTAGCTTAATAGTACTTATCATATTTGAAGCATTGTCAGTTACGACAGAAAGAACTTGCTCTTTTTTAAGTTCATAGTCTTGCAGAACCTTTTCCACCAAGACCTGGAGAAACTAACTGGTGTGATGAGCTTTGGTGTCTTTTACTGCCAATGTCTTGGTAACTATTTCATTTTTGTCACAAATAAATCGGACATTGATGGCAAAATAGTTCACTCTGTGACGTGTGCAGGCATCCATTTTAAGAAACAGAAAGCGTCCCTTGAGAGTTTTTTTAAGTTCTTCCTTTTGTTTAAAAGCTTCTTCGATTACTAATTTTCTAATACTCTCTCTCTCCAGAGAAACACCAAGCTTGCGGGCCATTTCCCCATTCAGACACATAAAAGCTGGTCGTGAAAATAATGAAATAGGCACACTATCCTTTACAACAAGCTCTATGATCTGTTTTTTAAATGTATCTACTGTCATTGTCACAGTAACTTTGTCACTGACAAAATATCTTGCAACTGATGGCTGCAAAGTTCTCTGCTCCTTTGTTTGGCTGGAAGAGCTGGGCACTGGTTCATTGGTTTGGATGCAGTCTTTCTCATCCACTGCTTTCAGTACTTGTGGATGAAAGCGCTGTAAATGTCTCTTTAGATTAGAAGCTCTGGTAGGAGCATTTTTATCTTTGCCTGAATATGCACTCATCTTGGCTTCACAGCATTTGTTTTCGTCTGGATCATTTGTCATACACTGACAGACATAATGTTTTCTATCTTGAGTGATGGTGAAATGTTCAAATACAGCTGATTTAATGTGATGCTTCTTTGACATTCTCAGGTTTTTAATTCTGCATTCACAATCCAAATGACAATTGTTTTTCCTAAAAAAAATTGTACAAAATTATTGCCAGGTCGTACAACTGATATAGTGGTCAGTAATACTGTTATTATTCCTCATGTACTCACAGTTAACTGATGCAAAGTTTGTTTAAAGGATAATACTTCTTACAGTCTTCCTCTTAGTAGCAGGCAGCTGTGAGATGCTTGGAAGACGCACACCTAGTATGATCTAGTCTAGAGGAGGAGCTTTACTACTAAGAATTTGCAACACATTTTCACTTTCAGTTTCATACATTGTAAGTAGGGGGGTTGGGGCAGCATGAGGTTAACCAAGTATAAGATTAGATAAGGGCAGTGGAGAACAGTGACACACAAGAAGTAAGAAATGTCTCTATCTCCAGCAGAACTGCTTATCACTGTTGTTCATAGTTTGATAGAACATATATATTTGAGTAACATTTATAAAATTCATATGAAAGTTCAATTATGAAATATTAATACATTTTTTTTTTAAAGCTGGAGTCGGAACATTTCTACCGACTCCGACCAAAACTAACTCTGACTCCGACTCCACGACTCCGACTCCACAGCCCTGATTTTACTGGCTTCAATAGTTCCCTCTGAAGACTTGAAGCTGTGATCATCCGATCGTCTGTGCTACACATAGCAGGGATTCAGCACAGCCATGGATGCGGCTGTTAGAAGCTCATGACAATGTAGGGTCGGGGCTGAGGGAGAGGCGAGGATGTGGTGGTGCTGCTGATAGGCGAGGAAGGTGTGCTGATCCCACAGAACTGGGGGGTGACCCACTACTTAACGCCGACAGACTGGAGACTTGAGACAGAAATTGAGTTCAACAGGCCTGTGTTTATTCACCGTTCCTTGACGACATCCAGCACTTTGCTACAGGATTTTTCACAGTTCCTTTTTACACAGACCTGGGGTACCTTCACTACCTCTGTTTCACTGTCGTGGCATCCTCTGTGGCTCTCCTCACTGTGGCTGCCCTAGGCACTTCCACCACAGCGCTTCACCGTTCAGAGTACACCGTTACTGATCACTCACAGACCGTCTGTCTGTCGCTGCTGTCTTTTAGGCCACCCCCGTGACCGTCTCTCCTGTCAGATCCTCTCTGAGGGCTCTCAACTGCCTTTCAACTCACAGCAGGCCCTCCTATCTAGTGAGCTCCCCTGGCTGACTGAACTTTCTGGAACCTTCCCTCAGCCTTTATACTACCAGCCTAGGTAGCTCCGCCCACAATCACCTGACAGTGACCTACAACCAATCACAGTGACCTTGACCCCTGGCGGTTATTCACTCTCTCCTAAGCACCTCACTGCCCTCTAATGGTCACACTCAGCACAGCACCCTTTTCTCTTCATCTCAGCGCTTCCATTCCTACACTGAGCTATTCCTCTGCCTCTCACTAAAAGCAGATCCCTCCGTTAGGTCAACCTCCCCACATTCTCCCTTCCTTTAACCATTGTCGTCCTCGACAATCTCGTCTTATTCTCCTGGGGTGTCAGGGACCTGGCACTGTAAAACAAGTCATGGTCGGCGTCTCGGTCACACAGACCCTTTGTCACACAGACCCTTGGTCACACAGACCCCTTTGTCACACAGACCCCTTTGTCACACAGACCCCTTTGTCACACAGACCTCTTGGTCACACAGACCCTCATACCCGGAACTATGCCAATTGTAGTGATATGGGCCGCACTGAGGGCCTGACTCATGTACCCCGGTCTATCTACCTTCTTCCTGTCTCGTCGTCCTGTCGACTTGAGTAAGTCGTGGTCGTCATACTCCACGTACCCAGGACCTGCTGAACACACATTTTTTTTAATAACATTTTAACATGTCAAATTTTACCACACACACTTTACCATCTTTACTGCAATACATTTTTACCAAGGCAGATTTTCCTTTTTCTTATGCCAAACTACAAAAACAACACGGGCATACTCCCCCTTCTTTTGCCATGAGCACCTCCCCGTGTGCGTCCCTGCTGTGCTAGGAGAGAACATTTCTCATCAAACAAAACATTTCTAATACTTAGACGTCGAACTGTCCTCTGAATAGCACAACGGTGCATCAAATTCCCGGTAGTCCGGGCCATCTCCCAACGGCCGGTGGTCCGCCAACTTAGCAAGGGACTCCACAGCCGTGAAGTCCGGGGATTCTTGGGGTGTCTCTATGAGTCCCTTTTACGGGGGCACGTAGTCCTCAGAGCAAGCAATTACTGCCACAGCGTAGTAACCTCGGGGGCAGTACTCCTTATAAGAGACCCAGTCTCCTTCCTGTAGAGCCTGGCCATGACGGATGGATGCCACATTTAAATACACCTTCTCACCAGTGGCGTGATCCCAGATGAAGCCATACCCTTTTTCCCAGTTCGCGTGCACCAGCCTCCCGATGGAACGTGGAACCGCCATACCAGCCTCTCCTTTTTCATGTAGCAGCCCCCAGATCTCTCGCTCTCTGGTCTTCTTTCCTTCGATGACCTCCGCAACCCAGGCGGAGAGTCCGGTATAGGCCGCAGTGTTATGAGCTCATTTTCTGCTCCACCAGTTGAGAGTTCCCCTTCCGTTCTCCCTCTGGTGGTGACGGGAGGTGGTGAGGTTGGTTTGAGTGGTAGTGATCTGCCACCTGGTGAGGAAGATAGTGATTGGATTTCTGGAGTATCAGACTGGATATAAGACAGCCGACGCCCTATCCTGTTGCTGGTGATTCAGTCTGTTTCTCAGGTCTTGGACTCAGGTCTGTTCCAGTCTTCTAAAAGATAAGTTTGCTTTTGCTAATGTTCACACTTGCTCTTGTTGGTCTTTTCAGTTTTTTGTGTGGTCAGCCAGCCCGGCTGGGCTGTGCTGAATTTCCACTCTTATTTGCCAAATTGCCTTTTTTTTGTCCCTTTTAGATTGGCCTCTTTTTGCTCTGTCTCAGAATATTTCAGAGTGCTGATATAGTGGGAGAAGTCTAGTGACTTCAGGGTTAATTTTGCTATCAGTTGTGTTGGACATTTTGTAGGGTTTTTTGGCAGACTGAAGACAGTGTCTTTCCTTTCCTTTCTAGTTAGTCTGGCCCCATCGTTTGCTCAGCCTATTTTCCTGCCTTTGTGTTTTCATCTTTTTTCACCGTCAATACATGTGGGGGGCCGTCTCTCCTTTGGGGTCTGCTCTGGGGCAGTTAATTTTCCCCTTTTCCTGCTTTAGGCTTATTTAGTTTCTCCAGTTGTGACGAGGCGTCTAGGACCACCGTAGGAACGCTCCACGACTGCGGCTAGTTGCTTGTTAGGATCAGGGGTCTGCAGTCTGCATAGTTACCAACCTCTTTGGTTTTCTGAGACTTAGCTAGTGTTTTTTATTTTCCTCCTCGGCTACCCATTCATAACACCGCAGAGTCCGATGGGTGGGCCGCGGTCGAGGGCGGGGCAGAGGAGGCCGCAGGCTCCGGTGGTGAGTAGGCCACAGTCGGCTTTGACAGCGACGTCGGCGTGGCCGCAGCTGGTACCAAGGTGTCCACGGGCTCCAGCAGAGCAACCACAGGTAGGGTCACAGATGAAGCAGCGGCCGTAATTGCCGGTGAGTCAGACACTGCAGCTGATGGTCCGATTTCAGCAGTGACCGGGAGTGGGACCGATGCGATGACAGTCAGCTTGGCGGGGGCCACGCCGTCGCTCAGAGCGGGAGGCACCACCGCGTAAGGAGGCGGGCGGGGAGGCCGAGGACCGGTGTCAAGACCCTTTGGTCTGTCCGCTGCATGGTGTGTGCGGACGGGGTTTGCCCGGGGTGTCGCCGGCGGGGCCGGGGACACACTCACCTTCCCAGCCACCGCGGCTCCCAGCAGGCTCTCCCACCGCTCCTCTTTCGGCCGTTGATTTTCACCCCGCCGTCCGACAGGGTCGGTCTCCAGGCCCGACAGCTCCGCGGGGAGGCTCCCTGGGCAGGTCTCCCGATGAGTCTCCAATTCTTGGCGCCACCGCCATTCCTGGCATCCGATACCCCGACAGCTGCAGCGTCTCATGCCATCCGAAGTCCAGTAGCTGAATGGCACCAAACAGCCGCAGCAGGTCTCTCCACCCGGGCCACTCCCGTTCTTGGGTGGTGCGGCGGTGGGCTTCTCCACCCATCTTCCAGGGTCCAACATGAGGGGGCAGTTCTCTCCAGATGAACACCACTCCCCCCAGGGGCGGATTTGATATAGTCCCGGATCATCCAGTACAATCAGCAATGTCTGTATCTCTTTCTTTGGAAGCCAAATCACCACAGCCATTTTTTTTTTTTTTTTTTTCAGTACACTTTTCTGCTCCGGTTGAACTTAATGGCAGCCAGCGATCCTCAGTCCAGTTTCAAATTGTAATCCACAGGAAAAGAAAGAAAAAAAAAAATTTCTTCACCCCACACAGCTTGAGGGCCTTTGTTACTTGGTGGCAGGCTTGCCGCTGAAGATGTTGTATTGGCAGCAACGATCCTGCCGACTACGCCAAATGTAGGGTTGGGCCTGAGGGAGAGGCAAGGATGTGGTGGTGGTGCTGCTGATAGGCGGGGAAGGTGTGCTGATCCCACAGAACTGGGGGGGTGACCCACTACTTAACGCCAACAGACTGGAGACTTGAGACAGAAATTGAGTTCAACAGACCTGTGTTTATTCACCGTTCCATGATGACTTCCAGCACTTTGCTACAGGATTTTTCACAGTTCCTTTTTACACAGACGTGGGGTACCTTCAATTCCTCTGTTTCACTGTCGTGGCGTCCTCTGTGGCTCTTCTCACTGTGGCTGCCCTAGGCACTTCCACAACAGCGCTTCACCGTTCAGAGTACACCGTTACTGATCACTCACAGACTGTCTCTGTCTGTCGCTGCTGTCTTTTGGGCCACCCCCCGTGACTGTCTCTCCTGTCAGATCCTCTCTGAGGGCTCTCAACTGCCTTTCAACTCACAGCAGGCCCTCCTATCTAGTGAGCTCCCCTGGCTGACTGAACTTTCTGGAACCTTCCCTCAGCCTTTATACTACCAGCCTAGGTAGCTCTGCCCACAATCACCGAACAGTGACCTTGACCCCTGGCAGTTACGTAACCACTCTCTCCTAAGCTCCTCACTGCCATCTAATGGTCACACTCCGCACAGCACCCTTTTCTCTTCATCTCAGTGCTTCCATTCTTACACTGAGCTATTCCTCTGCCTCTCACTAAAAGCAGATCCCTCTGTTAGGTCAACCTCCCCACAACAGGTGATCAGATCAGTTGTCATGTGTAGGGAAAGATGTGTGCTCAGAGTCAGAACCCAAATCACAGGCAAGAACACGACTTTTAACATACCTATGCCTCAAAAGGTCGTGAAGGGATTACACTAATTTTTGTTGACTTTTTCCTGAGGAAGCTTGTTTTCTTTGCATGATACTCTTGGAGTCTCTCCCCATTGATCCCTCTAGCTGGCACTATGGGTCCTATAATATGTACCCTCCAATAATTGCCTCTTTATGTGGTCCTTATAACAAACTTTGTGCAATCCTTTATTCCACATCCTCCAATGGTCATATATTATTTGTTATATTTGGTTATTTTGGTGGACAACAATCAGCAGATTCTGATGCTCTTTAACCCCTTAACGACCGCCGATACGCTTTTTAACGGCAGCAGTTAAGTGGCCTTATCCCTCAGTGCCGCTTTGCATAGTGCCCCCCAGCGTTGGAAAATCTCTGGTGTCTCGGCTACAGGGGGTAACTGAGACCCCAGTGAACATGATTCGGGTCGGGTTTTACTGTCCCCAGTCTCAAGATCGCAGTTATTCACCGCATAATGGATATCGCAAAAAAAGTCAGATTTTCAATCCATTTCTCTCTTCTGATATGATCTAGCATACCAGAGGAGAGAGAAATGGGGTCCCCTGAGTTACCCCCTGGTACCTCTGCCATCCCCACCAGGCCCTCAGCATCATCTTCCTGGAAGAAGATGGTGGACGAATGTGCAGTGTGCCCCACGAGATCTGCTGGACCGTACCCAGCAACAATACAAAATGTTTCCTATTGGTTTGTTTTGGTCACTGTGATAGTCTATCACAGTGATCAAAATTAAAAAAAAAAAAAGTAAATTAACCCCTCCTTTGTCAACCTCTTAGTTAGGTAAAAATAATGAAATTAACAAAATGTATGTTTTTCCATTTTTGCCATTATGGTTAAGGTTGGGGCTAGGGTTAGGGTTGGGGTTAGAGCTAGGATTAGGGTTGGGAAATGGTTAGTGTTGGTCTGGGATTGGGGTTAGAGCTAAGGTTAAAGTTGGGCTAGAGTTAGGGTTGGAGGGTTAGGATTGGGGCTAGGGTTAGGTTATGGTTGGGGTTACATTTGGGGTTACGGTTGTGTTGGGCTTACAGTTGTGTTGGGGTTATGGTCGTGTTGGGGTTACGGTGGTGTTGGGGTTAGAGTGGCCTGGAGTTACAGTTGTGGTTAAGGTTGGGATTAGGGTTAGAGGTATGTTGTGGTTAGGGTTGGGGTTAAGGCTGTGTTAGGGTTGGAGTTAGAATTGGGGGGTTTCTACTGTTTAGATACATTACGGAGTCTCCAAATGTGACATGGCACCCACCATTGATTCCAGCCAATTTTGTGTTCAAAAAGTCAAATGGTGCTCCCTCCATTCTGAGCCCTGCCATGCATTCAATCAGTGGCTTGCAACCACATACAGGGTATCTGCATACTCAGGAGAAATTGCACAACAAATTTTGTGGTCTATTTTCTCTTGATACCCTTGTGAAAATAAAAAAGTTTGGGTCTAAAGTAATTTTTTTTGTGAAAAAAGTTAAATGTTAATTTTTACTTCCACATTGCTTCAGTTCTCGTGAAGCATCTGAAAGGTTAATAAACTTCTTCAATGTGGTTTTGCGCACCTCAAAGGGTGCAGTTTTTAGAATGGTGTCACTTTTGGGTATTTTCTGTCATATTGACCCCCCAAAGTCAATTCAAATGTGAGGTGGTCCCTATAAAGAAAGGTTTTGCCAATTTTGTTGGACAAATGAGAAATCGCTGGTCAACTTTTAATGCTTATAATGTCCTAACAAAAAAAAATATGTATCCAAAATTGTGCTGATGTAAAGTTGACATATGGGAAATATTATTCATTAACTAGTTTGTGTGACATGACGCTGATATTTTCAACATTTTTGCCAAATTTATATTTTTTTCATAAATAAACGCAAGTCATATTGAATAAATTTTACTACTAACATGAAGTACAATATGTCACAAAAAAACAAATTCAGAATCAGTGGCATCCGTTGAAGCGTTCTTGAGCTATAACCTCATAAAGTGACACTGGTCAGAAATGTAAAAATTGGCTTGGCTCAGTCACCAAGGCGTTAAATTTATAATTAATATTTTTCTTATTTAATTGTGATATTACAGCTATTTTTCATTTGTGTTTTATTACTATACTTATACATGATTAGGGCTTTTGGAGTTGCTATTTTGGAGTTTTCTGGATATTTTGTACTTATTTGGACCTTGAATTGGCTTTGGTATGCAATACTGTGAGGCTGTTATCACATGGGTCTACAGTCATAGCTGAAAGTGTTGGCACCCTTGAAATTGTTCCACAAAATAAAGTATTTCTCATAGAAAATTATTGCAATTACATGTTTTCTTATAGAAATGTTTGTTTCCTTTGTGTTTAATGGGACAACAAAAAAAAAAAAAGACAAAAAAAAGGCAAAATGGACATAATTTCACTTACAACCTCCAAAATGGGCCGGACAAAATTGTTTGTTCGCAGGTGTTCAATGGGATTTCAATCTGGACTCATTGCTGGGCACTTCACAACTCTCCAGAGCTTTGTTTCCATCCATTTCTGGGTGCTTCGTGAAGTATATTTGGAGTCATTGTCCTGGAAGACCCATGACCTAGGATGCAAACCCAGCTTTCTGACACTGGGCACCATAATGCGACCCAAAATCCTTTAGTAATCTTCAGATTTCATGATGCCATGCACACAGTAAAGTCAGCAAGTGTCAGAGACAGCAAAGCAACCCAAAAAAATCTTTAAACCTGCACCATATTTGATTGTAGGAACTGTGTGCTTTTCTTTGTAAGCCTTATTCCTTTTTTGGTAAACGGCAGAATGGTATTCTATACCCAAAAGCTCTATCTTGGTCTCATCTGTCGTACATTTTGGAAAACTAAAGTCTATCCATTTTATGCCTCTGTGTCAGCAGTGGGGTCCTCCTGGGCAGGGGCGGATACAGACTGTAGTGGGCCCCTGTGCAAGAAATTTTTTGCCCCCCCCCGCCCTTCATAGGGCAACAAAGTTATGTAAACATATAGATTGTAATATTTATTTAGAAAGCAACTATCAAATGTAAATAGTAAAGTTGTTTAATTTTTTAATATGATCATAAAAACTAACGGGCGACTTGTAGCACCGATCCGGCAAGCCCCGTTCATTCTCTATCGGGCTTGCGGCCGGCCACGGGAAGTGCAGCTGTGCTAGATCCGCGTTACATGGTGCCACGCTGCGTTTTTTAGAGCAGGAAAATCTACACCATGTCAATTTTTGCTGCAGATTTTCCCACCGTAAATGTACTGTATATCTAATATTGAGGTTATGCAGGGCTGGATATTATATATATATATATATATATATATATATATATATATATATACACACATACACACACACACACACACACACACACACACACACACAGTTGTGGCCAAAAGTATTGACACCCCTGCAATTCTGTCAGATAATACTCCGTTTCTTCCTGAAAATGATTGCAAACACAAATTCTTTGGTATTATTATCTTCATTTAATTTGTCTTAAATGAAAAAACGCAAAAGAGAATGAAGCAAAAAGCAAAACATTGATCATTTCACACAAAACTCCAAAAATGGGCCAGACAAAAGTATTGACACCCTCAGCCTAATACTTGGCTGCACAACCTTTAGCCAAAATAACTGCGACCAACCGCTTCCGGTAACCATCAATGAGTTTCTTACAATGCTCTGCTGGAATTTTAGACCATTCTTCTTTGGCAAACTGCTCCAGGTCCCTGATATTTGAAGGGTGCCTTCTCCAAACTGCCACTTTTAGATCTCTCCACAGGTGTTCTATGGGAATCAGGTCTGGACTCATTGCTGGCCACCTTAGAAGTCTCCAGTGCTTTCTCTCAAACCATTTTCTAATGCTTTTTGAAGTGTGTTTTGGGTCATTGTCCTGCTGGAAGACCCATGACCTCTGAGGGAGACCCAGCTTTCTCACACTGGGCCCTACATTATGCTGCAAAATTTGTTGGTAGTCTTCTGACTTCATAATGCCATGCACACAGTCAAGCAGTCCAGTGCCAGAGGCAGCAAAGCAACCCCAAAACTTCAGGGAACCTCCGCCATGTTTGACTGTAGGGACCGTGTTCTTTTCTTTGAATGCCTCTTTTTCTCTTTTTTCCTCCTGTAAACTCTATGTTGATGCCTTTGCCCAAAAAGCTCTACTTTTGTCTCATCTGACCAGAGAACATTCTTCCAAAACGTTTTAGGCTTTTTCAGGTAAGTTTTGGCAAACTCCAGCCTGGCTTTTTTGTGTCTCGGGGTAAGAAGTGGGGTCTTCCTGGGTCTCCTACCATACAGTCCCTTTTCATTCAGACACCAACGGATAGTACGGGTTGACACTGTTGTACCCTCGGACTGCAGGGCAGCTTGAACTTGTTTGGATGTCAGTCGAGGTTCTTTATCCAACATCCACACAATCTTGCGTTGAAATCTCTTGTCAATTTTTCTTTTCCGTCCACATCTAGGGAGGTTAGCCACAGTGCCATAGGCTTTAAACTTCTTGATGACACTGCGCACGGTAGACACAGGAACATTCTGGTATTTGGAGATGGACTTGTAGCCTTGAGATTGCTCATGCTTCCTCACAATTTGGTTTCTCAAGTCCTCAGACAGTTCTTTGGTCTTCTTTCTTTTCTCCATGCTCAATGTGGTACACACAAGGACACAGGACAGAGGTTGAGTCAACTTTAATCCATGTCAACTGGCTGCAAGTATGATTTAGTTATTGCCAACACCTGTTAGGTGCCACAGGTAAGTTACAGGTGCTGTTAATTACACAAATTAGAGAAGCATCACATGATTTTTCAAACAGTGCCAATACTTTTGTCCACCCTCTTTTTTATGTTTGGTGTGGAATTATATCCAATTTGGCTTTAGGACAATTCTTTTTGTGTTTTTTCATTTAAGACAAATTAAATGAAGATAATAATACCAAAGAATTTGTGTTTGCAATCATTTTCAGGAAGAAACTGAGTGTTATCTGACAGAATTGCAGGGGTGTCAATACTTTTGGCCACAACTGTATATATAGCAAAACAACACATAGACCAGCTAACCTCTGAGCTCTGGATGGTAAATACCTGTTTCCTCTATGTTGCACGGACCAAGACTGGGAACAAGTCCAACAATGTAGAAATCAAGGCAGAAAAGTCCAGCAAGCGGAAACTTCAGGTGGTATAATAAAATCCAAGAATTTTTATTGCAGATAATTTAAAAAATCCAGAGTTCAGTAACAAGATGCAGACATAATGCAGAACAGACTACGCGTTTCGGCGGCAACAACTTCCGCCTTCTTCACGGTCTCAAACTGCTTCCGGAATACTCCAACATTCTTAAGTAGAAAAAACATTTCTTAACCTCATAATCAAGAAGTAGTAACAGGTGTAGATAACATCCTTCAGTGTTAACTCTATAGCTTCCGGAAACAAGTAGAGAAAAAAAAGCATCAGTATGAACAGTACCTGCGCTAACAAAGTTATCTGACCAGGATAATGAAATAATTAAAAACACACATTATTACATTAATACAACGGTGTTATATAGTGAAAACATTATTATACCACCTGAAGTTTCCGCTTGCTGGACTTTTCTGCCTTGAGATAGATATATATATTATATATATATATATATATATATATATATATATATATATACATACACACACACACACACACACACACACACACACACAGTGCCCAGCACAGCCTTTAGGTAATATATACAGCCCCGCACAGCCTCCAGTTAATATATACAGTACAGCAACAGACTTCAGGTAATATATACAGCACCCAGCACAGACTACAGGTAATATATAATACAGTCCAGCACAGCCTCCAGTTAATATATACAGTACAGCAACAGCCTTCAGGTAATATATAGAGCACCCGGCACAGACTCCAGCCTCCAGTTAATATATACAGTTCAGCATAGCTTTAAGGTAATACAGCCCACCACAGCCTCCAGGTGATATATACAGCCCAGCATAGCCTCCACTCCAGGTAATATATACATTTCAGCATAGTTTTAAGGTAATATACAGTCCAGCATAGCCTTCAGGTAATATATACAGCCCAAAACAGCCTCCAGGTAATATATACAGCCCAGCATAGCCTCTAAATAATATATATAGCCCAAAACAGCCTCCAGGTAATATATATATAGGCCCCCCGTTTTCCTTTGCTTCATAATGCTCTCCCCCAAATGCGGTCTACTTTTGGCATAGTGCTTCTCCCCCTATGTGGCCCCCCAGTTTATGCTGCTTCTCCCAATGTGGCCCCTCCAGTTTATGCTGCTTCTCCCCCTATTTTGGCCTCCCGATTCATTTTTCTTCTCCCCCCATGAGCCGCCCCATTCATGAGCAGCCAAGCATCCCCCAAGGGGCCCCCCATTCATGAGCAGCCAAGGCCATGCTTCTCCCCAGGCCAGGGGCCCCCCTATTCATGAGCGGCCAAGCATCTCCCCCAGGGGCCCCCCATTCATGAGCAGCCATGCTTCTCCCCAGGGGCCCCCCATTCATGAGCAGCCAAGGCCATGCTTCTCCCCAGGCCAGGGGCCCCCCCATTCATGAGCAGCCAGGCCATGCTTCCCAGGCCAGGGGCCCCCACATTCATGAGCAGCCAAGCATCTCCCCCAGGGCCCCCCATTCATGAGCAGCCATGTTTCTCCCCAGGGGCCCCCCATTCATGAGCAGCCAAGGCCATGCTTCTCCCCAGGCCAGGGGCCCCCCCATTCATGAGCAGCTAGGCCATGCTTCAGTTCTCCCCCAGGACAGAACCCCCCCTAAAATCATGCCTGCCATGCTTCAGTTCTCCCCCACCCCAGGAGCCCCCCCAAAATCAAGCCTGCCTCCTTGGTCCCAGTCCCTCAGTCCTGATCAGCTCTGGTACTCCAAGAGGATCCACACTGTCCATTCCACTTTCCAGTGTCCAGTCCAGTCACAGTGTCTGCACATTCCTCCTCAGCTGCTGCTGCTGCTATGGGCAGGGGCACACACAGTAGTGACTCGTCTCACACAGACTCAGACAGACATGTGACGTCACACACTGACCTGCGGCTGAACTGCAGCCACCGTCTGGCTGGCGCCACAGGGCAGGCAGTGTGAGCGACAGTCTGTCTCCTCCTCTCCTCCCCCACAGTGGCAGCGCAGCACTGACGCATCTCAGATCATCTCACCTCAGCCCTCAGGGCTGGCTCCTCTGCACTTAGCCTCAGGAGTAGTCAGACCCTCTCACCACCCGCAGGGCTGCTCTCCTCTCCTCCTTGCTGGCTCTGCAGCGCTTGCACTCCACATGGCTAATTTGCATTGAATAATTAGCCATGTGGTGTGGAGAGGCAGGGGGCCCCCTTTCCCCCAGGGGCCCCCCGTGCAATGAACGGGCTGCACAGGCGGTAGGTCCGCCCCTGCTCCTTGGCCTTCTGCCATTGTGTTTAATTTAATTCAAATGTCGCCAAATAGTTTTCACTCATGCTGATGCACCCTGAGCCTGCAGGACAGCTTTAATTTATTTGGAACTTGACTGGGGCTGCTTAGCCACCGTCCGGACTATCCTGTGTTACAACCTTTCATCAGTTTTTCTCTGCCGTCCACATCCAGGGAGATTTGCTATAGTGCCACAGGTTGTAAATGTCTTTATTATGTTGAGCACCATGGAGAAGGGGACATGAAAATCTCTGGAGATAGACTTGTAACCTTGAGATTGTTGATATTGTTTAACAATTTTGGTTCTGAAGTCCTCAGACAGGTCTCTTCTCTTCTTTATGATCTCCATGCTTAGTGTGGCACGCACAGACACACAATGAAACTTCTCCCCTTTTTATCTGGTTTCAGGTGTGATTTTCATGTTGCCTACACCTGTTCCTTGCCACAAGAAGAGAAAAAGGTAGTCAGCTCACCTGTTGTCGGGACTTCTCATTCTTTCCCGCACGGAACAAAGGTTGAGCAACCAGTCCAATATCCAAGAAGCAGATGAAATCCAGCGGGAAACCAAGAATTCTTAAAAATTCCACATTTATTATTTCAATATTAAAAAATGGTGCAATATGTTGTAAAAATTAGTATTTATATTTTTCTGTGGTGCACCATTTTTTCGTATTTTTAATATTGGAATAATAAATGTGGAATTTTTAAGAATTCTTGGTTTCCCGCTGGATTTCATCTGCTTCTTGTTCCTTGCCACAGGTGAGTTTGAAAATTGTTTATCCACACTTTTGGAAATGTGCCCACAATTTTGTCAGGCTCATTTTTGGGGTATTGCATGAAAATGATGTCCATATAGCCTTCTTTTCTCTTTTTTTCTGTTGTTCCAATATACACAAAGGATAAAAACATGTGTATAACATGGTGTAAGTGTGATCATTTTCTGGGAGAAATACTTCATTTTCTGGAACAATTGCAAGGGTGCCAAATGCCAATACTTTTTTCCATGACTGTATATCTGACTGCATTTATTTAATTTCTCCTAGGGATCCATTAGTGGCTATACTATAATATTAGTATGTATTTGACTGTATTTCTTCAATCCTGAGGGATCTAATAGTACCTATTATTCTATATATGCATTATTGTAATTAATCATATTAATTCATATTGATCCATATATGTCTTTGGTTTTACTTGTTTTTAACCTTGGAGCTATATGGTGTTTAATAAAATGTAATTTCTTTTGTACTATAAGGTGTGCACCTTTTTCTGTATTGCTTTTTACTCTCGATAGTATTGAAAAAGTTAACAATCCATCAAGAGGAGGAGAAAGGATAGGAATCCTTCTAAGACAGGAGACAAAAATGAGCAATAGATCTTGAGGCTCGAAGAGACGGATCTCATGTAAACATGTCTACTTCTTATATATAGTATATTTTTCTCTTTTTATTATTGTATCTCATTTCTATGTTGTTACGAACTATTTTCTACTGTTGGATTAAGTGATTATTCCTGTATCATGTAATCACCAGTGTTTAATACTCGGATAATGGGTATTGTTCCCCGAGCTATGAATAAGGGCTGTGAACAAGCATGAAACGCGTCGGCGGGGATGTGGCCATAAGTGTATGTGATTTTTGTTAGCACAAACCTGCACAGAAGGAATAATTTTAACAAGAGAATAAAAGTGATGTATTAACCTTTCTATGTGGCGCTGGATTATCGATGTACAAGTCCTGCTTCTACATATTCTCTTAATGAGGTCATACATGTCCATCGTATAAGGGGTTACTTACCTCTTCTGTACAGCCATCACAACAAGTCCATGGTGGGACTGATACACAACACATGCCCTATACACGCTGATGCCAAGTCCATGGCCCTCAAGGGTTTATCTCTCATGAGATATAATTATCTATATATATATAATTGCCTTAAATTGTCTGTCATCCACTTCCGTCTGGATATCCCCAAATCCCACAATCCACTGCTCCGCACCGGAAGTACGCCGACCACCATTTTGGTACACCCAAGTGATGCCGCTTGGATCTAGGACGCAGCTGCGATCCTGACGGCCGTTGGAATCACAGCCACCGCTGGGATCCTGGCCACTGCGCATGTGTGAATTCAGTTGCTCTATCTTTTCATTTATGAACTGCGTCACAGCATGTCATTGCTGTGACGCACCTGCCAGCAGACTCTGCATTGGTGTACATAAAAAAAAAAAGGACTCTGAATCGGTGTACATAAAAAAAAAGGTTACACGTACAGCCTGTCACTGGACCTAAAATAATACACGTTACAGCATGTCGCTGGACCTACAAAAGACACGTTACAGCGTGACGCTGGACCACTGGACCTAAAATAATACACGCTGTACATAAAAAAAGGGTAAAGCGTCTCAGTGCACCTACAGTGTGTCGTTGTACTGAAAAAATACATGTTACCGCATGTCGCAGTACCTAAAAAATATACGTTACAGTGTGTCACTGGACATAAAAAATACACGTCACAGCGTGACACTAGACAATATAAGTTGAAATGTGTCGCAGGACCTAAATTTCAACTTGTGACAACGTGTCAATAGACCTAAAATAATACAGGTTACAGCGTGTCACGGACATCAAAAACTACACATAATACCGTGTCAGAGTAATGAAAAATACACGTAATAGCGTGCCACGGACTCACCAACCAACACAAGCGCATGTCTAAATCACCAGGGCTAATTTAGGTTTCCTTAGACTGCAAATATCAACGCTAACATGGCTCCTCCTAAAAAATACGCCAATGATAATGAAAGGAAAGCAGCAAACGCCCAACGCAAAGGACGACAACGCGTAAATGAGACTCCTGAAGAAAAACAGCATCGCTGGGACAAAAACAATGCATAGAAGCGTAGGCGTAGAGCAGATGAGTCCCCTGATGCAAAAGTCATTAGATTATCACAAGATGCCACTGCGCACCGACAGCTCCGCAAAAAAAAATCTGATGTCTCAACAATACCACGCTCACAGTACAGTACAGGGTACTCAGAAGGAAGCTAAGAAAAAGGAAGCAAAACTTCTTTCCTGCATGCTGACCAACGCAAGAAGCCTGACCAATAAGATTGAAGATCTGGAGTTGGTAATGTATGAGGAAAAATACGACATAGTAGGAATAACTGAGACATGGTTAGACGACAGCTATGACTGGGCGACTAACTTGCAAGGATATGATTTGTTTAGGAGGGATCGTAAAAAAAGGAAAGGGGGTGGAGTCTGTCTATATATAAAGTCCACTTCAAAGCCCACACTAAGAGAAGATATACAAGAGGGAAATGAAGAGGAGAAGTCTCTATGGGTGGAGATACAAGGAGAGAAAAGAAATAAAATCCTCATTGTTATAAGTCACCAAATATAACAGAAACCACTGAAAATGTATTATTGAAACAAATAGACAAAGCAGCAAATCACAATGAGGTGATTAATATGGGGGACTTCAACTACCCCGACATAGACTGGGTAACTGAAACCTGCGTATCTCAGAAAGGAAACCAATTTCTGTCAGTGACCAAGGATAATTATCTGTCACAACTTGTGCAGGGCCCAACTAGAGGGACAGCCATTCTGGACTTAATTTTAAGCAACAGGCCAGATAGAATAACAGAAGTATGAGTCGATGGGCACCTAGGGAACAGTGACCACAATATAATACAATTCCACTTGTCCTTCAGTAAGGTGCCCTGGAAGGGGGTTACAAAAACGCTGAATTTCAGGAAAGCAAAGTTTGATCAGCTTATAGAGGACCTTCGCCGAACTGATTGGGACAATGTCCTCAAAAATAGGAGCACAGAAAATAAATGGGAAATATTTAAATCAGTTTTACACACCCACTGCGAGCTAGCCATACCGTACAGAAATAAAAGGGCTAGGAACAGGAGAACACCAATGTGGCTAAATAAGGATGTAAAAAGGGCAATAAATAACAAGAACAAGGCATTTAGGAAGCTAAAACAAGAAGGCAATGAAGAAGCATTAAAAAGTTCTAGAGAAAAAAATAAAATGTGTAAAAAACAAATACATTTAGCAAAAGTGGAAACTGAGAGACTCATTGCTAAGGAAAGTAAAACAAACCCCAAACTATTCTTTAATTATATAAACAGTAAAAAGATTAAAATTGATGGTGTCGGCACCTTAAAAGAACAAGGAGGGTGAAATCATAGAGAGCGATGTGGTAAAAGCAAATGTTTTAAATACTTTTTTCTCAACAGTGTTCACACAGGAAAAGGATTTGCCAGGGGAAATGCAGAGTGATAATGTAAACTCCCCATTAAGTATTACCTGCCTAACCCAGGAAGAAGTGCAGAACCGCCTTAGTAAGATTAAAATTGACAAATCACCAGGCCCTGATGGCATTCATCCTCGGGTATTAAGGGAGTTAAGTAATGTGATAGACAGGCCTCTAATTCCTTATATTTAAAGACTCTATAGAAACAGGGTCTGTTCCTTTTGATTGGCGGCAAGCAAATGTGGTACCAATATTCAAAAAGGGGTGTAAAAGGGAACCTGGAAACTATAGACCAGTAAGCTTAACATCTGTTGTGGGTAAAATTTTTGAAGGGTTTCTAAGGGATACCATTATGGAATATCTCAATATTAACAAATGTTTAACTCCATATCAACATGGATTTATGAAGGATCGCTCCTGTCAAACTAACCTGATCAGCTTCTATGAGGATGTAAGCTCTCAAATGGACCAAGGAGAATCATTGGATGTCATTTATCTCGACTTCTCTAAAGCATTTGACACTGTCCCACATAAAAGATTGGTAAGTAAGATGAGAAAGCTTGGGCTAGGGGAAAATGTGTGTAGATGGGTAGGTAGCTGGCTTACTGATAGAAAATAAAGAGTGGTTATTAATGGTGCATACTCAGATTGGGCCAGGGTTACTAGTGGGGTACCACAGGGTTCTGTATTGGGCCCCCTACTATTTAATATATTTATTCATGATCTAGTGGATGGCTAACACAGTAAAATATCAGTATTTGCAGATGATACAAAACTATGTAAGGTAGTTAACACAAAGGAGGACAGTTTGCAACTACAGACAGATTTGAGTAAATTGGAGAATTGGGCTGAAAAATGGCAAATGAGGTTTAACACAGATAAGTGTAAGGTTATGCACATGGGAAGGAGAAACAGATGCTATAATTACTTACTAAATGGGAAACTGCTGGGGAAATCAGACATGGAAAAAGACTTAGGCATCTTAGTCAATAAGAAGCTAAATTGGAGTGCCCAGTGTCAGGCAGCTGCCACCAAAGCAAATAGGGTCATGGGATGCATTAGAAGAGGTCTGGGGACACGAGATGAAAACATAATTCTCCCTCTGTACAAATCACTCGTCAGACCACACTTGGAGTATTGTGTGCAATTTTGGACGCCGGTACTCAAGAAAGACATTACTGAACTTGAAAGGGTTCAAAGGCGGGCTGCTAAAATGATAAATGGAGTTTGTTCACTACAATACCCAGAAAGGTTATCAAAATTAGGTCTATTTACTCTAGAAAAGAGAAGAATTAGGGGAGACTTAATATATATGTACAAGTATATCAGAGGGCAATACAGAGATCTCTCCAATGAACTCTTTGCACCAAGGACTGTGACAAGAACAAGGGGGCATTCTCTTCATTTGGAGGAAAGACAATTTCTGCACCAGCATAGAAGAGGGTTCTTCATGGTAAGAGCAGTGAGGCTCTGGATTTCTCTTCCTGAGGAAGTGGTGATGGCCAACTCACTGAATGAAATTAAGAAAGGAATGGATGCTTTTCTTGTGAGTAACAGAATAGAAGGTTACGAATAACATAATATTATAGGTAGATGGTTGACCCAGCTTAGGGGAAGGAATTTTTTTCCCTATGGAGAAAATTGGCTTCTACTCTGTGGGTTTTTTGCCTTCCCCAGGATCAACAATGAAGAACAGCTGCACTAAAAATAGGCTGAACTAGATGGACATAAGGTCTTCCTTCAGCCTTCAAAACTATGTTACTATGTTACAAGATGACCCATCACAACCAGCACACCTCACCGTTGAGTCTACAACTACAAGATGTGTGGGGTTAACTAACAATGCATTATCCAAATGCAAACTACGTCAGGAACAATGTCCATTCGCCACAGCAAGGACACTGTCACACGATGCAGAAGCACACCGTCTACAGCGGCAAGGTGAAACACAAAGCCATAGAGAAGTGCGACTACAACACCAACGACAAATCAACATCCGCCGGCAAACAAGCCATATAGAAAAAGAAAGATATGAACTTCAACTACAAGCAAAAAATGTAACCCACGATGAAAAGACAGTTCACGAACACAGCTGCGGTCCAATGAACCATTTATGTCAAAGTTGAGAATCTTTAAATTTTGGAGCTGAGATGCCTTCCGATAGAAAATTTACGCAGTGCTGTCAGAAGGGAAAAGTACATCTACCTATAGTCCAGTATTCTGAAGAATTTAAAATGTTCATGATAGGAGAAAGTGAATTCAGCAAAAATTTCATGGACATTATTCGTAGTATCAACAGCTCTTTTGCTTTTGCCTCCATGGGAGCAAGTATTTCATCACCACCTGGATATGGCCCATACTGTTTTCGCATACATGGACAGATCAAACATCAAACAGGCACACTACATCCAACAGACGAAGACCAACCAAAATTTGCTCAACTTTATATACTGGATATCGCCGACGCAAATGAACTAAGACTCAAAATAAAAGAAAATGAAAAATGTCATCCTACATTGATAAACATTATTGCTGAGCAACTGCAAGCTAACAATCCAATCGCTGCTGCCTATCGAATGCTACGCAACGTTGAGCAACAAGAACAGATCAAAGCTCAAAGCTCATCAAAATGGAACTGTCATGCCAACCATCACAATGGCTATTAAGCAAGATAGGAATCAAGATCCAAGGCGATACAACAACCCAACAGTGAGTGAAGTTGCAGTTGTCTTTCAAAATGAAGATGGTGAGCCTCCCTTCAATAGAGACATATTAATCCATTTAAAACCTGATCCAAGCAACCCTCTGGCTCCCAAAACACAACGTATCAGCATTCTCCATAGCAATTTGGATGCTCTGCTGTATCCTATATTTTTCCCTTATGGAGATCAAGGCTGGCATGACGGTCTAAAACAACAGGGAAATAGTGCCCGAAGAATAACCCAACTTCAGTACTATAGCTTTGTATTATCGGTCAGGAAAGGATTTAATCCACTATTCAATGGTGGCAAGCTCACACAGCAATATTTAGTCAATGCATATGTCAAAATAGAGGCAAATCGTCTACATTACATCAGGATAAACCAGAAAGATTTAAAGTGGAAGATTGCTGCCTTCTACAAGAACATTTACTAAAAAAATCTATTGAAAAGGGCATCCCAATTGGAAAGACAGTAATTTTGCCATCATCTTTTGAAGGCAGTCCAAGAAACATGCAACAGCGCTACCAAGATGCTATGTGTATAGTAACAAAGTATGGTTGCCCAGATCTGTTTGTCACCATGACAAGTAATCCCAAGTGGACTGAAATAGCAACAAATTTACAACCGTCGCAACGTGTGGAACATAGGCCAGACTTGGTGGCACGTGTTTTTAAAATTAAACTTGACTCCCTATTAGCAGACATTAATAATGAATTATTTGGAGAGGTTAATCGTCCATGTCATCGAGTTTCAAAAGCGTGGTCTTCCACATGCACATATTTTAATAATCCAGGAAAACAATTCAAAATTAAGAAATGAAGAGGATATGGACAACATAGTATGGGCAGAAATTCCCGATGAAAAAAAAATACCCTCAGCTCCACAACATTGTTATTAAAAACATGATTCATGGTCCCTGTGGAGAAGCCAATCCTAACTCTCCCTGTATGGATAATGGGAAGTGTACCAAAGGTTTCCCAATAAAATATCAGGAATATACTGTCAAGCAAAAGGACAGCTATCCAAGTTACCGGAGAAACATTGGGAGAACCTACGACCATCAATCAAAAAAAATTGATAATTCATGGGTTGTTCCATACAACCCATATTTGCTCAAAAAATACAACTGCCACATTAATGTGGAAATTTGTGCCTCTATCCAAAGTGTTAAATATTTGTTTAAATATGTATACAAAGGACACGACAAAGCTAATATTGAAATAGCTCAAACAGACATCAAACATGATGAAACAAACCAATTTGCCGATTCGCGATACGTCAGTGCACCAGAAGCTGCATGGAGACTATTTGCTTACCCAATGCATAAACAATCTCATGCCGACATTCGCCTAGCGGTACACCTTCAGAACTCTCAGCCACTATATTTTCATGAAGGCGATCCCATTGACAACATTCAACAAAAGCTCCATAACAATTCCACACTAATGGCGTACTTCAATCTTAATAAGATCGACCTAAATGCACATCAATATTACTACCGAGAAATTCCAGAGCACTATGTTTGGAAACAAGGCACATGGGAACCCAGAAAGCGACAAAACGATAAAATAATTGGAAGAATGTATACAGTTAGTGTAAAAGACAAAGAACGATATTATTTACGCTTGTTACTATTGCATGCAAAAGGCGCAACAAGTTTTGACAGCATTAAATCCGTAAATGGGGTTACATATCAAACATTTAATGATGCTGCATTAGCACTAGGATTGTTGATAGATGACAATGTTTGGAAAAATACTATAATAGATGCCACCATTCTGAACATGCCTACGCAACTTCGGGAGATGTTTGCTTACATTTGTGTTTTCGGCCCACCTACTAATCCCCTAGAGTTGTGGAATGAGTTTAAGGAACATTTTTTAAAAGACTACTGTCATAGATACCACAATAACACAGAATATTGCATCAATTGTGAAGGGTATGCTATGAAAGATGTACAAGATGTGCTGCTAATCCATGGAAAGTCTTTTGGTGATTTCAATTTACCACGGCCAGCAAACAAAAAAAGTCAACCTCAAGATGACTACGATAAGGAATATGAGTTAACAAGGGCTGCAGAGATGAAAGAAACTCTGAATCAGGAGCAACGTTTCGCATATGAGGCCATAGTTCAAGCTTTACAAGACACCACATTAACACCCAAGTGCTTCTTTATTGATGGCCCTGGTGGCAGTGGAAAAACCTATCTATACCATCTACTCATGCATTATGTACGAGGGCAAGGAGATGTTGTCTCACCTGCAGCCACAACAGGAACAGAGGCTAACTTGCTACGAGAAGGACGAACCATGCACTCTCTCTACGGCATACCAATTCCTATCAATGAAACTTCTGTTTCCTGGATTAAAAGTGATACCAACGCTGCCTAAAAGTTACAACATGCTAAACTTTTTATCATTGGTGAGTGCACAATGGCCCAAAACCATGCTTTGAATGTCATTGATACACTTCTACGTGATGTCATGACATCACATGTTGCTGACAAAAATCAAGTACCCTTTGGAGGTAAAGTTTTTGTTCTTGGAGGAGACTTCAGACAATGCCTTCCTGTACTTGCTAATGCCACAAGAACAGAAATTGTAGATTGCTGTGTTAAATATTCAAAACAATGGAAAAACTTTACAAGACTGCCGCTATTGAATAACATGCGGTCCAGTGATCCTGAATACAGCAGTTGGTTGCTTAACCCCTTCACCCCCCAAGGGTGGTTTGCACGTTCATGACCGGGCCAATTTTTACAATTCTGACCACTGTACCTTTATGAGGTCATAACTCTTGAACGCTTCCATGGATCCCGGTGATTCTGACAATGTTTTCTCGTGACATATTGTACTTCATGTTAGTGGTAAAATTTCATTCAAATAACTTGCGTTTATTTGTGAGAAAAAAAGAAATTTGGCGAAAATTTTGAAAATTTCGCAATTTTCCAACTTTGAATTTTTTTGCCCTTAAATCACAGAGATACGGCACACAAAAAACTTGATAACTAACATTTCCCACATGTTTACTTTACATCAGCACAATTTTGGAACCAAAATTTTTTTTTGTTAGGAAGTTATAAGGGTTAAAAGTTGACCAGCGATTTCTCATTTTTACAACACCATTTTATTTTTAGGACCACATCACATTTGAAGCCACTTTGAGGGGTCTATATGATAGAAAATACCCAAAAGTGACACCATTCTAAAAACTGCACCCCTTAAGGTGCTCAAAACCACATTCAAGAAGTTTATTAACCCTTTAGGTGCGTCACAGGAATTTTTTTGAATATTTAAAAAAAAAATGAACATCTAACTTTTTTTCATAAAAAAAATACTTCAGGTTCAATTTTTTTTATTTTACCAAGGGTAACAGGAGAAATTGAACTGCAAAAGTTATTGTGCAATTTGTCCTGAGTACGCAGATACCTGATATGTGGGGGGGAACGACTGTTTCGGCGCATGGCAGAGCTCAGAATGGAAGGAGCGCCGTTTGACTTTTTCAATGCAAAATTGGCTGGAATTCAGATTGGACGCCATGTCACGTTTGGAGAGTCCCTGATGTGCCTAAACAGTGGAAACCCCCCACAAGTGACCCCATTTTGGAAACTAGACCCCCCAGGGAACTTATCTAGATATGTGGTGAGAACTTTGAACCCACAAGGGCTTTACAGAAGTTTATAACGTACAGCGGTACAATTAAAAAATCATATTTTTTCCACAAAAATGATCTTTTCACCCCAATTTTTATTTTCCCAAGGGTAACAGGACCCTAAAAGTTATTGTGCAATTTGTCCTGAGTACGCTGATACCCCACATGTGGGGGTAAACCACTATTTGGGCGCATGGCAGAGCTCGGAAGGGAAGCAGCGCCATTTGAAGTTTTTGGCTGGAATTGAGATCGGACACCATGTCGCGTTTGGAAAACCCCTGATGTACCAAAACAGTGGAAACCCCCCACAAATGACACCATTTTGGAAACTAGACCCCCTAAGGAACTTATCTAGATGTGTGGTGAGCACTTTGACCCCCCCAGTGCTTCACAGAAGTTTACAACGCCCGGGCGTGAAAATAAAAAATTCGTATTTTTTTCCACAAACATGATCTTTTAGTCACCATTTTTTTATTTTCCCAAGGGTACCAGGAGAAATTGGACCCCAAAAGTTGTTGTCCAATTTGTCCTGAGTATGCTGACACCCCATATGTGGGATAAAACTACTGTATGGACACACGTCAGGGCTCGGAAGGGAAGTAGTGACATTTTGGAATGCAGACTTTGATGGAATGGTCTGCGGGTGTCATGTTGCCTTTGGAGAGCCCCTAATGTACCTAAACAGTGGAAACCCCCACAAGTGACCCTATTTTGGAAACGAGACCCCCTCTAGATGTGTGGTGAGCGCTTTGAACCCCCAAGGGCTTCACAGAAGTTTACAACGCCCGGGCATGAAAATAAAAAAATCGTATTTTTTCCAGAAACATGATCAATTAGTCCCCAATTTTTTCATTTTCCCAAGGGTAACAGGAGAAATTGGACCCCCAAAAGTTGTTGTCCAATTTGTCCTGAGTACGCTGACACCCCATATGTGGGAGAAAACTACTGTATGGACACACGTCGGGGCTCGGAAGGGAAGCAGTGACGTTTTGGAATGCAGACTTTGATGGAATGGTCTGCGGGTGTCATGTGCGTTTGGAGAGCCCCTGATGTACCTAAACTATTGAAACTCCCCACAAGTGACCCCATTTTGGACACTAGACCCCCCACGGAACTTATCTAGATGTGTGGTGAGCACTTTGAACCCCCAAGTGCTTCACAGAAGTTTATAACACTCGGACGTGAAAATAAAAAAATCATTTTTTTCCACAAAAATGATATTTTTGCCCCCAATTTTTTATTTTCCTAAGGGTAACAGGAGAAATTGGACCCCAAAAATTGTTTTGCAATTTGTCCTGAGTAGGCTGATACCCTACATGTGGGGGTAAAACACTGGTAGGGCGCATAGCAGAGCTTGGAAGGGAAGGAGCACCATTTGACTTTTTCAACTCAGAATTGGCTGGAATTGAGATCAGACGCCATGTTGCATTTGGAGAGCCCCTGATGTGCCCAAACAGTGGAAACCCCCAATTCTAACTCCAACCCGAACCCCAACAAGCCCCTAACCCTAACCCTAACCCTAGCCCTACCCTAACCCTAACCCTACCCCAACACACCCCTAGCCCTAACCCTAATGGAAATAAATACATTTTTTTTATTTTATTATTTTTCCCTAACTAAGGGGGTGATAACGGGGGGTTTGATTTACTATTTATGGCGGTTTTTATGTTTGGCGGCTGTCGCACGCTAAAAGACGCTTTTTATTGTAAAAATAGTTTTTGCATCACCACATATTGAGAGCTATAATTTTTCCGTATTTTGACCCACCGAGTCATGTGAGGTCTTATTCTTTGCGGGACGAGTTGACGTTTTTATTGGTACCATTTTCGGGCACGTGAAATTTTTTGATCGCTTTTTATTCCGATTTTTGGGACGCAGAATGAACAAAAACCAGCGTTTCATGAATTTCTTTTGGGGGGGGGTGCGTTTACACCGTTCTGCGTGCGGTAAAATTGATAAAGCGGTTTTATTCCTCGGGTCAGTACGGTTACAGCGATACCTCATTTAGGTCTTTTTTTATGTTTTTGTCGGTTTTATGCAATGAAAACTATTTTATATAAAAAATAATTATTTTTGCATCGCTTTATTCAGCGAGCTATAACTTTTTTATTTTTTCGCTGATGATGCTGTGTGGCGGCTCGTTTTTTGCGGGACAAGATGACGTTTTCAGCGGTACCATGGATATTTATATGCGTCTTTTTGATCGCGCGTTATTACACTTTTTGTTTGGCGGTATGATAATAAATCATTATTTTTTGCTTCGTTTTTTATTTTTATTTTTTAAGGGGTTCGCTAAAGGGGTTAACTAATGGGACATTAGTTGACACACTCTCCTTCACATCTCCGACGTGACATGTAATTCAGTGTCAATAAACATTCATTATCCCGCAGAGTGCGACCTTTTTCTCTTGGAAACTAACTAATGGGACAGTTTTATAGGGTGGGTCGTTACGGACGCGGCGATACCAAATATGTGTACTTTTATTGGTTTTTTTTTTTTATTTCCAAAAAATGGATTTATTGGGGGAATATTTTTTTTTTTTTTCTAATATATTTGGCGATTTTTTTTAATTATTTTTACACTTTTTTTTATTATTTTTTTTTACTTTATTACTTAGTCCCAGGTGGGACATCACTGTCCTGTGACAGATCGCTGATCTGTCACAACGCAGATCACTGTGACAGATCAGCGATCTGACACAGGCACTGCAGAAGGCTTCCTCATGCCTGCGCTTTGCAGGCACTGAGGAAGCCAGCTTCCTGCAGGCCCCCGAAGGCCCCCGTCGCCATCTTGGATTCGGGGGCCTGGAGGAAAGGAACCCCCGCAGCAGCGCTGCACATTGCGCTGCCGTGGGGGTTTCAGGGAAGCACGGAGGGAGCCCCCTCCCTGCCGATGCTTCCCTTTAACCCCCGGTACACCGCGTGTGCAAGGGGTTAACGTGTCGGGGGCGGTCCGTGACACATTGTGCCGGGTGTCAGCTGTGATAATCAGCTGACACCCGGCCGCGATCAGCGGCGCTCACCACGTGGGCGCCGCTGATCGCGCCGACGTACTATCCCGTCCATGGGCATAGGGGCCCAGGTCCCATGGACGGGATAGTACGTCGGATGGCAGAAAGGGGTTAAACTCGGGAACGGTGAGCTGTCAAATGAACACAACCCTGGAGATGATGTCATAGAAATTCCTCCTGACATGCTGTCCACTGGCTGTTTAGTGACCGACATCTTTGGACAAAACATTACCATAAATGTCAATGACACAGAAAGTGTTAACACTGCAGCATCACATGCAATACTCCAAAAAATGAAGATGTACACCTTCTCAACTCTCAAATAATGGATAGAATAAGTGGCGAGTACATTTTATATACAAGCGACGATTCTGTGGATGAACAATACCCAGTTGAATTTTTAAATTCACTGACGCCATCGGGAATGCCACCACATCGGCTCCAACTTAAAATGGGCGCCATTGTCATGCTACTGCGAAACCTCAATACCAAAAAAGGTCTGTGCAATGGAACTCGGCTGATTGTCACTGCCTTACACCCCAACATCATACAGGCTAAAGTGATTACTGGATCAGCTGAAGGGGACATTGGATTTATTCCACGCATCGATTTATGTCCTTCCGAGACCCTTTAAATGAAGAAGACGACAGTTTCCAGTCAAACCTGCATTCGCCATGATTATTACCAAGTCCCAAGGACAGACCCTCAATCGAGTGGGTATTTATTTACCTGAACCAGCCTTTGCACATGGGCTGCTATATGTTGCTTTCTCCAGAGTGAAGCAACGCTCCCATGTCAAAGTGAAAGTTATTAATACACCGCTTCAAGGAAAGTTGTTAGGTAATAGTGATAACATTTTTACAAGGAATGTTGTTTATAAAAATGTTTTAAATTAATCTTTGCATTTCTAATATGATTAATATATACATGATTTAGAGGTGGATAATAGAAAAACATCTCATAGATATACATACATAGTAATGCATAGTATTATAAATATATAGATATTTAAGATATAAATAATAATCACATAGACATACATACATACATAGATATATGCACATAGACATAGGAAGATGATGATTGCTAGGAGATATAGATCGTGAGATATATATATATCAATATTTCATATTGTAAGGCGATCACTGGGGAGATATGTGTCATCCAGTTTGGAAAACTTGGCAATATAAACCCGGAATAAATGCTCCAGTGTCACAGGTGCTGAGAGACTTAAATTAACCTTAACAGGGATGGGTCTTTTGTGAACAGCTAAAGAGATGTGTGGGATGGTTGTTCACCAAATCTCCACCTCAGGGTGTGGTCCATAGAGATAGATATCAGATATTGATAGATAAATAACTTCATAGATATGAGATACATAGGTAGATGCTACATAGATATGAACTACATACATAGCTGCTAGATACATGTCACATAAATTGATAGATGATAGGTCCACATAACATACATCGATGATACATAGACACATAGATATGACATAGATAGAAATCACATACATACATTAAATATAGATTGAGACACAGATGACAGGAGAGAGCACAGACGGGATAACTCAGCACATGGTGAAAAGAGAACGTGGATAGGTGGCTGAGCGCTTGGGGACGACAGATTCTCAGTGCCCCCATCGGGATTCTGCCCCCATCGGGATGTCACCGCCCTCCCGATGCGATAGCATCGGGCCTCCATCTAGTTACAAATAATCCCCTTCCCCTGATGGCCAGGTGCCCCGCCAGTCTCATGCCTCCTCTTTAGGATGAACTAGTGACCGATTTAACCAATCACTATCCGCAGCTGAGACTAATCCTTTCCTGCTGTGGATGAGTTAGGCTGGAGCAATCACATGATCAAACGGTCAGAGCAGATTGTACAGAGATCGGCCCTATATTCTTTTTTGTGGGGAAACTGTATTACTTTAGTTTTAGCCTGTCAAATGTTGTAGCTAAAATGCTTTAATAGTTGTTCAAGAGGGTGTTCTTCTGTTTAAGCGCTAAATCCTTTGGTCAATAAAAATGCACATCAAAAGTATTGCGAAAACAAACCCTAAAAATGCAACATATAATTCTACAGGAAGGATAATCTGTGACTTATTTGCAGTTAGTGGTTACTACTCACCTGGGCGGTTATCTGTAGGAATCTCCTCTTTACACCGCTCATCACCCCTCACATATGTCTCTGTAGTATTAATATGGGGCAGATCTTCACCCTGAAACAAATATTGTAAAAGTCACAGACAGACGGAGAAGTCACATCTATGATCAGCTCTAGTCCTGCCATCTCCACCATTCTCATTACAAAAGTATCTATAATATAACGCTGTAAGCATCACTCTGTCCGAAGCCTCTATAGACTGCGCAAGTGCGACGCGCCTGCGCAGTCTGGCTCCAGACAGAGAGAGGCAGCCAGCAGTGAGGAGTGTGTATGGCGCCGGAGATGGAGGTACCGTACACACTGCATACCGCCATCTCCGACGCCATACTTACCTGACCGGGACGAGCGTTGCCGCGGCGCTTCTCTTCAGGGCAGGAGACCGGGGCTGGAGTGCGGGCCGGAATCGCGCTGCGCATGCGCGATCCGGCGCCATTTTACTGAAGACACTGGCAGTGTGTCTTCAGCAATATGGCGCCGGACAGCGCTAAGGGCATACGCGATTCCGGCAGCACTCCTGCCCCGGCCTCCAGCAGAACAGCGCTGGAGCACAGGAAAAAAGGGTGAGTATAAATGTTTGGGTTTTTTTGTGTGTAATTTTAATAGGAGTGAGGGGACCATGCATACCAGGATAGGGGAGGTGAGAGGACCATGCATACCAGGAAAGGGGGGTGAGGGAACCATGCATACCAGGAAAGGGGGGTGAGGGGACCATGCATGCCAGGATTGGGGGGTGAGGGGGACCATGCATACCAGGATTGGGGGGTGAGAGGACCATGCATACCAGGAAAGGGGGGTGGGGGAACCATGCATACCAGGAAAGGGGGGTGAGGGAACCATGCATACCAGGATAGGGGGGTGAGGGGACCATGCATGCCAGGATTGGGGGATGAGGGGTACCATGCATACCAGGATAGGGGGGGGGGGTGAGGGGGCCATGCATACCAGGATAGGGGGTGAGGGGGCCATGCATACCAGGATTGGGGGGTGAGGGGGCCATGCATGCCAGATTTGGGGGATGAGGGGTACCATGCATATCAAGATGGGGGGGTGAGGGGACCATGCATACCAGAATGGGGGGGGTGAGAGGACCATGCATACCAGGATAGAGGGGGTGAGAAGACCATGCATACCAGGATAGGGGGTGAGGGGGGCATGCATGCCCAGGATTGAGGAATGAGGGGTACCATGAATACCAGGATAGGGGGGGGGTGAGAGGACCATGCATACCAGGATAGGGATGAGGGGGTACCATGCATACCAGGATTGAGGGGTGAGAGGGCCATGTATACCAGGATTGGAGGGTGAGGGGGGCATGCATACCAGGATTGGGGGGTGAGGAGACCATGCATACCAGGATAGGGGGGGGGGGGGTGAGGGGACCATGCATACCAGGATAGGGGGGGGTTATGGGTACCATGCATATCAGGATAGGGGGGGTGAGGGGAGCATGCATACCAGCATTGGGGGATGTGGGGTACCATGCATACCAGGATTGGGGGATGAGGGGTACCATGCATACCAGGATTGGGGGATGAGGGGTACCATGCATACCAGGATTGGGGGGGTGAGGGGACCATGCATACCAGGATTGGGGGATGAGGGGACTATACATACCAGGATAGGGGGTGAGGGGACCATACATACCAGGATAGGGATGAGGGGTACCATGCATAACAGGATACGGGGTGAGGGGACCATGCATACCAGGATGGGGGGGGTGAGAGGACCATGCATACCAGGATTGGGGGAGGGGTACCATGCATACCAGGATTGGGGGATGAGGGGTACCATGCATACCAGGATAGGGGGTGAGGGGACCATATATACCAGTATAGGGATGAGGGAGTACCATGCATACCAGGATTGGGGGATGAGGGGTACCATGCATACCAGGATAGGGGTGAAGGGACCATACATACCAGGATAGGGATGAGGGAGTACCATGCATACCAGGATTGGGGGATGAGGGGTACCATGCATACCAGGATAGGGGGGTGAGAGGACCATGCATACCAGGATAGGGGGGTGAGAGGACCATGCAAACGAGAATTGGGGGATGAGGGGTACCATGCATACCAGGATAGGGGGTAAGGGGACCATGCATACCAGGATAGGGATGAGGGAGTACAGTACCATGCATACCAGGATTGGGGGGGTGAGGGTACCATGCATACCAGGATAGGAATGAGGGGTGCCATGCGTACCAGGATAGGAGGGTGGCAGCACATAGCAGGATAGGAGACCATATACTAATAAAAATGCTCGCCACCCGGGCGTAGAACGGGTTCATAGCTCGTAAAACATATAATACTGGTGGATAAAACAAGACTGAGCACAAGACCTTAACAGCCATCTACACATCATGGGGGAGATCTCATGACACCTTCTCTCCATCTACCTGATGATCCTGAGGAACATTGGGATTTTCTTGTTTACAGTCCTGTGGAAGAAGAGGACGGGGACATCTCTCTGGTGTTGTCCTCCTACTGCATACAACTGGAGGAAAAACATACAAGGACTGAATTCATTCTTTACATACAGATAATTATAGGCCAAGTGTATTTAGTCCTGTCTATTACCTGGTGATGTGAGGGGCTGGGGAACCTCCATCATGATGTCCTTGTTCAGATCTTTGTGTCCTTCTATATACTCCCACTCCTCCATGGAGAAATAGACGGTGATATCCTGACACCTGATAGGAACCTGACACATACAAGGATACAGTCATTCCCCTGATACCTTCATAGCGTTACTGTATAATGTCCCAGCATTCCCAGCAGTGTCACCTCTCCAGTCAGCAGCTCAATCATCTTGTAAGTGAGATCTAGGATCTTCTGCTCATTGATGTCCTCATGTATCAGGGGGTGAGGTGGAGGCCCCGTGATTGGGCTCACATTTCTTCCCCATCCCTCAGACACAGGGGCCTGACAGCGCTCACTAAATGCCTTCTTCACTACTGTGTAATTCTGGTTATGAAGAGACACATTAATAAATCTCACTACAGACATTTCCAGAGTCCTCACCTCTCCAGTTATGTCCATCTGTTATTCCCATAGATAAGAATGAGGTAATGTGACATCATCAGAATCTCTCACCTCTCCAGTAAGCCGGAAGAGGATCTCTAGGGTGAGGTGTAACATCCTCTCCATCATCTTGTCACTTCTCCTATCCATTCTTGATGGGTCAATCAGGAAAATTCTCTTACATAGAAGATCTCCACTGAGAGTAACCGATATTGCAGTGAGCTGAATGGGAAGAGGTTTGAACATCATAAAGATTCTATTCAATATGTTAAGAAGAAATGATCTCCACGTCACATCTTCATGGTGGCAGCATCTACCCGATAATCCTGAGGAATATTGAAATATTCTTTTTTAAAGTCCCGCGGAAGAAGAGGACAGGAGCATCTCTCTGGTGTTGTCCTTTTACTGGATACAACTAGAGGAAACACATACAGGGACTGAATTGATTCTTTACATATAGATAATTATAGACCGTGTGTATTTAGTCCTATTACCTGGTGATGTGAGGGGCTGGGGAACCTCCTTCATGACGTCCTTGTACAGATCTTTGTGTCCTTCTAAATACTCCCACTCCTCCATGGAGAAATAGACGGTGACATCATCACACCGTACAGGAACCTGAAAACAAATAGTGGAATAGCGGGCACCTCATCAATATACAGCCTAAATAAAAGTTAGGGATCAACCATATGCATATAAAAAATACAAGAGAAAGACACAAGAGAAAAGATATGCATAACACCAGGGATCAACCTTAAATGGTTCTCCCAGTGTATGAATGACACATAGCTTTTTCTATATATCATGGTGCCTAGGTTCATCTGATACATTTACTGTCCTTCTTTTTCATGTAATGTTGTCCAGGGATCATGAGTTTTGTGGCGCTTTATATTGCTTTCACATTTATATTGATATGAGCAAATAGGTATTATTGCGCCGATAGTATTTACTTATTGAGCAAATTTGGTTCCTTCATCGACATCCGTATATTCCATTTGGCGTATTTATCCTTGCGCATACGCATGGTGACTTCACTCATTCCATGTCTCGATGCGTCTGACGCTTATGCCATCTAAAATCTTTTGTTTTGAATGGCCTTGGGATATCTCAGTATATCAATATACGCCCCTCTTAAATACTTGCTTTAGGCTGTGTGCCCACGTAGCGATTTTTAAGCGTTTTTGCCGCGATTTTCGGCGCGAAAACGTTTAAAAATCGTGTACATGACGCCCCCCATGCATTCCTATGGCATTCCGCACATGCTGTGCTAATGCTGCGCTTTTTTCCGCGGCGGAATCGCATCGCGGAAAAAAAAAAAAATCGCAGCATGCTCATTCTTTTGTGCGGAATCGCAAAGAATTGCCGCGATTCCGCACCCATAGGAATGCATGAGAACCGCTTACTTCCCGCATGTGGCTATGCCCACCATGCGGGAAGTTAAGCGTCTCATGTGCGGTTGGTACCCACGGTGTGGAGGAGAGGAGACTGTCCTCCAGGCCCTGGGTACCATACCCCTGTAAAAAAAAGAATAAAAAAAAAATTAAAATCGGGGTATATTTACCTTCCGATGTCCCGCGCTGCATTCCCGGCCTAGCGTTCCCAGTAATGCCTTGCGGCAAGGCCCTGTAATGACGTGGTCTCGCGAGATCGCTATAGCAACGCGAGACCAACGTCATCACAGGTCTCGCAAGGCATTACTGGGAACGCTGTGGCCCGGGAATGCAGCGCGGGATGCCGAAAGGTAAATATACACTGATTTTTTTAATTTTTTTTAGCATTTTAACATTCTATCTTTTACTATTGAGGCCGCATAGGCGGCCTCAATAGTAAAAACCTGGTCACACTTGTCAAACACTATGTTTGATGAGTGTGACCAACCTGTCAATCACTTTCCAAGCGATGCTTCAAATCGCTTGGAAAGTGCTTGAATATCACACGCGAAAATCGCGGCAAAAATCGCGAAATTTCTGGGAAGGAGTCCGGTTTTTAGTGAGCGTTTTAAAACGCTACGTGGGCACATAGCCTGACACTTACGCCGCTGACTGTTTGGGATACCTTTGCGCATACGTTGGGGCCTTTAGTTATATGATACTCATGAATTTGGGCTTTTCTGTGCAGATTTACTGAGTACGTTTGCCTTTCTATCGACATTTATATATTTCATTTGATTTATTTAATCTTCATACATATGTATGCTGTCCTTCTCTATTTAACATGCCTGGTGCCTGAGTGTGCCAAAGTATTTGTTTTTTTTTAGTGCATGCGCCGCCTGAACATCGTGCCTGTACTTGTGTCCAAGATCACCATGGACACCTGTGCGCATGCACACTATGCTTTATGTTGGTATCGTGTATGCGCCTGCTACTTGCGCAACAGCATTCGTAGTTACCATGGGCGCGAAGGGACCTGCGTTTCAGGAGTCCCCTGATTGTATGTGCGCCTGTGCAGGCTGTGTGTGACATATGTTGGGACCTGCGCATTGAGACTCTTTCAATTTGATTTGTGTGCGCCTGCGCAAGTTGCATGTGACAGATACCGGAACCGGAACTTCTGATCTGTATGAGCGCTATGGAAATATGATAAGCTTTTTTAGTTTCACAGCCGGTAACTATTTTCGTATTATTTTCTCATTATGTGAGTATAAAGAAGGTTGGGTCTGGCTTTTATCTGTATACTACCCCTGATGAAGGCACTTGTGTAGTGTCGATATGCGTGGGGCTTGAGCTCCCCTGGGACTGCACATAGCACCTTACTTTGCTATCTTCACTATGGCCACTTGGACATCTTAGGGCTGTACTACCTGGCTCCCTTTTCCTTGATGGGTAACCTGTATTTTTTGACAAATGGTGGCTTTTTATTTCTTCGCTGCCATGTGATGAGGTTTGTGCTTTTCTCTTGGACTTGTATTGGTATCTTCATTTATTTGTGTTTCCAGATTTAGCGGGCAGCATACCCAGAGCTATCCCCATTATTTGTGGAGTTAGTGGGGTATTTTCGATTATTATAGTGCTGCACGATATTGTAGCTTGTCCTTGAGAGTAACTTTTTCTGCTACCCACATCGTTTACATTGATTATATTGTCCATTGTATTACATTTGTTATCAAGGTGCATGAGGAGTTAATACCTTTTCCCTGGGGAGGACCTTATTTGGTCTGTTCTGTCAGGACTCTAATGTCAGGACCCTGTCAGCGTCAGCAAACTGCCACGCAGAGCAGGGTGACTTACCCACACTATGGGAGAGCGCAGGGTCCAATACTGTAGTGATGGTTCAAGCAGACAGGACCTGCGGCACTGAAAATAGTAAAGAGTCCCAGGACCTACGATCATGTGACTGCAGGGGGTGGGGCTTAGCATCCTACTGCTGCAGATGATGTAATGCACCTACTGCAGGGAAACTGTTGTAGAGGAGAGGAAAACGCAGGTCAGACAGGCGAGGGTTCGTACACAGAGAGGGCTGTGCAGTACCAGAGGGACGAGCAGAGAATAGTCAAGTCACAGGCAGAGGGTCATACACAGAGAGGTAGTGCAGTACAAGAGGGACAGGCAGAACTCGTAACAGGGACAGAACCGGATCAAAACCAAACAAGCAACAAGTTATCAGGCACAAGGCACAAGTACGCACAAAGTCAACTAACTCAGCCGAGGGCAGGAGTTTAACTGACACCGGACCTAGGACAAGTGAGCATTAAATAGCCGCCCTCTGCCAGAGAGAGGCAGAAACAATTAACCCCTGTCTGACCAGGACGGGCCAAAGACAAACCCCATCCTGGATCATGACATGTTCTCTTTCTTTTCTTTGTGTTGTGAGAATCATGGGGGAATAGTGGATGAAGGAAGGTATATCTCGCCCAGATAACTTTCCTCTGTGGCCTAGTCTGGTCAGTATCTCACCTGATGACTAATGAGCAGAGGGAGGCGGGTATAAAAGGATGCCAGGTGGTGTGTTAGTTGCTCAGTCTGGGGAACACAGAGAACATGTCTGTGTGAGTGAAAGCAGTGTTCATGGTAACCATGGTTTGGCTGGATGGGAGAAGCCCTCCAGTTGGTAGCTAGATCGGACCCTGTTTAGTTAGTGCCGGACAGGCAAGGTTTTTGCTTTATGCTTTATTTTTCTGTATGTTTTGCCTTCACCTGAAATAAACCTGACCCAGTGTCAGTTATGTCCGGATCCCGGCAGTGCATCTGAGTTTCATGCTAAACTCACGTGGCCTTTGCAAAGGCGATCCCGGAGCGTTTTATCACAAATTGGTGGACAACGCAGGCACCACGTTGAAAGCATGAACATGGAGGACGTGGTGAAAGCACTGGTACAGTCCACCGCCGTGCAGCAAGAAGCTAATCGGGTGATGAGGGCCCAGCTGAAGGAGTTGGTGGACATGACCGCTACGGATCGTTCGCTTCTCCAGCAGGTGGGGTGGCGCAGCGCCTGGCGGCCTTACCTGAGGTTAACCCGGAAGCCGAGTCGAGAGTGATTCACGTGAGTCGGTACTGACAGAAGATGTCAACCGGAGATGACGTCGAGGCATACCTGACCACGTTTGAACGGACAGCTGTGCGAGAAAAATGGCTGAAGGCCCGCTGGGCCGGCCTGATTGCCCCGTTTCTTTCCTGTGAGGCCCAAAAGGCTTATTATGACTTAGAACCTGAAGCCGCGCAGGACTTTGACAAATTGAATATGAACATAAGGATGAGTGACCTCATGGAGATCAACATCCAACACTGCGGAGACACCATCACATGTTTCTCAACGCAGTGATCTAGAGCAATGCCCCCATCCCTTATGGGAAATATGCAAAAGCATGTAAATCAACAGCCGCGGAGACACCATCACATGTTTCTCAACGCAAGCAATGACTAGCCAGGTCTTTCCCCGGGAAGGAACAACCACGGGAAGGGCAGTCTCCAATGAAGGAAACCACCTATGCCAAAACATGGTATCCATCCACAGACAGCTGTTTCGGGGTATTGCCCCTCATCAGTGTGGAGTAGGAAACTGGCTAGTAGGAGCAATGCCTAGTGAAAGGCTATGAACATAAGGATGAGTGACCTCATGGAGATCAACATCCAACACTGCGGAGACACCATCACATGTTTCTCAACGCAGTGATCTAGAGCAATGCCCCCATCCCTTATGGGAAATATGCAAAAGCATGTAAATCAACAGCCGCGGAGACACCATCACATGTTTCTCAACGCAAGCAATGACTAGCCAGGTCTTTCCCCGGGAAGGAACAACCACGGGAAGGGCAGTCTCCAATGAAGGAAACCACCTATGCCAAAACATGGTATCCATCCACAGACAGCTGTTTCGGGGTATTGCCCCTCATCAGTGTGGAGTAGGAAACTGGCTAGTAGGAGCAATGCCTAGTGAAAGGCTATGAACATAAGGATGAGTGACCTCATGGAGATCAACATCCAACACTGCGGAGACACCATCACATGTTTCTCAACGCAGTGATCTAGAGCAATGCCCCCATCCCTTATGGGAAATATGCAAAAGCATGTAAATCAACAGCCGCGGAAATTTTGACAAATTGAAAGCCGAGATCTTGGCCCGGCTGGGAGTGACGACCGCTGTCCATGCACAAAGAGTGCATCAATGGACTTATCAGTCGGATAAACCACCGCGGTCACAGATGTTCGACCTGATCCACCTGACGAAGAAGTGGCTACAACCCGAGGTGCTGACGGCGCCAGAGATGATCTAGAGAGTCGTCCTGGACAAGTACCTGAGAGCTCTACCGCCAGCCCTGAGGAAGTGGGTAAGCCATGGAAATCCTACGACGGCAGATCAATTGGTGGATATGGTTGAGCGTTACTCCGTGGCGGAAGGACTCCGAGATGACGCTACCCCACCTCCGTCTTCATCATCTCCAAGTGGAATCAGTAAGACTGTTCCTGGGAGTAGGGGAGAAGGAAAAATCCCTAAGACAGTGGGGGAAGAAAACGGGACTGCCCGCACAGTGAGGCCAAGAGTAACGAACGTTGGTCTAGGCAAGGGGCCGTTAGGTGTTTTCGCTGCCAAGAGATGGGCCACATCGCTGCGAACTGTCCGGTCACTACTGAACCCATGCCGTGCGACGCCACAGACTCTCAAAAACGCATGTCTATGGTTGCCCGGGTAGTGAGTGTGAATGCCGGTCAAAGTAAGGTGGAAAAACACCTGTGTGATGCAACGGTGGATGGAAAAAGGGTGGTGGCATTGGTAGACTCGGGAAGTGTGGTGACTCTGGTGAAGGCCAGTTTGGTGTCAGCCCCGACTGGACCATCAGACAAATTTTCTGTAACGTGTGTGCATGGAGACACCTGTTCGTACCTCACCGCGGTCATATGCATTTCTACTTCCTATGGGTTTGTGCAACATAAAGTGGGACTTGTCCCCTCGTTGTTACATGATGTTATCTTGGGCCGGGATTTCCCCCACTTCTGGCAATTGTGGGAGAATCAGGTGATGCCCCAGGGTAACAGTGTACGGGATTTCTCTCCCAGGGTGCGTGTGGGTCCCGAACCCCTGGAGGAGGTTCCCCAGGGAGACTCTAGTGACGAGTCTACTGGAAATGAACTTCAGTTCCCGTTTTCAGTCCTGGCGGGGGATACAGAGGAGACCAGGGAAGAGGAGGGGGCAGGCAGCCGACCACCTCCCCGTTTGCTGGATGTGGAAGTCCAGAAAGATGACTTCCAAAGCGAGCAAATCAATCAATCAAATTTATTATCGCCAAGTACATATTACATATATACAAGGAATTCTTTGTGGCAAAGAGGCAACATAATATATAACAACAGATACAACAAGTAACATCTAACAAGACAGATACAGTATATAGTCTACACATGACGATTTAATTGTTGAACAGAGAGTGGATAGAAGCTGTTCATATGGCGGTTGGTGCTGCATTTGGGGACTCTGAAGCGACGTCCTGAAGGGAGTAGTTGGAATGAGGAGTGTCCCGGGTGAGAGGGATCGGATGAAATTTTCAATGCGTGGGATCGAATACTCTTATCATAAAGATCCTGGATTTTAGGCAGGGGGGAGCCTATAATTCTCTCTGCTGTTCTGAAAGTCCTTTGTAAGCGGAGTTTGTCATGCGCAGTGGCTCCCCCATACCAGACTATCAGAGAGGAACAAATCACAGATCTGATGACAGCATTAAAGAATAAGATCAGCAGATTCTTAGACAAACCATATCTTTTCAGCTGACGCAGGAAGAACATCCTCTGTTGTGCTTTTCTCATAACAGCATCCACGTTTTTCCCCCATTTAAGATCATGAGAGATGATAACACCAAGGAATTTGGTCTCTGTGACCCTAAGAACCACTTAGTCATGGATGTAGAGTGGAAGTATCTCATGTTGATCTTTCCTAAAATCCACAACCATCTCAGCAGTTTTTTTAGTGTTGAGTACAAGATTATTGGCTTTACACCAGTCACATATTCTTTCCACCTCACTCCGATACAAGTCTTCAGCATTTCCCCTGATGAGACCAATCAGTGTCATATCATCGGCAAATTTCAAGATTTTTACTGAGTCTGCTGAAGAGATGCAATCATTCGTATAGAGAGAAAACAGTAACGGGGACAAAACACACCCCTGAGGTGCCCCGATGTTTGTGACCAAGGTGTCCGAAGTGAATGGTCCAACTTTTACACTCTGTATCCTGGCTGTCAGGAAGTTATAAATCCACAAGCATAAGTTGAGAGGGACTCCAAGAGCTACCATTTTCTTATGAAGTAAATTCGGATCAATGGTATTGAACGCTGAGCTAAAGTCCATGAAAAGAATCCGGACATATGAGTGCCGTTCATCTGTATGATCCAAAATGTACTTCAGTGCCAGATTGACAGTGTCGTTTGCCGAACGATTCTCCTTATAGGCAAACTGAAGCGGGTCCCATAGCTTCTGCGTGAATTTTATCAGGTGGGACATCATAATTCTTTCGAAGACTTTCATAGCTACAGATGTGAGTGCTACTGGTCTATAGTCGTTCAACTCAGAGGATCCCACTTTCTTGGGGACAGGGATAATTGTGGAATTTTTCCAACACTGAGGTACAACGCACTCTTTCAGTGACACATTGTATATATTTGTCAGTATAGGGGCAAGCTGGGTAGCACATACTTTCAGACACATTGGAGATACACCATCAGGGCCAGGTGCCTTTTTGACCTTAAGTCCCTTCAGGATGCGTATCACCTCTGCCTCGGAGATCACTACTTGGGTGTTGCACAATGAATGATCTTTATATGAACAGACTGAGGAGCTTAGAAATGAATAGCCACTGTGTGTAGAGCTTGCCTCAAATCTGCAGTAGAATTCATTTAACTCTGCTGCCAGACTTCTGCTGGGGTTCACTATAGTGGGGTGGCTTTTATAATTGGTGACCTCTCTTAATCCTCTCCATGCAGATCTAGTATCTTTTGATGAGAACCTTTCCTCCAGAATCTTTGCATACTCGTGTTTGGCTAACTTGATCTCTTTAGATAGCGAGTTCCTAAGTTTCTTGAATTCAGTAATATCGCCTGCTTTATAAGCCTCCTCTTTTCTCTTACGGATCAACCTGACTATTTGTAAACCACGGCTTGTTGTTTCCCCGAAAGTGGACAGATTTGGATGGAATAAACGTGTCTTCACAAAAACGGATATATGAGGACACTGCATCAACCCATTCATCCAGACCCGAGCATGTTACCTGGAATACCTCCCAGTCCGTGCATTCAAAGCATGCTTGCAGTTGCAATTTTGCCTCCTCAGACCATGTCTTCTTTGTATAAACTGTAGGTTTGGATGTTTTCAACCTTTGCCTGTAGGCTGGAATTAAATGAATTAGACAATGATCTGAAAAGCCCACTGCTGCTCTCCTCACTGCCCTGTAGGCCCCTTTTAAGACAGTATAGCAGTGATCAAGCGTATTGTTCTCTCTCGTGAAGCAGTTTATATGTTGAGTAAATTTGGGGAGATCCAGGTTGAGTTTTCCTTTGTTAAAGTCCCCCATTACGATCACAAATGCTTCAGGAGATCCTTTCTCCCATTCTGATATTTTGCAAGCTAATTCACCAATAGCAGCTTTAACAGATGCTTGAGGGGGAATATATACTGCAACCAAAACCATAGATGAAAACTCTCTTGGAGCGAAAAATGGTCTACAATTGAGTGCAAGGTACTCTAGATCTGGAGAGCAACCTTTTCCCAGTATGTTAACATCACAGCACCAGCTAGTGTTGATGTAGAGACATACCCCACCCCCCCTTTGTTTACCTGAAGCTACACAATCACGGTCAGCTCTGTAGATAACAAAACCAGGTAGATCCAGACTACAATCAGGGATGGTGTCATTCAACCAGGTCTCAGTGAAACAAAGAGCAGCTGAATTGGCCATATCAGATCTCATGTTACAAAGTAAGTTCAGTTCATCCATTTTGTTAGATAAGGAACGGACATTAGCCAAGTGGAGTGAAGGAAGAGCTGTTCTGAACCCTCTCCTCCGAAGGCGTGCCAGGACTCCTCCTCTCCTACCTCTCTTGCAGTACACCTCCACAGGTTTCACAGAAGTAATGGATTTTATGTACTCAATTGTTGAATTAGCAATCATGCTCCAAGAAGGGGAGTCCATGAGAAATTGCGGATGATTCCAGAATAATAAATCGTCCCTTGAAATCATAAGAGTAGGTTTACAGAGTGCAGTGGCCATGACTACACTCAGCTTGTAGCTATAAAGACTGAACAGTCACAGCTTAGCAGAGTTAAATGTACAACTTTCCATAAAGGGTGCTCCCAGCACTGCTGGGGGGGAGGGCATGGGTGCAACAAGACAGGGACATCAGAGGACACGCCAACAGTCAGTCCAAACCTGCCCAGCTCACCCTTTCAGCTCCACCTGGATCACAAGATCTCCAGAACATCTCCAGCACCGCACACTCCACCAGCTTTCCTATCCCGGGATCATCTGCATGCTGGAAATGGGTACAAGGCAGGTAGCCAGCAGCTTCACTCTCTCCCAGCTGAAACCAGGCACGGAGCTCCACGAGGACAGAAAGACACCGGTCCCAGCTGGTCGCAGTCTCCACACTACTCCCAGCTCTGCCGAATCCTGTAGCCCTACAGCTCCATGTGGACCACAAGATCTCCAGAACAACTCCAGCACCGCACACTCCACCAGGTTTCCTATCCTGGGATCATCTGCATGCTGGAAATGGGTACAAGGCAGGCAGCCAGCAGCTTCACTCTCTCCCAGCTGAATCCAGGCACGGAGCTCCACGAGGACAGAAAGACACCGGTCCCAGCTGATCGCAGTCTCCACACTACTCCCAGCTCTGCCGAATCCTGTAGCTACGCAATGGTGAGTGAACCATAGGGAGAATTAACAATTAAACGGGGTAAAAAACTAAAAAACTCAGGAGCCTCATGCCAGAGCAGCCATCTCTCGGCGCTCCTCCTCCTGATCCTAAAGGATATATAAAATAAAGGATCCTACCCTTTCTCGGGCTAGGACAAATGTAAAAATGACAAATGGGGTACCCGTAGAACCTGGCACTAGGCTGGCATATCCGTACATGGTCCTGGAGAATGATTTATTATATCAGATAGAGAAAAAAGGGGAAGACACGGTGCAAAGATTAGTTGTGCCAAAACTCTACCGGCGGAAAGTGCTGGACATGGCCCACAGGCATGTGATGGGTGGGCACCTGGGAATCCAGAAAACCACCGAAAGGATATTACACTGTTTTGTTTGGCCAGGCATGCATCATGATGTTCGTGTATATTGTGAGTCTTGTCCTGACTACCAAGCCTCTGCGCCTAAACCCCGGTTCTGTAGCCCTTTGGTACCCCTACCTATTATTGAAGTCCCGTTTGAGAGGATTGGGATAGATTTAGTTGGGCCCCTTCCACGGTCTGCCCGTGATCACCAACATATCCTGGTCATCTTGGATTATGCCACTCGTTACCTGAAGGCCATCCCTTTGCGTAACACGGCCACCAAGACGATTGCCAAGGAACTGGTGCATGTGTTTAGTCGGGTCGGTATTCCAAAACAGTTACTCACCGACCAGGGGACTCCCTTTATGTCACGGGTAATGAGGGAGCTCTGCAGGCTGCTACAAATCGAACCGTTACGCACATCCGTGTATCACCCTCAAACAGACGGGCTGGTCGAATGGTTCAATAAAACTCTGAAGCAGATGCTGAGAAAGGCGATAAATAAGGATGGGAAAAACTGGGACTATGTACTTCTGTATTTGCTTTTTGCCATCAGGGAAGTGCCCCAGTCTTCCACTGGATTCTCGCCTTTCGAGTTATTGTACGCCCGACGTCCCCGCGGACCGTTAGACGTCGCAAAAGAAACCTGGGAGGGTCAGGTCACTCCGTTTAAAACGGTGATAGATCATGTAACACAAATGCAGGACCGTATTGCGGCTGTTATGCCCATCGTCAAAGAGCACATGATGCAGGCTCAAGGAGCCCAAAAAAGAATCTATGATAGGGGCGCCAAGATCCGTACATTTGCACCCAGAGATAGGGTGTTGATCCTGGTCCCCACGGTCAATAGTAAATTCCTGGCAAAGTGGCAGGGCCCCTTTGAGATTAGGGAAAGAGTTGGTGAAGTAAACTACAAAGTGTATCAGGCAGATAAAAGGAAACCTGAACAGATTTATCATGTGAATCTGAGAAAACCCTGGAAAGATCGGTCTGCCTTATCAGCGGATTTGGCCCGGCCCGTCTGCTCGCATACCGTACCGGAGGTACGGGTTGCAGAGACTCTCTCGGAGTGGCAAAAGACTGAGGTCAGGCAGTTTCTTCTTCACAACCAAAAGTTTTTCTCGGAAAAACCCGGGCAGACTACACTTATGAAATATGATATAACGGAACCTGGTGTCACTGTCCATGTGAAACCCTACCGAATCCCGGAAGCACGCCGTGAAGCCGTCTCCCAAGAAGTCAAGGCAATGTTAGAGTTAGAGGTCATTGAGGAGTAGCACAGCGCTTGGTCCAGCCCGATTGTGGTAATTCCTAAACCGGACGGCACCATGCGGTTCTGCAATGACTTCAAGAAACTGAACGCGGTTTCAAAATTTGATGCCTACCCTATGCCCGGGTCGACGAATTAATAGATCGGTTAGGGAAAGCCCGGTATATTACGACTCTAGATCTAAGAAAGGGGTATTGGCAGATCCCTCTGGCTGAGGCTGCCAGAGAGAAGACGGCATTTGCTACACCGGAAGTTCTATTTCAGTATGTGTCTATGCCGTTTGGACTGCACGGAGCACCGGCGACCTTCCAGAGACTGATGGATCGAGTCCTGAGGCCACATAGGCAGAAACGTACTGCCTATTTGGATGACATTGTCATTTACAGCGTGGACTGGGAGACTCACCTCCGGAAAGTGCAAGCTGTGATTGAGGACCTGGGGGAGGCAGGTCTAACCGTGAACCCCAAGAAATGTCACATCGGGCTAGAAAAAGCCCGGTATTTGGGTTACGTAATTGGGAGGGGTATGGTTAAACCCCAGGTCGATAAAATTCAAGCGGTTCAGAACTGGCCACAACCAGTTAACAAGAAGCAGGTGCAAGCCTTTCTGGGGATCGCCGGCTATTATCAACGGTTCATCCCCAATTTTGCAGCCATCGCTACCCCCCTGTTGGATTTTACCAAAGGGAAAGATTCCATCACGGTTAAATGGAACTCAGCGGCTGAAGAAGCCTTCCATAGCGTAAGACGGGCACTTTGCTCTCAGCCCGTACTGGTGACTTCGGATTTCCGCAGCGAGTTTGTGGTGCAAACTGATGCCTCTGAGACCGGTATCGGGGCCGTACTCTTACAAGAGAGGGACGGAGTGGAACACCCGGTCCTCTATCTCAGCAGGAAGCTGAATAAACATGAGCAAAAGTATGTGGTAGTGGAAAAAGAGTGCCTAGCCATTAAGTGGGCGATAGAGTCCCTTAAATATTATCTGGTGGGCAGAAAGTTCAGGCTAATCACTGACCATGCCCCTCTCGCTCTCAAGTGGATGCACAAGGAACGGAATAGCCGAGTGACCCGGTGGTTCCTTGCCCTACAGGCCTACACTTTAACGGTGGAGCACCGCCCGGGGGTACCGATGGGAAATGCAGATGCCCTGTCCTGAGTGCACTGTTTGGCGGAGGTTCTTGCTCGACCGGAGTGGTCTGAGCTGGGGGGGGGGGATATGTGAGAATCATGGGGGAATAGTGGATGAAGGAAGGTATAACTCACCCAGATACCTTTCCTATGTGGCCTAGTCTGGTCAGTATCTCACCTGATGACTAATGAGCAGAGGGAGGCGGGTATAAAAGGATGCCAGGTGGTGTGTTAGTTGCTCAGCATGGGGAACACAGAGAACATGTCTGTGTGAGCCGCACTTGTGAGTGAAAGCAGTGTTCATGGTAACCGTGGTTTGGCTGGACGGGAGAAGCCCTCCAGTTGGTAGTTAGATTGGACCCTGTTTAGTTAGTGTCGGACAGGCAAGGCTTTTGTTTTATGCTTTATTCTTCTATATGTTTTGCTTTCACCTGAAATAAACCTGACCCAGTGTCAGTTGTGTCCGGATCCCGGCTGTGCATCTGAGTTTCATGCTACACTCACGTGGCCTTTGACCCCAGCAAAGGCGATCCCGGAGCGTTTCTTTTGGACCTTTTTTGGTCTTTTAAATGCTTTTAGATTCATGTCTTTCTGTACACTTTTTTGTATCCATATATGTAATAAAGATATTTTGTTAAGGTTCATCCCTGGTGTTATGCATATCTTTTCTCTTGTGTCTTTTACCGTATAGAAACCTGACACATACAATGATACCATCATCCCTTTGATCCCTTCATAGTGTTACGGTATAATGTCCCAGAATTTCCAGCAGTGTCACCTCTCTAGTCAGTAGCTCAATCATCTTGTAGGCGAGTTCTAGGATATTCTGTTCATTGATGTCCTCATGTATCAAGGAGTGAGGTGGAGACCCTGTGATTGGCCTTAGGGGTCTTCTCCATCCCTCAAACACAGGGTCCTGACAGCGCTCACTAGAGGTCTTCTTCACTACTGTGTAATCCTGGTTATGGAGAGACACATTAATAAATCTCACTACAGACATTTCCAGAGTCCTCACCTCTCCAGTTCTGTCCATCTGTTATTCCCATAGATAAGAATGATGTAATGTGACGTCATCAGAATCTCTCACCTCTCCAGTAAGCTGTAAGATGATCTCTAGGGTGAGGTGTAACAGCCTCTCCACCATCTTGTCCCTGTGCCTAACCATCCTTGATGGGTCAATCAGGAAACTTATCTTATGAAGAAGATCTCCACTGAGAGGATCAGATATTGTAGGGACCTGATCGGGAGAAGATGACGACGTAACATCATAAAGAATCTATTCCATATGTTATGAAGAAATCTTCTCCACGTCACATCCTCATAGTGGCAGCATGTCGGGCAGATGATTTCCATAAACCTTCATGTAACAGAACAGTTACATCTCAGACATACCAGCATCCAGTATCGTCATTGCAGCAATGTAAACAGACTGAAGGAAACAATGGACGCCTGAGTGATGGAGTGGAAATATGTCATAAACATGGAGCGCGGCCTGAACTCAATGTGCTTTGTGTCCTTTCCCCAGAATCTGCCATCTACGCGAATAATAGTGCAGATTATTAATACAGGATATGTTCTGGTCACAGGGACTCCGAAAATCTAAAGTGCAATGACACTGGGAGGGTCCCGGGGAGACGTGTGCGCTTCTCTCTATTCATCGTCTATGGGATGGAGGAGAAACGAGCGCGGCTCTAACTGGTGACAATGCAGGAAGACGATGAGAGAATCGCTGACGGTTTCTACCCTCAACGTGACAGGTTCCCTTATATGAAGCCCAGAATGACAAATACAAATGTCCTAGCGCCCCCTGCACCCAGTAATGGGGAATCTCCACCACCTACCTCCACCTGCTGGGGGCGCTATCTCCGGGAATGGAGGGGTTACTGCCCCCTGTGCAGCCCAGCAATGGGGAATCTCCAGCACCTACCTGCACCTGCAGGGGGCGCTATCTCCGGGAATGGAGGGGTTACTGCCCCCTGTGCAGCCCAGTAATGGGGAATCTCCAGCACCTACCTCCACCTGCAGGGGGTGCTATCTCCGGGAATGGAGGGGTTACTGCCCCCTGTGCAGCCCAGTAATGGGGAATCTCCAGCACCTACCTCCACCTGCAGGGGGCGCTATCTCCGGGAATGGAGGGGTTACTGCCCCCTGTGCAGCCCAGTAATGGGGAATCTCCAGCACCTACCTCCACCTGCAGGGGGCGCTATCTCCGGGAATGGAGGGGTTACTGCCCCCTGTGCAGCCCAGTAATGGGGAATCTCCAGCACCTACCTCCACCTGCAGGGGGCGCTATCTCCGGGAATGGAGGGGTTACTGCCCCCTGTGCAGCCCAGTAATGGGGAATCTCCAGCACCTACCTCCACCTGCAGGGGGCGCTATCTCCGGGAATGGAGGGGTTACTGCCCCTGTGCAGCCCAGTAATGGGGAATCTCCAGCACCTACCTCCACCTGCAGGGGGCGCTATCTCCGGGAATGGAGGGGTTACTGCCCCCTGTGCAGCCCAGTAATGGGGAATCTCCAGCACCTACCTCCACCTGCAGGGGGCGCTATCTCCGGGAATGGAGGGGTTACTGCCCCCTGTGCAGCCCAGTAATGGGGAATCTCCAGCACCTACCTCCACCTGCAGAGCCGCACTCCACATATATGGCTGCTCTGTGCGCACAGGACCTGGGATGAGGTCACAGGAGGGGAGGAGTCAGGGTCACATGATCAGGGGCCTCAGTATATACAGGACTGTGCTGGCTGTCCTGGTGCTGGAGGAGCGGAGTCCAGGCAGCGCACATAGGGGCCTCCAGGGGGCACGTTCCCGTAGAGCGACCACTTGCTCAGGAGACTTCAGAGCATTTACAGAGAGATGTACCAGCTCCATAATCACCAGGTTTTGCCTCTTTATTGTGAGGTTTTTCAGACCCTCAGTCATGAATAGTCTTTCTTGTGGTGGCAATGTTTCAGCTCACAGACCCTTCCTCAGGCATAATATAGACAGAAAACCAGTATAATATGAGAAAGTCTACAAGGGGCTCAGCAATCAGAAAACTGTCTGACAGAGAACATTTATAGCGTGAGGTAAGGGGGAGCCAGAATCTACCGGAAAAGCAGCTGTGGGTTATATAAGAACGTAACCAAGGAACACCCAGCACAGTAACATAGTAAGGCCGAAAAAAGACATTAGTCCATCCAGTTCAGCCTATAAAATTGTGTCAGAATAAATCCCCAGATCTACGTCCTTCTAAAGAACCTAATAACTGTAAGGCCTCTTTCACACATCAGTTTTTCGCCGTCAGGCGAGATCCGGCTTTTTTTTGCAAAACCGGATCCGGCGAAATGCAATGCCGGATCCAGTTTTTCCCCATTGACTTGCATTAGCGCCGGATGGCATTGTGGTTCGTCCGTTTTTTGCCGGATCTGGCTACTTGTCTCATTCCGGCGTCTGGAAAAAACGGCTACTGTAATATTTTTTGTCTCCGGCGAAAAAGCCGGAAGCGCCGGATCCGACGCTTCCGGCTTTTTGCCACGATGAAAGTCTATGGGCGCCGGAATGCGCCGGATCCAGAAAAAGCCGGATCCAGCCACCGGATCCGTTTTTTTAAGTCTGCGCATGCTCAGATCCAATTGGCCAGCCCCCAGGAAACAGATATAACCTGCTAGACAGATCCGGCAGAAAAACGGATCCGTTTCTACAGTTCTCCAAAACTTATGCCGGATCCGTTTTTTCTAAAAATAGCCGGATCCTGCCTGACGGCAAAAAACTGATGTGTGAAAGTAGCCTAAAATACAATATTGTTACGCTCCAGGAAGACATCCGAGCCCCTCTTGAACCCTTCGACTGAGTTCGCCATCACCACCTCCGCAGGCAAGGAATTCCAGATTCTCACTGTCCTAACAGTAAAGAATCCTCTTCTATGTTGGTGGAAAAACCTTCTCTCCTCCAGATGCAGAGAATGCCTCCTTGTGACCGTCACATTCCTTGGTGATGTAGATACTTTTTAATACTGTGTAGACATGAGGAGTCAGAGGGTGGGTGCAATACTACTCAGACAACACAGGGTGAGGGTAAAACAATGTGGCAATACTTTATTGGACCAAAAAACAAATAACACTTAGAACAGTCCCAGCAAAATACCCAAGATGGTGCAAAATTACAGAGTCTCACCCTTTCACTGACTTACCGGGGATAAGAGCAGATGTTACTTCAAAGCTTTCAGGACGGACTACCCCACCTGTGGCACGCGCAGAGAGGAGGTAACAACAAGCTTAGGAGTCTGATAGTCCATTGAATTACAAGGCCAATTGACTAGAGGGTCCCAACCTGGCTTCTCCGAACATCTCTATATAGCAAGGTCAGGTTCGCACTGGCCCACCGGAGAACTGGAGGATTCTCCAGTGGGCCCAGACACTGACACCTGCTGGCATACAGGGTCAGCAGCTGCCTAGGGCCCCCGCTGCTCCAGGGGCCCTCAGCCAGTGGCATGTTGCTAATAGCGGCACACCACGCAGCTGCTATGGGGCCCTTGAGTCAGGGGGGCCTGCCCAGTGCCTGCGGAGCAGCAGTGAGTGACAGGAAGCAGAAGCCGGCTGCTCCATGGGTGTGGAGAGGAGTGAAAATTCATTTCTCTTTAAATGCGGGCACTGTTAGCCGCAGGCTGCAGCTAACACTGCCTGCTATCAGGACTGGCAAACCAGGGTCCCCGCTCACCCAGGGGCCCCCAGCCCATGTGGCTGCTATGGGGCCCATAAGTCAGTGTGGCCTGGTGCCAGCGCTGCCCCCCAGTGCGCACCGCGTTCAACTGTATGGGCATCATAGATGCCCATACAATTGAAAACAATAATAAAGAAGAGAGCGCCAGATGACGCTCCCTCTCCCATCATTCCCCTCTGCCTCTGACACAGCAAGGCGCCATGACGTCACTTCATCGCATACCTGCTGTGTTTCGGGCAAACGGCAGTGCAGCTGCTGATACCAGAGCAGTGCCAGAATCAGCGTGTGAACGAGGGGGAGAGTTGAGCATTGTGTTTATATATATATATATATATATATATATATATATATATATACACACTGCTCAAAAAAATAAAGGGAACACTTAGACAACAGAATATAACTCCAAGTGAATCAAACTTCTGTGAAATCAAACTGTCCACTTAGGAAGCAACACTGATTGACAATCAATTCCACATGCTGTTGTGCAAATGGAATAGACAAGAGATGGAAATTATTGGCAATTATCAAGTCACCCTCAATAATTGAATGGTTCTGCAGGTGGGGACCACAGACCACACCTCAGTACCAATGATTCTGGCTGATGTTTTGTTCACTTTTGAATGTTGGTTGCGCTTTCATACTCATGGTAATATGAGACGGACTCTACAACCCACACAAGTGGCTCAGGTAGTGCAGCTCATCCAGGATGGCACATCAATGTGAGCTGTAGCAAAAAGGTTTGCTGTGTCTGTCAGCGTAGTGTCCAGAGGCTGGAGGCGCTACCAGCAGACAGGCCAGTACACAAGGAGACAGGAAGGGGGCCGTAGGAGCGCAACAACCCAGCGGCAGGACCGCTACCTCCGCCTTTGTGCAAGGAGGAACAGGAGGAGCACTGCCAGAGCCCTGCAAAATGACCTCCAGCAGGCCACAAATGTGCATGTGTCTACACAAATGGTTAGAAACCAACTCCATGAGGATGGTCTGAGTGCCCGACGTCCACAGATGGGGGTTGTGCTCACATTTGCCACAGAACACCAAGATTGGCAAATTCACCACTGGCGCCCTGTGCTCTTCAGACCGTTGGGCAGTCAGACCATCCTCATAGAGTCGGTTTCTAACCGTATGCCCAGCCAGTCTGCACTGCCACTACAGACCCTGCTGGTACCGAACCTCAGCGGTGCAAGGTACTCATTAATGGGTACCAGACGGACGCTCTCCTGGACTTCGGGAGTTTGGTGACCCTGGTACACGGGGCCCTGGTTGCCAAGGATAGACCTAATGGACGGAAGGTGGGGATAGTGTGCATACATGGGGACCTCCGAGAGTACCCGACTAGGGAGGTCACGTTCTCCACCCTGTGTGGGGAGATAAAACAGGTGGTGGGAGTGGTAAAGACTTCTGTATGGAACTGTATTAGGAAGAGACTTTCCCCTGTTCTGGTCCCTCTGGGAGACCAGGGTTAACCCTCTCAGGGTAAATAGTGTTCCGGGAGCAGAACCTGAAGATCCCGAGACAGGGATACCTGCCGTAGGGGTAACCAACATAGGGACAGAGTGTAACCCCGATGGGTTTCCCCTAGAGGTATTGGCAGGATAAGTTGAGGAGAACCCACCGATTCCTGAGCTGGAGGTATCACCTGGTAAGTTCGGGACTGCCCAGTTCCAGGACCCCACTTTGACCTGGGTCAGGGAAAGAGTAATCGTGGCTCAACAACCAGGTGCAGAGAGGGAGTTTCCCGGGATAGAGATCAACCAGGAGTTACTCTTCAGGGATGAGGTGGTAGAACAGCTGGTGGTGCCTCAATCCCATCGACGGGAGGTGCTCGACATGGCTCACTCTCACATGCTGGGGGGGCATTTGGGGGCCAAAAAGACGTTAGAGCTCATATTACAGCGGTTTTTCTAGCCTGGTGGCTATGTTGAGGTCAAAAGGTATTGTGACACATGTCCAGAGTGCCAACTAACCTCACCCGCCACAAACTACCGGAGTCCATTGGTGATCTGCCCATTATAGAGGTACCTTTTGAGTGGATTGCGATGGATCGGATAGGACCATTAGTAAAATCCGCCCGGGGCCACCAGCACATATTAGTCGTCGTAGATTACGCCACTTTTTACCCAGAGGCGATACCAGTCCACCACACTTCGGCTAAACTAATAGCCAGTGAACTATTGGCCATGTTCTGTTGCCTAGGGCTACCCAAGGAGATCCTTACTGATCAAGGTACTCCATTTATGTCTTAGGTGACCAGGGAGCTGTGTAAGCTGCTCCAAATTAAACAGCTACATACGTCGGTGTACCATCCACAAACCGACGGGTTGGTGGAGAGGTTTAATAAGACCCTCATAGCCATGCTAAAAAATGTAGTCGCCAAGGATGGGAGAGATTGGGACATGTTACTGCCCTATCTAATACTCGCCATTCGTGAGGTACCGCAGGTGTCCATGGGGTTCTCCCCATTTGAGTTATTGTATGGCAGGCACCCAAGAGGACTGCTGGATGTAGCCAAAGAGACATGGGAACAGGAGCCCACTCCACATAAGGGTGTCTTCGAGTATGAGACAAAAATGCAGGATCGGATTGCGGTCATGCGGCCCATAGTAAAGGAGTATCTGTTGGATGCCCAGGCCGCTCAGAGGCGCGTGTATAATAAAAGGGCCATGGTCAGGACTTTTAAAGAAGGAGACCGGGTGTTGGTACTAGTACTCACCCCAGAGAGTAAACTCATGGCCAAGTGGCAAGGGCCTTATGAGATACGTGGGAAAGTGGGGGAAGTGAATTATAAGGTGTTCCAACCTGGGAGAAGGAAACCCGAGCAGCTGTACCATGTAAACCAGCTAAAGGCCTGGAAGGACCGAGAATGTTTGGTTACAGAGGTGACTCCGGTCATACAAACCTCTGGCTATGGCCAAGGACACAGCTGGGTGTGAGGTAAAAGTAAATGACGCCCTCACAAAACAGCAGCGACGGGAGGCTCGAGCTTTGGTGCAGCAGAATACGGATGTATTCTCAGAGCTGCTGGGGCAAACCTCGGTGATACAGCATGACATTGTCACCGAACCCCAGGTATGGGTATGGATGAAACCATACCCAGTGCCAGAAGCCAGGAGGCAAGCGATAGCGGCTGAACTGAAGCAAATGCTTCAATTGGGAGTCATTGAAGAGTCCCGAAGTGAGTGGGCTAGCCCCATTGTGTTAATACCTAAACCAGACGGGTCGTTACGCTTCTGTAATGACTTCAGGAAGTTAAATGAGGTGTCAAAATTTGACCTCTACCCAATGCCTCGGGTGGACGAGCTAATTGAAAGACTGGGAAAGGCCCAGTACTTCACCACGCTCGACCTCACCAAAGGGTACTGGCAGGTTCTCCTGACAGAAACGGCTAAAGAGAAGAGAGCATTTTTCACGCCAGAGGGTCTGTTTCACTATGTTGTCTTACCCTTTGGGATACATGGGGTTCCGGCCACATTCCAGAGGCATAGTGTTAGAACTGCATCGGGAATACGCAATGGCCTATTTAGATGACATAGGCATCTTTAGTACCAACTGGGAGACCCACCTGTCCCAGGTACAAGTTGTGTTAGAGTAGCTCTGAATCACGGGGTTAACAGCAAACCCAAAGAAATGTGTGATAGGGCTCACGGAAGCTCGGTACTTGGGTTACGTGATTGGTCGCGGAGTGATCACACCCCAAGTAAACAAGATCGAGGCCATCCAAAACTGTCCCAAGCCCTTAAGTACTAAGCAGGTGAGGGCATTCCTTGGCATCATTGGTTACTAACACCGGATTATACCCAATTTTGCGGGGGAATCAGCACCCCTAATGGACCTCTTAAAAGGGAAAAGGACAGTGATGGTCCAATGGAATCCTCAGGCGGAGAAAGCATTCCAGTTCCTGAAGTCGGTGTTATGTGGACAGCCGGTTCTCATCAGCCCCGACTTCAAGAAGACCTTTATTGTACAAACTGATGGCTCGGAGGTAGGTCTAGGAGCGGTGCTGTCGCAAGATGTGAACGGGGATGAGCATCCAGTCACCTACTCGAGCAGGAAACTGACCTCGGCAGAGAAAAATTATAGCGTAGTAGAGGAGATTTTGGCGATTAAATGGGCCTTGGAGTCCCTACGCTATTATTTGCTCGGACGTCAGTTTCGTTTGGTAACAGACCATTCCCCCCGAGTCTGGATAAGAAACGCAAAAGAAAGGAATGCCCAAGTCACCAGATGGCTCCTGTCCCTACAAAACTTCAGTTTTTCAGTGGAACATAGGGCGGGGAAACCACAGGGAAATGCGGATGCCCTGTCACGGGCCCCCTGTATGGTGACAAATGTTCAAACCCACAAGTTTGAATGGGGGGGTATGTGAGGCAGCGACCGAAGTCATATGTGAGGGTCACTATGTGTCCCCCAGGATGCGCTCAGAAGCGTATTAGATCCGCTGGAGTGCCTTGTGGTCACAGCAGTGTGCCTGTGACTAACAAGGCGGAATAAAAGTAAGTTAAACCTGGTCAAGTTATTTTTGACCAAGGAGTTTATTCAGGAAAACCTGGTATGGGCTTTTATTTTTTAAACAGACTGCAGGAAGGTAGTGGGATCCGGTCCGTTTCCTCCAGCCCAGGTCTTATAAGTGGCCTGTGGCCACAGATTGGAAAAAGGAAAAAAACCCTGCAGGAAGAGCTTTGGGTGTGTCAGTTCTGGCTTGCACAGACACAGAGCAGTGGTCTGCAGAGCATTCCCTGTGTGAGGCAACACAGGGCCAAACTGAGCCAAATGGTCTGGCACCCCTTGCATAACTGGGCAGCGCAGTCACTCACGGCAAGTGGCCACGGACTGTTTTGATGCTTCTCGGCTGCGATCCGGAGGATACAGCGTGTTGTGCTCTGTGTGAGTTTTTATTGGACACTAGCTGAAGAGCCCGACATTGCCTGGGCATAGTAACCAACTGTGGTTAGTTATAACAAATTATAATGATTATATTGCACATAAAAACATTTCACATCATATATTTGTGGCGCCCCTGAGGCTCAGTCGCCACAGAGGTACTGCACCTTCTCCTAAGGTGTAGTGCCCCACCACCTAGGTAATTTGGGAACTCCTTTCCACACTCCAACATCTGCACCCCACACACAGGATAGATCAGCACTGACCACATTGCGGCTTCATGCTTAGAGGGTAGCAGAACACCTTTCTTGGTTCCTTGCTTCGTAACACGAGATGTGCTGGGAGGTGGGTGGAGTAGAGATTCATATAAAAGGTTGGGAAGGTTTAGAATTACAGATCAGTCTGGAGGTCAGTCAGTCAGGAGAGTCTGAGGACGGATCCCTGGAAGAGGGATGGAGGAAGGAGTGCTGCAGCTGCCTCAATGACCTGAGCCAGCTGGCACGGGAAAGGAGCAGAAGGAAAAAGACGTAGAACTGCAACCTAAGCTTCCATAAGAGAGAGAAGGAACAGCGCGGAACGAAGGAGTAGGAGAACAGAGAGGAGTTGTGGGTTCGAAGAGGAACACTGCCTATAGGTTCTCAGCGCAAGGCCGGGGCCCGGTCCCCGAGGTTGTATGGACACTTATGGTTCTGCAGCAGACACTGGTGGAGTAGTTGGTTGTAAATGCACTACTCCCATCTAAGACTTGGGACACAACAGCAACTGAATAGAGAGCCAGGACTGTTGTGAGTTCATTGTCTGGTTCACCAGTTGTGAGTTCTCCTTCCAGACTCCCTCTGGTGGTGACAGGAGGTAGTGAGGCTGATTTGATCGGTGGAGATCTGCCACCTGAGAATGAAGATGACGATTGGACCTCAGGAATCTCAGATTGGATTTAAGACAGCCGTCGCCCTATTCAGTTGCTGGTGATTCCTTCTGGCTTGTCAGTTCTTGGTTTTCAGCTCTGTTCCAGTCATCTAAAGCTAAGTTTTTCTGCTAATGTTCACACTTGATTTTGTTGGTCTATTCAGTTTTTGTTGTGGTCAGCCAGCCCCGGCTGGGGGCTGTGCTGAATTTCCACTCTTATTTATCAGTATTTTGTCAATTTGCTTTTTGTCCCATACTAGTTTGGTCTCTTTTTGCTCTGTCTCAGAATATTTCAGAGTGCTGATCTAATGAGAGAAGTCTAGTGACTTCAGGGTTAATTTTGCTTTCAGAAGTGTTGGACATTATTTTTGTAGGGTTTTTTGCAGGTTGCAGACAGTGTCTTTCCTTTCCTTTCCTCTCTAGCTAGTTTGGGCCCCATCGTTTCCTCAGACTATTTTCCTGCCTGTGTTTGTGCCTTCATCTTGTTTCACCATCAATACATGTGTGGGGGTTATCTATTCCTTTGGGGTCTGCTCTGGGGCAGTTAGTTTTCCCCTTTTCATGCTTCAGGCTTATTTAGTCCTCTGGCCGTGACGAGGCGTCTAGGATCATCGTAGGTATGCTCCATGGCTGCTGCTAGTTGTGTGGTAGGATCAGGGATCTGCATTCTGCATAGTTACCAACCTCTCTGGTTTTCTGTGACTTAGCTTGTTTTGCTTTTTTCTCCTCGGTGAACCATTCATAACAGATGGGGTCTGCTCTGGGGCAGTTAGTTTTCCCCTTTTCATGCTTCAGGCTTATTTAGTCCGCCGGCCATGACGAGGCATCTAGGATCATCGTAGGTATGCTCCACAGCTGCTGCTAGTTGTGTGGTAGGATCAGGGATCTGCAATCTGCATAGTTACCAACCTCTCTGGTTTTCTGTGACTTAGCTTGTTTTGCTTTTTTCTCCTCGGTGACCCATTCATAACAGAATCACCAGCCATACCGCAGATTCTAGGGTACTCAAAAGCAGGAAAAAGTTGTTAAAAAAAGAAAAAGTGTCAGAATTTTTTTTTTTAAATATTTTTTCCTCTTTTTTCTCTGGGGCCATAGGAGGATTTTTTTTTTCTTTTTCCTAATGGAGATTACGCAATTGTCTGATCATGTGGAGCAGCTGGCTGCTGAAGTGCAGGGAATTTCCACCTACCTCATTCAGTCACATGCTGCTGAACCTAAGTTCCCTACTCCTGATGTGTTTTCTGGGGATCGGTCTAAATTTCTGAATTTTAAGAATATTTGTAAATTATTTCTGGCCTTGAAGCCTAACTCTTCGGGGGGCTCTGTGCAGCAGGTTAAAATTGTCATCTCCTTGCTGCGCGGCGATCCCCAGGATTGGGCTTTTTCTCTGACACCTGAAAATCCTATTCTGACTAATGTGGATGCATTTTTTCAAGCCTTGGGGTTGTTGTATGATGAACCTAATGCTGTTGATCAAGCTGAGAGAGCCCTGTTGGCATTACACCAGGGTCAGGATTCTGCAGAGTTATACTGTCAAAAATTCCGAAAGTGGGCGGTCCTTACTACATGGAATGATAGTGCTTTGGCAGCTCTCTTTCGGAAGGGATTATCAGAGACCGTAAAAGATGTTATGGTGGGATTTCCTGTTCCCTCTGGTCTGGATGATTCTATGTCATTAGCCATTCAAGTTGATCGGCGTTTACGTGAACGTAAAACTACACGGGAGGCGCTGCCACCTTTTGAACAAACGTCTGAACCTATGCAATGTGATGGGGTTTTGTCTAGGGCGCAACGTCAGGAGTTTAGAATGCGTAATAAGCTGTGTTTTTTCTGTGGAGACGCCTCTCATATTATTTCTGTCTGCCCAAAACGAGAGAAATGTTTTGCACACACATTTGCTGTGGGCAGTATACAGCCTAAGTTTCTTTTGGCAATTACTCTGATCTGCTCCTTATCCACGTATTCCACGAAGGCTTTTGTGGATTCAGGAGCAGCGTTGAATCTGATGGATTTGGACTTTGCTAAACGTTGTGGTTTTTCCATGACGCCTCTGCGGACGCCTATTCCTTTGAGGAGTATTGATGCTACTCCTTTGGCGGAGAATAAACCTCAGTTTTGGACCCAGGTGACAATGCGAGTTGCCCCAGACCACCAAGAAAATTGTAAATTTTTGGTGCTGCATAATTTGCATGATACTATTGTTCTGGGTTTTCCTTGGTTGCAAACTCATAATCCAGTTTTGGATTGGAAATCTGGGTCTGTGGTGAGTTGGGGTTGTCAGTGTGTTCTTAGGGACGCTCCTGTTTTCTCCACCTCTCCTCAGTCTCATGATATTCCTGATTAGCCAATTTTTCTGATGTATTTAGTGAGAGCAAGTCTGCGTCTTTGCCTCCTCATAGGAGTTATGACTTTGCAATTGAGTTGATGCCTGGGTGTAAATTTCCCAAGGTTCGGCTTTTCAACTTATCAGTAGCCGAACATGATGCTATGCGATCCTATATTAAGGAGTCATTGGAGAAGGGTCATATTAGACCATCCTCGTCACCTTTAGGTGCTGGGGTTTTTTTTGTGGCCAAGAAGGATGGTTCATTAAGACCGTGTATTGATTATCGTTCCCTTAACAAGATGATGGTTAAATATCAGTACGCGTTACCTCTGATGTCTGATTTATTCTCCAGAGTTTAGAGTGCCTGCTGGTTTACTAAGCTTGACCTTAGGGGGGCGTAATAATCTTATTCGCATCAAGCACGGGGATGAATGAAAGACGGTGTTTAATACTCCGGAGGGACATTTTGAGTACCTGGTGATGACTTTTGGGCTCACTAATGCCCCTTCTGTCTTCCAGTCCTTTATGAATGATATTTTCCGTGACTTTGTGGATAAGTTTTTGATCATCTATCTGGATGATATTTTGATCTTTTCTAGTGATTGGGATTCTCATGTGGAACACGTCCGGACTGTGTTCCGGATTTTGAGGGAGAATTCCCTGTTTGTTAAGGGATGGAAATGCCTCTATGGTGTACAGAGGATTTCATTTTTGGGATTTATCTTGTCTCCATCGACTATTGAAATGGACCCGGCCAAGGTACAGGCCATTTATGATTGGGTTCAGCCTACTTCTTTGAAGGCCCTCCAGAAGTATTTGGGTTTTGCTAATTTCTATCGTAAATTTATAGGTAATTTTTCTGGTATTGTCAAACCACTGACTGATCTGACCAAGAAGGGCGTTGATTTGCTGAATTGGTCTCCTGAGGCTATCTCAGCATTTCAGGAGCTTAAGCAGAGATTTGTTTCAGCTCCAGTTTTACGGCAACCTGATATCTCACTTCCATTTCAGGTGGAGGTAGATGCTTCTGAGATTGGTGCAGGAGCTGTTTTGTCCCAAAAAGACCCTGTGACTTCTAAGATGAATCCCTGTGCCTTCTTTTCTCGAAAGTTCTCCCCATCTGAACGCAACTATGACGTGGGGAATCGGGAATTGTTGGCCATGAAGTGGGCATTTGAGGAGTGGAGACATTGGTTGGAGGGAGCTAGACATCAAGTTGTGGTCCTCACCGATCACAAGAATTTGATTTATCTGGAGTCGGCCAAACGCTTGAATCCTAGACAGGCTAGATGGGCCTTGTTTTTCACGCGCTTTAATTTTGTGGTCTCTTTTCTTCCGGGCACTAAGAATGTTAAGGCAGACGCCCTTTGTAGGAGTTTCTTTGCCGATTCTCTTAGTGTGACCGAGCCTACTACCATCCTAGGTGAGGGGGTAGTTCTTTCTGCCATTTCGCCCGATTTCAGACGCGCCCTGGATGAATTTCAGGAGGATAAACCTGAGCGCTGCCCTATGGGAAAATTGTATGTTCCTGACCAGTGGAGAAAGAGAGTGTTGTCTGAAATTCATTGCTCCGCATTGGCTGGTCATCCAGGTATTTTTGGTACCAGAGATTTGGTGAATCGGTCCTTTTGGTGGCCTGCCTTATCTTGTGACGTCAGGAATTTTGTACAGTCCTGTGAGACTTGTTCTCGGTCTAAACCCTGTTCTCGTTCTAGTAGGTTGCTGATGCCCTTGCCGGTGCCCAAGAGGCCATGGACCCATATTTCAATGGATTTTATTTCTGATCTTCCTGTCTCTCAGAGAATGACTGTTATCTGGGTAATTTGTGATAGATTTTCGAAGATGGTCCATCTTGTACCACTCCCAAAGTTGCCATCTTCCGCTGAGTTGGTGCCCTTGTTTTTACAACAGGTAGTTCGGTTACATGGGATTCCTGAGAGCATTGTGTCCGACAGAGGAGCACAGTTTGTTTCCAGATTCTGGAAAGCCTTTTGTTCCAATCTGGGAATTCAGTTATCCTTCTCCTCTGCGTTTCATCCCCAGACCAATGGACAGACTGAGAGAACAAACTAGACCTTGGAGTCTTATTTGAGATGTTTTATATCTGCTGATCAGGATGATTGGGTCTCATTTTTGCCCTTGGCTGAATTCGCACTGAACAACAGAGCTAGTTCTGCCACTTTGATGTCACCCTTTTTCTGTAATTTTGGATTTCATCCTCGATTCTCTTCAGGGCAAGTGGAATCTTCGTCCTGCCCAGGTGTGGACACTGTGGTTAAGAGAATGCAGCAGATATGGGACCAAGTGGTGGATAAGTTGTCACTCTCTCAGGAAAAGGCCCAGCGATTTTCCAACCGGCATAGGACCATTGGTCCCCGGTTTAAAGTGGGTGATATGGTTTGGTTGTCGTCTAAGAATATTCCTATGAAGGTTGCATCTCCTAAATTTAAGCCAAGATTTATTGGTCCTTATAAGATTTTGGAAATTCTTAATCCTGTTTCGTTTCGATTGGCTCTTCTAGTTACGTTCAAGATCCATAACGTATTTCACAAATCTCTGTTGAAGAGGTATGTTGAGCCAGTGGTTCCCATGGCAGCACCTCCTGACCCTGTGTTGGTTGAAGGCAATGTGGAATATGAGGTAGAGAAAATATTGGATTCTCGTTTGGTTAGACGGAGACTCCAGTATTTGGTCAAATGGAAGGGTTATGGTCAGGAGGATAATTCTTGGGTCTCTGCCTCCGATATTCATGGCAATAGATTGGTTCGTGCTTTTCACCGGGCCCATCCTGATCGGCCTGGTGGCGTGGATGAGGGTTCGGTGACCCCTCCTCAAGGGGGGGTACTGTTGTGAGTTCTTTCTCTGGTTCACCAGTTGTGAGTTCTCCTTCCAGACTCCCTCTGGTGGTGACAGGAGGTAGTGAGGCTGATTTGATTGGTGGAGATCTGCCACCTGAGAATGAGGATGACGATTGGCCCTCAGGAATCTCAGATTGGATTTAAGACAGCCGACGCCCTATTCAGTTGCTGGTGATTCCTCCTGGCTTGTCAGTTCTTGGTTTTCAGCTCTGTTCCAGTCATTTAAAGCTAAGTTTTTCTGCTAATGTTCACACTTGATTTTGTTGGTCTATTCAGTTTTCTGTTGTGGTCAGCCAGCCCCGGCTGGGGGCTGTGCTGAATTTCCACTCTTATTTATCAGTATTTTGCCAATTTTGTCTCTTCCTAGTTTGGTCTCTTTTTGCTCTGTCTCAGAATATTTCAGAGTGCTGATATAGTGGGAGAAGTCTAGTGACTTCAGGGTTAATTTTGCTATCAGAAGTGTTGGACGTTATTTTTGTAGGGTTTTTTGCAGGTTGCAGACAGTGTCTTTCCTTTCCTCTCTAGTTAGTTTGGGCCTCATCGTTTGCTCAGCCTATTTTCCTGCCTGTGTTTGTGCCTTCATCTTGTTTCACCGTCAGTACATGTGTGGGGGCTATCAATTCCTTTGGGGTCTGCTCTGGGGCAGTTAGTTTTCCCCTTTTCATACTTCAGGCTTATTTAATCCTCCGGCCGTTTACGAGACGTCTAGGATCATCGTAGGTATACTCCACGGCTGCTGCTAGTTGTGTGGTAGGATCAGGGATCTGCAGTCTGTATAGTTACCAACCTCTCTGGTTTTCTGTGACTTAGCTTGTTTTGCTTTTTTCTCCTCGGTGACCCATTCATAACACAGGACTCTGGAGAAAGGAGTCCCCGAGAGAGGCTACAGCTGTCTATCATACAAGTAGAGTTGTTAGGAACATCTGACAGGAGGAACTTCAGAGTACCACGGTACTGGAGCTCTTCACACTAAAAGGCACAATAGAGGAGTCGTTCAGGAAAGGTACATGTTGGCGGAGTGTTGGACAGGAGAAGCCTGATTTGCCCGGGAGGTTGATTGAGTCTCTGCCCCGGAGGACACGGCATGGAGGCAGGCACCAGTGTGTACCACGAACTGTGAGTAAAGCTTTGGAACTACAAGACCTGGTGTCTTCCATTCCTTTGTGCGCTAACACCGTCAGCACTGCTACATCTGGGTACCAACATTCCTCACACCGCCTGCGCCTATTCTCATCTATTGCCATTACACTGCACTGGGGTTATAGCTATACCATCTATGCTGCAACACACCATCAGCCCCAGAGGATCAGCATGCAGCGTTGGCTTAACATCTTGCTTGCCAAACACCACAGGTGGCGTCACGAACTATCACATAAACTATATCACAAACCACCATTGATTTGGGCGCCCAGGGCCACGGACCGGGTCACAGCTGCCGCGACACATCCCACTGACACCGGCCGGGTACCGAGTACCCCACGGCCCTGGGACGGGGCGACCCAATTTTGGCGTCACGAACAGGATGACGAGACCTGATGCCATCGGGTTCTGTGCGCCTGAAATTTGTGAGACTTTATACTTTTGAAAAAGTGCAGAAGACCTGATTTGATAGACTGTAAAATGGACATTAGAAATGGCCGGTGGAGTGGAGAAGAAGGGCGTGAAGAGATGGGAGGTCCTAGGAAAAGACCATGAAGAGTATTGGGCCTTCCTTGCATGAACTACTATGTGACAGTGACATGGCCCACCCCCCGATGGGTTCGTATACTGGCATGGTATGGAGGTGCTGGAAGACACCGCCCCTGGGAGGGGCAGAAGCCAGTGGCAGGAAAGGGGCCGAGGCAGGAAGAACACCAGAACGCCATTTTGGAGAGTGAGGGAAGGAGGCCTGCGGAGCGCGGGGAAACGGATCTCCCTGGCGCCATAGCTGACGGCTCCAACCCGAGCTCCGGAATGAACCGCCAGCAGCTAGATGAAATTACTGAACTGACCACCCGTCTGCAGCTGAGGCAGGAGGCCTTAGAGCAGCTGAGACGGCATCAGGCCCAGCGGTACCCATTCCATCGGTACCTGCCACCGCTGCACCGGACTATCCTCAGGCAGTGCCGATCTGCATCTCCCAGCTATCCATCCAGCTGGTCGCGGCCCGCCCGGAGGAAACCCCGGGAGCCGGAACCGCGCTATTGCCTGGACCTGTTGCGACTGCGCAGGTCCCTTCCGAGGCCCCCGCAGACCCGGAGTCACCACCGGCATCACCATCGCCGGCACCAGGACCGACCATCCTGGTGGTCAAGCCTGCACCAGATCAGAGGCCGCACCGCCAGGAGGCCCCAGGTATGTCAGATGTCCCTCCACCTGGGAAGGCCCTGGGGTGCACCGCAGTTGCAGCGGCTGGCCAGGTCGTACTGGATCTGGTCTGGGACCGGGATGCTTGTTCTGTGGGTGAGAGCAGGTCCCGGGAAGAGTGGGAAGAAGAGGAGGAGAACTGGGCCGACTGTCGGGCTACCATCCGGCAGCTGAATATCGAGAGAGGGAGCAAAGATGGCTGTGCAGGGCCCGGAAAGAGAGGGCCCATGCTGGTCACCACGGCCCCCGGGATGCAGCTGGATGGGGGCAAGTGCTGAATGTGAACAAGGACAGGGGTTTTGGATTTATTGCAGACCCCAAGAGAATCAGTGACTTGTTCTTTAACAGGAGGGATGTCAAGTCACATCTGAGGAAGGGACATCCTGACATAGACCTGCAGCCTGAGGAGTATGTGACATTTACCCGGCATGAGGGGCTCAGAGGGTGGTATGTCCTGAATGTACGTCGCATTCCAGGAGAGCTTATTGAGAGGTACAAGCCAAAGCACCCTGTTGCTGCCCCTCCACCCACTGTTGCCACCCAGACTGCTCAGGTACCTGCTTCCAGGAACCAGGCTGCTCCTGCATCAGCTCCAGCCCGGCAGCCCAAACCAAAGATCCCTGGCTTGACACCGTCGGAAGAGGAGTACTTAAAGATTGCCAACGACTACCTTGAATCTGGTGGCAGTCCCACTTCAGCTTCCAGAACCCCAGGAGGGGAACACAAGTAAAAATTTACAAATCTCGTTACCCAGGAGGGTTTATTTGCACCAGTTGTGCCTTTTTCTATTTTTCTATTTTTGTTATCATGTTTTTCTGGTAGCACTTTTGTTGCCTAGTTTTTGCAATGGCAGCGTTCTTCAATTTTGAACTAGCGATCATGAACTTGGAGTGATCCAAAAACTTGTATTGTAAATAGTTGCACCTCTTTAGGTGCCCTCTCTTGGTTTTACATATAAAGACACTTTGCAAAGATAATCTTTTGCATGGACACTTTTCGAAGATGATGTCTACCTCAAAGGACACTGCAAGAGATCCCGGCTGGGAGCGGTGTCCAGCACTTACAAGAATAACTGTTGAATGTTTTACTGTAAAGTATTTGATAATGTGTTTTATAAGAGTATTAGTAACTGAGAAATGGCTTTTATAGAAGAATTAGGAATGTCTGATCTAGAGATGGGTGATGTGAATAAAGAATTGAAAGTAGACAGGTGATGGACCAGGTACTTGCGGTCAGCATCTTGCGTGTGGAAAATGAGAGAAAAATGTGTTACAGAGAATAGCACTTTGAATTGAGAATTGCACTTAGAATTAAACATTTTAGATAGAATTTAAGATAGAATTGTTTGTAACATTCAAACGCCACGGACCGGGTCACAGCTGCCGCGACACATCCCACTGACACCGGCCCGGTACCGAGTACCCCACGGCCCTGGGACGGGGCGACCCATATTCAACACTACAGATTTGCAACACAAATTAACTAAACGATTACCCAAGTATTGATGGTATTTTATTTTCAACTCATTCAAGAGCCTTTTGATAAACAACATGTGTATCTGTGTATCTAACCCTATCCTGTGTGATAATGTCTGCTGAGCTGTGTACCTAATCCTCTCCTGTGTGATACTTTCTGCTGAGCCATGTATCTAATCCTATCCTGTGTGATAGTCTGCTGAGCCATGTATCTATCCCTATCCTGTGTGATACTGACTGCTGAACCGTGTACCTAATCCTATACTGTGTGTTACTGACTGCTCAGCTGTGTATCTAATCCTATCCTGTGTGATACTGACTGCTGAGCCGTGTATCTAGTCCTATCCTGTGTGATACTGACTGCAGAGCCGTGTATCTAATCCTATTCTGTGTGATACTGTGTGCTGAACTGTGTATCTAATCCTATCCTGTGTGATACTGTCTGCTCAGCTGTGTATCTAATCCTATTCTGTGTGATACTGTGTGCTGAACTGTGTATCTAATCCTATCCTGTGTGATACTGACTGCTGAGCCATGTGTCTAATCCTCTCCTGTGTGATACTGACTGCTGAGCTGTGTATCTAATCCTATCCTGCGTGATACTGACTGCTGGGCCATGTATCTAATCCAATCCTGTGTGATACTGACTGCTGAGCAGTGTATCTAATCCTATCCTGTGATACCATCTGCTGAGCTGTGTATCTAACCCTATCCTGTGTGATACTGACTTCTGAGCCGTGTACTTAATCCTATCCTGTGTGATACTGTCTGCTGAGCCGTGTATCTATTCCTATCCTGTGTGATACTGACTGCTGAGCTGTGTATCAAATCCTATCCTGTGTGACACTGACTGCTGAGCCATGTGTCTAATCCTCACCTGTGTGATACTTTCTGCTGAGCCGTGTATCTAATCCTATCCTGTGTGATAGTCTGCTGAGCCATGTATCTATCCCTATCCTGTGTGATACTGACTGCTGAGCCATGTACCTAATCCTATCATGTGTGTTACTGACTGCTCAGCTGTGTATCTAATCCTATCCTGTGTGATACTGACTGCTGAGCCGTGTATCTAGTCCTATCCTGTGTGATACTGACTGCAGAGCCGTGTATCTAATCCTATTCTGTGTGATACTGTGTGCTGAACTGTGTATCTAATCCTATCCTGTGTGATACTGTCTGCTCAGCTGTGTATCTAATCCTATTCTGTGTGATACTGTGTGCTGAACTGTGTATCTAATCCTATCCTGTGTGATACTGACTGCTGAGCTGTGTATCTAATCCTATCCTGTGTGATACTGACTGCTGAGCTGTGTATCTAATCCTCTCCTGTGTGATACTGACTACTGAGCAGTGTATCTAATCCTATCCTGTGTGATACTGACTGCTGAGCCATGTGTCTAATCCTCTCCTGTGTGATACTGACTGCTGAGCTGTGTATCTAATCCTATCCTGCGTGATACTGACTGCTGGGCCATGTATCTAATCCAATCCTGTGTGATACTGACTGCTGAGCAGTGTATCTAATCCTATCCTGTGATACCATCTGCTTAGCTGTGTATCTAACCCTATCCTGTGTGATACTGGCTTCTGAGCCGTGTACTTAATCCTATCCTGTGTGATACTGTCTGCTGAGCCGTGTATCTATTCCTATCCTGTGTGATACTGACTGCTGAGCTGTGTATCAAATCCTATCCTATGTGATACTGACTGCTGAGCTGTGTATCTAATCCTATCCTGTGTGATATTGACTGCTGAGCTGTGTATCTAATCCTATCCTGTGTGATACTGACTCCTGAGCCATGTGTCTAATCCTCTCCTGTGTGATACTAACTGCTGAGCTGTGTATCTAATCCTATCCTGTGTGATACTGGGCTCCCCCTGCAGTCTGTGTCAGAGGGTGGTCTGTGTTGGCACGGTAATAAATTGTGTTATTTCCAGCTTTACAGAAGGAATAACACCATAGAAATGATAAGAATAATAGGCAAAATTGTTTGGTGAATTGGAAGGCGCGGGGTTAAAATTTCGCCTCACAACATAGCCTATGACGGTCTCGGGGTCCAGATATTTGACTGTGCAAAAATGTTGTGGCTGTAGCTGCGACAGTGCAGATGCAAATCCCGGACATACACACATACATACACACACATTCAGCTTTATATATTAGATTAAACACACTTTTGTTTTTGAGCTTGCTTGGGTCACTGCCTCATCACTGCATAGCGTGGACACCGCTGCTTTACAACCCATACATATTACCAATAATATCCAAATGTCCCAGTCGAAAATTATTTGTCCTAGTGTAACGAACTCTGTTAAAGGAATGCCACTAAACGTACATAACCATGAGTCTTGGAAACATCAGATTTCCTCTTTACAAGATATGGACATTGATAGTAATGATGACGACTTTGAAATTTAACACATCCACACCAAGAAGATGAAGATCACAGCTGCAAAAAATGTGCCAAAAGGCCATGAATGTTGGGAAAATCATCTTCTCTGGGGCAAAGTTTCCCTCTTACTAAAGTGGTACCGAATGAAGCATACACAGCTCTCATGTCTACTCAGCGTGAGATACCGTACTTGAAACATGATGTATTCTGTTTTGTCCATGTCCACTTTTTGAAAGTGAGCAGAAAAGAAGGATGATATAGCGGGTAGACGTGTGATTTTGGTCAGTAAGGAGGTGATGACAGGTACAGATAGGTAGATCTGCGTGTCATCGGCATAGTGATGATATTGCAAATCGTGCCATTATATCAGCTGTCCCAGGCCGAAGGTGTAGATGGAGAAGAGTAGGGGTCCTAGAACTGAGCCTTGGGGAACACCGAAAGACAGGTATCGAGGCGAGGAGATGGTGTGGGAGAGGGAGACAATGAATGTCCACCTAACAGTCTTGTTCTTTTTAAAGACTAAAAATAACCCCAAAAAGGCCATTTTCACTACTGACCATGTCCGCACCAGCAGGGGTAGCAAAACTACCAGCCTTACCACCACCAGCATGATCAGGCACATGGCAGCAAAGCAACAGACTTTGTTGGTTGAACACCAGGCTCCATGAACAGTGTCTGCGGGTCATACCACTGCCCCTTCTGCTGTTGTGCATGCAAGCCAATCCCCTGTCCATGGTGCATGCAAAGATGCCTCCTTCCCTGCATCTGTAGTTGCACACAAACTCAACTAGCACCATTGGCAAGCATGTCCACATCCTTGTCCCAACACAGCGTGCAGTTGTCCATATCCCAGTCCTTGGAACGCAAGCATAAATACGCAGCCAATGCCACAGTACTAAATTCACACATTTCTAGTCTGCTTGCACTCGAAATGTTGCATTTTAGGCTCGTGGGAAATGGAAGCTTTCCGCAACCTGATGATGGTGGCCGTAACAAGGTACTCGGTCCCCACGCACCATTATTTCTCACGGTCTGCCGTCATGACATTGCACAAGCAAGCACGTGTCCCACAACATTACCCGGGCCATGAACAATGCTGTTATAGGGAAAGTGCACCTAACCATGGACACGTGACAAGTGTTTGTGGGCAGGGACGGTACATCTCGCTGACGGCCCAATGGGTTAGTGTAGAAGTCATGACCCAGTCGGACATTGGGAGACCATGTCACAGATGCTGTGAGAATCATGTGGGAATAGTGGATGAGGGCAGGTATATCTCGCCCAGATTCCTTTCCTATGTGGCCTAGTCTGGTCAGTATCACACCTGCTTGCTAATGAATAATGGGAGGTGGATATAAAAGAATGCCAGGTGGTTGTGTGAGTGTCTCAGTCTGGGAACACAGAGAGCCTGTCTGTGTGAGAGACACACGTGAGTGGAAGCAGTGCCCACTGCAACTGTGGTTTGGCTGGATGGGAGAAGCCCGCCAGTTGGTAGTTAGGTTGTCCATTGTTTAGTTAGTGCCGGACAGGCAAGGATTTGTTTTATGTTTTATTTCCTTTTTGCATTGCTTTCACCGTTAATAAACCTGACTCAGGGTCAGTTACACCCGAATCCCAGCTCTGCGCCTGAATTTCATACTGAACGCACGTGACCTTTGACCCCAGCAAAGGCGAACCCGGAGTGTTTTATCACATTATGGTGGAGAACGCGGGCATCACATTGCAAGCATGAGCATGGAGACACCTGTTCGTACCTCACCACGGTCATATGCATTACTACTTCCTATGGGTCTGTGCAACATAAAGTGGGACTCGTCCCGGCGTTATTGCATGATGTTATCCTGGGCCGGGATTTTCCCCACTTCTGGCAATTGTGGGAGAATCAGTTGATGCCCTCGGGTAATAGTGTACATGGTTCTTTTCCCAGGGCGCATGTGGGTCCCGAATCCCTGGGAGAGGTCTCCCCGGAAGACTCGGCGGAAGAGTCTGCGGGAAATGACCTGCAGTTCCCGTTTTCAGTCATGGCGGGTGATACGGAAGAGACCGGGGAAGAGGAGGAGGCCGACAGCCGTCCACCTCCCCGTTTGCCGGATTTAGAAGTTCAGAAAGATGACTTCCAAAGCGAGCAAATAAAGGATCCGACCCTTTCTCAGGCTAGGACGAATGTGAAAGTGATAAATGGGGTACCCGTAGAACCTGGCTCTAGGCTGGCATATCCTTACATGGTTCTGGAGAATGATTTACTCTATCAGATAGAGAAAAAGGGGGAAGATACGGTGCAACTATTAGTCGTGACAAAACCCTACCGGCGGCAGGGGCTGGACCTGGCCCACGGACATGTGATGGGAGGTCACCTGGGAGTCCAGAAAACCACCGAAAGGATATTACACTGTTTTGTTTGGCCAGGCATGCATCACGATATTCGTGTATATTGTGAGTCTTGTCCTGACTGCCAAGCCTCTGCACCTAAGCCCCGGTTCTGTAGCCCTTTGGTACCCCTACCTATTATTGAAGTCCCGTTTGAGAGGATTGGGATGGATTTAGTTGGGCCCCTTCCACGGTCTGCACGTGGACACCAACATATCCTGGTCATCTTGGATTATGCCACTCGTTACCCGGAGGCCATCCCTTTGCGCAACACGGCCACCAAGACGATTGCCAAGGAACTGGTGCATGTGTTTAGTCGGGTCGGTATACCAAAACAGATACTCACCGACCAGGGGACCCCCTTTATGTCCAGGGTAATGAAGGAGCTCTGCCGATTGTTACAAATCGAACCGTTACGCACATCCGTGTATCACCCTCAAACAGACGGGTTGGTCGAACGGTTCAATAAAACTCTGAAGCAGATGCTGAGAAAGGTGATAGACAAGGATGGGAAGAACTGGGACTATTTACTTCCATATTTGCTTTTTGCAATCAGGGAAGTACCCCAGTCTTCCACGGGATTCTCGCCTTTCGAGTTATTGTACGCCCGACGTCCTCGCGGACTGTTAGACGTTGCAAAAGAAACCTGGGAGGGTCAGGTCACTCCGTTTAAAACAGTGATAGATCATGTCACACAAATGCAGGACCGTATTGCGGCTGTTATGCCTATCGTCAAAGAACACATGATACAGGCTCAAGGAGCCCAAAAAAGAATCTATGATAGGGGCGCCAAGATCCGTACGTTTGCACCCGGAGATAGGGTGTTGATCCTGGTCCCCACGGTGGACAGTAAGTTCCTGGCAAAGTGGCAGGGCCCCCTTGAGATTAAGGAAAGAGTTGGTGAAGTAAACTACAAAGTATATCAGGCAGGTAAACGGAAACCTGAACAGATTTATCATGTAAATCTGATAAACCCTGGAAAGATCGGTCTGCCTTGTCAGCGGAGCTGGCCCGTCCCGTCTGCTCGCATACCGTACCGGAGGTACGGGTGGCAGAGACTCTCTCGGAGCGGCAAAAGACTGAGGTCAGGCAGTGTCTACTTCACAACCAAAAGTTTTTCTCAGAAAAACCTGGGCAGACTACGCTCATGGAACATGACATCGTAACGGAACCTGGTGTCACAGTTCACGTAAAGCCCTACAGAATCCCGGAAGCGCGCCGTGAAGCCGTTTCCCGAGAAGTGAAGGCAATGTTAGAGTTAGGTGTCATTGAGGAATCGCACAGTGCTTGGTCCAGCCCGATTGTGCTAATTCCTAAACCGGACGGCACCATCCGGTTCTGCAATGACTTCAGGAAACTGAATGCCGTCTCAAAATTTGATGCCTACCCTATGCCCCGGGTCGACGAGTTAATAGATCGGTTAGGAAAAGCCCGGTATATTATGACTCTAGACCTAACAAAGGGGTATTGGCAGATCCCTCTGGCGGAGGCTGCCAGAGAGAAGATGGCATTTGCTACCCCAGAAGGTCTATTTCAGTATGTGTATATGCCGTTTGGACTGCACGGAGCACCGGCGACCTTCCAGAGACTGATGGATCAAGTCCTGAGGCCACATAGGCAGTACGCTTCGGCCTATTTGGATGACATTGTCATTTACAGTTTGGACTGGGAGACTCATCTCCAGAAAGTACAAGCTGTGATTGACGACCTCTGGGAGGCAGGTCTAACCGCGAACCCCAAGAAATGTCACATCGGGCTAGAAGAAGCCCGGTATTTGGGGTATGTAATTGGGAGGGGTGTTGTTAAACCCCAGGTTGATAAGATTCAGGCGGTTCAGGACTGGCCACAACCTGTCAACAAGAAGCAGGTGCAAGCCTTCCTGGGGATCGCCGGCTATTATCGCCGGTTCATACCCAATTTTGCAGCCATCGCTACCCCCCTGACAGATCTTACAAAAGGGAAAGACTCCGTCATGATTAAATGGAGTTTAGCGGCTGAAGAAGCCTTCCATAGCCTAAAACGGGCACTTTGCTCTCAGCCCGTACTGGTGACTCCGGACTTCTGCAGCGAGTTTGTGGTACAAACAGATGCCTCTGATACCGGTATCGGGGCCGTACTCTCACAAGTGAGGGACGGAGTGGAACACCCAGTCCTCTATCTCAGCAGGAAGCTGAATAAACACGAGCAAAGGTATGCAGTCGTAGAAAAAGAGTGCCTCGCCATTAAGTGGGCTCTAGAGGCACTCAAATATTACCTGGTGGGCCGAAAGTTCAGGCTGATCACTGACCATGCCCCTCTCAAGTGGATGCACTTGAACAAGGAACGGAATAGCCGGGTGACCCGGTGGTTCCTTGCCCTGCAGGCCTACACTTTTACGGTGGAGCACCGCCCAGGGGTACAGATGGGAAATGCAGATGCCCTGTCCCGAGTGCACTGTTTGGCGGGTGTCATTGCTCGACCGGAGTGGTCTGAGCAGAGGGGGGGGATATGTGAGAATCATGTGGGAATAGTGGATGAGGGCAGGTATATCTCGCCCAGATTCCTTTCCTATGTGGCCTAGTCTGGTCAGTATCACACCTGCTTGCTAATGAATAATGGGAGGTGGATATAAAAGGACGCCAGGTGGTTGTGTGAGTGTCTCAGCCTGGGAACACAGAGAGCCTGTCTGTGTGAGAGACATACGTGAGTGGAAGCAGTGCCCACTGCAACTGTGGTTTGGCTGGACGGGAGAAGCCCGCCAGTTGGTAGTTAGGTTGTCCATTGTTTAGTTAGTGCCGGACAGGCAAGGATTTGTTTTATGTTTTATTTCCTTTTTGCATTGCTTTCACCGTTAATAAACCTGACTCAGGGTCAGTTACACCCGAATCCCAGCTCTGCGCCTGAGTTTCATACTGAACGCACGTGACCTTTGACCCCAGCAAAGGCGAACCCGGAGTGTTTTATCACAATGCATAGAGGAGATAGGTTGCGGAAGGCTTTGTATGTCATAGGGTTTTGAAATGTAGCCTATGGGCAATAGGAAGGCAGTGAAGGGCCTGGCAGAGAGGAGAGGCTGGGGAATAACGGAGGGACAGTTGGATTACTCTGGCAGCAGAGTTTAGGATAGATTTGACTGGTGCAAGAGTGCTAGAGGGGAGGCCAGAGAGTAGAAGGTTGCAATTGTCGAGGTGGGAGGTCATGAGTAGAGTTGAGCGATACCGTCCGATACTTCAAAGTATCGGATCGGAATGGATTGGCCGATCTTAAAAAAAAGTATCGGTATCGCCGATTCCGATACCGGAAGTCCCATTCAAGTCTATGGGACTTCCGGTATCGGAATAAGAAAAATCCTGTTTTTCCCTTGTACAGCCTCTCTGGGGTCTGTACGGGCCTTTCGGGGGGCTGTGCCGGCCTGCCAGGGGGTCTGTGCAGGCTCCGGTGGTCTGTGCCGGCCTGCCGGGGGGCTGTGCAGGCTCCGGTGGGCTGTGCCGGCCTGCCTGGGGGCTGTGCAGGCCTGCCGGGGGGCTGTGCAGGCTCCGGGGGGCTGTGCCGGCCTGCCGGGGGGCTGTGCAGGCTCCGGGGGGCTGTGCCGGCCTGCCGGGGGGCTGTGCAGGCATCGTCCGATGGGACTACAAGTCCCATCGGGCGATGCCTGCTACCATGACAGTGATTGACACATTAGCCAATGATGGGACAGTAGTAGTCCCATCATCCGGCTAATGTGTTGAATGTAAAAAAAAAAATTAAAAAAAAAATTACATGCTACATACATGCTACATACATACAACATGCATACTACATACATGCTACATTCATACTACATACTACATTCATACTACATATATACTACATGCAACATACATACTACATATATACTACATGCATGCAACATGCATACTACATATATACTACATGCAACATACATACTACATATATACTACATGCAACATACATACTACATATATACTACATGCATGCAACATGCATACTACATATATACTACATGCTACATACATACTACATGCTACATACATACCACATACATACTACATACATACTACATGCTACATATATACTACATATATACTACATGCATGCTACATACATACTGCATGCTACATGCATGCTACATACATACTACATACATACTACATGCTACATACATACCACATATATACTACATACATACTACATACAATACATTCATACAATACATACATAGACATACAGTACATATAACATAGAGTAACATACTTACCAATACTTGTCACATTGCTCCCCGAAGCCATTGTCTTTTACGGAATAAATATTAACATAACAAACCACAAAAATACTCACCCACGATCCGAAGCAGTCCACGAGTGTGTCCCACGACGATCTTGGGTAGAGAACTGCAGCATCAGCTGTTGCTGCCGTTCTCTACGGGCTGCAGGAATCCAATGACGGAAGGTAGGTATCCTTCCGCACTGTATTCCTCCGCCACTTAAAAAAAAAAAAAGTCCCTAGTCTCACTTTATGCCATTGCTGTGTGGGAAATTCCCACGCAGCAATGGCATAAAGTGAGACTAGGGACTTTTTTTTTTTTTAAGTGGCGGAGGAATACAGTGCGGAAGGATACCTACCTTCCGTCATTGGATTCCTGCAGCCCGTAGAGAACGGCAGCAACAGCTGATGCTGCAGTTCTCTACCCAAGATCGTCGTGGGACACACTCGTGGACTGCTTCGGATCGTGGGTGAGTATTTTTGTGGTTTGTTATGTTAATATTTATTCTGTTAAAGACAATGGCTTCGGGGAACAATGTGACAAGTATTGGTAAGTATGTTACTCTATGTTATATGTACTGTATGTCTATGTATGTATTGTATGAATGTATTGTATGTAGTATGTATGTAGTATATATGTGGTATGTATGTAGCATGTAGTATGTATGTAGCATGCATGTAGTATATATGTAGTATGTATGTAGCATGTAGTATGTATGTAGTATGTATGTGGTATGTATGTGGTATGTATGTAGTATGTATGTAGTATGTATGTGGTATGTATGTAGTATGTAGTATGTATGTAGCATGCATGTAGTATGTATGTAGTATTTTTTTTATTTTTTTTTTAACATTTAACACATTAGCCGGATGATGGGACTACTACTGTCCCATCATTGGCTAATGTGTCAATCACTGTCATGGTAGCAGGCATCGCCAGATGGGACTTGTAGTCCCATCGGACGATGCTTGCACAGACCCCCGGACATCAGCACAGCCCCCCGGCAGGCCGGCACAGCCCCCCGGCAGGCCGGTACAGACCCCCACAGGGTGCACAGACCACCGGCAGGCCGGCACAGCCCCCCGGCAGGCCGGTACAGACCCCCACAGGGTGCACAGACCACCGGCAGGCCGGCACAGCCCCCCGGCAGGCCGGTACAGACCCCGGGCAGTCCACACAGCCCCCCCGGCAGGCCGGCAGAGACCCCCGGAAGGCCCGAAATGACGGCGCCTCATGATGCGCACACACTGCACATCATGATGACGTCAGGCTGTCAATCAACTTTGAACTTCCGATTCCGATGCCGACTTCCGATATTGAAAAAATATCGGAAGTCGGTATCGGAATTCCGATACAGCAAGTATCGGCCGATACCCGATACTTGCGGTATCGGAATGCTCAACACTAGTCATGAGTAGTGCACAACAATTTTTGAAGTTTCTTGGAATGTATGGATCCAGGAAATGTTTTTGAGTTGTAGTGGGCAGGAGGAGGCAAGGGCTTGGATATGTAGCTTGAAAGAGAGGGCAGAGTTGAGGATCACCCCAAGGCCACGAATATGCGAGACTATTTGTCCCGTTGTGCCATCCTGGCATTACACAGGCACGTGTCCCACAACATTACCCGTGCCCTCCACAATGCTGTTACTTGGAAAGTCCACCTAGCCACAAACATGTGGACAAGTGCTTGTGGTCAGGGATGGTACATTTCACTGAGGGCACACTGGGTTAACATAGTGGAAGCAGGGACCCAATCCAACCTTGGTATGGTGCACGTCCTCCCATCCCTAGAGTATTGCAGGCTCTACGTCAGCCTGGGTTGCCCCCACAGTCTACAGCTCCTACGCCTTCTCCTCCTCCTTCGCCTCTTCAGCCTCCATCTCAAAAAGTAGCACATCAGTCACAAGCTGGAAGCACTGCAGCACTGCCTCATCAAAGTGGCAACATGGTGTGCTGAAGCTAATATGCTTAGGTGACAAACCACACAATGATGAGTTGTGGACAGCTCTGAAAGAGCAGGCAGATCTGTGGCTGACATCGCTGAACCCACAGCCAGGCATAGTTGTGTGTGACAATGGCTGGAACTTGGTGGCTGCTCTGTGGCGAGTTGAGTTCACACACGTGCCATGCCTCGCTCATGCACTTAACCTCATTGGTCAACGTTTTCTGTAAAGAATGAAAAAAAGAGGTTAGGAAGCACTACTAAGTGTCACGTCGCCGTCAGACTCGGGGCCCGCTGTTCCGCCCTCAGCCACTAGGAGGCGACGGACTGTCACGCCGCCCTCGGGCTCGGGGCCTGCTGTCCAGGCCTCGGCCACCAGGAGACGCCGGACTGACATGTCGTCGTCGATCTCGGGGCCTGCTGTTCCGCCCTCAACCACTAGGAGGCGCCGTGGCTCGCGCCCGAGTGAGGGCGGCAACAATGAAAGGGCTTCTGTGCAGGCGTCTACTGGACGCAGACTCCGCTCCTCTGTCAGTCATGAAGGGGCTGGTGCATCATCATCAGGTCTGGTCCTGGGGGCGGTCCTGATGACATCACCAGCCCGGGAGTCTGTGAGGGACGACCTGATCCCTCAAATACCTTGGGACTGGGCTTGCAAGCCGCCGGATATATTCTTGGTTCCCCTATGTGTTACTTGTGATTGCCTATCGTTAACTCCGACCTCAGCCTGAACTTCTGACTACTCTGTTGCCTGCCGTTTTTGTACCTTGCATTTCTCCTGATTACTGACGCTGACCTTGGCCTGGATTCCTGACCCCTCTACTACCTGACGATTTTGTACCTCCGCTACTCTCCCGGTTTTTGACCTCTGCCTGGACTCTCGACTCTGCCTCTGCCTGCCGTTTCTGTACCTCCGCTGCTCGCCTGGTTTCCGTCTCCATTTTTGGCTCCCTTCCTGCTGTTCTATTGCGACCGTTCTGCTCTGGCACTCTGCTCCTGTTCAGACAGCGCTTCCTGGGCTCTGCAGTAAATTCAGATCCCTGTATAGGGGTAAAGGGTGTCGGTACTACTCGGGGCGCTGTCTGTCTGCAGCCCAGACCGCAGACGGACGCGACATTATATCCGGCCCAAATAAAACTGTCTCTTGTGTGTGTGTATATATATATCACACCTATATAAAGACAGTTTCTCTGAATTTTTTTTTTCCTTTCCTCTCTTGCCTGAGCTGATTGTTGGACTAAAACACCTGTTACTAAGCCTCAGTATACAGCCTGGAGGATCAGTCTCACCTTCCTGCTCGAGCATGCTGCAGTTAGGAGACTCCAGGGACAAAGCTGAACGTCAGAGATCCGTACCCCGGGAACATCAGCCTCTGAGCAGCTCTGGCTATGGTTGCGCAGAGGCTCAGGTATTGCCCGCAGATGCGGCCAAAGTTTTACTACCTATTTCATTGTATGTTGGTCAGGATTCTCTGTGTTTAAAAGCCTATGTCGATAGCGGGTCTGAAGGGAATTTTATGGACTCTTTTGCTGCTAAAAAACTTGGTGTCCCACTACTGAAACTTAATATTCCAATTAAAACCACGGCTATTAATGGCACATCCATTATTCAGGAGGGGGTTAAATTTGTTACTGCTAAGATAACTATGTCAGTAGGAGCACTACATACTGAGCTTATTTCCTTTTTTGTGTTGGACAATCTATCTTCTGCAGTCATTTTGGGAATGCCGTGGCTACGTCAACATAACCCTGTCATTGACTGGCACCTGGGTGATGTGGTGCGCTGGAGTTCGCAATGCCAGGATAATTGCATGTCTGTAGCAGTAAATCAAACCAAGCTAAAAAAACACCCCTTCATACCGTTTGCTCTCAGGGATTATGGAGATGTCTTTTCCGTTATAGAGTCTGAGAAACTACCGCCCCACAGAGAGTATGATTGTCCTATAAACCTAATTCCAGATGCCCGTCTTCCAAAAGGGAGAATATTTAATCTCTCTGGTCAAGAGCGTCAGGCCATGAATGAGTACATAGCGGATAGCTTAAGAAAGGGGTTCATTAGACCATCTATTTCACCAGTTGGAGCTGGGTTCTTCTTTGTAGAGAAGAAAGATGGTGGTATCAGACCCTGCATTGACTACCGGGAATTAAACGCAATCACTATAAAGAACCAGTACCCGCTTCCACTCATCCCTGATCTTTTTAATCAGCTAATTGGAGCCCGTTGGTTTACTAAACTTGACCTCCGGGGGGCATACAATCTAATCCGCATAAGAGACGGGAATGAGTGGAAGACAGCGTTTAATACACCTCTTGGTCACTTTGAGTACCTAGTAATGCCTTTCGGACTCAGCAATGCTCCTGCAGTGTTTCAGCACTTTGTTAACGATATTTTCAGGGACATCTGTGGTGTGTATGTCGTTGTGTACTTGGATGATATTTTGATTTACTCCACTGACCCTGTGACACATGCTCAACACGTCCGTTCAGTACTGCAGAGACTACGGGAGAACTCCTTGTTTGCCAAGTTGGAGAAATGTGTCTTTTTCGCTGAGGAGGTACAATTTTTGGGGTACATGGTCTCAGGCAGGGGGTTCCGCATGGATCCTGCCAAGATCCAACCTATTAAGGCGTGGGTGCAACCCAAATCGCTGAAAGCATTGCAGCGATTTTTGGGATTTGCCAATTACTACCGTAAGTTTATCAGGAGTTTTTCTGAGATTGCCAAGCCACTCACGGATCTAACCCGAAAGGGGGCGGACGTGACCAACTGGAATCACGAGGCCATTCAAGCATTTTCTACGTTAAAAGAATGCTTTGTGGCCAACCCGGTTTTAGTACAACCTGACTTAGACCGCCCATTTATTGTGGAGGTGGATGCCTCCGAAGTCGGAGTGGGAGCAGTGCTATCGCAAGGCACTGCAGCCCTCACTCAGCTGCGCCCATGTGCTTTTTTTTTCCCGAAAGTTCTCTGCCACAGAGAAGAACTATGATATTGGGAATCGGGAATTACTAGCAATCAAATGAGCCTTCGAGGAATGGCGTCACTTTCTCGAAGGCGCCAAACACAAGGTCACCGTCATTACAGACCACAAAAACCTGACCTACCTGGAGTCAGCTAAAAGACTGAATTCCAGGCAGGCCAGGTGGGCCTTGTTCTTTTCAAGGTTCGATTTTTTTTAATCACCTTTCGCCCTGGCACGAAAAATGTGAGGGCCGATGCCCTCTCTCGCAGTTTTTGCCCCACACAAGCCGAAGACTGTGAACCCGTTCCGATATTAGCCAATGGGATCGTCGTGTCGGCAGTTTCCTTGGACCTTCTGGAGGAGATCCGTAGGTCTCCAGAACGAGCTCCTGACACTACACCCCCCCAAAAATTGTTTGTTACGAATTCCTTTCGCCTTCAAGTTCTTAAAGAGTCACATGACTCTGTTCTGGCAGGTCATCCTGGGCTCAACAATACCACCAGGTTGGTAACTAGGAACTTTTGGTGGCCGACGGTGGTCAAGGACTGTAAGAACTATGTTTCAGCATGTGAAGTCTGTGCCCGCACCAAATCCACCCATAATCGCCCTGCTGGCTGGCTTCAGTCCTTGCCCACCCCTGAGAGTCCATGGACCCACATCTCCATGGACTTCATCACAGACCTGCCGACCTCAGATGGGAAAACATGTATCTGGGTGGTGGTAGACAGGTTCAGCAAACAGTGCCATTTTATTCCCCTGTCTGGCTTACCTAACTCCGAAACCTTGAGCAAATTGTTCCTTGTGCACATTGTACGTCTTCATGGTGTTCCGTCAAATATTGTGTCCGACAGAGGTACCCAGTTCGTCTCAAAATTCTGGAGGGCGTTCTATAAACGCATCGGTGTTGAGTTATCCTTCTCCTCGGCCTACCACCCCGAAACCAATGGGCAAACCGAACGTGCTAATCAAGCTCTGGAGCAATACCTCCGTTGTTACGTGTCAGGACACCAGTCCGACTGGGTAGAACATCTGCCATTGGCTGAGTTTGCCTTAAATAATCGCTACCAGGACTCCATTAAAACTACCCCTTTTTTTGTAACGTTGGATTGCATCCGCGCTTTGGGTCGTTCTCGGCTAGGATGTCGGAGCTCCCTGGGGTAGAGAAAAACATACATCGCTTGAAAACAATATGGTCTGAAGTAAATACAAATTTGAAAGGGGCTCAAGTTAGACAGGCTTCAGCTGCAAACAAACGACGGTCCAAGGGGCCACACTTGGGGGTTGGGGACAAGGTTTGGCTTTCGACTAAAAACATCAAACTGAAAGTACCGTCTGCCAAACTGGGTCCCAGATTTATCGGCCCATATGAAATTATAGAAGTGGTTAACCCGGTAGCCTTCCGTTTGAAACTTCCGCAGTCATTTAAATTACCTAACGTGTTCCACAAGTCTCTCCTCAAACTGTATCGCTCCCCAATTCACCCTGTCCAGTCCCCTCCTCCTGTTTCGGTCGGAGGGTTCTTGGAGTATGAAGTCCAGGGTATCCTTGACTCCCGCCTTGTGAGAGACTCCATACAGTATCTTATACACTGGAAGGGCTACGGCCCGGAGGAGAGGTCCTGGGTCCCCGCAAGGAACATCCATGCCAAGGCATTAATTAGGAGATTTCATCTCCTGCACCCTGACAAACCGGGTTTTGAGGGTCCGGAGGCCCCTCCTGGAGAGGGGGGTACTGTCACGTCGCCGTCAGACTCGGGGCCCGCTGTTCCACCCTCAGCCACTAGGAGGCGACGGACTGTCACGCCGCCCTCGGGCTCGGGGCCTGCTGTCCAGGCCTCGGCCACCAGGAGACGCCGGGCTGACATGTCGTCGTCGATCTCGGGGCCTGCTGTTCCGCCCTCAACCACTAGGAGGCGCCGTGGCTCGCGCCCGAGTGAGGGCGGCAACAATGAAAGGGCTTCTGTGCAGGCGTCTACTGGACGCAGACTCCGCTCCTCTGTCAGTCATGAAGGGGCTGGTGCATCATCATCAGGTCTGGTCCTGGGGGCGGTCCTGATGACATCACCAGCCCGGGAGCCTGTGAGGGACGACCTGATCCCTCAAATACCTTGGGACTGGGCTTGCAAGCCGCCGGATATATTCTTGGTTCCCCTACGTGTTACTTGTGATTGCCTATCGTTAACTCCGACCTCAGCCTGAACTTCTGACTACTCTGTTGCCTGCCGTTTTTGTACCTTGCATTTCTCCTGATTACTGACGCTGACCTTGGCCTGGATTCCTGACCCCTCTACTACCTGACGATTTTGTACCTCCGCTACTCTCCCGGTTTTTGACCTCTGCCTGGACTCTCGACTCTGCCTCTGCCTGCCGTTTCTGTACCTCCGCTGCTCGCCTGGTTTCCGTCTCCATTTTTGGCTCCCTTCCTGCTGTTCTATTGCGACCGTTCTGCTCTGGCACTCTGCTCCTGTTCAGACAGCGCTTCCTGGGCTCTGCAGTAAATCCAGATCCCTGTATAGGGGTAAAGGGTGTCGGTGCTACTCGGGGCGCTGTCTGTCTGCAGCCCAGACCGCAGACGGACGCGACACTAAGGGGCAGGAGAATAATTAATATTGAAAATAAATGAGGGGTGCTGCACAATGCAAAGGCAAAAGCAATGATCAACAAAAGAAGAAAAAAGGGCCCAGTATATAAAGCGCACACCCAAGGCAATAAAGTATGTGACCAATACATACAGGAAAGATGTATATCTTTGTACCGTGTTAGCCAATAGATAGAAAAATATTCAGAATTGAGAGTCCTCAGTGGTTGATACCTTTTAATGGCTAACTGAAAAGATGGTAACACATTGCAAGCTTTCGAGACTACTCAGGTCTCTTCATCAGGCATAGACTAATACAAAATCTGAAGAGTCACATATTTATGCACAATACAGCACAGAAAAAATGCAATAGATGAGACAAGTGACGTGAAGCAGAATTATGATTGTGGGAGAGAGAAACAAATATTGGACCAGTTCATAAATAATGAGTCCGGATGTTTTATTGTTCTCTGATTGGGGTCTCCTAATGTGTTGTGATGCCCCCACAAGGTCTAAGGAGCAAATTCCTTAATTGATGTAAAAAGACATAAATCCATGCGACACATTCATTCCAGCATTGAGAGTGTCAAAGGTAGGTCATCATAAATTTATACTCACAGACTCTTCTCTCTCTCTGAGATGTGAAGTTACCTTTCAATACCAGTAATTTCATATCCCTGGTGTTGTGGTCCATCATACAATAATGTTTTGCCACAGGTAGATCCATTCTTTTTTCTCTTATTGTGTGACAATGAGCATTCACCCTTGCTCTAAGCTTTTGCCCTGTCTCCCCGACATACAGACCCCCAGTTGGACATTTAGTACAAATAATTAAGTAAACCACATTCAGCTACATTACATCTAATGTGGCTAGATCTCCTAACCATCCTCATATTGGATGGTTCCCTGCTCTCTCCTATATCAGGGCTATTTTGGTGAATTTTGTGTAATTTTCCATAAGTAGTCTTTGCCTATCAGCATTTATTATTAGATCTGTTTGGGACATTTGGGGGTATGCCTTCCTTTTTAAATCTTTTTATTCTGTATACCTGTTTGTCTCTCAATAAAATGTTTATGTATTGGTCACATACTTTACTGCCTTGGGTGTGCGCTTTATATGCTGGGCCCTTTTTTCTTTTTTTCTTCTTTTGTTGACGTTTTCTGTAAAGAGACATGGAGCTGCCAGATCTGCTAGGAAAAGTACAACGCTCCGCGTACCCATTTTAGAAAGTCAGCTACAGCTTCATCCGCCCTTGCCGTGCTTCAGCAGCGCTTGCAGCTTCTGGCTCACCGACTGTTGTGTGATGTCCCCAGTCATTGGAATTCTACACTGCAGATGTTGCAAAGGATTTGTGAGCAGAAGAGGGCAGTTGGTGACTAGTCTACCAGCATCAACAAGATTGTTGATATTCAGTTCTTATTTCACAAATAAGTATTCAGGAGTGGACATGGATGTCAGACATATGTACCATCCTCCAAAACTTTGAGGAATACACCAAGAATGAGAGTGGCAATGACGCCATAATTAACGTCTCCATCGTGCTTCTCTGTGTTCTAATATTAATATTTATAGTTATTTATATAGCACAAACATATTTACAGTTTAACAGTTTCAAACACAACAGTCCTAAGTAACAATGATAACAATAATACAATAATTAAACAAAAATAAAACGACCCTGCTCGTGACAGCTTACAATCTACACTAAGTATCAATGATAACAATAATACAATAACTATACTTAAATAAAATGACCCTGCTCTTAACAGCTTACAATCTAGACTAAGTAACCATGATAGCAATAATTAAACCCAAGCAAAACAATCCTCGTGACAATTTGCAATCTACAATGAGGTGGGGGAGATAAAAACTAATAGGAGTGTATTTACAAGAATGTATTTACAATGATGTTGTTACAATGATATTACTGAGGTTAGTCGAAAATCGTGGAGGCCTGAGGACAAGGAGGAGGAGGAGAGCATGGTCAGTCATCCTCTTGGTGAGGACACAGAAGTATTGACTGTTAGCAGTCTTGCACGCATGGCTGAGTTTATGTTACGCTGCATTTCCCATCACCCTCGCGTTCTCAAAATTTTGGGTGACGGGCAATACTGATTGGTGACACTTCTAGACCCACACTACAAGGAGAACTTTACATCTCTTATTCCAGAGGAAGACAAGTGTACTAAAATGTTGGAGGACCAGAGGGCCCTTCTTGTGGAATTATTGAAAAAATTCCCATATGAAAACGCTGGCAGCAGAGGTCACAGTTCATTGGCCAAGCAAGGAGTGCAGGTGAGAGAGACACACAACTCCAATCCAGCAGAGGCAGTGGAACACTGGCAAAGTTCGGGGAGAGTTTTCTCAGACCCTCCCATCGCCCTGGCCCTGAGGCGCTGGTGACTCTCACAAGGAGTGCAAAGTTTGGGAAAATGCTGAGGGAGTACCTTGCTGACTGTACCAACATCCTCTGTAATTCCTCTGTGCCTTATAATTATTGGTTATCCACGTTGAACATGTGGCATGAACTGGCTCTCTGTACTGCGGACGTGCACTGTAGTCACGGTCAAGGATCGCACGCCGCCTCGCTCTCTGGCGGTCACACGGTGCCTCGCTAAATGGCAGTACCACTTTTAGTGACAGGAACCAATGGGAAAAGTCCTTTGCAGTGCCAGTGCTCTAAGGATGGAGCATGCTGCTCAGCCTCCTATGCGCTGTTTGTCCATGCTAAAAATCTGCTGTCATGCCCACTTTCTCTTAAGCTGGCCCCCTGCCTCTAGGTTACAGGGTCTGTCTGTCTGCTGCAGTTTGCCACAGTGTCGGTGCTTCGGGTGCGAAATGCACTGCCCCCTTGCTGCTCACAAGCTCACAGCTGGGGACTCACTCCTGCTTTGCGTTTTTTTCCCCCTCAGCTTCCGGCTAGGTTCCCTGTCTAAACACGCCCCCTCTTCCTGTGTAATGGGGCCTGTCCGTTCCCTATTCCTTCCCCCAGGAAACAGGGGACGCAGCCTTAACAGTTCCGGACCCGGCGCAGCACAGGTACCCGCAGCCCGGTCATCCTGACTCTGTACATATCTGGCCAAGCAGTTCTTTAATGCAAGCATCATAAAAGGCTTGTTCTTCCAATATACAAGAGAAAATTGTACATTACATCCAGAACAGTTTCACTTTGAAGGACTTTGTGGCTCATATCAATCCACAAGATGACACTAGTCTCATACTTCAAAATTTCAGTGGAAAAGCATTTCCACACTGGTAGGTTGTGTATATTCTGACTTATGTAACATCATTTGGGTGATAATAATTATTCATATATATTTGCTTCACAATATATTCATTTTTTTCTTCAAGACTTCGGAATATAATGTAAAAATGAAAGCAAGTTGGTGAAGTGTGTTTTAACTCAAATGTGAAATTAATTGTCATCTTTACTATTTCTCCATTCCATGAGCGGCTAACCACTTCATTGATTTTATTGAGTTTCTTTGGCAAAAAAACAACAGCTTCATCAGTACTACGGGCTTTTCCTATTAATTCAACATGCTGGTAAAGTTGAGGTGAGATTAGGGATCTAGATAACATCTGTGGACTCTAGTCACTAGTCAACATGACACTGCGCCAAGGTCCACTGGGGTCTAGCTCCCAATTTGTTATAGTTTGTGCACAGCAGAACAGAGTTGTCATAAAAACAAGATTTTGATTCAATAACATGTTGGATGGATTGTCTAGTGGAAAAACCCATATAGTATTATTTATTTATGTAGCGCCATTAATTCCATTGAGCTGTACATGAGAAGGGGTTACATATAAAGTAATAGATAGATATTGTTTACAGTGAACAAATTTACAAAGACAGACTGGTACAGATGGGAGAGGACCTTGTCCTTGCGGACTTACATTCTACGGGATAATGGGGAAGAGACAGAAGGTCAGGGGTGTAGCACCTCAGGTGGTGGAGAGGCGGCAGCTCGGGTGGTGGTGTAGAAGTCACATCTACGACCACCATGCTCTCCAATTGACACCTATTGAAATGCAGCCGAAATGTCAAAATCTCTAGCTTCTGTTATAGAGAATGCAGGGTCTCCTTTTTGACATCATCGTCCAGCCAGTTCAGTATTAGTAGGTGATGACTTGTCAGAATCTGGCCCAGGAACACCAGGCTTCAGCAGTTGCGAGTCCTGACCCCGTGCTCTTCTACGTGCTCTTGCGCTGGCTCTTCCAGTCATGATTTAATCTAGAAGATTTCGCCTTCGTAATCCAGAGACAGAGTACCACACCGCCCAAGTGTTCACCCCCTGCTCCTCAGACTTTCTACCTGGGCAGTGACTGCCTCTAGGCAGAAGATGATGACGGTGGTAGTAGTTGGAGCATTTGAGACAGTCATGAAGCAGCCATAACAACTTGAAACAGAAGTAGTTTTACCGAGATACCCACACTGTTCAATATGTGGCCTGTATTTTTACCCCAAAATAGTATAGATAACTAGGGTAACAGACAGCAAATAGAGTGGAATGTAATCCTGAATTGCCACAAGTTGTAGGCCACAAATACATCAGACATCTGACAGTGATACCAGACTGTTCAATATGTGGCCTGTATTTTTTATTTTTTTAAAAAATCTGTAAAAAATAACCAGACTCAGGAATACTGGACTAAAATGCCCACATTTTTAGCACTCGGCTGTATGAGGCGTGTCACAGATATACCAAACTGTAAAAATATGTGGCCTGTTTTTTTAAAAAATGCAACATAGTGCTGCATATAGCTTGAGCAACAGACAGGAAAACACTGGAATACCGGCCTAAAATGGCCAAACTTGGACCAGGCAGATATATGAAGCCTGGCACAGAGATACCACATTGCCAAATATGTGGCAAGTTTTAGTTTAAAAATGAAAAATATTGCTGTATATAACTAGAGTGACAGACAGCAAAAAAATGGAATACTGGCCTAAAATGCCCAAACTTAGAGCACGCAGATATATGAGGCCTGGCACGGAGATACCACATTGCCAAATATGTGGCCTGGTTTTTTTAATGCAAAATAGTGCTGTATATAACTAGAGTGACAGACAGCAAAAAAAGGAAATTAGGCCTAAAATGCCCAAAGTTTTAGCACACGGATGTATGAAACGTGTCACAGATATACCACACTGTAAAATATGTGGTATGTATGTATTTTTTGGGGGGGTTCAGCAAAATGGTGTCAAGAAATTGTGTAAGACACTAAAAAAAATTCTACTCTACCTTACCACATACAAATAAAAGATTTCTCTGCGCACTCAAAAGTGATTTTTGGGACCCCTTTAAAATTGCTGGATTTTCACGCTATGCTAGGAAAAGCATCTGGCTGTATTGTGCAGTGTCAAAAAGCAAATGGAGAAAAAAAGGTCTCTGGATTGCTTTGCAATCTCTATTAGGCTGGTTTCACATTAGCGCATTTTCAGCGCGCACACGGCCGGGGGTAGCTCCGCCCCCGATCCAGCTCTCTGCCCGGCGTGCCCGCCCCTTCCTTGTAGCGCCGCCTCCTAGCGGACAGCGGCGCCTGCGATCGGCGCACCCTATCTTTAGCATAGGGTGCGCCGATCGTGCGCAGGCCGTGCGCTAGTTGCGCTTTGACCTGCACTGCGCACTTTTGACGGTGCGCCGTGCGCGCCAAAATCCGAAAAGTTTGATTTTGGCGCGCACGGCGCACCGTCAAAAGTGCGCAGCGCAGGTCAAAGCGCAACTAGCGCACGGCCTGCGCACGATCGGCGCACCCTATGCTAAAGATAGGGTGCGCCGATCGCAGGCGCCGCTGTCCGCTAGGAGGCGGCGCTACAAGGAAGGGGCGGGCACGCCGGGCAGAGAGCCGGATCGGGGGCGGAGCTACCCCCGGCCGTGCGCGCGCTGAAAATGCGCTAATGTGAAACCAGCCTTAACCTGGCAAAAAAAAATTTTCCTAGCCAATTAGACCTGGGCCTGGGTATATACGGTCAATATATCCTATAGGTAGCAGCAGCAGCAGACAGTAATGGAATTGACCCTCTTGATGTATGCAATGATATCTATATACACACATATTGTGCCTGCAGGCCTTGCACTGATATGTATAGAGCGACGTACAATCCCCTGCCTACCTAACACTGCAACCTATACACTCCAGAATTAGTGCTTAGAAGGACTGTTGGTTTACCTGGAATTGAGTAGTTTAGGATGGTAGACCCCACACTGACTAATAAATCCCCAAATCTAACCCTATCTTAGCAGCAGCTCTCCCTACACTATCTCAATCCGGAGCTGAATGCGCCGAGCAGGGTGGCGTCCGGTCTCATACCCCTAATGATGCTGTGTGGCCAGCCAATCACTGCAAGACCACAACAAAGATGGCGTTACAGTGCCTGGCAGACAATACCTGCGTGGTGATTGGGTCTCTGAAGACCGCCAAAAATGCTGGGTGGAGACCCGAGTTCCCACCGAGTAATCCCAGAAATGCTTGGTGCTTGCCGAGTGCACCAAGTACCGCGATACTCGGGCGAGTAACGAGTAGTGGCGAGCGCGTTCGCTCATCACTAGATTTTACTACCGTCCCTTTTGGTTATTAGTTACAGATTGTGACGAATCCCCACCTGCAACACCCATTGCCATGCATTCTAGCAGGACCCTGGAAAAGGTTATTTTGTGAAACAGCTTTTACATAATATTAAAATCCAAGAAGTATCGTTTCTCCTTGTGGAGAAAGACATGCTAAGCATGCCGAGATGAGAAGACTTAAAGCCGCAATGCTCCTCTAGAAAATATGCAAATTGTTTCTTCAGAGAGGAAGAGGACTAGAACTCTAGTGCCACCTATTGGAAGTAGCAATCCTCAAAGTCAATGTCGACCCATTAACAAGCCTTGTTACATGACTTAGGATAAAAGCCAAAACCAAAATCTCAATTTGTAGACACTGTGTTTTGGGGTACTGCCGCAAGGAGAAATGATACTTCTTGCCACTGACGATTTATAGCGCCTCTTTTAGGTTTTGCAATTCTGATAATAACAAGTCTTCTCAGCGGTAATTAATGGAACATACCAAGAAAATGTATCTTGCTCCCAAGCAGGAACTAATGAAACTATGGCCCCCTATTATAACAAACATACGTCAGAGCATTATTCAACTTCAATGTGAAAATTTTAAAAAATATAATGATGTACTACAGAGATACTTGGTTCATGCTAAACATGATGCAGAGGAACTAACAACTTTAAAGATCATTAGCACTCCTGAATCTAATCATCAATGAATTCAGAACCTGATAAAAATACAAATATTAATGAAATTGTAAGTCATGTAAATCCGCGATATAAAAAGAATGCAGAATTTTTACTAAGCAGACTGCTACAGAACAAAAATATTACATCACGGACTGATAAAATGAATTTATATTCAAAGACACTGTAATTCCCAGCTCTAACATGCTGGATTTGGTACGTAACACAACTCAGAGTCATGCCATGTCCAGCAGGAATTTTTCCCGGGGCTGGGATATGTTTATGCATGCTATGGCAGATTTAACTGTTGTGGGTAATTCCACTACTAGAGAACAATTAGATCGATTTAAAATACCAATAAATTAAACTGATGGAACATCTAAGCCTCAAACTCTATTCACACCACGCCGTGCGATCCGTCCTTTACACTCCTTACCACTAGGTATCGCTCAAGGACCATTGAGGATTAAAAAAAGCGTATCACCAATACTGATACAGGAAAGATGTATATCTTTGTACCGTGTTAGCCAGTAGATAGAAAAATATTCAGGATTGAGAGTCCTTAGTAGTTGATACCTTTTAATGGCTAACTGAAAAGATGGTAACACATTGCAAGCTTTCGAGACTACTCAGGTCTCTTCTTCAGGCTTGACTAATACAAAATCTGAAGTCACATATTTATGCACAATACAGCCTAGAAAAAATGCAATAGATAAGACAAGTGGCGTGAAGCAGAACTATCAATATGGGAGAGGGAGAAACATAAATATAAACATTGGACTAGTTCATAGATAAGGAGTCCGGATGTTTTATGGTCCTCTGATTGGGGTCTAGTTCTGTGTTGTGTGTTGTGATGCCCCCACAAGGTTTTAAAAGGAAATTCCTTAATTGATGTAAAAAGACATAAATCCATGCGACACATTCATTCCAGCACTGAGAGTGTCAAAGGTCGTCAAAAGGTATCAACTACTGAGGACTCTCAATCCTGAATATTTTTCTATCACCAATACTATAATCCATGTGGCTCACTATGTAGCAGCTATCAACTGTATTGCTATAAATTATTACGTATGAAATATTATGTACAAGCTGAAGAGCCCGGCGCTGCCCTGCATAGTGACTAACTACAGTTTGTTATAACAATGATCTATGTGATTATTGTTATGCTGTAATGTCTATTGTCTGTACAAATATCAAAAACTGACCGTCACATCCAAGCATTAACATTGTGTGAACAGGTGCTTAACCTAGAGTTATCAACCCATATACATGCAAGCAAAAAAGGAAGCACACTGTAGCACCATAACATGCAAATATGAAAAATGAATTGCATTACTGCATTAGAAATATGAAAAATTGAGAAAGTTTAGCGCATAAAATGGCCAAGTTATGTGTACCTGAAAGCCAACATTAAGGCATTTCTTGTTTTCCAGGTCCCTGCCTATGCAATCCTCACTAAGACTGTAGTCTCCATCTGAATGGGAACCTATAAAAAATCCTCTGTTTAGACTGAAGTCTATATCTCTGTGGAGGGGAAGTGGCCCTGCCTTGATTAAAAATGCCTGCGGCTAACAGGTGGAGTGCTCAGTCAGAAAGTAAATGAATACAAATATCAAAAACTGACCGACACATCCAAGCATAAACATTGTGTGAACAGGTGCTTAACCTAGAGTCACCAACTCATATACATGCAAGCAAAAAAGGAAGCACACTGTAGTGCCATAACATGCAAATATGAAAAATGAATTGCATTACTGCATTAGAAATATGAAAAATTGAGAACGTTTAGAGCATAAAATGGCCAAGTTATGTGTACCTGAAAGCCAACGTTAAGGCATTTCTTGTCTTCCAGGTCCCTGCCTATGCCAATCTTCACTAAGACTGAAGTCTCCATCTGAATGGGAACCTATGAAAAATCCTCTGTTTAGACTGAAGTCTATATCTCTGTGGAGGGGAAGTGGCCCTGCCTTGATTAAAAACGCCTGCGGCTAACAGGTGGAGTGCTCAGTCAGAAAGTAAATGAATACAAATATCAAAAACTGACCGTCACATCCAAGCATAAACATTGTGTGAACAGGTGCTTAACCTAGAGTCAACAACTCATATACATGCAAGCAAAAAAGGAAGCACACTGTAGCGCCATAACATGTAAATATGAAAAATGAATTGCATTACTGCATCAATTCATTTTTCATATTTGCATGTTATGCAGGCTGTAGGCTTTCTTGAAGAGATGGGTTTTCAGGTTCCGGCTGAAGGACCCGAATGTGGTTGATGGTCGGACGTGTTGGGGAACAGAATTCCAGAGGATGGGGATATTCGGGAGAAGTCTTGGAGGCGATTAGGTGAGTAGTGAATAAGTGTGGAGGAGAGAAGGAGGTCTTGGGAGGACCGGAGATTACTAGAGGGAAAATATCTGGAGATTATTTCAGAGATATATAGAGGAGACAGATTATGGATGGCTTTGTAGGTCAGTATTAGTATTTGAACTGGATACGCTGAGGGAATGGGAGCCAGTAAAGAGATTTGCAGAGATGAGAAGGGGAGTAGCGAGGAGAGAGATGAATTAGTGAGGCAGCAGAGTTAAGGATGGACTGGAGAGGTGTGAGAGTGTTAGCAGGGAAGGCACAAAAAAGGATGTTGCAGTAGTCGAGGCAGGAGATGATGAGGGCATGCACAAGCATTTTAGTAAATTGAGAGTTGAGGAAAGGACGGATTCTGGAGATACTTTTGAGCTGGAGGCGACAGGAGGTGGAAAGAGCTTGAATGTGTGGTTGGAAGGACAGAGCAGAGTCAAAGGTTACTCCGAGGCAGCAGACTTCCAGTACGGGGGAAAGCGTGATGTCATTAATTGTGATAGATAGATCAGGTAAGAAAAATCTGTGAGTTGGAGGAAAGATGATGAGTTCAGATTTGTCCACATTGAGTTTGAGGAAGCGAGAGGAGAAGGAGGATATGGCTGATAAACACTCCAGGATTCCGGACAACAGAGAGGTGACCTCTGGGCCATAGAGATAGATCTGAATGTGATCAGCATACAGGTGGTACTGGAATCCATGGGACTTTATGAGTTGCCTCAGGCCAAGTGTATATATTGGGAAGAACAGAGCCTTGGGGGACTCCAACAGAGAGAGGGTGAAAAGAGGAGGTAGTGTGTGCAGGGCTGTGGAGTCAGAGTCATGGAGTTGGAGTCAGAGTCCATTTCGGTGGAGTCGGAGATGGAGTCGGTATAAAATGGACTGACTCTGACTCCTAAAATACATACTAAATTGGGTACAGTAGTTCAATGCAGTTTGTGGGAATATTTTTTTCATAAGAATTTTGGAAAGTTGTGAAATGTCCTATAAATGTCTGTTCTATTCCTAATCTAAGGTCTAGACTTTTAGCTGAGAAGAATCTGTGCTGCAGTTTATGTTAATAGTAGTGAAGCTCCTCCTCTACAGATAAAGGGAAAAAATACCAAACACACAGGGAAGGAATGCCTGCATTCATCTCAGAACTTCTGGAGTGAAAAGGAAAGCAGGATTAAGGTAAGTAATTCTTAAAACATATCTAAACTTTCAATAAACTGTGCATAAATCAATAGTCCAGTATATGTTATTTCTCTATGCTTGATGTTTTAGTTTGTTTTTCCTCTTAGCTCCTGTTTGGAGAAATTAGCTGCTCTGATGACTTATATACAGTACACTATACATAGAATATAAGGGGAAAAACTTTTCTAACATCTCAAATTCAGAAATACAGTAACAGGATCGATGAGGATATATATATTTTTGTGCGTGTGTTTGTGTGTGTTCTGGAATATGATTCAGCACAAACATACTCACTCTCTCTTCCCCTCTTCATAAACTGAGAAGAAATATGATGTGATGTATTTAGTGAGTGAGCTGTGTCACGCTTTAGCACTGCAGGTAAATGCAGAGTAACGCAAACGTCACTAGATAGCAGCTGAGTGGAGAGCAAGCTGAAATCCTGCTCAGAGCAGACCAGCAGAACTGCAGTGAGGCTACCACCAGAGGGCAGTAGAATGGTCAGAACAGTGGGGTCGATACAAGAGAGTTGTGTAGTACTCAGGGGAATGCCAAACACAGAGGTAGAGGAGCGCAAAAAGGTCAGTGCTGGTCTGTAGCAGAAGTATCAGAAGGAAGAGACAGAATCAGGTCAAAGCCAAAGCAGAGTCGAGTACCGTGGAATCCAAACAAACAGGGATACACAGAGTTGGGACAGTTGGGGGAGGAGTGCACAGACATAGTCCAAGTCAGTAGAGTTGAGCGAAACGGGTTGGTCAAATTCAAAAATTACCGACTTTCGCCAAAGTCAGGTTTCATAAAACGAAACCCGACCATAGCGTGAGGTCGGCGACCAGAGCGCCTAAGTCGTCTTTCAAATGATGCTTCCAGCGCCTTTTTTAGCCAATGATGGAGGACGCACACTGTGGGCAATGCGATGACATAGGCAGCGGCCACCACCATCTTTGAGGTGTCGTCGCAAGGCCAAAGCACTCAGGGAATCACAATGGTTTTGCCACACAACACTGAACACAACACAACACTGAATCTAGGCCATCACCACCAACACCATCACCAACCCCCTCTCACTCCGTCTGGTCCACCGCTAGTTCCCCCATATGTAGTTCTCCAGTCCAGCTCACCCTACCAGACACTCTGAGTAGGACAAGAAAGTACTCATACTCTCATCCGCGTACACTGTGTTTGAACGCCTACATTGCCAAACTAATCTCGTTAGAGATGATGCCTTACCGTTTGGTTGAAAGCGAAGCTTTCCGCGAGCTCATGGCCTATGCAGTCCCACGCTATGACCTACCCAGTCGGCACTTCTTTTCTCCAAAATCCATCCCAGCTCTCCACCTGCATGTGAAAGACCGCATTGTCCATGCACTCAAGCAATCAGTGAGTGGAAAGGTGCACCTCACAACAGATGCATGGTCCAGTAGGCATGGCCAGGGCCGTTACGTGTCCACTGCGCACTGGGTTAATGTGGTGGATGCAGACTCCACAGGGCACAGCGGCAGTGGAACAGTGCTGCCTAGTCCACGGTATAGAAAACAGTTGCCTGTAGGCTTTTCGAGCCTCCTCCTCTGTAAGCGAAAGCTCGTCCACAGAGCGGTCGCATGAGCACTCCATCCGCAGCTGCCAGTGTTGCACACGAGGTGTCCCACTATCGAACAGCTAGTGGTAAGCGTCAGCAGGCTGTGTTAAAGATGATGTGTTTGGGCGACAACAGACACACCGCGGAGGTACTGGCCGACTACTTGCAGCGACAATCTGAGTCATGGCTGGGCAATCTACATCTTGAGCCAGGCAAGGTAGTCAGTGATAACGGCCGTAATTTTGTGGCAGCGATAGGCCTTGCAAAACTCACACACATACCTTGCCTGGCTCACACTTTGAACCTGGTGGTGCAGTGCTTCCTTAATAATTATCCGGAGTTAACATCCCTGCTCCATAAGGTACGAAGACTGTGCTCGCACATCCGTCGCTCGGCCGTACACTCCAGTCATATGCAAAAGCTGCAGCGATTGCTCCACCTCCCCAAGTACTGCCTAATTATAGATGTTGCAACAAGGTGGAACGCCACCCTGCACATGGTTGAGAGGCTGTGCGAACAGAGGTTGTAATGCATTTGTGGGAGGATACACAGGCAGGAGGTTTGAGGGCAGACATGGAATTATTGGGTGTGCAGTGGTCAAAACTGAAAGACCTCTGTAAAGTCCTTCAGTGTTTTGAGGAATGCACACGGCTGGTAAGTGCAGATGATGCCATCATTAGCATGAGCATCCCACTTATGCGTCTGCTCATGCAAAGTTTGACGCACATTAAGGAACAGGCATCTGCAGCGGAGGAGGAGCAGGAGGAGGAAAGCCTTGACAGTCAGCCATTGTTTGGTCAGGGAACTGTCCTGGACGAGGTGGAGGAGGAAGAGGAGGATGAGGGGGATGATTATTTTGGGCAGGATGCTTCTCAAGGGGCAAGAGAAAATGTTGGCATTCCAAGGTCAGGTACAGGGTTTGTGCGTGACTGTAAAGATGTGGATTTTCCAGAAAGTGCTCCTCCACCCAGCAGTGGCAGTGCACTATTTACACCTGGAACATTGGCCCACATGTGCGATTATGCCTTGTGGATCCTAAAAAGGGACCCCCGCATTGCCAAAATGATGAAGGATTATGACTACTGGCTGGCCAGCATCCTCGATCCACGCTACAAAGGCAAATTACACAACATCATGCCACAGGAGAACCTAGATAATATTGGCTAACAAACAAGCAACTCTGGTAAACCATTTGAGGCTTTCCCAGCACACAGCATCGGTGCTGTTTCTCCCACGAGCCATAGTGGGCACAATGGAAGATGTGTTCGTGGTGCACACAGCCGAAGTGGCGTTGGGAGACAGGGGTTTCATGACCATGTTGTGGACTGATTTCTTAAGTCCTGCTCACACGACTGCTAATACTGCATCGATTACAAGTGACAGGAGACAGCAGTTGTCAACTATGGTTAAAAACTACTTATCCTCCCATATCGATGTTCTCCCTCAAAGGTCATTCCCCTTTGACTATTGGGCCTCTAAACTGGACACCTGGCCTGAATTGGCATAATATGCCTTACAGGAGCTCGCTTGCCCTGCTGCTAGTGTTTTATCTGAGTTTTCAGTGCTGCTGGATCAATCCTGACAGAAAAAAGGACCCATCTGTTGACCCAAAATGTTGATGATCTAACCTTCATTAAAATGAACCATGCATGGGTTTCAAAAGATTTTGTCTCACCTTCCCCTGATGACACATAGGTTGCCAGAAAACTGCCTCGCTTTTGTTCTCCTCTTCCTCTGACTTGCCCAATTCCGCCATTTACAGCTGCTGACTGTACAGCCTACACATCAACATATGCCATTTTTTAAACCTCCCTAACTGGGCTGCCCCCCCAAGGGCTGGGGTCAACACCTGGCGTCCCCGGGCAAGTGCCGTTGCTCTGAACAGGTGGATGGGCCCACTGATGGCCAACTGCACTGGCACAGGGCCCCTCATAGTACAACACAGTGTCTTTGACGGTGGGGGGGCCCACTTGCCGTCAGACACACCAGCGTACTATGAGGGGCCCTTTGCCAGTACCGTCGCCCACGAGTGTGCCCCCCCGCTCGGTCATGGCCACAGCACTTGCTAGTTGCAATACTTACCTCTCTGTGCTCCACCACTGTGTAGTCTGGTCAGTTAAATCCTTCACAGGGACGGCCACTAGAAATTTGGTGTATTAATCGATGATGGTTAAGATGTAGCTATCGCCTGTCCTGCTGGCCTCTACCTTCCGATGATCAATGTCTACCATTTGTAATGGACGTCAACTTACAAGCGGATGCAGTGGTGCTTTATGATCACCTTTCACTGTTGTGATAGTCACAGATGTGTGACATTCCTGCCACCATTTTTCAATGTCTCCTCTAATGCCAATCCAATAGAATCGCCTACGGCCTGTGGCTTCTGTCTTTTGCCCTCCAAATGCCCAGACACATCATGATAGGCAGTGAGGACCATGTCTACATCTCTCCCTGTGATCACAATTTGTTGGAGCCGAGTAACTGTGATGTGATCCACGCTACTGCGATAAAGCTATCCTTTCTTCACAAAGAACCGTTTTCGCTGTCTCCACAGACACAGTAATTGAGGGTCAGCAATGCTTCTGCAACATCTACCATGAGGTTTTCCCGCGATGAGTAATTCCAAAATTTCTGCAAACACTCGACTTTCCGTCTGTACTTTTATCCATGTAGTTTGCAGTAGCGGAGAGTCTGGACTGGCTTACTGAGATTGAAATATATACGAAGATTTAAAAGTACCACAACACTGTATACTGGTGTAAGCCTCAAATACCTTTCCCTTTTTCTACTTTTTAAATTCTGGTGCAATACATACTGAGCCTGTGAGTGTCTGTGTCTGACTACGGAAGTGTAGACGGAAATTTACAATTACCCCTAGACTGGATACACCTGGTATGTACTGATACAGTACCTTTGTTCAAAATTTTTTATTATGGTATCATCCATAATGAGTGAGCATGTGTGGTTTCCACCTTCTATATAGACAGTGAATCGGTGATACCAATTTTTACTCTATTCTTGATACAGCTTGTATCTTGTTATACAGTACCTTTGGTTGACATTTAGTGTTACGGTCACATCCATACTGAGTACGCGTCTGAGAGTGACACCGGGACTATGTATACAGAGATTTTAATTGTACCCTATAATATATATACTTGCTATATTGTTATCCAGTACCCTTTTAACAACATTTTTTATTATGGTCAAACCCAGACTGAGTGAGCGTGTGAGGGTGACTCCAGATATATATACGGAGATTTCAAATTTGGCCAACACTGATTACAGCAGTACGTTTCTGATACAGTAACCTTTTTTGCTATTTAGATTCAGGTGTAATCCATAATGAGCCTGTGAACGTCTGTCTGTTACTCCGGAAATATATATTGAGATTTAAGATTACCCCAACACTGTATACAGCTGTACGCTTGTGTTACATTACCCATTTACAGCTTTCCATATTCTTGTGTAATCCATACTGGGCCTGATAGCGTTTGTGTCTGCCTCCTGAAATATATATGGAGATTCAGAATGTTTACACTATACTATATATACCTTGTATCTGGTGATACTGAACCCTTTTTCAAATTTTTATTTTATTGTGTAATCCATACTGAGCCTGTGAGTGTCTGTGTATGACTCATGAAATATATACGGAGATTTACTCTTATCCCTAGACTGTATAGAGCTGTACGCTTCTGAAACAGTACCATATATCTGCTGGTATTTTGGGTCCATTTTTCAAAACATGAGGAAGTATGGTGGAAGATGCCACGGATGTGGGCGTGTGGGGCCACCTGTTAGTGATGGTGGTTGTGGTGCATCTGCTGGTAGTGCCAAAAACACAATAGCAGCTAGGGCAGGAGGTGTTGAGCCTGCATCATCGTGTAGCTCGGAAGGCCTGTAAGGCTCCCTTTTCTGGGAGTAGGTAGACTGCTTTTAAAGCCGGAGCATCAGGAACTGGTGTTGCCTTACATTGCTGAAACAGCCTCCAGCTCTATCGCCTACTCTTCTGAAGTTTAAAAAAATCCAAGCACTGAGTCATCAGTGCAGGCTTCTGGTCAGGAGCAACCCCTTTCCTTGTGTCCTTCACCCACATCAAAAGTGAATAATGCGGCAGCACACACTTAAGAAAACTCTATGGAGCTCTTTTCACATACCATGCCTTGGTTCATTAAAAATGAGGCCCATCATATACTGGAGCATTCCATATGGGGGACATCAGACACTGGAGCATCATCCATGAGGCCCATCATATACTGGAGCATTCCAAATGGGGGACATCAGACACTGGAGCAGCATTTACAGGGCCCATTATACACTTGAGCATTAGAAATGGAGCACACTATATATGAAGCTTTATTAGGGCTCATCATACACTGGATCATCATCTATGAGGCCCATCATATACTGGAGCATTCCAAATGGGGGACATCAGACACTGGAGCAGCATTTACGGGGCCCATTATACACTGGAGCATTAGAAATGGAGCCCACTATATATGAAGCATTATTAGGGGCCATCATACACTGGAGCATCATCCATGAGGCCCATCATATACTGGAGCATTCCAAATGGGTGACATCAGACACTGGAGCAGCATTTACAGGGCCCATTATACACTGGAGATTTAGAAATGGAGCCCATTATATATGGAGCATTATTAGGGCCCATCATACACTGGAGCATCATCCATGAGGCCCATCATATACTGGAACATTACAAATGGGGGACATCAGACACTGGAGCAGCATTTACAGGGCCCATTATACACTGGAGCATTAGAAATGGAGCACACTATATATGAAGCATTATTAGGGCCCATCATACACTGGATCATCATCTATGAGGCCCATCATATACTGGAGCATTCCAAATGGGGGACATCAGACACTGGAGCAGCATTTACGGGGCCCATTATACACTGGAGCATTAGAAATGGAGCCCACTATATATGAAGCATTATTAGGGCCCATTATACACTGGAGCATCATCCATGAGGCCCATCATATACTGGAGCATTCCAAATGGATGACATCAGACACTGGAGCAGCATTTACAGGGAACATTATACACTGTAGATTTAGAAATGGAGCCCATTTTATATGGAGCATTATTAGGGCCCATCATACACTGGAGCATCATCCATGAGGCATTGCTGCTTCAATGAAATGGAGAGAGACACTGCTATTAGAAAATAAAATTCTTCTTGAAGCTGTTTAAGTGGACCCGAGTCATCGTATATTGCTGGATGATCAACAGCTTACTAAAGGAAAAGAAGCTCTGGTTGAGGTAGCAGTTAGGATGAGTGGGTTACAGGATGGCCAAGAGCAAGAGGACTCGGGTCCTGCCAGTGCTGCTGCCCTTTCTTCATCCTCATCAGATGAGGAATTTGATTTTGAAAAGTATTTGTATGACATGGAACAGGCAAAGCGTTGCAACAGGGAAAGATTCCACTCCCATGGAAAACAGATTAACCATATTTCAAAGAAGTAGAAGACTAGTCATTCATCAAAACTGACTGTGCACGAGGCAATTCCGTTACACCCTGAAATTGTTAGAGATGTTGCCCATATGGTTACTGCTTTGCCACCAACCAAAGTTAGTGTAGAGAAGTTGTTCACTAGCCTTAAAATAATTAGGTCAGGGGGCGTGGCCTGATGCCGAACTGAGAGGACGTGCTGCTGAGGAGCTCCCGCTGGGCACTTTATATCCGCGGCCAAAACACCCTGCACCAGTGTTTATCCTGCTTACCGGATAGGACTCAAGAGAAACAAGAAACTGGTGCATTCGGGAGCGGTGTCCGCGGGTTCTGCAATGGCCCTATCTGTCTTCCACCTATGCGACCAGGGAGCTGAGGGAGACTGGGCACCATCTTGCCATGTGGGAGAGGCAGACGGAGAGCGTCTGAGAGATGCAGGACAGGACATCGCACAATGCGGTGAGGGGCCCTCGGGCCGGGCAAGGGTTGGATCGCTTGTGGCTGGGGTCATAAATAATGATGGTGCCTCTACCCCGCACTCCCCTGATGGATCTTCACATGAGCCCTCTTCCCCCAGTTATCATGGGACAGCCTCGGGTGCTGTGCAGCACATGATGAGGAACAGCCTTAACTCTCACCCATCTGATCTCTCCCAGGATGTGGACCTGATGAATCCAAAGGGAGTTTGTAGCTATATTCCGCGCTGCCGCTTTAGACAAATTCCAGGAGAATGCTGTATGATTGCAGTGGTTTTATTCTACGCGTTTCAGGGGTCTCATGCCCCCTTCATCAGGAAATACCACAAATACATACAGGTATCACAGACATAAATAGGTTTGTAAGGATGCTGGATTTCAAAAAAATGAGCGCCAACAAGTCAGATGATGCAGTGTCAAAGTTCAATGACACCACATGGTTAACAGTTAACCTAAGATATATTACAAAAGAATACGTATTTTAAAGATTTTTTGATTAAATTTTCGTTTACAAAACAGATAATAAAGTCAAATTTACGATTTAAACAAAAAAAAAAAAAAAAGGGGAAGGGGGGAGTTTATTCCTGTTTAGAGGTGGATACCTTACAAGTGGACTATCGTATGGAAACAGCAAACCGCTTTTTTTTCATTGAAAGCATTGCAATCTTAATACAAAAAGGGGAAAAAAGTAAAAACATAATTTTAATTCATTACCAATAAAAAATATATAATTTTAGTTAAATTCTAAAAAATTTAACTAAAAGTGAGCATATTTCATGATATACTGTCTTTTGTAACGTGGATAAGACCCTATTGCGCTTTTTTGTCTCCCCCTTTTTTTGCAATAGGATGTGGACCTGACATATCAAACACATAGTATAAGCCCAGATGACTGTGTCTCAAAAGGGGATCCTACAAAGCTAACCCTTGGCTGCCCCTGTGTAGATGAAGGGTCAGATTGTATGGAGGTACACTCTGAGGAGGAGGAAGGCTCTGCAGAGGACCATTTGCCCCCTCAGTGGCTGAAATTTTTCTCCCGCTTTCCTTCAAGGGAGGACTTTAAGGCATTAATTTCATAAGTTAAGGACACCTGTAGATCAGAAATTGCATGTGTGTGCCAGGACATTCAGCTTCTGGCAGGCAGACTGGATTCCTTAGAGGGTGAGCACGATGAGACTAGATCCCATGTGGCTGCATTGCACCAGTCAACTACTATGCAGCTGAAGATGGTCAGATGTTATGATTGAGTCACCGTAGGAGACAGACACAAAAATAGAAGCTACGTCCAGAAAACCAGAGAAGTTGGCAACTATCAGATTGCAGACCCCTGAACCTATCAACACAACTAGCAGTAGCCGTGGGGGGTTCCTACGATGCCCTAGACCCCTCGATCACAGCCGGAGCGCTAAATAGCCTAAAGACAGAAAAGGAAATCTAAACTGCCCCAGAGCAGACCCCAAAGTAAAAGGCAGCCCCCAACATATAATGACGGTGAAGCAAGATGAAAAAACACTCACACAGATAGAAAGATAGGCTGAGCAAACGATGGGGCCCAAGCTAACTAAACAGAAAAGGAAAGGAAGGCTGCTGTCTGCAATCTGCCAAAACCCTATCAAAGACATAAGCCAACAAGCTGATATGAAAAAGACCCTGAAGCAGCTAGGCTTCAAAAACTAAATCAGCACTCAGGTATTTTCAGAAGACAGAGCTAAAGGAATTCAGCACACCCCAGCAGGGAATGGCAGAAATCCAGAAAAACAAAGCAAAACAAAGTCAAAGCACCAATGCAAAAAGCCGAACAGAAAACTTAGCTTTAGAGGAGCAGGAATTCAGACTGGTCTCCAAGGATCCCACAGAGAAATCACCCGCAGGGCAGAAGGACGTCGGCAGCCTTATATCCAGTCAGTAACTCCACTCAGCCAGTCATCATCATCAGACTCAGGTGTTTGATAATCAGGCTCACTACCTTTCTTTACCAGAAGAGGGAGTTCCTCGGGCCTCAGTAGTGAAGGGGAAAATGAACTCACAACAGTCAGAGATCTGCAGGCTCAGGTGGAGGATTTGTATAATAGGGACTGGAAATGTAATATTAAGAGTGAGGGAGGTCCCTGAGACGGCCGGCCAGGAAGATGTTAAATCTATTATTCAGGAGATATTCACTTCTGTACTGGATGACCCGGCTTCCATCCCCTTTAAGTTAGAGCGCATCGGGCCCTACAGCCTAGGGGATCTTCCCCCTTTTCAAGAGACATTATCTGCTGCCTCCATGACTTTGAAATCAGAGAACAGATCATGAAAAAGGCCAGGACCATGAAGGAGATTTTGTAACACGACACAGCCATCCAATTGTTTGCTGACCTCTCTTGTATAATGCTACAAAAGAGGAGACTCCTCTGGCCCTTGTTGTCTGTCCTTAAGGACCTCAATGTCCCCTATAGGTGGGGGTTCCCCTTCGTCCTGACTGCTTGAAGAGATGGAGTGTGGGATGCCCTGCATTTGCCAGCACAGCCTCTACCCCCGGTGTGGACCCAGAAGAAATGGAGGAGCCGACAGAGAGGTGGTGGAGGGGAGAGGGGAATGTCGGGCCTCCGATGAATTCACTGACGGGACTCTTTTCATCCGATCCCTCTCACCCAGGACACTCCTCATTCCAACTACTCCCTTCAGGACGTCGCTTCAGAGTCCCCAAATGCAGTACCAACCGCCATATGAACAGCTTCTATCCACTCTCTGTTCAACAATTAAATCGTCATGTGTAGACTATATACTGTATCTGTCTTGTTAGATGTTACTTGTTGTATCTGTTGTTATATATTATGTTGCCTCTTTGCCACAAAGAATTCCTTGTATATATGTAATATGTACTTGGCGATAATAAATTTGATTGATTGATTCTTTTCTTTTTCTCTTTCCTGCCCCTCCTCGCATTAAGGGGAGAAAGAGGCAGAATATGGTTTGGATCAGTAGTTATGACTTTTTAGTTGCATTTACCGGTGCAGGCTTATATTTGTATTTTTCTATAATAGCTTTATAGCCGTTTCTCATTTTACCCTTGTTAATGGGGGTAGAATAACTAGATAGGTTTTGGTGTCTAGGGGAGCTTGGTTTGATTTTACTCTCTCTCTTTTTGGTAGTTTTGGTGTTTTTGGAAGTGGGTTATGACTCCCTAACTATTTTTATTGTGGTTGTTGGTAGATGCCAACCCTGTGGGTTTTCTTCTTTTTTCCTTTTTTACCACAGGGTCAGCCACAGTTCAGGTTGTTCTCTAGCTCCTGGGGAAAAAGGATGTTGTATTTTCTTCAATTGCTTGTTTCTTTTTTTAGTGTTCTATGTTGTCTTTGTCTCCCCCATTCCCTTTTGCTTTTTCCTTTCCCAATTACATGTTGGAAAATACCTGTATCTGTACCGGATTATTGGCACATGATATTTATCACTTCTTCAAAATGGTACGTTTACTTTCTCTGAATGTCAAGGGACTTAACTCCCCTGGAAAAAGGAGGCTTGCCCTACGGGAGCTGATTTCCCAAAAAGCAGATATTGCCTTTCTTCAGGAAACACATTTTGACAATACGGGTTCCTTTAGATTCACTTCTGGCTCCTTTCCCATGTCATACTCTGTGTTTTCAAACAATAAGAGAGGGAGAGTGGCTATTCTGATCTCCTCGGGTTACCCTCTGCAGGTGCATAAGGCACATTTGGATTCCGGGGTAGATATATCATTTTGGAGGCCTCTTTGTTGATGAGGACTGGCGTATAGCAAATGTGGTGCCAATATTCAAAAGGGGACAAAAACTGAACTTGGAAATTATAGGCCAGTGAGCTTGACCTCTACGGTGGGTAAAATCCTGGAGGGTATTCTAAGAGATAAAATACTGGAGTACCTGAAGAATAACCTCATGACCCAATATCAACATGGGTTTACGAGGGACCGTTCCTGTCAGACTAATCTGATAAGCTTTTTTGAAGAGGTAAGTTCCGGACTGAACCAAGGAAATGCGGTGGACATGGTGTACATGGACTTTTCAAAAGCTTTTGATATGGTGCCACACAAAAGGTTGATACATAAAATGAGAACAATGGGGATAGGGGAAAATATGTGTAAGTGGTTAAGAGCTGGCTCAGGGATAGGAAACAAAGGGTGGTTATTAATGGAGCACACTCAGACTGGGTCACAGCAATGGGGTACCACAGGGGTCAGTATTGGGCCCACTTCATTTTAACATATTTATTAACGACCTTGTAGGGGGCATAAAGAGTAGTATTTCAATATTTACAGATGACACTAAACGCTGCAGGGTAATCAATACTGAGGACAATTTTATTTTACAGGAGGATTTATGTAATCTAGAAGCTTGGGCTGATAAATGGCAAATGAGCTTTAATGGGGATAAATGTAAGATCATGCACTTTGGTAGAACAAACAAGATGTATAATTATGTGCTTAAATATAAAACAGTGGGCAAAACTGTCACTGAAAAAGACCTGGGTGTATGGGTGGACGACAAACTCACATTTAGTGGCCAGTGTCAGGCAGCTGCTGCAAAGGCAAATAAAATAATGGGATGCATTAAAAGAGGCATAGTTGCTCATGAGGAGAACATAATTTTACCTCTATATAAGTCACTACTGCGACCACACTTAGAATACTGCGTACAGTTCTGGTCTCCGGTGTATAAGAAAGACATAGCTGAACTGGAGCGGGTGCAGAGAGGAGCGACCAAGGTTATTAGGGAACTGGGAGGTCTACAATACCAAGACAGGTTATTACACTTGGGGTTATTTAGTTTGGAAAATCGAAGGCTTAGGGGTGATCTTATTACAATGTATAAATATATGCGGGGACAGTACAAAGACCTTTCTAATGATCTTTTTACTCTTAGACCTGTGACAGAGACAAGGAGGCATCCTCTACGTCTGGAGGAAAGAAGGTTTAAGCATACTCACAGACGCGGATTCTTTACTGTAAGAGCAGCGAGACTATGGAACTCTCTGCCATATGATGTTGTAATGAGTGATTCCCTACTAAAATTAAAGAAGGGACTGGATGCCTTTCTTGAAAAGTCTAATATTACAGGTTATATACACTAGTCTCCTTGATATTGCGTTGATCCAGTGAGCTAGTCTGATTGCCGTATGTGGAGTCGGGAAGGAATTTTTTTCCCCAGTGTGAAGCTTACTGTTTGCCACATGGTTTTTTTTTGCCTTCCTCTGGATCAACATGTTAGGGGAAGTTAGGATAGGATATGGATTGAACTAGATGGACTTAAAGACTTCAACCTTAATAACTATGTTATTATGTTACTATGTTTAAGAGGCAATCCCATCACCCTATGTAATCTCTAGGCTCTAACTCGGGACAGATTAACTTTTGTAGAAAAGTTTTTTCCCTAATCCAAAAACTTATGCTGACTGCTTTGCTACTGGGGTGAGATTTCAACGTCCCCTTCTCGGGGGAACTTGACAGATTCCCTGTCACTGGTAAATCCCCTTCACAAAACTTGATCACTTTAACGAGAGAGTTCAGAAGGTTAATCAGGACTAACTCTCTGTTTTATTTGTGGAGAATAGACCATCCCAGGGACAGAGCCTTCTCTTTTTACTCTCCCCCCACTGCACCCATTCCAGAATAGATTTTTTTTGCAAATATTCTGGTCCTCAGGATGATTGTGAAGGCAGAGATGGGCACATTTCCTGGCCCGATCATGCTCCTGTGATTTTGGACCTTGTCTTCTCATCCAGCTTCCAGGAAATGCCACTGGCGGTTGAATGAGTTTTTATTTAAGGACACAACAATTCAGAGAACCCTGTTGAACCATCTCACTGACTTCTTCCGTCTGAATGAGGGATCGGTTTCTTCGCCGGCAATGCTATGGGAAGCTCATAAGGCAGTTATGAGGGGGTGCTGCATAAAGGAAGATTCTAGATTAAAAAGAAAAGTTAGAGCGGGACATGATAAATTGACGTCTCAATTGGTGGCTGAGGAGCGAATATTGGTAGCCTCACCATCAATAAGGGCCTTTAATAGAATTGTGGGGCTTAGCGAGAAATTGAAAGATTTAACATCACGCAGGATCGAAAAACTCCTTCTCTACTCTAAACAAAAATATTATGAAAGGGCAATAAAGCCTATACTCTTTTAGCAAGGATTTTAAAAGATAGGGCCTTAAATTTCCATCCTCAGGCCTTGAGTGGTTCTGGTGGTACGATCCACTATGACCCTGCTGTAATTTCAGATATGTTCTATAATTTCTATAGCAAATTGTACAACTTGCAAGACACTACATATCCAAAAATGTCTGATAGAGGGAGATGGCTGCATCAGTTACTCTTAAGCCTAAACCTTCCAACTCTCCCCACAGAAGCCTTGGTGTCGCTTAACCGGAGGGTGACGTCGGAGATCCTCTAAATACTAGCTGATCTTCCCATCGGCAAGTCTCCTGGCCCTGATGGGCTGACATACATATACTATAAAACCTTTGCAGAAGAGCTCTCCCCTCACATGGTCAATTTATTTAACTCTTTTCTGGAGGGTTCCCCCATGCCGGAAACATTGGTCCATTCCTACTTGGTTCTTGTTCCAAAGGTGGGGAAGGTTCTCTTGGAGTGTTCGAACTACCGGCCAATAGTGCTGCTGAATTCTGACTTCAAGGTTTTTAGCCGCTTGTTGGCTAGTAGGTTGAACTGTTGGCTCCCTCAGCTTATCATCAAGGACCAGGTGGGTTTTGTCCCTAACCGGCAGGGGGAAGACAACACTAGAAGGGCGATAGACTTAATTGATGTGGCTAACAAAAACAAGCTACAGTCTCTGATATTGAGTCTTTATGCGGAAAAGGCATTCAATCGCCTTAGCTGGCCCTTCACGTTTGAAACCTTAAAGGCCCTTGGTTTTTTGGGCCCCTTCCTAGCAGCTATATGAGCTTTGTACATCACTCCCTCTGCCTCAGTTAAGCTCCCCTTCCATACGTCTTCCCCTTTTAAAATATCCAATGGGACCCGTCAGGGTTGCCCTCTATTGCTACTATTATATGCTTTATGCACCGAGCCGCTAGCGGCTATGATTAGGCAAGACCTGAACATTTCAGGGATAGAGGTTCGGGATAAGGAGTTTAAGATCTCTTTATTTGCTGACGACGTCTTTCTAACTCTGACTAATCTCCATGTTACGTTACTTAATCTGATGAAAGATCTTAAAAGATATAGTGGCTTGTCGGGATATAAGTTGAACACGTCAAAAATGGAGGCCCTCCCATTGAATATTCCCCCAGATGTATTAGATCACCTGAAATTTAATTTTAAATTTAGGTGGAAAGTTGAGAATATTCAATACCTGGGGTTAAACTTAACTCCTCTTACGACAATCTATATAGAGATCCAATTACCCGCCGCTTTTGACTAAGCTGAAGAGATTGTTAGATAAATGGAAGCCACTCCCTTTATCATTTTTGGGTGGGAATCCCTCACTCAAGATGTCCCTTCTCCCTAAACTACTTTATTATTTTGAGACCTTGCCAGTCAAGGTTCCCATGAGTGAGCTCAAGTCTCTCCAGGCAGCCATGATGAGGTTCATTTGGAAGGATGGTCGCCATCGGATCTCTTGGCGTGTCCTCGTCTCCCCTAAGTCGCAGGGAGGACTATCAGTTCTGGATATAACTAAATATTACTGGACTGCTCACCTTCATAGAATCCCTTCATGGTCCTAATATTGGGCATACAATAAATGGACAGAAATTGAGAAGATGTGGCTGGCCCCTGTCCATCCCAATTGTCTCCTGTGGTCTCAGAGGACTGCAACAATTTCAGATCCCCTTTTGGGCCCGATTCAATTTACAAGGGAAATTTGGCATTCATGTATGAAGAAGTTTGGTTTAGCTTCCCCAAATTCACCTATGATCTCCTTCATATTCCAAACCCTCTTGCCGAGCAGTCTGGATCATGCAATGGCCCATCCTTGGTCCTCCGCGGGCCTGTTTAGATTTGCAGATGTGGTAGACGGGAACACGCTTGAGCTGCTTCCGTTTGATGATCTTAAATCTAAATTCTCTGTTACTAACAAAGTTTTTCAAATACTTACAGATCAAGCATTTTGCCTCTTTTTCCTTTTTGGTTCTACAGGAATTTCCCTGCTAACTGATTTTGAGAGGTTCTGTAGGAGGGGGACGGCGACTAAAGGCTTAGTTTGAGAAATCTATAAAATTCTCTGTTCCCCTCGAGACGGCCGTCAACCAAAGCATCCCTACATGAGCAGATGGGAATCTATTCTGGGAGAGGAACTCTCGCCCCAGAAGTGGCATATTATTTGGGAAAAGGTGGCTAAATCATCTATGTGTACCCTCTATAAATAGAATCATTATAATATATTAGTGTTTGGTATCACACTCCTGATCTTTTGAATAGACTGAATCCTGAGATTCCAAATGTGTGTTAGTGATGTGATTTTTGGAGGGAGGTAGGCTCACTGATTTTCAAGATACTTTATGCTGAAGTTGGACTGGATCCAACTGTATATCTGCTAAATATTGCCCCTGGGGGATGGGGAAGAGAGCAGCAAAACTGTTACTTCACATTCTTACTGCGGCTAGATGTCTGATTGCTCTTAACTGGAGACAGACTTCTCCGCCGCCCCTCTCCCATCTACTCCACAGAATTAATGACATTAGACAGATGGAGTAATGTATATGACAGCGATACTTAACGCAAGGGTGGAGTATTTTGACTCAGTCTGGCTCCATAGGATTACTTCTGGGCACAAAGATCAGAAAAGATCAATATCTGATCATCGTTCTCCCCTCCTTGCTTTTCCCCTTCCTCTACCTTCACTTTCCTCCCCGTGGGGTGTCTCTTGTCTTTTTGTATGTCCATTTTGTTACATTTTTGTCAGATTATTCTTTTTTTTTGACAAACTGCCTTAGTTTCTCTTTTCAGTGTGTTGGAAGAGGTATTGATTGTCTTCCGACTTTCTCTGCATATAATTGTAAAAGACAGTTGTGATTGTTCTATATCTGTTAATAACTGATGTATCATTAATAAAAATTTACAGTTAAAAAAAAATATTAGATCAGATTTGAGGTCATCTATGAAGGAGGATCTGATGGAGGCCATACTATTTCTCAGAACAAATTCATAGACTGCACAAATGTTATTCAGTACGTTTTTATTGAAAACTTTATTCCACTTACTGCATAGTGAATAAATTGTAAATATGCAAAAGTTTTTTGTTCTAAAGTTGTATTCCAATAAATATATTTTATGTTCTATTTAAATGGCTTATTGTATCATAATAATGATTAAAAGCCTGATGTTACCATTTTACTGCAGTAAATTTGTCACTTAAACATTAGCCATGTATGTCGTAGAGTCGGTGTCATGGAAATTGAGGAGTCGGAGGTTTGGCTTACCTACTCCACAGCCCTGAGTGTGGGAGATGCTGAATGTGTGGTTGGAAAGGTATGAGGAGATCCATAATAGGGTGAGGTCTTTGCTGCAAAAGGAGGAGAGGATCTGTAGTAGGAGGCAGTGGTTAACTGTGTCAAAAGCAGAGGACAGGACAAGAAGAAGGAGTATTGAGTATTGTTCGTTAACTTTGGCTGTAAGTAGATCGTTAGTAATTTTGGTCAGCGCAGCCTCTGTGGAATGATGGGGAAAGAAGCTAGATTGTAGATTGTCAAAGAGCAAGTTAGATGAAAGGTAGGAGGAAAGTTCAGTGTGGATGTACTGGTCCAGGTGTTTGGAAGCGAAAGGAAGTAGCGATATTGGGCGATAGCTGGACATAGTGGTTGGGTCGAGGGTTGGAATTTTAAGGATAGGCATGATTGTGGCATGTTTGAAAGCACAGGTACCAGAAGTTAGTGATAGGTTGAAGAGATGGGTAAGGGATGGGATAAGTGTGATAGTGAGGTTGGGGAAGAGGTGGTATGGGATGGAGTCTTGTTGTGAACACTTTTGACCTGGCTTCTGAGTTTGGGCTCCCACTGGTGGTTGCTGTTGGTAATGGAGCTGGTCTGGCTGACAGAGGTTAATCACCTGAGGAGGATGATTGGAGGTCAGGTGTTACAGACTGGAGAGATTTAAGTGAGCAACCTTCCCTCAGTTGTTGCTGGTGATTTGGTTTTCTTCCTGAGCATTTTGGAAGTCTGCTTGCCTCCTGCTTTGTCCTGCATCTTTCAGATAAGTTATCTGCCTGCTTGAATCTTTTTGCATTTAATCCATTTTTTGCTTTTCACTGATTTTTGCTCTGCTGGTGTGAGCTCAGCCTTGTTCCCTGCTGGGACCTGTGAAGGACTCTGTTCTATATGTCACAGCTCTTGACAGTCTTTTCAGTATTTCTAATCCCCTGTTATATCAGTATCTTTTGTTTTGCGTCCAGTTCAGACCAGAGTTCTGATTTAGTGGGGGAGAGGTCGTGTGGCCTCAGTATTTTTGCATATCAGAAGTGTTGGATTTTTTCTTAGGGTTTTTGTCAGTTTCCTTGATCTGCTCCTTATATTCATTTTCTGCTAAAGCTTTTGTTGATTCAGGAGCAGCCCTGAACCTGATGGATTTTGACTTTGCCAAACGTTGTGGTTTTCCCATAGTACCCCTGCGGCCTCCTATTCCTTTGGGGTTCTACTCCGGGGCAGTTTAGCTTTCCCCTTTCTCTCTTTAGGCTTACTTAATTCTTTGGCTGTGCCAAGGCGTCTAGGGCATCGTATGTACGTCCCACGGCTAATTCTAGTTGTGTTGTCAGTTTAAGGGTCTGCAATCCGCTAAGTTACCAACCTCTCTGGTTATCTGGTTGCCTAGCCTATTTCCCTGCTATCCTCCTTGGTTACCTAATCATAACAGAGTCTAGTGCACAAGTGGTGAGCTGTAATTTTGAAGAGGAGACAATTTAGCTCCCCTTCAGTGATGCTGGACAGGGAGATTATGGGGTTTGGGCTTTGGTCTGGTATACAAAGGGTTTGTAGTGGTTGAACAATAATTTGCCTTGTTTGGTCGATCTTATTTTTGAAGTGTGTGGCAAAATCCTCAGCAGAGATGAGGGAGGTTGGAGGGGGCAGTGGTGGGCGGAGGAGGGAGTTAAAAGTTTTGAATAACTGTTTGGGGTTGTAGGATAGGGAAGATACAAGGGTTGTGACGTAGGCCTGTTTAGCAGAGGTGAGGGCAGATTTGAAAGCAAGTGTTGCCTGTTTGAATGCAGAGAAATCATCTTACGAAATTGTTTTCTTCCAATGTTGCTCTGCAACCCTGGACACTGCTGGAGCTGTTTAGTGATGTTATTGTGCCAGGGTTGTCTATTGATACGTCGCAATCTGCCATGAGCATTGTAGAAAGTGTCAATAGCTGATGCGAGAGTGGCATTGTAGAAAGGAGTGGCACTGTCTGTGTCGTGGAGTGAGGATATAGATGCCAGTGGTATAATAGAGTCAGAGAGTGTGTGGGTATCTAGGTGTGTGAGGTATCTGCGGGGGTGCGCATGTTGTTGGACATGGGTGACAGGTGATGAGGACAGGGATGTTAAAGTGAGCAGATTGTTGTCGGATAGAGGTTGTTAGGGCTAGCGGAATGCACCAAGAAAAAAGAGATGGAATCAAGGTACGTTTGCAGGCCGGGGTCCATCGTGCAGAGATGTTACCTGCTGCTCGGTAATGGCGGAGGATATATGGCAACTAATAAATGAACACATGTGGGTTAATGTCACCCGGTGTGCACTGGAGCGAGTGCTGTTGCTCCACAGAACCGCGTAGCCGCACAGTGTAAACAGTGGAAACTGTTAAGCTCATAGGTCTCAGCTGGATGAGCGCTAGAATGCAGACACAGGACTCTGCCCCAAGGACACGGGGTTAGAGTCCCTCTAGCCCACTAGCGCTCGGCGCCGCAGCCAAGGTGCCAGCAAGGAAGCAACTGAAATAGTAACGCACCTAGTGCGCACTGAACCGCTCAGGTGGACGCCACTAACTACCCTGACTAGGGTAAGGAAAGTGCTAGACTGCGCACGGCGTCGCACAGGCTGTGCAGTCACTTAGGTGCCTTGTGCTGAATGGCACAATATGGCGCTAAGAGAGGTGCTGTGAATCAGAAGCACTGTGACACTAGACTAGTCAGTCACCAGATACATGCATCCATCATCACTCACACAAAATAAAATAAGAGTCTATACTAGCGCATGGCCATGCGAACCTTTTATAGCAGCGTCCTTCCGGGACCTTCCTGATGGTCCAATCTGAGCCACTTGAGGACCTGAGCATGTGACCTCCCACCTCCAATGAGAGGTCGTTCCACGGGCATGCTCAGTAGGCTGCAAAAAGGACAGACTCTGGAGCTGCTCGCTGCTGGCTAGTGCGGATTGCTAAAGGTGAACCAGAGGTGGCAGCAGCAACCAACCTAACAGCACTAGCTTGAGCAAGATGCTGGGAATGATGTCTTAGCTGAGCATCCTCCTCTGCTCAAAACCACATTCAAGAATTTTATTAACCTTTCAGGTGCTTCACAGGAATTTATGGAATAAGGAAGGAAAAAATGAACATTTAACTTTTTTCACAAAAAGTTTATTTTAGACCCAATTTTTTTATTTTTGCAAGAGTAACAGGACAAAATGGACCCCAAAATTTGTTGTGTAATTTCTCTTGAGTTTCAGCACACTGCAGAGCATGAAAGAGAAAGATCGCCATTTGACTTTTTAACCCCTTTCTGACATCAGACGTATTATCCCGTCCATGGGACCCGAGCCCCTATGCCCATGGACGGGATAGTACGTCTAGCGAGATCAGCGGTGCCCACGTGGTGAGCGCCGCTGATCGCGGCCGGGTGTCAGCTGATTATCACAGTTGACACCCGGCACATTAACCCCTTGCACACCGCGATCAAACATGATCGCGGTGTACCGGGGGTTAAAGAGAAGCATCGTCAGGGAGGGGGCTCCCTCCGTGCTTCCCTGAGCTCCCCACAGCAGCGCAATGTGCAGCGCTGCTGCGGGGGGCTCCTTTCCTGCAGGCCCCCGAATCCAAGATGGCGACGGGGGCCTTCGGGGGCCTGCAGGGAGCTGACTTCCTCAGCGCCTGCAAATCGCAGGCATGAGGAAGTCTGCAGCAGTGCCTGTGACAGATCGCTGATCTGTCACAGTGATCTGTCACAGGATCTGTCACAGGACAGTGATGTCCCACCTGGGACTATGTAATAAAGTTAAAAAAAAAAAAAGTGTTAAAATAATTTTTAAAAAATCGCCAAATAAATTAAAAAAAAAATATTCTCCCAATAAATCCATTTTTTGGAAATAAAAAAAAAACAATAAAAGTACACATATTAGGTATCGCCGCGTCCATAACAACCTGCCCTATAAAACTGTCCCATTAGTTAACCCGTTTAGCGAACCCCTTAAAAAATAAAAATTAAAAACGAAGCAAAAAATAATGAATTATTATCATACCGCCAAACAAAAAGTGCAATAACGCGCGATCAAAAAGACGCATATAAATATCCATGGTACCACTGAAAATGTCATCTTGTCCCGCAAAAAATGAGCTGCCATACAGCATCATCAGCAAAAAAATAAAAAAGTTATAGCTCGCAGAATAAAGCGATGCAAAAATAATTATTTTTTATATAAAATAGTTTTCATTGCATAAAAGCGCCAAAACATAAAAAAAACCTAAATGAGGTATCGCTGTAACCGTACTGACCCGAAGAATAAAACCGCTTTATCAATTTGACCGCACGTGGAACGGTGTAAACGCACCCCCCAAAAGAAATTCATGAAACGCTGGTTTTTGTTCATCCTGCGTCCCAAAAATCGGAATAAAAAGCGATCAAAAAATGTCATGTGCCCGAAAATGGTACCAATAAAAACGTCAACTCGTCCCGCAAAAAATAAGACCTCACATGACTCGGTGGGTCAAAATACGGAAAAATTATAGCTCTCAATATGTGGTGATGCAAAAACTATTTTTACAATAAAAAGCGTCTTTTAGCGTATGACAGCTGCCAAAAATAAAAACCCCCTGTTATCACCCCCTTAGTTAGGGAAAAATAATAAAATTAAAAGAAAATGTATTTATTTCCATTTTCCCATTAGGGTTAGGGCTAGGGTTAGGGCTAAGGTTAGGGTTAGGGCTGAGATTAGGGTGAGGGGTGTGTTGGGGTTCGGGTTGGAGTTAGAATTGGGGGTTTCCACTGTTTGGGCACATCAGGTGCTCTCCAAATGCAACATGGCGTCTGATCTCAATTCCAGCCAATTCTGAGTTGAAAAAGTCAAATGGTGCTCCTTCCGTTCCAAGCTCTGCCATGCGGCCGAAGTGTTTTATCCCCACATGCAGGGTATCAGCCTACTCAGGACAAATTGCAAAACAACTTTTGGGGTCCAATTTCTCCTGTTACCCTTAGGAAAATAAAAAATTGGGGGCAAAAATATCATTTTTGTGGAAAAAAATGATTTTTTTATTTTCACACCCGGGCGTTATAAAATTCTGTGAAGCACTTGGGGGTTCAAAGTGCTCACCACACATCTAGATAAGTTCCGTGGGGGGTCTAGTGTCCAAAATGGGGACACTTGTGGGGAGTTTCAATAGTTTAGGTACATCAGGGGCTCTCCAAACGCACATGACACCCGCAGACCATTCCATCAAAGTCTGCATTCCAAAACGTCACTACTTCCCTTCCGAGCCCCGACGTGTGCCCATACAATAGTTTTCTCCCACATATGGGGTATCAGTATACTCAGGACAAATTGGACAACAACTTTTGGGGTCCAATTTCTCCTGTTACCCTTGGGAAAATAGAAAAATTGGGGACTAATTGATCATGTTTGTGGAAAAAATGCAATTTTTTTTATTTTCATGCCCGGGCATTATAAACTTCTGTGAAGCCCTTGGGGGTTCAAAGTGCTCACCACACATCTAGATAAGTTCCTTAGGGGGGTCTAGTTTCCAAAATGGGGTCATTTGTGGGGGTTTCCACTGTTTAGGTACATTAGGGGCTCTCCAAAGGCAACATGACACCCGCAGACCATTCCATCAAAGTCTGCATTCCAAAACGTCACTACTTCCCTTCCGAGCCCCGATGTGTGCCCATACAGTAGTTTTCTCCCACATATGGGGTGTCAGCGTACTCAGGACATATTGGACAACAACTTTTGGGGTTCAATTTCTCCTGTTACCCATGGAAAATAAAAAAATTGGGGACTAATTGATCATGTTTGTGGAAAAAATACGAATTTTTTATTTTCACGCCCGGGCGTTATAAACTTCTGTGAAGCACTGGGGGGTTCAAAGTGCTCACCACACATCTAGATAAGTTCCTTGGGGGGGTCTAGTTTCCAAAATGGTGTCATTTGTGGGGGGTTTCCACTGTTTTGGTACATCAGGGGTTTTCCAATCGCGACATGGTGTCCGATCTCAATTCCAGCCAAAAACGTCAAATGGCGCTGCTTCCCTTCCGAGCTCTGCCATGCGCCCAAATAGTGGTTTTCCTCCACATGTGGGGTATCAGCGTACTCAGGACAAATTGCACAATAACTTTTAGGGTCCTGTTACCCTTGGAAAAATAAGAATTGAGGGTGAAAAGATCATTTTTGTGGAAAAAATATTTTTTAATTGTACGGCGGTATGTTATAAACTTCTGTGAAGCCCTTGGGGGTTCAAAGTTCTCACCACACATCTAGATAAGTTCCTTGGGGGGTCTAGTTTCCAAAATGGTGTCATTTGTGGGGGGTTTCCACTGTTTTGGTACATCAGGGGTTTTCCAATCGCGACATGGTGTCCGATCTCAGTTCCAGCCAAAAACGTCAAATGGCGCTGCTTCCCTTCCGAGCTCTGCCATGCGCCCAAATAGTGGTTTACCCCCACATCCTATCCCCGTCAGTTATACTTTTGCCCTTGGCATAGTGTGGTGACCCCTGAGTGTGTTTGTGCTGTGTTCTTGTTTATCTGATACTCTGTGTACGACTCGGTCTGTTCTCTGGATACTGCTTGTTGGATTCTGCTTGGTACCTTCTATGTCCGTTTGGTTTTGATCTCTGCTTGGCCCCGACTCTCCGTTCTGTCTCATCCCTGGTACTTTACTGTTATCTCTGTGTATGACCCGGTTTGTCTGACTTTGAGAATTCCTGTATTAGTGTTCTGCCTATCTCTGATAGCAGGACGCTAAGCCCCGCCCACTTGTGGTCACATGACCGTAGGTCCGTCACTGCTCACTGACTTTAGCTTCTCCAGGTCCTGTTTCCTTGAACTATCCGGCCGTGTCTGACCCCGGGCCCCTCTGCAGTGTGGGTGAGTCCTTGCTCCTTAACAGGACTGTGACATTATAACTGACCGTTAAGTTTTTGGGTGTTTTTTTTTCTCTGCTGAGAAATATGGATCCCATACAATCTCTGGCTGAACAAATGAAAAATCTTAGTCAGATGTTTCAGGGTTAATCTCTGGAGCAGCAAGCTCTGGCTCGTTCTCAGCAGCAGGTTTCTGAGACAGTGCGAGGGGCTTTAGCTGCTGGATGTCTGGGGGCTGGGGCGTGTGATGTTGTTTTGGTGTCTCCAGAACCACCTGTTAAACTGCCTGATTTCTTTTCTGGGAACAAAAAGGAGTTCAGGGTCTACATGGAGGGTTGCAAACTCTTCTTTAGTTTGAGGCCACGTTCCTCTGGGGATGAAAGTCAGAAGTTTGGGGTCATTATGTCTTTATTAAGAGGGTCCCCACAAGCTTGGGCTTTCTCCCTTCCTCCCACTGCCCCTGAGAGAATGTCTGTGAATGCGTTTTTTGAGGCCCTTGGGCACATATATGATGAGCCGGACCGAGTGCGATTGGCAGAGGACATGGTGATGAGTGTCTGTCAAGGAAAACACTCGGCTGAGTGGTTTTGTACAGAATTCCGCCGCTGAGCCGCAGAGGTCTCTTGGGACGCTGCCGCACTCCAAGTACTCTTTCACAGAGGCTTGTCCGAGCAGTTACAGGATGCCTTGGCATTACATCCCCCACCTAACTCACTCGAGGACGCCATGACCCAGGCCGTCCGGATGGATTGTGGGCCAGGGAGATGCAGGCGGAGACTCCATTGTTCCCTAGTGGAAAAGAGACTGTTTCTGTGCCCATGGACATAGGGTCTCTCTCCCTGAAGGAAAAGGAGAGACAACGCCAGAGAGAAAAGCAGTTATGCTTCTACTGTGGTAAAACGGGACATTGGAAAAGGGAGTGTCCATCCTCAACCCGGTCGACGGGAAACGACTAGGTCTGGGTAGTCAGCGGGGATACTACTCAGACCCTCAGGTACCCTTTTCCTCGTTTTCAAAGGTGTTGCTTCATGTGGACGGTTGTTGTTTTCCCTCTACAGCTTTCGTGAACTGCGGATCAGCCATCAATCTTATTGACTCACAATTGGTCACACATTTTAAGATAGGGACAGTTAGACTTAAGGTTCCAATCAAAGTGGTGGCCATTGACTCCTCCCCCCTCACTAAAGAGGGAATTCTCTTTATGTCTGACTTGTTTTCACTCAAAGTGGGTGCTACCCATGTGGAAAACTTAAATTGTTTGGTTCTGGACAATCTACCTGCAGGATTGGTGTTGGGCATGCCCTGGTTACAACGCCATAACCCAGTCATTAACTGCAAAGCGGGGGAGATTGTTCAGTGGGGGTTTAATGATTCGATGTTATGTGATAAGTCTGCACTATTGGTTGAACCTGTTAAATCTGTATCTGTGTCATCTGTCGAGCTGGAAGGTATTCCGGAGTACCTGAAAGAATTCGACGATGTCTTCTCTGAAAGCGAGGCCGAGACGTTGCCGCCACATAGACCCTTGGACTGCGCTATCGAGTTAGTCCTGGGGGCTAAATTGCCTAAAGCCTGTCTGTTTAATTTGTCTGGCCCTGAGCGCTTGGCCATGAAAGATTACATTGCTGAGAGTCTTCGCAAAGGACACATAAGTCCCTCAGTCTCACCTGTGGCGGCAGGGTTTTTTTTTTGTAAAGAAAAAAGATGGCGGTTTACGTCCCTGCCTCGCTTTTCGTGGGCTCAACAAGATTACTGTACGAAATACGTACCCCCTTCCGTTGATTCTCGATGTGTGTAACCAACTTTCAGTGGCAAAATGGTTCTCCAAACTGGATCTTCTGGGGGCATATAATTTGATAAGGGTCCGTGAGGGGGATGAATGGAAAACCGTGTTCTTCACGACCGAGGGACTGTTTGAAAATTTAGTCATGCCCTTTGGTCTTACCAATGCCCCAGCCATATTTCAGAATTTCATCAACGTGGTATTCTCGGATCTCATTGGTCGTTTTGTTGTCATTTACTTAGACAATATTCTGATATACTCTCCCGACAGTCAATCTCATCTGAATCATGTATGAACCGTTCTCCAAAGACTGAGGGAAAATCATCTGTATGCCAAATTTGGGAAATGTGTTTTTTGTTCAAGAATTGTCTTTTTTGAGATTGTGTCCTATGAGGCTTTTCACATGGACCCCAAGAATGTGCAGGCCATTGCGGATTGGGTGCAACACCGAGACCTTAAGGGTCTTCAGCGCTTCTTGGGGTTCACCAATTATTACCGCAAATTTATTCGGGGGTTTTCACAGGTGGTCAAACGACTTACAGATCTTACATGTAATGGTGCAGATGTGAGAAACTGGTCCTCGCTCGCAAAAGAGGCCTTTGCGACCATGAAAAGCTTTATGCCTGCTCCCGTGTTAGTACAGCCAGATCCGTCCAAACCATTCGTCGTGGAAGTGGACGCCTCTGAGGTGGGGGTGGTGTTGTCCCAAGGGCCTCCCACTCTAACCAACCTCAGGCCATGTGCTTTCTTTTCCAAGAAGTTCTCTGCTGCGGAAAGAAATTACGACGTAGGCAATAGAGAGCTTCTTGCGTTCAAATTGGCGTTTGAATGGAGGCACTTTTTGGAGGGGGCCAGTCACCCGGTTATGGTGATCACGGACCACAAAAATTTGTCATACATTGAGTCTGCTAAAAGACTAACGCCCAGACAGGCCCGTTGGTCACTTTTTTTTCCCCGTTTTCAGTTTACGATTACATTTCGTACAGGGTCTAAGAATGTCAAGGCTGACGCCTTATCACGCAGTTTTCAGCCGGTGTCTCCCCCTGAGCCACCATCCTCCATTCTTCACCCTGGGGTTGTGATAGCAGAGGTCTTGTCTGAATTGGAACGGGAGATTCAGGGGGCCCAGTCACGGGCCCCAGGGGCCAAGCCGGAGGGGAAGTTGTTTGTCCCAGAGCAACTTCGCCTGAAACTCTTGCAGGAGTTCCACGAATCCAAGCTGAGTGCTCACCCTGGTATTTCAGCCATGCGTCTGGCGGTGGCTAGGATCTTTTGGTGGCCTACCCTTGGTTCGGACATAAAAAAATTAATTGCTTGTTGTGGGGTCTGCGCTAGTTCTAAAAGCTCTCATAGCCGGCCGGCAGGGGAGCTGATGCCCTTGGCAGTGCCCGAAAGACCATGGACTCACTTATCCATGGATTTTGTTACCAATCTCCCTCCATCTAAGGGTAATACAGTGGTATGGGTAGTGGTGGACAGGTTTTCTAAGCAGGCTTATTTTGTACCCGTCCGCACTACCGTCAGCTGAGATGTTGTCCAGGTTGTCTGTGCAGCATGTGATCCAGTTGCATGGGGTACCCCTGAATGTAGTGTCTGATCGTGGTGTGCAGTTTGTGGCTAAGTTTTGGCATGCTTTCTGCAAAAAATTAGGGATGTCTCTGTCCTTTTCATCTGCATACCATCCTGAGAGCAATGGTCAGACGGAGCACACTAACCAGTCCCTGGAACAGATCCTCAGGTGTCTAACCTCTGCTAGACAGAATGACTGGTGCGATGCACTGCCGTTGGCTGAATTTGCCTTCAATAGTCGGGTGAGTCAATCCACGGGTATGACTCCTTTTTTGATCAATTATGGGTTCAGTCCTCATTTTGGTGAGTTTTCTCGTTTGGACTCGGGGTGTCCCGGGGCTGAGGGCTCTGTTCAGCAATTACAGAATATGTGGGCAGAAGTTCAGCGGAGTATATCTAGGTCTCAGGGCAGGTATAAGTTTTTTGCGGACAGGAAACGAACACCAGGGCCCACGTTTCAGGTTGGAGACAAGGTTTGGCTCTCCACGCGAAACATTAAGTTGAAGGTTTCTTCAGCCAAGTTGGGGCCCAAATTCATTGGCCCATACAAGATTGTGGAAAAAAATCAATCCAGTGGCGTATAGGCTGTGCCTTCCACCCTCTTTCAAGATCCCTAACGTCTTCCACAAATCTCTACTGAAATGTTTTGAAGCAGTCCAGGGAGATTCCGAGTGCGCTGCTCCTCCTGTTTTGGTCGAGGGGCAGGTGGAGTACGAAGATAGTTATATCGTAGATTCCAGGTTGGTACGGCGGTCGGTACAGTACCTGGTTCATTGGAAGGGGTATGGACCGGAAGACAGGTCCTGGGTACCGGCCCGGTTGATGCATGCTGATCGCCTGGTGCGGGCTTTCCATGCTAAGTACCCGGGCAAGCCTGGGGGTCCAGAGGCCCTCCGTTGAGAGAGGGGTACTGTTATGAATGAGTCACCATAGGAGGCAAAAGCAGAAATACAAGCTAAGTCCAGAAAACCAGAGAAGTTGGCAACTATCAGATTGCAGACCCCTGAACCTATCAACACAACTAGCAGTAGCCGTGGGGGGTTCCTACGATGCCATAGACCCCTCGATCACAGCCGGAGAAATACATAGGCCTAAAGAAAGAAAGGGGAAATCTAAACTGCCCCAGAGCAGACCCCCAAAGCAATAGGCAGCCCCCAACATATAATGACGGTGAAGCAAGATGAAAATACTAACACAGACAGAAAGATAGACTGAGCAAAGACGGGGCCCCAAAACTACCTAGACAGGAAAGGACAGGAAGGCTGCTGTCTGCAATCTGCCAAAACCCTATCAAAGACATAAGCCAACCAGCTGATATGAAAAAGGCCCTGAAGCAGCTAGGCTTCAAAAACTGAATCAGCACTCAGGTATTTTCAGAAGACAGAGCTAAATGAATTCAGCACACCTCAGCAGGGAATGGCAGAAATCCAGAAAAACAAAGCAAAAACAAAGTCAAAGCACAAAAGCAAAAGGCCGAGCAGCAAACTTAGCTTTGGAGGAGCAGGAATTCAGACTGGTCTCCAAGGATCCCACAGAGAAATCACCCGCAGGGCAGAAGGGCGTCGGCAGCATTATATCCAGTCCGTAACTCCACTCAGCCAGTCACAATCATCAGCCTCAGGTGTTTGACAATCAGGCTCACTACCTTTCTTTACCAGAAGAGGGAGTTCCTCGGGCCTCAGTAATGAAGGGGAAAATGAACTCACAACAGGGTACTGTCATGATCTCAGCGCGGGTTTGACTCGCACACGTGGGGTTAATGTCTGGAACCAGCGCTGATGACTGGCATTTCTGGGGTTAAAGGTTGTGATCCCAGTGCAGGCTTACCTGCACACCTGGGGCTTATGATTGTGGCCTCTCCCTGGCTCTGGGATAGCTTCTTATAGCCTCAGGACACTCCCATCCCCGTCAGTTATACTTTCGCCCTTGGCATACTGTGGTGACCCGAGTTTGTTTGTGCTGTGTTTTTGTTTATCTGATACTCTGTGCACGACTCGGCCTGTTATCTCGATACTGCTTGTTGGATTCTGCTTGGTACCTTCTATGTCTATGTTTGGTTTTGATCTCTGCTTGGCCTCGACTCCGTTCTGTCTCATCCCTGGTACTTTACTGTTATCTCTGTGTATGACCCGGTTTGTCTGACTTTGAGAATTCCTGTATTAGTGTTCTGCCTATCTCTGATAGCAGGATGCTAAGCCCCGCCCCCTTGTAGTCACATGACCGTAGGTCCTTCACTGCTCACTGACTTTAACTTCTCCAGATCCTGTTTCCTTGAACTATCCAGCCGTGTCTGACACCGGGCCCCTCTGCAGTGTGGGTGAGTCCTTGCTCAGCGGTGGCTGCACGCCGACCTTAACAGGACCGTGACATGCGTTTGTCTGCGTTTTCGTGTGCATGCGTTATTTCCAGGTGTGCGTTTTTTCCCGGTGTGCGTACCGGACCAGACATGTTCCATCTTTGGGTCCGTCCAAAGGCGTCAAAAAAACACATGCGCACGCTTGCGTACGGAATGCGCCAAAATAACGCATTACAGTCTATGGGAACACAGGCGTGCACATGCGGTTTTTGAGTAAACATGTCTAGACACTGGTTTAAACCACCCACCTACACAAAGAAACATTGTTTGATGTCCCATTGGTGGAGTCTGTTTCAAGGATTTTCCTCCTGTGAAATGTGACAACTAGAGAAAGCATGCACATAAAAAACGCATGTGCGTTTTTGCATGCCTTTTTACTTGCGCACGATGCGCTGCACACAAAGACGCAAATGTGAAACTAGCCTTACAAGGGCTTGATGATGTCCAATACACTAATAGATAAGGTGCACCAATCAATTTATAGATGCTTTATTTCCATTGTTTACTTTTTGATAACAGATGTTTATTGGTAATTGATTACATTTATTAGTCAGTCAGTGCTTTAAATTGTTTTCCATTTCTCTTGTATGACGGCATGTGAATTTACTTTGACTGTCACTCATACAATTTGCCATGTAAATTTAAAACAAAATGTCAACCTGCTCGTCTGATTTCTCTGAGTAAAAAAATATATACATGTAAGAAAATTTTTCCTACATTCTGAAAATGAAAATCACTTCTCCCCTGTGTGACTTCTATGTATAATTAGATTTGATGTGCTTGTAAAACATTTCCCACATTCTGATCAGAAAAATGGCTTCTCCCCTTTGTGATTTCCCAGATGTCTAGTAAGAATTTTTTTCTGTTGAAAACATTTTCCACAGACTGAACATGAAAATGGTTGCCCCTCTGTGTCAATTACCTTGTTTAACAATATCAGATTTTGAAGAGCAGTATTTCCCACATTCTAAATATTAAAATGGCTTCTCCCCTGTGTGAATTTTCAGATGTGTAGCAAGACTTGTTTTCCGTTTATAACATTTTCCACATTCTGAACATATAAATGGTTTCTCCCCTGTATGACAACTCTGATGTCTAAGAAGATTTGATTTATCTCTAAAATATTTCCCACATTCTAAACATGAAAATGGCTTCTCTCCAGTGTGACATCTGTGATGTCTAAGAAGTTGTGATTTCCTTGTAAAACATTTCCCACATTCTAAACATGAAAATGGCTTCTCTCCTGTGTGAATTTTCTGATGTTTAGTTAGAACAGATTTCGTTATGCAACATTTCCCACATTCTGAGCATGAAAATGGCTTTTCCCCTGTGTGAATTTTCAGATGCTGAGCAAGAGATGAATGGTCTGAAAAACTTTTTACACATTCTGAGCAGGAAAATGGCTTCTCCCCTGTGTGAATTCTCTGATGGTTAGTAAGATCAAATTTTGTTATCCAACATTTCCCACATTCTGAACATGAAAATATCTTCTCCCCTGTGTGAATTTTCCGATGCCGAGCAAGAGATGATTTGCTTGAAAAACTTTTTACACATTGTGAGCATGATAATCGCTTCTCCCCTGTGTGAATTGTCTGATGCTGAGCAAGAGATGATTTGTTTGAAAAAGTTTTTTCACATTCTAAGCATGAAAATGGCTTTTCCCCTGTGTGAATTTTCAGATGTGTAGCAAGATTTTTCTTCCTATTAAAACTTTTACCACATTCTGAACATGAAAATGGCTTCTCCCCTGTGTGAATTTTCTTATGCTGAGCAAGAGATGAATTGTCAGAAAAACTTTTTTCACATTCTGAGCATGAAAATGGCTTCTCACCTGTGTGAATATTCAGATGTGTAGCAAGATTTGTCTTTCGATTAAAAAATTTACCACATTCTAAACATGAAAATGGCTTCTCCCCTGTGTGAATTTTCTGATGTTGAGCAAGACAGGATTTGTCAGAAAAACTTTTTTCACATTCTGAGCAAGAAAATGGCTTCTCCCCTGTGTGAATATTCAGATGTGTAGCAAGATTTGTCTTCCGATTAAAAAATTTCCCACATTCTGAGCATGAAAATGGCTTCACCCCTGTGTGAATTCTCTGATGTTTAGTAAGATCAGATTTCGATAAACAACATTTCCCACATTCCGAACATGAAAATGGCTTCTTTCTTGTATGTGCTCTTGGATCTTCACCATCCCTTTTGTTATATTTATTTTTATTAAGGACGAGAGGTATGTCTGGTGTAATGGGATGCTCTTCAAAAGTATCAGCTCTGATACCAGGATCATTTGCATTACAATGTGAAAATATCTGGTAATTCTCTGAGATCACGGTCCAGTTAGCTGCCGAAAAAAAAATAATGTATATTTATTTTTCAATAGACATGGAATGAATCATTGCTAAAAATTGATCTTGGGTTGCTCCTGAACTACTTCTTGCCTCATCCAATGCTTATACATCCATCTGCCTCACTACTCTACATGACATGTATTATTTTTTAACTTAATAAACTGTAAAATGCCTATCAGCGACTAATTCCTGTTTCCTAGGGAGTCCCTGCATGCCTGTCTACCAGATATTTCTTGCATCCACTGTCTGCTTCGGCCATCATCAGCTTTCCACAGTTTGCACAACCTTGCTGGTAAGCATGATCATGACAGAACAACTAACCATTACCATTGAAGGGGTTGTTGCCTTTCAAATAAAATATGTCCATCACTGCATTTGGCTTTAAAAAATACTATCTGCGGTCAACTCACAATATGCCAGACTTACCACACTCCTCAATATTGAAATTGTAGCACCCAGAAAGAAAAGTTGTGAAGTTATGGAAATCACAGGATCGAAATACATGTTAGTAATTTGGAAATGATAAAAAATGGAAACACAATTTTCAAAACATCTCTATCTTTTCTGTATCGAGTATGAGTGGCTTGTATAAAAATGCGCTTACATGCTATGGTTGATATCAATGAGGTTATTAATGGTCATATGAGGAATGTTCTGCCGCACTGAATGCACATGGGCCAGAAAATCCTCAAGATCTACTGCTGGCAGCTCAATTTGCAATTGCCAACCAATGATGTCTCAGAAATGCTCAATGGCAGAGAAGTCAGGAGACGCTGCAGAACATGAGAGCACGTTTAGACCACGCAGGCAGCTCACAGTACCACAAGCAATATGCAGCCTGGGGTTGTTGTGTGTAGAAAAACATCTCCTGAGATGCTTTGGAGAACTGGCCAGATCACTGCAACGCCGAGCTATTAGTACACTTGGAATAAAGATTATAGAGGTCCGGATACCGTACATTATGTCACCACATGGTATAATCATGGGAGTAGGACCCGCGTAACATTCCCTCGTTAAGGCTTCTTCTCTGCTCGGTCATCATAGTCTCCAGACCAATCTCTGGCTATCTTTCCTTTAAATACAAAAACTGGAATCATCGCTGAAGAGGAAAGACCTCTATTCTAGTCTCCACTGCCATCTTGTTCTGCACCTTGATAAGTCGGTGGCTTATAAAAATTCAAAACTTTGTAAAAAATAAAAAAGCGGTTGTATGAATCAATGCTATGATGGGAATAACAAATATGCTAACTTTTAAAATTCCTTTATTTTTAAAAATAGATGTGTGATTTGGAGTGGGTTTCTTATGCTCTTAAGAAGCTTTTTTAACCTCTTCATGACATTGTGATTTTCCATTTTTTGCGATTGAATTTTTTCTTCCTTTCTTCTCAGAGACATACAGTATATTAGTTTTTCTGTCAATATGACCGTTTGAGAGCTTGTTTTTTGCAGGACGAGTTGTAGTTTTGAATAAAACAATTTTTTTAATATATCGTACTGGAAAACAGGCAAACACATTCCAAATGTGGTAAAATTTAAAAAAAAAAAAGTGCAATTCCACATTTCTGTTTTGTGTTTTCTATTTACCAAGCTCACTAAATGCTAAAACTGACCTGGCAACATGATTACTTAGGTAATTCTGAGTACGTAAATACCTAACATATATGGGATCTTATTTAAGTGGTGAAAAAAAAAAATTGGTTTATGTGACCATTTTCTGAGACCCCTAGCGTTTCCATTTTTTTGGATTTAGCGCTTGTGTGAGGGCTTATTTTCTGCTCCCTGAGTTGATGTTTTTATTGATACCATTTTGGGGTGGATACAGTGTTTTTATTGCCTGTTATTGCAATTTTGTAGTAGCCAAAAAATAGAATTAGTCTTACCGGTAATTCGGTTTCTAGGAACCTTCCACGACAGCCATATATATAGATATCTCCCTGCCCTAAGGGACAACAGCCTGCTGAACACATCTGCCAAACGTTAAAATCCCTGTTGAAATTTAGTCTATAATGTCTGGTGAATGTATGGACAGACGACCAGGTGGCGGCTCTGCATATCTGCTCCGAAGATGCGTTCCCTCTTTCTGCCCACGATGTTGCTACTGAATGAATAGAGTGGGCTCTCAACGATGTAGGAGGGGGAACGTTCTGTGACGAGTAGGCGACGTTGATCGCTTGCTTGATCCAATTTGCAATTGTATTTTTTGCCGCCTTTTTGCCTTTATTTTGACCTGAAATCTGAATGAATAAATTCTGGTCAATCCTCCAACTCTCCGTCTGCTGTAGGTAGAAGAGAGCTACTCTGCGAACATCGAGGGTGTGGAACACTTCTTTCGTGTTGGAGGGGTTTGGACAGAAGCTAGGCAATACAATGTCCTGGAGCCTGTGAAAGTTCAAGAGTACCTTAGGCATAAAAGAGGGATCTAATCTCAGGATGATGCTATCCTCCATAATGGTTAAATATGGCTCCTGTATTGACAGGGCCTGCAAGTCCCTATGCGTCTTGTGGTAGTAATTGCTACTAGGAACACGGTTTTTAGCGTTAAGTTTTTCAGAGTTGTGGAAGACAGTGGTTCAAATGGCTCACTGGTCAGGCCCCTGAGAACTAGGTTCAAGTCTCAGGGGGGGATCTGGCTACGGAGTCTGGGACGGATCCTAGACGCTGAGGTTATGAATCGTTTGACCTTTCCATGACTTGCCAGGTCCTGGTCGTAGAATGAACTAAGGGCTGAAACTTCCTTTAAAGTGCTAGGTGTGAGTCCCAGATCCAGACTGTCCTGAAGAAATTCTAAGATCTGTGCAATATTAGGATGGAAGGGATCTGGAGAATTTGGGGAGCACCAAGATGAGAACTTCTTCCAGACCTTACCATAAATGGCGTTAGTCACTGGTTTTCTACTCTTTTGTAGGGTTTGAATTACTTTTTCAGATAGGCCTCTAGCCTTTAGGATTCTGGCTTCAGTAGCCAGGCCGCCAGGTTCATTTTGTGCGGGTCTGGGTGCAGTAGAGGGCCTTGGCGAAGAAGATTGGCCCTCTGAGGCAGAAGTATTGGACCTTCCTGAGCCATGTTTTGTAGGGCTCCGTACCAGCTTCTCCCTGGCCACAAGGGAGCCACCAGGATTGTAGTGACTTGTCTGCCCGTATCTTCTGTAGTGTTCTCGCTATCATGGGAACCGGAGGGAAGACATAAGCTAGATTGAAGTGCCAAGGATGGGAGAAGGCATCTACTTTCCACGCTCTGTCGGTGGGGCTGAGGGAGAAAAATGTTTCCACCTTCGTATTTTGACCACTGGCAAAGAGGTCCACCTTGGGATGTCGCCATCTTGAGACTAGAGACAAAAAGACTGTTTGGTCTAGGCTCCATTCCCCGGGATGAACATCCCTCCTGCTGAGGAAGTCTGCCTCCATGCTGTCCGACGCCTTTAGATGCACTGCCGATATGGACAGTAGATGTTTCTCTGCCCAAGAAAGGATTCTTGCAGCCACCAATTTTAGGTTGAAAAATTTCGTGCCTCCTTATTAACGGATGTAGAACACTGTAGTCATATTGTCTAAGCAGACACATATATGATGATTTTGGACAAGGGTCGATGCTGCCTTCAGCGCTTCCTCTACCGCTCTTAGTTCTCACATTTGAGGAGCTGGTTCTGACGTCTGGGGGCCATACCCCCTGGAAGTGTGATTTCTCCACTATAGCACCCCAGCCTCTCTGACTGGCATCTGTGGTGATAATTTTCAGGGGAAGCTGATCCCAGCTGATTCCCTGCTGGAGATTCTGGTGGTTCAGACACCATAGGAGAGACGCCTTCACATGACCGGGAAGAGGGGTTCTCCTGGTAAGTATATTCCGGTGTTTCCTTGAACACCGGAGTACATAGGACTGAAGGACCCGAGTATGGGATTGGGCCCAGGAGACGGCTTGGATACATGCTGTAAGCGAACCTAGCATGGACATTGAGTCTCTCAGGGTTGGTGCTCTCTGGGCTCTGAACTTGGAGAGTCTCTGAACCAGGTCGAGTTGTTGTTCCCTGGGTAGAAAAGATGTTCGCTTTCCCGAGTCCAGGAGTATCCCCAAGAACTTTTTCCTTGTTGAGGGATGAAGATCTGATTTCTCCAGGTTGGGGATCCAACCCAAGGATTGTAAAATCTCTAGAGATTTCCCTACGTCCTGGTTCAGGCGAGATATGGATGGAGCTATTATTAGAAGGTCATCTAGGTATGGGACAATGCAGATCCCTTGCTGGAGAATGAAGATCATTGCCTCTGCCATCACCTTGGTAAATACACGAGGGGCTGATGACACTCCAAACGGTAGGACATTGAATTGGTAGTGGTTGACCTGGGACCCGAGATACCGCAAACCTGAGGAATCTCCTGCAGTCTGGATGAATCGGGACGTGGTAGTAAGCGTCCCTCAGGTCTATTGTAGCCATCACCCAATCTTGTCCTATGAGAGGGATTGCTGTCTTGACCGACTCCATCTTGAATCGCCTGTACTTCACCACTTGGTTTAAGGGCTTTAAGTTTATAATAACCCTGTGTTTCCCTGATGGTTTTACGACTACGAAGAGGCGAGAGTAGTGGCCTCTGCCTACCTCCTGATGTGGGACTGGGGAGATCGCTCTTGCTTGCAGAAGTGTTTTTGTGTCTGACAGCAAGGATCTCTGGAGGTGCACCTGTAGAGAGGTTATTCTCAGGCATTGAGGGGGAGGACTCTCGAATTCCAATCTCAGTCCGTCGCGAATGGTGCGAAGAACCCATTGGTTTGAGGTTATGGACTGGCATTGATCTATGAAATTCGAGAGTCGGCCCCGACCGGAATATGATCATTGTTTGTCCGTAGGGTTTTGCTGTTGCTGGGGGGGGCCAGAATATTTCTACCCTTACCTCCTTTTAGATAATTCCACCGGCCCGTTTTGCCCTTCCCTTTAAAGTCTCTCTGGGAGGGCTGGTCACGGGGGGGGGGGGGGGGGGTATGAACGAAAAAATCGTTTCCTAGGTTTCCTTTGTTCTGAAAGCGACTTCTTCTTATCCGTGGCTTTCTCCAGGATATCATCCAGAGCTTGGCCAAACACATAATTCCCCCGGAAGGGAATCGCACAGAGTTTTGATTTTTACGTAAAGTCTCCTCCCCAAGATTTCAGCCACAGTGTTCTTCTGGCTGAGTTGGAGATGACTGCCAACTTTGCTGCTACTCGTATAGATTCCGCGGAAGCATCGGCTAGGAACCCTGCTTTTTGAAATAGTGGAAGAGAGTCAAGGATTTCTTCCCTGGAGGTTCCCTGAGTGAGGTGGTCTTCCAGTGTACGCAGCCAGCGGAATAGGGACCTGGCTACACATGTAGAGGCTATATTGGCTTTTAGCAGGGTTGTGGATGCATCCCATGGGATCCTTGATCTGAGATGAATCTTCGAATGGAAGAGCCGTTCTCTTAGTCACCCTGGACACCTACACGTCCACTTTAGGGACTTCCCATAGGGAGCAATCTCCCTCTAAGGGAAACCGATTCCTCAGGTCTGAGGGAATACTAAGTCCTTTCTCGGGGAGGGCCCATTCCTGCAAAACCAGGTTTCGGATGTTTTCGTGAATGGGAAACCCCTTTTGGTCTTTGGGCTTTAGTCCCCCAAACATTTCATCCTGAATAGAGCATTCCACTTCCGCCTCCTCCAATCCCATTGTGCCCCTTACCATTCTAACTAAATCCCTCATGTCCTCAGACGAGAAGTAGTATTTTTTGTTACCGGGTTTGGGGGCGGAAGTGGAACTCTCAGTTTCCCATGCATCCTCTGAGCTAGAGGTATCAATTTCGCCCGAGTCCGATTCCACAGGGGCCGTTTTCCTTTTCTTAGCAGGAGGGGCTGTGGTGTCGGGGTCTGGGCAACAGTCATCATAGAAGTTTGGACTTCTTGTTTGATGAGGGTTTTTATACTGTCCAGTAGGAAGGGCTGCTCTGCACATATTACGTCATCCGTGCAGGGCTGACATAGGAAGAAACTGTGTCGAGGGAAGTTTGGTACCACACACACACTTGCGGCTTGGTTTCTTTATGGGGGTCAGGGGCCTTGTCTCCCTAAAACAGAGAAGACATACTAAGTCACCTCAGAGACCACCCGGACAGAATAAATGGGGACCCACCCCGCTACTTACAGTAGGAGGGTGAACACTGGGCTCCGCAGAAGCAGATCAAGAGGGCTTATCACCATCCATGGTCAGTCTGTCACAGTCACCAGTGCAGAAATGGCCTTACCTGGACGCCCTCTGACCAGGGTTTTAATAGCCGAGATCCATCAACGTGTTCTATGCTCCTCCTCCCCTGGTCCATAGGTTGTGGTAATCTAGATCACCACTCCTTGCGGCTGATTCTGCAGCTGTCAGCGGTCGTCCCGTCCTCTGCCCCTCCAGGGGTCGCTGGCTCCGCCCCCTTGATCCCGAATCGCCTTGGTAGCCGATCGGTGTGGGGGGGGGGACCAGAGATTAGCTCGGGCCCGAGACGACGCCAGCCCCTATCGGCGGCCGCCATACTGGCCGCTTAAGCGTTCCACCCGGAACGCTGGGATGGTGAACCAGAAGTTCGGCGCAGCGTCACTTCCGATGCGCGTGTGCGCCAGCCGCTGTGAGGAGGAGGACGCCGGGGAGCTCACCTAGGACGCCGGCCGCACGTCGCCGCCTCGCTTTACCTCGCTCGGGGGCGCAGGAGAGGCGGGTGGGGGTCCCGAGTCGCGCCACAGAGGAGACGGGAGCAGCCTGCCAGACAGAGGAGAGCGGAGCCCCCGACCGTCGGCCGCCCGGCTTCCAGGTATTTCGGAAAAGTGCATCCGGTCAACGGCCACGGCAGCACTATCCGGACCTCTTCATGCCCCATACGGGACAGGAAAAACGCTGGAGATAGTAGGAAGGGGAGGGTTATTTAACCTCTTGTGCTTTTCCTGTCCCCCATTAGGGCGGGGAGACATCCTCCGATATGGCTGTCGTGGGAGGTGACTAGAGAAAAACGCAATTCAGGCATTTCAATCTTTTTTCTTGTTAGGCCAATTACCGATTGGTTTCATTTACTTTATATTTTGATAGAGCGGACATTTCTAAAAGCAGCGATATCAAATATGCATTTTTTTCGCTTATTTCTTGTAAACTTTTTTGTATCTTTTTACTAGCTTCAATATTTCTCTTAGGAGACTTGAAGCTGTGATCATCCGATCGCCTGTGCTACACATGGCAGGCTTCAGCACTGCTATGGATAGGAGAAATCACAATCTCCTATGAACGCCGGCCACGAGGTGGATCACTGATCCATCTGCAGCTGTTTAAGGCTCATGACAGGTGATCAGATGAGCGCTCTCTGGCACTCTTTACATTTATAATTTACTAGCTGAAGAGCCCGGCGTTGCCCGGGCATAGTAACTAACTGTGGTTAGTTATAAGAAATTATAATGATTATCCTCCATCCCACAGTCCAGTGCTCATATACCCATCATACATATCCTCCATCCCATAGTCCCATGCCCATATACCCATCACACATCCTCCATCCCATAGTCCCGTGCCCATATACCCATCATACATTTCCTCCATCCCATAGTCCCATGCCCATATACCCATCATACATATCCTCCATCCCATAGTCCCTTGCCCATATACCCATCATACATATCCTCCATTCCATAGTCCCGTGCCCATATTCCCATCATACATTTCCTCCATCCCATAGTCCCATGCCCATATACCCATCACACATCCTCCATCCCATAGTCCCGTGCCCATATACCCATCATACATATCCTCCATCCCATAGTCCCATATACCCATCATACATATCCTCCATCCCATAGTCCCTTGCCCATATACCCATCATACATATCCTCCATTCCATAGTCCCGTGCCCATATTCCCATCATACATTTCCTCCATTCCATAGTCCCGTGCCCATATTCCCATCATACATTTCCTCCATCCCATAGTCCCATGCCCATATACCCATCATACATTGTCCGCCATCCCATAGTCCTGTGCCCATATACCCATCACACATCCTCCACCTGATAGTTCCGTGCCCATAATATCATGAATAGCCACTTGGTGGGCACTCACCGGTGGCTGCAGTAGAAGCTAGACAGGAAGTCCAGCGCTAGGGATGGCCAGCAACAGTGGGGCCTGGGGACCGAGAGCGGTGCTAGCGGTGCAGCAGGAGCTTAACGTCCGCTAGTGAGAGCAGACAGGACCTGTGGCACGTGACTCCACTGTTGGAGCTGCCACAGCTCTAGGTGGTAATGCAGGAGGGAGAGGGGACACCTCCGGACATCAGGGAAGTTGCAGGGCGACAGAGGGGGACACAAGTCAAAAACAAGCCATGGTCATACAGTGATCAGGGAAAGAAGTCAACTAGCAGATAGTCAAAGAATGTAGCCAGAGTCAACCAGGAGAAGCAAATAACGGTACTCAAACAGTAAGCACAAGTCACAACAGGGACAGAACCGGGTCAAAGCCAAACAAACACGCTATAGCTCAGGCACTCCAGGGTCGACACACTCAGCCAAGGGTCAAAGCATAATCGACAAAAGATGGCTATAAAAAGCCTCAGAGAAACCAAAAGAGGCCATCCGGGTTAACCCTTAACACACCCAACCAATTCACCAGCAAACCATGAAACACATACCCATTATGACATCATCTTCACCATGGCAACCTATGACATCGTCAACATGGCAACCGTTATGACATAACCGTCTCCATTGCAACCCATTATGACATCAGCGACGCCATGGCGACCATTATGACATCATAATGCGGGGCGGGACTTGATACACACACACACACACACTCAGCTTTATATATATCTAATATATAAAGCTCAAGTGTGTGTATGTATGTATGTGTGTATGTCCGGGATTAGCATCCGCACCGTCGCAGCTACAGCCACAAAATTTGGCACAGTCACACGTCTGGACCCCGAGAGTGTCCTAAGCTATGTTGTGAGGCAAAATTTTAACCCCACCCGTTCCAATTCACCAAACAATTTTGCCCCTATCTACATAATGGGGGAAAAGTGTGTATCAAGCCCGCCCCTCATTATGTCATAATGGTTGACTATGGGATGGAGGATGTGTGATGGGTATATGGGCACTGGACTATGGGATGGAGGATATGTATGACGGGTATATGGGCACGGGACTATGGGATGGCGGATATGTATGATGGGTATATGGGCAAGGGACTGAGATGAAGGATGTGTGATGGGTATATGGGCACTCGACTATGGGATGGCGAATATGTATGATGGGTATATGGGCATGGGACTATGGGATGGAGGATGTGTGATGGGTATATGGGCATGGGACTATGGGATGGAGGATGTGTGATGGGTATATGGGCACTCGACTTAATGGACAATCAGTTGGCTTTGGTGTGGTATAGTGTGAGGTTGTTATCATATGGATCTACAGTCAGTTTCTTATACTGTAGATATGTTTATTTCCTTTGGCTGGTTTCTCACTTGCGTTGAGTAGAGCTGCGGATGGCTGCGTACTTCCTCCGTTAAGCGCCGCCCGCCTCTTACATTCAGCTCCGCCTACATCGGCATGCGTCCTGCGTACCTATCTTTAACATTGGGTAAGCAGGCCATGTGAATGTATGCGGATGCCTCCGCATGGGTTGTTTTGACGCTGCGCTGAATGCAACATGTTGCATTTTGTCGTAGCTAAAATACTTTAATAGGTGTTTAAGAGGGTGCTCTTTTGTTTAAGCACTAAATCCTTCGGTCAGTAAAAATGCACATCAAAAAGTTTTGAGAGAACAAGCCCTAAAAAATGAAAACTAGAATTCTACAGGAAGGATAATCTGTGATTTCTCTGCATTTAGTGGTTACTGCTCACCTGGGCGGTTATCTGTAGGAATTTCCTCTTTACACCACTCATCACCCCTCACATATGTCTCTGTAGTATTAATATGGGTCAGATCTTTACCCTGAAACAAATATTATAAAAGTCACAGACAGATGGAGAAGTCACGTCTATGATCAGCTCTAATCCTGCCATCTCCACCGTTTTCATTACACAAGTATAAAACATATAATAATGGTGGATAAAACAAGACTGAGCACAAGACCATCACAGCTGTCTACACATCATAGGGGAGATCTCATGACACCTTCTCTCCATCTACCTGATGATCCTGAGGAACATTGAGATCTTCTTCTTTACAGTCCTGTCGAAGAAGAGGATGGAGACATCTCTCTGGTGTTGTCCTCCTACTGCATACAACTGGAGAAACCACATACAGGAACTTAGTTAATTGTTTACATACATATAATTATAAGCCGTGTGTAGTTAGTCCTGTCTATTACCTGGTGATGTGAGAGGCGGGGGAACCTCCATCATGGCGTCCTTGTACAGATCTTTGTGTCCTTCTAAATACTCCCACTCCTCCATGTACAAATAGATGGCGACATCCTGACACCTGATAGGAACCTGACACATACAATGATACCATCATCACACCGATACCCTCATAGCGTTACTGCATAATGTCCCAGCATTCCCAGCAGTGTCACCTCTCCAGTCAGCAGCTCAATCATCTTGTAAGTGAGATCTAGGATCTTCTGGTCATTGACTCCTGCATGTTTATGAGGGTAAGGTAGAGGCCCCGTTCCCCATCCCTCAGACACCGGGGCCTGACAGCGCTCACTAAAGATCTTCACTACTGTGTAATCCTGGTTATGGAGAGACACATTAATAAATCTCACTACAGACATTTCCAGAGTCCTCAACTCTACAGTTCTGTTCATCTGTTATTCCTGTAGATAATTATTAGGTAATGTGACGTCATCAGAATCTCTCACCTCTTCGGTAAGACGGTAGAGGATCTCTAGGGTGAGGTGTAATATGCTCTCCACGATCTTGTCACTTCTCCTGTCCATCCTTGATGGGTCAATCAGGAAAATTCTCTTATATAGAAGATCTGCACTGAGAGGATCCGATATTGTTGGGACCTGAATGGGAAGAAGATCAACCAAGGTAACATCATGAAAAACTATTCATAATGTTAAGAAATCTTCTCCACATCACATCTTCATGGTGGCAGCATCTACCTGATGATCCTGAGGAACATTGGGACTTTCTTGTTTACAGTCCTGCGGAAGAAAAGGACAGGAACATCCCTCTGGTGTTGTCCTTTTACTGGATACAACTGAAGGAAACACATAAAGGGACTGAATTAATTGTTTACATACAGATAATTAGGCCGTGTTGTACTTAGACCTATTACCTGGTGATGTGAGGGGCTGGGGAACCTCCATCATGACGTCCTTGTAAAGATCTTTGTGTCCTTCTAAATACTCCCACTCCTCCATGGAGAAATAGACGGCAGCATCCTGACACCTTATAGGAACCTGATACATAAAATGATACCGTCATCCCCCCCCCCCGATACCTTCATAGCTTTATGGTATAATGTCCCAGCATTCCCAGCTGTGTCACCTCTTCAGTCAGCAGCTCAATCATCTTGTAGACAATTTCCAAGATCTTCTGGTCACTGATGTCCTCATGTATCAGGGGGTGAGGTGGAGGCCCTGTGATTTGACTCAGGGGTCTTTCCCATCCCTCAGACACAGGTTCCTGACAGCGCTCATTAGAGGTCTTCTTCACTACTGTGTAATCCTGGTTATGGAGAGACACATTAATAAATCTCACTATAGACATTTCCAGAGTCCTCACCTCTCCAGTTCTGTCCATCTATTATTCCCATAGATAAGAATGATGTAATGTGACATCATCAGAATCTCTCACCTCTCCAGTAAGCAGGAAGAGAATCTCTAGGGTGAGGTGTAATATCTTCTCCACCATCTTTTTCCTGTCCTTATCCATCCTTGATGGGTCCATCAGGAAATGTATCCTATATAAAATATCTCCACTGAGAGAATCCAATATTGTAGGCACCTGAATGGAAAAAAAGATATAACATCATAAAGATTCTATTCCATATGTTATGAATAAAGGTTTTCCATGTCATATCCTCAAGGTGGCCGCATATAGGGCACATAGAATCACAGAATCAAAGAGTTGGAAGGGACCTCGTGGGCCATCTGGCCCAACCCCCTGCTCAAAGCAGGATTCGCTAAATCATCCCAGACAGATGTCTGTCCAGCCTCTGTTTGAAGACTTCTATTGAAGGAGAACTCATCACCTCTCGTGGCAGCCTGTTCCACTCATTGATCACTCTGTCAAAAAGATTTTTCTAATATCTAATCCGTGTCTCCTCCCATTCAGTTTCATCCCATTGCTTCTTGTCTTTCCTTGGGCAAATGAGAATAAAGATGATCCTTCTACAATGTGACAGCCCTTGAGATATTTGTAGACAGCTATTAAGTCTCCTCTCAGTCTTCTCTTCTGCAAGCTAAACATTCCCAAATCCTGCAACCTTTCCTCACAAGACAGGGTTTGCAGACCAGTCACCATTCTGGTCGCTCTTTTCTGAACTTGCTCCAGTTTGTTGATGTCTTTTGTAAAATGTGGCACCCAAAACTGGACACAGTATTCCAGATGAGGTCTGACCAAAGAGGAGTAGAGGGCAATAATGACTTCAGGTGATCTAGACTGTATGCTTCTGTTAATACATCCTAGAATTGCATTTGCCTATTTTGCTGCTGCATCACACTGTTGACTCATATTCAGTCTGTGATCTATTAGTATACCCAAGTCTTTTTCACGTGTGCTGTTGCTTAGCCCTATTCCTCCCATTCTGTATATGCTTTTTTCATTTTTATTGCCCAGATGTAGCACTTTGCATTTTTCCCTGTTAAAAACCATTCTGTTACTGCCCACTGCTCCAGTTTATTTATATCTTTTTGAATCCTCTCTCTCTCTTCTCTAGTATTAGCTATCCCCCCTAGCTTTGTGTCATCAGCAAATTTAATCAGTTTACCCTCAATTCCTTCATCTAAATAGTTGATAAAGATGTTGAACAATACAGGGCCCAGGACAGAACCCTGTGGTACCCCATTTGAGACATATTTCCAACTGGGTGTGCAGCCATTTATGATCACTCTTTGGGTCCGATCACTAAGCCAGTTATGAATCCACCTAACAGTTGCCTTGTCCATTCCATACTTAGTCATTTTTCCAGTAAGGATTGCGTGAGATACTTTGTCAAATGCTTTGCTGAAGTCAAGATATACTATGTCTACAGCATTTCTCTGATCCACTCAATCAGTGATTCTGTCATAGAAGGAAATTAAGTTAGTCTGACATGACTTATTAGTTACAAACCCATGCTGACTCTGTTTAATCACTTCATTCTTATCCAGGTACTTACATACATATTGTTTAATAATTTGTTCAAAGATCTTTCCTGGTATAGATGTCAGACTCACCGGCCTATAGTTGCCTGGGTCCACCTTCTTCCCCTTTTTGAAGATAGGAACAACATTTGCTCTTCTCCAGCCTTCTGGGACTTCTCCTGTTCTCCAAGAATTTACAAAGATTATGGAGAGGGGTTCAAAAATTTCTTCTGCTATCTCCTTCAGTACTCTGGGGTGTAATTCATCTGGACCTGGAGACTTGAATTCATTTAGGTTAGCCACGTGTTTCCTCACTATCTTTCTATTTATAGATAACCTGGATTCTTCTATTCCCTTAATAGGACAGTGAAGAACAGTTGAGGTTACATTTCCTTTCTGAGAGAAAACAGATGCAAAATAGGAATTTAAAAGTTCGGCCTTCTCAACAACCTGTCTTACCATTTCATCATTTTCATCCTGTAAAAATCCTATAGCATCTTTGACTTTTCTTTTACTTTTGACATATCCCCAAAATCCTTTATTATTGCTTTTGACATCTCTTGCAAGCCTCAATTCATTGTCAGATAATCTGATTTGTGCCCTGCAAGTTCTGCAGACAGCATTATATTCTTCTTTAGATATGCCTCCCTCTTTCCATTTGATAAACATTTCTTTCTTCCTTTTTAGCATGTGCTTAAGTTATGTGTTCATCCATCCTGGTTTCCTTAGATGCTATTCTTCCCTCTTTTCGGAATTGTTTAACAATTGTGCTTTGAGAATTTCATTTTTTTAAGATTTTCCATCCTTCCTGGGCATTTTTGTCTTTAAGGATATCCAGCCATTGGATCCCTCCAATTCTCTTTCTGAATCCCTTAAAATCTGCCTTTCTGAAATCTAACCTTGACGTCTGAGTCTTCACAGGTCTTCATCCTCTAGTTATCCAAAATTCTAAAATAGCATGGTCTCTACCTCCTAGGGTCCCAGCCACTTTTACCTCCCCAACCATTTCCTCCCTGTTTATAAGGATTAGATCCAAGGTAGCAGTTCCCCTTGTTTTCTCCCCTACCTTTTGGAAGATAAAGTTGTCAGCAAGAGAGGATAAGAATTTCCTTGACCTGTTACTTTTGCCTGAGAGAGATTCCCAACAAATGTCAGGATAGTTGAAATCTCCAATGACAACTATGTCATATTTTTTGGAGAACTTGGCCATTTGATGCATAAAGAGTTCATCCATATCTTCAGCTTGCACAGGCGGCCTGTAGTAAATGCCTACAATGGTGTCCTTTCCATTGTTCTGTCCTTGTATTCTTACCCAAACAGTTTCCACAGAACTCCCAGTCTCTGAAGCTTCAATCTCTGTGCAGATAAATGCGTTTATAACATACAATGCGACACCTCCTCCTCGTTTATCAAGTCTGTTTCTAGAAAATAAGTTGTATCCTTCTAGTCTTGTATTCCAATCATGTGTATTGTCCCACCAAGTTTCAGTGATTCCAATGACATCATATTTCTTTTCCTGCGTTAGTAGTTCCAGTTCTCCTTGTTTGTTGCCCATGCTTTGTGCATTAGTAAGGAAACATTTTAGTTTGTGCTTGGTTTCTTTCTCCAATATTTTTATTATTTAGATTTTTTGTCTTTGTTCTTTCCTCCCACTTCTAATAGCAGAATTCTCAATAGCATTTGTCAGGTGTATGGCTTTTTCTGGCCTTTTGCTTCCCTTCCCACATTGTTCTGTTTGAAAGCTCTCCTGATGAGTGTAGCAAAGCGACTTCCAAATACATGTTTTCCAGTCTTCGTAAGGTGCACCCCATCTCTAGCAAGTAGTCCATCATATAGGTAATTCATTACATGATCCAGAAATCTCTCCGTAAACTATCATGTAACAGAACAGTTACATCTCAGACATACTGGCATCTTATATCATTGCTGCAGCAATGTAAACAGACTGAAGGAAACAATGGAAGCCTGAGTGATGGAGTGGAAATATGTCATAAAGATGGAGCGCGGCCTGAACTCGATGTGTTTTGTGTCCTTTCCCCAGAAACTGCCATCTACATGGATAATGGTGCAGATTATTAATACAGGATATGTTCTGGTTACAGGGATTCCGAAAATCCAAAGTGCAATGACACTGGAAGGGTCCCGGGGAGCGGCCATGATGGGGATTTACAGGAGTCATTCATTGTAACTACCGCACTTATAAATGTCGCCTGAAGAAACCGCAATAGAAACAAGTCCGGTATATAGGACCACAGAGAGGCTTCTACAGGGGACGTGTGCGATCCTCCCTATTCATCATCTATGGGACGGAGGAGAAACGAGTGCGGCTCTAACTGGTGACAATGCAGGAAGACGGTGAGAGAATCGCTGACGTTTTCTACACTCATAATGATAGGTTCCCTTATATCAGGGGTTGGGAACCTATGGCTTGCGAGCCAGATGTAGCTCTTTTGATGGCTGCATCTGGCTCTTAGACAAATATTTAAAGGGAACCTGTCACCCCCCCAGGGCGTTTTTAAGTAAAAGAGCCACCTTCAGCAGCACTAAGGCTGCATTCTGTGAAGGTGGCTCTTATGTTTCTGATCCCTAGCAACACTGAAATATTGACTTTCATAACTTGCTCCCCATATCTGTATTGAGTCCCATAGGTATGGTGTCTCTCCCTGTATCAGCTGCCTCCCAGCCGTACATCATCCCCCTCTTGCATCTGTGCGCCTCGCCTACTGTGTTGCTGTTACATGACCGGCGCCTGCGCCAACAGTTCTCTGGCATGCGCAACGCGCTCTGCCCGGTAATTGACGTCAGGCTCTCGCGCCTGCTTGTTGCGGACCCCCTAGATCCCGTCCCGCAGTGTGTTATGATGGATTCACACTGTGGGGACGGGAATCTGGCGCCTGCGCAGCGGATCTGAAAGTGGTGGTAGGATCTGACCCAAACCCCTTAATGACCGGAGCTTTTTCTGATTTCGTTTTTCGCTCCCCTTCTTTCCAGAGCTATAACTACTTTATTTTTCTGGCAATATGGCCATGTGAGGGCTTATTTTTTGCACGACGAGTTGTACTTTTTAGCGACACCATTGGTTTTGCCATGGCGTGTACTAGAAAATGGGAAAAAAATTCCAAGTGCAGTGAAATTGCAAAAAAAGTGCAATCCCACACTTGTTGTTTGGCTTTTTTCCTAGGTTCACTAAATGCTAAAACTGACCCACCATTATGATTCTCCATGTCAGTACGAGTTCATAGACACTAAACATGTCTAGGTTCTCTTTTGTCTAAGTGGTGCAAAAAAATTCCAAAGTTTGCTAAAAAAAAAATGCGCAATTTTCTGAGACCTGTAGCGTCTCCATTTTCGTGATCTCGGGTTGGGCTTATTTTTTGCGCATCGAGCTGGTGTTTTTAATGATACGACGTTTATGCAGATATGATCCTTTGATCGCCCGTTATTGCATTTTAATGCAATGTCGTGGCAACCAAAAAACGTAGTTCTCGTGTTTTGATTTTTTTCTCGCTTCACCGTTTAGTGATCGGGTTAATCCTTTTTTTAGTGATAGATCGGGCGATTCTGAACGCGGCGATACCAAATATGTGTAGGTTTGATTTTTTTTATTGTTTTATATTGATTGGGGTGATTTAAACTGTTATGTTTTTTATTTTTTTTAATTTTTAAAACACTTTTTTTTTACTTTTGGCATGCTTCAATAGCCTCCATAGGAGGCAAGAAGCATGCACAACCCAATTGGCTCTGCTACATATAGACAATGCTCAGATCGCCTATATGTAGCAGATTTACTGCATTGCTATGAGCACCGACCACCGGGTGGCGCTCATAGCAGTCTGCCGGCAACAACTATAGAGGTCTCCAGGAGACTTCTGGTTGTCAAATCAGTGCATCGTTGACCCCCGATCACGTGACGGGGGTCGTCGATGCGCTCATTTCTGGCCGTGCGCTGGAAGTACTAGTTAAATGCCCGCTGTCAGCAATTGACAGCGGGATTTAACTTGTTAATAGGCGCGGGCACATGTCAGCTGTTTATAACAGCTGACATGTTGCAGCCTTGAGGTGGGCTCACCGCCGAAGCCCACCTCAAAGCAGGGGATACCTACCGCTGACGTACTATTCCGACAGAGGTTGGTAAGGGGTTAAAGGAAAATAAGTGTTGGTGTCACTGAGAATAGAGCAAACTAGAGAACAGTATAGGTCGGTATCTGGAGCCACCACAGATCCCCCTTATCAGGGCAAGTTTGCATGTCCTTCCCAGCATCACACCGCTGTCTGTCACAATGATCATTCTCCCCACTGCTCCCTACAGGAGAGTGGAGCTGTCTTACATCCTTCTCTACCAAAGCTCCAGCGCCGGCCCTCTGTATGGGGAGCAGGCAGGGTTAGAAGGTGACAGGAATCTCCAGGGCTCGTGGCTTGCCAGTCTCCATTCCCATGTCTTGTACTCCATTCGCCACCAGTACTCCCTTTCTAGACACCGCGCTTATAGGTGACAGCATTACTACAATGGCTGACACTACACTGTACAGGAAAGGGACGAGGCCTTGTAAGGTTTACCTACAGTTATATAAAGGATCCATATTACCCCTGGATGGTTGTGCCGGAATCTTCCCCCATTTTTTGTCTCCCTCCCTGTGATCACCAGGAGGAACTCCGGCCCAAATTTCCAGCTCCACATTCTCCGCGCGGTAAGCTCCTTCAACCCTCTCCCTGCATCCTACAAATGTCCTAGCGCCCCCTGTGCCCAGTAATGGGGAATCTCCAGCACCTACCTCCACCTGCAGGGGGCGCTATCTCCGGGAATGGAGGGGTTACTGCCCCCTGTGAAGCCCAGTAATGGGGAATCTCCAGCACCTACCTCCACCTGCAGGGGGCGCCATCTCCGGGAATGGAGGGGTTACTGCCCCCTGTGCAGCCCAGTAATGGGGAATCTCCAGCACCTACCTCCACCTGCAGAGCCGCACACCACATATATGGCTGCTCTGTGCGCACAGGACCTGGGATGAGGTCACAGGAGGGGAGGAGTCAGGGTCACATGATCAGGGGCCTCAGTATATACAGGACTGTGCTGGCTGTCCTGGTGCTGGAGGAGCGGAGTCCAGGCAGCGCACATAGGGGCCTCCAGGGGGCACGTTCCCGTAGAGCGACCACTTGCTCAGGAGACTTCACAGCATTTACAGAGAGATGTACCAGCTCCATAATCACCAGGTTTTGCCTCTTTATTGTGAGGTTTTTCAGACCCTCAGTCATGAATAGTCTTTCTTGTGGTGGCAATGTTTCAGCTCACAGACCCTTCCTCAGGCTAAATATAGACAGAAAACCAGTATAATATGAGAAAGTCTACAAGGGGCTCAGCAATCAGAAAACTGTCTGACAGAGAACATTTATAGCGTGAGGTAAGGGGGAGCCAGAATCTACCGGAAAAGCAGCTGCGGTTTATATTAGCCCAGAGGCGTATCTAGGCTTCCTGGCACCCGGGGCAAGAATTTGGTTCGGCGCCTCCCCCCCCAAGAACATATGCGACTTGCACACTTAGCCATGTACCCACGAGCTGCTCCTCCTAATGCTCTCAATGTTCAGTATAAAACAGAGAAGCTCGTTGTCAAGTATGAAAATCGCATATGAGTGAAGTGTCCATGTGATGAGTACTGGAACCTGCAGAGCTGAGTCCTGACATTGCAGCTTCTGAATTCTCACAACGAATGCACTGCACACTTTTAGGATTCTCCCTTGCTGATGTACAGTCATGTCAGCACAAGTATGTGATTTATATACTTCTGGCCACATTCCGACTAGACGTGTCCGGCCCCGCTCCGTTCATTTTCATTGAGTGAGGCCACACATGTCTAGTCAGCATATGACCGCATGTATGTAAATTACCGGCACGAGAGAATCCTGACAGCATTCAGTGGGCACTGTGACAATTCAGACGTCTGCAGTCATAGAATGTCTGCAGACTCAGCACAAACCTGGACAACCCCTTTAATGTTCCTAACAAATAAAAACATGAGAATAAGTCAGTAGCACAAATAACATTTACATCCAAGTACCTGATAGATGACGTCGTCTCTGCAGTCGTTCTCCTTTTCTTCTTGTCCAGACCTCATGATGAGTTTTCTCATCCACATCTCGTCTCTGTAGACGTCCATCTTCTCCGGTCTTCTGCAGCAAATCTCCACACGATGCCCTTAAAGATAGAAGTGTCATTATAATGCTCCTGAATAAAAATGTCTGCAATATACTGTCTCCTCACACTATTCCCCTCTAGCATCCCACCTGTTCACCATACTGTCTCCTCATATATTTACCCCCTCACTCTCTATACTGTCTGCTCACACATATCCCCGACTCCCCATACTGTGTCCATCCACATACATTAACCCATTCGCTCCCCATACTGTCTGCACCCAACCCCCATACTGTTTCCTCATACATACTCTTTATTTTGTGTCCTTAAATGTCCCCACACATTAAATCCCCCCATCCCCAATCCCCCACATACATTAAGTACCCCCATCCCCATTCCAAATCCCCCCACACATTAAATAACCCCCCATCCCCACTCCAAATCCCCCCACACATTAACCCAATCCCCACTCATTAACCCCCATCAGCACTCCAAATACCCCCACACATTAACCCCAACCCCACTCATTAACGCCCCAATTAACCCCCATCCATTAACCCCCGCACACATTAACCCAATCACCACTCATTAACCCCATCACCACTCCAAATCCCCCCACACATTAAATAACCATCTGCACTCCAAATACCCCCACACATTAACCCCCATCCCCATTCATTAACCCCCACACTCATTAACCCCCATCCCCACTCATTAACGCCCCCACACATTAACCCCCATCCCCATTCATTAACCCCCGCACACATTAACCCAATCCCCACTCATTAACCCCATCACCACTCCAAATCCCCCCACACGTTAAATAACCATCTGCACTCCAAATACCCCCACACATTAACCCCCATCCCCATTCATTAACCCCCACACACATTAACCCCCATCCCCACTCTAAATACCCCCACATATTAACCGCCATCCCCTCTACAAATCCCCCCCATCTCCACTCATTAACTCCCCCTCATCTCCCATCTTCGGTGGTTCTTCAGCTCCACAGAGGAGCACACTTACCACCAGCGTTTGCTTTGGGCGCCGGGGAGTGACGTCAGCAGCGTGATCATATGACCTGATCACGATGCTGACGTCGCTCTGGCCCGGCGGTCAGAGCTTCAATTGTACAGGCGTCTGTATAGACGCCAGTACAATTGCTCCCTGGGAGCCGGCACGGCCTCCTTCTCTGCGCCGGCTGTCAGCTTGACAGCTGACACAGAGAACCGCCGACTCTCAGGCGGGGGGCGGCAGAACGCAGCCGCCAGGGAGGACACTGCGGACCGCTGCATTAGGCGGCCCGACTGCGCCCCCCTGCTGGCTGCGCCCGGGGCAACTGCCCCGGCTGCCCCCCCTAGATACGCCACTGTATTAGCCTGGGCTCACATTCCGTTAATGCAATCCGTTAACGCTGCCATTGACTCCCATTAGGAGCGCATTGCTAGCGAGGTACCGTCATTCTGTGATTGACCCTCGAACGTGGGCTGCAGCGTCCGGGGGTCTTTCACTGCTAGCGCAAATGAAGCATCTGCGCTAGCGGGCTCACATAACGCGATCGCGTTATGTGAGTAGCGTTAATGCAGTCCGTCAACGCTATGCATTGAACGGACTGCATTAACGCTATGTGAACCTAGCCTAAGAAAGTAACCCAGGAACGCCCAGCATGTAAATACATTGATATTATTATTTATCAGCCTTCGGCTTAATTTCGAGCCATGGTGACTTACAGAACCCCCCAGCACCCCGAATAGGAGATGCATGTATGATAGATGCAATGTGAGATGCATACCCCTAATGCAGCAACCGACCGGCTGCGACCCCTGGGCAGAGGTAAATGAGATATCCCACTTCTGACCTCCCCCCACCTTTGTAATCCCACGGTAAATGATCGGGGGTCGCCGGCCACCTGCAGCTATTGTAATGTATGTCTGGCATCTCAATTGGAGCCTGTTATCTACTGGCCCGCGACATATTGATTGTCCTGTCCTATGTATGTATATATGTTCTGACCGGTGAGTAAAATGTTGTCACACTGGAAATACGTGGAGAAGCAGTGATCTTTTATATGTTCCTATGTTACAAAGCCTTTCGAGCCAGCGTACTTCATCCAGAAGCGAGGGAAAGCAGAGTGGACCTCCTGAAACACGGGGTGGTAATGTAAAGAGGTATTAGAGCACAGAAGACCCCATTACAGTGACTTCATGGAGGAACGCTCTGTAGGAAGATCCATCTTGTGCAAGCCCAGATAGGTCCAGGGTATTCTCCGCTATTATTTTATGTGTGTCAAACCATCTTATTGCTGATCTTCCTCTTCGCCTTGTTCCTTCAGATCTTCTCACCATGATGTCCTTCTCCAGTAATTGCCTTCTTCATATGATGTCAGGGAAACACTAAGCTATTTCTGGAAACTTCCAGCAGCAAGTTAGAAGCCTTAGGCCTCTTTCACATATCAGTTTTTTTCCATCAGTCGCAATCCGTCGAATTTTGAAAAAAACGGATCCAGCTACTGATGCCGCTTGATCCGTTTTTTTTCTCATAGACTTGTATTAGCGACAGATGGCCTCACGTTTCATCAGTGAGATGTTCTATGTCTGTCGGCTTGAGACAACGCACAAAGCAACATTTTTTGTCTCCGTCGAAAAGTCGATCGGCGATGGAACCATCACCGCCCGTCACCTGCTAGAATGGTCGCCTATGAGCAACGGATTCAGTTTTTTTAACTGAGCATGCTCAGTTTACCTCTGGTCACTGATGTCAGCTGATGGGACAACTGATCCAATCATCCGACACCTACTACCACTAATTGCAGTGAGAGCAGGAGCGGCGGATGGGAGTATTCATCTGCCGCTCCTGAGCTGAATATAAATAAATAATAAAAATTTAAAAAACGGTGTGGTTCCCCCAATTTTTGCTAACCAGCCAGAGGAAACTCACAGCTGGGAGCTGCAACCCTCAGCTTCAGCAAGGCTAGTTATCAAGAGTAGAGGGTTCCCACGCTTTTTTTTTAAATTATTTAAATCATTGATCTTGCCCCCCCAGCCTAAAAATAGCAACCCGCAGATGCCCAGATAAGGCACATCTATTAGATGCGCCAATTTTGGCACTTTGCCCAGCTCTTCCCACTTGCCCTGTAGCTGTGGCAAGTGGGGTAATAAGGGGTTAATGTCACCTTGCTATTGTAAGGTAACATTAAGCCCGGGTTAGTAATGGAGAGATGTCAATAAGACACCAATCCATTACAAATCTTAGAGTTATTCAAGGGTTAAATAAACACACACACAATAAGAATAAAGTATTTTAATGAAATAAATAAACACAGGTGTTCCATTGTTATTGTTCTCCTAATCCAATCGAAGCCCTCGATCTCCTGAAAGAAATAAAAAAAAAAACCAAAACAACAATGTACCCTTACCTGTCCGTCGAAAAGTCAAGTCCCATGGCGTAATCCATATCTGGGGGGTAAATGCTTTACAACCGGGAGAGGTGCTAATGCAACCACCCCGGCTGTAAAGCACTGAGGAATGAGCTGCTGGGAGAGGAGGTTCAGTGACTAGCGCTGATGTCACTGAAGCTCCGCCCCCTCACAGCCTGACCTGGAGTGAACTCTGAAGTGTGGGAAAATCCAAGGGAAGAGGTTACCGCAGGTAATGTATCTATTCTATTCTTTCTATCTCTATTTTTAAAAAACGGATTCGTCAAAAAACGGACGAAACAGATTAAAAAAAACCCGGATCCGTCACGTCCGTTTTTTTTATCTAGAACTGTAACCGAGAAAAAAAAAGTGACCATCTAGCCTGTCTCGGGGTCAACCATTTAGCAGACTCAATGTATGCCAGGTTCTTGTGATCAGTAACCACAATAATGGGATGAGCCGCCTTCCTGGCTATCTGACCCTTTGGTGTGTCTCGGTTTACTCTCCTGTCTTGCACCTGGTTACCGCGCTCACATCTGGCTTTTGACCCTTGGCTCTCCTCTGACTACGGTATTGTTTTTGTGCCCTGTATCGTGCGCTCTCAGGCGGCTCCTGTCCTCACGCGTGATAGCTCCACCCCCTCTCCCACGATCATGTGACCAGCTAGGCTCAGGTCATGTGCGCCTGGTGCTCCATGGTCTCTTCACTCCCGGGGTGCAGGACCTGCGTTCCCTGCTAGCGCCCCCTCGGCTTTCCCCTTGTGACACTATCCCAGTGTCATTACAGGTACGACTCTTTTGGCAGGGCCCTACTCTATTCTAACCTATTAAACATTTATTAAAATATTCAATACTCTTTTTAAGTATTTTTTCTTTAAGGGTATGAGTAACATAAATTTTTTAAAATGACCAATATTACCACATACAAGAGACAAACACCATCACAAGACCACATATTACCACTACATAATGACTGAATAATTTATGTTTAAAAGGGCACAATCCATAGAGCAGCCACACACATTGTTTTTATTGCAAAGGGTGGTTAACCCCATTAGGGTCTCAGTTCAGTAATCCAGCAGGGAATGTGCAAATGTGCACAAAAAAAGAACTTGGAGAGGGGGCAATATAACACTTCAACACAGCTTCGACCACACTAGCCATCACCGACTGCATCGGCTATTCAGGGGTTCCTGCCCTCAGGGACACAGAACAGTCCCATTTTTTTCTTGTGCAACTAGCACGACTGCAGAACCTTAAATGGGTCGCTTTTACTTCACACTATCCTTGCGACTGACATATTGGGGTGCCTTATGCCCCTGTACATATAAAAATGTATTAATCGAGGAGGACTCTCCACTGCTCCTCCCTCCAGCAGGCAGTTGGCCAGGCAAACTTGAAGCCGCCCGCTCTTGTGACCTGGCTGCGGTTACTGTGACATTTGGGGGTGTCACCGCCCTCACAATGGTGAGATCCTCTGCCTTCTGACTTGCCCCCTGGGCCCCTCCTCTTAGATAAAGGTCACCCGTTCCCATTCCTGCAACGGACCTTCATATGTGATCGACCCAGCATTTACGTTTACTTTATCACCTGTCCTGTCTTGGATGAATCCATATCTACAATTATAAGTAAAATATTTAATTAGGCCGCATGTCATCCAGCCGAACATGGCTCCTCCCCCAGGGCGCCCCAGCTCCTCTTGAATGCAGCGTTCCTGCTGTTTCTTTTTTTTCTTTCACCCCCATTACCCACCAACCTTCTTCCTCAGTGGGAGCCTGGCGTCTGCCAGGGTAGCTAACGTGGTGTGGGGCAGAGGTAGGAATGGCTGCAAGGAACAAATAGTGTCACCCCACCACCAGATCAATACTACAATACTGATCATTAATTAAAATACACAGTACTTATATTACCATAAGTGCTATCATACACAAGATCTCTGCCTTTCTTTTCCAGTTTTCGATGCTTGGTCACCATAATTGCACGTGTCATTGTTGCTGCAGTAGCAGATAATTGACTTGGCGTTAGTGAGGCTTGCACTAACAAAAGCGGGAGGTGAGGTATGCATGAAAGCTTTTTGTGGAGGAAAAGCAGATACGGCCACATAAAAAAAAAATATCTTTCATTTCAGATCCATAAAAAACAGTTCTGTCGGATCAATCAAATATCTCTGGCTGCCCTTAAAGGGAACTTGACAGCAGGATTGTGCACAGTAGCCTACAGTGTCAGGCGCCGTTATACTGATTACAATGACACCTGGTGATAAAATCCGTCTTGTGGTTGTCGTGGTTTGATCAGGGTTCTTGCCCTGCCCTCACAGGGTTAAGTGTACGTGGCCTCTTTCTGGATCTGGGAGGGGTATTTATACTCACTCTTTACCAGGGTTTTCTGTCAGCTATACTGTTATTCTGGCTGTCTGACCGGCCCCCCAGGTTTGCGTGTATTCTGCATTGCTTGTTTGCTTCCCGTGTATGACCCGGCCTGTCCCCTCACTCTTTACTCCGTCTCTCGTTTTGGTTTTATTGTCTGCTCCGGTTCTGACCTCCTGGCTTGGCTATCGTTACTCCGTTACAGTTTGTCCCTATTGTACCGTCTATTGCCCGTTCTGGTTTTCTGATCTCTTGCTACATCCCGACTATCCATTCTGTCTAGCCCTTTGGTACTGTCGTGCGATCTCGTGCTTTGACCTCGGCTTGATCTGGTTTCTGTCTATGCCCCTTGGTAACTTGGTCCTGTAGTTACCTTTCTAGGAGTTTCCCTGCAGCTCCTAGCTCTGTGGAGCTTAGGCCACGCGCCCAGCAGTCATGTGCTTCAGGTCCTGTGAGCCTGGAGCACACATCGTCACCACTGCTGCCCCGCTCCGCAGGTATCTTTGTGCACAGTCTTTGTACTGAGGACACGCGCACTGGCTCAGTGAGCAAGTGCAGTGCGGTGTTCCTGACAGTGGTTAATCTTTATTTTCAGTTTTGAGTTAATGATATGCTCGTGCTCCGGGGCGGCCTGTGGGGGGTCTTCATGTGGTGCTCTGATTAGTTATTCATATGTATGGTTTCTGAGGGGTCACCGATCCCTCACTGACCTAATATATATATATATCGAAAAAAACAAAATCACTTGCAGCAGGCAGGCGGTGGTGCTTGCGCTGCAGCATGATCTCATGTGTAATGTGCAGTTAATTCTTTAATATCATGCTATAAATTAATCAGAAAAAAGAGGTGTCTGAAAATGGCGCTGGACACTCCTGCGCAGTAGCAGCTATCGGTGATCCAACAGCTGCTACCGTGCAGGCGCCAGCGGCTCCATCTTGCTAGAAAAAAAAATTCCTCCAAAAATGTCTTCCTCCAAGCTGGCGCCTGTGCAGCATCAGCAATCTGTGATCGATTCTACTGCACAGGCACACCTGGTGAAATTTTCAGACATCACATGAAGACCCCCTACAGGCTGCCTCTGAGCGCAAGGACATCACTAACGCAAAACTGAAAATAAAGATTAAAAAAAACCACAAGACGGATTTCATCACCAGGTATCTGTAATCAGCATAACGGCGCCGACCTGACCCTGTCTGTAGGTTCCCTGTGATCACAGAAATCTCCGTTTCTAAGAGCAGCTAGCAACGCCCGAAAAGTCCGAGCCGACAGAACTGCTCTTTATGGATATGAAATAAAGCGCATCGTTTTATAAGCGGGACCAAAACCGTTTTCATGTATGTTACTGCTGGGCAGCAATCAGAAGCCGTCCCAGTCCCACGTGGGATGACACTATGAGAGGGTTGGCGGACTGCACTAACATTAATAACGCGCAACCCGGGGTCCACCGTGCAGAGATGGATGACTACTGCTAGTAAGCAGGGTGTAACATCCACGGTCCAGAGGCTGCGCTTAGCGGCCGGGCAGTAATGAAGCCTGATGAGCAGAGGGGGTCCGCATTGGGACAGAGGGCACCATGTCAGCGGCCAGTGCAGTAGGTAGGTAACTGCTCTGCTGAGTCTGCTCCTCAGCTCTGCTCCGCACCAGTCCGCTGCAGCCCGGCTCCGCCCACACACGTGACTGCTCACGTGGGCACGACGTCAGCGAAGGTCCTTTCGCCCACTGCTCTGCTCCTCAGCTGTTCACCGCTGCAGCCGGGCTCCGCCCACACATGTGACTGCGCACATGGGCAGACGTCAGCGAAGGTCCTTTCCCCAGCAGTGCCTGATGCTGCAGTGAGGTAGTGTACGGCAGTGTGGCACTGGCAGGGCTGGGCTATGTACCATGTTGGCATGTGCAATATACCATGTGGTGCTGGGCTATATACCATGTGGTGCTGGGCTATATACCATGTGGTGCTGGGCTATATACCATGTGGGGATGTGCTATATACCATGTGGTGCTGGGCTATATACCATGTGGGGATGTGCTATATACCATGTGGTGCTGGGCTATGTACCATCTTGGCATGTGCAATATACCATGTGGTGCTGGGCTATATACCATGTGGTGCTGGGCTATATACCATGTGGTGCTGGGCTATATACCATGTGGTGCTGGGCTATGTACCATGTTGGCATGTGCAATATACCATGTGGGGATGTGCTATATACCATGTGGTGCTGGGCTATATACCATGTGGGGATGTGCTATATACATGTGGTGCTGGGCTATATACCATGTTGGCATGTGCAATATACCATGTGGTGCTGGGCTATATACCATGTGGTGCTGGGCTATATACCATGTGGTGCTGGGCTATATACCATGTGGTGCTGGGCTATATACCATGTGGTGCTGGGCTATGTACCATGTTGGCATGTGCAATATACCATGTGGGGATGTGCTATATACCATGTGGTGCTGGGCTATATACCATGTGGGGATGTGCTATATACATGTGGTGCTGGGCTATATACCATGTTGGCATGTGCAATATACCATGTGGTGCTGGGCTATATACCATGTGGTGCTGGGCTATATACCATGTGGTGCTGGGCTATATACCATGTGGGGATGTACTATATACCATGTGGTGCTGGGCTATGTACCATCTTGGCATGTGCAATATACCATGTGGTGCTGGGCTATATACCATGTGGTGCTGGGCTATATACCATGTGGTGCTGGGCTATATACCATGTGGTGCTGGGCTATATATCATGTGGGGATGTGCTATATACCATGTGGTGCTGGGCTATGTGCCATGTTGGCATGTGCAATATACCATGTGGGGATGGGCTATATACCATGTGGGGATGTGCTATATACCATGTGGTGCTGGGCTATATACCATGTGGGGATGTGCTATATACCATGTGGTGCTGGGCTATGTACCATCTTGGCATGTGCAATATACCATGTGGTGCTGGGCTATATACCATGTGGTGCTGGGCTATATACCATGTGGTGCTGGGCTATATACCATGTGGTGCTGGGCTATATACCATGTGGTGCTGGGATATATACCATGTGGGGATGGGATATATACCATGTGGTGCTGGGCTATATACCATGTGGTGCTGGGCTATATACCATGTGGGGATGTGCTATATACCATGTGGGGATGTGCTATATACCATGTGGTGCTGGGCTTTATACCATGTGGTGCTGGGCTATGTACCATCTTGGCATGTGCAATATACCATGTGGTGCTGGGCTATATACCATGTGGTGCTGGGCTATATATCATGTGGGGATGTGCTATATACCATGTGGTGCTGGGCTATGTACCATCTTGGCATGTGCAATATACCATGTGGTGCTGGGCTATATACCATGTGGGGATGTGCTATATACCATGTGGTGCTGGGCTATGTACCATGTTGGCATGTGCAATATACCATGTGGTGCTGGGCTATATACCATGTGGTGCTGGGCTATATACCATGTGGTGCTGGGCTATATACCATGTGGGGATGTGCTATATACCATGTGGTGCTGGGCTATATACCATGTGGGGATGTGCTATATACCATGTGGTGCTGGGCTATATACCATGTGGGGATGTGCTATATACCATGTGGTGCTGGGCTATATACCATGTGGTGCTGGGCTATATACCATGTGGGGATGTGCTATATACCATGTGGTGCGGGGCTATATACCATGTGGTGCTGGGCTATATACCATGTGGGGATGTGCTATATACCATGTGGTGCTGGGCTATATACCATGTGGTGCTGGGCTATATACCATGTGGGGATGTGCTATATACCATGTGGTGCTGGGCTATATACCATGTGGGGATGTGCTATATACCATGTGGTGCTGGGCTATATACCATGTGCTGGGCTATATACCATGTGGGGATGTGCTGTATACCATGTGGTGCTGGGCTATATACCATGTGGTGCTGAGCTATATACCATGTGGGGATGTGCTATATACCATGTGGTGCTGAGCTATATACCATGTGGGGATGTGCTATATACCATGTGGTGCTGGGCTATATACCATGTGGGGATGTGCTATATGCCATGTGGTGCTGGGCTATATACCATGTGGGGATGTGCTATATACCATGTGGTGCTGGGCTATATACCATGTGGGGATGTGCTATATACCATGTGCTGGGCTGTATACCATGTGGTGCTGGGCTATATACCATGTGGTGCTGGGCTATATACCATGTGGGGATGTGCTATATACCATGTGGTGCTGGGCTATATACCATGTGGGGATGTGCTATATACCATGTGGTGCTGGGCTATATACCATGTGGGGATGTGCTATATACCATGTGGTGCTGGGCTATATACCATGTGGGGATGTGCTATATACCATGTGGTGCTGGGCTATATACCATGTGGTGCTGGGCTATATACCATGTGGGGATGTGCTATATACCATGTGGTGCTGGGCTATATACCATGTGGTGCTGGGCTATATACCATGTGGTGCTGGGCTATATACCATGTGGGGATGTGCTATATACCATGTGGTGCTGGGCTATATACCATGTGCTGGGCTATATACCATGTGGGGATGTGCTGTATACCATGTGGTGCTGGGCTATATACCATGTGGGGATGTGCTATATACCATGTGGGGATGGGCTATATACCATGTGGGGATGGGCTATATACCATGTGGGGATGGGCTATATACCATGTAGTGCTGGACTATATACCATGTGGTGGTGGGCTATATACCATGTCGGGATATGTTATATACCATGTGGGGATGTGCTATATACCATGTGGTGCTGGGCTATATACCATGTGGGGATGTGCTATATACCATGTGGTGCTGGGCTATATACCATGTGGGGATGTGCTATACACCATGTCGGGATATGTTATATACCATGTGGGGATGTGCTATATACCATGTGGTGCTGGGCTATATACCATGTGGGGATGTGCTATATACCATGTGGGGATATGCTATGTACCATGTGGGGATATGCTATATACCATGTGGTGCTGGGCTATATATCATGTGGGATGTGCTATATACCATGTGGGGATATGCTATATAACATGTGGGGATGTGCTATATACCATGTGGTGCTGGGCACCACATCATCTGTCATATCTGTGATATCACCATATCATGTGTGGCTGGGCTATATACCATGTGGGGATATGCTATATACCATGTCGGGATATGTTACATCGTGTGGCTGTGCTATATACCATGTGGTGCTGGACTATATACCTGTAACGCTAGGGGTACCTAAGATAGAGAGTGGACCCTCTGGATCGCGGATCCGGAGCCCCAGGGTCGAGCACACCAGGTGAAGACCGACCCCTATACAGGGATCGTTTGGGGCAGGACCACAGAGGACGGAGGCGCGACAGCCGGAACCAAGAGGGACGGCTCCACGGAGAGAAGGAGAGGGAGGGCAAAGGTACGTGGGAGGACCTAGACGGGCAGAAGGAGGAGGACGGCACCGGAGATGGGAGACAGTGCACAGGCAGGCTGGGAGGGAAGGACGCAGGAGAAAGGGAGCGACAGGGAGTGTCAGGCGGAACGCGGAAAGCTACAGTAGAACTGTAGAGGCCAGAGAGTGCAGGAAAACTACACGATCGTCAGGCGTCCTCCTAACTGCGAGGACGCCTGAAGTACAGCAGCCCCCGGATGCTCGTCACCAAAACCCGCCCTTCGGTGCCGCCCATCGCAGGGGAGACCAGGCCCGCCCCTCAGCGCCGCCCATCATGGGAGAGAGAGGAAAGACGGCGGCGAGCGCGAACCAGGGGGCGGGGAGGAGCCGAGGAGAAGAGGAACTGACGGCGGGCACGTGACCGAGCGGGAGCGCGCAGGTGAGGGGATGCCGCAGCGGCCGCCGCAGCGAAAGGGGCATCGGCGGGCATAACCGCCGATGTCACAGTACCTCCCCCCTTACGGCGTCCCTTAGCGAGATTGGCCAAAAACTTTTTTAGAATGCGAGGGGCGTTGATATTCTCCCGGGGCTCCCAGGACCTCTCCTCGGGACCAAAACCCACCCAATCGATAAGAAAAAGGGTCTTACCCCGGGCTTTTTTCATAGCCAAGATGTCCTTGACCTCGAAGACGTTATCAGAGATGGCTGGAGGAGGAATGATGGAAACCGGTTGGAACCGGTTCAGGACTACGGGTTTCAGGAGCGAGACATGGAAGGCGTTGGGCACCCGGAGCGAAGCAGGCAACTTTAGTTTGTAAGCCACGGCATTAATACGTCCAATCACCTCAAACGGTCCAATGTACCGAGGACTCAGCTTGTAAGAGGGAACTCTCAGACGGATATGTCGAGTTGAAAGCCAGACTTTGTCACCAGGATGGTACGGGGGTACGTCCTTCCGTCTCTTGTCTGCATGCTTCTTGATTCGGTCGTTGGCACTTTTGAGCGCATCCCGGGTCTCTCTCCAAATCTGCGAGAATTTTTTAGCAAGAGAATCAGCTGCGGGTACCTCGGTAGAGGTAGAAAAAGGCAATGGAATATTTGGGTTCTGACCGGTTACCACAAAAAAAGGAGACCTGGTGGTAGATTCACTGGGATGATTATTGTGTGAGAATTCAGCCCAAGGTAAGAGCGCAACCCAGTCGTCTTGATGAGCGTTGGTAAAGTGACGTAGGAAGGTGGTTAACCCCTGATTAATTCGTTCCACTTGCCCGTTGGTCTGAGGATGATATGCGGAGGAAAAGTCGAGAGATGTACCCATAAGCCGGCAAAGTGCCCTCCAGAAGCGGGAGGTGAACTGGACCCCCCGATCCGACAGAATCCGCTGAGGAAGACCATGCAGCCTGAAGACCTGGTGGATGAAGATCTCAGCCAACTTTGGGGCGGACGGTAGTCCCGATAAGGGAATAAAATGGGCCATCTTAGAAAAGCGATCTGCCACGACTAAGATGGTGGTACATCCGGCCGAGCGGGGCAAATCGGTCACAAAGTCCATGGCGATCTGTTGCCAGGGGGCTTCAGGAACTGGTAACGGATGAAGAAGACCGGCGGGCAAGGTCCTAGCCACCTTGTTCTGGGCACAGATTGTGCAAGAGGCCACGTAGTCCATCACATCCTGGCGAAGCGTAGGCCACCAATAATACCGGGAAAGCAGGAAGAGAGTCTTCTTGGTCCCCACGTGTCCAGCAATTTTGGAGGAATGTCCCCAGCACAACACCTCTATACGTTTGCCTGGAGGGACGAAGGTCTTACCGGGCGGAGGGGTAGCAAAATTCACAGGAGCCACGGTGATCATCCTGGAAGGCTCGATGATACAGGATGGGATTTCGTCCCTCTCTGAAGACTGCAACGACCTGGAAAGGGCATCGGCCTTGATGTTCCTATTACCCGGTCGAAAGTGAAGTTGGAAGTCAAAGCGGGAAAAAAACAAGGCCCACCTGGCTTGTCGGGCATTGAGCCTTTGGGCGGATTGCAGATAGGCCAGGTTTTTGTGGTCTGTGAGGATGGTAAAGGGATGTACAGCTCCCTCGAGTAAATACCGCCATTCAGTTAAGGCCATCTTAATGGCCAGTAATTCACGGTCTCCAATGGAGTAGTTGCACTCCGCCGGTGAAAAGATTTTAGAGAAAAAACCGCATGGAACCAGCCGTCCGGACGAAGCCTGCTGGGACAAGACCGCCCCAGCTCCAGTGGAGGAGGCATCCACTTCCAGGACAAAGGGTCTGCTGGCCACAGGCCGATGCAAAATGGGTGCTGAGGCAAAAGAACGTTTCAGAGTTTGGAAAGCTTCCTCCGCTTCAGGGGACCAGCTGTTGGTCTTCGTTCCTTTACGGGTCAGGTTCGTGATGGGTTTGGTAACCGTGGAAAAGTGAGGCACAAACTGGCGGTAATAGTTTGCGAACCCAAGAAACCGCTGGATGGCCTTAATCCCCACAGGACGAGGCCACTTGAGAACCGCATCGAGTTTTTCGGGATCCATGCTTAGACCGGAGTCGGAAACGACATACCCCAAGAAGGGTAGTGACGACTGCTCAAAAAGGCATTTCTCGATCTTGGCGTAGAGTTGGTTCTCTCTGAGACGATGCAAGACCAAGCGTACACTCCTGCGATGAGAAGGCAGATCGGGGGAGAAAACGAGGATGTCGTCCAGGTAGATGACAACACAAGAATAGAGTAGATCCCGGAATACCTCATTGATAAATTCTTGGAACACAGCGGGGGCATTGCAAAGGCCAAATGGCATGACTAGATATTCATAATGCCCGTCACGAGTATTGAAGGCCGTTTTCCACTCGTCCCCAGCACGGATTCGGACCAAATTGTAGGCTCCCCGCAGGTCTAACTTCGTGAAGATCCGGGCTCCTCTCAACCGGTCAAAAAGCTCCGGAATCAACGGAAGAGGGTAACGATTCTTGATGGTGATTTTGTTCAGGCCCCGGTAATCAATGCAAGGCCGCAGTGATCCATCTTTCTTCCGGACGAAGAAAAAACCTGCGCCTGCAGGAGAGGAAGACTTTCGGATAAACCCCTTGGAGAGGTTTTCGTGGATATATTCCGTCATGGCAGTGGTCTCGGCTGGAGAGAGAGGGTATGTTCTACCTCTGGGAGGAATCGCTCCAGGCATCAGGTCGATGGGGCAGTCATAAGACCGGTGCGGTGGCAGGGAATCCGCCTCTCTTTTGCAGAAAACATCAGCATAAGCGTGATATGGCACAGGAAGACCAGGGAGGTCTGTAGGCTTGCGCTGAGGCTGGGGACGAACCAGGTTACGTAAACAGCTTGCATGGCAGGCGTGCCCCCAGCGCAGGATCTCTCCGGAGCGCCAATCGATAACAGGCTCATGCCGCCTGAGCCAAGGTAGCCCCAAAAGAATGGCGTGGGACAACTGAGGCAAGACATAAAAGGCAATCCTTTCAGAGTGGAGGGCGCCAACTTGCAGGTTTACTTCAGTGGTTACCGAGGTGACGAGCCCAGGAAGAGGTTTGCCGTCAACGGAGGTGATTGCTCGAGGATTACTTAGGACGACCACGGGAATCTGGAGCCTGTCCACCTCCTCCTGGTGGATGAAGTTGCCTGCCGCGCCCGAGTCCACATACGCCTCCACAGAGCTACGCCCCCGTCCTGAAATAAGCAGAGCTGAAACAGTAAGTGGAAGAGAGGGGGTAGAATCACCTAGGGGGCCCTCTCCTACCTGGCCTAGGCGGATGCGTTTCCCGGTCTCTCAGGACAAGTGCGTATGAAGTGGTTGGCCCCTCCACAATAGAGACAGAGTCCCTTGGACATTCTCTCCCTACGGCGTTGTTCAGACAACTTGATGCGATCAACTTGCATGGGCTCAGGAGCGGTGTTACTAGGAGGGGCAACGGTGCGCGGAATAGGAGCTTGGTATAACCTAAAGGACCTCTTCTCCCTAGCCGACTCTCGGGCGCGCTCCTGAAAACGCAGATCAATACGAGTAGCCAAGGAGATGAGATCCTCCAGGGTGGTAGGGAGGTCACGCCCGGCCAACTCGTCTTTGATTTTACCAGAAAGTCCTCTCCAAAACGCACCAACCAGGGCTTCATTATTCCACCCCAGCTCCGAGGACAAGGTCCGAAAACGGATGGCGTATTGCCCTACCGTAAGGGACCCCTGGCAGAGGTTAAAAAGGGCCTCAGTGGAGGAAGCAAGGCGTCCAGGTTCATCGAAAACCTTGCGAAATGTCTCCAAAAAACACTGGATGTTGGTCACCACCGGGTCATCCCTCTCCCATAATGGATTCACCCAAGCCAACGCCTCCCCCTCAAGGTGGGAGATTATAAAGGCCACTTTAGCACGGTCCGTAGGATACTGTTGGGGCGAAAGATCAAAGTGCAACCTGCACTGATTTAAAAATCCCCTACACAATTTTGGGTCCCCACAGTACCTGGGTGGTTTACCGAGACGGGGAGGGGGAGTAGAGACGGTGTCCCGGGCTAGGGTGGAAGCGGCCGTGGAGGACTGCAAAGAAAGCAGCCTATCATCCACGGAGGCCATATACCCCAAAATGTGAGACTGAGCATCGCGCTGTTGTGCGAGCTCCTGCTGGAGACTGACTAATAGGGGTGCGTGTGCTGGGTCTGCGGTCTGAAGAGCGGAGAGCCGGGTGTCCATGGACTTCATGAATGACATGATACGGTTCTGATTTTCTCTAAGGAAGAGCAGTTCCTTTTGAGTGGCAGCCGCGGCACCGGCGGGGTCCATGGCCTGACGATACTGTAACGCTAGGGGTACCTAAGATAGAGAGTGGACCCTCTGGATCGCGGATCCGGAGCCCCAGGGTCGAGCACACCAGGTGAAGACCGACCCCTATACAGGGATCGTTTGGGGCAGGACCACAGAGGACGGAGGCGCGACAGCCGGAACCAAGAGGGACGGCTCCACGGAGAGAAGGAGAGGGAGGGCAAAGGTACGTGGGAGGACCTAGACGGGCAGAAGGAGGAGGACGGCACCGGAGATGGGAGACAGTGCACAGGCAGGCTGGGAGGGAAGGACGCAGGAGAAAGGGAGCGACAGGGAGTGTCAGGCGGAACGCGGAAAGCTACAGTAGAACTGTAGAGGCCAGAGAGTGCAGGAAAACTACACGATCGTCAGGCGTCCTCCTAACTGCGAGGACGCCTGAAGTACAGCAGCCCCCGGATGCTCGTCACCAAAACCCGCCCTTCGGCGCCGCCCATCGCAGGGGAGACCAGGCCCGCCCCTCAGCGCCGCCCATCATGGGAGAGAGAGGAAAGACGGCGGCGAGCGCGAACCAGGGGGCGGGGAGGAGCCGAGGAGAAGAGGAACTGACGGCGGGCACGTGACCGAGCGGGAGCGCGCAGGTGAGGGGATGCCGCAGCGGCCGCCGCAGCGAAAGGGGCATCGGCGGGCATAACCGCCGATGTCACAATACCATGTCGTGCTTCGCTATATACCATGTGTGTATGTGCTATATACCATGTGCCATGTGTGTATGTGCTATATACCATTTCGTGCTGGGCTATATACCATGTGAGGATGTGCTATATACCATGTGATTGGGGGTGATTGCATCATACTCTATGAGGGGGCTACATTATACTATATGGGGGGCTGCATTATGTTCTACGGGGGGGCTAGATTACATTGTACGGGGGCTTCATTATACTTTATAAGAGGCTATATTATATTCTATTGGGGCTGCATTATACTATGAGGAGGGCTACAGTACATTGTATTCTATGGAGAGGCTACATTATACTATATAAGGGGCTGCATTATACTATAAGAGGGGGGCTGCATTATATTCTATGGGGGGTTACATTATATTGTATGGCGGGGCTGCATTATACTCTCTGGTGGCTGTATTATACCATGTTGGCTGCATTATACTCTGTGGGGTGGCTGAATTATGCTCTATGGGGTGGCTGCATTATACTATATGTGGGCTGCATTATACTGTATCGAGGACTATGGGGAATACATTACACTATATGAAGAACTATGGGGTGCATTATACTATGGGAAGTGAATTGCACTACATGGATGGCTGACGGTGTATTATATTATATGGAGCACTGTGAGGAGTGTATTATGCTATATGGAGGACTATGGGGAGTATATTATACTATTTGGAGGACTATGGGGCACATTATATTATATGGAGGACTATAAGGAGTGCATTATACTCTATGGAGGACTATGGGGCACATTATATTATATGGAGGACAGAGTAGTGTAATACTATATGGAGGACTGAGTATTTTAATATATGGAGGGCTATGAGGATTGTTATACTATGGGGAGTGTATTATACTATATGGAGGACTATGGGGCACAATATATTATATGGAGGACTATGAGGAGTGCATTATACTATATGGAGGACAATGGGGCACATTATATTATATGCAGGATTATGGGGTGTAAACTGTAGATGTGCTGCTGATAACATGATACTATATGGGGACAGATTGATCCATTAGTGATCATTCTGTCCCCATCATTCTTTCTCAGACGGTGGAAAGAGGTCGGGAAACAAGTGTTGAACGACTTCAATATTGTCGATCACACTCATTTAGTGACCTGAACTCAGCGCATGTAAATACAACAGAAATGATTCTGTGTGATGTGCAATATGTTAGCATTTGGGGACCCATTTTAAACTTTGCCTAGGGCCCCACTTTACCTAAAACCGGCTCTGCTGTGTGGCCCCAGGGGTGCACGGGAGAGGGCGCTGCTCAGTTTCTCCGCTGTCGGACATGACTGTGGTGTGGTGCAGTGTGACCTGCTCTGTACACAGCACCAAGCCGCAGGGAGAGTCTCCACAGTGTGTATACACACAGCAGTTGCATTATTAGCATTTGAGGGCAGCAGAGCTGGAGTTCTGTCACTGTGTTCAAGAGTTCATTACTGTCTTAAAGAAAAAAAAAACTTTGTTATCCATAGCAACCAATAAGACAGCAGCTTTCATCTTACTAGAGCTGTTTAAAAAATGAAAACAGTGCTCTGATTGGTTTCTGTGGGAACACAGACATTTCATGACCCTGCCCCATAAGAGTGGCTCCATGTGTGTTGTGCTCGGCTGTTGAGGCTTCTTCCTCCTCCTGGAGGAAACCTGAGACAATATTGCACAGACACCCCAGACTACCCAGACTAAAGAACCAGTCACACAGTACTGATGCTTTGGAAACATGGTACTCCTCTTCCCATTTTTGCGCCATCTGTGGGGCTCTTTTCAGACCTACATCAGACATATAGTCTTGTGTCAATTAGAATAGTACATTATAACATTAGTGGGGTCCTCCTCATGTTGTCACCAGCTGCAGGATATCCATGGGATAGATGGTAACTTGGGTTATGACTGCTGGGGGGGTCTGCACTGATCAGCATTACTGCGGACTTGTAGCCCCGTTACCAGATGGCGTAGCAAATCAGACACCTGCCCTCCACTCTTTTCATTCTCTATGTGGGGGTGGAGTTATCGGAGTGGTAGGGCTGTGGACAGTTCGAGGGATGGAGCCTGGGCGGAGTCTCAAGGGGGCCCCGAAACTCCAAGTGGCAGCCTGGGGTGGGGGGGCCTCATATGAAAGTTCGCACCGGGGCCCATAACTTTGTAGTTACGCCACTGCTAGTAAGTAATGACGGAACACACCGAGCGATTGCTAATACACACAGCGTTAACGCCACTCAGTGTGAACAGGGCGCTGAGTTCCAAGCTCTGTTACTACACAGAGTGGAACGGAAGACGGCAAGCAAGATACTAAACCCTGTTAAACGTCACAGGGAAAGTAGAAAATATGTCGCTAGGTGGAACCCTATCGCTCTCCCAGGGAAGACTAGACTAAGGGTTGGTCTTGATCTGTAACTCAGCTGTGCTAACTTCACACAAGACAGACACAGATGCTAAGCCATGTGGAGGTTTCCCACCCTACACTACCTGCCTAGACACACAGTCTGGTAAGGAGCGGCGCACACACGTGCAAACAGTGTGGTAGCGTATCCACACTCAGACCATAACACATATGACACTAGTGCATCGGTGTGCACCTCTGAGAGCCTTTTATACACTAGGCTCATCTCCAGACGGACAGGACCTTGCCCTTGGACCAATCCGGAGGTGCCGCATCACCAGAGCAGCTGACATTCGACCACCAATGAGAAGACACCACATCACGGACATGCTCAGTACATTGATCTCCGGACTTAGACTCCAGAGTAACAGACTGCACCTGAATATCACTAGTTACTAAGGGTTTGGCTGGAGAGCCAACAGTAACCAAGTGTACACTACAAGCCTGAGCAAGACCCTGAGACCAATGTCTATGCTGAGCAGGACTCACAGTGGCCACACCCGGATCGGAGACCGCCGAGGCAGACAAGGCTTGGGATCTATCCCGCACAGCAATAATCTTTAATAATAATCTTTATTTTTATATAGCGCTAACATATTCCGCAGCGCTTTACAGTTTGCACACATTTTCATCACTGTCCCTGATGGGGCTCACAATCTAAATTCCCTATCAGTATGTCTTTGGAGTGTGGGAGGAAACTGGAGTGCCCGCACAGTGGGAGATTCCTGACGCCTAACACAATATACATTGTAAGTTGGCGAGTTCATTCTAGTGATGGGTCATTCGCCAACGGTCCAGTGCAGAGAGCTGGATCCCTGCTGTGACTGTTAGGAGCCTGTGCCCTAGTGAGAGCCACTAAATTCTCTGAATGGCTCTCACTGGGTGTGAAATCCTGGTGTTTGGCAGATGTAACTCCACCCACTCATGAATTTAATTGGCTACTAGTAAGTGGGCGGAGTTTCAGACATGTGAACACATATTTAATAGGGATCCATTTAGGATCCAGAAAGAGCCAGACTGCCCATCACTAGTTCATTCCTTTCCACTTTGTATTCTCTTTGAAGGTTGTATGTACCTGACATGTATATATGATAGATGCTCAGGTCAGGGCGCTAAGGGAGAAGTATACTTAGATTTTAAAGTCATCAGGAAAACAGGGACTAAATAAAGTATCAAAAAGGATTGAGGCAGCACTGCAAAGTCCGGAGAAAAAAAGTGTAGGACCGGGGATCCACGAGTGATGATTATCTGATGTGAGAGAATCAACTCATTTATGCTACTGACACTCTGTCCAAACTCTCATCTTAGTGTGATATGATCCTCTTGGATGAGAGAATCAGAGCACACAGAGAAGACGGAGACCTTAATGGAGTAGTGGTTGTGACATCTGTACCAGAACCTGCTCCTGCAACTTCAGCTTCCGTCACCAGACACCATCATGTTCACCCTGCTGGCGGCACTGGTGATAGAAATGTCACATCCAGGAGCTCTGGACGGCGGACTCTGTGCAGCCACAAAGGTTACAGTGGCTGGGACCTGTAGTGCCATCAGTCTGGCAGTATGGGTGCGTGAGTTTTCAGCTGACGTTATCAGCTCCCTGCTCCAGCCATTTGGAAAACGATACACCTTACTAAAGCCCCCGTCACACATAGTTTTGTGATGCCACAGCGATCTCACCAGCGAGATCACTGTGTGTGACAGCGATCAGCGACCGCCCTCCCCCTGCCGGGTATCGCTGATCGCTGTGGAAATGTCTGGAAATTTTTTTGCTCGCTGGTCTCCCGCTGGCCAGCACGCATCGCTGCGTGTGACAGGCGGGAAACCAGCGATCAGCGAGCTGGCGCTGGTAACTAAGGTAAACGTCAAGTTTCTAAGCGGTGCGCAGCGCCTAGAAACCTGATGTGTACCTTAGTTACCAGCGCACTGATGCAGGGAGCTGGTAACCAAGGTACACATCGGGTTTCTAAGGGCCGCGCCCCCCTTAGAAACCCGATGTGTACCTTGGTTACCAGCTCCCTGCACCAGCGCGCTGGTAACTAAGATACACTGTGGGTAACTAAGCGACGTGCGTCGCTTGTTACCCGCGTGTCGCTGGTGCTTATCGCTGGTGAAGCTGCCTGTTTGACAGCTCACCAGCGATCATGTAGCGACACACCAGCGATCCTGACAAGATCGTATCGTTGTCGGGATCGCTGGTGAGTCGCTATGTGTGACGGGGCCTTAAGACTTCCAACTTGCTGGAAGTTGCCAGAAATAGCTTAGTGTTTCCCTGATATCATATGAAGAAGGCAATCGCTGGAGAAGGACATTATGGTGAGAAGATCTGAAGGAACAAGACGAAGAGGAACATCAGCAATAAGATGGTTTAACACAATTAAGATAACGGTGGAGAAGAACCTGGTGGAACAATCTAGGCTTGCAGAAGATCGATCTTCCTACATGAAGGCTCGAGATCAAGCCGAAGGCTGATAAATAATAATAATATCAAGCAGGGGCGGACACTGACCGCTTGGGGCCCCTGTGCAAGAAATGTGTCTGGGCCCCCTTCTTTTTATGGCGACAAAGATATATATATATATATATATATATATATATATATATATATATATATATATATATATAATAGCCACACACATACATACATGTGTATATATATTACATAGTCTCCTTTATTATGCATATTGCCGTCCCTTATACATTGCCCTCCCTTGTTATGTACAGTACCGTCCCTTACATATTGGATTATATAGAGCCCTGTTTTTTATTACATACTGTCCTCTCTTTTTATCTGTATAATGCATTAGAAAGCTTCTTTTCTAATGGAGGAGGTGATGGACTGGTCGTCTGGTCATTGGCTCCTCCATCAGCAGTCATTTTATATCTTAAAAGAGAGGGAACTATGTAATAAAAGAGGGCGCTGTGAATAACAAAATTACTGTATATACTCGTGTATAAGCCGACCCCCTAATTTTGACACAAAAAACTGGGAAAACTTATTGACTCGTGTATAAGCCTAGGGTTAAATGGTGGTCCAAGAAGATGCTGCATAGATAAACCCCCCCATATGCTGCTGCAAAAGTGTTAATGCTGACCCAAGAAGATGCTCCATAAATACCCCCCATATGCTTCTGCACAAGGGTTAATGCTGCTCCATAAGATACTCCATAAATACCCCCAATAATATGCTGCTGCACTAGGGTTAATGCTGCTCCATAAATACCCCCATATGCTGCCCCATAAGATGCTGCGGCACAAGGGTTAATGCTGCCCCATAAGATGCTCCATAAATACCCTCCATTATATGCTGCTGTACAAGGGTTAATGCTGTCCCATAAGATGCTCCATAAATACCCCCCATATGCTGCCCCATAAGATGCTCCATAAATACCCCATACGATGACATACCGTACTCACCTATGAGTCGCTGGGGCCAGGTGCCGGTGTCCTGAGCCCCCGGCACCGGCGATATTCACCTGTCCCCGTTCCAAGCTGTCCACCGCTCTGTCTCCCGGCTCTCTGCAGTGACTGCAGAGGGCGCACACTGACTACGTCATCGCGCCCTCTGCCGTCACAGCAGGAGGACCTGGAGACACAGCGGTGCATGGCTTGGAACAAGGACAGGTGAATATTACTCTGCCCCCATCATACCCCTCTTGGCGCAAGGTCTTCTCTGCAGCGGCAGCCCTTGCTTCTCCTTGTGCTGTCTGCTTCCTGCATTCAGCTGGTCACGTGGTACCGCACATTAAACTCATCAATATGAGCATATTGATGAGTTTAATGAGCGGTACTACGCTGAATGCAGGAAGCAGACGGCAGAGGGAGAAGCGAGGGGCTGCAGAGAAGTGCCAGGAGAGGTGAGTATGATCTCTGACACCCCCGGTATATGACTCGCGTATAAGCCGAGAGGGACTTTCAGCCCCCAAAAATGGGCTGAAAATCTCGGCTTATACATGATATATACGGTAACAAGAATACACTATGTAAGAGACAGCACTGTACATAACAGCAGAGGAAGCTATATAATAAGGGACGGCACCATATATAACTAGAGAGGATGGTACGTAATAAGAGACAGTGTTATACATAATAAAAGAGGAAACTATGCAACTAAGGATGGTGTTATACAGAATTAGTACGTACACTATATACTAAGGGACTGTTATACATAAGTATGTACTAAGGGACTGTGTTAGTAGATATAAGTGAGTACACTATATACTAAGGGACTGTGTTAGAAATAATAAGCGATAATAATGTCTTCCTCCACCTCCCCCTGTTTCTAAGTCCATAATAAGTCCCCCTTCCTCCCATCACAATCCCCCACACCTCTCATTGTCCTCCTCCCCCCGCATCCCATTTTTGTCCTCTCCCCCACCCCATTATTGCCCATTCCACCGTCATCATCCCCTTGAGAAAGAGGCGTTGTGTGCCAGCGACATCAGGTTTGGAAGTCACTCCTTGCTGTGACCTAACTCCGGTAATCCCACTTTTTACCTGTGGTGGGGATTTCTCCTGTTGTTATCGGTTACATTATGGGCTTACCTTGGATGCTATTGGTAATGGGTGTCACGACTGTGGACACGGCCCAGCCGGCGCCTCCACGTCGACCAACCACAACCACGTGGGGCGAGCGTCCCAGGTGGGGACGGAATGTGGACCCACTGGACCTACCCAGACTAGGGAAGGGTAGCGAGCAGGGTCTGTGGCACTTGAGCATGTGGACGAGGTGGCAGAACTACATGACACCGCACACTTCAGGTATGAAGAACATAAATTTTACTGAAAGACAAACACAGTACATAACCAAAATATAATGCCATGCTCCCGATTCCACACATCAGGGAAGGGTACACGTCATCACAGGGTAGACCTCAGGGAACTGGCGGAAAATCGGGACACAGGCAGAACAGGAACTCCGGCATGGCAACACAGGTCATCGGCTGGTTAGATCCAGGCAGAGCCATCATTGGGAAACAAGGCTGGAGACTTCCCGGGAACACAAGCCGGACCGACTCTGGAACACAGGCTGGACCACGGACCAGACATCTGGACTCGGGCTGAACAACCTGGACATCAGGAATACGGACTGGACATCGGATCTCAGATAGAACATCAGCACTCTGGCATCGGACTCCGGACGTCTGGCAACGATCGACAGGCTCCACACATCAGGCTGCGGACATCAGCTCCGGACATCAGGCCACAGTCATCAGCCTACGGACATCTAGCAGCGATCGGCAGGCTCCGGACATCAGGCAGGGAAGGATATTCACAGCACATCTGGAAGTGGTCATCAGACATCGGATATCGGGCCGTGGTCGTCAGGCTCCAGAAGAGAGGCCATGGTCATCAGGCTCCGGACATCTGGCAGCAACCTAAAAAGGAACCCAAACGGTCTGGTGCAAGTCCCACCGGGTTGGACTGGAACCCGCCGGGGATTGCACCGAATAACCAGCTGAGCACAGAGTAGCAGAAACTCAGCGGACACACCGGACTCCTACTTCCAAGATGACCCCAGGTTAGATTACGGAAAGTCAGTTAGCAAAGAGTCACTAGGCACAGGGTTCAAGACACAGAAGGACCTCAGGAACATAACACAGAGGACACAGTTCAGACAGGGTCAGGTACAGGAGAAGATTCAGGAAACGACACAACAGGAACGGGAACAAGGCAAGGTTCCAAACAATAGCACAGAGATCAGGATATTCTGCCTCTTGGAGGGGGAGAGGAACAAGGACCAAGATATTCTGCTTCCTGGAGGGCAGCAAGACAGGCATCAGCTCACCTAGGACTGCAGTCAAGCAGGGTGCTGAACACCACACAGACATGGCAAGACACAGAGACATAAGGCGACGCTCTGGCAACGCTCCACAGGGCAGGGAAACTTTATATAGGAGCTGCCTCACAGTGATAGGCTGGAGAAGCAATTCTAGCACACACCCATTCCTCATAAAAGCAGGAGCGGTGTGGCCGTGCGCACCCTAAGCACAGCCAGACACAAATCAGCATTGCAAAGGACACCTGGCCGGAGCTGCAAGCCTGAACACACGTGGTAAGCCATGCACAGTGCAGAGGACCTAGAAACCCGCAGATAGCTTTCCACAGCGGCAGCCAGGGACCGCACAAGTGGGTGGTCATGCAGTGCAGCGGAACCTCACGCGCATGTACGGCTACGCAGCGAAGCTGGTAACTGAGCAGCATCCATATAGGTAACAGAACAATAGTATCCCAGCTAATTAGGGGGAAAGGAGCAAAGGGTTAATGCACAGACATGCAGAGTACTGCCGGGGAAGCAATGTACAAACTCTCCAGCGTTACAATGGGATTATCTACTTTCCCCTATACCTGATATTTATACCATGTGGAGGTGTTCCTTCCCTGTGTCTGTATTGTCTTGGATTTTATTGGTCATTGTTATTTCTGTGTGACTTTTATCTAACTACCCAATAAAGTTTGTACCATTTTTTACTTATACATTACCTGCGACTCCTTGCTTTTCTCCTGATGCTCCATGTTTGTTGGAGTTGGTGTAGCTTTCTAAATAGGGTGAACCACCACCGGGTGTGTTCCCCCTTTTTCCCTTTTGTGGTATTATTATGCAGCGGCAGGTGTTGTCATACTAAGGTGTTAGACATAATAAGCGATAAAAATGTCTTCCCCCACCTCCCTCTGTTCCTAAGTCCATAATAAGTCCCCCTTCCTCCCATCACAATCCCCCACACCTCTGATTGTCCTCCTCCCCCCGCCTCCCATTATTGTCCTCTCCCCCACCCCATCATTGCACATTCCACCACCTCCATCATTTCCTCCTCCCACTCCATCCCCATTAATGCCCTTTCCACCACCACCATCATTGCAATCTCCACCATCATTGCAATCTCCCCCACCACCCCATCATTGAATTCTCCCCCACCACCCCATCGTTGTTCTTTCCACCACCTCCATCATTGCTTTTTCCCCTACCACCCCATCTTTGCCCTCTCCATCTCTCCCATCATTGCCCTTTCCACCACCTCCATCATTGCCTTATTCTCCACCACTCCCATCTTTCTCTTTTCCACTACCACCATTATTGCCTCCTCCCTCACCTCCATCATTTCCTCCTCCCTCACCATCCGCATCATTGCCTTTTCCACCACCACCATCCTTGCCCATTCCACCACCTCCATCATTTCCTCCCCCCTCCACCCCCATTATTGCCCTTTCCACCACCTCCATCATTACCTTCTCCCCCACCACCTTCATTGCCCATGCCACCAAGTTCATAATTTCCTCCTCCCACACCATCCCCATCATTGCCCTCGCCATCACCCCATCATTGCCTTCTCCCCATCATTGCCTTCTCCTCCACCTACACACACACAGACACACACAGCACCATTCACCTCTCGCACATTCCCTGCAGCACTACGCATGCACGCAGACACCACCATTCATCTCTACACAAACACACATACATACAAGAAAACACTCACAGCTCCTCTCCGCACGCTCTCCCACAACTGAAGAATCACTGTCCTGGCAGCTTTCTCTCTCTGGCACAGCTACGCTGAATGATGACATCATCCATCCATGCTGTGTCAGAGACAGGAAGTGTGGGCAGGAAGCAGGAGGGATCCGTGCATCTCTGCTCTGTTGCTATTTTTTCTTGTAGGCAGCGGAGCTGCAGGGATCGCTCGCCGCATATGAGGGCAATCTGGCCAGGGGCCCCCCGGAGCCTCGGGGCCGGATGAACAGGCCAGATTGCCCCAATTATTAGCCATCCTGCATCGGCTGCACATGCGGTATGTCCACCCATGATATCAAGCTGTATTTCCATGCTGGGTGTTCCTTGGTTACGTTCTTATATAACCCACAGCTGCTTTTCCTGTAGATTCTGGCTCCCCCTTACCTCACGCTATAAATGTTCTCTGTCAGACAGTTTTCTGATTGCTGAGCCCCTTGTAGACTTTCTCATATTATACTGGTTTTCTGTCTATATTAGGCCTGAGGAAGGGTCTGTGAGCTGAAACATTGCCACCACAAGAAAGACTATTCATGACTGAGGGTCTGAAAAACCTCACAATAAAGAGGCAAAACCTGGTGATTATGGAGCTGGTACATCTCTCTGTAAATGCTCTGAAGTCTCCTGAGCAAGTGGTCGCTCTACGGGAACGTGCCCCCTGGAGGCCCCTATGTGCGCTGCCTGGACTCCGCTCCTCCAGCACCAGGACAGCCAGCACAGTCCTGTATATACTGAGGCCCCTGATCATGTGACCCCTGACTCCTCCCCTCCTGTGACCTCATCCCAGGTCCTGTGCGCACAGAGCAGCCATATATGTGGTGTGCGGCTCTGCAGGTGGAGGTAGGTGCTGGAGATTCCCCATTACTGGGCTGCACAGGGGGCAGTAACCCCTCCATTCCCGGAGATAGCGCCCCCTGCAGGTGGAGGTAGGTGCTGGAGATTCCCCATTACTGGGCTGCACAGGGGGCAGTAACCCCTCCATTCCCGGAGATAGCGCCCCCTGCAGGTGGAGGTAGGTGCTGGAGATTCCCCATTACTGGGCTGCACAGGGGGCAGTAACCCCTCCATTCCCGGAGATAGCGCCCCCTGCAGGTGGAGGTAGGTGCTGGAGATTCTCCATTACTGGGCTGCACAGGGGGCAGTAACCCCTCCATTCCCGGAGATAGCGCCCCCTGCAGGTGGAGGTAGGTGCTGGAGATTCCCCATTACTTGGCTGCACAGGGGGCAGTAACCCCTCCATTCCCGGAGATAGCGCCCCCTGCAGGTGGAGGTAGGTGCTGGAAATTCCCCATTACTGGGCTGCACAGGGGGCAGTATCCCCTCCATTCCCGGAGATAGCGCCCCCTGCAGGTGGAGGTAGGTGCTGGAGATTCCCCATTACTGGGCACAGGGGGTGCTAGGACATTTGTAGGATGCAGGGAGAGGGATGAAGGAGCTTACCGCGCGGAGAATGTGGAGCTGGAAATTTGGGCCGGAGTTCCTCCTGGTGATCAAATGGGGGAAGATTCCGGCACAACCATCCAGGGGTAATATGGATCCTTTATAGAACCTCAACCAACACCGGGACTGCTGCAACCCACCAACCTACTGTCTCCTTCCCCACCATCCTGTAGAATGTAAGCCCGCAGGCAGGGTCCTCTCCACTCTGTATCAGTCTGTCATTGTTAGTTTGTTTACTGTAAGTGATATCTGTAATTTGTATGTAACCCCTTCTCATGTACAGCACCATGGAATCAATGGTGCTATATAAATAAATAATAATAATATAACCGTAGGTAAACCTTACAAGGCCTCGTCCCTTTCCTGTACAGCGTAGTGTCAGCCATTGTAGTAATGCTGTCACCTATAAGCGCGGTGTCTAGAAAGGGAGTACTGGTGGCGAATGGAGTACAAGACATGGGAATGGAGACTGGCAAGCCACGAGCCCTGGAGATTCCTGTCACCTTCTAACCCTGCCTGCTCCCCATACAGAGGGCCGGCGCTGGAGCTTTGGTAGAGAAGGATGTAAGACAGTTAGGCTTCTTGTACACTTACCGGGTTTTTGCGGTCCCAATAGATTTTTATAGGGCTGCAAAATCATCCCACAAAAATTCCATGGTGCTCCGTATGGCTGTGAGGGCCGTATTTGCGGCTGTGAAAAAAGATTGATCCTGCTCGATCTTTTTCACGGCGTACAGACACGGCGCCCATTGATAATCATTGGGGCCGCAAAAACAAACAGAAATTTGTTTTTGCAGTGCATTGTGACTTCCGGTTTTGCAGGACGCTGTTTTTTTTTTTTCAATACTATTTCCATAGTTTTGTAAACATGAAAAACAGCGATCCTCAAGTTTTTTGTCGTCAGTTATTGCAGCAGACCGCCATTTTTGCGGCGATACGGTCAACAATAACGGGCCACAAAAAACCCAGTAAGTGTAAAAATAGCCTAACACTCTCATGTAGGGAACAGTGGTGAGAATGTCACAATGATCAAACAGCGGTGTGATGCTGGGAAGGACATGCAAACTTGCCCTCATTTCCCCATTCGCCAGTCAGATAAGGGGGATCTGTGGTGGCTCCAGATTATTATTATTATTATGCATTTATATAGCGCTATTTATTCCATGGCGCTTTACATGTGAAAAGAGGAAATATAGACAAGTATAATAAACATGTGTAAGACAAGGGACACACAAGGACATAAGGAGAGGGGACCCTGCCCGCGAGGGCTCACAGTCTACAGGGATGGGTGAGGATACAGTAGGAGAGGGTAGAGCAGGTCTTGCAGTGGTTTAGTAGACCGAGGATCGCTGTAGGCTTGTCGGAACAGGTGGGTCTTCAGGTTCTTCTTGAAGGTTTCCATTGATGGTGAGAGTCTGATGTGTTGCGGCAGAGAGTTCCATAGTATGGGGGAAGCACGGGAGAAGTCTTGTTTGCGGTTGTGGGAAGAAGAGATAAGGGGGGAGTAGAGAAAGAGATCTTGAGATGATCGAAGGTTGCGTGTGGGTAGGTACCTAAAGACCATGTCACAGAATGTATGGAGGAGACAGGTTGTGGATGGCTTTGTATGTCATGGTTAGGGTTTTGAATTGGAGCCTCTGGGCAATAGGAAGCCAGTGAAGGGCCTGGCATAGGGGGGAGGCTGGGGAATAGCGGGAAGACGGGTGGATTAGTCGGGCAGATACCGACCTATACTGTTCTATGGTTTGTTCTATTCTCAATGACACCAACACTTATTTTCCTGTAAGGTCAGATCCTACCACCGCTTTCAGATCCGCTCTTACACATTGCCTTATTGAGGGGATGAGATTGGGGGTATTAAATTCCAAACTACTTAAGTGGCTCAATCCAGATTTTCTGGTCATTCCTGTGTTTCATGGTTTGCCCAAAGTTCATAAGAATCATTCTCCACCACCCTAAGACCCATCATTCCTGGGATTGATTCACTTATAACGAAAACCTTAGTGCATGGCTTGATGGATAACTTCAACCCCTCCTTTCAGGACTCCTGCTTTTTGAAGGACTCTTCCACTGTCCTAAAGGTTTTTCAAACACTTAAATGGCAGGATGGATATTTTTGTGCAACATGCGATGTTGTAAACTTATACTCCTCTATTCCTCATGCCACAGCTATGACAGCAATACAATTTCATTTGGATAAATACAGTGCATAACATTCACCTTGGAAACAGTTTATCCTACTGTCACTTGATTACCTTTTGAAACACAACTATTTTATGTTCCAATCAACATTTTTCTACAGACACTTGGGATCTAAATTTTCTCCTTCTTTGGTTATCTAATATATAAAGCTCAATGTATGTGTGTATGTCCAGGATAGGCATCCGCACCGTCGCAGCTACAGCCACAAAATTTTGCACAGTCACACGTCTGGACCCCGAGAGCGTCATAGGCTATGTTGTGAGGCAAAATCTTAACCCCGCGCATTCCAATTCACCAAACAATTTTGCCCCTATCTACATAATGGGGGAAAAAGTGAAAGGAAAAGTGTTGGAGGCAAATTGACAGCTGCCAGATGTGAACAAGGGGGACTTAAAGAATGAGAGCGATGGCGCCAAAGAGTATATACCGTACAGTTGCTAAGGTGGGGCCCTTCAACACATATACCACCCTCAGCGCACATTTCACCACACATACAACAACCTCGTCACATAAAAGTCGAAACACAAAAGTCGCCACTCAAAACTCGCCACGCTGTCCCAGAGCTGTTTAAAAGATGAAAAATGAGCTGTGATTGGTTGCTATCAGCAACAGTTTTCTTTGTAGACAGTTGTGGTAACTGAGGCCTATTATTCTTATCATTTCTATTGTGTTATTGTCCCTCTGTAAAGCTGGAAATGACACAATTTATTACCGTGCCAACACAGACCACCCTCTGACACAGACTGCAGGGGGAGCCCAGTATCACACAGAATAGGATTAGATACACGGCTCAGCAGTCAGTATCACACAGGATAGGATTAGATACACAGCTCAGCAGTCAGTATCACACAGGATAGGATTAGATACGGCTCAGCAGTCAGTATCACACAGGATAGGATTACATACACGGCTCAGCAGTCAGTATCACACAGGATAGGATTAGATGCATGGTTTTTATGTGCAATATCATCATTATAATTTGTTATAAAAAACCACAGTTGGTTACTATGCTCAGGCAACGCCGGGCTCTTTAGCTAGTACATTATATAGCCTGGGTGGAGGAAATTTATATCTTTACCTATAACAACCCTTTCATTCCACACCTGGTATGGAATGCCAGATATGTGGATGACGTCCTTCTAGTCTGGAAAGATGATGCCTCCACTTATTCTGAATTCACATCATATTCCAATTCCTGTAACATCAGATTTTCTTGTACTCCATTAGCCTCCAGTACTCCCTTTTTAGACCTCATGCTTATAGGTGACAGGCAACATTACTACCATGGTTAACCCTACACTGTACAGGAAAGGGACGAGGCCTTGTAATGTTTTAACTACCTTTAAATAAAGAATCCATATTACCCCTGGATGGTTGTGCCGGAATCTTTCCCCATTTTTTTTGTATAACTTTTGTATTTGTCATTCTGGGGTTCATATAAGGCATGGGTCAGGAACCTTTTTGGCTGTGAGAGCCATGAACGCCACATATTTTAAAATGTAATTCCATGCGAGCCATACAATATGTTTAAAACTAAATACAAGTCATTACATTCAAGCTCACAGAGCAACGTCAGACTCACTGCCGTCGGCTCTATTACAGTTTCAGTCAGGGCTCGCTGATCTAATTGCTTTGCCTCCGCACTGTGTCCAGTGACCTGCGACGGTCGAGTGACATTCTCTCACAGTACCGGGCTTGCAGACTATCTCATCCTGGAGGTGGGTGACTTGCTGAGGCGAAGGAGAAGCCTGGGACCCACCTGGGGTGCAGGAGGGCAACGGGTACCATATCATTATTGCCTATGAGAATTCTCCTCAGTCTGTGGAGCCCTGAAAGTGCTGCAGGTACCCTCCTGTTTACATATTAGAGGGTTATATATTTTACCTGTCTCCAGCTGGAGAAGAAGCCATAAGACTGCAAAACCTAGTGTAATCTCCATATCTTTCTCACTCTATATCTGAGGAGCTGGGACTCCATCTGCTGGTCATTCGACAATATTGCCCACATTGCAAATTTTTCTTTTTCTTCACCTCTTCTCTGGACCGACAATACTCCCTGGTGCTTAGACTTATTGGCTCGCCTGCCCTTATATTTCTGAAATATTAATGGGGTACTACAACAGAGCTTTATTAGGGACATATTTTGTCCTACAAAGTCTACCCCATACTCTGCTATAATTCAACACAGAGGGCATAGACGTTCCTGGTGGACTATGAAAATGGAATACTAGGTCTGTCACCACGGGCACAAAGATGCGCTCATTCTCATAGGAAGTTGTCATGTACTGACTTTCAGAACACAGGTGGTCTCTGAGCAATGCGCCCCCAAAAATCTGCCCCATTAGAAATCAATACCCGATCAATCACACAACTATTATCTCAGCGTACAAAGCCAGCTAGCCACACTGTCGACGTCAAAATCAACCTCTCTGAGCTCCAAGGGCTCTCCTCAAAGATCTCAGCAAACTGACCAGGCCACCTCAGCAAATATGATCCCAATGACAATGGAGGATCTTTTGGCCAATATTCAGAAAACGTTCAGAGCTGAGTTGTCATCTGCTATGGATAATTTCACGCAACAAATTCAAGACATTGCTCAAAGAACCAATGATTTGGAGAGGAGAATGGATGATGCTGCCGACGCTACTGAACATAATAGTGAACTACTCCAGGAGCAAGAGGCCAGAAGCGAATTCCTGGAACTTAAATGTGAAGATCTGGAGAATCGCTCACGCCAAGGTGACATTAGAATTAAAGGACTAGAAAGTTGCTCCAACCTAATGGAAATTACCTTGAGCCTCTTCCGCACACTCTTACCCCAGGCAGACCCTAGTTCCTTGAAAATAACCAGAATTCACAGGGCCCTGGGAGGTCTGAAATCTGACGCCTCCCCAAGAGATGTTGTCCTCAAAATGCATCATGAGGAATCCAGAGACCTAATTCTATCCGCTGCTCGCAGATTGAATAAGCTGCCAGACGTTCCAGACACTGTGTCCTTGTTCCCTGACATCTGCCCAGCGACTCTAATGAGGAGAAAGGCCATGAAAGACATAACAATTGCCTTAATAAAAGTAAATATCAAATGCAGGTGGGGATTTCCACATGCTCTAATCTTCTCACATAACAATTCCACCTACTTTCCAAGAAATCTTGAGGGCAGAAAAGTACTGGAAAAACCTGGCATCCCGGTCCCAGAACCAGGGACCTTACGACAGAGGCCTCGTAGAGAATGGATAGAAGTTCGCCGTACTAGACCCAGTAAAACACAGAATAACGAAGTGTCTACTCCTTGAAACCATTGCCGGTGTTTGTACTGGAACAGATTCAAAGAGCAATCAAAATGCTGAGACATTGTTCTGATAAGTATTATTACTTGATGTGATCTTTGACAATTTTCATATAATATTGTTTTCTTGTTTCTGGGCACTGTGCCCCTGGAGTAAGTATGCCACTCCAATTTGGGCTGCTGTTGCTTCTGGTCCTCTTAATATTGGGCCGGCACACTTTAGCCCGCATACTGGTCATTGGTTGTGACCATTTCTCATGTTCTTATATTTTTTGTTGCCTTCCCTCCCTCCCTTCCACTAACAGAGTGCTGATGTTTTACAAACAGGTTCCTAGATCGATAGATGACGTGAAAGTATCCATCCTGGATGGTTTTTTACTCAGATCTATTTAGAATTTATTTTACCAAACCAAATGTTTAAGACACTTTCACACAATGTTAGGGGGTTCAATTCACCGATAAAAAGAAAACGCGCCTTTAGTGATTACCCGAAGCATTCCCCTGATGTGCTATTCCTACAGGAGACCCATTTTTCCAATAACTCATCCCCCAAATTTTTCCATAAGCTTTACTCTAGATTTTTTCTTGCCTCTCATGATAAAAAAAAACGAGGGGAGTAGCCATCTTCCTTCATAATTCTTTCCCATTTGTGCAGGAGGGTATGACTGTGGACGCAGAGGGAAGATACATGATCCTTTGGGGTACGGTACAGGAGAAGCGACTCTGCCTTGTTAATTGTTATGCACCCCCGACATTACAAATGAAGACAATTAAATCCATCTCAAAATCCCTGAGGTCCGTCCCCTATGATACTGTCATATGGGGGGGTGATTTCAATCTGATTTTAGACCCAACCCTTGATAACTCTAATGATAGGAGGTCTGACATGTCATGGAAGGATAAAATTATACTTGAAAATATCCTTCAAGCTCAACATCTGGTTGATACATGGAGAGAGTGCCATAAACAGTCAAGAGGTTACACATATTTTTCTAGGATTTTTCATTCTTATTCCAGGATAGACTGGGTTCTCACCAACTCGGAGAATATACCATCACTGATGTATTCCAGACGTATCCCCTCCTCTTGGTCTGACCACGATAGTGTACTCTCTGTATTTAAACTGGCTGTAGCAAATACACGTTTGTACACATGGAGACTGAACGAATCCCTATTGTCTGATCCTCAGACTCAACTTTTGGTCGAACAAGAGCTTAATACTTTATTTCTCTCTAATATCACTCCTGACGCCTCTATGGGTAATGTGTGGATGGCTCATAAAAAATACATCACAGGGGTACTCATTAGGGTGGCATCCCAAAAAAAGAAAAATCGTCTCCAGGAACAATTGAGTCTCGAGAATGAACTCTATAAATTAGAAACCGCCAACCAGTTACACCCCTCATTATAGTTAACTAAGCAAATTTATGATCTAAAGCTAAATACTCTATTAACGACCCGCACTGAAAGGGAAATTATATGGACGCACGCGACATTTTTTCGGTTTTCTAATAAAATGGATAGAATGCTTGCTCGAAAATTAAAACAGAAGGAATTATTAAACTCCATCTTTTCTATAAAAGACGAACAGTCTCAAACTAATTTTAATCCTAATAAAATCTATAAAACGTTTCAAAATTACTATCAAAAATTATACACTGACAGTGCAAATTTCTCAATGCCCAAACTGGAGGACTTTTTAACTAATGTGCATTACATACGTGGTGGCAGCAGAATAAATTAACTAGGCTGCAAAATCTATCTACCCACTTTAAGCTAATGTCAAAACAAGAGTTTGTCGCAAAATATCAAGTCCCGAGGTCTGAGGTCTTTAGACTGGGACAAATTTTCCACTTCCTGCAAAACCTAACAGTAGGCTCACCAAACATAAAACCTACAACGTACGAGTTAAAATGTTTATATGACCCCCTGGGTAATGGCCTTATATCCCAACTCTATTCTATATTTAATCAACCTAGAGACGGCTTGAAATTGAAGTCTATGGAGCAGTGGGAGGCAGACCTACAAATCTCCCTCACACCTCAAAGGTGGTACAAGTGTTACGAGACTATAATGAGGGGTAGCAATCAAGTATCACTCACCGAAACATCCCTTAAATTGTTTCATAGGACTCATTACGTACCTAGCTTCTTGCACAATATTTACCCTTCAATGCCTGGCAATTGTTTTAGAGGGTGCATGGCTAGTGGGTATACCCTCCACATATGGTGGACATGCCCAATAGTAAAGTCTGTCTGGAAAGATGTGGTAAAACTAATTGACACTATACTGGGTAAGAAATTGCCTCTGTCGCCGTCAGTACTACTGCTGGGAGACAGACCAATCAATGCTAATAATGGGACCTGTTGTCTTATTGACTTTAACGCAGGTGAAGAGAAGGGTTAATTTGATATTATACGAAAAAATAGAAGCCATCAGATCTAATTCACTTGATGGTTTTTTGTAATATCTGGGACCCCTGGATTCGGGCACATGGGGATGATGACCTTTCCAGGATGATATCCTTATCCACATAGCGTGCTGACATGGTAGCTGTCTCCTACAATTATAGTCTCTGAAGTGTACTCTCTGGTACCTCACGTCTATTTATTTACTTTATATTATCGGCACTCATTATACATTCCCCCTCTTTCCCTCCCTACTCTGTTAAGAATAGATTGATATTACTAAGTTAAGGATAATGTACAACATATTGTGTTTTTTTTCTTATATACTTCCCCCTGCGAGGGGATCCTTGTACTCTAATGTGAATGTATTTCATGTTTAATGATGTTTCCTTTTCAATAAAACCGTTGAAACTAAAACTAAATACAAGTAAATATGTGAATTTTAGGTAAGTCTTACATAAAGGCACACATTTACTTGTATTTAGAATGTTTATATGTTACTATCAGTAAGCACAACGCAGAGGGATGATAGTAAGAGATACAGAGTTGTATTGTAAAATGACATTCCAGCAAGTGTATGCTTCAGGGAGGAAAGAGTCACAACCAGCAGAGTGTCCAGTGAGGCGGGTGGAGAGGGACCAAGTGCAGGTATGAGTGCTAGGAGACTCTTGGTCAGTCGGTAATAATAATACATTTTATTTCTATAGCGCCGACATATTCCGCAGCACTTTACATTTCAGAGGGGATTTGTACAGACAATAGACATTACAGCATAACAGTAATCACATAGATCATAGCAGATACCAAGAGGAATGAGGGCCCTGCTCACAAGCTTACAGTCCCGAAAGGTGGGTGGTAACAGTTGCCCTGATTGTTTGGACCAGCCATAATGTTAAGTGTGTAACAGTACAGACACAGAGGGCTAATGGATGCATAAAGCATGTGGGAACATGATGCAGGGAACCTGGTTATGGTAAAACTTTTGACTTTGCCACCCAGGGATAGATTAGGTTAATGTGTTGAGGCGGTAGGCCAGTCTGAATAAATGCGTTTTCAGGGTACGCTTAAAATTGTGGGGATTGGGGATTAATCGTATTGACCTGGGAAGTGCATTCCAAAGAAATGGCGCAGCACGTGTAAAGTCTTGGAGACGGGAGTGGGAGGTTCTGATTATTGAGGATGCTAACCTCAGGTCATCAGCAGAACGGAGGGCGCGGGTAGGGTGGTATACTGAAACAAGGGAGGAGATGTAGGATGCTGCTGAGCCATGGAGGGCTTTGTGGGTGAGGGTAATAAGTTTATACTGAATTCTGGAGTGGATGGGTAGCCAGTGTAATGACTGGCACAAGGTAGAGACATCGATGTAACGATTGGTGAGGAATATGATCCTGGCTGCAGCATTCAAGACAGATTGGAGAGGGGAGTGTTAGGTAAGAGGGAGACCGATTAGAAGAGAGTTACTATAGTCGAGACGAGAATGAATAAGAGAAACAGTAAGAACAGTAAGAGTTTTTGCAGAGTCAAAAGTAAGAAAAGGTCGAATTCTAGAAATGTTTTTGAGGTGCAGATGACAAGAGCGAGCCAGTGATCGAATGTGGGTGGCAAAGGAAAGCTCGGAGTCAAGTATGACCCCAAGACAGCGGGCATGTTGCTGGGGAGTATTAGTGGAACCACACACAGAAATGGTAATGTCTGGTATAGGTACTGTACATTAGTAGAGGGAGGAAACACAAGGAGTTCAGTCTTTGACTGGTTCAGTTTCAGATATAGTGAGGACATGATGATAGACACAGCGTTTAAACAATCGCCGGTGTTTTCTAGAAAGGCTGGCGTGATGTCAGGAGAAGAAGCTTATAATTGGGAGTCATCAGCATAGAGATGGTACTGGAAACCAAATCTACTGATTGTTTGACCAATAGGGGCAGTGTACAAGGAGAAGAGGAGGGGGCCTAGAACCGATCCTTGAGGAACCCCAACAGTAAGGGGAAGGTGAGAGGAGGAGGAACCGGCAAAAGATACAGTAAAGGAGTGGTCAGAGAGATAGGAGGAGAACCAGGAGAGAACGGTGTCCTTGAGGCCAATGGAACGGAGCATAGTGAGGAGGAGCTGATGATCCACAGTGTCGAATGCTGCAGAGAGATCCAAGAGAATTAGCATGGAGTAATGACCATTTGATTTAGCTGTTAGTAGATCATTAGAGACTTTAGTGAGGGCAGTTTCAGTAGAGTGTAAAGAGCGGAAACCGGATTGGAGAGGGTCGAGAAGAGAGTTATCAAAGAGATAGCGGATAAGACGGGAGTGGACCAGGCGTTCCAGGAGTTTAGAGATGTAGGGAAGATTAGAGACAGGTCTATAGTTAGCGGCACAGTTTTGGTCGAGGGATGGTTTTTTTAGTAGTGGATGTATGATGGCATGCTTAAATGAGGAGGGAAAGATACCAGAAGAGAGAGAGAGGTTAAATATTTTAGTTAGGTGAGTGGTGACAGCAGGGGAAGGGACTGGAGATGTGACGGAAATGGGTCACTGGTGCAAGTGGTTGGGCGAGAAGATGCAAGGAGCCTGCTTACTTCTTCTGTGACTGGTTCAAAATCAGAGAATGAGCTAGATGCAGTGGGGGAGGGAGGACAGTGCATGGTATGAGGTGATTGGGAGATAATTTCCTATCGCATCTGGTCAATTTTTTCTTTGAAGTAATTGGCCAGATCGTCAGCTCGGAGCTCAGTGGTTGGGGCCTGTACTCTTGGGTTGAGTAGAGAATGAAAAGTGTCAGAGACGTTTCAGGTTATTGGACAGTGAGGTAATGAGGGTGTTGAAATAGGTTTGTTTGGAGAGGTGAATGGCAGTGTTGTATGTTCTAAGCATGAACTTATAGCGGATGAAATCTTCATGTAGACTGGATTTTCTCCACAGACGTTCGGCGCACCTGGAGCACCGCTTCAGGAAACGTGTTTGCAGGGTGTGCCAGGGTTGTTGCCGTCTGTGTTGTGGTGTTCTATTTATAGGGGGTACAAATTCATCCAGGGTACTTTGAAGTGTTTCATTGTAATGCTTCAATGCAGAATCAGGACATGACGGGTAGGTGGCCCCACTGAAAAATTGTCAAAAACTAGTCAAAGCAGTTTACGAGTGATTCAACCGATGAGGTTAGGAGAGCCTGTGTTGATAGTTGCCACAATGGTATGGTAGATAGCAGTGTTTACCTTATCTTTCGACGGAATTGAGGCTGCATGCCAGTGCGGAACCGGTGAGCAAATGCCGTTTGTAGGTATTGCTGTGGAGTAGATGAGGCAAGTAGATGAGGCAAGTAGAGGAGCACTGTCCCGGCCTGTAAAAGGCTCTCCGTGTGGCTCTACCGGGCAGGCATGGACGTTCAGGTGCTGCGGTCGAGTCCTGTGGTAGGATGGTGAACCGAGATTGCAGGACCTGCATGACGTCAGTGGTCATGTGTAGCCCATGAGTCTGCCGCAGATACGAGGCGCCATAAGGACCAAATTTATCCTATACGTTTTGGAAATCAATGGTTTCCTTCATTATTTTTTTATTAAAGATTAGAGATGGGCGCACACCTGGATGTACGGGTCCAGCATGTTCGGCAGAACAGTTACTAAAAGTTTGGATTCGGGTACCAGAACAGTACCCGGACCCAAACCCGAACTCGGACCCTATTAACTTGAATGGGGGGCCCGGACATCCAGTATTTTCCACCTGTGAGTTTTGCCTGGCTGGTTAGCAAAAATACAGGGGAACCCAAGCCTTTTTTTATTATTTATTTACAGCGCTGGAGCGGCTGATGAATACTTCCATCCGCCGCTCCTGCTCTCACTGTAATTAGTGGCAGCTGGTGTCGGATGATGGGATCAGTAGTCCCATCAGCTGACACCAGTGACTGGAGGTAAACTTTATACCTCCGATCACAGCTGAGCTTTCACAATGTCTTTTGACAGCATGGGAACCGCTGCTTTCTGACTGGCAGGGAAGATTTCACCGCCGATCAGACGCAGTGTTTGCCGCGCTGTCATGCACCTGACAGCATGACTAAAAACCCGGTGTTCAGGCAGCCGAACCCAAACATTAGTTGTTCAGTACTGACGCCGAACTTTACTGCTCGGGTTTGCCCATCTCTATTAAAGATTTGTCTAAGAGGCAGATGCAGCCATCAAAAGAGACACATCTTGCTCATGAGCCATAGGTTCCCAACCCCTGATATAAGGGAACCTGTCACGATGAGGGTAGAAAACGTCAGCAATTCTCTGTCTTCCTGCATTGTCACCAGTTAGAGCCGCGCTCGTTTCTCCTCCGTCCCATAGACGATGAATAGGGAGGATCGCACACGTCTCCTGTAGAAGCCTCTCTGTGGTTCTATATACCGGACTTGTTTCTATCGCGGTTTCTTCAGGCGACATTTATAAGTGCGGCAGTTACAATGAATGACTCCTGTAAGTCCCCCTCATGGCCGCTCCCCGGGACCCTCCCAGTGTCATTGCACTTTGGATTTCCTGAGTCCCTGTAACCAGAACGTCTCCTGTATTAATAATCTGCAACATTAATCGTGTAGATGGCAGTTTCTGGTTAAAGGACACAAAACACATAGAGTTCAGCCCGCCCTCCATCTTTATGACATATTTCCACTCCATCACTCAGGCGTCCATTGTTTCCTTCAGTCAGTTTACATCGCTGCAATGACGATACTGGATGCTGGTATGTCTGAGATGTAACTGTTCTGTTGCATGATAGTTTACTGACAGCATGTGTCCTATATGCGGCCACCTTGAGGATGTAACATGGAAAACATTTATTCATAACATATGGAGTATAATCTTTATGATGTTATATCTTTTTTTCCATTCAGGTCCCTACAATATTGGATCCTCTCAGTGGAGATATTTTATACAAGATACATTTCCTGATGGACCCATCAAGGACGGATAAGGACAGGAAAAAGATGGTGGAGAAGATATTACACCTCACCATAGAGATCCTCTTCCGACTTACTGGAGAGGTGAGAGATTCTGATGACGTCACATTACATCACTCTCATTTATGGGAATAACAGATGGACAGAACTGGAGAGGTGAGGACTCGGGAAATGTCTGTAGTGAGATTTATTAATGTGTCTCTTCATAACCAGGATTACAAAGTAGTGAAGAAGACCTCTAGTGAGCGCTGTCAGGCCCCTGTGTCTGAGGGACGAGAAAGACCCCAGAGTCAAATCACGGGGCCTCCACCGCTCCCCCTGATACATGAGGACATCAATGACCAGAAGATCTTGGAAATCGTCTACAAGATGATTGAGCTGCTGACTGGAGAGGTGACACTGCTGGGAATGCTGGGACATTATACCGTAACGCTATGAAGGTATCGGGGGGGATGACGGTATCATTGTATGTGTCAGGTTCCTATAAGGTATCAGGATGTCACCATCTATTTCTCCATGGAGGAGTGGGAGTATTTAGAAGGACACAAAGATCTGTACAAGGACGTCATGATGGAGGTTCCCCAACCCCTCACATCATCAGGTAATAGACAGGACTAAATACACACGGCCTATAATTATCTGTATGTAACAAATTAATTCAGTCCCTGTATGTGTTTCCTCCAGTTGTATGCAGTAAGAGGACAACACCAGAGAGATGTTCCCGTCCTTTTCTTCCACAGGACTGTAAGCAAGAAAATCCCAATGTTCCTCAGGATCATCAGGTAAATGCTGCCACCACAAAGATGTGATGTGGAGAAGATTTCTTAACATTGTGAATAGATTTTTTTCATGATGTTACATTGGTTGATCTTCTTCCCATTCAGGTCCCAACAATATCGGATCCTCTCAGTGGAGATCTATATAGGAGAATTTTCCCGATTGACCCATCAAGGATGGATAGGAGAAGTGACAAGATCGTGGAGAGCATATTACACCTCACTGTAGAGATCCTCTACTGGATTACTGGAGAGGTGAGAGATTCTGATGACATCACATTACGTACTAATTATCTACAGGAATAACAGATGAACAGAACCGTAGAGGTGAGGACTCTGGTGGAAATGTCTGTAGTGAGATTTATTAATGTGTCTCTCCATAACCAGGAATACACAGTAGTGAAGATCTTTAGTGAGCGCTGTCAGGCCCCGGTGTCTGAGGGATGGGGAACGGGGCCTCTACCTTACCCTCATAAACATGCAGGAGTCAATGACCAGAAGATCCTAGATCTCACCTACAAGATGATTGAGCTGCTGACTGGAGAGGTGACACTGCTGGGAATGCTGGGACATTTTACAGTAACACTATGAAGTGATTGAGGGGATGTCTGTATCATTATATGTGTCAGGTTCCTATAAGGTGTCAGGATGTTACAGTCTATTTCTCCATGGAGGAGTGGGAGTATTTAGAAGGACACAAAGATCTGTACCAGAACATCATGATGGAGGTTCCCCAGCCCCTCACATCACCAGGTAATAGACAGGACTAAATACACACGGCCTATAATTATCCGTATGTAAAGAATGAATTCAGTCCCTGTATGTGTTTCCTCCAGTTGTATGCAGTAGGAGGACAACACAAGAGAGATGTCCCCGTCCTCCTCGTCCACAGGACTGTAAAGAAGAAAATCCCAATGTTCCTCAGGATCATCAGGTAGATGGAGAGAAGGTGTCATGAGATCTCCCCTATGATGTGTAGATGGCTGTGAAGGTCTTGTGCTCAGTCTTGTTTTATCCACCAGTATTATATGTTTTATACTTGTGTAATGAGAACGGTGGAGATGGCAGGATTAGAGCTGACCGTAGATGTGACGTCTCCATCTGTATGTGACTTTTACAATATTTGTTTCAGAGTAAAGATCAGACCCATATTAATACTACAGAGACATATGTGAGGGGTGATGAGCGGTGTAAAGAGGAGATTCCTACAGATAACCGCCCAGGTGAGTAGTGACCACTAAATGCAGAGAAGTCACAGATTATCCTTCCTGCAGAATTCTAGTTTTCATTTTTATTGTTTGTTTTCGCAATACTTTTAGATGTTAATTTTTACTGACCAAAGGATTTAGTGCTTAAACAGAAGAACACCCTCTTAAACACCTATTAAAGCATTTTAGCTACAACATTTCACAGGCTAAAACTAAAGTAATACAGTTTCTCCACAAAGAAGAATATAGGGCCGATCTCTGTACAATCTGCTCTGACCGTTTGATCATGTGATTGCTCCAGCCTAACTCATCCACAGCAGGAAAGGATTAGTCTCAGCTGCGGATAGTGATTGGATAAATCGGTCACTAGTTCATCCTAAAGAGGAGGCATGGAGACTGGCGGGGCACCTGGCCATCAGGGGAAGGGGATTATTAGTAATAATTATATCTCATGAGAGATAAACCCTTGAGGGCCATGGACTTGGCATCAGCGTGTATAGGGCATGTGTTGTGTATTAGTCCCACCATGGACTTGATGCGGTGGCTGTACAGAAGAGGTAAGTAACCCCATTATACGATAGACGTCTATGACCTCAAGTTAAGGATTCACAGAATATGTAGAAGCAGGACTTGTACAGCGATAATCCAGCAACACATAGGTTAAAACATCACTTTTATTCCCTGGTTAAAACTATTCCTTCTGTGCAAGTATGTGCTAACAAAAAACACATACACTTATGGCGACATCCCCGCCGACGCGTTTCATGGTTATTCACAGCCCTTATTCATAGCTCGGGGAACAATACCCATTATCAGAGTATTAAACACTGGTGATTACATGGAACAGGAATAATTACTTAATCTGACAGTAGAAAATAAATCATAATAACATAGAAAAGAGATATATACAATATATTTTTCTTTTTATTATTATAAGATGTTGACATTTTTACATGAGATCTTTCTCTTCGAGCTTCAAGATCTAGTATTCATTTTGTCTCCTGTCTTAGAAGGATTTTTTTCAATTTTCGTGATCGTGAGGTCTTGTTAACCCTTTCAATACTATCAAGAGAAAAAAGCAATACAGAAAAAGGTACACACCTAAGAGTACAAAAGCAATTACATTTTATTAAACACCATATAGCTCCAAGATTAAAAACAAAAACGAAAGCCTCCCTATAGACATACAAGTGCTTCTCACAAAATTAGAATATCATCAAAATGTTAATTTATTTCAGTTCTTCAATACAAAAAGTGAATCTCATATATTATATAGAGTCATTACACACAGAGTGATCTATTTCAAGTGTTTAATTATTATTATTATTTATTGTTATAGCGCCATTTATTCCATGGCGCTTTACATGTAAGGAGGAGTATACATAAAAACAAGTACAATAATCTTAAACAATACAAGTCATAACTGGTACAGGAGGAGAGAGGACCCTGCCCGCGAGGGCTCACAATCTACAATGGATGGGTGATAATACAGTAGGCGAGGGTAGAGCTGGTCGTGCAGTGGTTTGGTCGATCGGTGGTTACTGCAGGTTGTAGGCTTGTCGGAAGAGGTGGGTCTTCAGGCTCTTTTTGAAGGTTTCGATGGTAGGTGAGAGTCTGATATGTTGTGGTAGAGAGTTCCAGAGTAGGGGTGATGCGCGAGAGAAATCTTGTATGCGATTGTGGGAAGAGGAGATAAGAGGGGAGTAGAGAAGGAGATCTTGTGAGGATCGGAGGTTGCGTGCGGGAAAGTACCGGGAGACGAGGTCACAGATGTATGGAGGAGACAGGTTGTGGATGGCTTTGTATGTCATGGTTAGGGTTTTGTAATGGAGTCTCTGGGCAATTGGGAGCCAGTGAAGGGATTGACAGAGGGGAGAAGCTGGGGAATAGCCGGGGGACAGGTGGATTAGTCGGGCAGCAGAGTTTAGAATAGATTGGAGGGGTGCGAGAGTGTTTGAGGGGAGGCCACAGAGCATGAGGTTGCAGTAGTCAAGGCGAGAGATGATGAGGGCATGGACTAGGGTTTTTGCAGATTCTTGGGTGAGGAATGAACGGATTCGTGAAATATTTTTGAGTTGAAGTCGGCAGGAAGTGGAAAGGGCTTGAATATGTGGTTTGAAGGAGAGATCAGCGTCAAGGATTACTCCGAGGCAGCGAGCTTGTGGGACTGGGGAGAGTGGGCAGTCATTTACTGTAATTGATAGGTTCGTAGGGGGGGTCACGTGAGATGGGGGAAAGATGATGAATTCTGTTTTGTCCATGTTGAGTTTCAGAAATCTAGCGGAGAAGAAGGATGAAATAGTGGACAGACATTGAGGGATTCTGTTTAGTAGGGATGTGATATCTGGTCCAGAGATGTAGATCTGTGTGTCATCAGCGTAAAGATGATACTGAAAGCCATGAGATTCTATGAGCTGTCCCAGGCCAAAGGTGTAAATAGAGAACAGCAGGGGCCCAAGGACTGAACCTTGTGGGACTCCGACAGATAGGGGGCGAGGTGAGGAGGTGGTGTGTGAGTGGGAGACGCTGAATGTCCGGTCTGTTAGGTATGATGAGATCCAGGATAGGGCCAAGTCTGTGATGCCGAGGGATGAGAGGGTCTGTAATAATAGGGAATGGTCCACTGTGTCAAAGGCAGCCGACAGGTCCAGGAGGAGGAGGACAGAGTAGTGTCGCTTGCTCTTGGCGGTTAAGAGGTCATTGGTGACCTTAGTAAGGGCAGTTTCAGTGGAGTGGTGTGACTGGAAGCCAGATTGTAAGCGGTCGAAGAGGGAGCAAGAAGAGAGGTGGGAGGACAGTTCAAGGTAGACATGTTGTTCCAGTAGCTTGGAGGCGTAGGGGAGAAGTGATATAGGGCGATAGCTAGATACAGAGGATGGGTCAAGAGATGGCTTTTTGAGGATAGGTGTGATGGAGGCATGTTTAAAGCTTGAGGGGAAAACACCAGTTGTTAGTGATAGGTTGAAGAGATGGGTTAGGGTTGGGATGAAGACTGTGGTGAGGTTTGGTATGAAGTGGGATGGGATTGGGTCGAGTGCACAGGTGGTGAGATGTGATCTTGATAGTAATTCTGTTAGTGTTGATGATTATGGCATACAGCCAATGAAAAGCCAAAAGTCATTATCTCAGTAAATTAGAATAATTAACACAAAACACCTGCAAAGGCTTCATAAGTGTTTAAAAAGGTCCCTTAGTCTGTTTCAGTAAGCTCCACAATCATGGGGAAGACTGCTGACTTGACAGATGTCCAGAAGGCAGTCATTGACACACCCCACATGGAGGGTAAGCCACAAAAGGTCATTGCTAAAGAAGCTGGCTGATCACAGAGTGCTGTATTCAAGCATATTAATGGAAAGTTGAGTGGAAGGAAAATGTTTTGGTTGAAAAAGGGGCATAAGCAACCGGGATAACCTCAGTCTTGAAAGGATTGCTAAGAAAAGGCCATTCAAAAATTTGGAGGAGATTCTCAAGGAGTGAAGTGCTGCTGGAGTCATTGCTTCAAGGACCATCACACACAGACGTAAACAGGACATGGGCTAAAAGTGTTGCATTCCTTGTGTCAAGCCACTCATGATCAATAGACAACGCCAGAAGCGTCTTACCTGGGCCAAGGAGAAAAAGAACTGGACTGGTTCTCAGTTGTCCAAGCTTTTTTTTTTCAGGTGGAAGTAAATTTTGCATTTCATTTGGAAATCAAGGAGTCTGGAGGAAGAGTGGAGAGGCCACAATCCAAGCTGCTTGAGGTCTAGTATGAAGTTTCCACAATCAGTGATGGTTTGGGGAGCCATTTCATCTGCTGGTGTAGGCCCACTGTGTTTTATCAAGACCAAAGTCAGCATATCCGTCTACCAGGAAATTTTAGAGCACTTCATACTTCCCTCTGCCGACAAGGTTTTTGAAGATGGAAACCTCATTATCCAGCAGAACTTGACACATGTACACACTGGCAAAAGTACCAATACCTGGTTTACAAACAAAAGTACAACTGTGTTTGGCCAGCAAACTTGCCTGACCTTATCCCAATAGATAATCTATGGGGTATTGTCAAGAGGAAGATGAGACACCAGACCCTACAATGCAGATGAGCTGAAGGCTGCTATCAAAGCAACCTGGGCTTCCATAATGCATCAACTGTGCAGGAGGCCAAAAAAAAGGTTGTTCAGCTCACCATTAGATGAATTTCTGTGACATTGGTTGTGGACTCCAGGATGGTGCTCGGAAAAAGCGGCTGTGGTAATCAAACAAAAAAGTTCCAGCAACAGACATCCAAATAGATAGTAGAATAAATGCTAAAACTTCATGTTTATTGCAATGCCTTTAAAAACATGCGGTTAAAATGGTAATTCCTGAGGATCACGCGTTTTGAACAAAAGTGTCCTTAATCATAACCATGTCTGTGGTCAGTACAAAAGCAGAGTTACATAGAAAAGGAGGAAAAGGAAATGAAGTGAGCGATTAATCCTGTAAATGAGACAATTTTACTAATGACACAAAACATTCAAGAGAAATACATACACATAATATCATGGATGTAAAAAGATTAATTCAATAGTAATACATAATATCCGTTCTCTTACTCAATCCAGAAGGGACTCTGCAATTAAACTTGAAAATAACTTGCGCTTCCTTGAAATGCAATGCTTTGTCTCTATCACCGCCTCGATCGCTGGTGAGAACTTCCTCTAATGCAGGAACATGGAAAAAGTCTAAACAACCTTTATGGACAGACAAGAAATGGTGAGAAGCTCCTGACCACCTTCTTGTTGTAACATTTGTGGCATCATATATATGCTCTGCAATTCTCGTCCTGAGAGATTGCGTAGTGCGCCCGACATATTGAAGATCGCACCGTGTGCATGTGATAACAGAAACCACATAGGTTGTGCTGCAATTAATAAACGTGCGGTTCTTATGTGTATATGGAGCAGCTGTGGCTGTAATTTCATGTGAATTATCCATATACATAAGCCACACCAGCGTTTACCGCATTTGTATGACCAGACAGAGATAACCAGTTGTGTTTTGCTTTAACCTTTTGCCTCCATGTGTGATCAGAAGGTGACATCAGGTCACCGATAGTAATTCTTCTCCTGGATACAAAATTTTCTCCTTTTTCTAGCAGCTTCTTCAAGGTGTCATCAGCATGTAACACAGGAAGGTATTTTTTAATCACATCAGTAACTTGATGAAAATCGTTGCTGTATGTAGTTGAAAAGGTTAAATTAGGCAGATTATTTGGTGCTGTTTTTTTGCTGTAAATATTCTTCTCTACTTTTACTATCGGCCTTAATCTTTGCCTTTTCTACCACATTAGTTGAATAGCCACGTTTTTTACATCTGTGGTCAATAACAGCGCACTCCTTCAGAAAACCCTCTCTGTTAGTACAGCACCTTTTGGCTCGAATCTATTCTCCTGTCGGAACATTGTTCCCAACATGCCTGGGATGACCGCTGTGGGCAATATGGAGTTCCCAGCAGGAGGGTTACGGAATAAGGAGCAATCAATTTTACCAGGTATAATTGACCCATTGAGGTTGATGTCCAAATACAGAATCAACTTTTTTCATATTGGAAGTTGAAAAAAATATTAAATGGATTATTATTGATGTATTGGACAAAATCATAGCAAAAGCATTCATGATATTTAACACATGTTTAGGATCCTGGACAAAACTGGGGGAGCATCGCGTCAAAGGTCGAAGTCTCTCATCAACCCATTCACATAAATGTTCTGACAAAGAGTCATTACCCGAAACAATCGGTCGCATTGGGGGTGGGAATACCCCTTTATGTAGCTTAGGCAGTGCATGAAAAAGAGGTACTCTGGGTTTAAGAGAGCTGAAAAATTCAACTTGTTTCCTGTCCAAAATACCTAGATGTTCCCCTTCATGTTTACCAGTGATCGAGGCGGTGATAGAGATAAAGCATTGCATTTCAAGGAAGCGCAAGTTATTTTCAAGTTTAATTGCAGAGTCCCTTCTGGATTGAGTAAGAGAACGGATATGATGTATTACTATTGAATTAATCTTTTTACATCCATGATATTATGTGTATGTATTTCTCTTGAATGTTTTGTGTCATTAGTAGAATTGTCTCATTTACAGGATTAATCGCTCACTTCATTTCCTTTTCCTCCTTTTCTGTGTAACTCTGCTTTTGTACTGACCACAGACATGGTTATGATTAAGGACACTTTTGCTCGAAACGCGTAATCCTCAGGAATTACCATTTTAACAGCATGTTTTTAACCCCTTTCCTACATTGGACGTAATATTCCGTCCATGTGACCTGGGACCTAAGTCCCAAGGAAGGAATATTACGTCACAGGCGATCAGCGACGCTCATGGGGGGAGCACAGCTGATCGCGGCCGGGTGTCAGCTGATTATCACAGCTGACACCCGGCACTATGTGTCGGTCACGGACTGCCCCCCGGCACGTTACCCCCTGGCACACTACGATCAAACACGATCGCAGTGTACCGGGGGTTTAGGGAAGCATCGGCAGGGAGGGGGCGCCCTCTGTGCTTTCCTGAGACCCCCGCAGCAGCGCAGTGTGCTGAGTCTGCTGAAAGTAGGCAGGAGGAAGCCTGCAGCAGCGCCTGTCAGATCGCCGATCTGACACAGCGCTGTTCTAAGTGTCAGATCGCCGATCTGACAAAAGACAGTGATGTCCCACCTGGGACAATGTAATAAATTAAAAAAAAAAAGTGTAAAAATAATTTTTAAAAAATCACAAAATAAATTAAGAAAAAAAAATATTCCCTAATAAATTCTTTTTTTTCTAAAATAAAAAAAACAAACAATAAAAGTACACATATTTAGTATTGCTGCGTCCGTAACGTTCCGCCCTACAAAACTATCCCACTAGTTAACCCCTTTAGTGAACCCCTTAAAAAAAAAAAAAAGAATGCTTTATTATCATACCGCTGAACAAAAAGTGCAATAACGCGCGATCAAAAAGATGGATATGAATAAACATGGTACCACTGAAAATGTCATCTTGTCCCGCATAAAACAAGCCGCCATACAGCATCAGTAGCGAAAAAAATAAAAAAGTTATAGCTCGCAGAATAAAGCCTTGCAAAAATAATTTTTTTATATAAAATTTTTATTGCATAAAAGCGACAAAACGTAAAAAACGACATAAATGAGGTATCGCTGTAACCGTACTGACCCGAAGAATAAAAGCACCTTATCAATTTTACTGCACGCGGAACGGTGTAAATGCACCTCCCCCCCCCCCCCCCCCCAAAAGAAATTCATGAAATGCTGGTTTTTGTTCAATCTGCGTCCCAAAAATCGAAATAAAAAGTGATCAAAAAATGTCACATGTCCGAAAATAGTACCAATAAAAACGTCAACTCGTCCCGCGAAAAATAAGACCTCACATGACTCGGTGGTTCAAAATACGGAAAAATTATAGCTCTCAAAATGTGGTGATGCAAAAAATATTTTTACAATAAAAAGCGTCTTTTAGCGTGTGACAGCTGCCAAACATAAAAACCCGCCATAAATAGTAAATCAAACCCCCCGTTATCACCCCCTTAGTTAGGGAAAAATAATAAAATTACAAAAATGTATTTATTTCCATTTTCCCATTAGGGTTAGGGCTAGGGCTTGGGTTATGGCTAGGGTTAGGTCTAGGGCTGAGATTAGGGTTAGGGGTGTGTTGGGGTTAGGGTTGGAGTTAGAATTGGGGGTTTCCACTGTTTTGGCACATTGGGGGCTTTCCAAATGCAACATGGCGTTTGATCTCAATTCCAGCCAAAAAAGTCAAATGGCGCTGCTTCCCTTCCGAGCTCTGCCATGCGCCTAAATAGTGGTCTACCTCCACATATGGGGTATCAACGTACTCAGGACAAATTGCACAATAACTTTTGGGGTCCTGTTTCTCATGGGAAAATAAAAATTGTGCATGAAAAGATCATTTTTGTGGAAAAAAATATGATTTTTTAATTGTACGGCTGTACGTTATAAACTTCTGTGAATCCCCTGGGGGTTCAAAGTTCTCACCACACATCTAGATAAGTTCCTTGGGGGGGGTCTAGTTTCCAAAATGGGGTCACTTGTGGGGGTTTCCACTGTTTAGGTACATCAGGGGCTCTCCAAACGTGACATGGCGTCCGATCTGAATTCCAGCCAATTTTGCATTGAAAAAATCAAACGGCGCTCCTTCCCTTCTGAGCTCTGCCATGAGCCGAAACAGTGGTTCCCCCCCCCCCCCACATATCAGGTATCAGCGTACTCAGGACAAACTGCACAATAACTTTTGCAGTCCAATTTCTCCTGTTACCCTTGGTAAAATAAAAAAATTGAACCTGAAGTATTTTTTTTGTGAAAAAAAAGTTAAATGTTCATTTTTTTTTTTTAAATATTCAAAAATCCTGTGACGCACCTGAAGGGTTAATAAACTTCTTGAATGTGGTTTTGAGCACCTCAAGGTGTGCAGTTTTTAGAATGGTGTCACTTTTGTTTATTTTCAATCATATAGACCCCTCAAAGTGGCTTCAAATGTGATGTGGTCCGTAAAAATAAAATGGTGTTGTAAAAATGAGAAATTGCTGGTCAATTTTTAACCCTTATAACTTCCTAACACAAAAAAAATTTTGGTTCCCAAATTGTGCTGATGTAAAGTAAACATGTGGGAAATGTTACTTATTACGTTTTTTGAGTGCCGTATCTCTGTGATTTAAGAGCATAAAAATTCAAAGTTGGAAAATTGAGAAATTTTCGCCAAATTTCCATTTTTTTTTTTTTATTTTTTTTTAAATAAACTTTTAAAATTTTACCACTGACATGAAGTACAATATGTCACGAGAAAACAATGTCATAATCACCGCGATCCATGGAAGCGTTCCAGAGTTATTACCTCATAAAGGGACAGTGGTCAGAATTGTAAAAATTGGCCCGGGAGTTAACGTGCAAACCACCCTTGGGAGTAAAGGGGTTAAAGGCATTGCAATAAACATGAAGTTTTAACGTTTATTCTATAATCTATTTGGATGTCTGTTGCTGGAACCTTTTTGTTTGGTTTCAGTAGGCCAACATTTCAGAGTTTAATATCATTTTTCAAGCTGGTGTTATAAAGTATTCTAATTTACTGAGATAATGACTTTCGGGTTTTCATTGGCTGTAAGCCATAATCATCAACACTAACAGAAATAAACACGTGACATAGATCACTCTGTGTAATGACACTATATAATGAGTTTCACTTTCTGTACTGAAGAATGAAATAAATTAACTTTTTTATGATATTCTAATTTTGTGAGAAGCACTTCTATATGGATCAATATCCATTAATATGATTTATCACAATAATGCATATATAGAATAATAATCACTATTAGATCTCTCAGGATTGAAGCATTAGAATCAAATACAGACCAGTGTAGCAGTATAGGCACTAATGGATCCCTAGGTGAAATAAATAATTGCAGTCAGCTATACAGTCATGGTCAAAAGTGTTGGCACCCTTGGAATTGCTCCAGAAAATGACATATTTATCCCATAAAATTATCACAATCTTTCATGTTTTGTTATACACATGTTTATTTCCTTTGTGTATATTAGAACAACACAAAAAAAACAAGAAAAAAAGGCAAATTGGACATCATTTTCACACAATACCTCAAAAAATGAGCCTGACAAAACTGTTGACACCTTTACAAAATTGTGGATTTTGGGGTTGTTTTACTGTCTCTGGCACTGGGTGCCCTGACTGTGTGCAAGGCATCATGAAATCTGAAGATTACCAGAGGATTTTGGGTTGCAGTGTGGTGCCCGGTGTCAGAAAGCTGGGTTTGCGTTCTAGGTTATTAGTTTTCTAGCAGGACAATGACCCGAAACATACTGCAAGAAGCATCCAGGAATGGATGGAAACTAATCGATGGAGAGTTCTGAAGTGGCAAGCAATGAGTCTGGATTGAAATCCCATTGAACACCTGTGGACCAACAATTTTGTCCGGCCCATTTTTGTGGTTGTACGTAATGTCCATTTTGCCTTTTTTTCTCTATTTTTGTTGTGTTGTTTCAATAATCACAAAGGCTGATTTCACACTTGCGTTGGGCAGAGCTGCGGAGTGCTGAGTACTACCTCTGTTAAGCACCTCTCACTGCCTCACCTCTTCCATTCAGCTCCGCCTACGTTGGCATGCGTCCTGCGTACCTATATTTAACATTGGGTACGCAGGCCATGCGATTGTATGCGGATGCCTCCGCATGCATCATTTTGACACCGCGCCAACCGCAACAAAATACATCATGTTGTGTTCGACGCAGTTTAGTGCAGCGTCAAAACGACGTATGCGGAGGCATCCACATACATTAGCATGGCCTGCGTACCCAATGTTAAAGATTGGTACGCAGGACGCATGCTGACGTAGGCAGAGCTGAATGGAAGAGGTGTGGCAGTGGGCGGGGCTTAACGGAGGACGTACGCAGTCCTCTGCCGCTCTACCCAACGCAAGTGTGAAATCAGCCGAAGGAAATAAACATATCTATAGGATACTGACTGTAGATCCATATGATAACCTCACAGTATACCACACCAAAGCCAATTGAATGTCCAAATAAGTAAAAAATATCAAGAAAACGCTAAAATAGCAACTCCAAAAGCCCTAATCATGTGTAAGTAAAGTAATAAAACACATAAATGAAAAATAGATGTAATATCACAATAAGAAAAATATAAATTCTAAATGTAAAGAGTAAAAGAAAGCGCTGATCTGATTCCCTATCATGAGCCTATAACAGCCGCAGATGGATCTGTGATCCACCTCGTGGCCGGCATTCATAGGAGATCGTGACTTCTCCTATCCATAGCAGGGCTGAAGCCCTGCCATGTGTAGCACAGGCGATCGGATGAACACAGCTTAAAGTCTCCTAAGAGAAATATTGAAGCTAGTAAAAAGATACAAAAAAAAAACCGAAAAAAAATGCATATTTGATATCACTACTTTTGGAATTGTCTGCTCTATCAAAACACACTGCTCAAAAAAATAAAGGGATCACTCAAATAATACATCCTAGATCTGAATGACTGAAATATTCTCATTGAATACTTTGTTCTGTACAAAGTTGAATGTGCTGACAACAAAATCACACAAAAATCATCAATGGAAATCAAATTCATTAACCAATGGAGGCCTGGATTTGGAGTCACACACAAAATTAAAATTGAATGTAATGTCCTTAAAACAAGTCAAAATGAGGTTCAGTATTGTGTATGGCCTCCACATGCCTGTATGACCTCCCTACAACACCTGGGCATGCTCCTGATGAGATTGCGGATGGTCTCCTGAGGGATCTCCTCACAGACCTGGACTAAAGCATCCGCCAACTCCTGGACAGTCTGTGGTGCAACATGACGTTGGTGGATGAAGCGAGACATGATGTGCTCAATTGGATTCAGGTCTGGGGAATGGGTGGGACAGTCCATAGCTTTAATGCCTTCATCTTGCAGGAACTGCTGACACACTCCAGCCACATGAGGTCTGGCATTGTCCTGCATTAGGAGGAACCCAGAGCCAACCGCACCAGCATATGGTCTCACAAGGGGTCTGAGGATCTCACCTCGGTAGCTAATGGCAGTCAGGCTACTTCTGGCGAGCACATGGAGGGCTGTGCGGCCCTCCAAAGAAATGCCCCCCCACACAATTATTGACTCACTGCCAAACTGGTCATGCTGAAGGATGTTGCAGGCAGCAGATCACTCTCCACGGCGTCTTCAGACTCACATCTGTCACATGTGCTCCGTGTGAACCTGCTTTCATCTGTGAAGAGCACAGGGCGCCAGTGGCAAATTTGCCAATACTGGTGTTCTGTGGCAAGTGGGAAGATTCCTGCACGGTGTTAGACTGTGAGCACAACCCCCATCTGTGGACGTCGGGCCCTCAAACCATCCTCATGGAGTTGGTTTCTAACCGTTTGTGCAGACGCATGCACATTTGTGGCCTGCTGGAGGTCATTTTGCAGGGCTCTGGCAGTGCTCCTCCTGTTCCTCCTTACACAAAAGCGGAGGTAGCGGTCCTGCTCCTGGGTTGTTGCCCTCCTATGGCCACCTCACATCTCCAGCTGTACTGGCCTGTCTCCTGGTAGCGCCTCTGGACACTATTCTGACAGGCACAGCAAACCTTATTGCCACAGCTCGCATAGATGTGCCATCCTGGATGAGCTGCACTACCTGAGCCACTTGTGTGGGTTGTAGAGTCCGTCTCATGCTACCACGAGTGTGAAAGCACAACCAACATTCAGAAGTGACAAAAACATCAGCCAGAAAGCATTGGTACTGAGTTGTGGTCTGTGGTCCCCACCAGAAGAACCACTCCTTTATTGAGGGTGTCTTGATAATTGCCAATAATTTCCATCTGTTGTCTATTCCATTTGCACAACAGCATGTGAAATTGATTGTCAATCAGTGTTGCATCCTAAGTGGACAGTTTGATTTCACAGAAGTTTGATCTACTTGGAGTTATATTCTGTTGATTAAGTGTTCCCTTTATTTTTTTGAGCAGTGTATGAAGTAAATGAATCCAATCGGTAAATGGCCTAATGAAAAAATAAATTGAAATGCCTGAATTGCGGTTTTTTGGCCACTGCAAAATTGCAATAACAGGCAATAAAAACACTGTATCTACCCCAAAATGGTATCAATAAAAACATCAACTCAGGGAGCCGAAAATAAGCCCTCACACAAGCACCAAATCCCCCAAAAAATGGAACCGCTAGGGGTCTCAGAAAATGGTCACATAAGCTAATTTTATTTCACCACTTAATTAAAAAGAACCCATACATGTTTGGTATTTACGTACTCAGACTGACCTAAGTAATCATGTTGCCAGGTCAGTTTTAGCATTTAGTGAACATGGTAAATAGAAAACACAAAACAGAAATGTGGAATTGCACTTTATTTTTGCAATTTTACCACATTTAGAATTTTTTTGCCTGTTTTCCAGTACAATATATTAAAAAAATTGTTTTATTCAAAACTACAACTCGTTCTGCAAAAAACAAGCTCTCACATGGTTATATTGACAAAAAAACTAATATATGTCTCTGGGAAGAAAGGAAGAAAAAATGCAATTGCAAAAAATGGAAAATCACAAGGTCATGAAGGGGTTAAAAAAAAGTTCTTAAGAGCATAAGAAACCCACTCCAAGTCACTCACCTATTCTTAAAAATAAAGGAATTTTTATAAGTTAGCATATTTGTTATTCCCATCATAGCATAGATTCACACAACCACTTTTTTCATTACAAAGTTTTGAATTTTTATACGCCACTAAGCCACCGGCTTATCAAGGTGCAGAACAAGATGGCAATGGAGACTAGAATAGAGGTCTGTCCTCTTCAGCGATGATTCCAACGATAGCGAGAGATTGGTCTGGAGACTATGATGACCGAGCAGTGAGGAAGCCTTAACGAGGGAATGTCACGCTGGTCCTACTCCCATGATTATACTGTGTGGTGACATAATGTACGGTATCCGGACCCCTATAATCTTTATTCCAAGTACACTAATAGCTCGGCGTTGCAGTGATCTGGCCAGTTCTCCAAAGTATCTCAGGAGATGTTTTCCTACACACACAACCACCCCAGGCTGCATATTGCTTGTGGTACTGTGAGCTGCCTGCGTGGTCTAAACGTGCTCCCATGTTCTGCAGCGTCTCCTGACTTCTCTGCCATTGAGCATTTCTGAGACATCATTGGTTGGCAATTGCAAATTGAGCTGCCAGCAGTAGATCTTGAGGATTTTCTGGCCCATGTGCATTCAGTGCGGCAGAACATTCCTCATACGACCATTAATAACCTCATTGATATCAACCATAGCATGTAAGCGCATATTTATACAAGCCACTCATACTCGATACAGAAAAGATAGAGATGTTTTGAAAATTTTGTTTCCATTTTTTATCTTTTCCAAATTACTACCATTTATTTCTATCCTGTGATTTCCATAACTTCACAACTTTTCTTTCTGGGTGCTACAATTTCAATATTGAGGAGTGTGGTAAGTCTGGCATATTGTGAGTCCACCGCAGATAGTATTTTTTAAAGCCAAATGCAGCGATAGACATATTTTATTTGAAAGGCAACAACCCCTTCAATGGTATTGGTCAGTTCTGCCATGATCATGTTTACCAGCAAGGTTGTGCAAATTGTGGAAAGCCGATGATGGCCGAAATAGACAGTGGATCCAAGGAATATCTGGTAGACAGGCATGCAGGTACTCCCTAGGAAACAGGAATTAGTCGCTGACTGGCATTTTACAGTTTATGAAGTTAACAAGTAATCCAGGTCATGCAGAGTAGTGAGGCAGATGGATGTATAAGCATTGGATGAGGCAAGAAGCAGTTCAGGAGCAACCCAAGATCAATTTTTAGCATTGATTCATTCCATGTCTGTTGAAAAATTAATATACATTTAATTTTTTTGGCAGCTAACTGGACCGTGATCTCGGAGAATTACCAGAAATTTTCACATTTTAAAGAGCATCCCATTACACCAGACATACCTCTCGTCCTTCTTAATAAAAAGAAAAATAACAAAAGGGTTCATGAACATCCAAGAGCACATACAAGAAAGAAGCCATTTTCATGTTCGGAATGTGGGAGATGTTTTGTAACGAAATCTGACCTTACTATACATCAGAGAATTCACACAGTAGAAAAGACATTTTCATGCATAAAGTGTGGGAAATGTTTTACAAAGAAATGACAACTTCTTAGACATCACAGATGTCATACAGTGGAGAAACCATTTATATGTTCAGAATGTGGAAAATGTTATAAACGGAAAACAAGTCTTGCTCGACATCTGAAAATTCACACGGGAGAAGCCACTTTCATGTTTAGAATGTGGGAAATGCTGCTCTTCAAAATCTGATCTTGCTAATCATAAGATAATTCACACAAAGGAGCAACCATTTTCATGTTCAGTCTGGAAAATGTTTTCAACAGAAAAAAACTCTTACTAGACATCTGAAAAATCACACAGGGGAGAAGCCATTTTTGTGATCAGAATGTGGGAAATGTTTTACAAACACACGAAATCTAGTTACACTGGAGAAGTTACAAAGGGTAGAAGTAATTTTCATTTTCAGAATGTGGGGAAAAGTTTCTTACATATTTATTTTATTACTCAGAAATCACACGGGCAGGTAGACATTTTCTTTTATGGTAAATAATTTACTTGGCAAATTGTATGAGTGACAGTCAATATAAATTCACTTGTCGTCATAGAAGAGAAATGGAAAACAATTTAAATCACTAAATGATGACTAATGTAATCAATTACCAATAAACATCTGTTATCAAAAAGCCAACAATGGAAATAAAAAAACCTATAAACTGATTGGACACTTTATTAAGGTACTGTCACACCTAGGGGCCCGTCACGCATAGCGACTCACCAGCGATCCTGACAACGATATCAACGTGTCAGGATCACTGGTGAGCTGTCAAACAGACTTCACCAGCGATCAGCACAGCGATGCCGAGCGCGCAGCGTCGCTGTGTTCGTTAGTTACCAGCGCGCTGATGTAGGGAGCTGGTAACTAACGTACACATTGGGTATCCAAGGGACTTGCGTCCCTTAGATACCCGATGTGTACGTTAGTTACCAGCTCCCTGCATCAGCGCGCTGGTAACTAACGTACACATCGGGTATCTAAGGGACGCCCGTCCCTTGGATACCCGATGTGTACGTTAGTTACCAGCAGATCGCTGGTCTCCCGCCTGTCACACGCAGCGATGCGTGCTGGCCAGCGTGACACCAGCGACCAAAGAAAAGTCCAGAGGTTTCCCAGAGCGATCAGCGATACCGGCAGGGGTGCCGGTCGCTGATCACTGTCACACAGCGATCTTGCTGGTGAGATCGCTGTTGTCACAAAACTTGCGACTCAGCAGCGATCTCGCTAGCGAGATCGCTATGTGTGACGGGGCCTTTAGCGATGCACCAGCGATCCCGACAACGATATGGATCACTGGTGCATCGATAAGTGGTCGCTAGTGAGCTGCCACACAGGCAGATCTCACCAGCGACATAGCAGCGATCGGGGGTCGCTACTTACCTGTCAGACGAGGCGATCCTGACGTCCTCCCTCCCACGTCCACGCATCGCTCGTCTCCACAGCTGGAAGCTGACGACGAGAAACGGCCCAGGCCGTTCTCGCGTGATCAGCGACAGACAGCGGGGGAGCCGATCAGAGGTAAGTATCACACAGCGATATCGCTAGCAATATCGCTGCTAAGTCACAAAATCTGTGACGTTATAGCGATATTGCTAGCGATATCGCTTAGTGTGATGGGGCCTTTAGAGACACCAATCTATTAGTACATTGGACATCCTCTGGCCTTTCTAAGTGCAGCAATTTCTTGTCACAAAAAATTGAAATGCAGTAATATTGGCCCATGCAGTCTGGTGAGCTCACAAATATTGACAAAAAAATTAATCTCTGTTTACTTCTTTCAATTCTAATTCAGAAGTCGGTGCTCTTGTATGCAAAAAAAATAGGTAACTTGTGGGGGGTTCCACTCTTGGCACATCAGGGACTTTCCAAACTAGACATGGCGTCCGCCAATGATTCCAGCAAATTTTAAATTCAATAAGTCAAATGGCTCTTTTTCCTTTCAGAGTCCTGCCGTGCGCCCAAACAGTAGTTTTCCTCCACATATTGGGTATCTGCATACTTAGGAGAAATTACACAACAAATTGTATGATACACTTCCCCTGTTACCATTGTGAAAATAAAAAAAATTGGGACTAAAAACATTTTTGTGGGAAAAAATAGATTTTTATTATTGTGACTTAAAACATAATAGACTTCTTTGAAGCACCTGGGGGTTCAAGGTGTTCACCACACATCTAGATATGTTCCATGAGGGGTATAGTTTAAAAAAATGGGGTCACTTGTGGGGGGTTTCCACTATTTAGGCACTTCAGAGGCTCTTCAAATGCAACATGGTAACCGCTAATGATTCCAGCAAATTTTGTATTCAAAAAGTCAAATGGCGCGCTGTTCCTTTTGAGCCCTACCGTGCGCCGAAACAATAGTTTTACCCCACATATGTGGGACTGGTGTACTCAAGAGAAATTGCACAACAAATTATATGGTGCAATTTCTCCCGTTACCCTTGTGAAAATGCAAAATTTGGGGCTAAAAACACTTTTATGTGAATGTTTTTTTTTTTTCACGGCTCAACATTATAAACTTCCGTGAAGCACGTGGGGGTAACTTGTGAGCGGTTTCCGCTGTATAGGCACATCACAAACTTCAAATTTGACATGGTGTCCGCTAAATATTCCAGAAAATTTGCCATTTTAAAAAAAGTCAAATGACGCTTCTTCTCTTTCGAGCTCTGCAGTGTGCCGAAACTCAAGAGAAATTGCACAACAAAGTTTGGGGTCCATTTTTTCCTGTTACCCTTACAAAAATAAAAAATATGGGTTTAAAATAAATTTAATTTTGTGAAAAAGTTACCGTGTATAAGCCAACCCGTGTATAAGCTGACCCCTAATTTTGCCACAAAAAACTGAGAACTTATTGACTCGTGTATAAGCCTAGGGTTAATTGTGGACCAAGAAGATGCTCCATAGATAAAACCCCCCATATGCTGCTGCACAAGGGTTAATGCTGGCCCAAGAAGATGCTCCATAATTACCCTCCATATGTTGCTGCACTAGGGTTAATGCTGCCCCATAAGATGCTCCATAAATACCCCCCATATGCTGCTGAACAAGGGTTAATGCTGCCCCATAAGATGCTCCATAAATACCCCCCCATATGCTGCTGCACATGGGTTAATGCTGCCCCGTAAGATGCTCCATAAATACCCCCCATAATATAATAATAATAATAAATTTTATTTTTATAGCGCCGACATATTCCGCAGCACTTTACACTATAATATGCTGCTGCACAAGGGTTAATGATGCCCCATAAGATGCTCCATAAATACCCCCCTGTTATGAGCTCATTTTTGGCTCCACCAGTTGAGAGTTCTCCCTTTGGTGGTGACAGGAGGTAGGTTGGTTTAAGTGGTAGTGATCTGCCACCTGATGAGAAAGATAACGATTGGATCTCTGGAGTATTAGACTGGATATAAGACAGCCGACGCCCTATCCTAGTGCTGGTGATTCAGTCTGCTTCTCAGGTCTTGGACTTCAGCTCTCTTCCAGTCTTAAGTTAAGTTTGTTTTTTGCTAATGTTCACACTTGCGCTTGTTGGTCAATTCAGTTTCTTGTGTGGTCAGCTTGCCCCTGCTGGGGCTATGCTGGACTTCCACTCCTATTTATCTGTATTTGCCAATTTGCTTTTTTGTCCCTTATTAGATTGGTCTCTTTCAGAATATTTCAGAGTGCTGATATAGTGGGAGAAGTCTAGTGACTTCAGGGTTAATTTTGCTATCAGACGTGTTGGACATTATTTTTGGTAGGGTTTTTTGGCAGATTGCAGACAGTGGCTTTCCTTTCCTGTCCTTTCTAGTTAGTTGGGCCCCATCGTTTGCTCAGCCTATTTTCCTGCCTGTGTTTGTGTTTTCATCTTGCTTCACCGTCAATACATGTGTGGGGGCTGTCTTTTCCTTTGGGGTCTGCTCTGGGGCAGTTAGTTTTCCCTTTTCTTGCTTTAGGTTTATGTAGTCCTCCGGTGGTGACGAGGCGTCTAGGAACAACTTAGGAACACTCCACTGCTACTGTTAGTTGTGTGGTTAATCATAGAATCGTAGAGTTGGAAGGGACCTCCTGGGCCATCTGGTCCAACCCCCTGCTCAAAGCAGGATTCGCTAAATCATCCCAGTCAGATGTCTGTCCAGCCTCTGTTTGAAGACTTCCATTGAAGGAGAACTCACCACTTCTCGTGGCAGCCTGTTCCACTCATTGATCACTCTGTCAAAAAGTTTTTTCTAATATCTAATCTGTGTCTCCTCCCATTCAGTTTCATCCCATTGCTTCTAGTCTTTCCTTGTGCAAATGAGAATAAAGTTGATCCTTCTACAATGTGACAGCCTTTTAGATATTTGTAGACAGCAATTAAGTCTCCTCTCAGTCTTCTCTTTTGCAAACTAAACATTCCCAAATCCTGCAACCTTTCCTCATAAGACAGGGTTTGCAGACCGGTCACCATTCTGGTCGCTCTTTTCTGAACTTGCTCCAGTTTGTTGATGTCTTTTTTAAAATGTGGTGCCCAAAACTGGACACAATATTCCAGATGAGGTCTGACCAAAGAGGAGTAGAGGGAAACAATGACCTCACGTGATCTAGACTGTATGCTTCTGTTAATACATCCTAGAACTGCATTTGCCTTTTTTGCTGCTGCATCACACTGTTGACTCATATTCAGTCTGTGATCTATTAGTATACCCAAGTCTTTTTCACATGTGCTGTCACTTAGCCCTATTCCTCCCATTCTATATATGCTTTTTTCATTTTTATTGCCCAGATGTAGTACTTTGCATTTCTCCCTGTTAAAAAGCATTCTGTTAGTTACTGCCCACTTCTCCAGTTTATTTAAATCTTTTTGAATCCTCTCTCTCTCTTCTCTAGTATTAGCTATCCCTCCTAGCTTTGTGTCATCAGCAAATTTAATCAGTTTACCCTCAATTCCTTCATCTAAATCGTTGATAAAGATGTTGAACAATACAGGGCCCAGGACAGAGCCCTGTGGTACCCCACTTGAGACATTCTTCCAACTGGATGTGCAGCCATTTACGACCACTCTTTGGGTCCGATCACTAAGCCAGCTATGAATCCACCTAACAGTTGCCTTGTCCATTCCATACTTAGTCATTTTTTCAATAAGGATTGTATGAGAGACTTTGTCAAATGCTTTGCTGAAGTCAAGATATACTATATCTACAGCATTTCCTTGATCCACCCAATCAGTGATACCGTCATAGAAGGAAATTAAGTTAGTCTGACATGACTTATTAGTTACAAACCCATGCTGACTCTGTTTGATCACTTCATTCTTATCCAGGTATTGACTTACATGTTGTTTAATAATTTGTTCAAAGATCTTTCCTGGTATAGAAGTCAGACTCACCGGCCTATAGTTGCCTGGGTCCACCTTCTTCCCCTTTTTGAAGATAGGAACAACATTTGCTCTTCTCCAGTCTTCTGGCACTTCTCCTGTTCTCCAAGAATTTTCAAAGATTATGGAGAGTGGTTCAGAAATTTCTTCTGCTATCTCCTTCAGTACTCTGGGGTGTAATTCATCTGGACCTGGAGACTTGAATTCATTTAGGTTAGCTAAGTGTTTCCTCACTATCTTTCTGTTTATAGATATCCTGGATTCTTCTATTCCCTTAATAGGACAGTGAATAACAGTTGGTGTTACATTTCCTTTCTGAGAGAAAACAGATGCAAAATAGGAATTTAAAAGTTCAGCCTTCTCAACATCCTGTCTTACCATTTCATCATTTTCATCCTGTAAAAATCCTATAGCATCTTTGACTTTTCTTTTACTTTTGACATATCCCCAAAATCCTTTATTATTGCTTTTGACATCTCTTGCAAGCCTCAATTCATTTTCAGCTTTATCTAATCTGATTTGAGCCCTGCAGATTCTGCAGACAGCATTATATTCTTCTTTAGATATGCCTCCCTCTTTCCATTTTATAAACATTTTTTTCTTCCTTTTTAGCATGTGCTTAAGTTCTGTGTTCACCCATCCTGGTTTCCTTAAATGCTTCCTATTCTTCCCTCTTTTCGGAATTGTTAACAACTTGTGCTTTGAGAATTTCATTTTTCAAGATTTCCCATCCTTCCTGGACATTTTTGTCTTTAAGGATATCCAGCCATTGGATCCCTCCAATTATCTTTCTGAATCCCTTAAAATCTGCCTTTCTGAAATCTAACCTTGACGTCTGAGTCTTCACAGGTCTTCCGCCTCTAGTTATCCAAAATTCTAAAATAGCATGGTCGCTACCTCCTAGGGTTCCAGCCACTTTTACCTCCTCAACCATTTCCTCCCTGTTTATAAGGATTAGATCCAAGGTAGCAGTTCCCCTTGTTTTCTCCCCTACCTTTTGGAAGATAAAGTTGTCAGCAAGAGAGGATAAGAATTTCCTTGACCTGTTAGTTTTGCCTGAGAGAGATTCCCAACAAATGTCTGGATAGTTGAAATCTCCCATGACAACTATGTCATATTTTTTGGAGAACTTGGCCATTTGATGCATAAAGAGTTCATCCATATCTTCAGCTTGCACAGGTGGCCTGTAGTAAATGCCTACAATGGTGTCCTTTCCATTGTTCTGTCCTTGTATTCTTACCCAAACAGTTTCCACAGAACTCCCAGTCTCTGAAGCTTCAATCTCTGTGCAGATATATGCGTTTCTAACATACAATGCAACACCCCCTCCTCGTTTATCAAGTCTGTTTCTTGCAAATAAGTTGTATCCTTCTAGTCTTGTATTCCAATCATGTGTATCATCCCACCAAGTTTCAGTGATTCCAATGACATCATATTTCTTTTCCTGTGTTAGTAGTTCCAATTCTCCTTGTTTGTTGCCCATGCTTTGTGCATTAGTATAGAAACATTTTAGTTTGTGATTGGTTTCTCTTTCTCCAATATTTTTATTAATTAGATTCTTTCTTCTTTGTTCTTCCTTTCCACTTCTATTAGCAGAGTTCTCAATAGCATTTGTCAGGTGTATGGCTTTTTCTGGTCTTTTGCTTCCCTTCCCATGTTGTTCTAGTTTAAAGCGCTCCTTACAAGTGTAGCAAGGCGACTTCCAAATACATGCTTTCCAGTCTTCGTAAGGTGCACCCCATCTCTAGCAAGTAGTCCATCGTATAAGTAGTTCACTCCGTGATCCAGAAATCCAAATCGTTGCTGACGGCACCATCGACGTAGCCAGTTGTTCACCTGCAGAATCTTATTCCACCTCCTTGTTCCATGGCCATCCACTGGGAGGATGGAAGAGAAGACCACCTGCGCTCCCAGTTCTTTCACTTTCTTGCCTAAGTCTTCAAAGTCTCTGCAGATGGTTTCCAGGTCGTTTCTTGCGGTGTCATTTGTCCCCACATGTAGTAGCAGGAATGGGTAGTCATCTGTAGGTCTGAAGAGTCCTGATATCCTGTCAGACACATCTTTAATTTTTGCACCTGGAAGACAGCACATTTCTCTTGAAGTTATATCCGGTCTGCAGATAGCGGCCTCTGTTCCTCTCAACAGGGAATCCCCCATGACCACCACTCTCCGTTTCTTCTTCACAACATTTTTCTTTCTCCATCCAGGAGGACTCTGAAGGCGTACAAGGTTGCTGTTTGTTGGCAAAGTCTTATCCTGATGTATTTCTTCATCATTTTCCTGCGTGAGAGCCTGGTACTGGTTTCTGAGCAGTAAGGGTGCTGACTGCCTCCTGATCCTCCTGCTTCTCTGGGTCACATGTCTCCATTCCTCTGTTTCTTCAGGTGCACTTCGAATTTCTTCTCTTTCTGTAACATGAAGAGATAATTCTGCTCTGTCCAAGAACTCTTCACCTTCCTTAATGATCTTCAACGTAGCCAACCTCTCTTCGAAATTTTGCAACTTTTCCTCCAACAGGGACACAAGCTTGCATTTGTGGCATGTGAAGTTTGGATTTTCCACTGGTAAGTCTGTGAACATGTAGCAAGAAATGCAGCTCACCAAATGGCTCCTGGCCTCTTCCATCTTGAGATTTCTTAAAAACGATGAAAGATGAGCCAAAATTTGCGCGCCGATAGGCGCGCGGTTTTTCCGATTTCCTCTTTTCAGCTGCAACGGCCAAAACCCAGTGATCGTTGAGCTCGCGGAGACTCTTCACTTATCCCAGAAGGCACTGGGAATATGCAAATGATCTCCTCAAGACTCTTCCCCTGGTTTTCCGATTTCCTCTTTTCAGCTGCAACGGCCAAAACCCAGTGATCGTTGAGCTCGCGGAGACTCTTCACTTATCCCAGAAGGCACTGGGAATATGCAAATGATCTCCTCAAGACTCTTCCCCTGGTTTTCCGATTTCCTCTTTTCAGCTGCAACGGCCAAAACCCAGTGATCGTTGAGCTCGCGGAGACTCTTCACTTATCCCAGAAGGCACTGGGAATATGCAAATGATCTCCTCAAGACTCTTCCCCTGGTTTTCCGATTTCCTCTTTTCAGCTGCAACGGCCAAAACCCAGTGATCGTTGAGCTCGCGGAGACTCTTCACTTATCCCAGAAGGCACTGGGAATATGCAAATGATCTCCTCAAGACTCTTCCCCTGGTTTTCCGATTTCCTCTTTTCAGCTGCAACGGCCAAAACCCAGTGATCGTTGAGCTCGCGGAGACTCTTCACTTATCCCAGAAGGCACTGGGAATATGCAAATGATCTCCTCAAGACTCTTCCCCTGGTTTTCCGATTTCCTCTTTTCAGCTGCAACGGCCAAAACCCAGTGATCGTTGAGCTCGCGGAGACTCTTCACTTATCCCAGAAGGCACTGGGAATATGCAAATGATCTCCTCAAGACTCTTCCCCTGGTTTTCCGATTTCCTCTTTTCAGCTGCAACGGCCAAAACCCAGTGATCGTTGAGCTCGCGGAGACTCTTCACTTATCCCAGAAGGCACTGGGAATATGCAAATGATCTCCTCAAGACTCTTCCCCTGGTTTTCCGATTTCCTCTTTTCAGCTGCAACGGCCAAAACCCAGTGATCGTTGAGCTCGCGGAGACTCTTCACTTATCCCAGAAGGCACTGGGAATATGCAAATGATCTCCTCAAGACTCTTCCCCTGGTTTTCCGATTTCCTCTTTTCAGCTGCAACGGCCAAAACCCAGTGATCGTTGAGCTCGCGGAGACTCTTCACTTATCCCAGAAGGCACTGGGAATATGCAAATGATCTCCTCAAGACTCTTCCCCTGGTTTTCCGATTTCCTCTTTTCAGCTGCAACGGCCAAAACCCAGTGATCGTTGAGCTCGCGGAGACTCTTCACTTATCCCAGAAGGCACTGGGAATATGCAAATGATCTCCTCAAGACTCTTCCCCTGGTTTTCCGATTTCCTCTTTTCAGCTGCAACGGCCAAAACCCAGTGATCGTTGAGCTCGCGGAGACTCTTCACTTATCCCAGAAGGCACTGGGAATATGCAAATGATCTCCTCAAGACTCTTCCCCTGGTTTTCCGATTTCCTCTTTTCAGCTGCAACGGCCAAAACCCAGTGATCGTTGAGCTCGCGGAGACTCTTCACTTATCCCAGAAGGCACTGGGAATATGCAAATGATCTCCTCAAGACTCTTCCCCTGGTTAAGATCAGGGATGTGCAATCTGCATAGTGACCAACCTCTCTAGTTTTCTGGGACTTGGCTTTTTTGTTATTCCTCCTCGGTGACCCATTCATAACACCCCCCTGTTATGAATGGGTCACCGAGGAGGATGGCAGGGACAGGCTAAGCCACCAGAAGACCAGAGAGGTTGGTAACTAAGCGGATTGCAGACCCCTGATCCTATCCGCACAAATAGCAGTAGCCATGGAGCGTTCCTATGATGCCTTAGACACCTCATCACAGCCGAAGGACTAACTAAGCCTAAAGACAGAAAGATGAAATCCTAGCTGCCCCGGAGCAGATCCCCAAAGGAATAGACAGCCCCCAAACATATATTGTTGGTGAGACACAAACACAGGCAGAGAACAGACTGAGCAAATGGTGGGGCCCAAGCTGTCTAGACAGGACAGGATAGAAACGATACGGTCTGTAATCACTCACAAAACCCTGAAAAAGTCCCAACACTTCTGATATACAAAAAAGCCTGAGATCACACGATCTCACCCCCGCTGGATCAGCACTCCGGTGTAAACTGGCAGCAAGCAAAAAGATACTAAAATAACAGGGGACTGAGCAAGCTGCAACATATGAAGCAGGGTCCAGCGCACGCTGAACCCTAGCAGCAAAACAGAAAGCAAAAAAAACAACCAGATTAAATGCAAAAGAATCAGCTGAACCATGCAGATCAGGCAGGGGACAATAGAGCTCCAAATGCTCACTGAGGAAATCACCAGCAACCTCCAAGAGCAGCAAGTGCAACTCTATGGTCCCAGCCAATAATCCCAGGTCTCCAATCATCATCGTCAGGTGGGCAACCTCCATCCACCTGACCAGATCCACTACTCTCAGCAACCACCAGAGGGAGCTTTGTCTCAGAAACTCTGAGCAAGAGAATTCACAACACCCCCCCATAATATGCTGCACAAGGGTTAATGCTGCCCCATAAGATGCTCCATAAATATCCCCCATATGCTGCTGCACAAGGGTTAATGCTGCCCCATAATATGCTCCATAAATGCTCCCCATATGCTGCTGCACAAGGGTTAATGCTGGCCCATAAGATTCTCCATAAATACCCACCATATGCTGCTGCACAAGGGTTATTGCTGGCCCATAATATTCTCTATAAATACCCCCCATATGCTGCTGCACAAGGGTTAATGCTGCTCCATTAATACCCCCCATATGCTGCTGCACAAGGGTTAATGCATAAGATGCTCCATAAATACCCTCATATGCTGCTGCACAAGGTTTAATGCCCCATATGATGCTCCATAAATACCCCCCATATGCTGCTGCACAAGGGTTAATGCTGCCCCATAATATTCTCTATAAATACCCCCCATATGCTGCTGCACAAGGGTTAATGCTGCTCCATAAATACCCCCCATATGCTGCTGCACAAGGGTTAATGCATCCCCATAAGATGCTCCATAAATACCCCCTATATGCTGCTGCACAAGGGTTAATGCCCCATATGAGGCTCCATAAATACCCCCCATATGCTGCTGCACAAGGGTTAATGCTGCCCCATAAGATGCTCCTTAAATACCTCTTATTTGCTGCTGCTGCTATAAAAAAAAATGACACTCACCTCTCCGTCACTGGGGGCCAGGTGCCGGTGTCCTGAGCCCTCAGCACTGGCGATATTTACCGGTCCCCATTCCATCGCCATCCACCGCTGTATCTCCCGGGTCTCTGCGGTGACTTTCAGCAGAGGGCGCGCACTGACTACTTCATCGTACCCTCTGCCGTCACAGCAGGAGGACCTGGAGACACAGCGGTGCACGGCTGATGGAATGGGGACAGGTGAATATTGCTCTGCCCCCATCATACTCACCCCCTCCTGGAGCACGGTGTTCTCTGCAGCCCCTGCTTCTCCATCGGTCGTCTGCTTCCTGCATTCAGCGGTCACGTGGTACCGCTCATTAAACTCATAAATATAATCATGAGTTTAATAAGCGGTACCACATGTGCTGAACGCAGGAAGCAGAAGACTGAGGGAGAAGCAGGGGCTGCAGAGATGTGCCAGGAGGGGGTGAGTATGGTCTCTGACACCCCCGCCCAACCCCGGTATATGACTCGCGTATAAGCCGAGAAGGGGGGAGGACTTTCAGCCCAAAAAAATGGGCTGAAAATCTCGGGTTATACACGAGTATATACGGTAAATGTTCATCTTTTCCTTTCATTCCATTAATTCCTGTGAAGCAACTGAAGGATTAATAAACCTCTTGAATGTGGTTTTGAGCACTTGAGGGGTGCAGTTTATAGAAAAGTGTCACTTTTGGGTATTTTCTGTCATATAGGCCCCTCAAACTCACATCAACTGTAATGTAGCCCCTGAAAAAATGGTTTTGTATATTTAGTTGGAAAAATGAGAAATCGTAGGTCTTTAACCCTTATAACCTTCTAACAAAAAATGTATGCTTCAAAAATTGTGCTGATGTAAAGTAGACATGTGGGAAATGTTATTTTTAAAATATTTTGTGTGATACAACTCTGATTTAAGGGCATACAAATTAAAAGTTTGAAAATTGCTAATTTTTCCAAATTTTTGATATTTTCACAAATAAATGCAAGTGAAATCTAACAAATTTTACCAGTATCATGAAGTACAATATGTCATGAGAAAAAAGATTCTAAAACTCGGTGAGATCCGTTGAAGTATTCCAGAGTTATTACCTTATAAAACGAGTTTTTTTTTTGTTATAAAACGCAATATAATTTTGGGGGGCTGTAATGATAATGTAAAATATGACGTAAGATTTCCAATTATCACATTTTCTGGAACATTCCAGAGTCTTCTATTCACATACTGAACTCTGCTATGCCAGTTGTGAGGGCTTGACCCCCCCTTCCTTTCCCCCTGCCTGCATCTTCACTCACAGCTTGTAACACTACACTCTTTCCTCACTCGCTCTTTCCTGTTCCCCCTCCCCACTAAGGAATGCTAATTAGCCAAGAATGTTCTTTGTCTAAGCCCATGTGCTGCATATATATGTGGGAAATATCAGAGAGGTCATAACTCGGGCCCAATCAGTGAGAGAAATATGAAATTACATATTTGGAATGTTCTTCGACGGGACTATTTAGCCTGTGTTTTTCCAGATTCTAGCTTCAGCGGAATCCGAGAAGTGGATTCCTGTGCAGCCGGGGCAGCCTGATGCTTCGTGTTTGGTTTTGAATGAATGCCAGCGACAAGCTGAATAAGATGATACTATGTGCGTTTCTATATTAAATTAATGCCACTATGTAATGGATGCGTTAAACGCAGCACCCGAACGCAATATGAACCCAGCCTTAGATTGGCAGAGATCCATAGTGCCATCTGTCTGGCAACATGGGTGTGTGTGCTTTTAACTGGAGTTGTCAGCTCCCTGCTCCAGCTACTCAGATTGTGCCACACCATACTAAGCCTTGCAGCTTGCTATTGGAAGCTTCTAAAGATAGCTTAGTGTTTCCCTGGCTAGGTGTGCATCTGCTCCTGTTTTGTTAAGTGCATTCCTGTATTGACTCCGGCTAGTTTCTCATTCTTATGGATCCTGATTTTGTTCTTGTCATGACTTCTCTGCTCTGACCCTGGTTGGTGACCTACTTCTGGATAGCAGCCCATCCATAGTAGAATTCCACTGGGTCCTATTGTAAAATCAGATCCCTGTACAGATGTTAAAGGGTATAGAGATTTCACTGGAGTTTTCCAGACAGTGGCTCGTGTCATGTCTGTCTGTTAGGAGTGTACCAAGGCTAAGTGGTGATCCACTCCCCTTGCCCTGTGTTCGTGTTATAATGTGGAATGTCATGTATGTTTTGTAAAGCTGTTACTGTAATGTAGTGTAATGTATAAATATATATGTTGTACGGAAAGTGCAGTACTTAAGTTATCCCACTAGTTGGGGACATAAACACACATAGAACAACGTAGGAAATAGTTAACATAGGAGGGACCAACTGTGGGTAAGTCAGTGAGTTTCCCCCATTTTAGTTAGTAGGGCCTGAGTGCCCGGACAGGGAGGTTGGCATCATGATGTTAAGCAAGTATCCCAGTCGTCCAGGGCCTGTGGGCCGAAGGTCACAGCAGTAAAGGAATGCAGAGCAGCTCCAATATGTAGCAGCCAACTATATGGGCAGATGCCCTTATGTCTGGGGTGAAACGGACATGGGAACTCCTGAAGCTAGTGAGACTAACCAGAAGGAACGCTGTGGTACCGGACGAGTCGGTACGACCCTGGGACATTCCAGAAGAAGTGAGGGAAAGCACAGGGAAAAAAAGGATGTACTCTGTGATGAACGCTATGTTGCTTCTGTGACTGAGCTGGACGTACTGAGAATGGAACCAAGTAAAATCGTTTATTTTTAGTTTGAACTGGACTCTGTCTCTCAATGTATGAAAACGCCAGAAGGAAATCTTCAGCAGATCAAAGAGGACCCTGATGGGACCGAAAGTGGAAAGAAAGGTATGCTACAAAGGGAACACTGTGCATGTGGCAAAAGACCAGGGCGTGATTGAGCAACCATTGTCAGCCACGACTACGGCCCTGGCTTCCCCCACATGTCCGAGTCAGCTTTTTGAGAATGTGGCCTTAGACAGACGTTTCATTTTATCTGGTCCAAACAAATAATGGATCCACTCTAAATGCTGGAACATCAAATGCAAGACCTGGCCAGTGTCCAAGGTCTTGCTGAACAGATTCAGCAAATACAATCCACTCGAGCCCAAGCCCTTGCAGCACCTTGCTTGATTTTCTTGGAGCCGAATGTAAACGTTCATGACAAATTTTCAGGAGACTATAATGTTTTTTTCTTTTAAGACAACCCGTAGCTTGTATTTCAGGCTCCACCAACTTTCATCTGGTTCTGAGACCCAACGTGTGGAGCTCATATTCCTGCTGTAGCAAAACGCCAGGTTTGGGCCTTCTCTTTATGCCCTGACACCCCAGAATTATTCACTGTAGACTCATTTTTTGAGGTCTTAGAGCTGAGCAAAGTTACAACTGATAATCTAGCTCACAATAAGCCAGCTTAATACCTTGCAAATCATTAGAGGACAGGAGGCACCTAGGGAATGCCTGCATGCTATACCAGATTGAACAGCAGGGCTGACAGCTCAACATGCCCCAGGATCAATCAGATAAGATGGATTGTCATTCGAAAACACAGTCCAGATCCCATAGGGTGGCTGAGCTGTCACTCCCAGCATCCCTAGGCCACAGTCATTGATGAAACTTTGACAATTGTGCAGAGTTTTGGCGTTGGGCCACAGACTCACAGTGAAATGAACAGGCTCTCCATGGTTGTTTTCTTTCTGGACTCTGACCAAGTTAAGGACATGTTGGTTACCGCATATACTCGCATATAAGCCGACCCGTGTATAAGCCAACCCCCCCCTAATTTTGCCTAAAAAAACTGGGAAAACTTATTGACTCGCGTATAAGCTTAGGGTGGAAAATGCAGCAGCTACTGGTAAATTTCAAAAATAAAAATAGATACTAATAAAAGTAAAATTAATTGAGACATCAGTAGGTTAACTGTCTTTGAATATCCATATTGAATCAGGAGTCCCATATAATGCTCCATACAGTTCATGATGGGCCCCATAAGATGTTCCATACAAAATACACCCCATATAATGCTGCACAAAGGTTAATAATGGCTCCATAAGATGCTCTATAGAATAATATGCCCCATATAATGCTCCATAATGGTTATGGCCCCATAAGATGCTCCATAGATTATTCCCCCATAAGATGCTCCATAAAATGCTCCATAGAATATGCCCCATAAGGTGCTCCATAGATTATTCCCCATAAGATGCTCCATAGACTATGCCCCCATATGCTGCTCCATAGACTATGCCCCCATAAGATGCCCCATAGAATATGCCCCCATATGCTGCTCCATAGAATATGCCCCCATATGCTGTCCTCACATGCTGCTCCGTAGATTATGCCCCCATGTGCTGCTCCGTAGATTATGCCCCCATGTGCTGCTCCATAGAATATGCCCCCATATACTGCCCCCATTAGATGCTCCATATATTATGCCCCCATATGCTGCTGCAAACAAAAAATAAAAATGCCATACTCGCCTCTCCTGCTCAGGACCCGGTACCTGAGATATTCACCTGTCTGGGGTCCATCGCTGCTCACCATTGTCTGCACGTCCTCTGTCAGTGACTGTTCAGCCAGCAGAGGGCGCGGCGCACACTAACCACATCACCGCGCCCCCTGCTGGCTGAACAAACCACATCACCGCGCCCCCTGCTGGCTAAACGTCATGGACACTGGAAGCAGCAGACATCGTGAGCAGCGATGGGGCCATGGACAGGTGAATATCGCTATACTCACCCCTCTGGCGCCGTCTCTGCAGCTTGGCTTCTCCACTGTCTCCCTGCCTTCAGCGGTCATGTGATACTGCCCATTACACTCATGAATATGCGCATATTCATGAGTTTAATGAGCGGTACCACGTGACCGCAGAAGGCAGGAAGGGAGACCTGGAGAAGCGGGGGGCTGCAGAGATGGTGCCGGGGGGCTCAGTATGATCTCTGACACCCCCACCCCACCGACCCCAGGTATATGACTCGTGTATAAGACGAGAGGGGGACTTTCAGCCCAAAAAAATGGGCTGAAAATCTCGTCTTATACACGAGTATATACGGTATATTTATAGAAGGATAGGGAAAATGAAGGGAGGTCAGCTTACCAGTCTCGGTTGCGATCCATAATCCTCCTGCGCACGGAGTCACCTTGATCAGGGGTGTTGACTGAAGCAAAATAAAGGATGGAATCTCCAGCGCTGGACTTCAGTTAAAAATGCATCATTTATTGTAAATTCTTAAAATCGAACAGAAAAAAGTATGGATAAGGACATACAGGCAGATGGGGTCTCTGGTGGTCTCCAACCAACGCGTTTTGACCTAGAGGGTCTTACTCATGGTTATATATATACGGTATATCTCTTTCTACTGACTCTTGATACTGCCATGTCCCTGGCCATCTGTCTTGATAGGCATTTGTGTGAACACAGACAGGAATACAATGCTGACTCTACCTTGTCCTAAGACTTAGCAAACAAAATTTCAAGGGCAGTGAACATATAATTACAGGTGGCCCTGACCCATGGTGACCACCCCATAACATGCACTAGCTGTGGAATAACTCCCAATACCTTGTATACAAAAACACTTGGAGTAAAGACATCCACCAAGGAAAATAATTAAAATAGTTTTATTCTCAAAAATTTATGATATAAACAAAGAGTACATAAAGACGGGTCACATAATTAAAGAGCTCCATATGATAAGGAATTCAGGTACAGAAAAAACACACAAAATCTAAGTTTGGAGGCCACATATTGGAAACCAATTCAAAAACGCTTACCCATAGCTAATTAGTATGCCACACGTGTAGCCCCTACGCACATTTCGCGTGGGCTTCGTCGGGGGGCTGTGATGGCATGTTCTGTCCCACTCTCCCTTATATCACCCCATCGCAGCTGTAGAGAATCATCATGGATGGCGAAACGCGCGTAGGGGCTACACGTGTGGCATACTAATTAGCTATGGGTAAGCGTTTTTGAATAGGTTTCCAATATGTGGCCTCCAAACTTAGATTTTGAGCTATTATGCTGTGATGGTTTATTACTGTGAGGGGGTCACTCTGTGGGATTCTTTTGGATATTTGTAAGAAAGACTTGAAGCACTGGCACTTTATTTATCTTTGTATATCCATTATACACAATCTTTATTCCATCGCTCTTAGTATTGCTGCATGTGTGTTTTTTCTGTACCTGAATTCCTTATCATATGGAGCTCTTTAATTATGTGACCCGTCTTTATGTACTCTTTGTTTATATCATAAATTTTTGAGAATAAAACTTGTCCTAAGACTTGTGCACTTATTACCCTCACTGAGCAACTCATGCAGATTGGGGTCATTCACAAGCCAGTGTTTAGTAACCACTGTGGAGAGTCTGGTCATCAGAGGTCTTCCTTCCCAAGACAAGTGACACCCAAACAAATCAGCATCTGGGTGGGCCCAAGGATGCCCACCTAGGTGGACAGGTATTTCCTGATGATTCTGCAAAATTAGTGTTACCTGTTTGCTTATCTTAACTAGAAAAATCTGTGAGGCTTCAGGCCGTTATTGATTGCGGTTCGGCAGCAAATTTTGTTGATGCCAAGTTGGCAAAGAATCTTGCTTTACCCTTGCTAAAATTAGGTGTTCCTATGAAAATCCCTGCTATTGATACACCTCTGACCCAGGGTGTGGTGAAGTATGTCACTAAGGAGGTGTCACTGTTGTTGATTCTTTACATTTTGAATCTATGTAATTTTTTTGTCCTTGAGAACTTTTTCACGGCTGTGGTCTTGAGCATGCCTTGGTTATGTAAAAATAAGCCAGTGTTCAATAAACCTGATTCATATTTAATGTCAGGCAGTGAAAGTATAGAAGACAGTCTGCAAAAAGGGTTCATCAGACCTTCCATGTCACCAGTAGGCACTGGTTTATTTTTTGTTGATAAAAAAGATGGTGGTCTCAGACCTTGTATTGACTATTGCGAACATAACTCAATTACTGTAAGGAATCAGCATCCTCTGGAGTGGGTGGAAACTAAGTCTATAAAAGCCTTACAGCATTTTCTTGGGTTTTTACAATATCGTAAATTTCTTAAAAATATTTCCAAGATTGACTAACCACTCACTGACTTGACTAAGAAGGGAGCAGATATGTTTACTTGGAAGCTTAAGGCCATCTCTGTCTTTTCTAAGTTAGGCCAGGGTCACACTTGCGAGTGCAATGCGAATCTGTTGCCTCAATACCCGGCACTGCCGGCGGTGGTTCGGAGCAGAGCATTCAGCTGCATAGAAATACATGCAGCCGTCCACTCTGGTACCGACTGATGGCGGCAGTGTCTGGTATTGAGGCAAGAGACTTGCGCGAGTTTCTCGCATTACACTTGCAAGTGTGACCCCGGAAATAAAGAAAGTTTGGTGAAGATGCAGACTGCGCTTCCATTTTTAGAAAGGAATTCCTATATAAGGAGGTCAGAGGGCTATCATCCAAATTGTGTAGATAATCAGCAGATTATGGGGGTGCATTATACTACTATATATGACTATGGGGTGCATTATACTATTATATTTATGACTATGGGGGAGCATTATACTATTATATATGACTATGGGGGTACATTATACTACTATACAGTTGTGGCCAAAAGTATTGACACCCCTGCAATTCTGTTAGATAATACTCAGTTTCTTCCTGAAAATGATTGCAAACACAAATTCTTTGGTATTATTATCTTCATTTAATTTGTCTTAAATGAAAAATCACAAAAGAGAATGAAGCAAAAAGCAAAACATTGAGCATTTCACACAAAACTCCAATTATTGGCAACCTCAGCCTAATACTTGGTTGCACAACCTTTAGCCAAAATAACTGCGACCAACTGCTTCCGGTAACCATCAGTGCGTTTCTTACAATGCTCTGCTGGAATTTTAGACCATTCTTCTTTGGCAAACTGCTCCAGGTCCCTCATATTTGAAGAGTGCCTTCTCCAAACTGCCATTTTTAGATCTCTCCACAGGTGTTCTATGGGATTCAGGTCTGGACTCATTGCTGGCCACCTTAGAAGTCTCCAGTGCTTTCTCTCAAACCATTTTCTAGTGCTTTTTGAAGTGTGTTTTGGGTCATTGTCCTGCTGGAAGACCCATGACCTCTGAGGGAGACCCAGCTTTCTCACACTGGGCCCTACATTATGCTGCAAAATTTGTTGGTAGTCTTCAGACTTCATAATGCCATGCACACTGTCAAGCAGTCCAGTGCCAGAGGCAGCAAAGCAACCCCAAAACATCAGGGAACCTCCGCCATGTTTGACTGTAGGGACCGTGTTCTTTTCTTTGAATGCCTCTTTTTCTCCTGTAAATTCTATGTTGATGCCTTTGCCCAAAAAGCTCTACTTTTGTCTCATCTGACCAGAGAACATTCTTCCAAAACGTTTTATTCTTTTTCAGGTAAGTTTTGGCAAACTCCAGCCTGGCTTTTTTATGTCTCGGGGTAAGAAGTGGGGTCTTCCTGGGTCTCCTACCATACAGTCCCTTTTCATTCAGACGCCGACGGATAGTACGGGTTGACACTGTTGTACCCTCGGACTGCAGGGCAGCTTGAACTTGTTTGGATGTTAGTCAAGGTTCTTTATCCAACATCCGCACAATCTTGCGTTAAAATCTCTTGTCAATTTTTCTTTTCCATCCACATCTAGGGAGGTTAGCTACAGTGCCATGGGCTTTAAACTTCTTGATGACACTGCGCACGGTAGACAACATTCAGGTCTTTTGAGATGGACTTGTAGCCTTGAGATTGCTCATGCTTCCTCACAATTTGGTTTCTCAAGTCCTCAGACAGTTCTTTGGTCTTCTTTCTTTTCTCCATGCTCAATGTGGTACACACAAGGACACAGGACAGAGGTTGAGTCAACTTTAACCCCTTTCTGCCAGCAGACGTACTATCCTGTCCATGTGCCCTGGGACTTAATTCCCAGGGACGGGATAGTATGTCATAGCAATCAGCGGCGCCCACGTGGTGAACGCCGCTGATCACGGCCGGGTGTCAGCTGATTATCACAAATAAATAAATTAGTAAAAAAAAAAAAAAATATTTCCCAATAAATTCTTTTTTTGAAAAAAAAAAAACAATAAAAGTACACATATTTGGTATCGCCGCGTCCGTAACGACCCGCCCTATAAAACTGTCCCATTAGTTAACCCCTTTAACGAACCCCTTAAAAAATAAAATAAAAAACGAAGCAAAAAAGAATGATTTATTATCATACCACCGAACAAAAAGTGCAATAACGCGCGATCAAAAAGACGCATATAAATATCCATGGTACCGCTGAAAACATCAGCTTGTCCCGCAAAAAAATGAGCCGCCATACAGCATGATCCGCAAAAAAATAAAAAAGTTATAGCTCGCAGAATAAAGCGATGCAAAAATAATTATTTTTTATATAAAAGTTTTCATTGCATAAAACTGACAAAACATAAAAAAATCGAAAGGTAAAGGTATCGCTGTAACTGTACTAACACGAAGAATAAAACCGCTTTATCAATTTTACCGCACGCGGAACGGTGTAAACGCACCCCCCCAAAAGAAATTCATGAAACGCTGGTTTTAGTTCATTCTGCGTCCCAAAAATTGGAATAAAAAGCGATCAAAAAATGTCACGTGCCCAAAAATGGTACCAATAAAAACGTCAACTTGTCCCGCAAAAAATAAGACCTCACATGACTCGGTGGGTCAAAATATGGAAAAATTATAGCTCTCAATATGTGGTGATGCAAAAACTATTTTTACAATAAAAAGCGTCTTTTAGCGTGCGACAGCTGCCAAAAATAAAAACCGCCATAAATAGTAAATTAAACCCCCCGTTATCACCCCCTTAGGGAAAAATAATAAAATAAAAAAAAGTATATATTTCCATTTTCCCATTAGGGTTAGGGGTGTGTTGGGGTTAGGGTTGGAGTTATAATTGGGGGGTTTACACTGTTTGGGCACATCAGGTGCTCTCCAAACGTAACATGGTGTCTGATCTCGATTCCAGCCAATTCTGCGTTGAAAAAGTCAAATGGTGCTCCTTCCCTTCCAAGCTCTGCCATGCGCCCAAACAGTGTTTTACCCCCACATATGGGGTATCAGCCTATTCAAGATAAATTGCAAAACAACTTTTGGGGTCCAATTTCTCCTGTTACCCTTAGGAAAATAAAAAATTGGGGGCAAAAATATCATTTTTGTGGAAAAAAATGTTTTTCTTTATTTTCACGCCCAGGCGTTGTAAACTTCTGTGAAGCACTTGGGGGTTCAAAGTGCTCACCACACATCTAGATAAGTTCCGTGGGGAGTCTAGTTTCCAAAATGGGGTCAATAGTTTAGGTACATCAGGGGCTCTCCAAACGCACATGACACCCGCAGACCAATCCATCAAAGTCTGCATTCCAAAACGTCACTACTTCCCTTCCGAGCCCCGACGTGTGCCCATACAGTAGTTTTCTCCCACATATGGGGTGTCAGTGTACTCAGGACAAATTGGACAACTTTTGGGGGTCCAATTTCTCCTGTTACCCTTGAGAAAATAAAAAAATAGGTGACTAAAAGATCATGTTTGTGGAAAAAATACGATTTTTTTATTTTCACGCCCGGGCGTTATAAACTTCTGTGAAGCACTGGGGGGTTCAAAGTGCTCACCACACATCTAGATAAGTTCCTTGGGAGGTCTAGTTTCCAAAATGGTGTCATTTGTGGGGGGTTTCTACTGTTTTGATACATCAGGGGCTTTCCAAACGCGACATGGTGTCCGATCTCAATTCCAGCCAAAAACGTCAAATGGCGCTGCTTCCCTTCCGAGCTCTGCCATGCGCCCAAATAGTGGTTTACCCCAACATGTGGGGTATCAGCGCACTCAGGACAAATTGCACAATATCTTTTAGGGTCCTGTTACCCTTGGAAAAATAAGAGTTGAGGGTGAAAAGATCATTTTTGTGGAAAAAATATGATTTTTTAATTGTACGGCTGTATGGTATAAACTTCTGTGACGTCCTTGGGGGTTCAAAGTTCTCACCACACATCTAGATAAGTTCCTTGGGGGGGTCTAGTTTCCAAAATGGTGTCATTTGTGGGGGGTTTCTACTGTTTTGGTACATCAGGGGCTTTCCAAATGCGACATTGTGTCCGATCTCAATTCCAGCCAAAAACGTCAAATGGCGCTGCTTCCCTTCCGAACTCTGCCATACACCAAAATAGTCATTTACACCCACATATGGTGTATCAGCATACTCAGGACAAATTGCACAATAACTTTTAGGGTCCTGTTACCCTTGGAAAAATAAAAATTGGGGGTGAAAAGATCATTTTTGTGGAAAAAATATGATTTTTTAATTGTACTGCTGTACGTTATAAACTTCTGTGAAGCCCTTGTGGGTTCAAAGTTCTCACCACATATCTAGATAAGTTCCTTGGGGGGTCTAGTTTCCAAAATGGGGTCACTTGTGGGGGGTTTCCACTGTTTAGGTACATCAGGGGCTCTCCAAACGCGACATGGCGTCCGATCCGAATTCCAGCCTATTTTTCATTGAAAAAAATCAAACGGCGCTCCTTCCCTTCTGAGGACTTCCATGCGCCGAAACAGTTGTTCCTCCCACATATCAGGTATCAGCGTACTCAGGACAAATTGCACAATAACTTTTGTAGTCCAATTTCTCCTGTTACCCTTGGTAAAATAAAAAAAATTGAACCTGAAATATTTTTTTTGTGAAAAAAAGTTAAATGTTCATTTTTTTTTTTAAATATTCAAAAAATTCCTGTGACGCACCTAAAGGGTTAATAAACTTCTTGAATGTGGTTTTGAGCACCTTAAGGGGTGCAGTTTTTAGAATGGTGTCACTTTTGGGTATTTTCTATCATATAGACCCCTCAAAGTGGCATCAAATGTGATGTGGTCCGTAAAAATAAAATGGTGTTGCAAAAATGAGAAATTGCTGATCAATTTTTAACCCTTATAACTTCCTAACAAAAAAAATTTTGGTTCCAAAATTGTGCTGATGTAAAGTAAACATGTGGGAAATGTTACTTATTAAGTTTTTTGTGTGCCGTATCTCTGTGATTTAAGGGCATAAAAATTCAAATTTGGAAAATTGCGAAATTTTCAAAATTTTCGCCAAATTTCCATTTTTTTCACAAATAAACGCAAGTTATATGAATGAAGTCTTACCACTATCATGAAGCACAATATGTCACGAGAAAACAATGTCAGAATCACCGGGATCCATGGAAGCGTTTCAGAGTTATAACCTCATAAAGGGACAGTCGTCAGAATTGTAAAAATTGGCCCGGTCATGAACGTGCAAACCACACTTGGGACTTAAGGGGTTAATCCATGTCAACTGGCTGCAAGTGTGATTTAGTTATTGCCAACACCTGTTAGGTACCAGAGGTAAGGCCGGTTTCACATTTGCGCTTTATGGCGCTGTGATGGTCTGCGCACGGCTGCCGCTAAGGCCTCTTTCACACTTCAGTTTTTTTGCATCAGTTCAAATCCGCCAAAAAGTCATTGAAGCGGATCCGTTGTTAACTGATGTGAACGGATGGCACAGGATCCGTTTTTAGACGGATCCTGAAAATGCGGAAATTTAAAGGAAATGCTGGCCGGGAAGGAGAGAGAGAAAGAGAGAGAGGAGAGAGAGAGAAAGAGAGAGAATTTTTTTTTTGTCCGGCACCCAGAAAGAATTTCGGGTTAAATGTGTCTGGAGGATCCGCCACAGAAAAAAACGTTACAAGCTCCGTTTTGAAATCTTTGAGGATGGTGACGGACAGCAATTTTTGGCGGATCCTCAAAAAAAACGGATGCAACGGACAGCAATCCGCCATTAATGCAAGTCAATGGGGAAAAAAACGGATCCTCAAAAAAAATTTGAGGATCCGTTTTTTTCAAAACCTGGCGGATTGTGACTGATTGTAAAAAACGGAAGTGTGAAAGAGGCCTAAGCCCCGCCCTCTGCCGGCTCCCTGCTTGCCCCATCTGGTCATCGCCGCCTACTAGCGCACATGGACGCTTGCGATCTGCGCACCCTATCTTTAGCATAGGGTGCGCAAATTGTGCGCTAGCAGGATTTTGCCGTGCGCTGCACACTTTTGAAGGTGCGCCGTGCGCGCTGAAATGCAACATGCTGCGTTCGGCGCACACGGGCGCACCTTCAAAAGTGTGCAGCGCACAGCAAAATCCTGCTAGCGCACGGCCAGCGCACGATCTGCGCACCCTATGCTAAAGATAGGGTGCGCAGATCGCAAGCGTCCATGTGCGCTAGTAGGTGGCGATGACCAGATGGGGCGGGCAGGGAGCCGGCGGGGCTTAGCGGCGGCCGTGCGCAGGCCGTCGCAGCGCCATAAAGCGCAAATGTGAAACCGGTCTTAGTTACAGGTGCTGTTAATTACACAAATTAGAGAAGCATCACATGATTTTTCGAACAGTGCCAATATTTTTGTCCACCCTCTTTTTTTTTTATGTTTGGTGTGGAATTATATCCAATTTGGCTTTAGGACAATTCTTTTTGTGTTTTTTCATTTAAGACAAATTATATGAAGATAATAATAACAAAGAATTTGTGTTTGCAATCATTTTCAGGAAGAAACTGAGTATTATCTGACTGAATTGCAGGGGTGTCAATACTTTTGGCCACAACTGTATGACTATGGGGAAGCATTATACTGCTATATATGACTATGGGGGTATTATACTATTATGTATGACTATGAGGGTGCATTATACTTTATGGGGGAGCATTATACTACTATATATGACTATGGGGGTGCATTATACGTTATGACTGTGGTGTACATTATACTCTATGTATGATTACACTGAGCAACAAATTTCAGAGAAGTTCTTGTCCCCTGAGAAAATGTTACTGTATCTTATAGATGTTGATATGCTGAACATGAATATGTGCTCCAAAAGTCTGTATCACATAAGGTTTTTAGGAAACAACAGTTTCTAGTCTACATTCTAAGCATTATATTAGGGCCATTATTCTGTATAGAGCACCACATGGGATCTATTATTCGGAGTGGCTCTGCAAGAAGCATTTCAAGGTCATGGAGCGGTTTAGCCGGTCTTCAGACTTGAACCTGATAGAAAATCTTTGGAGGAGCTGAAACTCCAATTTGCTCAATGACAGCCCCGAAACCTGAGAGATCTGGAGAAGATCTGTATGGAAGAGTAGGTCAAGAACTACAGGAAACGTCTGACCTCTGTAATTGTAAGCAAAGGTTTCTGTAGTAAATATTAAGTTCTGTTTTTCTATTGTATCACTTATTTCATGAAATAAAGTGTAAATTAATGATGTAAAAATCAGACAATGTGATTGAATATTATAGTAGTTATATTCTTCAACATAGGAGGCGGTATTATAGTCGTTTTATTCTTTCACTTAGGAGCAGAATTATAGTAGCTATATTCATGTACATAGTGGCAGTGTTATAATAGTTATATTCCTGCACATATAGACAGTATTTTTGTAGTTATATTCTTGCACATAGGGGCAGTACTATAGTAATTATATTCCTGTATATAGGGGGCAGTGTTGTAGAAGTTATATTTTTGAACATTTGGGCAGTATTATAGTGGTTATATTCTTGTACATATGGGCAGTATTATAGTAGTTATATTCCTGTATATAGGGTGGCAGTATTATAGTAGAAAAAAGGGGGGGGTGAAACTACCACCAAATAAAAAGATCCAATCAAATCCACCCATGGCTCAAAAAACATGACACAGTTGTCATGGGAGATTTCAACTATCCAGACATTTGTCGGGAATCTCTTTCAGGCAAAACTAACAGATCAAGGAAATTCTTATCCTCTCATGCTGACAACTTTATCTTCCAAAAGGTAGATGAGAAAACAAGGGGATCTGCTACCTTGGATCTTATCCTTATAAACAGGGAGGAAATAGTTGAGGAGATGAGTGGCTCGGACCCTAGGAGGTAGAGACCATGCTATTTTAGAATTTTGGATAACTAGAAGAGGAAGACCTGGGAAGACTCAGATGTCAAGGTTAGATTTCAGAAAGGCAGATTTTAAGAGACTCAGAAAGAGAATTGGAGGGATCCAATGGTTGGATATCCTTAAGGACAAAAATGTCCAGGAAGGATGAGAAATCTTGAAAAGTGAAATTCTCAAAGCACAATCGGTAACAATTCCGAAAAGAGGGAAGAATAGGAAGCATTTAAGGAAACCAAGATGGATGAACACAGAACTTAGACACATGCTAAAAAGAAAGAAAGAAATGTTTATCAAATGGAAAGAGGGAGGCATATCTAAAGAAGAATATAATGCTGTCTGCAGAACCTGCAGTGCACAAAATAAATTAGTAAAGCTGACAATGAATTAAGACTTGCAAGAAATTTCAAAAGCAATGAAAAAGGATTTTGGGAATATGTCAAAAGTAAAAGAAAAGTCAAAGATGCTATAGGATTTTTTACAGGATGAAAATGATGAAATGGTAAGACAGGATGTTGAGAAGGCCGAACTTTAAAATTGATATTTTGCATCTGTTTTCTCTCAGAAAGGAAATGTAACATCAACTGTTCTTCACTGTCCTATTAAGGGAATAGAAGAATCCAGGATATCTATAAACAGAAAGATACTGAGGAAACACTTAGCTAACCTAAATGAATTCAAATCTCCAGGTCCAGATGAATTACACCCCAGAGTACTGAAAGAGATAGCAGAAGAAATTTTTGAACCACTCTCCATAATCTTTGAAAATTCTTGGAGAACAGGAGAAGTCCCAGAAGACTGGAGAAGAACAAGTGTTGTTCCTATCTTCAAAAAGGGGAAGATGATGGACCCAGGGAACTATAGGCCGGTGAGTCTGACTTCTAAACTAGGAAAAATCTTTGAACAAATTATTAAACAACATGTATGTAAGTACCTGGATAAGAATGAAGTGATTAAACTGGGTCAGCATGGGTTTGTAACTAATAAGTCATGTCAGACCAACTTAATTTCCTTCCATGACAGAATCACTGATTGGGTGGATCAAGGAAATGCTGTAGATATAGCATATCTTGACTTCAGCAAAGCATTGGACAAAGTATCTCACACAATCCTTATTGAAAAAATTACTAAGTATGGAATAGACAAGGCAACTGTTAGGTGGATTCATAACTGGCTTAGTGATCAGCCCCAAAGAGTGGTCATAAATGACTGCACATCCAGTTGGAAGAATGTCTCAAGTGGGGTACCACAAGGCTCTAGCCTGGGCCCTGTATTGTTCAACATCTTTATCAATTATTTAGATGAAGGAATTGAGGGTAAACTGATTAAATTTGCTGATGATACAAAGCTAGGAGGGATAGCTAATAGTAGAGAGGAGAGAGAGGAGATTCAAAAAGATATAAATAAACTGGAGCAGTGGGCAGCAACTAACAAAATGGTTTTTAACAGGGAAAAATGCAAAGTACTACATCTGGGCAATAAAAATGAAAAAGCATATACAGAATGTTAGAAATAGAGCTAAGCAACAGCACATGTGAAAAAGACTTGGGTATACTAATAGATCACAGACTGAACATGAGTCGACCGTGTGATGCAGCAGCAAAAAAGCCAAATACAATTCTAGGATGTATTAACAGAAGCATACAGTCTAGATCACATGAAGTCATTATTGCCCTTTACTCTTTGGTCAGACCTCATCTGGAATACTGTTTCCAGTTTTGGACACCACATTTTAAAAAAGACATCAACAAACTGTAGCGAGTTCAGAGATGAGCGACCAAAATGGTGACCAGTCTGCAAACCATGTCCTATGACGAATGGCTGCAGGATTTGGGAATGTTTAGCTTGCAAAAGAGAAGACTGAGAGGAGACTTAATGGCTGTCTACAAATATCTCAAGGGCTGTCACATTGTAGAAGGATCATTTTTTCATTTGCCCAAGGAAAGACTAGAAGCAATGGGATGAAACTGAATGGGAGGAGACAACAGATTAGATATTAGAAAAAAGTTTTTGAAAGTGAGGGTGATCAATGAGTGGAACAGGCTGCCACGAGGGTTGGTGATTTCTCCTTCCATGGTAGTCTTCAAACAGAGGCTGGACAGACATCTGTCTGGGATGATTTATTGAATCCTGCTTTGAGAAGGGGGTTGGACCAGATGACCCAGGAGGTCCCTTCCAACTCTACCTGTGATGGTGTGATATGTGGGTATCATTTTGTGTATATTTATATTTTGCGTATTTCCATAGTGTTCTCTTGTTGCCCTGTATCATTCTGTGTATTCCCCATATTGTGTAGAGTCTCAATTACCTTCCAAAAGTCTGATAATTGAATTAGGTCACTTACTGTCTGCAGCCTGACTGTATCTATGCCTCTTGATGACCCCCTGTAGTGCCTTAATCTCCAAGGCACCTCTGTCAGGTCTGGGAGGCCTGAAAACCGCCCCAACCTGTCTGACTACCCCTGGACGTAAGGAGGGGGATGGGGAGGACAGGAGCTGTTCAAGTCAGACCCTGTGTGGTGGTGATCGTGTGAAGACGGCACGTCCGAGAGAAGGGGAAGCATATGTCTGCTGGATTTTTGTACTCCTCTCCTTGGACATTCAACCTGTTATTGAACTGCATTCGTGTTCTGAACTATTGTATCCGCAGTTTGGTGGATTGTTTATGGACCCTTTAGTTTTGCCTATAATAAAGGTCTTGGCATTGTTCACACTTCCCTCACTCTGTTGATTGTATGATATCGGAGAAGGACCCCATGACACTACCATTCTATGATTCAATGGTTTAAAACAGCAGTAGCAGGGTCCTGACAAAGAATGAATGGGTTAGCACCATAGGCTCAAGCACTCCCCCAGCTTGAAAAATTTATTTATTTAACCCCTTCCTGACATCTGATGTACTATCCCGTCCACGGTACCCATGCCCATATGACCGGGGACGGGATAGAATGTAATCGCAATCAGTGGCACTCACGGGGGGGAGTGCCGCTGATCACAGCAGGGTGTCAGCTGATTATCACAGCTGACACCCGGCACTATGTGCCAGGGGTGGTCACGGACCTCCCCCCGCACATTAACCCCTGGCACACTGCGATCAAACATGATCGCAGTATACCGGGGGCATAAGGAAGAGTCACACAGGGAGGGGGCTCCCTCTGTGCTTCCCTAAGACTCTTCGGAGCAGCGCGGTGTGCTCGTGCTGCTCTGAGGGTCTCCTCTCTGTAGGCCCCTGGATTGAATATGGTCGCGGGGTCCTGCAGGGAGGCGGCTTTCTCAGTGCCTGGTGAGAGCAGGCACTGAGAAAGCCTGCTGTAGTGCCTGTTAGATTGCTGATCTGACGCAGTGCAGTGCAAAGTGTCAGATCAGCAATCTGACACTTTATAGTAATGTCCCACATTGGGACATAACTATAAAGTAAAAAAAAAATGTAAAAATAATTTTTTAAAAATTCCCAAATAAGTAATAATAATAAAAAAAATATTCCCTAATCAAATCTTTTTTTGTAAATAAAAAAAACAATAAAAGTAAACATATTTAGTATCGCTGCGTCTGTAATGACCTGCCTTATAAAACTGTCCCACTAGTTAACCCCTTTAGTGAAACCCTTAAAAAAAAGCAAAAAAAAATGCTTTATCATCATACCGCCGATCAAAAAGTGCAATAACGCGCAATCAAAAATCCGAATATAAATAAACATGGTACCGCTGAAAACGTCATCTTGTCCCACAAAATGAGCTGCCATACAGCGTTATCAGAGAAAAAATAAAAAAGTTATAGCTCGCAGAATAAAGCGATGAAAAAATAATTTGTTTTTTATAAAATTGTTTTGATTGTATAAAAGCGCCAAAACATAAAAAAAAATAAATGAGGTATCACTGTAATCATACTAACCTGAAGAATAAAACCCCTATATCAATTTTACCGCACACGGAACGGTGTAAATGCCCCCCACCCAAAAAGAAATTCATGAAATGCTGGCTTTTGTTCATTCTGCATCCCAAAAATCGGAATAAAAAGCAATCAAAAAATGTCACATGCCCGAAAATGGTACCAATAAAAACGTCAACTTGCCCCGCAAAAAATAAGACCTCACATGATTCTGTGGGTCAAAATATGGACAAATTATAGCTCTCAAAATGTGGTGATGCAAAAACTATTTTTACAATAAAAAGCGTCTTTTAGCGTGTGACAGCTGCCAAACATAAAAACCCACCATAAATATTAATGCAAACCCCCCTTTATCACCCCCTTAGTTAGGGAAAAATAATAAAATAAAAAAAATGTATTTATTTCCATTTTCCCATTAGGGCTAGGGTTAGGGCTGAGACTAGGGTTAGGAATGTGTAGGGGTTAGGGTTGGAGTTAGCATTGGGGGGTTTCCACTATTTGGGCACTTCAGGGGCTCTCCAAACGCAACATGACATCTGATCTCAATTCCAGCCAATTCTGCGTTGAAAAAGTCAAACGGTGTTCTTCCATGAACCCAAACAGTGGTTTACCTCCACATATGGGGTATCCGCCTACTCAGGAAAAATTGCACAACAATTTTTGGGGTCCAATATCTCCTGTTACCCTTGGGAAAATAAAAAAATTGGGGGCAAAAGAATCATTTCTGTGGAAAAAATGATTTTATTTTATTGCTCTACGTTATAAACTTCTGTGAAGCACTTGGGGGTCAAAGTGCTCACCACACATCTATACAAGTTCCTTGGGGGGGTCTAGTTTCTAAAATGGGGTCACGTGGGGGGTTTCCACAGTTTAGGCACATCAGGGGCTCTCCAAATGCGACATGACACCCGCAGACCATTCCATCAAAGTCTGCATTCCAAAACGTCACTACTTCCCCTCCGAGCCCCGACGTGTGCCCATACAGTAGTTTTCTCCCAAATATGGGGTATCACCGCACTCAGGACAAATTGGACTAGAATGTTTTGGGACCAAATTATCCTGATACCCTTGGGAAAATAAAAAAATTGGGGACTAAAAGATCATGTTTGTGGAAAAAATATGATTTTTTTTATTTTCACGCCCGGGCGTTATAAGCTGTGAAGCACTTGGGGGTTCAAGTGCTCACCACACATCTAGTTAAGTTCCTTGGGTGTCTAGTTTCCAAAATAGGGTCATTTGTGGGGGGTTTCCATTGTTCAGGCACATCAGGGGCTCTCCGATATGGCGCTCGATGTCAATTCCAGCCAATTTTGCGTCAAACGGCGCTCCTTCCCATCCGGGCTCTGCCATGCACTCAAACAGTGGTTTACCCCCACATATGGGGTATTAGCATACTCAGGACAGATTGTACAATAACTTTTGGGGTCCTGTTTCAATTGGGAAAATAAAAATTGAAGGTGAAAAGATCATTTTTGTGGAAAAAATATGATTTTTTAATTTTACAGCTGTACATTATAAACTTATGTGAAACCCATGGGGGTTCAAAGTTCTCACCACACATCTAGATAAGTTCCTTGGGGGTCTAATTTCCAAAATGGTGTCATCTGTGGGGGGTTTCCACTGTTTAGGCACATCAGGGGCTCTCCAAATGAGATATGGCGTCAAGCCAATTCTGCGTTGAAAAAGTCAAATGGCGCTCATTCCTTTCTGAGCTCTGCCATGCATCCAAATTTTGGGGTCCTGTTTCCCTTGGGAAAATAAAAATTGGGGGTGAAAAGATCATTTTTGTGGAAAAAATATGATTTTTTAATTTTACGACTACATTATAAACTTATGTGAAACCCTTGTGGGTTCAAATTTGTCACCACATATCTAGATAAGTTCCTTGGGGGGTCTAGTTTCCAAAATGGGGTCACTTGTGGGGGGTTTCAAACTGTTTAGGCACATCAGGGGCTCTCCAAACGTGACATGGCATCCTACCTCAATTCCAACCAATTTTGCACTGAAAAAGTCAAACGGTGGCACTTCCCTTCCGAGCTCTGCCATGCGCCGAAACAGTGGTCCCCCCCACATATCAGGTATCAGCGTACTCAGGACAAATTGCACAATAACTTTTGCCATCCAATTTCTCCTCTTACACTTGGTAAAATAAAACAAATTAGACCTGAATTAATTTTTTTGTGAAAAAAAGTTAAATGTTCATTTTTTTTTAAAACATTCAAAAAATTCCTGTGAAGCACCTGAAGGGTTAATAAAATTCTTGAATGTGGTTTTTAGAACCTTCAGGGGTGCAGTTTTTAGAATGGTGTCATATTTGGGTATTTTCTATCATATAGACCTGTTGTGAGTTCATTTTCCCCTTCGTCACTGAGGTCTGGTGAACTCCCTATTCTGGTAAAGGAAGGTAATGAGCCAGATTATCAGGCACCTGAGCCTAATGATGATGACTGGCTGAGTGGAGTCACGGACTGGATATAAGGCTGCCGACGCCCTTCTGCCCTGCGGGTGATTTTTCTGTGGACTTCTAGGAAACCAGTCTGATTCCTGCTCCTCTAAAGCTAAGTTTTCTGCTTTGCCTTTTAGCTTTTGTGTTTTGTTTTTGTTTGCCTTGCTTTTCTGGATTCTGCCATTCCCTGCTGGGGTGAGCTGATTCTCCTTTTGCCGGTTGCTCTCTCTTCAGAATATTCCTGAGTACTAACATAGTCTTTTTGAAGCCTAGCGTCTTCAGGGCCTTTTTCACTGTCAGTCTGTTGGCTCTTATTTTCATAGGGTTTTTCACGGATTGCAGACAACAGCCTTCCTGTCCTTTCCTATCCAGTTAGCTTGGGCCCCGTCTTTGCTCAGTCTATCTTTCTGTCTGTGTTGTGTTCTTTCTTCTTGCTTCTCCGTCATTATATGTGGGGGGCTGCCTTTTGCTTTGGGGTCTGCTCTGGGGCAGTTTAGATTTCCCTTTCTGTCTTTAGGCTATTTAATTCTCCGGCTGTGATCGAGGGGTCTAGGGCATCGTAGGAACCCCCCACGGCTACTGCTAGTTGTGTTGATAGGTTCAGGGGTCTGCAATCCGATAGCTGCCAACCTCTCTGGTTTTCTGGACTTAGCTAGCATTTCTGTTTTTGCCTCCTACGGTGACTCAATCATAACATAGACCCCTCAAATTGACTTTAAATGTGATGTGGTCCATAAAAATAAAATGGTGTTGTAAAAATGAGAAATCGCTGGTCAACTTTTAACCCTTATAACGTCCTAACAAAAAAATGTTTTGGTTCCAAAATTGTGCTGATGTAAAGTAAATATGTGGGAAATGTTACTTATTAAGTTTTTGTGTGCCATATCTCTGTAATTTAGGGGCATAAAAATGAAAAGTTGGAAAATTGCAAAAGTTTCAAAGTTTTCGCCAAATTTTCGCATTTTTTCACAAATAAACACAAGTTATATGAATGAAAAAAATCCATGGAAGCGTTCCAGAGTTATGACCTCATAAAGGGGCAGCGGTCAGAATTGTAAAAATTGGCCCGGTCATTAACGTGCAAACCACCCTTGGGGATAAAGGGTTAACTATTTTTTTTATTCTGTTTCTCTGTATTTAGATTTTTAAAAGTATGAACAATGGTTTTAAGTGATACACTCCATCATGTTTTATGATTGTTTTGTGTGTATATATGTGTTTAATTCTGATTCCCCGCCCACTAGGTGTGGCTTTTTTTTAAAGGAGGCATTTCCGTGTGCCTTCTTTCGCTATAAATAACAGAACCTGTATGTGTATGTGTATAGACTGTCCTGTGGAAGTGGTGTGATCACCACAAAAAGCATAGAGATAAAGTCTATTCTCTATTACATCTACTTGGACTCCTCTGGTGCATTATTCTGACTGGCGAGCAGCGCAGTTTGATGCCCCATTCTCTTCAGCTAGTTACGGAGGCCCCAGATCCCACCCCGCAGTGTGTTATGATGTATTCACACTGCGGGGCTGGGGTTTCCGCAACACGCAGGCACAATAGCCTGATGTCGGTTCTCTGGAACTCTTGTCACAGCGCAGGCGCCGGCATTCAAAACTGTAGGATGCAGTGATGCACAGGGGCATCATGATGGACAGATGGTGGGTGGCGCCGAGACACCGGACAGGTATGATGGACGGATGGTAGGCGGCTGATACAGGGGGACACAACATACCTATGGGGCACATTACAGGTATGAGGAGCTAGTTATAAAAGTCGATATTTCAGGGTTACTGGGGGTCAGAAAAAGAAGAGCCACCTTCAAAGAATGCAGATTTAGTGCTGCTGAAGGTGGCTCTTTAACTGAAAAACGCCCTGGGGCGTAACAGGTTTCCTTTAAGTGTTTTCAGTCCCATATTCCAGAAGGATAAAAAAGAAAAAATGCCAGCTTACCCAGTTGGTTCAAAAGATAAGCTGCTATACTGTATAGGCTCCCAGCAACGGATAAATGACAGGAGCTCTTGCCAACAATACTTGCGAAAAGGAGATGAATCCAGCGAGCCAAGTTTGAAGTACATAAAAAATCTTTTTCTTTATTTCAAACGTAGATTAAAAATATTTATCCATAGCAGCATATTATAAATATAGGCAGAGATAGGAAAAATCACTGCTGTAAAGCGCACGGCAAGACGCGTTTCGGCTAAACCTTTATCATTGCCATAATACACATTGCTATTTTTCTGGGATATAAGAAGGAAAAGATCCTAAGATAGGTGGTGCTATAGTTGATTAAGCGTTAATAGATCACACTTGTGGGCATCCACCTATAAGATTAACTATTTAAAAACAAGTGTTAACCCTAACAAAAGCTAATACGCTAGCAGTAATTTTTCCATATTTTTTACAAATATTTTACAATACATGATATAACAGAATATATATACAGAGATTTTATTCTCATGTTATCCTCCATAATACTTCTATAATATAATTTTTGCTCAAAAAAATATATTTATGAACTTAAGACAGAGCAGGTTATAATTATTAACATAAGGATCATAATTTTAGGATTTTTAATAAATTCTAATTAAATCTTGTCTATTGTTTAAGCCAATTGGCATCCTAGTTTCCAAAGTAAAAATCCAAGCAGATTCTCTGTTAAGTAGTTTACGTTTTCTATCGCCCCCTCTGGTAGACCGTGTTACTAACTCTATTGCTTTAAACCTGAAGCTATCAAAATTACCAGAATGATATTGTGAAAAATGCCTGGAAACCGCTGATGGATTGAAGCTGGAGGGGTTAATAGCATCAGAAATGTGTCTTCTAATTCTTTTCCTCAGTTTTCCCGTTGTACAACCTATATACTGTTTACAACATGATGTACAGTCAATCAAATATACTACATAGGTGGAGTTACAATTCAAAAAACTGTTAATAGGATATTCTTGCTACGGAATGAGGAAAATTTGTTGATTTTATGTGCATATTGACAAGTACATCTCTTATTTCCACATTTAAAAAACCCCTTTAATTTCAGCCAGGTGTCACTGGTTTCCAGCGAGGAATTCAAATACAGACTCGGCGATAGTTTATCCTGCAAAGTGGGTGCTTTTTTTGCTACATAGGTAATTTGGTTTTCTGCAATAATTTGTTTTAGTTTTGGATCCTGGCTTAACACTGGAATATATTTCTTTATAATAGAGACTATGTTGTTATACTGAAGACTATATGGAGTAGAGAAAATTTTTTTTTTATTATTTGGAAAGTGTGATTTTTTTTTGTTGTTTTTTTATTTATTATTAAATCCTTTCTATCAATATCCTTGACTATTTTAGTACCACATTGAGCATGGAGAAAAGAAAGAAAGAAGACCAAAGAACTGTCTGAGGACTTGAGAAACCAAATTGTGAGGAAGCATGAGCAATCTCAAGGCTACAAGTCCATCTCCAAAGACCTGAATGTTCCTGTGTCTACCGTGCGCAGTGTCATCAAGAAGTTTAAAGCCCATGGTACTGTGGCTAACCTCCCTAGATGTGGACTGAAAAGAAAAATTGACAAGAGATTTCAACGCAAGATTGTGCGGATGTTGGATAAAGAACCTCGACTAACATCCAAACAAGTTCAAGCTGCCCTGCAGTCCGAGGGTACAACAGTGTCAACCCGTACTATCCGTCGGCATCTGAATGAAAAGGGACTGTATGGTAGGAGACCCAGGAAGACCCCACTTCTTACCCTGAGACATAAAAAAGCCAGGCTGGAGTTTTCCAAAACTTACCTGAAAAAGCCTAAAACGTTTATGAAGAATGTTCTCTGGTCAGATGTGTCATGGTATCTGGAATTTTAGTCTGACAAGCAAAGGGTTAATGTCATGGTATCTGGAATTTTGGTCTGACAAGCGAAGGGTTAATGCTTGGAGCCTCTCTTCGGTCTCAGGGAGGGTATTTATGGCCACAGGCGAGCAACCTTCCCTGTTGTTTATACTTCATACCTGAGTGTGTCCGACCCTGCCTTTGCTAAGTGCCTCTCGCCTGTTTTCCGTGTTTGTTGTGTGTATGACCTGGTCTGGATTTTGGTTTCTGTCTCTTGGCTTTCTGATTTTGTACCGTGCAGCCCGACCCGTGTTTCTGATCTCTGGCTTCCCAAGACTACTCTCTGACTTTCTGATTTTGTACTGTGCAGCCTGACCCGTGCCTGACCTCCTGCTTCCCTGACCATTCTCGTTCTTCCTGACTCTGTACCGCATTGATTCTCCTGTGTATGACTTCTGGCTTGCCCGACCATCGCTACTGTGTAAACTCCTGGCTTTCTGAGCCCTCTGCCTGTCATTTCAGCATCCCTGCGATAAGCTCCGCCCCCTCTGACGTCACAGGTCACGTGGTGCTAGGTCCTACAGCTTCTGATTGCTTCTACAAGCGCTCCGCCCCCTCCACAGGTCCTGCGATATTTCAGTTTGTGTTGCTGACAGCCCCATGGTCCAAGTTCCTACGCCGGGACCGCTGACCGGTCACGCTACCCTCCTGCAGATAAGGGTAAGCGTGATATTATAAACGACCTTATTACTTTTTCCTCCCCCCCACTCATCCTTCTGTTACTACCTGTGTGTGAGTGTGTGGTGGGTCTGCTGCAGTCATGGACCCGATGCAGGCATTGTCAGAGCAAGTGAAGCAGCTCTCTCAAATGTTCCAGAAGATAAGTGTTGAACAGCGCAGTATGGCTCATACCCAGCAGCAGCTGGTTAATACTATGCAAGGGGCTATGTCTTCCGAGAGTAGGGATGTATCCCTTACGTCCCCTGAATCCCCGGTTAAACTGCCTGACTCCTTTTCTGGAGACAAAAAGGAGTTCAGAGCGTTCCGGGAGGGGTGTAAATTATTTTTCTCCCTGAGACCTCGCTCATCCGGGGGAGAATTTCAGAGGGTGGGGGTAGTTATCTCCCTGTTGCGAGGTGCCCCACAAGCCTGGGCATTTTCGCTAGCACCCACAGCACCAGAACGTATGACTGTGGATGCGTTTTTTGAGGCCTTGGGCCGTATCTATGATGAGCCTGATAGAGTACGCCTGGCGGAAGACATGGTGATGAGCGCACGTCAGGGTCGGCACTCTGCAGAGTGGTATTGTTCTGAGTTTCGGCGGTGGGCAGCGGAAGTCACCTGGGACGATGCGGCTCTCCGCGGTCTATTCCGTAGGGGCTTAGCGGAACGCCTTCAGGACGCCCTAGCTCTGCATCCGCCTCCTGATACCCTGGAAGATGCCATGACACAGGCAGTTCGGATGGATCGACGGTTAAGGGCCAGAGGGGTGATGCAATCTGAGTCCCCTCTGTTCACTGGGAGCAAGGAAGTTGGGGCCAGTGCAATCCCCATGGAGATTGGTGCCACATCCATCAGAGAGAAAGAGAGGAGACGCCGGTGCGACAAACAGCTGTGCTTTTATTGTGGAGAAGCAGGACATTGGAGGAGAGACTGTCCATCCTGTCCCTCGTCTTCCCAGCCGGTCGGGAAACTACTAGGTCTGGGTAGTGATCGAGGAGGCTGCCCAGACCCGCAGGTACCTTTTTCCTCATGCCCCAAGCTGTTGCTTGATGTTGAACTGCTGGTAGACAAATGTCGTTTTTTTTCCACAGCTTTGGTGGACTGCGGTTCCTCTCTAAACCTGGTCAGTGCCAGCACCGTTTCCAGGGCCAAGATAGGGACAGTCAGGTTAGAGACCCCGTTGAAAATTGTGGCAATTGACTCCTCCCCTCTCACCCGTTCGGGGACTCGTTATGCCACCAATACCTTTGTGTTACAGGTTGGCTCCTCTCATGCGGAGGAGATGAAATGTTTCATTATGGATAATCTACCTGAAGGGCTGGTGTTGGGTATGCCGTGGCTTCAGCGGCACAACCCAGTAATTGATTGGGAAAGGGGGGTAATTGTTAAATGGGGTCTGAAATGTGATGACTGTTCCTATAAAGCTGTGTGTTGTGTTTCCCCTGCAAATACTGTCTTGGAGTCTTCTGTGTGTCTGGAGGGCATTCCGGAGTGCCTGAAAGACTTCGAGGATGTGTTCTCTGAAAGCGAGGCCGAGGCATTACCCCCACATAGGCCTTTTGATTGTAACATTGATTTAGTCCCAGGGGCCAAATTACCCAAAGCCCGTCTGTTTAATTTGTCTGGGCCTGAATGCTTGGCAATGAAAGAGTATATAATGGAAAGTCTCCGTAAAGGGCATATCAGACCGTCGGTCTCTCCAATAGCAGCGGGGTTCTTTTTTGTTAAAAAGAAAGATGGTGGCCTGCGTCCCTGCCTCGACTTTCGGGAACTCAATAAAATCACTGTTAAAAATGCTTATCCCTTACCGCTGATTCCCGATCTGTGCAATCAGCTCTCGGGAGCAAAATGGTTCTCCAAACTAGACCTTAGGGGGGCTTATAATCTTATCAGGATTAAAGAGGGGGATGAATGGAAAACGGCATTTCTAACTACTGAAGGGTTGTTTGAGAATCTGGTGATGCCGTTCGGTCTCGCCAACGCACCAGCCGTTTTTCAGAATTATATTAATGTGATTTTTGCAGACCTGATTGGCCGCTTTGTTGTCATTTATTTAGATGATATCTTGGTTTTCTCCACAGACGAGCAGTCTCACCTATCTCATGTTAAGATTGTTCTCCAGAGACTCAGGGAGAACCAGTTGTTTGTTAAATTAGAAAAGTGTACCTTTTTTGTGCAGGAGTTAACTTTTCTAGGGCTGATCATTTCCCCACAGGGGTTTCGTATGGATCCCAAAAAGGTGCAGGCCATTGCGGATTGGGTCCAACCCCAGGACCTGAAGGGCCTGCAGCGTTTTCTGGGGTTTGCAAATTATTATCGGAGGTTTATCAAAGGTTTTTCTCAGATAGTGAAACCTATTGCCGATCTCACATGTAAGGGGGCCGATACAAAAAATTGGTCCCTTCCGGCCAAACAAGCGTTTGTGAGTCTGAAGAATTGCTTTATGTCCGCGCCAGTTCTGGTGCAGTCTAATCCGTCACAGCCGTTTGTGGTAGAGGTGGATGCGTCCGAAGTGGGGGTGGGGGCTGTTCTGTCTCAAGGTTCGGCTACATTAACTAATCTCAGACCCTGTGCTTTTTTTTCCAAGAAGTTCTCTCCGGCAGAGAGAAATTATGATGTGGGGAACAGAGAGCTCTTGGCTATAAAACTAGCGTTTGAAGAATGGAGGCATTTTTTGGAGGGGGCAGAACATCCAATTACGGTTATCACTGACCATAAAAATTTGGAGTACATTAACACAGCAAAGAGGTTGACTCCCAGACAGGCTCGATGGTCACTTTTTTTTTCCCGGTTCCAGTTCTCCATAACTTTCCGGCCTGGTTCTAAGAACGTGAAGGCGGACGCATTGTCACGAAGTTTCGAACCTCTTTCTGCCCCCGATCCTCCCTCGTCCATTCTTCAACCCGGGGTGGTGATAGCCGAGCTTTCGTCAAAGTTGGAGCGGGAGATTGTGGGGGCTCAATCTTTAGCTCCAAGGGCCAAGCCGCCTAATAAATTGTTTGTACCACAGGTCCTACGGTCCAAGCTCTTACGAGAGTTTCATGATTCTAAGTTGGGGGCCCACCCAGGTATTACGGCCACTTGTGAGGCGGTAAAGAGAATGTTTTGGTGGCCATCAATGTGTTCAGAAATTAAGGGGTATGTCATGGCCTGTGGGGTGTGTGCCCGTTCTAAGAGCTCTCATTGCCGGCCGGCCGGGGAATTGGTACCGCTGCCAATTCCAGAAAGACCATGGACCCATTTGTCCATGGATTTCATTACCAACCTCCCCCCCTCCAAGGGTAATACCGTCATTTGGGTAGTAGTAGATAGGTTTTCAAAAATGGCACATTTCGTACCCATGTCGAAACTACCGTCTGCCGAGGTCCTTTCTAAACACTTCCTTTCCCAAATCATTCGTCTCCATGGGGTACCTATCAATATCGTTTCGGATAGAGGGGCACAATTTATAGCAAAATTTTGGCGAGCGTTCTGTAGGAAGTTGGGGATATGTTTGTCTTTTTCCTCAGCCTACCACCCGGAGAGTAATGGCCAAACGGAGCGCACCAACCAGTCTTTGGAACAAATCCTTCGATGTTTGACTTCAACACTGCAAGACGACTGGTGTGATGCATTACCATTGGCGGAGTTCGCCTTTAATAACCGAATTAACCAGTCCACCGGTAGGTCACCTTTTTTTGTTAATCTTGGATTGAACCCTCATTTTGGTGAGTTTTCGCGGTTGGACTCAAATTGTCCAGGGGTAGAGGATTCGGTTAGGCAGATCAGTGGGTTATGGTCAAGGGTTCGCGCAAGTATTGAAAAGGCTCAGGGAAGGTACAAACGTTTTGCTGATAGAAAGAGGGGTCCGGGTCAGGACTTGCAGTGTGGGGACAAGGTGTGGCTCTCAACACGGAATATAACGTTAAAATTGCCATCAGCAAAGTTGGGTCCCAAATTTATTGGTCCCTACGTCATAACGGAGGTGATTAATCCGGTAACTTATCGGCTACGTCTCCCATCCTCCCTGAAGGTGCACAACGTTTTTCATAGGTCCTTGCTTAAGCTTGTAGGTTCAGTAAGAGAGGAACGTACTCCTCTACCACCGCCGATATCGGTGGACGGCCACATGGAGTTCGAGGTGCAAAAAATTGTGCAATCTCGATGGGTTTGTGGCTCTTTGCAGTACCTCGTCCATTGGAGAGGGTATGGCCCGGAGGATCGTTCCTGGGTACCGGCCAGATAAGTACACGCAGATCGTCTGGTCAGGGCATATCATGCTCGATACCCAGAAAGACCTGGGGGTCCGGAGGCCCCCCGTTGAGGGAGTACTGTCATGGTATCTGGAATTTTAGTCTGACAAGCAAAGGGTTAATGTCATGGTATCTGGAATTTTGGTCTGACAAGCGAAGGGTTAATGCTTGGAGCCTCTCTTCGGTCTCAGGGAGGGTATTTATGGCCACAGGCGAGCAACCTTCCCTGTCGTTTATACTTCATACCTGAGTGTGTCCGACCCTGCCTTTGCTAAGTGCCTCTCGCCTGTTTTCCGTGTTTGTTGTGTGTATGACCTGGTCTGGATTTTGGTTTCTGTCTCTTGGCTTTCTGATTTTGTACCGTGCAGCCCGACCCGTGTTTCTGATCTCTGGCTTCCCAAGACTACTCTCTGACTTTCTGATTTTGTACTGTGCAGCCTGACCCGTGCCTGACCTCCTGCTTCCCTGACCATTCTCGTTCTTCCTGACTCTGTACCGCATTGATTCTCCTGTGTATGACTTCTGGCTTGCCCGACCATCGCTACTGTGTAAACTCCTGGCTTTCTGAGCCCTCTGCCTGTCATTTCAGCATCCCTGCGATAAGCTCCGCCCCCTCTGACGTCACAGGTCACGTGGTGCTAGGTCCTACAGCTTCTGAGTGCTTCTACAAGCGCTCCGCCCCCTCCACAGGTCCTGCGATATTTCAGTTTGTGTTGCTGACAGCCCCGTGGTCCAAGTTCCTACGCCGGGACCGCTGACCGGTCACGCTACCCTCCTGCAGATAAGGGTAAGCGTGATAGATGAGACAAAAGTAGAGCTTTTTGGGCAAAGGCATCAACATAGAGTTTACAGGAGAAAAAAAGAGGCATTCAAAGAAAAGAACACGGTCCCTACAGTCAAACATGGCGGAGGTTCCCTGATGTTTTGGGGTTGCTTTGCTGCCTCTGGCACTGGACTGCTTGACCGTGTGCATGGCATTATGAAGTCTGAAGACTACCAACAAATTTTGCAGCATAATGTAGGGCCCAGTGTGAGAAAGCTGGGTTTCCCTCAGAGGTCATGGGTCTTCCAGCAGGACAATGACCCAAAACACACTTCAAAAAGCACTAGAAAATGGTTTGAGAGAAAGCACTGGAGACTTCTAAGGTGGCCAGCAATGAGTCCAGACCTGAATCCCATAGAACACCTGTGGAGAGATCTAAAAATGGCAGTTTGGAGAAGGCACCCTTCAAATATCAGGGACCTGGAGCAGTTTGCCAAAGAAGAATGGTCTAAAATTCCAGCAGAGCATTGTAAGAAACTCATTGATGGTTACCGGAAGCGGATGGTCGCAGTTATTTTGGCTAAAGGTTGTGCAACCAAGTATTAGGCTGAGGGTGCCAATACTTTTGTCTGGCCCATTTTTGGAGTTTTGTGTGAAATGATCAATGTTTTGCTTTTTGCTTCATTCTCTTTTGTGTTTTTTCATTTAAGACAAATTAAATGAAGATAATAATACCAAAAAGAATTTGTGTTTGCAATCATTTTCAGGAAGAAACTGAGTATTATCTAATGGAATTGCAGCGGTGTCAATATTTTTGGCCACAACTGTATCTATAGATATATCTATGGATATATCTATGGCTATATATCTATGGATATACTGTATCTATACAAATATCTATGGATATATCTATGGCTATATATCTATGGATATTTCTATAGATATATATCTATCCTGTGTGTCTCCACTCCATTCAATGTCAGCAAGCAGTTAATCCTGAATGCTACATGTGTCTTTCATCTTAGCAAGTATATAGCTGGTAAATTGTTTATTTCAATTTACTCTGCTTGTCCCCTTATGTAGTGAGGTCAAGAAACTTTTCAAAGTGCTTTATGATCCATGTAGTGCTGGAAATTTGTTTATCTGACCACATCATTTATTGGGTCCTGCTGTCTCAGCTTTAGTTTGATTGATTGGTAACGAGAAAAACAAAACAAAAAAACAAGATCTTAGAACTAGCCTGCTATATATTCAGACCTAGCTTGGGGGAGCATTTATGCAGGGGGCATTTATGCACATTTAATCGAAGTACATTTGATCAAAGTACGAGCAGTTATAACAGGGCAGGAGACAGGTAAGACCTTTATATACATCTCTTTCCTGTACATTTGGATTACAACAAATATATACCATATGCATTTGTATAATTTATTTCCTGGCCGCTGCACTCACACACATCCACCGCCCTGGTAATAACTCTCTACATTCCATCCATATCGACCCCTCACTCCTTTCCTCTCCTATGTATAGCACTCACACTCTTTTCACATTGTTAAATTGCACAGATCCAGTCAGTCCTACGATCCAACATAAGAGACGCTCCCACAAATCACTGAACCATCTGCTCACTCTTTCTATCCTCCTCCCAGTCGCAGGAGACATTGCTCCCAACCATGTTCCCCCATGTTATAGAAAGTCAAACCTCCCAACTGCTACACTCAGAAACCCCTCTAATCTTATTAATATTCCCTGCACGCCTTCTGTCTCTCTTAATTGTGTCCTTTGGTATTCGTGCTCAGTGTGTAATAAACTCTCCTTCATCCATGACTTCTTCCTTTCAAATTCTCTTAACCTCCTGGCTCTTACTGAAACCTGGATCCAGCAGTGAAACACTACCGCTGCTGCTGCTCTTTCATATGGGGGATTACACTTCTCTCATACCCCAAGATCAGACAAAAGAGCAGGTGGAGGCATTGGTCTGCTCCTATCACCAAAATGTACCTTTCAGGTTATCCCTCAAGTACCCTCAATAATCTTCCCTTCTTTTGAGGTCCATGCTGTCAGACTCTACGTCCCCTTCTCCATGCGAGTGACGGTGGTGTATCGTCCTCCTGGCCCCTGCCATCAGTTCCTGGATTATTTTGCCACTTGGCTTCCACATTTTCTCTCCCGTGACACCCCTACCCTCATCATGGGTGATTTCAACATCCCCATTGCTCTTCCCCTCTCCCCATCTGCTACCCACCTTTTATCTCTAAGCTCCTAGTTTGGCCTTTCGCATCTTACTAATTCTCCAACGCATGAAGATGGAAACTCCCTCGACTTGGTCTTATCTCGGCTTTGTGCAGTGGATGATTTCGCAAACTTCGCTCTCTTTCCACAACCTTCTTTCATTCTCTATCAAGAACTGCCAGGCCGCTCAGGTCACCCCCACTGTCCATACTTATAGAAACATACAGGCCATTAACACCCAGAAACTTATGAAGAATTTGAAGTCTTCATTGGCCCCTATCTCCTCCCTCTCATGTCCTGATTCTGCACTGAAGCATTACAATGAATCAGTTCAAACTGCCCTGGATGAATTTGCACCTCCTTTACATAGAACAACATGACAAAGACAGCGACAACCCTGGCACACCCTGCAAACACGTTTCCTGCAGCGGTGCTCCAGTTCTGCTGAACGTCTATGGAGAAAATCCAATCTACATGAAGATTTCATCCATTATAAGTTTATGCTTAGAACTTACAACACAGCCCTTCACCTCTCCAAACAAACCTATTTCAACACCCTCATCACCTCACTGTCCAATAACCCTAAACGTCTCTTTGACACTTTTCATTCCCTGCTCAACCCAAGAGTGCAGGCCCCAACTACGGAGCTTCGAGCTGATGATCTGGCCAATTACTTCAAAGAAAAAATAGACCATATCTGACAGGAAATTATCTCCCAATCACCTCATAACATGCACTGTCCTCCCTCCCCCACTGCATCTAGCTCACTCTCTGATTTTGAACACAGAAGTAAGCAGGCTCCTTGCATCTTCTCGCCCAACCACTTGCACCAGTGACCCATTTCCGTCACATCTCCTCCAGTCCCTTTCCCGTGCTGTCACCACTCACCTAACTAAAATATTTAACCTCTCTCTTCTGGTATCTTTCCCTCCTTATTTAAGCATGCCATCATACATCCACTACTTAAAAAAAATCCCTCGACCAAAACTTTGCTGCTAACTATAGCCGGTCTCTAATCTTCCCTTCATCTCTAAACTCCTGGAACACCTGGTCCACTCCCGTCTGATCCGCCATCTCTCTGATAACTCTCTTCTCGACCCTCTCCAATCTGGTTTCCACTCTCTCCACTCTACTGAAACTGCCCTCAGCATAGCAAGCAAGCAAAGGTATACAACAGCATCATGTGTACTAGAACTATAGGATGCCGGATATATTGGATAAACAGAGGATCACTCATTTAAACGCATAACATAGAGGATGTGGAGACTACAAATTATGACCAAAGATCCAGTAGAAAAACCATAAATACTTTATTAGGGAAAATACACAGAACGGGAGATAGGGGGAGCATATGCAAAAAGACGCAAAGTGCTACAGTGCAAGAGGACACGTGACCTAACCCTGACCAAATCTACATGTATAGATGTATACATAAATGGATAAAGGTAAATACCATCATTCCTAAGGCCTTTATGACCTCACAGACCCTGTATTAAATAAGGGGACTCAATCCTCCCTGGCTATCAGTATATGTTTATACTCATTTGCATACATTATTACTATGAACCATAAGTACCATACTTGATATAGGTACTCGGGCAATAAACATTTAGTAATTCAAGGCATAATATCCACCCCTATATCTGGCACATACTCCTCCCACCCACATACAGGTGGACGGTACCGGAGCAGAATTGTTACCTCCAGGAAGGGATAAGTAGATGGCCGGGCGGTCAAAAAACTGCCCTCACTAAAGTCTCTAATGATCTACTAACAGCTAAATCTAACGGTCACTATTCCATGCTAATTCTCTTGGATCTCTCTGCATCATTCGACACTGTGGATCATCAGCTCCTCCTCACTATGCTCTGCTCCATCGGCATCAAGGACACCGTTCTGTCCTGGTTTTCCGCCTATCTCTCTGACCGCTCCTTTACTGTATCTTTTGCTAGCTCCTCCTCTCATCTTCCCCTTACTGTTGAGGTTCCTCAAGGATCGGTTCTAGGCCCCCTCCTCTTCTCATTGTACACTGCTCCTATTGGTCAATCAGTAGATTTGGTTTCCAGTACCATCTCTATGCTGATGACACCCAATTATACGTTTCCTCTCCTGACATCACGCCTTTTTAGAAAACAGAAGCGATAGTCTAAATGCTGTGTCTAAAGCTGGAGTCACACATAGCGACTTACCAACAATCCCGACAACGATATCAACGTGTCAGGATTGCTGGTAAGTCGCTATGTGATCGCTGGTGAGCTGTCAAACAGACAGCTTCACCAGCGATTAGCACAGCGACGCCGCGCGCGCGGCATCGCTGTGTTCGTTAGCGCTGATGCCATGGATCCATGTCAAAAATAGAATTAAAATAAAAAATATTGTTATTCTCACCTTCCGACATCCAGCGCAGCATTCCCGCCTCTCTCCACGCTCCGGTCCCAGTAATCCTTTGCGAAAATTACCGCGATGACGTCCGTTCTCGCGGGATCGCGAAGTCTCGCGGTCATTCTTGCAAAGGATTACTGGGACCGGAGCGTGGAGAGAGGCGTGAATGCTGCGCGGGACGTCGGAAGGTGAGAATAACAATATATATTTTTTTTTTTATTATTTTACAGCTGATCGCTGGTCTCCCGCCTGTCACACGCAGCGATGCGTGCTGGCCAGCGGGAGATCAGCGATGAAAAAAATGTCCAGAGGTTTCTTGCAGCGATACCGGCAGGGGGGCCGGTTGCTGATCGCTGTCACACACAGCGATCTCGCTGGTGAGATCGCTGCTGTGTCACAAAAGTTGTGACTCAGCAGCGATCTCGCTAGCGAGATTGCTATGTGTGATGGGGCCTTAACATCATGTCCTCACTATATCTTAAACTGAACCTGTCAAAGACTGAACTCCTTGTGTTTCCTCCCTCTACTAATGTACCTATACCCGACACATCCATTTCTGTGTGTGGTTCCACTATTACTGCCCGCTGTCTTGTGGTCATACTAGACTCCGAGCTTTCCTTTGCCCCCCACATCCGATCGCTGGCTCGCTCTTGTTATCTGCAGCTCAAAAACATTTCTAGAATTCGACCTTTTCTTACCTTTGACTCCGCAAAAACGCTTACTGCTTCTCTTATTCATTCTCGTCTGGACTATTGTAACTCTCTTCTAATTGGTCTCTCTCTTACCAAACTTCCCCCCTCCAGTCTGTCTTGAATGCTGCAGCCAGGAACATATTCCTCGCCAATCGTTACCCCATCCACTCCAGAATCCAGTACACACTTATTCCCCTCACCCACAAAGCCCTCCATGGCTCAGCACCACCCTACATCTCCCTCGTTTCAGTCTACCACCCTACTGGTGCCCTCCGCTCTGTGGATGACCTGAGGTTAGCATCCTCAATAATCAGAACCTCTCACTCCCGTCTCCAAGACTATACACGTGCTGCGCCAATTCTTTGGAATGCACTTCCCAGGTCAATATGAGTAGTCCCCAATCCCTACAATTTTAAGCGTGCCCTGAAAACGCATTTATTCAGACTAGCCTACCACCTCAACACATTAACCTAATCTATCCCTGTGTGGCACAGTCAAAAGTTTTACCATAACCAGGTTCCCTGTATCATGTTCCCACATGCTTTATGCATCTATTAGCCCTCTGTGTCTGTACTGTTACACACTTAACATTATGGCTGGTCCAAACAATCAGGGCAATTGTTACCACCCACCTTTCGTGTCTCCCCTTTTTCCTCATAGATTGTAAGCTTGCGAGCAGGGCCCTCATTCCTCTTGGTATCTGTTATGATCTATGTGATTATTGTTATGCTGTAATGTCTATCGTCTGTATAAGTCCCCTCTGAAATGTAAAGTGCTGCAGAATATGTTGGCGCTATAGAAATAAAATTTATTATTATAGATATATAGCCATAGATATATCCATAAATATATATCCATGGATATATCATAGATGTATATATAGCCATAGATATATATATATATTGTGATGCAGTGACCACTGTGTCCACTAGGGGGCGCTGTATGGATGTCCCAGGAGAGTGGATGAATGGCAAGATACTGAATGACCGTTATGTATCTCAAGGTGGGTGGCCTTGAGATGGAGATTTATGTGTGTGTTAATCAGCAGTGATACTGCTGAGGTGCTGGTTCAATGTGTCAGGGACTAGTTACCTACAAACCCACACAGGGGGTGTGTTTAATAACGCTATTGTAAAGTGTATATGTGTGTGTGAAGCACCTGTGATGAGTTCATAGACATGTGACCCAGTGGGCCAGCGGTCGGGATCGCAGCGACGGTTGAGATCGCAGCTTCGGCCTGGATCCGAGCGGCAGCTGGGATCCCAGCGGCGGTCGGGATCGCAGTGGTGGGCTGGATCCGAGCGGCATCACTTGGGTGTACCAAAATGGTGGTCGGCGTACCTCCGGTACGGTGCAGTGGATTGTGGGACTCGGGGACATCCAGACGGAAGTGGATGACAGACAATTTAAGGCAATTATGTATATAGATAGAATACATAGCTATATTCATAGATATAATATATCTATCCCTTATCTACCGTATATACTCGTGTATAAGCCGACCCGTGTATAAGCTGACCCCCTAATTTTGCCACAAAAAACTGGGAAAACTTATCGACTCGCGTATAAGCCTAGGATGGAAAATGCAGCAGCTACTGGTAAATTTCAAAAATAAAAATAGATACCAATAAAAGTAAAATGAATTGAATCAGTAGGTTAAATGTTTTTGAATATCCATATTGAATCAGGTGCCCCATATAATGCTCCATACAGTTCATGGTGGGCCCCATACAAAATACACTCCATATAATGCTGCATAAAGGTTAATAATGGCCCCATAAGATACTCCATAGAATAATATGCCCCATATAATGCTCCATAAAGGTTATGGCCCCATAAGATGCTCCATAGACTATGCCCCATATGCTGCTCCATAGACTATGGCCCCATATGCTGCTCCATAGACTATGCCCCCATATGCTGCCCCATAGAATATGCCCCCATATGCTGCTCCATAGAATATGCCCCCATATGCTGCTGCAAAAAAAAAATGCCATACTCACCTCTCCTACTCAGGACCCGGCACCTGACCTATTCACCTCTCCGGGGTCCATTGCTCCTCACCGCTGTCTGCTGCTCCCTGTGTCACTGACTTTTCAGCCACTAACCACATCATCGCGCTCTCTGCTGCCTAAACGTCACTGACACAGGATGTAGCAGACAGCGGTGAGCAGCGATGGACCCGGGACAGGTGAATATCGCTATACTTACCCCCTCCTGGCACGGTCTCTGCAGCCCTGCTTCTCCACGGTCTCCCTTCCTGCCTTCAGCGTTCACGTGATACCGCTCATTACACTCATGAGTTTAATGAGTGGTACCTATCTATCTATAGATCTGTCAATCTATGTGTTTTTGAGTGTTTTTAAAAACGGATTTGTCAAAAACAGAAGAAATGGATGAAAAAACTGATGCGACGGATCTGTTTTTTTCCAAGGATCAGGTAGTCGGATCCGTTGAAAAAAACAGATTCGTCGCATCCGTTTTTCACAATCTGCGACACCACATATATGGCTGCTCTGTGCGCACAGGACCTGGGATGAGGTCACAGGAGGGGAGGAGTCAGGGGGTCACCTGATCAGGGGCGTCAGTGTAGGCAGGACTGTGCTGGCTGTCATGGTGCTGGAGGAGCGGAGTCCAGGCAGCGCACATAGGTGGCCCCAGGGGGCACGTTCCCGTAGAGCGACCACTTGCTCAGGAGACTTCAGAGCATTTACATAAAGATGTACCAGCTCCATAATAACCAGGTTTTGCCTCTTTATTGTGAGGTTTTTCAGACCCTCATTCATGAATATTCTTTCTTGTGGTGGCAATGTTTCAGCTCACAGACCCTTCCTCAGGCTTAATATAGACAGAAAACCAGTATAATATGAGAAAGTATAACAAGGTACAGAGAACATTTATAGCGTGAGGTAAGAGGGAGCCCGAATCTACAGGAAAAGCAGCTGTGGTTTATATAAGAACATAACCAAGGAACACCCAGCATGGAAATACATCTTGATATCAGGGGCGGAGATACCACATGTGCAGACGATGCAGGATGGCTAATAATGAGGGCAATCTGTCCTGTTTATCCGGAAGCTCCGGGGGGCCCCTGGCCAGATTGCCCTCATGTGCGGCAGGCAGGGAGTGATCCCTGCAGCTCGGCTGCCTACAAGAAAAAATAGCAGCGGAGCTGCAGGGATCTGTCCTGCTTCCTGCCTGCGCTTCCTGTCTCTGACACAGCGCGGCAGTACCGTGCTCCGTCCTTAGAGCAGTAGCGCTGCAAAGTACTGTTCCAATAGTCTCCCACCACTAAAAGCAGTATTGCCATTTAGCAAGGCGCCGTTTGGCCAGTAACCGCCAAAGAGCGAGGCGCCGTGCGCTTCTTGACCATGAGTACAGCGCACGTGCGCAGTAGAGAGAGCCAGTTCATGCCACATGTCCAGCTTTGATAACCAATATTTATAAGGCACAGGGGAATGACAGAGGAAGTTGGTATAGTCAGCAAGGTACTCCCTCAGCATCGTCCAAAACATTGCATTCCTTGTGACAGTACCCTGCTCCTCTGTGTCAGGGTGATGAGAGGGTCTGTTAAAGCTCTACAAAAACTTTGTCATTGTTCCACTGCCTCTGCTGTATTGGAGTTGTCTCTCTCACCTGTACTTTTTGGTTGGCCAATGAACTGTGTCCTCTGCTGCTAGTGTTTGAGATAGTAATTTTTTTAATAATTCTGCTATAATGGCCCTCTGGTACTGCAACATTTTAGTACACCAGTCTGCCTCAGGACTAAGAGATCTAAAGTTCTCCGATTACCATTGGTCTAGAAGTGTCACAAATCAGTATTGCCTGTCTGTCATCCAAAATTTTGAGAGCTCGAGGGTCATGGGAAAGGCAGCGTAACATCAAGTCAGCCCAATGCGTCCCAGTCTGCTAACAGGCAAGACTTCCGTGTCATAACCAAGGGGACAACTGACCATGCTGTCCTCCTCCTCCTTGTCCTCAGGCCTACAACACTTACAACAAACCTCAGTAAGATCATAGTACAAACATCATTGTAAATACCTTCTTGTAAATAGACCCCTGTATTTTTAAGCTCCCCCACCTCATTTTAGATTGTAAATTGTCACGAGCAGGATTGTTTTTTTTGTTTAAATTATTGTTATAGTTGTTACTTAGTGTAGATTGTAAGCTGTCACGAGCAGGGTAGTTTGATTTGGGTTTAGTTATTGGATTATTGTTATCATTGTTATTTAGGACTGTTGTGTTTGAAACTGTTAAACTGTAAATATGTTTTCGCTCTATAATAACTCTCAATATTCAAATTAGAACACAGATAAGCAAGATGGAGACGTTAATTATGTTGTCATTAACGCTCACCCTGTTGGTGGATTTCTCAAAGTCTTGGAGGATGGTACACATGTCAGACATCCATGCCCACACCTCAGATGTTGTGTGTAAAGACAGAACTGAATACCGACAACCTTGTTGATGCTGGTAGATTAGTCACCAACTGCCCTCTTCTGCTCAGAAATCCTTTCCTACATCTGCAGTGTAGAGTTCCAAGGCCTGGGGGCATCATACACCAGTCGGTGAGCCAGAAGCAGCAAGCGCTGCTGAATCACGGCAAGGATGGATGAAGCTGTAGCTGACCTTCTAAAATGGGTATTTAGAGCATTGTATTTTTACCAGCAGATCTGCCAGCTCCGTGTCCCTTTTCAAAAAACAATGACCAATTCGGTTAAGCACATGAGACAACGCGTAGCACATGTGTGAGCTCGTTCTGCCAAAAAGCAGCCACCAGGTTCCACCCATTGTCACACACAAACATGCCTGGCTGTGGTTTCAGCGGTCTCATCCACCGATATGCCTGCTGTTTCATAGCTGTCCACAACTCTTCAGCATTGTGGCATTTGTCACAGAAGCATATTAGCTTCTGCACAGCCTGTTCCCACTTTGATTAGGCAGTGCTTCCAGCTTGTGACTGATGTGCTACCTTTTTGAGCTGGAGGCTGAAGAGGAGGCAAAGGGGGGCAGTGGACTATGGTCCCAAAGTGCCGATGCTGCGGCCATATGCAGCAGACAGACCCAGTGACCTAGAGGCATGGGGCCAGCTTAAGAGAAATTGGACAAGACTTCAAAGATTTTTGGCATGAACAAGCAGCGCATAGGAGGCTTAGTAGCGTGCTCCGTCATTAGAACAGTCGCGCTGCAAAGGACAGTTCCCATTGTCTCACGCCACTAAAAGCGGTACTGCCATTTACCAAGGCGCCGTTTGGCCAGTGACCGCCAGAGAGTGAGGAGCCGTGCGCTGCTTGACCGTGAGTACAGCGCACATGCGCAGTAGAGAGAGCCAGTTCATGCCACATGTTCAGCGTGGATAACCAATAATTTGAAGGCACCTAGGAATGACAGAGGACATTGGTACGGTCAGCAAGGTACTCCCTCAGCATTTTCAAAAACTTGCACTCCATGTGATAGTTCCCTGCGCCTCAGGGACAGGGCGATGGGAGGGTCTGAGAAAACTCTCCCCAAACTTTTCCAGTGTTCCACTGCCTTTGCTGCCTTGGAGTTGTATCTCTCTCACCTGTACTCCTTGCTTGGCCAACAAACTTTGACCTCTGCTGCCAATGTTTTCAGATGTGAATTTTTTAAATAATTCCGCAAGAAGGACCCTCTGTTCCTCCAACATTTTAATACACCTGTCTGCCTCTGGAATTAGAGATGTAAAGTTCTCCTTGTAGCATGGGTCTAGACTAGTCACCAATCAGTATTGCCCGTCACCCAAAATTTTGGGTGACAGGAAAGGCATTATAACATAAACTCAGCCTGCGTGCAAGACTGCTAACAGTCAATACTTTAGTGTCCTCATCAAGAGGACAACTGACCATGCTCTCCTCCTCCTTGTCCACGGGCCTCCAACACTTAGAACTAACCTCAGTAATATCATTGTTCAGACATCATTGTAAATACCTTCTTGTAAATACACCACTGATTTTTTTTTATCTCCCCCACCTCATTTTAGATTGTAAATTGTCACGAGCAGGATTGTTTTGGTTTAATTATCGTTGTTACTTAGTGTAGATTGTAAACTGCCATCAGCAGGTTAGTTTCGGTTTAATTATTGGATTATTGTTATCATTGTTACTTAGGAGTGTTGTGTTTGAAGCTGTTAAACTGTAAATATGTTTTCGCTCTATAACTCTCAATATTAAAATTATAACACAGATAAGCAGGATGGAGACGATAATTATGGTGTCATTGACGCTCACCCTCTTTGTGGATTCGTCAAAGTTTTGGAGGATATTACATGTTCACTCCTCACATGTTGTGTGTGAAGACAGAACTGAATACCGACAAACTTGTTGATGATGGTAGACTATTCACCAACTGCTTTCTTCTGCTCACAAATCCTTTCCAACATCTGCAGTATAGAGTTCCAAGACCTGGGGGCATCACACACCAGTCATTGAGCCATAAGCTGCAAGCGCTGCTGAATCACGACAAGGGCTGATGAAGCTGTAGCTGACTTTCTAAAATGGGTGTTTAGAGCGTTGCACTTCTTCGAGCAGATCTGCCAGCTTCATGTCGCTTTTCAAAAAACGTTGACCAATTTGGTTAAGCGCATGAGCCAGGCATGGCACGTGTGTGAGCTCGCCTCGCCACAGAGCAGCGACCGTTTCCAGCCATTGTCACACACAACTATGCCTGGCTGTGGGTTCAGCCGTCTCAGCCACCGATCTGCCTGCTTTTTCACAGCTGTCCAAAAGTTTTCAGCATTTTGGGGTTTGTCACAGAAGCATATTAACTTCAGCAAAGCCTGTTCCAGCTTTCATTTGGCAGTGCTGCAGTGCTTCCAGCTTGTGACTGATGTGCTACCTTTTCTAGCTGGATGCTGAAGAGGAGGAGGAGGCGCAGGAGCTGTAGACTGTGGGGGCAACCCAAATTGACGTAGGGTTTGGGTGGACGTGCACCATACCAAGGTTGGAGTGGGTCCTGGCTTCCACTATGTTAACCCATTGTGCCCTCAATGAGATGTACCGTCCCTGAACACAAGCACTTGTCAACATGTTTGTGGTTAGGTGGACTTTCCAAGTAACAGCATTGTGTATGGCACAGGTAATGTTGTGGGACACGTGCCTGTGTTATGCCGGGACAACACACCAGGACAAATATTCCCACATGTTCATGCCCTCGGGGTGATACTCGACTCTGCCCTCTCTTTCAAACTAAGATCCAAGCTCTTGCCTCCTCCTGCCCATTACAACTCAAAAACATTTCTTGGATCCGTACAGTCCATGAAAATTCAAAAATGTTCTCCCTCCTCGACTATTGGAACCTTATACTCTCTAGCCTCCCCTCTAGCACTCTTGCCCCACTCAAATTATTATTATTATTTATTGTTCTAGCGCCATTTATTCCATGGCGCTTTACATGTGAGGAGCGGTATACATAAAAACAAGTACAATAATCTTAAACAATACAAGTCATAACTGGTACAGGAGGAGAGAGGACCCTGCCCGCGAGGGCTCACAATCTTCAAGGGATGGGTGATAATACAGTAGGCGAGGGTAGAGCTGGTCGTGCAGCAGTTTGGTCGATCGGTGGTTACTGCAGGTTATAGGCTTGTCGGAAGAGGTGGGTCTTCAGGCTCTTTTTGAAGGTTTCGATGGTAGGTGAGAGTCTGATATGTTGTGGTAGAGAGTTCCAGAGTAGGGGTGATGCGCGAGAGAAATCTTGTATGCGATTGTGGGAAGAGGAGATAAGACGGGAGTAGAGAAGGAGATCTTGTGAGGATCGGAGGTTGCGTGCAGGAAAGTACCGGGAGACGAGGTCACAGATGTATGGAGGAGACAAGTTGTGGATGGCTTTGTATGTCATGGTTAGGGTTTTGTAATGGAGTCTCTGGGCAATTGGGAGCCAGTGAAGGGATTGACAGAGGGGAGAAGCTGGGGATTAGCGGGGGGACAGGTGGATTAGTCGGGCAGCAGCGTTTAGAATAGATTGGAGGGGTGCGAGAGTGTTTGAGGGGAGGCCACAGAGCATGAGGTTGCAGTAGTCAAGGCGAGAGATGATGAGGGCATGGACTAGGATTTTTGCAGATTCTTGGGTGAGGAATGAACGGATGCGTGAAATATTTTTGAGTTGAAGTCGGCAGGAAGTGGAAAGGGTTTGGATATATGGTTTGAAGGAGAGATCAGCGTCAAGGATTACTCCGAGGCAGCGAGCTTGTGGGACTGGGGAGAGTGGGCAGTCATTTACTGTAATTGATAGGTTCGTAGGGGGGGTCACGTGAGATGGGGGAAAGATGATGAATTCTGTTTTGTCCATGTTGAGTTTCAGATATCTAGTGGAGAAGAAGGATGAAATAGTGGACAGACATTGAGGGATTCTGGTTAGTATGGAGGTGATATCTGGTCCAGAGATGTAGATCTGTGTGTCATCAGCATAAAGATGATACTGAAAGCCATGTGATTCTATGAGCTGTCCCAGGCCAAAGGTGTAAATAGAGAACAGCAGGGGCCCAAGGACTGAACCTTGTGGGACTCCGACAGATAGGGGGCGAGGTGAGGAGGTGGTGTGTGAGTGGGAGACGCTGAATGTCCGGTCTGTTAGGTATGATGAGATCCAGGAGAGGGCCAAGTCTGTGATGCCGAGGGATGAGAGGGTCTGTAATAATAGGGAATGGTCCACTGTGTCAAAGGCAGCCGACAGGTCCAGGAGGAGGAGGACAGAGTAGTGTCGCTTGCTCTTGGCAGTTAAGAGGTCATTGGTGACCTTAGTAAGGGCAGTTTCAGTGGAGTGGTGTGACCGGAAGCCAGATTGTAAGTGGTCGAAGAGGGAGCAAGAAGAGAGATGGGAGGACAGTTCAAGGTAGACGTGTTGTTCCAGTAGCTTGGAGGCGTATGGGAGAAGTGATATAGGGCGATAGCTAGATACAGAGGATGGGTCAAGAGAGGGCTTTTTGAGGATAGGTGTGATGGAGGCATGTTTAAAGCTTGAGGGGGATGAAGTGGGATGGGATCGGGTCGAGTGCACAGGTGGTGAGATGTGATCTTGAGAGTAGAGTGGAGAGTCGATCTTCTGTAATGGTAGAGAAGTTGGTTTTGAAGGTGGAGGGCTGGGAAGTCGGGAGGAAGGGCTCTGGGGGTTGTTGACCAAAACTGTCCCTGATATCAATTTTCTGCTTGAAAAATGAGGCAAAGTCTTCAGCTGAGATGAGTGGGGAGGGAGGAGGTGCTGGGGGGCGGAGGAGAGAATTGAAGGTGTTGAATAACTGTTTAGGGTTGTGAGACAGGGAGGATATGAGAGATGAGAAGTAGGTTTGTTTAGCTGTGGCGAGTGTGGTCTTGAAAGTAGTGAGGGACTGTTTGAATGCGATGAAGTGCTCGTTGGAGTGGGATCTTTTCCATCTGCGCTCAGCAGCCCTGGAAGCTCGCCTCAGCTCTTTGGTCAGGCTGGTGTGCCAGGGCTGTCTGTTGATTTTGCGAGTTTTGGTATGTGTAAGTGGGGCAGCGGATTCCAAAGCTACAGCTATTGTGGTGTTATATAGAGCGGCAGCGTCATCCGCATTGTGTAAGGAACTTATATCTGTAAGAGGGAGGAGGGATTCAGAGAATGAGTGTAGGTCAAGGTGTTTAAGATTCCTGCGAGGGTGTGAAAGTTTGTGGGGTGGGGATTGTAGACATGGAGTGAAGAGGGAAGAGAATGTGAGCAGGTTGTGGTCAGAGAGAGGAAGAGGTGAGTTAGAGAGGTTAGATAGGGAGCAGAGGCGGGTGAAGATGAGGTCCAGTGTGTGGCCATCTTTGTGGGTGGCTGTAGAAGACCATTGAGTGAGGCCGAAGGAGGAAGTGAGAGATAGAAGTTTAGTGGCAGCTGAGAGGGAAGTGTCAATGGGGATGTTGAAGTCGCCCATGATGATAGTAGGGATGTCCGCGGAAAGGAAATGAAGTAACCAGGTGGTGAAGTGGTCAAAGAAGGTGGTGGCTGGCCCTGGGGGGTGGTAGATGACAGCCAGTTGGAGGGGGAGTAGATGCGCACAGAGTGCACCTCAAAGGAAGGGAGGGTAACAGAGGGTGGCAGTGGGATTGGGGTGAAGGAGCAGGTATCTGACAGGAGAAAACCAACTCCTCCACCATGTTTGCTGCTGGGGCGGGGGGTGTGAGAAAGGTGGAAGCCGCCATACGAAAGTGCAGCAGGAGAGGCTGTGTCAGAAGGGGTGAGCCAGGTTTCGGTGATGGCGAGGAAGGAAAGTTTGGTAGTAACAAAAAGATCATGGATGTAGGAAAGCTTGTTGCAGACACAGCGAGCGTTCCACAGAGCTCCTGTTAGTGGGACTGGGGAAGCGGGGGCTGGGTGAATGGGTATAAGGTTGGAGAGGTTACGGAAGGTTGTGATAGAGTGTGGATGGGAGGTAGAAATGACTGTGGGAATGTGGTGAGGAGGACCAGGATTTGGAGAGATATCACCAGCAGTGAGAAGGAGCAGAGAAAGTGTTAGCAGGTGGGAGCAGGAGAGGGCATGAGGGGGCTGTCTGTGTTTGGAGACAGAGGATTGTATGTTAAGGAACAGTTTTGAGGCGGAGGTGAGGTGGATGGGGAGGATTGAAGAAGAGATGAACAGTTCCTTACTAGGAGTAGGGATTAGGGGAATTAGCAGAAAGTGAAGGATTATTGGGGTGAAAGTGAAAACAAACAGAAACATTGTTTACAGTGACTGTGTACAGTTACCTTCAGTTCCCTTCTGGTTCAATTCTGGTTTTAATTCTTAAATTAATCTTCACACTTCTAGAACACACTTATAGCAATCACAATGCAAACTGAAGTCTATGCAGACTTGTGCTCTGCAATATATGTACAACTAAGTGCAGTCAGGTGTGAAGCAGAGAGGAGTGGTCTCTGCTCTTCTTGGTCAGACAATTAAGAGTGGACCAGATGTATATGATCAAGCCAGAGTAAACAAGGTCATAAATAACACTGGGGTAAGCTGGGGTTAGCTGAAAGGCATACCATGTGAATGCTAGGTGCAGAGGCAAGTCTATGTGCAAAGCTGGGTGATGCACTGTGTGTCCTTCATAGACAGATAGCAGGAGAGCAGGAGAGCTGGGTGGATGGACATACCATGTGAATGCTAGGTGCAGAGGCAAGTCTATGTGCAAAGCTGGGTGATGCACTGTGTCCTTCATAGACAGACAGCAGGAGAGCAGGAGAGCTGGGTGGATGGACATACCATGTGAATGCTTGGTTGCAGAGGCAAGTCTATGTGCAAAGCTGGGTGATGCACTGTGTGTCCTTCATAGACAGATAGCAGGAGAGCTGGGTGGATGGACATACCCTGTGAATGCTAGGTGCAGAGGCAAGTCTATGTGCAAAGCTGGGTGATGCACTGTGTGTCCTTCATAGACAGACAGCAGGAGAGCAGGAGAGCTGGGTGGATGGACATACCTGTCGGAAGAATAGAGATGCTTGTTAGAGTGCGATGGTGGCAGGTAGCAGGGCACAGTCTGTATACATCCTTCTGGTTTTAATTCTTAAATTAATCTTCACACTTCTAGAACACACTTGTAGCAATCACAATGCAGACTGAAGTCTATGCAGACTTGTGCTCTGCAATATATGTACAACTAAGTGCAGTCAGGTGTGAAGCAGAGAGGAGTGGTCTCTGCTCTTCTTGGTCAGACAATTAAGAGTGGACCAGATGTATATGATCAAGCCAGAGTAAACAAGGTCATAAATAACACTGGGGTAAGCTGGGGTTAGCTGAAAGGCATACCATGTGAATGCTAGGTGCAGAGGCAAGTCTATGTGCAAAGCTGGGTGATGCACTGTGTGTCCTTCATAGACAGACAGCAGGAGAGCAGGAGAGCTGGGTGGATGGACATACCTGTCGGAAGAATAGAGATGCTTGTTAGAGTGCGATGGTGGCAGGTAGCAGGGCACAGTCTGTATACATCCTTCTGGTTTTAATTCTTAAATTAATCTTCACACTTCTAGAACACACTTATAGCAATCACAATGCAGACTGAAGTCTATGCAGACTTGTGCTCTGCAATATATGTACAACTAAGTGCAGTCAGGTGTGAAGCAGAGAGGAGTGGTCTCTGCTCTTCTTGGTCAGACAATTAAGAGTGGACCAGATGTATATGATCAAGCCAGAGTAAACAAGGTCATAAATAACACTGGGGTAAGCTGGGGTTAGCTGAAAGGCATACCATGTGAATGCTAGGTGCAGAGGCAAGTCTATGTGCAAAGCTGGGTGATGCACTGTGTGTCCTTCATAGGCAGACAGCAGGAGAGCAGGAGAGCTGGGTGGATGGACATACCATGTGAATGCTAGGTGCAGAGGCAAGTCTATGTGCAAAGCTGGGTGATGCACTGTGTGTCCTTCATAGACAGACAGCAGGAGAGCTGGGTGGATGGACATACCATGTGAATGCTAGGTGCAGAGGCAAGTCTATGTGCAAAGCTGGGTGATGCACTGTGTGTCCTTCATAGACAGACAGCAGGAGAGCTGGGTGGATGGACATACCATGTGAATGCTAGGTGCAGAGGCAAGTCTATGTGCAAAGCTGGGTGATGCACTGTGTGTCCTTCATAGACAGACAGCAGGAGAGCTGGGTGGATGGACATACCTGTCGGAAGAATAGAGATGCTTGTTAGAGTGCGATGGTGGCAGGTAGCAGGGCACAGTCTGTATACATCCTTCTGGTTTTAATTCTTAAATTAATCTTCACACTTCTAGAACACACTTATAGCAATCACAATGCAGACTGAAGTCTATGCAGACTTGTGCTCTGCAATATATGTACAACTAAGTGCAGTCAGGTGTGAAGCAGAGAGGAGTGGTCTCTGCTCTTCTTGGTCAGACAATTAAGAGTGGACCAGATGTATATGATCAAGCCAGAGTAAACAAGGTCATAAATAACACTGGGGTAAGCTGGGGTTAGCTGAAAGGCATACCATGTGAATGCTAGGTGCAGAGGCAAGTCTATGTGCAAAGCTGGGTGATGCACTGTGTGTCCTTCATAGACAGACAGCAGGAGAGCTGGGTGGATGGACATACCATGTGAATGCTAGGTGCAGAGGCAAGTCTATGTGCAAAGCTGGGTGATGCACTGTGTGTCCTTCATAGACAGACAGCAGGAGAGCTGGGTGGATGGACATACCATGTGAATGCTTGGTGCAGAGGCAAGTCTATGTGCAAAGCTGGGTGATGCACGGATGCAAATCTATCCAAAACTCTGCTGCCACAGTATTCCAACTGTCCCTCCATTATTCCCCAGCCTCTCCTCTCTGCCATGCTTTTCACTGCCTTCCTATTGCTCATAGGCTACAGTTCAAAACCCTAAATATGACATACAAAGCCTTCCACAACCTGTCTCCTCCATACATTTGTGACATGGTCTCCCAATGTCCGACTGGGTCATGACTTTTTCTATGCAAACCCAGTGTGCCATCAGCGATATGTGCCGTCCCTGCCCACAAGCACTTGTCCACTTTACCTGTACCAGCATTGTTGCTGGCCCTGGTAATGTTGTGACAGCAGAGCGGGAGAAATAGTGTCGGGTGGGGACCGAGTATCTTGTTACGGTCACCGTCATCAGGTTGTGGAAAGTGTCCATTTCCCACAAGCCTAAAATGCAACATTTTGAGCGCAAGCAGATGAGAAGTTTGTTAATTTAGTACTGTGTTCTGTGGGGCGTTAGCTGCGTCTTTCCGCTTATGGTCTAATGACTGGGGTATGGACAACTGATGGGTGTGCTGAGAAAAGGACATGTACGTGCTTGATGATGGTGCTATTTGACTGTGGTCAATGGCATGTGCAGGGAAGGAGGCATCTTCGCATGCACTGTGGACAGGGGATTGGCTTGCACGCACAGCAGCAGAAGAAGCAGTGGTATCACCCGCAGACACTGTTCATGGAGCCTGGTGTTCAACCAACAAAGTCTGTTGCTTTGCTGCCATGTGCCTGATCATGCTGGTGGTGGTAAGGCTGGTAGTTTTACTACCCCTGCTGATGCGGCCATGGCCGGTGGTGCAAATGTCCTTTTTGGGGTTATCGGCAGAGTCTTTAAAAAAACAAGACTGGTAGGGGGACATTCATTGTCTCCCTCTCCCACACCACCTCCTCACCTCGACACCTTTCGGTGTTCCACAAGGCTCTGTTCTAGGACCCCTACTCTTCTCCATCTACACCTTCGGCCTGGGCTACCTGATGTAATAGCATGGTTTGCAATATCATCACTACACCGATGACAAGCAGATCTACCTATCTGTACCTGACATCACCTCTTTACTAACCAAAATTGAACATCTTCCCGCATAATCATCCTTCTTTTCTGCTCGCTTTCCAAAAAGTGGACATGGACAAATCAGAATGCATTATATTTCAAGCATCTCACGCTTAGTACACCTGAGGGCTGTGTATGCCTCATTCAGTACCACTTTAGTGAGAGGTAAACTTTGCCCTAGAGAAAATGATTTTCCAGACATTCACTGCCTTTTTGAACATTTTTTGCAGCTTTGATCTTCATCTTCTTGGTGTGGATGTGGAAATTTTCTAAGTCGCCATCAATACCATCGTCCATATGTTGTAAAGAGGAAATCAGGTTTTTCAAAGGGGCATGGTTATGTAGGTTTTGTGGCATTCCTTTAACAATGTTGGTTACCCTCAGACAATTAATTTTAGACTGACATTTGTATATTATTGGTAATATGTATGGGTGAAGATGAAGAAGCTTGTGCCACGGGTGTGTTTATAGGATGGTGCACTCCTCTTTAAATTTAGTTTTTCATGAGCATCTATCAGTTTGTTTGGTTTTCCTCCAACACTGATCTGCTTTATATAATTCAGCATCTCACGAACATGTTGCACTTTGCCCTTTATACAGACATGTGTGTGTTTGACAACATATTTAGAATGAGCTTTTCTTAGGGCAAGTCTCACACGTGCATCTGGTACACCGATCTAATGACAGGCATGAAACCGATGATGATAATGGATGGTGGCTAAATGACGAATCATTGGCTGTATCCTGGATGTCATACCTCCCATAGCCACTGCTGTTATTAATCATGTACTTTCACATTCCTGTCATCATCATGCCCCTTTTCCAGATCACTTCATCCAATGATTCTTCCGCCATATTTTTGCTAAAAACCTGCACCTTCCCAGCAGCAACTGTGTATGAAACCACTTTATAGTTTTGCAAGGTGTTTATGATGCCCTCCACAAAAAAGGCCACACTATGTTGATATCTACCCCCAGGGGGAAATATTTGCCAGCCCATACACTTAGTGTATAGGCATTCCAAGTCTAGGAGACCCGCTCCTTTAAATTGGGCATAGTTTTTTATCAGGCCTCCCTTCATATCTCATCATCGGCCGCCACTGGATCATCAGCATTAACATGTTCCGTGCTGCAACAGCCAGTGTCAAATTCCGAACATGGGTGGGTAGTTTTGCTGGGTGTAAAAGACTTGTTATGGAAAAGGTTGAGGTGTACCCCATATGGGAAAATGTTTGACAGCCAACACACTTAGTGTATGGGCATTCCAAGTTTAGGAGACCCGCTCCTTTAAATTGGGCATAGTTTTTAATCAGGCCTTCCTCCACGTCTCATCATCCACCACCACTAGATCTCCAGTGTTAACCGTGTTCTGTGCTGCAACAGCCAGTGTCGAATTCCAAGCTGTTATGCTGCTCTCACCGCGTACCTCCAGAGCTGATGCACGCCACCCGTCTTCACTTCTGGTCTCATGGACGGCGCTGAGATCCCGTAGGCTGCGCACGCTTGCCGCATGCTTTTTACTCTGTGGCTGTGCGCCATGCCAGGTCCCATGTCAGGTCGCCATCTCAGGTCCCATCAGGCGCTCTTGCACACAACCCGCAGCTCTGACTGTGCCCGCACTGACTCTTATGTCTCTATGGTCCTGGAGGACCTGACCCGGAAGTCCCAGCGCGTTTTCCCTATATCAGGCTGCCTCTTCCTGTAGGCAGCGCCTGATTATCGATTTTGCTTCCTTGCTAGGCCTTCTTGGTGCCTGCATGGTCGCTCTCTGTACTCAGGTACACTACCTTGTACTCTGGCATGCTTTCCAGCATGCATTCTGCTCTGTCTTGTACTCAAGCATTCTTCCCAGCCTTTCCTATGCTCTATCTTGTACCCAGACGTGCTTCTCAGCATGCGCTCTGCTCTGTCTTGTACCCTGGCGTGCTTCCCAGCACGCGCTCTGATCTGTCTTGTACCCAGGGGTGCTTCCCAGTATGCCTCCTGCACCATCCTGTACCCTGCGTGACCCCATGTACACGCTCTATGCACTTCCGTACCCTGCGTGCCCTGAGTACATGCTTTCCATATTCCAGAACCGTGCATGCCCGTCTTCACCCTGCTTAACACTGTCTCGCCTGCCTCCTTCGAGCTGGCCACCTGGTTCCAGCAGTCATGGTACTTTATTCCCCCCGGGTCAACTCACCCGGGGTGGGTTGGTATCATGGCCCAGAGGGTCCACTCCAGGAGTCATCATACGAACAAGGGTGGGTGGTTTTGCTGGGCGTAAAATACTTGTTATGGAAAAGGTTGAGGTGTACCCCACAGGGGAACATGTTTGCCAGCCAACACACTTAGTGTACAGGCATTACAAGTCTAGGAGACACGCTCCTTTTTAATGGGACATTTTTAAGAGGCCCTCCTCCTTGTTTCTTTCAATGGGGGATTGGGGTTATTGGGGTGCATATGACTTGGTAGCAGGGCAGGCCTTGCAGTCAATGCATAAGAAAACAGAATGGGAGTACAAAATGAATAATGTGAATTGGATTTTCCTGTGCCCATCCTGTACCTGGGTACAAAGGCTTATTGGGGTGCATATGACTTGGTAGCAGGGCAGGTCTTGCTGTCAATGCATAAGAAAAGAGTATGGGCATACAAAATGAATAATGTGAAGTGGATTTTCCTGGGCCCATCCAGTATGTGGGTTCAAAGGCATATTGGGGTGCATATGACTTGGTAGCAGGGCAGGCCTTGCATTCAATGCAACATTTTTTATGGAAGCCCTCCTGGACATCTTGTGAAAGGGGTATTGGGGAGTGTCGTAATTCTTGGCTGCCCATCCACTCACTGCATAGGCTATAACAGTTTAGGAGACCCGCTGTTTAATAATGTCCCTTTAAGCAGATTAATGCCGCCTGATACCCCCTGTAAAAATAGGCTCTGTGACTTTAAGAGCCCCTCCTTCATAAATGAAACAAGATGTGTCTGCTTATATGTCAGACACCACATATCCAGCTAGGGTTGGTAAATGTTACAATGACATTTCCCAGTGAATGCATTTGTTTTGGTTGAAAGCAATATACAAGTTGGAAAGGATGTTCCTTAACATATTTCCTAGCAAAATTCGTTTTGGTTTCGTTTTGATATGTTTTTTGGTGCACCGGTAAAAATGGCATGAAACTCTGTCAACATTGTTTAAAGCTGTGAACTAGGAGTCAGGAATGCTTCCACGGGTGATCCCCATGATGTTCATGTGTCATTTGAGCAGTGTTTCCATCATTTTCAGACGTTTTTAGACCTTAAAAGAACCCCCAGGGGGTATTGCGGCAAAAATGCTCTGGTCTCCCATAGACTTACATTGAGCTCGTTGTTCTGTCCGAGTACCCGAGTATTCCAATGTGCTCCACCCGAGCAGCGAGCACCCGCGCATTTTAGTGCTCACCCATCACTACTGATAACTTCAGGTGGAAACACACGCACCCATACTGCCAGACTGATGGCACTACAGGTCCCAGCCACTGTAACCTTAGTGGCTGCACAGAGCTCGCCGTCCAGAGCTCCTGGATGTGACATTCTATCACCAGTGCCGCCAGCAGAGTGAACATGATGGCGTCTGGCAGGGCTGGATTGGCCATCGGGCATTTCTGGCAAATGCCAGAACGGCCGGTCCCTGTAGAGGGCCGCTCGATCAGTCACCCCCTTCATGCTGTCAGCTTCTGCAGCCAGAAGCGATCGCGCTGCACTGCTAGAATCAGTGCCTCCACGCTAGACAGGATGAAGTTGGTGACCGCGGTCTGATGTCCTGACTCCTGATCACGAGCTGCACTGAGGTAACAGACACAAGGCAGGGGGAAAGGAAGCCTTTCTGTGCTGCTCCAGCCCTGCCTCATACTGCAGCTCATGATCAGGACATCGGAGTGCCCACTTCCTCCTGTCTAGGCGGCAGCCCTGGGGCCAGAAGGGATTTAGGAGCATGTATCTGAGTGCACAGAGCAGAATCCATGCAGGCACCTGAGTTATACCTAGGAGCAAAGAAGCTGTTAAGAGCAAGCATTAATACATGAAAAAAAAGCTATGTCCACTCTGCTAACATGCCACTTACTCAAAAGAAAATCACCACTTCTGTGGTGAAACATAACTCCCAGCATGCCATAGGAGCTGCTGTACATGCTATGAGTTATAGTTCTCCTCAAAAGCAAAGGATAATAGTCATCCATGTGACATAAATGGCACTTACGGGATCTTAAAGGGAATCTGATGGCTGATACATACATGCGGCCTGTGCACCGAACAGCATCAGGCATTGGCTGTATGATTCCAGAAAGGTATTGTTGACTCTGAAATGCTGCTGCGTTTCAGGGAAAAACATAAAAGCCGCCGGGGACTAAGGCCAAGCGGTGACTAGTCAGACAGGCGGGTCCCTGGTGGCTTCCTCCATCTGCTCCCTCTGAGGGACAATTTTCTTCCTGCGTGCAACCAGTCATTGGCAGCAGGAGGGGAGAAGTCAGACATATTTTTCTCTGTGACGCTGCAGCGTTTCAAACATACCTGGCTTAGATCATACAGCTGGATACGTGCTGCCCATGGCTCACACAGAAGGTACCAGCGGTCAGGTTCACTTTAAGGGTATGTGCAGACGCTCAGTATTAGGAAGCGCTTTGAATGCACCACATGTCCGCTCTGTCCATAGCACTGCCGGCTATTGAACGCAGGTGATTCCTCATGTGTGCTCTGAACCGTGCGGATTCACCACATCAAATACATTGTACAGGTGAAATTTATCTTGCGGAGACTCGCGTCTCCACAGGATAAATAGACATGTTGAGATCTGGAGAGACGCACCCCCATAGTAGTATAATGCACCCCCACATCAGTATAATGCACCCCCATAGTAGTATAATGCACCCCATAGAAGTATAATGCACTGCCATAATAGTATAATGCACCCCCATAGTAGTATAATGCACCCCCATAGAAGTATAATGCACTGCCATAATAGTATAATGCACCCCCATAGTAGTATAATGCACCCCCATAGAAGTATAATGCACTGCCATAATAGCATAATGCACCCCCATAGAAGTATAATGCACCACATAATAGCATAATGCACCCCCATAGAAGTATAATGCACCACATAATAGTATAATGCACCCCCATAGTAGTATAATCTACCTCCATAGAAGTTTAATGCACCACATAATAGTATAATGCACCCCCATAGTAGTATAATCTACCTCCATAGAAGTTTAATGCACCACACAATAGTATAATGCCCCCCCATGGTAGTATAAATAATACACCCCCATAATGAACTATAGCAGCACCCTGTGCAGCAATGCATGACACAAGGAGAAGGGACCTAAGGAGCTCAGACACCTGAATGCCTCAATGGCCACATATATAAAAGAGGAACATGTGACATATACCATGCAGAGAAATGTTTTTTTATTATTTAAGGGAACATGCACAAAGGCGCATATTATATGTGACATATACTTGTATATCTGCAATCCACTGTCCCCTTTACACCATATGTGTCCACCTCCAAGGCCAGAATGATCAACATGCAGAGGCACATATAGTGCGGTGCCAAATCCCTTGCAGACTATTGTCACTTCCATACCATCTGTGTCCACGTGCCAAGCCCAGTAAGTATATAGGAATCCACATGGACATTTGAGACCAGATGGGTAACAAACACCCTTTTGTATTCCAGACAGGTCACAGAAGGCAGACATATAAAGTCCAAATAGCATAGATAGAAAAAGTCCCTCATGTTGGGCCAGATGCTGATGGTAAAACCGAAGTCCAATTCATGTCCGGTCCATCATTCAAATTCCAGATGTGCTTGGGCATATTTTCATCTTAGATAATAAATGCCAATGTCCAAATAAAGCCCTGAAGCAGAAGAGTGGATGGTATGAACTTCCAATCAGCTGGAGATGGCCAGACCTAATGATTAGAAGTCGAATCCAGATGGAGCTTCGAGCTTCAGTCTGTGACCCCTACGGGACTCAACGAGGAGTTGCTGTTCATGGGCTTTTTGGGCTAAGATTTACAGCCCTTAAGCCCCTTGGTCCTTCTCTAGATTCGCTCTATTTGTCTCGTGTTTTCAGATATGGCTCTAGAACGATTTCTTTGTTTTCCCAATAACACTCACTTATTTGCATCTGTTTTTCTGGCCATCTCCAGCTGATTGGAGGTTCATACCATCTACTTTAAAAGCAAGTCTGTGCAATGGCGCGTGCGTGCGTACATTCACTTCCGGCTCTGCACCTCCGGGATCCGCCCACTTCCAGGCAGGGAGTTTTGTGACGATAACTTGCCAGTGTTGTCAGGCATGCTCGCTGCTGGACACGTTCCTCCAGGCTCGGCCCATCGTGCGGACTAGAGTTGAGCGACTTTGGTCGGATCGGGTTTCATGAAACAAAATTTGTTTCAGATGAAACTGGTCTGACTAGGGCAAAAAAAGTCGGAGTTTCGTCCGAAACCCGACCCCAATGCAAGTCAATGGGAAATAAAAGTCGGCATTGAGCGGATGACATTCATCCACTCAATGCCGACTTTTATTTCCCATTGACTTGCATTGGGGTCGGGTTTCGGACGAAACTCCGACTTTTTTTGCCCTAGTCGGACCAGTTTCATCTGAAACAAATTTTGTTTCATGAAACCCGATCCGACTAAAGTCGCTCAACTCTAGTGCTGACGCTACACACCGGTAAATGCTTTTCTCATTGGGCACTGCTCTATATTATAAATCATATCAAGAAAAATAGCACAGAAGAATCAATAATAAAAAATGAAAGCTTTATTGAATCAAACATATAAAAACGTATATGGGTACAAGTAGTAGGATGATGACAGTGGTAAGCCAAATAGTGGAACCACAACTTAAACAGGTAACAAACAGGCAGAGTAAACAGGTTATGACTGATGTTACCTGAGGGTTGCGGTGACGACGCTGGTGTTACTACATGTTTAGTTAGTCAGCAGGTGGAGACCACCCCCTCCTTCCTATAAAAGGTCTCCAGGTGCTGCAGCTCATTGTTGGTGATATTATTCCTCTTTGGAGACCAACCCAGCTGGAGTCAGGAGCAGGCTGTGTTGCAGTGGAGCTCCAGCTATTCCCCTTCTTCTGGTGCCTTACTCTGCTGCTCGGAGCATTAGCAGCAGATAAAGCTAAGTTTTGCTTTTCAGTTTATTTAACCCTCAGGTGTCTGTATTATCTTTCCATTGTTTTTTGTTGCAGTTCATTTAATTCCCTGTCTCACCTCCTGGGGAGGGGGTTGGGTGTTTAGCTCAGGGCTAAACAGGGGATAGGGACAGGTCGGGGACTTGTGCCTCACTACCATCAAGTGTACCCCCAAGTTAAGGAAAGTCAGGGCACCCTGTTGTGAGTTCATTCTCTGGTCCACCAGTAGTGCGTTCTCCTTCCAGACTCCCTCTGGTGGTAACAGGAGGTAGTGAGGCTGATTTAATACCACCTGATAATGAAGATGACGATTGGACCTCAGAAATCAGACTGGATTTAAGACAGCCGACGCCCTAAGTCAGTGCTGGTGATTGCTTCTGGCTTCTGAGGTCTTGGTTTTCAGCTGTTCCAGCCTTCTCAAAGCTAAGTGTTTTTGCTAATGTTCACACTTGATTTTGTTGGTCTATTCAGTTTTTTGTGTGTTCAGCCAGTCCCGGCTGGGGCTGTGCTGAATTTCCACTCTTATTTATCTGTATTTGCCAATTTGCTTTTTAGTCCCTTATTAGATTGGCCTCTTTTTTGCTCTGTCTCAGAATATTTCAGAGTGCTGATATAGTGGGAGAAGTCTAGTGACTTCAGGGTTAATTTTGTTATCAGAAGTGTTGGACATTATTTTTGTAGGGTTTTTGGCAGATTGCAGACAGTGTCTTTCCTTTCCTATCCTTTATAGTTAGTTTGGGCCCCATCGTTTGCTCAGCCTATTTTCCTGCCTGTGTTTGTGTTTTCATCTTGTTTCACCGTCAATACATGTGTGGGGGCTGTCTATTCCTTTGGGGTCTGCTCTGGGGCAGTTAGTTTTCCCCTTTTCTTGCTTTAGGCTTATGTAGTCCTCCGGCGGTAACGAGGCGTCTAGATCATCGTAGGAACGCTCCACTGCTACTGCTAGTTGTGTGGATAGGATCAGGGATCTGCAATCTGCATAGTTACCAACCTCTCTGGTTTTCTGGGACTTGGCTTTTTGTTGTCCTCCTCGGTGACCCATTCATCACAGAATCACCAGCCATACCGCAGATTCTAGGGTACTCAAAAGCAGGAGAAAATTGTTTAAAAAAAAAAAAAGAAAAAAGGAAAAGTGTCAGAATTTTTTTTTTTTATATATATATATTTTCCTCTTTTTTTTTCTGGGGCCGTAGGAGGATTTTTTTTCCAATGGAGATTAAGCAATTGTCTGATCGTGTGGAGCAACTTGCTGCTGAAGTGCAGGGAATTTCCACTTACCTCATTCAGTCACATGCTGCTGGACCTAAGATCCCCACTCCTGATGTGTTTTCTGGGGATCGGTCTAAATTTTTGAATTTTAAGAATAATTGTAAATTATTTCTTGCCTTGAAGCCTAATTCATTGGGGAGCTCTGTGCAGCAGGTTAAAATTGTCATCTCCTTGCTGCGCGGCGATCCCCAGGATTGGGCTTTTTCTCTGACACCTGAAAATCCTATTTTGACTAATGTGGATGCATTTTTTCAAGCCTTGGGGTTGTTGTATGATGAACCTAATGCTGTTGATCAAGCTGAGAGAACCCTGTTAGCATTAAACCAGGGTCAGGATTCTGCAGCGTTATACTGTCAAAAATTCCAAAAGTGGGCGGTCCTTACTACATGGAATGATAGTGCATTGGCAGCTCTATTTCGGAAGGGTTTGTCAGAGACCGTAAAGGATGTTATGGTGGGATTTCCTGTTCCCTCTGGTCTGGATAATTCTATGTCATTAGCCATTCAAGTTGATTGGCGTTTACATGAACATAAAACTACTCGGGAGGCGCTGCCACCTTTTGAACAAATGTCTGAACCTATGCAATATGATGGGGTTTTGTCTAGGGCGCAACGTCTGGAGTTTAGAAGGCGTAATAAGCTAGAGACCATCATCCTTGTGATGAATTTTAATATTCATCATGAAAGATGAAGACTATGAAACCACTTGATTATTAACAATATACTGTGGAAGTATTCTATCATTTGGACATTTAATTTTGGGTTTTTGTATGCCTACATCTATTATGAATGAGTTTGGCAGTAATGTTTGTTCCTTTTCAGATTTCACAATTTTTATACAATGTTTGAACAAGCATCTATCCTGGGAGACCTTTAAAAGAAAAGGTAATAGTGATCGGACGCCTTATTTAGGAAACTGCACCCATAAGAAATGGATAAGGGAATAAATATCAGACACCTGATGAAGGCTTTAGAGCAAAAATAATAATAATAATAATAATAATCTGCTGACTAGCTACATATTTTGGTTGATAGCCCTCTGACCTCCTTATTGGAATTCCTTTCTAAAAATGGAAGTGCCATCTGCATCTTCACCAAAATGTCTTTAATTCCGGGGTCACACTTACGAGTGAAATGTGAGAAACTCGCGCGAGTCTCTTGCCTCAATACCCGACACTGTCGCCATCACTCGGGACCAGAGTGGACGGCTGCATGTATTTCTATGCAGCTGAATGCTCTGCTCCAAACCACCACCGGCAGTGCCGGGTATTGAGGCGAGAGACTCTCGCGAGTTTCTCGCATTGCACTCGCAAGTGTGACCCTGGCCTAACGTCTTAGAGTCAAGTCAGTGAGTGGTTCATCAATCTTGGAAATATTTTTAATAAAGTTACGATATTTTACAAACCCAAGATAATGCTGTAAGGCTTTTATAGACTTATTTTCCACCCACTCCAGAGGATGCTGATTCCTTACAGTAATTGAGTTAAGTTTGCAATAGTCAATACAAGGTCTGAGACCACCATCTTTTTTATCAATAAAAAAGAAACCAGTGACTACTGGTGACATGGAAGGTCTGATGAACCCTTTTTGCAGACTGTCTACTAAACTTTCACTGCCTGACATTAGTTAAATATGTATCATGTTTATTGAACAATCATAATCCCTGCGTGGGAGTAGTTTTTCAGATTCAGGCACAGAAAATACATTAGCTAAATCTATGAATACATGAGGTAAACCATTGGGTATGGCTTTAGACAGATTCACAGAACAGGACATATATTTCTGCTGACACTCAGTGCTCGAGTGCACAATATCACCCTGGTGCCAGTTAATTACTGGCTTATTTTTACGTAACCAAGGCATGCTCAAGACCACAGCCGTGAAAAAGTTCTCAAGGACAAAAAAAATTACATAGATTCAAAATTTAAAGAATCAACAACAGGGACACCTCCTTAGTGACATACTTCACCCCACCCTGGGTCAGAGGTGTATCAATAGCAGTGATTTTCATAGTAACACCAAATTTTAGCAAGGGTAAATGAAGATCCTTTGCCAACTTGGCATCAGCAAAATTTGCTGCCGAACCGCAATCAATAAAGGCCTGAAGCCTCACAGATTTTTCTAATTAAGCAAACAGGTAACACTAATTTTGCAGAGTCATCAGGAAATACCTGTGCACCTAGGTGGGCATCCTCAGGCCCACCCAGATTCTGATTTTTTTGGGTGTCAGTTGTCTTGGGAAGGAAGACATCTGATGATCAGACTCTCCACAGTGGTTACTAAACACTGGCTTGTGAGTGACCCCAATCTGCATGAGTTCCTCAGTGAGGGTAATAAGTGAACAAGTCTTAGGACAAGGTACAGAGTCAGCATTGTGCTCCTGTCTGTGTTCACACAAATGCCTATCAAGACTGATGGCCAGGGACATGGCAGTATAGTCAGTAGAAAGAGATATAACCAACCTGTCCTTAACTTGGTCAGAGAGTCCAGAAAGAAACCAACCAGGAAGAGCCTGGTCATTTCACTGTGAGTCTGTGGCCCAACACCGAAACGCTGTACAATTGTCAAAGTTTCATCACTGACTGTGGCCTAGGGATGCTGTCAGTGACAGCTCAGCCACCCTATGGGATCTTTGATGAGCTGGACTGTTTGTTTTCAAATGACAATCCATGTTATCTAATTGATCCTGGGGCATGATTTGTTAGCATTTTGATTGACAGCCCCGCTGTTCAATCTGGTATAGCCTGCAGGCATTCCACAGGTGCCTCCCGTCCTCTAATGATTTGCAAGGTATTAAGCTGGCTTACTGTGAGCTTCAGATTGTCAGTTGTAACTTTGCTCAGCCCTAAGGCCTCAAAAAATAAGTCTACAGTGAATATTTCTAGGGTGTCAGGGGATAAAGAGAAGACCCAAACCTGGGGTTTTGCTACAGCAGGAATATGATGAGTTCCACAGTTGGTGGAGCCTGAAATACAAGCTATGGCTTGTCTTAGAAGAAAAAAAAAATTATAATCTCTGACAATGTGTCATGAACGTTTACAAGAAAATCAAGCAAGGTGCTGCAAGGGCTTGGGCTCGAGTGGATTGTATTTGCTGATTCTGTTTGGCAAGACCTTGGACACTGCCAGGTCTTGCATTTGATGCTCCAGCGTTATGATGAGTCACCGAAGGAGGAAAAAACAAAATACTAGCAAGTCCATAAAAACCAGAGAGGTTGGCAGCTATCGGATTGCAGACCCCTGAACCTATCCACAACAACTAGCAGTAGCTGTGGGGGGTTCCTACGGTGCCCTAGACCCCTCGATCACAGCCGGAGAACTACATAGCCTAAAGACAGAAAGGGGAAAAACTAAACTGCCCCAGAGCAGACCCCAAAGCAATAGGCAGCCCCCAACATATAATGACGGTGAAGCAAGATGAAAACACTAACACAGATAGAATGATAGGTTGAGCAAATGATGGGGCCCAAGCTAACTAAAATAGGACAGGATAGGAAAGCTGCTGTCTGCCATCCGCAAAAACCCTATCCAAAATGTGCCAACTGACTGATAGGAAAAACAGGCCCTGAAGTCGCTAGGCTTCAAAAGACTAAATCAGCACTCAGGTATATTCTGAAGACAGAGCAAAAGATCAACAGATCAGAGACAAAAATGGAATTCAGCTCACCCCCGGCCGGGGATGGCAGAACTCCCAAAAAAACAAGGCAAAACAAAAACAAAACTGAAGTGTACAAAGCAGAGCAGAAAAACTTAGCTTTGAGACGCAGGAATCAGACTGGTCTCCAAGAATCCAGCAGGATCACCAGCAAGGCAGAAGGGCATTGGCTGCCTTATATCCAGTCCTCAATTCCAGCCACCCAGTCATCATCTAGCTGCCCAGGTGTTTGGTAATCAGCCTCACTACCTTCCTTCACCAGAGGAGGGAGTCCATCAGACCTCAACAGTGAAGGGAAAAATGAACTCACAACAGTACCTCCCCCTTGAGGAGGGGTCACCGAACCCTCATCCATGCCACCAGGGCGATCCGGGTGAGCCCGATGAAAGGCACGCACCAATCTTTCGGCATGAATATCAGAGGCAGAGACCCAGGAATTATCCTCCTGACCATAACCCTTCCACTTAACCAAATACTGGAGTCTCCGTCTAGCCAGACGGGAATCCAGTATCTTCTCTACCTCATATTCCATGTTACCTTCAACCAATACAGGGTCAGGAGGTGCCACCAAAGGAACTACTGGTTCAACAAACCTCTTCAACAAGGACTTATGAAACATTATGAATTTTAAATGTGACAGGAAGAGCCAATCGAAAAGAGACCGTATTAATAATCTCCAAAATCTTGTAAGGTCCAATAAATCTAGGCTTAAACTTAGGAGAAGCCACCTTCATAGTGATATTTTTTGATGACAGCCAAACCATATCACCCACCTTAAACTGGGGACCAACGGTCCTACGCCGGTTGGAAAACCGCTGGGCCTTTTCCTGGGAGAAAGACAACTTATCCACTACTTGGTCCCAGATCTGGTGCATTCTCTCCACCACAGTGTCAACACCTGGGCAGGCAGAAGGCTCCACCTGCCCTGAAGAAAATCGAGGGTGAAACCCAAAGTTACAAAAAAAAGGTGACATCAAAGTGGCAGAACTAGCTCTATTATTTAAAGCAAATTCGGCCAAGGGCAAAAATGAAACCCAATCATCCTGATCGGCAGAAATAAAACATCTCAAATACGACTCCAAAGTCTGGTTTGTTCTCTCCGTCTGCCCATTGGTCTGAGGGTGAAACGCAGAGAAGGACAACTGAATTCCCAGCTTGGAACAGAAAGTCCTCCAAAATCTAGACACAAACTGAACTCCTCTGTCAGATACAATGTTCTCAGGAATCCCGTGCAAGCGAACCACCTGTTGTAAAAACAAGGGCACCAACTCAGAGGAAGATGGCAACTTAGGGAGTGGTACAAGATGGACCATCTTAGAGAATCTATCACAAATCACCCAAATAACAGTCATTCTCTGAGAGACAGGCATATCAGAGATAAAATCCATTGAAATATGGGTCCATGGCCTCCTGGGCACCGGCAAAGGCATCAACAAGCCACTAGAGCGAGAACAAGGTTTAGACCGGGAGCAAGTCCCACAGGACTGCACAAAAATCCTGACATCATGAGACAAGGCGGGCCACCAAAAACACCGACTCACCAGATCTCTAGTACCAAAAATACCTGGATGACAAGCCAATGCAGAGCAATGAACTTCAGACATCACTCTCTTCCTCCACTGGTCAGGAACATACAACTTTCCACTGGGAAACACGCTCAGGTTTGTCCTCCTGAAACTCTTCCAGAGCACGTCTCAAATCGGGCGAGATGGCAGAAAGAACTACCCCCTCGCCTAAGATGGTAGCAGGCTTAGTCACAACAGGAGAATCAGCAAGGAAACTCCTAGAGAGGGTGTCTGCCTTGACATTCTTAGTGCCCGGAAGAAAAGAGATCACAAAATCAAAACGTGTGAAAAACAAGGCCCACCTAGCCTGTCTAGGATTCAAGCGCTTGGCCGACTCCAGGTAAATCAAATTCTTGTGGTCAGTAAGGACCACGACTTGGTGTTTGGCTCCCTCCAACCAATGTCTCCACTCCTCAAATGCCCATTTCATGGCCAACAGTTCCCGATTCCCCACATCATAGTTACATTCAGATGGGGAGAACTTTCGGGAAAAGAAAGCACAAGGATTCATTTTAAATGTCACAGGATCTTTTTGGGACAACACCGCTCCTGCACCAATCTCAGTAGCGTCCACCTCCACCTGAAACGGGAGTGAGACATCAGGTTGCCGCAAAACCGGAGCAGAAGTGAATCTTCGCTTCAGCTCCTGAAAGGAAGAAACAGCCTCCGGAGACCAATTCAGCACATCAGCACCCTTCCTAGTCAAATCAGTCAATGGCTTGGCAATACCAGAAAAATTAGCTATAAATTTCCGATAAAAATTAGCAAAGCCCAAAAACTTCTGGAGGGCCTTCAAAGAAGTGGGCTGAACCCAATCATAAATGGCCTGTACCTTGGCCGGGTCCATTTCAATAGTTGACGGAGACAAATAAATCCCAAAAATGAAATACTCTGTAACCCAAAAAGGCATTTCGATCCCTTGACATACAGGGAATTCTCCCTCAAAATCCGGAACACAGTCCGAACATGTTCCACATGAGAGTCCCAATTCTTGGAGAAGATCAAAATATCATCCAGATAGATAATCAAAACTTTATCCACAAAGTCTCGGATTATATCGTTCATGAAGCACTGGAAGACAGAAGGGGCATTAGTGAGCCCAAAAGGCATCACCAGGTACTCAAAATGTCCCTCCGGAGTATTAAACGCCGTCTTCCATTCATCCCCATGCTTAATGCGAATAAGATTATACGCCCCCCTGAGGTCAAGCTTGGTAAACCAGCAAGCACCTTTAACTCTGGAGAATAGATCAGAAATCAGGGGTAACGGATACTGATATTTAACAGTAATTTTGTTGAGGGCACGATAGTCAATACAAGGCCTTAATGAACCATCCTTTTTAGCCACGAAAAAAAAAATCCAGCACCTAAGGGTGAAGAGGATGGTCTAATATGACCCTTCTCCAACGACTCCTTAATATAGGATCGCATAGCCTCGTGCTTGTGTACAGATAAATTGAAAAGCCGACCCTTGGGGAATTTACACCCCGGGTTCAGCTCAATTGCACAGGCATAACTCCTATGAGGAGACAAAGACGCAGACTCATTCTCACTAAATACATCATAAAAGTCAGCCAAATAGTCAGGAACATCATGCGACTGGGGAGAGGTGGAGAAAACAGGAGCATCACTAAGGGCACACCGACAACCCCAACTCACTACAGACAAAGATTTCCAATCCAGAACTGGATTATGGATTTGTAACCAGGGAAACCCCAGAACAATGGTATCATGCAAATTATGCAACACCAAAAATCTGCAATTTTCTTGATGGTCTGGGGTGACCCAGTTTACCACCTGGGTCCAAAAACTGAGGTTTATTCTTCGCCAAAGGAGTAGCATCAATACCCCTCAAAGGGATAGGCGTCCGCAGAGGTGTCATAGGAAATCCTTAACATTTAGCAAAATCCAAGTCCATCAGGTTCAGAGCTGCTCCCGAATCCACAAAAGCCTTGGCGGAAAATGTGGACAGGGAGCAGATCAGAGTAATTGCCAGAAGAAACTTAGGTTGAACACCACCCACAGAAAACGTGTGTGCACAACGTTTCTCTTGTTTAGGGCAGACAGAAATAATATGCGAGGCATCTCCACAAAAAAAAACACAGCTTATTACGCCTTCTGAACTCTTGACGTTGCGCCCTAGACAAAACTCTATCACATTGCATAGGTTCAGACATTTGTTCAACAGGTGGCAACATCTCTCGTGTAGTTTTGCGTTCACGTAAACGCCGATCCACCTGAATGGCTAATGACATAGAATCGTCAAGACCAGAGGGAACAGGAAATCCCACCATAGTATCCTTTACAGTTTCTGACAAACCCTTCCGAAAGAGGGCTGCCAAGGCACCATCATTCCAGGTAGTAAGGACCGCCCACTTTTGGAATTTTTGACAGTACAACTCTGCCGAATCCCGACCCTGGCTTAATGCCAACAGGGTCTTTTCAGCCTGATCAATAGCATTAGGTTCATCATACAACCCCAAGGCTTGAAAAAATGTGTTCACATTAGTCAGAATAGGATCATCAGGTTTCAAAGAAAACGCCCAATCCTGGGGATCGCCGCGCAGCAAAGAGATGACAATTTTAACCTGCTGCGCGGAGTTCCCCGACGAGTTAGGCTTCAAGGTAAAAAATAATTTACAATTATTCTTGAAATTCAAGAATTTAGACCGATCCTCAAAAAACACATCAGGAGTAGGAATCTTTGGTTCAGCAGCATGTGAATGAGCAAGATAGGCGGAAATTCCTCGCACTTCAGCAGCGAGCTGCTCCACACGATCAGACAATTGCTTCATCTCCATTGAGAGAAAAATTCCCCCTACGGCCTCAGAGATATAGAGGAAAAAATATGCACAAAAAAAAATTCTGACTTTTTTTTTTTTTTAACAATTCTCTCCTGCTATTGAGTACCCTAGGATCTGCGGTATGGCTGGTGATTCTGTTATGATGAGTCACCGAAGGAGGAAAAAACAAAATACTAGCCAAGTCCATAAAAACCAGAGAGGTTGGCAGCTATCGGATTGCAGATCCCTGAACCTATCCACAACAACTAGCAGTAGCCGTGGGGGGTTCCTACGGTGCCCTAGACCCCTCGATCACAGCCGGAGAACTACATAGCCTAAAGACAGAAAGGGGAAAAACTAAACTGCCCCAGAGCAGACCCCAAAGCAATAGGCAGCCCCCAACATATAATGACGGTGAAGCAAGATGAAAACACTAACACAGATAGAAAGATAGGTTGAGCAAATGATGGGGCCCAAGCTAACTAAAATAGGACAGGATAGGAAAGCTGCTGTCTGCCATCCGCAATAACCCTATCCAAAATGTGCCAACCGACTGATAGGAAAAACAGGCCCTGAAGTCGCTAGGCTTCAAAAGACTAAATCAGCACTCAGGTATATTCTGAAGACAGAGCAAAAGATCAACAGATCAGAGACAAAAATGGAATTCAGCTCACCCCCGGCCGGGGATGGCAGAACTCTCAAAAAAACAAGGCAAAACAAAAACAAAACTGAAGTGTACAAAGCAGAGCAGAAAAACTTAGCTTTGAGACGCAGGAATCAGACTGGTCTCCAAGAATCCAGCAGGATCACCAGCAAGGCAGAAGGGCATTGGCTGCCTTATATCCAGTCCTCAATTCCAGCCACCCAGTCATCATCTAGCTGCCCAGGTGTTTGGTAATCAGCCTCACTACCTTCCTTCACCAGAGGAGGGAGTTCATCAGACCTCAACGGTGAAGGAAAAAATGAACTCACAACACTCCAGCATTTGGAGTGGATCCATTATTTGTTTGGACCAGATATAATGAAACATCTGTCTAAGGCCACAGGCTCAAAAAGCTGACTCGGACATGTGGGGGAAGCCAGGGCCGTAGTCGTGGCTGACAATGGTTGTTCAATCACGACCTGGTCTTCTGCCACACACACAGTGTCCCCTTTGTAGCATACCTTTCTTTCACTTTCTGTCCCATCAGGGTCCTCTCTGATCTGCTGAGGATTTCCTTCTGGCGGTTTCATACAATGAGAGACAGAGTTCAGTTCAAACTTAAAATAAACAATTTTAGTTCCATTTTCAGTACGTCCAGCTCAGTCACAGAAGCAACATAGGGTTCATCACAGACTACATCCTTTTCTTTCCCTGTGCTTTACCTCACTTCTTCCAGAAAGTCCCAGGGTCGTACTGACTCGTCCGGTACCGCAGCATTCCTTCTGGTCAGTCTCACTAACTTCAGGAGTTCCCCTGTCCGTTTTGCCGCAGACATAAGGGCATCTGCCCACGTAGTTGGCAGCCACATATTGGAGCTGTCCTGCATTCCTTTACTGCTGTGACCTTCGGCCCACAGGCCCCGGACGACTGGGCTACTTGCTTAATGTCATGTTGCCAACCACCCTGTCCAAGCACTCCGACGCTATTAACTAAAAGGGGGGAAACTCTCTGAGTTACCCACAGTTGGCCTCCCCTATGTTAACCATTTCCTACCCTGTTCTATGTGTGCTTACATGTCCCCTATCTAGTGGGCTAACTTAAGTACTGCACTTTTCTTACAACATATATATTTATACATTACACTACACAGTAACAGCACTACAAAACATACATGACACTCCACATTATAACACAAACAAGGGGAGTGGGGCACCACTTAGACTTGGTACACTCCTAACAGACAGACTTGACATAAGCCACTGTCTGGAAAACTCCAGAGAAATCCCTATACCCTTTAACATCTATACTGGGATCTGATTTTACAACAGGACTCAGTGGAATGCTACCATGGATGGGCTACTATCCAGAGGTAGGATAGGTCACCAACCAGGGTCAGAGCAGAGACGTCATGACAAGAACAAAATCAGGATCTATAAGAATAGTGAGAAACTAGCCGGAGTCAATACAGGAATGCACTTAACAAAACAGGAGCAGATGCACACCTAGCCAGGGAAACACAAAGCTATCTTTAGCAGCTTCCAACAGCAAACTGGAAGGCTTAGTATGGTGTGGCACAATCTGAGTAGCTGGAGCAGGGAGCTGATAACTCCAGCAAAAAGCACACACACCCATGTTGCCAGACAGATGACACTACGGATCTCAGCCAAACTAACCATAGTGGCTAGAAAGGCCTCACTGTCCAGAGCTTCTGGTTCTGAAATTTATATCACCACCACCGCCAGCAGAGTGAATAAGGCAGCATCTGGCTACAGAAGCTGAAGTCTCAGAAGCAGGTCCTGATAGAGATGTCACAACCACTACTCAAATAAACTGAGAATGATGAGAGGGGCGCCTAACTGAATTCTTGTTCCGGGTGCCAGAAAACCTAGATACACCTTTGTCGGCCGTTTGCTTTCTAATAACAGATGTTTATTAGTAATTGATTACATTTATTAGTCATCATTTAGTGATTTAAATTGTTTTCCATTTCTCTTGTATGACATGTGAATTTACATTGACTGTCACTCATACAATTTGCCTAGTAAATTTAAAAGAAAATGTCTACCTGCCCGTGTGATTTCTCTGAGTAATAAAATAAACATGTAAGAAAATTTTCCCCACATTCTGAAAATGAAAATTACTTTTCCCCTGTGTGACTACTCCAATGTATAACTAGATTCATGTGTTTGTAAAACATTTCCCACATTCTAAACATGAAAATGGCTACTCCCCTGTGTGAATTTTCCGATGTTTAGTAAGATTAGATTTCGTTATAAAACATTTCCCACATTCTGAACATGAGAATGGCTTTTCCCCTGTGTGAATTTTCTGATGCTGAGCAAGAGAGGATTTGTTTGAAAAACTTTTTTCACATTCTGAGCATGAAAATGGTTTCTCCCCTGTGTGAATTCTTTGATGTTTAGTAAGATGAGATTTTGTTAAGCAACATTTCCCACATTCTGAGCATGAAAATGGCTTCTCCCCTGTGTGAATTCTTTGATGTCTAGTAAGATCAGATTTCATTATAAAACATTTCACACATTCTGAACATGAGAATGGCTTTTCCCCTGTGTGAATTTTCTGATGCTGAGCAAGAGAGGATTTCGATATGCAACATTTCCCACATTCTGAGCATGAAAATGGCTTTTCCCCTGTGTGAATTCTCTGATGTGTAGTAAGATCAGATTTCATTATAAAACATTTCACACATTCTGAACATGAGAATGGCTTTTCCCCTTTGTGAATTTTCCGATGCCGAGCAAGAGTGGATTTGTTTGAAAAACTTTTTTTACATTCTGAGCATGAAAATGGCTTCTTGCCTGTGTGACTATTCAGATGTGTAGCAAGATTTCTCTTCTGATTAAAAAATTTACCACATTCTGAGCATGAAAATGGCTTCTCCCCTGTGTGAATTTTCAGATGCTGAGCAAGAGAGGATTTGTCCGAAAAACTTTTTACACATTCTGAACATGAGAATGGCTTTTCCCCTGTGTGAATTTTCAGATGCTGAGCAAGAGAGGATTTGTCCGAAAAACTTTTTACACATTCTGAACATGAGAATGGCTTTTCCCCTGTGTGAATTTTCAGATGCTTAGCAAGAGAGGATCTGTATGAAAAACTTTTTACACATTCGGAACATGAGAATGGCTTTTCCCCTGTGTGAATTTTCTGATGCTGAGCAAGAGAGGATTTGCTTGAAAAACTTTTATCACATTCTGAGCATGAAAATGGCTTCTCACCTGTGTGAATTTTCAGATGTGCAGCAAGATTTGTCTTCTGATTAAAAAATTTACCACATTCTGAGCATGAAAATGGCTTCTCCCCTGTGTGAATTCTCTGATGGTTAGTAAGATCAGATTTTGATCTACAACTTTTCCCACATTCTGAACATGAAAATGGCTTCTTTCTTGTATGTGCTCTTGGATCTTCACCATCCCTTTTGTTATATTTATTTTTATTAAGAAGGACGAGAGGTATGTCTGGTGTAATGGGATGCTCTTCAAAAGTATCAGCTCTGATACCAGGATCACTTGCATTAAAATGTGAAAATATCTGGTAATTCTCTGAGATCACGGTCCAGTTAGCTGCAAAAAAAAATTAAATGTATATTTATTTTTCAACAGAAATGGAATGAATCAATGCTAAAAATTGATCTTGGGTTGCTCCTGAACTGCTTCTTGCCTCATCCAATGCTTATACATCCATTTGCCTCACTACTCTGCATGACCTGGATTATTTTTTAACTTCATAAACTGTAAAATGCCAATCAGCGACTAATTCCTGTTTCCTAGGGAGTCCCTGCATGCCTGTGTACCAGATATTCCTTGGATCCACTGTCTGTTTCGGCCATCATCGGCTTTCCAGTTTGCACAACCTTGCTGGTAAGCATGATCATGGAAAACAGCAAAAACGTGGAGATCTTTGACGCAGGTTGCAGGTTACGGGCTCACGTATTTTGGCCAACATATCAGCTAATACTCCACATTTTTTAATCTGTTTTTTTGCACTTTTTATTCAGGGTGCAGTTGGGCCCATTTGGTCTTGTAAACTGCGGTGTCTGTTCACATGGCATGCATTTTGATAGCGCTGGGCCAGCCCGCCTGAGCTAATAGAAGGGTACTACTAGGCTGGCCTGGATGCTGTGCATGGCCATAGTGTGAACAGCGCCGCATACAAGTGTTTTGTTGTGCATTAACATACCAGGCAACCGCCCCCTCCATTTATTGGTAGGCTGCGAGCGGTTGTTTCATCGGTATTCTTGCACCTGTGTTGCCATCTTAATATGTTAGCGCTATATAAAGATTATTATTATTATTATTATAGGGGTAATTGTACATTTCCATCTATACTTCCGGAGTGAGACACAGACACTCACAGGCTCAGTATGTATTACACCAGAATTAAAAAAGTAGAAAAAGGGAAAGGTATTCGAAGCGTACACCAGTATACAGTGTTGTGGTACTTTTAAATCTTTGTATATATTTCAATCTCAGTAAGCCAGTCCAGCCTCTCCGCTAGTGGAAACTACATGGCTACAAGTACAGACGGAAAGTCGAGTGTCAGCAGAAATTTGGGAATTACTCATCGCGGGAAAACCTCCTGGTAGATGTTGCAGAGGTGATGCAGACCCTCAATTACTGTGTCTGTGGAGACAGCGAAAACGGTTCTTTGTGAAGAAAGGATTGCTTTATCGCAGTAGCGTGGATCACATCACCGTTACTCGTCTCCATCAAATTGTGATTACAAGGAGAGATGTAGTCATGGTCCTCACTGCCTATCATGATGTGTCTGGTCATTTTGGAGTGCAAAAGACAGAAGCCACAGGCTGTAGGCGATTCTATTGGACTGGCAAGAGAGGAGACATTGAAAAATGGTGGAAGGAATGTCACACGTCTGTGACTGTCACAACTGTGAAAGGTGATCATAAAACACCACTGCATCCGCTTGTAAGTTGACGTCCATTACAAATGGTAGCCATTGATCATCTGAAGGTAGAGGCCAGCAGGACAGGCCATAGCTACATCTTGAGCATCATCGATTAATACACCAAATTTCTAGTGGTCGTCCCTGTGAAGGATTTAACTGCCCAGACTACACAGCGGTGGAGCAGGGAGAGGTAAGTATTGCAACTTGCAAGTGCTGTGGCCCTGACCAAGCAGGGGGGGCACACTCGTGGGCGACGGTACTGGCACAGGGCCCCTCATAGTACGCTGGTGTCTGACAGCGAGTGGGCCACCCCACCATCAGAGACACTGTATTGTACTATGAGGGGTCCTGTGCCAGTGCCGTCGGCCATCAGTGGGCCCATCCACCGGTTCAGAGCAACGGCACTTGCCCGGGTGCGCCAGGTGTTGACCCCAGTCCTTGGGGGGGGGCAGCCCAGTTAGGGAGGGTTAAAAAAGGCATATGTTGATGTGTAGGCTGGATATTCAGCAGCTGCAAATGGCAGAATTGGTTAAGTCCAAGGAAGAGGACAAAAGCGAGGCAGTTTACTGACAACCTATGTGTAATCAAGGGAAGGTGGGACAAAATCCTTTGAAACCCATGCATACAGTGGGGAAAAAAAGTATTTAGTCAGTCAGCAATAGTGCAAGTTCCACCACTTAAAAAGATGAGAGGCGTCTGTAATTTACATCATAGGTAGACCTCAACTATGGGAGACAAACTGAGAAAAAAAAATCCAGAAAATCACATTGTCTGTTTTTTTTTTCATTTTATTTGCATATTATGGTGGAAAATAAGTATTTGGTCAGAAACAAAATTTCATCTCAATACTTTGTGATATATCCTTTGTTGGCAATGACAGAGGTCAAACGTTTTCTGTAAGTCTTCACAAGGTTGCCACACACTGTTGTTGGTATGTTGGCCCATTCCTCCATGCAGATCTCCTCTAGAGCAGTGATGTTTTTGGCTTTTCGCTTGGCAACACGGACTTTCAACTCCCTCCAAAGGTTTTCTATAGGGTTGAGATCTGGAGACTGGCTAGGCCACTCCAGGACCTTGAAATGCTTCTTACGAAGCCACTCCTTCGTTGCCCTGGCGGTGTGCTTTGGATCATTGTCATGTTGAAAGACCCAGCCACGTTTCATCTTCAATGCCCTTGCTGATGGAAGGAGGTTTGCACTCAAAATCTCACGATACATGGCCCCATTCATTCTTTCATGTACCCGGATCAGTCGTCCTGGCCCCTTTGCAGAGAAACAGCCCCAAAGCATGATGTTTCCACCACCATGCTTTACAGTAGGTATGATGTTTGATGGATGCAACTCAGTATTCTTTTTCCTCCAAACACGACAAGTTGTGTTTCTACCAAACAGTTCCAGTTTGGTTTCATCAGACCATAGGACATTCTCCCAAAACTCCTCTGGATCATCCAAATGCTCTCTAGCAAACTTCAGAATGGCCCGGACATGTACAGGCTTAAGCAGTGGGACACGTCTGGCACTGCAGGATCTGAGTCCATGGTGGCGTAGTGTGTTACTTATGGTAGGCCTTGTTACATTGGTCCCAGCTCTCTGCAGTTCATTCACTAGGTCCCCCCGCGTGGTTCTGGGATTTTTGCTCACCGTATTTGTGATCATTCTGACCCCACGGGGTGGGATTTTGCGTGGAGCACCAGATCGAGGGAGATTATCAGTGGTCTTGTATGTCTTCCATTTTCTAATTATTGCTCCCACAGTTGATTTCTTCACTCCAAGCTGGTTGGCTATTGCAGATTCAGTCTTCCCAGCCTGGTGCAGGGCTACAATTTTGTTTCTGGTGTCCTTTGACAGCTCTTTGGTCTTCACCATAGTGGAGTTTGGAGTCAGACTGTTTGAGGGTGTGCACAGGTGTCTTTTTATACTGATAACAAGTTTAAACAGGTGCCATTACTACAGGTAATGAGTGGAGGAAAGAGGAGACTCTTAAAGAAGAAGTTACAGGTCTGTGAGAGCCAGAAATCTTGATTGCTTGTTTCTGACCAAATACTTATTTTCCACCATAATATGCAAATAAAATGAAAAAAAACCAGACAATGTGATTTTCTGGATTTTTTTTTCTCAGTTTGTCTCCCATAGTTGAGGTCTACCTATGATGTAAATTACAGACGCCTCTCATCTTTTTAAGTGGTGGAACTTGCACTATTGCTGACTGACTAAATACTTTTTTTCCCCACTGTAGTTCATTTTAACCCGTCATGTGACGTACTATCCCGTCCATGTGCCCTGGGACTTAATTCCCAGGGACGGGATAGTACGTCACAGCGATCAGCGGTGCCCACGTGGTGAGCGCCGCTGATCGCAGCCGGGTGTCAGCTGATTATCACAGCTGACACCCGGCATAATGTGTCGGGCGGTCACGGACCGCCCCGACATGTTAACCCCTTGCACACCGCGGTGTACCGGGGGTTAAAGGGAAGCATCGGCAGGGAGGGGGCTCCCTCCGTGCTTCCCTGAGCCCCCCCACAACAGCGCAATGTGCAGCGCTGCTGCGGGGGGCTCCATCCCTGCAGGTCCCCGAATCCAAGATGGCGACGGGGACCTTCGGGGGCCTGCAGGGAGCTGGCTTCCTCATGCCTGCAAAGCGCAGGCAAGGAGGAAGCCTTGTGCAGTGCCTGTGACAGATCGCTGATCTGTCATAGTGATCTGTGATGTGGCAATGTAATAAAGTTAAAAAAAAAAAAAAAAAAGTGTAAAAATAATTTTAAAAAATCGCTAAATTAAACAAAAAAAAAATTCCCTAAAATTCATTTTTTGGAAAAAAAACCAAACAATAAAAGTAAACATATTTGGTATCGCTGCGTCAGTAACGACCCGCCCTATAAAACTGTCCCATTAGTTAACCCCTTTAGCAAACCCCTTAAAAAATAAAAACCGAAGCAAAAAATAATGATTTATTATCATAGCGTCGAACAAAAAGTACAATAACGCACGATCAAAAAGAGGAATATAAATATGCATGGTACCACTGAAAACGTCATCTTGTCCCGCAAAAAACGAGCCGCCATACAGCGTCATGAGTGAAAAAATAAAAAAGTTATAGCTTGCAGAATAAAGCGATGCAAAAATATTTTTGATATAAAATTATTTTCATTGCATAAAAGCGCCAAAACATAAAAAAAGACCTAAATGAGGTATCGCTGTAACCGTACTGACCCGAAGAATAAAAGGGCTTTATCAATTTTACCGCACGCGGAACGATGTAAACGCACCCCCCAAAAGAAATTTATGAAACGCTGGTTTTTGTTCATTCTGCGTCCCAAAAATCGGAATAAAAAGCGATCAAAAAATGTCACGTGCCCAAACATGATACGAATAAAAGCGTCAACTCGTCCCGCAAAAAATAAGACCTCACATGACTCAGTGGGTCAAAATATGGAAAAATTATAGCTCTCAATATGTGGTGATGCAAAAACTATTTTTACAATAAAAAGCGTCTTTTAGCATGTGACAGCTGCCAAATACAAAAACCGCCATAAATAGTAAATCAAACCCCCCCGTTATCACCCCCTTATTTAGGGAAAAATAATAAAATTAAAAAAATGCATTTATTTCCATTTTCCCATTAGGGTTAGGGCTAGGGGTGTGTTGGGGTTAGGGTTGGAGTTATAATTGGGGGGTTTCCACTGTTTGGGCACATCAGGTGCTCTCCAAATGCAACATGGCGTCTGATCTCAATTCCAGCCAATTCTGCGTTGAAAAAGTCAAATGGTGCTCCTTCCCTTCCAAGCTCTGCCATGCGCCCAAACAGTGTTTTACCCCCACATATAGGGTATCAGTGTAATCAGGACAAATTGCAAAACAACTTTTGGGGTTCAATTTCTCCTGTTACCCTTAGGAAAATAAAAAATTGGGGGCAAAAATATAATTTTTGTGGAAAAAAATGATTTTTTTCCACAAAAATTATATTTTTGCCCCCAATTTTTTATTGCCCGGTCGTTATAAACTTCTGTGAAGCACTTGGGGGTTCAAAGTGCTCACCACACATCTAGATAAGTTCCATGGGGGGTCTAGTTTCCAAAATGGGGTCACTTGTGGGGAGTTTCAATAGTTTAGGTACATCAGAGGCTCTCCAAACGCACATGACACGCGCAGAACATTCCATAAAAGTCTGCATTCCAAAACGTCACTACTTCCCTTCCGAGCCCCGACGTGTGCCCATACAGTAGTTTTCTCCCACATATGAGGTATCAGCGTACTCAGGACAAATTGGACAACAACTTTTGGGGTCCAATTTCTCCTGTTACCCTTGGGAAAATAAAAAAATTGGGGACTAAATGATCATGTTTGTGGAAAAAATACGATTTTTTTATTTTCATGCCCGGGCATTATAAACTTCAGTGAAGCACTTGGGGGTTCAAAGTGCTCACCACACATCTAGATAAGTTCCTTGGGGGGTCTAGTTTCCAAAATGGTGTCATTTGTGGGGGGTTTCCACTGTTTTGGTACATGAGGGGTTTTCCAATCGCGACATGGTGTCCGATCTTAATTCCAGCCAAAAAAGTAAAATGGCGCTGCTTCCCTTCTGAGCTCTGCCATGCGCCCAAATAGTTGTTTACACCTACATATGGGGTATCAGCGTACTCAGGACAAATTGCACAATAACTTTTAGGGTCCTGTTACCCTTGGGAAAATAAAAATTGGGGGGTGAAAAGATCATTTTTTGTGGAAAAATGATTTTTTTAATTATACCGCTGTAGATTATAAACTTCTGTGAAGCCCTTGTTGGTTCAAAGTTCTCACCACATATCTAGATAAGTTCCTGGGGGGTCTAGTTTCCAAAATGGGGTCACTTGTGGGGGGTTTCCACTGCTTAGGCACATCAGGGGATCTCCAAACGTGACATGGCGTCCGATCTGAATTCTAGCCAATTTTGCATTGAAAAAGTCAAACAGCACTCCTTCCCTTCTGAGCTCTGCCATGCGCCGAAACAGTGGTTCCCCCCCACATATCAGGTAACAACGTACTCAGGACAAACTGCACAATAACTTTTGCAGTCCAACTTCTCCTGTTACCCTTGGTAAAATAAAAAAAATTTTTAACCTGAAGTATCTTTTTTGTGAAAAAAAGTTAAATGTTCATTTTTTTAAAATATTCAAAAATTCCCGTGAAGCACATGAAGGGTTAATAATAAACTTCTTGAATGTGGTTTTGAGCACCTTAAGGGGTGCAGTTTTTAGAATGATGTCACTTTTGGGTATTTTCTATCATATAGACCCCTCAAAGTGGCTTCAAATGTGATGTGGTCCGTAAAAAAAAAATGGTGTTGCAAAAATGAGAAATCGCTGGTCAACTTTTAACCCTTATAACTTCCTAAGAAAAAAAAATTTGGGTTCCAAAATTGTGCTGATGTTAAGTTTTTTGTGTGCCGTATCTCTGTGATTTAAGGGCATAAAAATTCAAAGTTGGAAAATTGCGAAATTTTCAAAATTTTCGCCAAATTTTCATTTTTTTCACAAATAAATGCAAGTTATATGAACGAAATTTTACCACTAGCATGAAGTACAATATGTCATGAGAAAACAATGTCAGAATCACCAGGATCCATGGAAGCGTTCCAGAGTTATTACCTCATAAAGGGACAGTGGTCAGAATTGTAAAAATTGGCCCGGTCATGAATGTGCAAACCACCCTTGGTGGTTAAGGGGTTAATGAAGGTTAGATCATCAATATTTTGGGTCGACAGACGAGTCCTTTTTCTGTCAGGATTGATCCAGCAGCACTGAAGACTCTTTCAGATAACACACTATAGCAGCAGGGCAAGCGAGCTCCTGTAAGGCATATTGTGCCAATTCAGGCCAGGTGTTCAGTTTAGACGCCCAAAAGTCAGGGGACTGACCTGTGAGGGAGAACATCGATATGGGAGAAGTTGTTTGTAACCATAGTTGACTACTGCTGTCTCCTGTCACTTTGAATCGATGCAGTATTAGCAGTCGTGTGAGCAGTACTTGAGAAATCAGTCCACAACATGGTCATGAAACCCCTGTCTCCAAAGCCACTTCAGCTGTGTGCACCACAAACACCTCTTCCATTGTGCCCACTACAGCTCGTGGGAGAACCAGCACCGCTGTTGTGTGCTGGGAAAGCCTTAACCAAATGGTTTACCAGAGTTGCTTGTTAGCCAATATTATCTCTAGGTTCTCCTGTGGGATGATGTTGTGCAATTTGCCTTTGTAGCGTGGATCGAGGATGCTGGCCATCCTTCATCATTTTGGCAATGCGGTGGTCCCTTTTTAGGATCCACAAGGCACAATCGCACATGTGGGCCAATGTTCCAGGTGTCAATAATGCACTGCCACTGCTGGGTGGAGCACTTTCTGGCAAATCCATGTCCCTACAGTCACGCACAAACCCTGTACCTGACATTGGAATGCCAACATTTTCTCTTGCCCCGAGAAGCATCCTCCTGCCCAAAATAATCATCTCCCTCATCCTCCTCTTCTTCCTCCACCTCGTCCAGGACGGTTCCCTGACCAGACAATGGCTGACTGTCAGCAAGGCTTCCCTCCTCCTCCGCTGCAGACGCCAGATCCTTAATGTGCCTCAAACTTTGCATGAGCAGACGCATAAGTGGGATGCTCATGCTTATGATGGCGTCGTCTGCACTTACCAGCCGTGTGCATTCCTCAAAACACTGAAGGACTTTACAGAGGTCTTTCAGCTTTGACCACTGCACCCCCAACAATTCCATGTCTTCCCTCAAACTCCCTGCCTGTGTATCCTCCCACAAATGCATTACAGCCTGCCTCTGCTCGCACACCCTCTCAACCATATGCAGGGTGGAGTTCCACCTTGTTGCAACGTCTATGATTAGGCGGTGCTTGGGGAGGTGGAGCAATCGCTGCAGCTTCTGCATGATTGGAGTGTACGGGCGAGCGACGGATGCACCTTATGGAGCAGGGATGTTAACTCCGGATAATTATTAAGGAAGCACTGCACCACTAGGTTCAAAGTCTGAGCCAGGCAAGGTATGTGTGTGAGTTTTGCAAGGGCTATGGCTGCCTGGCTCAAGATGTAGACTGCCCAGCCATGACTCAGTTTGTCACTGCAAGTAGTCGGCCAGTACCTCAGCGGTGTGTCTGTTGTCGCCCAAAGACATGATCTTTAACACAGCCTGCTGACGCTTACCACTAGCTGTTCGATAGTGGGACACCTCGTGTGCAACACTGCCAGCTGCGGATGGAGTGCTTGTGCGACTGCACTCTGTGGACGAGCTTTCGCTTATGGAGGAGGAGGGTCGAAAGCCTACAGCCAACTGTTTCCTATACCGTGGGCTAGGCAGCACTGTTCCACCGCCGCTGTCACCTGTGGAGCCTGCATCTACCACATTAACCCAGTGCGCAGTGATGGACAAGTAACGGCCCTGGCCATGATTACTGGTCCATGCATCTGTTGTGAGGTGCACCTTTCCACTCACTGATTGTTTTAGTGCATGGACAACGCGGTCTTTCACATGCCGGTGGAGGGCAGGGATGGCTTTTCGAGAAAAGAAGTGCCGACTGGGTAGGTCATAGCATGGGACAGCGTAGGCCATGAGCTCTCGGAGAGCTTCGCTTTCTACCAAACGGAAGGGCATCATCTCTAATGAGATAAGTTTGGCAATGTAGGCGTTCAAAGCCAGTGTACGCGGATGAGTACTTTCTTGTGCTACTCAGAGTGTCTGGTAGGGTGAGCTGGACTTGAGAGCTGCATATGGGGGCACGAGCATTGGACATGACAGACTGAGAAGGGGTTGGTGATGGTGAGGGTGTTGATGGCCTAGATTCAGTGTTTCTTCGCGAAAATATTGTGATTGCCTGACTGCTTTGGCCTAGCGACGACACCTCAACATTTCTTGATGGTGGTGTGCTTAGCGGTGGCCTTACAGTGGGGGAAGTAATGGAGCGTTGCCGGCTAACTTGAGTCGGAGCAGGTGCACATGTGCTACCTGAGGTTTTGTAGTCCGTCCACGTTTGCAAGTGCATGTTGGTTAAATGTCTAAGCATGCAACTGGTATTCAAATTTCTGAGTTGTTTACCTCGGCTAAAGGTTCTTCCGCACTTCTTACAGGTAACCTTTGCCTCATCAGTAGGATTTTGGATAAAGAAGTGCCACACTGCACTCTTCCTACTATGGTATACATTTTCTGGCCTTGCACGCTGTGCTCAGTTGACCATCTGGCCAAGCTGTCCTGCAAATCTTTTAGTTTTTGGTCCACGTTTTTGGACAGCTACGGGCCTGCCAGATAACTGCTGCTGCGATGTCAATGCCTGCTGCGGATCCTTCTCCTTATTTGAACTATTTCCAGCGCCACCCTCCTCCCCCAATGGATGCCAATCCGGGTCAAGAACTGGGTCATCCATCACCTCCTCTTCAAAGTCATCTGCACCTTCCTCTTTACCTTCCTCTGTATCACCGTGTAAGGTGGTTTAGTATGCGGGAAGGGGCACCTGAGTTTCATCAGGGTCAGATTCTGGCTCAGTAGACTGCGAGGGCAATGTAGTGCTCTGGGTCAATGTACCAGCAGAATCATCTAGCAGTGGCTGTGCATCAATGCACTCCATGTCAGATTCATCTTGGACTGGGGAATTCAGGATTAGACTGGATAACCCAGGCACGGTATGTGAAAAGAGCTCCATAGAGTAATCTGAAGTGTGGGCTGCCACATCCTTAACTTTTGGTGGGGGTGAAGGACACAAGAAAAGGTGTTTTTCCTGACCAGAACCCTGCACTGACGACTCCGTGCTTGCAGGTTTCGAACGTTCTGAAGAGGCAATAGAGCTGGTGGCTGTTTCGGCAATGTACGCCAAAACCTGTTCCTGATGCTCCAGCTTTAAAAGTGGTTTTCCTACTCCAAGAAAAGGGAACCTTACAGGCCTTCTTGGGCCAGACGATGATGCAGGCTCAACACCTCCTGCCTTAGCTGCTATTGTTCTTTTGGCAGAACCAGCCGATGCACCACCACCATCAGTACCAGACGCGCCCCTCTGCCCACGTCCGCAGCCTCTACCATTATAATAATAAATTTTATTTTTATAGCGCCGACATATTCCGCAGCACTTTACATTTCAGAAGGGATTTGTACAGACAATAGACATTACAGCATAACAATAATCACATACAGTAGATTATAACAAATACCAAGAGGAAAGAGGGCCCTGCTCGCAAGCTTACAGTCTATGAGGAAAGAGGTAGACACGAAAGGTGGGTGGTAACAATTGCCCTGATTGTATGGACCAGCCATAATGTTAAGTGTGCAACAGTACAGACACAGAGGGCTAATGGATGCATAAAGCATGTGGGAACATGATGCGGGAAATCTGGTTATGGTAAAACTTTTGGCTGTGCCACACAGGGATAGATTAGGTTAATGTGTTGAGGCGATAGGCCAGTCTGAATAAATGCGTTTTCAGGGCACGCTTAAAATTTTGGGGATTGGGGACTAATCGTATTGACCTGGGAAGTACATTCCAAAGAATTGGCGCGGCGCGTGTAAAGTCTTGGAGACGGGAGTGGGAGGTTCTGACTATTGAGGATGCTAACCTCAGGTCATCAGCAGAACGGAGGGCGCGGGTAGGGTGGTATACTGAAACAAGGGAGGAGATGTAGGGTGGTGCTGAGCCATGGAGGGCTTTGTGGGTGAGGGTAATAAGTTTATACTGAATTATAGTTCCTCATGTTTGGGAAAATGTACCAAAAATACCAGCAGAAAGATGGTACTGTATGAGCGTCCAGCTGTTTAAGGTGTATTAAAAAAATTAAATCTACGTATATATTTTGTTAGTCACAGACTCTCTCCCAGTATGTATTTGACCGTAATCCAACAAGCAGATATACGGTACTGTATCAGAAGTGTACAGCTGTATACGTTTTTTGTGTAACTAACAATCTCCGTATATGTATTTATGGAGTGTCACACACACACGCTGACTCTGTATAGATGTGACTGTAAAAGACCCTATTGTCTACTCCAGAGAAGCTATACTGCTTCTTAGGGACACAGCAAGGCAGCATGCTGCTAATAGACCAGAGGACATTCTACCAGAAATAAGGAGGACTAAGAGAAGAGGTTGCAGAGCGGAGCCCTCAGGAAAGCTAGAAGGCGGCGCTATAGACCTGCTCTTCCCTCCGTCATTATGGGCAATGTGAGGTCACTCGGGAATAAGATGGACGAACTGTCGGCGCTGACCAGACATCATCGGGAATTAAGGGAGTGCAGTATGTTGCTGTTTAGAGACCTGGCTCACCGAAGGTACTCCGGACACTGTTGTCTCGTTGGATGGCTTTAAACTCATTCGCGCAGACAGGACAAGGGAGAGCGGTAAGAGGAAAGGCGGAGGGCTGGCGATATTTGTGAATGATAGATGGTGTGACTCTAGGCATATCGTGGTCAAAGAGCAAACATGCTGTAAGGACATTGAGCTATTAGCTGTGGGCATGAGACCTTTTTATTTACCGAGGGAACTATCGCATGTAATCATGATAGCTGCATATGTACCCCCTTCTGCGAAAGCTGATGCCGCCACTGAGGTCCTACAATCCACAGTGAGCATGATGCAGTCCCTTCACCCCCAAGCACTCCTTCTGGTTTTGGGAGACTTCAATCATGTGTTTCCAGCAACCATACTACCCGGTTGCACACAGTATGTTACCTGCCTCACTAGAGACAACAAAATATTGGACTTGTTCTTTGCCAATGTGAGAGGGGCATATGCCTCGTCAGCCCTACCGCCCCTTGGGAGATCGGATCACAACCTAGTGCACCTCCAACCCGTGTACAAGCCACTTGTACAGAGAGAACCTGCTGTCACTCGCACAGTGAGGATATGGACTGAGGAGAGTGATGATGCTCTGAGAGACTGCTTTGAAACAACCACTTGGGATGTGCTGCAAGATTCCTATGGTGATGACATGGATGGTCTCACACACTGTATAACGGACTACATTAATTTCTGTGTAGACAACACGGTACCCACAAAAGTAGTGAGGTGCTTCTCTAACAATAAACCATGGATCAGCCCCGGAATAAAGGCTCAACTCAAAGAGAAGTTGGCCTTCAGATCAGGTGACAAGGGCAGACAGAGAGGTGCAGAAAGATCTGAAGAATCTAATCAGGCAGGGAAAGGCTAATTATAAGAAAGATTGAACTGAAATTGTCACAGAAAAGGATTCATGAAGTCTGGGAGGGTCTAAAGTCTATATCTGGGCATAGACAGACTGTCTCCAGGATGGTTGTAGATAAAGAGGGGCTTAATGAACTTAATCTATTCTTTAACAGATTTAATCACACATTGGCTGCTCCTGCCCCTGCATACCATTCACACCTCTCTGCTACAATAACCTCACCCCCTGCTGCAACTTGTCAACTGAGCCAGGGTCTGTTCTTCACAAGTACCCAGGTTGCAAAAGAACTGGATAAGATCACAGTTTTGAAGGCTGCAGGTCCTGACGGCATCAGTGCAAGGCTAATCAGAACCTGCCGGCACCAGCTGAGTGAGATCATTACATATCTGTTCAATATGAGCCTGAGAATAGGTATAGTACCACAACTGTGGAAATTATCGTGTGTGGTACCAGTTCCGAAGAAACCTTATCCGAAAGACCTTAATGACTATAGACCTGTAGCATTGACATCACACCTGATGAAGGTACTAGAGAGATTGGTTCTCACACGTCTCCGTCCTCTAGTGAGCTCGGATATGAACCCTCTCCAGTTTGCCTACAGGCCGGGCATTGGTGTGGATGATGCCATTATCCACCTTCTTGATAGGACTCTCTCTCACCTGGAGAAACCTGGGAACACTGAGAATAATGTTCTTCGATTTCTCTAGTGCTTTTAATACCATACAGCCAGGTCTACTGAGAGACAAGCTGGGCCTTGTTGGCGTGGACCTCCAACTCTCCACCTGGATCCTTAACTACCTCACGAACTGACCTCAGTTTGTAAAGGTTCGGGACAGTGTGTAAGACATGGTGATCTGCAATACAGGGGCACCTCAAGGTACAGTTTTTGCCCCTTTTCTCTTCACACTGTACACTGTGGATTTTAAGTGCAACTCATCTAGCTGCTACTTGCAGAAGTATTCTGATGACTCTGCAATAGTAGGCCTCATCACAGGAGGAGATGAAAGAGAGTACAGAGATACTAACCAAGCTTTTGTGGAGTGGTGTCAGAGGAACCACCTTAGGATTAATTCCGGGAAGACCAAGGAATTGGTGGTGGACTTTCGCAAGGGAAAAAATCCACCAGTAGTAGTGAACATTCAGGGAAATGACATTGAGATAGTCGACACCTATAAGTACCTTGGTGTGATCCTCAATAATAAGCTTGACTGGGCCCATCACTTGGATGCAGTGTACAGGAAGGGCCACAGTAGGCTTTATCTGCTCAGAAGGCTGAGAGCCTTCGGAGTTAGGGGGGCACTCCTTGCATCCTTCTTCAACTCTGTTGTGGCATCAGTCATCTTCTTTGGTGTGGCGTGCTGGGGTAGTGGCATATCAACCAGGGACAGGAATAGGCTGGACAAACTGATTAGAAGGGCCAGCTCTGTCCTGGGATGCCCCCTTGATCCAGTTCAGGAAGTAGGCGACAGGAGGATACTGGCCAAGGTGAGCTATGATGGTGCAGAATGATTCCCATCCCATGCATGAGATCGTGACAAAGATGTGCAGTACTGTCAGTGACCGGCTACTTCATCCTAAATGTGAGAGGGAGCGCTATCGAAAGTCCTTCCTTCCTGCTGCAGTTAGGCTGTATAACCAGCACTGTCCAAAACAGAGAATGACCCAAACAGTGAACTGATATAACCGGACTATCACAACTTTGGATCTATCTTTTTTTTTCGTATATGTACCTACCTTCTGGCAATGTAATGCCTTTATGCATCTGTACTTGTTCCTGCCTTGCTGCAGTAATGCTCTGAATTTCCCCATGGTGGGACGATTAAAGGATTATCTTATCTTAATGCGAACAGCAGATATACAATACTGTTTGAGAATCGGACAGCTCAATACAGTGTATGGAGAAATGGAAATGTCCATATATGTATTTACGGAGTGTCACACACACACACACACACACTGACTCTGTATAGATGTGACCGTAATGCGAACAGCAGATATACAATACTGTTTGAGAATCGGACAGCTCTATACGGTGTCTGTATGGAAAATTTTAAATCTCCGTCTATTTTTATACAGAGTGACACACGCTGTCTCTGTATAGTTTTGACCGTGATCAAACAGCAGATATACAAAACTGTTTGAAAAGCAGACAGCTCTATACGGTGTAGGTCTGGAAAAATGGAAAATCTCCTCGATTTGTTTTTCCAGAGTCACACACAGCTTGTATTTGTCCGTGATACCAGCCGGTACACGGTAGTGTGTGAGGAGCGTACACCGCTATACGATGTCTGTATGGAAAATTTTAAATCACCGTCTATTTTTATACAGAGTGACACACGCTATCTCTTTATAGTTTGGACAATAATCAAACAGCAGATATACGAAACTGTTTGAAAAGCAGACAGCTCTATACGGTGTAGGTATGGAAAAATGGAAAATCTCCTCGGTTTGTTTTTCCAGAGTCACACACAGATAGCTTGTATTTGTTCGTGATACCAGCCAGTACACGGTAGTGTGTGAGGAGCGTACACCGCTATACGGTGTCTGTATGGAAAATTTTAAATCTCCGTCTATTTTTATACAGAGTGACACACGCTGTCTCCGTATAGTTTGGACCTTTATCAAACAGCAGATAAACGAAACTGTTTGAAAAGTGGACAACGCTAAACAATGTAGGTCTGGAAAAATGGAAAATCTCCTCGGTTTGTTTTTCCAGAGTCACACACAGATAGCTTGTATTTGTCCGTGACACCAGCCAGTACACGGTAGCGTGTGAGGAGCGTACACCGCTATACGGTGTGAAAAAATGAAAACTCGGTAACTGACCAGAACAAAATAATAAAAGTTGGAGTGCTTTGAAAAAAGCAGTTTGAACAGCAGTGTGCACACAGCAATGCAGCTATCAGGCAGCCTTAGGCTGGTTTCACATTAGCGCTTTTTAAGCGCACGCACGGCCGGGGGTAGCTCCGCCCCCGAGCCGGCTCTCTGCCCGGCGTGCCCGCCCCTTGCTTGTAGCGCCGCCTCCTATCGCACAGCGGCGCCTGCGATCGGCGCACCCTATCTTTAGCATAGGGTGCGCAGATCGTGCGCAGGCCGTGCGCTAGTTGCGCTTTGACCTGCGCTGCGCACTTTTGACGGTGCGCCGTGCGCGCCAAAATCCGAAAAGTTCGATTTTGGCGCGCACGGCGCACCGTCAAAAGTGCGCAGCGCAGGTCAAAGCGCAACTAGCGCACGGCCTGCGCACGATCTGCGCACCCTATGCTAAAGATAGGGTGCGCCGATCGCAGGCGCCGCTGTCCGCTAGGAGGCGGCGCTACAAGCAAGGGGCGGGCACGCCGGGCAGAGAGCCGGCTCGGGGGCGGAGCTACCCCCGGCCGTGCGTGCGCTTAAAAAGCGCAAATGTGAAACCGGCCTTAATAGGCAGCCTAATCACCACCAGCGCTGCTGCACACAACAAAAATCCTCCCCTTTCACTGCACACTAACTGTACAGAGAAAAGCGCTATCAGCAGAAGCTATTTTTTTTTTCTTCTTCCCTGCCTAACGCTCTCCCTATTCACAATCAGCAGCAGCACCTCTCCCTATTCTAAGATCGGCAGAAGTAAGATGGCGGTCGGCGGTCACGGCCTTTTATAGCCACTGTGACGCCACACAAAGCCAGCCAATCACTTCAATGCCCTTCTCTAAGATGGTGGTGGCCGCTGCCCATGTGACCGCGTTGCCCACAGTGTGCGTCCTCCATCATTGGCTGAGAAAAGGCGCTGGAACAATTATTTGAAACGCGACTTTGGCGCGCAGGTCGGCGACCTCATGCTATGGTCGGGTTTCGATCGGTGAAACCCGAATTTAGCTAAAGTCGGCGACTTTTGAATTTGACTGACCCGTTTCGCTCAACTCTAGTTGTTGCCTTTCAAATAAAATATGTCCATTGCTGCATTTGGCTTTAAAAAATACTATCTGTGGTGGACTAACAAATATGCCAGACTTACCACACTCCTCAATATTGAAATTGTAGCACCCAGAAAGAAAAGTTGTGAAGTTATGGAAATCACAGGATCGAAATACATGTTCGTAATTTGGAAATGATAAAAAATGGAAACAAACTTTTCAAAACATCTCTATCTTTTCTGTATTGAGTATTAGTGGCTTGTATAAAAATGCGGTTACATGCTATGGTTGATATCAATGAGGTTATTAATGGTCGTATGAGGAATGTTCTGCTGCACTGAATGCACATGGGCCAGAAAATCCTCAAGATCTGCTGCTGGCAGCTCAATTTGCAATTGCCAAGCAATGATGTCTCAGAAATGCTCAATGGCAGAGAAGTCAGGAGACGCTGCAGAACATGAGAGCATGTTTAGACCACGCAGGCAGCTCACAGTACCACAAGCAATATGCAGTCTGGTGTTGTGTGGGTAGAAATACATCTCCTGAAATATTTTGGAGAACTGGCCAGATCACTGCAATGCCGAGCTATTAGTGTACTTGCAATAAAGATTATAGGGGTCCGAATACCGTACATTATGTCACCCCACAGTATAATCATGGGAGTAGGACCAGTGTGACATTCCTCGTTAAGGCTTCCTCACTGCATGGTCATGGCTATCGTTGGAATCATCGCTGAAGAGGACAGACATCTATTCCTGCCTCCATTGCCATCTTGTTCTGCACCTTGATAAGCCGGTGGCTTAGTCGCTTATAAAAATTCAATACTTTGCAAAGAAAAAAGTGGTTGTATGAATCTATGCTATGATGGGAATAACAAATATGCTAACTTTTAAAATTGCGTTATTTTTAAGAATAGGTGAGTGATTTGGAGTGGGTTTCTTATGCTCTTAAGAACCCTTTTTAACCCCTTCATGACCTTGTGATTTTCCATTTTTTTGCGATTGCATTTTTTCTTCCTTTCTTCCCAGAGACATATATTAGTTTTTCTGTCAATATAACCGTTTGTGAGCTTGTTTTTTGCAGGACGAATTGTAGTTTTGAATAAAACACAATTTTTTAAATATATCGTACTGGAAAACAGGCAAAAAAATTCCAAATGTGGTAAAATTGCAAAAAAGCCGGATTACTTACCGGTAATGCTCTTTTAATGAGTCCACGACAGCACCCACTGGAGGTAGCGGGATCCGCCCCACAGGAACAGGAAACCTACAGAAAGATAAAAGGGGGCGGTCCGCCTCTCCTCCTCAGTTGTATTTCAGAGTACCAGGACCGCCAAGAGTTAGGCAAAGTTCTTGCATCTTAAATTTAACGTGTTTACTTTAGGAGATACACTTTAATATTTGGTGTATTTATAGCTATTGTTATCTTTATAGGGTGGGAAGTGAGCGGGTGCTGTCGTGGACTCATTAAAAGAGCATTACCGGTAAGTAATCCGGCTTTTTACCCTTCGCCACGACAGCACCCACTGGAGAGATTCCAAAGACCATCACCTGGGTGGGACCACCGCCGTGCCAAGGACAGTCCTGCCAAAGCTTAGGTCAGAAGTTGATGAAAGGTCAAATCTATAGTGATTATAGAAGGTAGAAGGGGTTGACCAAATTGCCGCTTTACATGTGGCTTTGATTGGAATGTTTCCCCTCTCAACCCCAGTGGATATCATCACTCTGGTAGAATGCGCTCTGATGCTCTCCGGAGGATCTTTACTTTCCACGGAGTATGGTAGTCGGATGGCATCCCTGATCCATCGGGATGAGGTGCTCTTCGTGACTCCGTACCCCTTATATGAACAGAGCCCTACACTGCCTCCAGCTCCTGGATCTTTCAATGTATTTTAAGACAGTTCTGCTAACGTCCAAGATGTGAAATTTCTGTTCTTCAGGAGTGGAGGGGTCCCTGAAGAAAGTCGGGAGAACTATCTCTTGTGATCTATGGAATTTTGCTGATACCTTAGGAAGGTATGAGGGGTTTGGTTTCAAAATCAACCTATCCTGATATGTCTGAAAAAAGGGTGGATCTATGGATAGGGCTTAAATGTTGCTAACTCTCCTAGCAGTCGTTAGTGCTACTAGGAGAGCCGTCTTGAGTGACAAGTATCTTGGAGATAGTGTCTATTGGTTCAAAAGGGGCTTCCGTTAGGGCGTCTAGGACCAAGTTTAAGTCCCAAGGAGGGATTCTAGGTATGTGAACAGGAGCCGTTCGTTCGCAAGCTGTAGTAAATCGGGACACCCACTTATTCCCTGCTATATTATGGCCGTAAAGTGCCCCTAATGCAGACACTTGGACTTTTAATGTATTTACTGCCAGCCCCAGATCTTCTTTCCTCTTTGTAGAAATTCCAGAATAGGAACTATCGGGATTTCTGTGTAATGAGAGGCTGTATGGAACTGCAGAAATTTCTTCCATATTCTCATGTAAATCTGAGTAGTGGACTGCTTCCTGCTCTGTAGGAGCGTAGCAATTAGTGTTTCGGAAAAACCTCTTGATTTTAGTAGCTGCTCCTCAAATTCCACGCCGTCAAGTGTAAGCTGTCCACTTGGGGGTGGAAAAAAGGGCCTTGGGAGAGTAGGTTGGGGATCGAAGGGAGGACCCAAGGATCTGATATCGACATGGTTCGTAGCCATGAGAACCATGGTCTCTTGGGCCAGAACAGTGCTATTAGAATTACCCTCACCTTATTCCCTCTGGTCTTCCGAATGACCTGTGGTAGGATTATTGGAGGGAAGGCATATACTAGGTCGAATTTCCATGGGGCCTGGAGGGCGTCTATTATGTCTGGATGATCCGACAAGGACAGTGAGGCAAATGTTTTTTTTACTTGCCTGTTCTCTTTCGTGGCAAGGAGGTCCACTTTAGGTTGCCCCATAGAGCTATTATGTCATTGAAGATGCGGTGGTTGAGGCGCCACTCCCCTTGCCGAAGTGCCTCTGCGCCACAGGCACTCTTACCGCTCCTACTGCGGCGGCTGTCCCGGCGCTCCATGTGGCACACCCATTGTGCTCCTGAGTGAGACCGGGCGGCCCTCCCCGGCTCCGGTCATCACTCCAGTCCATCCACCAGACGAGGGGGGAGCCGTCTAATGGAAACTCCCCCGACTCTGCTTCTGGACCGCAGCCCCTGCCGTTCTCACGGATACTGCACAGGCGGCGTGCATTGGCCCAGGTATGTCTTTCTGAAGAATTCTTCCTGAGGTTCCCCTGGGAACAGGAAACCAAAACTGAGGAGGAGAGGCGGACCGCCCCCTTTTATCTTTCTGTAGGTTTCCTGTTCCTGTGGGGCGGATCCCACTACCTCCAGTGGGTGCTGTCGTGGCGAAGGGTAAAAAAAAGTGCAATTCCACATTTTTGTTTTGTGTTTTCTATTTACCATGTTGACTAAATGCTAAAACTGACCTGGCAATAAGATTACTTAGGTCAGTCTGAGTACGTAAATACCAAATATGTAGGGGTTCTATTTTATTTACCGTATTTTTCGCTTTATAAGACGCCCCTGATTATAAGACGCACCTCCAAATTTGGTGAAGAAAAAGAGAATTTTTTTTTTTTTGTGTTAAATGGATGTGTGTCTTACAATGCCAGTGTCCGTCTTTCAAATCATATATATGTCCCTCATCCTAGTATCTATATAACCCCCATCCTGGTACATGGCCCCCTTGTGCTGGCACATAGCCCCTCCATCAAATCCTGGATATGTCCCCCCAGTCACTATATGCACCCTTGCTGATGCTGACACGCACATGACCCCCCCATCCCTATATTCCACTCTGCTGGCATGCACACAGCCCCCCCCGTCCCTATATTCCACTCTGCTGGCATGCACACGGCCCCCCGTCCCTATATTCCCGCCTGCTGGCATGGACACGGCTCCCCCCGTCCCTATATTCCCCCCTGCTGGCATGGACACGGCTCCCCCCATCCCTATATTCCCCCCTGCTGGCAAGCACATGATAAAATAACAAACAGTTAACTCACCTTCAGATGATGGCTCCATGCTCCCAGCTCCCCCACAGCTCTTCCTGTGTCTGTGCTGACATCCAGGAGCTACTCATACAGGCACTTCATTGTAGCTGCAGGACCTTCCATCACACGACCGCAGTGCTGCACACTGGGAGTCAGTTGACCGCAGGTCCTATTGGCACAGACACAGGAAGAGGCAGAGGGGAGCTGGGAGCACGGAGCCATCATCAGGAGACTATAGTCATGTGGTGACGGGGCAGTGGGGAGAGAGTGCAGGCACATGCAATATGCGCTGCTCCCCTGTCCACCAACTCGGTGCCGCTTCAGCACCAAGGTGATGGACTGCAGGTGCAGTGCATATTACATGAGCCTAATGAGCGGGAGCACTGACCACCCGCTGTCTCTGTAGCCCGCAGCCAGCCCACCCCTGACACCATGACAAAGCCGCCCCCCTACTCTATAGCACACATTCAGATTATAAGATGCACCCCCCACTTTCCCCCAAAATTTTGGGGAACAAAAGTGCGTCTTATAATCCGAAAAATACGGTAAGTGGTGAAAATTTTTTTAGCTTAAGTGACCATTTTCTGAGACCCATACCGTTTCCATTTTTTTTTTTAATTTCGTGCTTGTGTGAGGGCTTATTTTCTGCTCCCTGAGTTGACGTTTTTATTGATACCATTTTGGGGTAGATACAGTGTTTTTATTGCCTGTTACTGCAATTTTGCAGTGGCCAAAAAAACGCAATTCATGCATTTCAATTTTTTTCTCGTTAGGCCATTTACCGATTGGATTCATTTACTTTATACACTCCTCAAAAAAATAAAGGTAACACTTAATCAACAGAATATAACTCCAAGTAAATCAAACTTCTGTGAAATCAAACTGTCCACTTAGGATGCAACACTGATTGGCAATCAATTTCTCATGCTGTTGTGCAAATGGAATAGACAACAGATGGAAATTATTGGCAATTATCAAGACACCCTCAATAAAGGAGTGGTTCTGCAGGTGGGGACCACAGACCACATCTCAGTACCAATGCTTTCTGGCCAATGTTTTGGTCACTTCTGAATGTTGGTTGTGCTTTCACACTCGTGGTAGCACGAGACGGACTCTACAACCCACACAAGTTGCTCAGGTAGTGCAGCTCTTCCAGGATGGCACATCTATGCGAGCTGTGGGAAGAAGGTTTGCTGTGTCTGTCAGTATAGTGTCCAGAGGCTCTACCTGCAGACGGGCCATTAGACCAGGAGACGTGGAGGGGGCCGTAGGAGGACAACCCAGCTGCAGAACCGCTACCTCCGCCTTTGTGCAAGGAGGAACAGGATGAGCAGTGCCAGAGCTCTGCAAAATGACCTTCAGCAGGCCACAAATGTGCATGCGTCTGCACAAACGGTTAGAAACCGACTCCATGAGGATGGTTTGAGGGCCCAACATCTACAGATGGGGGTTGTGCTCACAGTCCAACACCGTGCAGGACTCTTGCCATTTGCCACAGAACACCAGGATTGGCAAATTTGCCACTGGCGCCCTGTGCTCTTCATAGATGAAAGCAGCATCACACTGAGCACATGTGACAGACGTGACAGACTCTGGAGACGCTGTGGAGAGCGATCTGCTGCCTGTAACACCCTTCAGCATGACCGGTTTGGCAGTGGGTCAGTAATGGTGTGGGGTGGCACTTCTTTGGAGGGCCGCACAGCCCTCCATGTGCTCGCCAGAGGTAGCCTGACTGCCATTAGGTACCGAGATGAGATCCTCAGACCCCTTGTGAGACCATATGCTGGTGCGGTTGGCCCTGGGTTCCTCCTAATTCAGGACAATGCCAGACCTTGTGTGGCTGGAGTGTCAGCAGTTCCTGTAAGATGAAGGCATTGAAGCTATGGACTGGCCCACCCGTTTCCCAGACCTGAATCCGATTGAGCACATCTGGGACATCATGTCTCGCTCCATCCACCAACGTCACGTTGCACCAGACTGTCCAGGAGATAGCGGATGCTTTAGTCCAGGTGTGGGAGGAGATCCCTCAGGAGACCATTCGCCGCCTCATCAGGAGCATGCCCAGGTGTTGTAGGGAGGGCATAAAGGCACGTGGAGGCCACACGCAATACTGAGCCTCATTTTGACTTGTTTTAAGGACATTACATTCAATTTTAATTTTGTGTGTGACTCCAAATCCAGGCCTCCATTGGTTAATGAATTTGATTTCTAGTGATGATTTTTGTGTGATTTTGTCGTCAGCACATTCAACTTTGTGCAGAACAAAGTATTCAATGAGAATATTTCAGTCATTCAGATCTAGGATGTGTTATTTAAGTGTTCCCTTTATTTTTTTGAGCCGCTACTCTTCCATTCAGCTCCGCCTACGTCGGCATGACATTTTGACGCTACGCCAAACTGCGTCGAACACATGTTGCATTTTGTTGCGGTCAGCGCAGCGTCAAAATGACGCATACATTCTCATGGCCTACATACTCAATGTTAAAGATAAGTACGCAGGACGCATGCTGACGTAGGCGGAGCTGAATGGAAGAGGTGCGGCAGTGGGAGGTGCTTAACGGAGGAAGTACTCAGCCCTCCGCAGCTCTGCCCAACGCAAGTGTGAAATCATTGGAACAACACAACAAAATAGAGAAAAAAAGGCAAAATGGACATTACTTCACTTACAACCACAAAAATGGGCCGGACAAAATTGTTTGTCCACAGGTGTTCAATGGGATTTCCATCCAGACTCATTGCTTGCCAGTTCAGAACTCTCCATCGATTAGTTTCCATCCATTCCTGGATGCTTCTTGCAGTATGTTCGGGGTCATTGTCCTGCTAGAAGACTAATGACCTAGAACGCAAACCCAGCTTTCTGACACCGGGCACCACACTGCAACCCAAAATCCTCTGGTAATCTTCAGATTTCATGATGCCTTGCACACAGTCAGGGCACCCAGTGCCAGAGACAGTAAAACAACCCCAAAATCCACAATTTTGGAACGGTGCCAACCATTTTGTCAGGCTCATTTTTGGGTTATTGTGTGAAAATGATGTCCAGTTTGCCTTTTTTTCCTTGTTTTTTTGTGTTTTTCTAATATACACAAAGGAAATAAACATGTGTATAACAAAACATGAAAGATTGTGATAATTTTATGGGATAAATACGTCATTTTATGGAGCAATTCCAAGGGTGCCAACACTTTTGACCATGACTGTATAGCTGACTGCAATTATTTATTTCACCTAGGGATCCATTAGTGCCTATACTGCTACACTGGTCTGTATTTGATTCTAATGCTTCAATCCTGAGCGATCTAATAGTGATTATTATTCTATATATGCATGATTGTGATAAATCATATTAATGCATATTGATCCATATAGAAGTGCTTCTCACAAAATTAGAATATCATCAAAAAGTTAATTTATTTCAGTTCTTCAATACAGAAAGTGAAACTCATTATATAGAGTCATTACACAGAGTGATCTATGTCACGTGTTTATTTCTGTTAGTGTTGAGGATTATGGCTTACAGCCAATGAAAACCCAAAAGTCATTATCTCAGTAAATTAGAATACTTTATAACACCAGCTTGAAAAATTATTTTAAACTCTGAAATGTTGGCCTACTGAAACCAAACAAAAAGGTTCCAGCAACAGACATCCAAATAGATTGTAGAATAAACGCTAAAACTTCATGTTTATTGCAATGCCTTAAAAACATGCGGTTAAAATGGTAATTCCTGAGGATTACGTGTTTTGAACAAAAGTGTCCTTAATCATAACCATGTCTGTGGTCAGTACAAAAGCAGAGTTACACAGAAAAGGAGGAAAGGAAATGAAGTGAGCGATTAATCCTGTCAATGAGACAATTCTACTAATGACACAAAACATTCAAGAGAAATACATACACATAATATCATGGATGTAAAAAGATTAATTCAATAGGAATACATCATATCCGTTCTCATACTCAATCCAGAAGGGACTCTGCAATTAAACTTGAAAATAACTTGCGCTTCCTTGAAATGCAATGCTTTGTCTCTATCACCGCCTCGATCGCTGGTGAGAACTTCCTCTAATGCAGGAACATGGAAAAGTCTAAGCAACCTTTATGGACAGACAAGAAATGGTGAGAAGCTCCTGACCACCTTCTTGTTGTAACATTTGTGGCATCATATATATGCTCTGCAATTCTCGTCCTGAGAGATCGCGTAGTGCGCCCGACATATTGAAGATCGCACCGTGTGCATGTGATAACATAAACCACAACATAACATTGTTCCCAACATGCCTGGGATGACCGCTGTGGGCAATATGGAGTTCCCAGCAGGAGGGTTACGGAATAAGGAACAATCAATTTTACCAGCTATAATTAACCCATTGAGGTTGATGTCCAAATACAAAATCGACTTTTTTTCATGTTGTAAAGTGAAAAAAATATTAAATGGATTATTATTGATGTATTGGACAAAATCGTAAACGCACTCATCAGAACCCGACCATATTATTAAGCCATCTTCTATATGTCTCATATAACAATATAGAGAAGATGATTATGGATTTAGTTCTGTGTAGATAGAATTGTCCTCCCACCAATTCATGAAAATAATCGCAATAGACGGGGAACATTTCGCTCCCATTGCAGAGCCTTGTTGTTACAGGAAAAACCAGTCTGAAAATTTAAAGTAATTATTTTTCAACAAGAACCAAGTGGCATCCAATATAAAATCATGCAAGATCGTACTGTATATGGAATATTTCTCCATATAAAGGTGTATCGCATAAAGAGCTAAAGGGTGAGGAATCGCAGAATATAAAGCATCTACATCGCATGTAAGCCAGTGGTTGGCCATTCCAAAGCATTCATGATATTTAACACGTTTAGAATCCTGGACAAACCTTGATATGGAAGGTCTCCAACCTGATGAGCAAATTTGTTTGTTTTTTTTTGTTTTTTGTTTTTTAAATCAGATAAAGTTTATTTAACCAAATTTAAGGTACAAAGAAATAGAACAAAAATCACAATGAGAACAACATTAACAATGGTCATTAGTTTCAGAAATTCCCTCCCTCCCCCTCCCCCATTACATACAGGAGCAGCAAACACTGCATGGTGTCACCTAAATTCAGGGTCATCTTCTCTCCACCCAAGGTGTCCACAGGGTCTCAAATGTTCTTATGCTTTTTCTCTTAACGTAACAGTTTTTTCCATATTCACAATATAGTCAGACTGTCTGAAAAATTCCCTCAATGTCGGCAGATCTTCATTTATCCAGTGTCTGGCGATCAGTTTTCACGCAAAATATAATAATCTATCTATTGCCACCTTATATTTATTATGTAACTGAACCTCCTCCACATAGCCCAGTATACACAACACAGGATCCCTCTCAATCCTACAACCATTCACTCCTCCTATGGCATTAAGCACCGCCGTCCAATATGGGTTTAGGTCCATACACTGCCATAACATATGGAGAATTCCAGCCTCCTCCATTCAGCACCGAGGACACTCAGAAGTCTGTCTCAGACCCGCTCTCTACAGCCGTTCAGGAGTCCTATATACTCTATGGAGTACATATATCTGTGAGTCTGCCCGGTTCACTCAGCGATAATTGGGGTATATATTCCATAATCACTTCCCATGTATCTTCCTCTATCCTACTCAACTTCTCCTCCCATTTCCCCTGTGCTCTAATAGGATAATTATTTAAAAAAGTATGCATTAGATTCTTATAGATGCCCGACACTACCCCTTTTGTTCCCCCCTCTGCACAGACATAATCAGTCAATATATCCTTGTGAATGTCCATATTCATCATCCTACTCTGCGTACCATAAGCATGCCTAAACTGCCCATATTGAAATCTGCAGACCTTCGGTAGCCCATAATCTTCCTGCAACTTTCCAAAGGGCACCAGTCCCTGCGCGTCCAGCACCTGAACTATGTATTGTATTCCCAGTCTCACCAAATTTTTAAATTCTCCCATTTTAACAAATTCCGGTAGAGTCTCGTTTTGCCATATCGGGGAAAAACTTGTCAAGTGTTCCAAACCCCTAATCTTCTTAATTGCCTCCCAGACTTTATGTATCAGTGCTAAAGTAGGATACATCAAACCCATCCTCCTAAAACTTCCTGTCTCCAACCCATGAACCAAAGGATCCCTCCCCATCACCTGGACCAAGACCCTATGTATTGAACCAGCCCCAGACACATCCCTCCACCCCCTCATATGTTGGCCCTGAGCAGCTAAGTAATAAATCCAAGGGTTCGGAAGCACCAGTCCCCCTCCATCCTTGGGCCTCTGCAATATCTCAAGTCTAATACTTGGATGCATTTTTCCCCCACACAAGATCCTAAATATAGAGTCAGTAGTACGAAACCACCTCTTAGGGAACCAGACAGGGGCAATGTGCAAGATGTACAGCAGTTGGGGCATCAAAATCATCTTAAGCAGATTAATTCTTCCCACTACAGATACAGTTTACACCACACCCCTACTTTACTCCTAAACTTAGTCAGCAGTGGAATCAGATTCAAATCTGCATAACACGAAATCGAAGTGCCACCTGAATGCCCAGGTATTTAAACTGTCGCACCACTGCCAACCTACTACACTCCTCCAACACTGGCAAGTCAACAACACAATCATCTACAGCCATGACAGTGGATATTTCCCAGTTAATTTCTAATCCCGACATAGACCCAAATGTTATAATATCCATTGCTTTCAACAATGACTCTCTGGAATCCTCCAGAAAAAGCAACATATCATCTGCATAGAGTGATATTTTTTCTTCTACCAAGCCATATCTGAACCCTTTAACCAAAGCCGACCTCCTAATTGTCTGCAACAAGGGCCCCACTGCCAAGGGAACAAGAAAACATTATGAAAATCAGTGAAACAGAAATATACACAAAATGATTTCCACATAGCCTATCACACCATCACAACACTTTTGTTCGAAACGCGCAATCCTCAGGAATTACCATTTTAACAGCATGTTTTTAAAGGCATTGCAATAAACATGAAGTTTTAACGTTTATTCCACAATCTATTTGGATGTCTGTTGCTGGAACTTTTTTTGATTACCACAGACGCTTTTTCCGAGCACCATCCTGGAGTCCACACCCAAAGCCACAGGAATTCATCTAATGGTGAGTTACACAACCTTTTTTTGGCCTCCTGAAATGTATGTTCAGTAAATGCACTCAATACTTGGTCCGGGCTCCTTTTGCATCAATTACTGCATCACTGCGGCGTGGCATGGAGTCGATCAGCCTGTGGCACTGTTGATGTGTTATGGAAGCCCAGGTTGCTTTGATGGCAGCCTTCAGCTCGTCTGCATTGTGGGGTCTGGTGTCTCTCATCTTCCCCTTGACAAGGTTAAGGTCAGGGAAGTTTGCTGGCCAATCAAACACAGTTGTACTGTTGTTTTAAACCAGGTATTGGTACTTTTGGCAGTGTGGACAGGTGCCAAGTCCTGCTGGAGAATGAGGTTTCCATTTTCAAAAAGCTTGTTGGCAGAGGGAAGCATGAAGTGCTCAAAAATTTCCTGGTAGACGGATATGCTGACTTTGGTCTTGATAAAACACAGTGGACCTACACCAGCAGATGAAATGGCTCCCCAAACCATCACTGATAGTGGAAACTTCACACTAGATTTCAAGCAGCTTGGATTCTGTGCCTCTCCACTCTTCCTCCAGACTCTGGGACCTTGATTTCCAAATGAAATGCAAAATTTACTTCCATCTGAAAAAAACACCTTGGACCACTCTGAAATAGTCCAGTTCTTTTTCTCCTTGGCCCAGGTAAGACGCTTCTGGTGTTGTCTATTGGTCATGAGTGGCTTGACACAAGGAATGCGGCACTTGTAGCCCATGTCCTGGATACCTGTGTGTGTGGTGGCTCTTGAAGCAAAGACTCCAGCAGCAGTCCACTCATTGTGAATCTCCTCCAAATTTTTGAATGGCCTTTTCTTAACAATCCTTGCAAGGCTGCGGTTATCCCGGTTGCTTGTGCACCTTTTTCTACCACACGTTTTCCTTCCACTCAACTTTCCATTAATATGCTTGGATACAGCACTCTGTGAACAGCCAGCTTCTTTAGCAATGACCTTTTGTGGCTTACCCTCCTTGTGGAGTGTGTCAGTGACTGCCTTCTGGACATCTGTCAAGTCAGCAGTCTTCCCCATGATTGTGGAACCTACTGAAATAGACTACGGGACCTTTTAAAATGCTTAGGAAGCCTTTGCAGGTGTTTTGTGTTAGTTAATCTAATTTACTGAGATAACTTTTGGTTTTTCATTGGCTGTAAGCCATAATCATCAACACTAACAGCAGAAATAAACACTTGAAATATATCACTCTGTGTGTAATGACTATGTAATATACAGTTTGAGATTCATTTTTTGTATTGAAGACCTGAAATAAATTAACTTTTTGATGATATACTAATTTTGTGAGAAGCACTTGTATGTCTATAGGGAGGCTTTCATTTTAATAGGTTTTTTTTTTTTTGTATGTGAAACCACAACGATTTTCATTTTAATAGTTTTTAATCTTGGAGCTATATGGTGTTTAATAAAATGTAATTGCTTTTGTACTCTTAGGTGTGCACCTTTTTCTGTATGGCTTTTTTCTCTTGATAGTATTGAAAGGGTTAACAAGACCACACGATGACGAAAATTGAAAAGAATCCTTCTAAGACAGGAGACAAAATGAATACTAGATCTTGAAGCTCGAAGAGAAGGATCTCATGTAAAAATGTCAACATCTTATAATAATAATAAAAAGAGAAAAATATATTGTATATATCTCTTTTCTATGTTGCTGAGGTCTATTTTCTACTGTTGGATTAAGTGATTATTCCTGTACCATGTAATCACCAGTGTTTAATACTCGGATAATGAGTACTGTTTCCTAAGCTATGAACAACCATGAAACGCGTCGGCGGAGATGTCGCCATAAGTGTATGTGTTTTTTGTTAGCACATACCTGCACAGAAGGAATAGTTTTAACCAAGGGAATAAAAGTGATGCTTTAACCTTTATATGTGTTGCTGGATTATCGCTGTACAAGTCCTGCTTCTACATATTCTCTGAATCCTTAACTTGAGGTCATAGACGTCTATCGTATAAGGGGGTTACTTACCTCTTCTGTACAGTCACCACATCAAGTCCATGGTGGGACTAACACACAACACATGCCCTATACACGCTGATGCCAAGTCCATGGCCCTCAAGGGATTATCTCTCATGAGATATAATTATTACTAATAATCCCCTTCCCCTGATGGCCAGGTGCCCCGCCAGTCTCCATGCCTCCTCTTTAGGATGAACTAGTGACCGATTTATCCAATCACTATCCGCAGCGGAGACTAATCCTTTCCTGCTGTGGATGAATTTGGTCATGTGATTACTCCAGCCTTACGGTCAGAGCAGATAATACAGAGATCGGCCCTATATTCTTTTTTGTGGGGAAACTGTATTAATTTAGTTTTGGCCTATGAAATGTTGTAGCTAAAATGCTTTAATAGGTGTTTAAGAGGGTGTTCTTCTGTTTAAGCACTAAATCCTTCGGTCAGTAAAAATGCACATCAAAAAGTTTTGAGAGAACAAGCCCTAAAAATTAAAACTAGAATTCTGCAGGAAGGATAATCTGTGATTTCTCTGCATTTAGTGGTTACTGCTCACCTGGGCGGTTATCTGTAGGAATATCCTCTTTACACCGCTCATCACCCCTCACATATGTCTCTGTAGTATTAATATGGGTCAGATCTTCACCCTGAAACAAATAATATAAAAGTCACAGACAGATGGAGAAGTCACCTCTATGATCAGCTCTAATCCTGCCATCTCCACCGTTCTCATTACACAAGTATAAAACATATAATACTGGTGGATAAAACAGGACTGAGCACAAGATCTTCACAGTTATCTACACATCATAGGAGAGATCTCATGACACCTTCTCTCCATCTACCTGATGATCCTGAGGAACATTGGGATTTTCTTCTTTACAGTCCTGTGGAAGAAGAGGACGGGGACATCTCTCTGGTGTTGTCCTCTTACTGGATACAACTGGAGGAAACACATACAGGGACTGAATTCATTCTTTACATACAGATAATTATAGGCCGTGTGTATTTAGTCCTGTCTATTACCTGATGATGTGAGGGGTTGGGGAACCTCCATCATGACGTTCTGGTACAGATCTTTGTGTCCTTCTAAATACTCCCACTCCTCCATGGAGAAATAGACGGCGACATCCTGATACCTTATAGGAACCTGACACATACAGTGATACAGTCATCCCCCGATCCCTCCATAGCGTTACTGTATAATGTCCCAGCATTCCCAGCAGTGTCACCTCTCCAGTCAGCAGCTCAATCATCTTGTAGACGATGTCCAAGATCTTCTGGTCATTGATGTCCTCATGTATCAGGGGGAGGGGTGGAAGCCCCGTGAACTGACTCAGGGGTCTTTCTCGTCCCTCAGACACAGGGTCCTGAAAGCGCTCACTAGAGGTCTTCTTCACTACTGTGTAATTCTGGTTATAGAGAGACACATTAATAAATCTCACTACAGACATTTCCAGAGTCCTCACCTCTCCAGTTCTGTCCATCTGTTATTCCCATAGATAAAAATGATGTAATGTGACGTCATCAGAATCTCTCACCTCTCCAGTAAGCCGGAAGAGGATCTCTAGGGTGAGAAGTAATATCTTCTCCACCATCTTTTTCCTGTCCTTATCCATCCTTGATGGGTCCATCAGGAAATGTATCTTGTATAAAATATCTCCACTGAGAGGATCCAATATTGTAGGGAACTGAAAGGAAAAAAAAGATATAACATCATAAAGATTCTATTCCATATGTTATGAATAAATGTTTTCCACGTTACATCCTCACGGTGGCCGCATATAGGACACATGCTGTCAGTAAACTATCATGCAACAGAACAGTTACATCTCAGACATACCAGCATCCAGTATTGTCATTGCAGCGATGTAAACAGACTGAAGGAAACAATGGACGCCTGAGTGATGGAGTGGAAATCTAATATATAAACCTTAATGTGTGTGTGTGTGTGTGTGTGTGTGTGTGTGTGTGTGTGTGTGTGTGTGTGTGTGTGTGTGTGTGTGTGTGTGTGTGTGTGTGTGTGTGTGTGTGTGTATGTATGTCTGGGATTGGCATCTGCACCGTTGTAGCTACAGCCACAATATTTTGCAGTCACACGTCTGGACCCCGAGAGCGTCATAGGCTATGTTGTGAGGCGAAATTTTAACCCCGCGCGTTCCAATTCACTAAACAATTTTGCCCCTATGTACATAATGGGGGGAAAAGTGAAAGGAAAAGTGTTGGAGGCAAATTGACAGCTGCCAGATGTGAACAAGGGGGACTTAAAGAATGAGAGCGATGGCGCCAAACAGTATATACCGTACAGTTGCTAAGGTGGGGCCCTGACATGGGATACTCACCACACACGGGGATATGAACACACACAGAATGCGCCACACACTACCACGTGCTTCAACACATATACCACCCTCAGCACACATTTCACCACACATACAACAACCTCGCCACATAAAAATCGAAACACAAAAGTCGCCACTCAAAACTCGCCACGCTGTCCCAGAGCTGTTTAAAAGATGAAAAATGAGCTGTGATTGGTTGCTATCAGCAACAGTTTTCTTTGTAGACAGTTGTGGTAACTGAGGCCTATTATTCTTATCATTTCTATGGTGTTATCGTCCTTCTGTAAAGCTGGAAATAACACAATTTATTACCGTGCCAACACAGACCACCCTCTGACACAGACTGCAGGGGGAGCCCAGTATCATACAGGATAGGATTAGATACACAACTCAGTAGTCAGTATCGCACAGGAGAGGATTAGATACACAGCTCAGCAGTCAGTATCACACAGGAGAGGATTAGATACACAGCTCAGCAGACAGTATCACACAGGAGAGGATTAGATACACAGCTCAGCAGACAGTATCACACAGGAGAGGATTAGATACACAGCTCAGCAGTCAGTATCACACAGGAGAGGATTAGATACACAGCTCAGCAGACAGTATCACACAGGAGAGGATTAGACACATGGTTCAGCAGTCAGTATCACACAGGATAGGATTAGACACATGGCTCAGCAGTCAGTATCACACAGGATAGGATTAGACACATGGCTCAGCAGTCAGTATCACACAGGATAGGATTAGATACACGGCTCAGCAGTCAGTATCACACAGGAGAGGATTAAATACACAGCTCAGCAGTCAGTATCACACAGGATAGGGATAGATACACGGCTCAGCAGTCAGTATCACAGGATAGGATTAGATACACGGCTCAGCAGTCAGTATCACACAGGATAGGATTAGATACACAGCTCAGCAGTCAGTATCACACAGGATAGGATTAGATACACGGCTCAGCAGTCAACTACACGTCCTGATGCGTCTCTTATCATGATGGAGAATCTTATGATTTTTTTAAATTTTGGAATAAAGGAATAAAAAATTTTTTAATCTAATTACTGATCTGGATGCTGGAATTTTTTTTCCATATTACGCTTTGCTGCAGAGGGATCCTGTTTCCACGTTCCGTGCACCGATCGGACTTATAGCTGTCTTCTTTGGGGTGAGCTGAAAAATTTTTCTTTTTTTACCTTACGGCTCAGCAGTCAGTATCACAGGATTGGATTAGATACACGGCTCAGCAGTCAGTATCACACAGAATAGGATTAGATACACGGCTCAGCAGACAGTATCACACAGAATAGGATTAGATACACGGCTCAGCAGACAGTATCACACAGAATAGGATTAGATACACGGCTCAGCAGTCAGTATCACACAGAATAGGATTAGATACACAGCTCAGCAGTCAGTATCACACAGGATAGGATTAGATGCACGGTTTTTATGTGCAATATAATCATTATAATTTGTTATAACTAACCACAGTTGGTTACTATGCCCAGGCAACGCCGGGCTCTTCAGCTAGTCTAATATATAAAGCTGAATGTGTGTGTGTATGTATGTGTGTATGTCCGGGATTGGCATCTGCACCGTCGCAGCTACAGCCACAAAATTTTGCACAGTCACACGTCTGGACCCCGAGAGCGTCACAGGCTATGTTGTGAGGCGAAATTTTAACCCCGCGCGTTCCAATTCACCAAACAATTTGGTCTGTTATTCTTATAATTTCTATGGTGTCCTCACTAAAGTCTCTAATGATCTACTAACAGCTAAATCTAATGGTCATTACTCCATGCTAATTCTCTTGGATCTCTCTGCAGCATTCGACTGTGGATCATCAGCTCCTCCTCACTATGCTCCGTTCCATTGGCCTCAAGGACACCGTTCTCTCCTGGTTCTCCTCCTATCTCTCTGACCGCTCCTTTACTGTATCTTTGCCGATTCTTCCTCCTCTCACCTTCCCCTTACTGTTGGAGTCCCCCAAGGATCGGTTCTAGGCCCCCTCCTCTTCTCCTTGTACACTGCCCCTATTGGTCAAACAATCAGTATATTTGGTTTCCAGTACCATCTCTATGCTGATGACTCCCAATTATGCGCTTCTTCTCCTGACATCACGCCAGCCTTTCTAGAAAACACCGGCGATTGACTAAACGCTGTGTCTAACATCATGTCCTCACTATATCTGAAATTGAACCTGTCAAAGACTGAACTCCTTGTGTTTCCTCCCTCTACTAATGTACCTATACCAGACATTGCTATTTCTGTATGTGGCTCCACTATTACTCCCCAGCAACATGGCCGCTGTCTTGGGGTCATACTTGATTCCGAGCTTTCCTTTGCCCCCCACACTCGATCACTGGCTCGCTCTTGTCATCTGCACCTCAAAAACATTTCTAGAATTCGACCTTTTCTTACTTTTGACTCCGCAAAAACTCTTACTGTTTCTCTTATTCATCCTCGTCTCGACTATTGTAACTCTCTTCTAATCGGTCTCCCTCTTACCAAACTCTCCCCCCTCCAATCTGTCTTGAATGCTGCAGCCAGGATCATATTCCTCACCAATCGTTACACCGATGCCTCTACCTTGTGCAAGTCATTGCACTGGCTACCCATCCACTCCAGAATCCAGTATAAACTTATTACCCTCACTCACAAAGCCCTCCATGGCTCAGCACCACCCTACATCTCCTCCCTTGTTTCAGTATACCACCCTACCCGCGCCCTCCGTTCTGCTGATGACCTGAGGTTAGCATCCTCATTAATCAGAACTTCCCACTCTCGTCTCCAAGACATTACACGTGCTGCGCCAATTCTTTGGAATGCACTTCCCAGGTCAATACGATTAGTCCCCAATTCCCACAATTTTAAGCGTGCCCTGAAAACGCATTTATTCAGACTGGCCTATCGCCTCAACATATTAACCTAATCTATCCCTGTGTGGCACAGCCAAAAGTTTTACCATAACAGGTTCCCTGCACCATGTTCCCACATGCTTTATGCATCCATTAGCCCTCTGTGTCTGTACTGTTACACACTTAACATTATGGCTGGTCCATACAATCAGGGCAACTGTTACCACCCACCTTTCGTGTCTACCTCTTTCCTCATAGACTGTAAGCTTGCGAGCAGGGCCCTCTTTCCTCTTGGTATTTGTTATAATCTATGTGATTATTCTTATGCTGTAATGTCTACTGTCTGTACAAATCCCCTCTGAAATGTAAAGTGCTGCGGAATATGTCGGCGCAATAGAAATAAAATTTATATTATATTATTATGGTGTCATCGTCCTTCTGTAAAGCTGGAAATAACACAATTTATTACCGTGCCAGCACAGACCACCCTCTGACACAGACTGCAGGGGGAGCCCAGTATCACAGGATAGGATTAGATACACGGCTCAGCAGTATCACACAGGATATGATTAGATACACTGCTCAGCAGTCAGTATCACATAGGAGAGGATTAGACACATGGCTCAGCACACAATATCACACAGAATAGTATTAGATACACGCTCAGCAGTCAGTATCACACAGGATAGGATTAGATACACGGCTCAGCAGTCAGTATCACACAGGATAGGATTTGATACACGACTGAGCAGTCAGTATCAGACAGGATAGGATTAGATACACGGCTGAGCAGAAAATAACACACAGGAGAGGATTAGGTACACAGCTCAGCAGACATTATCACACAGGATAGGGTTAGATACACAGCTCAGAAACAGGATGTGCCAAAGGAGAGGACATTTTCATTCCAAGAATTCCACTCATTCCATCTGATGTTTTTTTATTTTAAACACCTCCAGTTTCCATTTCAACTGCTATTTGCAATGTCCATTAACAATGCTCAGGGACAGTCCTTGAAAGTAGTAGGGATAGATTTGCAATCTCCATGCTTTTCTCATGGTCAACTTTATTTGGTCTGTTCAAGAGTTGGAACTGCCAAAATCTATTCATCTTTGCAACGAAAGGAAAAAACAAAAATCTTGCATGAGGTTAAAATAAAATACTATCAATACTTGGTTAATTGTTTAGTTAATTTGTGTTGCAAATCTGTAGTGTTGAATATATGATGTGAAATGTTTTTATGTGCAATATAATCATTATAATTTGTTATAACTAACCACAGTTGGTTACTATGCCCAGGCAACGCCGGGCTCTTCAGCTAGTATGTCATAAAGATTGAGTGCAGCCTGAACTCCATGAGCTTTGTGTCCTTTCCCCAGAAACTGCCATCTACACGGATAATGGTGCAGATTATTAATACAGGATATGTTCTGGTCACAGGGACTCAGGAAATCCAAAGTGCAATGACACTGGGAGGGTCCCGGGGAGCGGCCATGAGGAGGATTTACAGGAGTCATTCATTGTAACTACCACACTTATAAATGTGGCTGAAGAAACCGCAATAGAAACAAGTCCGTTATATAGAACCGCAGAGAGGCTTCTACAGGGGACGTAGGCGCTTGTCTCTATTCATTGTCTATGGGACGGAGGAGAAACGAGCGCGGCTCTAACTGGTGACAATGCAGGAAGACGGTGAGAGAATTGCTGACGTTTTCTACCCTCATCGTGACAGGTTCCCTTATATCAGGGGTTGGGAACCTATGGCTCGCGAGCCAGATGTGGCTCTTTCGATGGCTGCATCTGGCTCTTAGACAAATCTTTAATAGAGATGGACAAACTACTGTTTGGGTTCGGCTGCCTGAACACCGGGTTTTTAGTCATGCTGTCATGTGCAAACACCGCTTCTGATCAGCGGTGAAATCTTCCCCGCCAGTCAGAAAGCCGCGGTTGCCATGCTATCAAAAGACATCATGAAAGCTCAGCTGTGATCGGAGGTATAAAGTTTACCTCCGGTCACTGGTGTCAGCTGATGGGACTACTGATCCCATCATCCGATACCAGCTGCCACTAATTACAGTGAGAGCAGGAGCGGCGGATGGAAGTATTCATCAGCCGCTCCAGCGCTGTAAATAAATAATAAAAAAAAACGGCTTGGGTTCCCCTGTATTTTTGCTAACGAGCCAGGCAAAACTCACAGCTGGAAAACACTGGATGTTCGGGCCCCCCATTCAAGTGAATAGGCTCCGAGTTCGGGTACTGTTCTGGTACCCGAACCCAAACTTTTTTTTTTTTTTACTGTTCTGCCGAACCCGAACATCCAGGTGTGCGCCCATCTCTAATCTTTAACAAAAAAAAATAATGAAGGAAACCACTGATTTCTGAAACATGTAGGATAAGTTTGGTCCTTATGGCGCCTCGTATCTGTGACAGTCACATGGGCTACATGTGACCACTGATGTCATGCAGGTCCTGCAATCTCCGGTCACCATCCTACCACAGGACTCGACCGCAGCACCTGAACATCCATGCCTGCCCGGTAGAGCCGCATGGAGCGCCTGTTACAGGCCGGGACAGCACTCTGCTCCTCTCCTTGCCTCATCTACTCCACAGCAATTTCAGTGGGGCCACCTACAGACTGACCAAGAGTCTCCCAACACTCATACCTGCACTTGGTCCCTCTCCACCCGCCTCACTGGACACTCTGCTGGTTGTGACTCTTTCCTCCCTGAAGCATACACTTGCTGGAATGTCATTTTACAATACAACTCTAACTATCAACCCTCTGCGTTGTGCTTACTGATAGTAACATATAAACATTCTAAATACAAGTAAATGTGTGCATTTTACGTAAGACTTACCTAGAATGCACAAATTTATTTGTATTTAGTTTTAAACATATTGTATGGCTCACATGGAATTACATTTTAAAATATGTGGCGTTCATGGCTCTCTCAGCCAAAAAGGTTCCTGACCCTTGCCTTATATGAACCCCAGAATGACAAATACAAACGTTATACAAAAAAATGGGGAAAGATTCCGGCACAACCATCCAGGGATAAAATGCATTCTTTATTTAAACGTAGTTAAAACATTAAAAGGCCTCGTACCTTTCCTGTACAGTGTAGGCTTAACCATGGTAGTAATGCTGTCACCTATAAAGCATGATGTCTAAAAAGGGAGTACTGGTGGCTAATGGAGTACAAGAAAATCTGATGTTACAGGAATTGGAATTGAGGTATGATGTGAATTCAGAATAAGTGGAGGCATCACCTTTCCAGACTAGAAGGATGTCATCCACATATCTGGCATTCCATACCAGATGTGGAATGAAAGGGTTGTTATTGGTAAAGATATACCGTATATACTCGTGTGTAAGCCGACTCGAGTATAAGCCGACACCCCCTAGTTTTGCCACAAAAAAAACTGGGAAAACTTATTGACTCGCGTATAAGCCTATGGTGGAAAATGCAGCAGCTACTGGTAAATTTCAAAGAAAAAACACAAAATCTGAGCTTGGATTGAGTTGATACACATGCAGCATATTAATGCATGTTGACACTGGCCATAAAACATAAAACCTGCAAAAGACAAAATGAGCAAAAACCCAAAAGTAGCATGAAAGCCACTTCAAAAATAAAAAGATACCAATGAAAGTAAAATTAATTGAGACATCAGTAGGTTAAATGTTTTTGAAAATCCATATTGAATCAGGAGCCCCATATAATGCTCCATACAGTTCATGATGGGCCCCATAAGATGCTCCATACAAAATACACCCCATATAATGCTGCACAAAGGTGTCAAGCTCCTGTCAGCGCCGACGAACTGCCAAGGCTGAACAGGGTGACTTACCCACACCGCGGGGAAGCCCAGGGTCAGATGCTGCTGGGAAAGCTCAGACAGACGGGACCTGAGCAGTGCAGTGAAAGAGGATGCTGAGGGAAGCAGAGAGCAGAAGGACCTACGATCATGTGACCACAGGGGGCGGGGCTTAGCATCCTGCTGCTGGAGATGCCTGCAAGTTGCTACAGGGACCCTGGAGCAGGGGAAAGGTGGCCACAGGACACCAGGGAAAGGACGGGGAATCAGAGGGAGACAAAATCCAAGCCGAGGTCAGTAAACAAGAGAGCTAATGCGGTACACAAGGAGCAGGCAGAGGGTAGTCAGAACGTAGCTTAGGGTCATACACAGAGATGGCAGCGAAATACAGGAGAGACGGGCAGCATTCGTAACAGGGACAGAACCAGATCAAATCCAAACAAGTATAGAGTAGCACAGGCACAAAGCACACAGCACAGATACACCAGGGTCACACACACTCGGCTGAGGGTCAAAGTATAAGCGACGAGGAATGACCCCATACTGAGGCTATAAGAGGCCTCCCAGAATGAGGCTGTCCAGATTAACCTCTGAACTACCTCATCCCATAAACTAAGCAGGTCATAACAAAAGGTTAAAAATGGCCCCATAAGATGATCCATAGAATAATATACCCTATATGCTGCTCCATAAAGATTATGGTCCCATAAGATGCTCCATACATTATGCCCCCATAAGATGTTCCATAGATTATGCCCCATAAGATGTTCCATAGATTATGCCCCATAAGATGCTCCATAGATTATGCCCCCATAAGATGCTCCATAGATTATGCTCCCATAAGATGCTCCATAGATTATGCCCCATAGATTATGCCCCCATAAGATGCTCCATAGATTATGCTCCCATATTCTGCCCCATATAATATGCCCCCATATGCTGCTGCAAAAAAAAAAAAAAAAATGACATACTCACCTCTCCTTGCTGGGGGGCCAGGTGTCAGGTCCTGAGCAGGCTGAGACACTGGCGCGCTATGAGGGACAAGTGTCGGTGCCGCCGCTTGCTCAGGACCAGACACCTGAGATATTCAGCTGTCCAAGGTCCATCGCTGCTTGCTGCTGTCTGCTGCATCCTCTGTCAGTGACTGTTTAGGCAGCAGAGGATGCGACACGCACTAACCACGTCATCGCATCTTCTGCTGCCTAAATGTCAGTGATACAGGATGCAGCAGACAGCAGCAATGGACAGGTGAATATTGGATATACTTACCCCCTCCTGGCACGGTCTCTGCAGCCCCCCCCGCTTCTCCCACTGTCTCCCTTCCTTTAGTGGTCACGTGGTACCGCTCATTAAACTCATGAATATGCGCATATTCATGAGTTTAATGAGCGGTACCACATAACCGCTGAAGGAAGAGAGACTGTGGGAGAAGCGGGGGGGGGGGGGGTCAGTATAATCTCCGACACCCCCGCCGACCACCAGGTATATGACTCGTGTATAAGCCGAGAGGGGGACTTTCAGGCCAAAAATATGGGCTGAAAATCTTGACTTATACACAAGTATATACGATAAATTTCCTCCCACCGGGCTATATAGAGTATTGCCAAAGAAGGAGAAAATTTAGATCCCATCGTGGCTCCAAGTGTCTGTAGAAATTTTTTTTGATTGGAACATAAAATAGTTGTGTTTCAAAAGGTAATGAAGTGACAGTAGGATAAACTGTTTCCAAGGTGAAGGTTATGCACTGTATTTATCCAAATGAAATTGTGTTGCTGTCATAGCTGTGGCATGAGGAATAGAGGAGTATAAGTTTACAACATCGCATGTTGCATAAAAATATCCATCCTGCCATTTAAGTGTTTGAAAAACCTTTAGGACAATGGAAGAGTCCTTCAGAAAAGCAGGAGTCCTGAAAGGAGGCAGCACGGTGGCTCAGTGGTTAGCACTGTAGCCTTGCAGCGCTGTAATCCTGGGGCCGAATCCCACCAAGGACAACATCTGCAAGGAGTTTGTATGTTCTCCCCGTGTTTGCGTGGGTTTCCTCCGGGTACTCCGGTTTCCTCCCACATTCTAAAGACATACTGATAGGGAATTTAGATTGTGAGCCCCATCGGGGACAGTGATGATAATGTGTGTAAAGCGCTGTGGAATATGTTAGCGCTATATAAAAATAAAGATTACTATTATTTATTATTATTAAAGGAGGGGTTGAAGATATCCATCAAGCTATTATGGGTCTTAAGGGCAGTGGAGAATGATTCTTATGAACTTTGGGCAAACCATGGAACACAGGAATGACCAGAAAATCTGGATTGAGCCACTTAAGTAGTTTGGAATTTAATACCCCCAATCTCATCCCCTCATTAAGGCAATGTGTAAGAGCGGATCTGAAAGCGGTGGTAGGATCTGACCTTACAGGAAAATAAGTGTTGGTGTCACTGAGAATAGAACAAACCATAGAACAGTATAGGTCGGTATCTGGAGCCACCACAGATCCCCCCTTATCTGACCGGCGAATGGGGAAATGAGGGCAAGTTTGCATGTCCTTCACAGCAGGGCTGTGGAGTCGGTAAGCCAAACCTGCGACTCCGACTCCCACATATATTGCTTATATTTAAGTGAAAATTTTATTGTAGTACAATGTGAACATCAGACATTTAATCATTTCTATGATCCAATAATCAAGATATTTAGATAGAACATAATATCTATTTATCGGAATACAACTTTAGAACACAAAAAACTGTAATAAATTGTAAATATGTAATACACTGTATAATATCGATTACATACACACGGTACAGACCAAAGTTTGGACACACCTCTTTCAAAGAGTTTTCTTTATTGTCATGACTATGAAAATTGTAGATTCATTCTGAAGGCATCAAAACTATGAATTAACACACGTGGAATTATATAATTAACAAAAAAGTGTGGAACAACTGAAAATATGTCTTATATTCTAGGTTCTTCAAAGTAGCCACCTTTTGCTTTGATTACTGCTTTGCACACTCTTGGCATTCTCTTGATGAGCTTTAAGAGGTAGTCACTGGAAATGGTCTTCCAACAGTCTTGAAGGAGTTCCCAGAGATGCTTAGCACTTGTTGGCCCTTTTGCCTTCACTCTGCGGTCCAGCTCACCCCAAACCATCTCGATTGGGTTCAGGTCTGGTGACTGTGAAGGCCAGGTCAACTGGCGTAGCATCCCATCACTCTCCTTCTTGGTCAATTAGCCCTTACATAGCCTGGAGGTGTGTTTGGGGTCATTGTCCTGTTGAAAAATAAATGATGGTCCAACTAAACACAAACCGGATGGAATAGCATGCCGCTGCAAGATGCTGTGGTAGCCATGCTGGTTCAGTATGCCTTCAATTTTGAATAAATCCCCAACAGTGTCACCAGCAAAGCACCCTCACACTTCCTCCGCCATGCTTCGCGGTGGGAACCAGGCATGTAGAGTCCATCCGTTCACCTTTTCTGCGTCGCACAAAGACACGGTGGTTGGAACCAAAGATCTCAAATTTGGACTCATCAGACCAAAGCACAGATTTCCACTGGTCTAATGTCCATTCCTTGTGTTCTTTAGCCCAAACAAGTCTCTTCTGCTTGTTACCTGTCCTTAGCAGTGGTTCCTAGCAGCTATTTTACCATGAAGGCCTGCTGCACAAAGTCTCCTCTTAGCAGTTGTTGTAGAGATGTGTCTGCTGCTAGAACTCTGTGTGGCATTGACCTGGTCTATAATCTGAGCTGCTATTAACCTGCGATTTCTGAGGCTGGTGACTCGGATGAACTTATCCTCCGCAGCAGAGGTGACTCTTGGTCTTCCTTTCCTGGGGCGGTCCTCATGTGAGCCAGTTTCTTTGTAGCGCTTTATGGTTTTTGCCAATGCACTTGGGGACACTTTCAAAGTTTTCCCAATTTTTCGGACTGACTGACCTTCATTTCTTGAAGTTTTTCTTTACTCAGCCGCTTTTTTCTTGCCATAATACAAATTCTAACAGTCTATTCAGTAGGACTAGCACCTGTGTATCCACCAGACTACTGCACAACACAACTGATGGTCTCAACCTCATTTATAAGGCAAGAAATCCCACTTATTAAACCTGACAGGGCACACCTGTGAAGTGAAAACCATTTCCGGTGACTACCTCTTGAAGCTCATCAAGAGAATGCCAAGAGTGTGCAAAGCAGAAATCAAAGCAAAAGGTGGCTACTTTGAAGAACCTAGAATATAAGACATACAGTATTTTCAGTTGTTTCACACTTTTTTGTTAATTATATAATTCCACATGTGTTAACTCATAGTTTTGATGCCTTCAGAGTGAATCTACAATTTTCATAGTCATGAAAATAAAGAAAACGCTTTGATTGAGAAGGTGTGTCCAAACTTTTGGTCTATACTGTGTGTTTATATATATATATATATATATATATATATATATATATATATATATATACACACACACACACACACACACACACACACACACACACACACACACTATGACTTATCTCAGGTAAGATAAAGCCTAGATTCTCAGGCTACATTCACACTATGGGCGTAGCCAGGATCAAACCGGGGGGGGGGGGGACAGAATCTCATACTGTTCCGCAGAATTTCATACTGCACACCTCAGCTGCTGCAGAACCTCATACGTCACACCGCTACACTTGAGAATAAAGCCTGCACCTTAAGAAGATGTGGTGGTGAATGCAGTCTATTTATTCCAACTATCAGTTGATGTTGATGTTACTGAAGACGAGCAATGCCTGTCCTGGGCGTCCTTTTGGGCAGCTATGAGGTGTACCTGACTGGTGCTAAAGAAAAGGAGTGTTAAGGTACTGTCACACTTAGAGATGCACCAGCGATATGACGCGGTCAGGATCGCTGGTACATCGCTAAGTGGTCGCTAGTGAGCTGCCACACAGGCAGATCTCACCAGCGACATCGCTGGGGTCGGGGGTCGCTACTTACCTGTCAGATGAGGCGATCCTGACGTCCTCCCGCCCGCGTCCACGCGTCGCTCGTCTCTCCACAGGAAGCGCCGCAGGAAGCTGACGACGAGAAACGGTCCAGGACGTTCTCGCGCGATCAGCGATAACCAGCGGGGGGAGCGGGTCGTAGGTAAGTATCAGACACAGCGATGTCGCTAGCAATATCGCTATAACGTCACAAGTTATAGCGATATTGCTAGCGATATCGCTTAGTGTGACAGGCTCTTTAGTCTGTGTGCTATCCGGCTTTCATTCTTTTTGGTACAGATAAGATATGGATAGACAGATATGGATAAATGGATAGATAGAGCAGATTTCTAATCTGCTTTTGCTATTGAAAACATTATCTATGAGCTCAAAAACCTTTCAGGTGATGCGGTTTTTTCAAAAGCTGATCTGCTTTTGCAACTGAAAAACATATCCTCAAAAAACGCAGGAAAAACGCTGTGTGTGAATGTAGCCTTAGATCAGGACTAGAAGTCATTTATAGGACATTTCATAACTTTCCCAAATTCCTATGAAAAAATATTCAGCACATTCTGCATTGAATTACTGTCCCCAATTTATTATATATTTTAGGAGTCGGAGTCGGTCCATTTTATACCGACTCCACCAAAATGAGCACCGACTCCGATTCCACAGCCCTGCTTCTCAGCATCACACCGCTGTTTGTCACAATGATCATTCTCCCCACTGCTCCCTACAGGAGAGTGGAGCTGTCTTACATCCTTCTCTACCAAAGCTCCAGCGCCGGCCCTCTGTATGGGGAGCAGGCAGGGTTAGAAGGTGGCAGGAATCTCCAGGGCTCGTGGCTTGCCAGTCTCCATTCCCATGTCTTGTACTCCATTCGCCACCAGTACTCCCTTTCTAGACACCGCGCTTATAGGTGACAGCATTACTACAATGGCTGACACTACACTGTACAGGAAAGGGACGAGGCCTTGTAAGGTTTACCTACGGTTATATAAAGGATCCATATTACCCCTGGATGGTTGTGCCGGAATCTTCCCCCATTTTTTGTCTCCCTCCCTGTGATCACCAGGAGGAACTCCGGCCCAAATTTCCAGCTCCACATTCTCAGCGTGGTAAGCTCCTTCATCCCTCTTCCTGCATCCTACAAATGTCCTAGCGCCCCCTGTGCCCAGTAATGGGGAATCTCCAGCACCTACCTCCACCTGCAGGGGGCGCCATCTCCGGGAATGGAGGGGTTACTGCCCCCTGTGCAGCCCAGTAATGGGGAATCTCCAGCACCTACCTCCACCTGCAGGGGGCGCTATCTCCAGGAATGGAGGGGTTACTGCCCCCTGTGCCCAGTAATGGGGAATTTCCAGCACCTACCTCCACCTGCAGGGGGCGCTATCTCCGGGAATGGAGGGGTTACTGCCCCCTGCGCCCAGTAATGGGGAATCTCCAGCACCTACCTCCACCTGCAGGGGGCGCTATCTCCGGGAATGGAGGGGTTACTGCCCCCTGTGCAGCCCAGTAATGGGGAATCTCCAGCACCTACCTCCACCTGCAGGGGGCGCTATCTCCGGGAATGGAGGGGTTACTGCCCCCTGTGCAGCCCAGTAATGGGGAATCTCCAGCACCTACCTCCACCTGCAGGGGGCGCTATCTCCGGGAATGGAGGGGTTACTGCCCCCTGTGCAGCCCAGTAATGGGGAATCTCCAGCACCTACCTCCACCTGCAGGGGGCGCTATCTCCGGGAATGGAGGGGTTACTGCCCCCTGCGCCCAGTAATGGGGAATCTCCAGCACCTACCTCCACCTGCAGGGGGCGCTATCTCCGGGAATGGAGGGGTTACTGCCCCCTGTGCAGCCCAGTAATGGGGAATCTCCAGCACCTACCTCCACCTGCAGGGGGTGCTATCTCCGGGAATGGAGGGGTTACTGCCCCCTGTGCAGCCCAGTAATGGGGAATCTCCAGCACCTACCTCCACCTGCAGAGGGCGCTATCTCCGGGAATGGAGGGGTTACTGCCCCCTGTGCAGCCCAGTAATGGGGAATCTCCAGCACCTACCTCCACCTGCAGGGGGTGCTATCTCCAGGAATGGAGGGGTTACTGCCCCCTGTGCAGCCCAGTAATGGGGAATCTCCAGCACCTACCTCCACCTGCAGGGGGCGCTATCTCCGGGAATGGAGGGGTTACTGCCCCCTGTGCAGCCCAGTAATGGGGAATCTCCAGCACCTACCTCCACCTGCAGGGGGCGCTATCTCCGGGAATGGAGGGGTTACTGCCCCCTGTGCAGCCCAGTAATGGGGAATCTCCAGCACCTACCTCCACCTGCAGGGGGCGCCATCTCCGGGAATGGAGGGGTTACTGCCCCCTGTGCAGCCCAGTAATGGGGAATCTCCAGCACCTACCTCCACCTGCAGGGGGCGCTATCTCCGGGAATGGAGGGGTTACTGCCCCCTGTGCAGCCCAGTAATGGGGAATCTCCAGCACCTACCTCCACCTGCAGGGGGCGCCATCTCCGGGAATGGAGGGGTTACTGCCCCCTGTGCAGCCCAGTAATGGGGAATCTCCAGCACCTACCTCCACCTGCAGGGGGCGCTATCTCCGGGAATGGAGGGGTTACTGTCCCCTGTGCAGCCCAGTAATGGGGAATCTCCAGCACCTACCTCCACCTGCAGAGCCGCACACCACATATATGGCTGCTCTGTGCGCACAGGACCTGGGATGAGGTCACAGGAGGGGAGGAGTCAGGGGTCACATGATCAGGGGCCTCAGTATATACAGGACTGTGCTGGCTGTCCTGGTGCTGGAGGAGCGGAGTCCAGGCAGCGCACATAGGGGCCTCCAGGGGGCGCGTTCCCGTAGAGCGACCACTTGCTCAGGAGACTTCAGAGCATTTACAGAGAGATGTACCAGCTCCATAATAAATAATAATAATAATGTACAGACGCTCAGTATTAGGAAGCGCTTTGAATGCACCACATGTCCGCTCTGTCCATAGCACTGCCGGCTATTGAACGCAGGTGATTCCTCATGTGTGCTCTGAACCGTGCGGATTCACCACATCAAATACATTGTACAGGTGAAATTTATCTTGCGGAGACTCGCGTCACCACAGGATAAATAGACATGTTGAGATCTGGAGAGACGCACCCCCATAGTAGTATAATGCATCGCCATAATAATATAATGCAACCCTATAATAGTATTTTGCACCACAAAATAGTATAATGAACCCCCATAGTAGTATAATGCACCCACCTAGTAGTGTAATACACCCCTATAATAGTATAATGTCCCCTCATAATAGTATAATGCACCCCCATAATAGTGTAATGCACCACATAGTAGTATAATGCACTCCCATAGTAGTATAATGTACCACCATAGAAGTATAATGCACAGCCATAATAGTATATTGCACCACCATAGCAGTATAATGTACCTCCATAGTAGTATAATGCACCCCCATAGTATTGTAATGCACCCCCATAGTAGTATAATGCATCTCCATAGTAGAATAATGCACAACCATAGTAGTATAATGCACCCACATAGTATTGTAATGCACCCCCATAGAAGTATAATGCACCGTCATAGTAGTATAATGCACCCCCATTGTAGTATAATGCACCACCATAGTAGTATAATGCACCACGTAATAGTATAATGCACCACATAATAGTATAATGCACCCCCATGGTAGTATAATGCACCCCCATAGTGGTATAATGCACCCCATATGAGTATAATGCACCACCATAGTAGTATAATGTACCACATATTAGAATAATGCACCCCTTTAGTAGTATAATGTACCTCCATAGTAGTTTAATGCACCACATAATACAGCAGTATAATGCTCAGCCATGGTAGTATAATGCACCACATAGTAGTATAATGCACCCCCATAGTAGTATAATGTGCCTCCATAGTAGTATAATGCACCCCTTTAGTAGTATAATGCACCCCCATGGTAGTATAATGCACCCCCATGGTAGTATAATGTACCTCCATAGTAGTTTAATGCACCACATACTAGTATAATGCACCCCCATGGTAGTATAATGCACCCCTTTAGTAGTATAATGCACCCCCATGGTAGTATAATGCACCACATAGTAGTATAATGCACCCCCATAGTAGTATAATGCACCCCCATAGTAATTTAATGCACCACATAATAGTATAATGCACCCCCATGGTAGTATAATGCACCACATAATAGTATAATGCACCCCCATAGTAGTATAATGCACCCCCATGGTAGTATAATGCACCACATAGTAGTATAATGCACCCCCATGGTAGTATAATGCACCACATAGTAATATAATGCACCCCCATAATAGTATAATGTACCTCCATAGTAGTTTAATGCACCACATAATAGTATAATGCACCCCCATAGTAGTATAATGACCCCCCATAGTAGTATAATGCACCCCCATAGTAGTATAATGACCCCCCATAGTAGTATAATGCACCACATAATAGTATAATGCCCCCCCATGGTAGTATAATACACCCCCATAATGAACTATAGCAGCACCCTGTGCAGCAATGCATGACACAAGGAGAAGGGACCTAAGGAGCTCAGACACCTGAATGCCTCAATGGCCACGTACAGTATATAAAAGAGGAACATGTGACATATACCATGCAGAGAAAAAGTTTTTATTACTATTTAAGGGAACATGCACAAAGGTGCATATTATATGCGATATATACTTGTATATCTGCAATCCACTGTCCCCTTTACACTATATGTGTCCACCTGCAAGGCCAGAATGGTCAACACGCAGAGGCACATATAGCGTGGTGCCAAATCCCTTGCAGACTATTGTCACTTCCATACCATCTGTGTCCACGTGCCAAGCCCAGTAAGTATATAGGAATCCACATGGACATATGAGACCAGATGGGTAACAAACACCCTTTTGTGTTCCAGACAGGTCAGAGAAGGCAGACATGTAAAGTCCAAATAGCATAGATAGAAAAAGTCCCTCATGTTGGGCCAGATGCTGATGGTAAAACCGAAGTCCAATTCATGTCCGGTCCATCATTCAAATTCCAGATGTGCTTGGGCATATTTTCATCTTAGCTAATAAATGCCAATGTCCCAAATAAAGCCCCGAAGCAGAAGAGTGGATGGTATGAACTTCCAATCAGCTGGAGATGGCCAGACCTAATGATTAGAAGCCGAATCCAGATGGAGCTTCGAGCTTCAGTCTGTGACCCCTACAGGACTCAACGAGGAGTTCATGGGCTTTTGTGGCTAAGATTTACAGCCCTTAAGCCCTTTGGTCCTTCTCTAGATTCGCTCTATTTGTCTCATGTTTTCAGATATGGCTCTTGAAGGATTTCTTTGTTTTCCCAATAACACTCGCTTATTTACATCTCTTTTTCTCCTCACTGTTAGGTCTGGCCGTCTCCAGCTGATTGGAAGTTCATACCAACCACTTTAAAAGTAAGTCTGTGCAATGGCGCGTGAGCGCGTACATTCACTTCCGGCTCTGCACCTGCGGGATCCGCCCACTTCCAGGCACGGAGTTTTGTGACGATCACTTGCCAGTGTTGCCAGGCACGCTCGCTGCTGGACACGTTCCTCCGAGCTCGGCCCATCGTGCGGGCGCTACACACCGGTAAATGTTTTCTCATTAGGCAGTGCTCTATATTATAAATCATATCAAGAAAAATAGCACCGAAGAACCAATAATAAAAGATGAAAGCTTTATTGAAACAAACATATAAAAACATATATGTGTACAAGTAGTAGGATGATGACAGTGGTAAGCCAAATAACGGAAACACAACTTAAACAGGTAACAAACAGACAGAGTAAACAGGATATGACTGATGTTATCTGAGGGTTGCGGTGATGCTGCCCCAACACGCGTTTCGGCGCAGTGCCTTCTATAATAGGTTGCACCTCACCTATGGATATATCACTCCTGACAAAGCTTTTGCTAAACAGCGATCAGCGTGGGGTCTTCTCCCCACACCCCTGATCCCTGCTGTTCCATGCTTATTATGGCACTTTTTGGTGGTTTGGAGCAATCTTTGAGCATATGAGATAGTACCATCCACAGAAGTTTCTCTGTGCATTTAACTCCTTGCCTTTTGCAGTGTTATTCACACCCTCATTGCTCCCTATTGTGTGTGTATCCACCTTTGTATTTGATGGAGCATCAGGGGTGTTGGATGGTTATTGTGCCATTTACATGTTTTTAATGGGTTTGTATGTCCATGGTAACTAACACATTTTTGTATATATTGCTGATATCTTATCAGGTGTGCACACTATTTTTTGTATTGCCTTTTTCTCCCCTTAGTATACACTTTGTCTTCCATAAAAGGTGTAGCAGTGACCCTCATATCTATTCATTTCCTCCCTTCTAGCATTTTTTCATCATAGGTGCACCCTAGCTTCCATATACGGATTTAGAATTATAATCACAAAAGATCAGTCTATTAAAAGCAGAACTCACTTCAAGCAGGTGGGTAGAAATGGATATTCAGATTACTTCAGTTTATATTATTCCAACTGGAAAAAGAACATACCATCTAGCCAATTCTGTCGCATTAGATGTAATTGTGCTTCCACCACAGACTACATTCAACAATCACGTGTTCTACTCTCCAGGTTTACTGAAAAAAGATTTCCTAAACCATTGGCTCGGACAGCATATTGACAATCTCCATCTTACCCAGAATGATTGCCTTAATAAACACTCCAATAAATCCAGCTAGGCAGTCTGTATCCAGAAGGACTCAATGAGACATTGGAACTTGCATATTCAATTAGGAGCAACCGCACCTGCCAACTTGCATGTGTTGGATTGTCAACAGCAGCGATTCCTGTGTGTGGTTGTCCCCCAACATTAAAGAAGGTTCATGTTAGGGACGGCAGAACGCACTAAATATAAATAATAGGAAGTGCGTTCGCCGCCCGGGGTCCACCGTGCAGTAGGTGTAACAACCGCTGCTGAGTAATGGCGGACTCGCTATATGGCAGCATACTGTGCTCGGGTTAAACTTCACCCGGGGTGTGTAGAGCAGACTCTGTTAACCTCACAGAGGCCCTAAAGCATAAACACCGAGCCTGTTAGCTTCATAGGTCTCAGCTGGCGTACACACACAGTATATGGTCACAGGACACGGCCCAAGACAGAGGTAGGTGTCCATCTTGACCTACCGTGCGTGCGGTGTCGCTACCGCGGACGCCGGTAAGTGCTGCTAACTGCAGCGCGGCAAGTATAGTCTATACTAGCGCATGGGCGAGCGGCCATGCGGGCCTTTAATAGCCATGCGCTTCCGGGACCTTCCAGACCTCTGAGATGAGCCAATCAGATCAGGACAAGGACCTGAGCACGTGACCCCCGATCTCCACTGGGAGATCGTCTCGTGGGCATGCCCAGTAGCGCGGCGAGAGGACAGCCTGTGGAGTGGTTTCCTGCAAAGCAGGTTGCGCTACCATTGCTGGTCCAGAGGTGGCAGCAACATCCAGACCAAGAGAGCTGGTCTGAGCAGGGCGCCTGGATTGCCGAGATTGCTGTGCAGGTCCCTGAGCAGTTGTAAAGGAATGGGAGACCACTGGATGTATGGCTCTGGATTCCTACTGTGCAGCTGCAGGAATCCAACGCCTAACAGTTCAGACAGGCTTGGTGTGTTTGGGTGGTGGATGCATTTGGTCCAAGAGTCTCGCTGGGCTGGTTGATTGCGATGGGAGAGCTCACTGGGCGATGGATGGGTGTTACCTAACCAAAATCAAACTGGAGCCAACCCTGTGATGTTTTGACTCTGTGAGACCTTCATCCTTGTGATAAATTTTAATATTCATTATGATAGACGAAGATTATCAAACCACGTGATTATTAACAATATACTGTGGAAGTATTCTATCATTTGGACATTTAATTTTGGGTTTTTGTATGCCTACATCTATTATGAATGAGTTTGGCAGTAATGTTGGTTCCTTTTCGGATTTCACAATGTTTGAACAAGCATCTATCCTGGGAGACCTTTAAAAGAAAAGGTAATAGTGATCGGATGCCTTATTTGGGAAACTGCACCCATAAGAAATGGATCAGGGAATAAATAGCAGACACCTGATGAAGGCTTTAAAGTGAAAATAATAATAATAATCTGCTGACTATCTACACAATTTGGTTGATAGCCCTCTGACCTCCTTATAGGAATTCCTTTCTAAAAATGGAAGCGCTGTCTGCATCTTCACCAAAATTTCTTTCATTCCGGGGTCACACTTGCGAGTGAAATGTGAGAAACTCGCGCGAGTCTCTTGCCTCCATACCCGACATTGCCGCCACTACTCGGGACCAGAGTGTACGGCTGCATGTATTTCTATGCAGCTGAATCCTCTGCTCCGAACCACCGCCTGTAGTGCCGGGTATTGAGGCGAGAGACTCGCGCGAATTTCTCGCATTGCACTCGCAAGTGTGACCCTGGCCTAACTCAGAAAAGACAGAGATGGCCATAGGCTTAAAATTAACCATATCTGCTCCCTTCTTAGTCATGTCAGGGAGTGGTTCGTCAATCTTGGAAATATTTTTAATAAAGTTACGATATTTTACAAACCAAGAAAATGCTGTAGGGCTTTTATAGACTTAGTTTCCACCCACTCCAGCGGATGCTGATTCCTTACAATAATTGAGTTAAGTTCGCAATAGTCAATACAAGGTCTGAGACCACCATCTTTTTTATCAATAAAAATGAAACCAGTGCCTACTGGTGACATGGAAGGTCTGAGGAATCCTTTTTACATCTGGGGATAATGGAGGGAATTATAAGAAATTATTGGCCCAACGGGAGGCAAAATGGATTTTTTCTTTGGGGACTATGGTTCCCAATGGCTAGAATGAGTCCTTAAATTTTGCCTCTTTTTTATTATTTGATTTCTTCTCTTTTGTTTCCTGTCTGCACACATCCTATTCTATTCCTGCGGTGGCTGGGGTTTTTTTCATTGTTTTTAACCTTTTTTAATTTTTCCCTTTAGGTTTTTTATGTGTCTTCTTACCCTGTGGGGTTTGTCATCGACCAAGCACCTGTAAAGATGTCTTTTATACCCTGTCATCATTTACGGCCTCCTGATCGGTGCTTTTGTCAATCTTTAATTACAAGAGGAGGATGATCTTTTGAGCATTATAAAAATTATTCTGTTAACATGCTACTGCTGTTACTTTTATGCTTTTTTCCCTATTGCATGTATTTTTTATACTGTTATTCTATTTAATAATATTGTACTGTGCTCTGATGTTTTTCTGACTATATACATTGGCTGGCATGTCTATTCCATCTCCTCTGGAAGTTCGCATGCGCGATGGCTCGCTCTTCTCCTCCTGTGGGTCCGGGTGTCTCTGTCTCATTGTGCGCGTGCAGCCTTTCGGCCGTGCGCTCCCTGGGACGCCTGACGTCTTTGGTTCATGGAGGATCTGGCGGTTGCACTGCGCATGCGCTGTCATTGCCTAACGGATTGGCCGGCTTTAGTCACGTGACTAACCACGTGACACGTTACTAGGGTTACAAAAGGTCCTTGTATGGGGTGTGGCCTGGTCATGGAGCAGGGCAGACACACAAAGAGAGAGCTCTTGCTTCCCAGAGCCCTTACAGCAAAGATTTAGCAAGCACAGGCAGTCCCCTGGCCTCTACATGAGAGATAAAGCCAGTCTTCTCTCTCAGGCACCACAGGAGCCTTCCTCCGGACCTGCTGACCCTGGAATTACTCGGTATCTAACAGCCCCAAGCAGCACGGGAAAACAGACCACACGTGCAACTATGGCAGCCGCTGAAGAGAGATCTGATGTGTGAGGCCCAAAGGGTGCACGCTTATCTGCTGCTGCAGCCAGATCATCACATGGAGGACGCACACAGGGAAAACAAACATACAGAAAGTGTGAAGCTGGACAGAACAAAACTGGAGACAAGGTCGGTGGCATTACAGGCATTCAGAGAGTGGAAGACTCCCTGTCCCTCCCCTCCCGGCCAGCTCCTGCTGCTAAACAATTAACTCATTCCTTTGCTCCAGAGGAATCTCTGAGGAGAGCAGGGACTGCAGACAGCACACTTAATGGATCCTTTACATTTGACACTGGCATAGTGGGGATCAGCGGTGAGGCTAACCAGGACGGCCCTGAGACCCCTACGGGTTCTGGAGATTCCTCGTCCCTGACTATGAATGTAGGGGAACTACATGCCCATTTAAGTGCCATCCCCACCAAGACAGACATAGAAGGTTACATCCAGCGTTTGGAGGCAGTATGCAAGGGAGAAATTGGCTTCCTCAAAGAGGACGTTTTCAACATATATTCTGCCATCACTGTGTTAGAGGCTAAAGTGGATGAGCTATCTTCCCAGCTTCATACTCAGCAGCAACTTTAATTTGTAATTTGCAGGATCCATTTTTTCCAAATTAAGGAGGACATTATGCGTAAAGCTAGAGAGAACGATGCTATTGACTTTAATGGCATAAATATTCAACTTCTAGCGGACCTCTCCCCTATAACTCTGGCTAAGAGAAGGGCCCTGCGACCTCTCCTGGAGGCTCTGCGCGCGAAAAACATTGCCTACACGTGGGGATACCCTTTTCAGCTACAAGCTCGGGGGGGGGGGGACACTGGCACGGTGATCCTGAGATCCCCGTCGGATCTCCTGGATTTCTCATCGGCTCTGGGGTTGCCACCGGTCATCCTGGGGAAGTGGCCCCGTTTTTTCTCTTTTGGGTTCGGGGGAGTTTGAGGAGGTGGGAGAGTACCATCGGAACGTGGGAAGAAGAGAAGAAATCTACGCCGTGATTCCGGTGGTCCCTCGGGTGACTCCTGAGCACTGAGTTTGTCCTATATAAATCACTTGCTCTCTCCACTGTCCTTTTCCTTGGGTCGGGGAATATTGGTGGTTTTCTAACGGGGGGGGCCTTGTGTCCCCGGGGTGGAGCCTTATTATGCATTATAGTGGTTTACTATAATTGGAAAAATAGTCTACAGGGATCCTCATCACCTCCGAGTTGCCTCTGGTATTATGTTGTGTTTGTGGGGTATTTGTTTGGATCCAATACATAGTCAGTATAGCCTTGAGGCCTGGGGCACTGAATCTGTTTGGTTGTTTAACATGTATAATTAACTTGCTGTGGGGGCCTGGCTGTTCGCTCTGTTGTAGAGTCCAGTCAGCTCACAAGTTAGGGTGAGTCTTTGACACTTCCTTCAGAGAATTTCTCTGCTTAATTCTTAGCCCATAGTAGTAGCTACCTGTGGCCTAATAAGACGGAATATTCTGCTCCGTCTGAAATTTTTGTTTATATTTCTTCATACATTATATTCTGCTCTCTTCTATTCTTCCCTCAGAACTTCCTTCTATATCCTTTTTCTTAAGTGCTTTCTCTTCTTTACCCAACACCTCTTCACCTCCTACCACCACCTAGTCCTACTACTGATTCTTGTACTAGTTTATGATAGCCACCTTGAACCTTTGTTCCTTGAACATCAGAGGGTTTAATACTCCTGAAAAACGCTTCCAGGTTCTTTATCACATGCACAAGAAACGGGTTCATGTGATGCTTCTTCAGGAGACCCACTTTAGATCAGATCGGATACCTTCACTTAACCATAAATTTTACTCACACTGGTTCCATAGCGGCAACCCAGACCCAAAATCCAAAGGAGTTAGTATTGCCTTAGGCTAGTTTCACATTAGCGCTTTTGAGCGCAGCGACGGCCCGCGCACGGCCGCCGCTAAGCCCCGCCCCCTGCCGCGCCTCTGCCTACCAGCGCATGACGCTGCATGCGTCCTGCGTCCCCTATCTTTATCACTGGGGGCGCAGGCCGTGCGCAGTATGCGTTTAGCGGCGCATGCATCCTTTTCACGGTGCGCCGACCAGTGCCAAACGCAACCTGCTGCAGTTTGGTTGCGCTCGGCGCACCGTGAAAAGGACGCATGCGCCGCCAAACGCATACTGTGCACGGCCTGCGCCCCCAGTGATAAGGATAGGGGACGCAGGACGCATGCAGCGGAGGCTCGGCAGGGGGCGGGGCTTAGCGGCGGCCGTGCGCGGGCCGTCGCTGCGCTCAAAAGCGCTAATGTGAAACTAGCCTTACACAAGTCACTACAGGCTCAAGTAATTGTCTCTAAATCTGATACGCAAGGAAGATATTTGTTTTTAATGATTAAAATATCAGAGATGTATTTACCATTGCTAATTTTTATCTACCCAACCAGGATCAGATCAGAACTTGTAAACCTTACCTACGCGACCTCTCGGCATTCGCAGAGGGTGCGGTAATTGTCGGAGACTTCAATTTTACATTGGATCGAGTCCTGGACTCATATTCGGGTAGGTCGGCCGTCTCCCCCTACCCGTTGGAGAGTCTGAAATCTAAGCTAACGGAATATAGACTGGTTGACGTTTGGAGATTGAGCCACCCAACTACACATGACTATACTTTCTATTCTGCGGTACATGATACGTATAGTAGGATAGATTATTTTTTAATTAGTCACGGGCTGCTCTCGTTTCACCCGACGACACAAATTGACACGATAATTTGGTCGGACCATGCCCCAGTCTTACTATCCTTGACGGTTCCGGAACTCACATCGAACGAATGGACTTGGTCCTTACACCCGGGGCTTCTCAAAAATCCCTCTTGTCAGGAGGCAATCAGGATGGCAATCACAGATTTTTTCAGTATTCACAAAGATGACCCCACAGCTTTGTCAGATCAGTGGGAGGCCTTAAAAGGAGTTATACGGGGAGTATTCATCCAACAGGGGGCACGATTAAAGAGAGAAAGGGCTTCTGCTATTCCTAATTTGTTGACACACATCCAAGCTTTGGAGTTGGAACACAAAAGGTCACAAAATCCACAAGTCATGACTGACCTGTTGAAAGCTAGAACTGACTTAAGCTTATTGCTAGATACAGCAACAGCAAGACAGAGAGACCGCTTCCGCAGATACCTATACGAATACTCTGACAAGCCTGGTAGGGCCTTAGCACGATTTTTACACCCACGAATTCCTACTACCTATATACCTACCATTAAGTCTGGGTCAGGTAATTCCCTCCACTCCCCCTTGGAGATTGCAGACTCATTTGGGGGTTATTACAACTCCCTTTACAACCTTGTAGGACCTTTGGCAGACATGGCTGTGTCCGACTTCCAGGAAAGAGTGGATAACTATGTAAATAGCACTCCGATTCCTGCTCTTCCATCTGAGGACGTAATGGCCCTTGAGACCCCGTTCTCGGAACAGGAGATACTGGATACAGTCAGGTCTCTGGCAAATGGCAAAAGTCCCGGTCCGGATGGATTCCCGGCTAACTTTTATAAGATATTTGCATCAAATTTAATTCCATTTATGACGAAACTCTTCAACTCTATCTCTGAGAATTGCCCTTTTGCCCCCCAAACTTTAGCTGCCACGATAGTCATTATTCCCAAGCCAGGAAAGGACTCCTTATTATGCGCTAATTATCAGCCTATCTCCCTAATTAACGTTGATGTAAAAGTATACGCCAAAGCAATTGCAAAAAGACTAAGCCCTCTACTCCCTGGCTCTATTCACACAGATCAGGCTGGTTTTGTACAACGCAGGGAGGCTAGAGATAATACTGTAAAAACATTGCTCCTTGCCTCTCATATGCGTAAACATAAAATTCCAGCATGTCTATTGTCCATTGATGCGAAAAGGCATTTGATCGTCTAGGATGGACCTTTATGAGATCTGCCTTGACACAGCTTGGTTTGGGACCTGAAATGCTGGGTAGGATTCTGGCACTATATCAAGGCCCCACAGCCTGACTTAGAGTTTATGGTACTTTGTCATCCCCCTTACAAATAACTAATGGCACACATCAGGGGTGCCCTCTTTCGCCCTTACTTTATATTGCAATGGAGCATCTTGCAATCGCACTGAGGAATTCTCCCAATATCAAGGGCCTTCAGGTTGGTCGGAATAATGTTAAATTGTCTATCTATGCAGATGACCTATTGATCTATATCACTAACCCGACCATTGCCTTCCCAGTGCTGATGAGAGAGTTCCAACGGTTTGGAGAAGTATCTAACTTTAAAGTTAATTATTCAAAGACAGAGGCCCTTAATATATCTCTCCCTGATGACCTGGTCCAGAGACTCCAGGCTTCATTCCCTTTTAAATGGAAAGATAAAGCTATAAAATACTTGGGAGTTTGGATCCCCAGCAACGAAGTGGATCTTTTTTCCCTAAACTATGTCCCACTTTTACACAAAACTCTATCGGATCTTAAAAAATACAATAGATCTCAGCTCTCCTGGTTTGGTCGTATAAACGTCATCAAAATGGACATTCTCCCCCGCTTTCTTTATCGTTTTCAAACAGTCCCAATAGCAACTCCTGACTATTTCTTTAATTGGTTACAATCTGCTATTAATAGTTTTGTCTGGGGAGCTCGTCGACCCTGAATTAGGCTCTCGGTTTTGACCACACCAAAGACACAGGGGGGCACAGGTCTTCCTAGCTTCAAAAGATATCATGCCATTCTCCTGACTAGAATAGTTGACTGGAGATATAGCGACTTACATAAACAGTTGGTGGTTTTAGAAAAACTCCTCTCTCCTTGCTTTCTTTACTGGATACCATGGTGTGGTGCCAATTTTAGACCCCCGATCTCAGACTTTCCACCTCTTACGCATAGTGTTGAGATTTTGGGATAGAAATCGGGGGAGACTGAGACTTTGTATCATTCCGAGTAGACTGGGCCCCCTCTTTGACAACATTGCTTTCCCTCCAGCAGTGGACAGGACTGCATTTCTATGCTGGAGATCTGTCGATCAGGCGAGACTGGGCCAGGTGGCGGACAGACTCTCTGGGCTCTCCACTGTGGGGGGGGTTGCGGGACACCTGCCATAGCAAATCGCTATCTTGGCTTGATTTCGCTCAGTTGAAGGACTTTCGGGGATTTCCTTTAACACATCGACCCATTTTGAATCCTACCCACAGTCTCCTTGCTTTACAGTTTGATCCTGGAAACGTTATCTATTGACACCCCCAGCTTTATTACAGCTTGGGAAAGAGATCTGCAGATCACTCTCTCTGAAGCAGACCGTCTGAAGATCTTTACCCTTACCCACAAGACCTCTATCTCTTGCAGATCGCAAGAGAAAAATTATAAAATATTAACGCGTTGGTATAGGTGTAATGTGCTCCTCCATAAAATAAATCCTGCAATTTCAAACTTATGCTGGAGATGTGACAATGAGGAGGGGTCTATGCTTCATATATGGTGGCCTTGCAGTCTTCTACATCCATTTTGGGAAGCTGTTTTTGGAGCCTTATGCTTGATGACTGGCGTTTGCTGTGAGCCATCCCCTCAAATTCACTGATTCCTGGGTCTATAACAACCATAAAGAAAGGAATTATGAGGTTCTGCTTAGTAGCGGCCAGAACAATTATTACCCGGTACTGGGGAGCGACAAGGGTTCCGTCTGCGGTGGAGTGGGTGTCCGAGATGGATAGAGTGAACTGAATGGAATCGCTGATGGCTCAAGATGACGAATCTGTGACCGAGCGGGGACAAATGTGGTTCCTCTGGGAGACATTCAAGGAGAGTTCGGAGTTTCCGGGCTGGTTAACGGAGTTTCCATAATTTTCGTAGGGTAGCTGGGACCGAGATTGGTTTAGTTGCCCCTCCCTTTCCCACATTTCTTACCCACTTTCTCTCTTCTCTTTCCCTCTTCTTGACTTTATTTCTCTATATCTGCCTTTTTCCTACACAATCTCAGAATGATTAGTCCAAAGGTTACTAAAATGTGAATGGACATGACGTGTCTGATTTGAGATATCTAGGATTACAAGCTTGTTTTGTCCCTCACAATGTTGTATCTTACCTGTCTGTTTATTCTGATGTATTCATATGTATATAATCTTTCTGGATTGTTGTTCCTTATTTTGAAAAGTTTAATAAACACATTTATGGAAAAAACAAAACAAAAGGTCCTTGTAGATATTCATACCTCACTCCCCTTGAGAAATCGACCAGTACGGATGCGAAACTCTCTACCCCGCCCCCACTCTGGTGCTCCTGCATGTTTAACCCGCTTTTATGCGGTATATGTATATTTATATGTGATAGTGACTGAATAAAATTGTTATATATTTTCACTACTTTTTGAATCCGATACTCCTTTATCCTCTTGCTGTCTAATATGCATTTGGAGTGGAACATTTATTGATATGGCGGTTTATCCAACAATATGTCCACCTTTTTTCCTCACTAAGATATATGGCACGGTGTTGTTTCTAACTATACTTTCACTGCCTGACATTAGTTAAATATGTATCAGGTTTATTGAACAATCATAATCCCTGCGTGGGAGTAGTTTTTCAGATTCGGGCACAGAAAATACATTAGCTAAATTTATGAATACATGAGGTAAACCATTGGGTATAGCTTTAGACAGATTCACAGGACATATATTTCTGCTGACACTCAGTGCTCGAGTGCACAATATCACCCTGGGGCCAGTTAATTACTGGCTTATTTTTACGTAACCAAGGCATGCTCACAGCCGTGAAAAAGTTCTCAAGGACAAAAAAATTACATAGATTCAAAATGTATAGAATCAATAACAGTGACACCTCCTTAGTGACATACTTCACCACACCCTGGGTCAGAGGTGTATCAATACCTAATTTTAGCAAGGGTAAATCAAGATCCTTTACCAACTTGGCATCAACAAAATTTGCTTCCGAACTGCAATCAATAAAGGCCTGAAGCCTCACAGATTTTTCTACTAAAGATAAGCAAACAGGTAACACTAATTTTGCAGAATCATCAGGAAATACCTCTCCACCTAGGTGGGCATCCTCGTGCCCACCCAGATGCTGATTTGTTTGGGTGTCAGTTGTCTTGGGAAGGAAGACCTCTGATGACCAGACTCTCCACAGTGGTTACTAAACACTGGCTTGTGAGTGACCCCAATCTGCATGAGTTCCTCAGTGAGGGTAATAAGTGAACAAGTCTTAGGACAAGGTACAGAGTAAGCATTGTGTTCCTGTCTGTGTTCACACAAATGTCTATCAAGACAGATGGCCAGGGACATGGCAGTATAGAGTCAGTAGAAAGAGATATAACCAACCTGTCCTTAACTAGGTCAGAGAGTCCAGAAAGAAAACAACCATGAAGAGCCTGGTCATTTCATTGTGAGTCTGTGGCCCAACACCGAAACTCTGTACAATTGTCAAAGTTTCATCACTGACTGTGGCCTAGGGATGCTGTGACAGCTCAGCCACCCTATGGGATCTTTGTTAAGCTGGACTGTCGGTTTTCGAATGACAATCCATGTTATCTGATTGATCCTGGGGCATGTAGAGCTGTCAGCATTTTAATTGACAGCCCCGCTGTTCAATCTTGTATAGCCTGTAGGCATTCCCCAGGTGCCTCGCGTCCTCTAATGATTTGCAAGGTATTAAGCTGGCTTACTGTGAGCTGCAGATTGTCAGTTGTAACTTTGCTCAGCTCTAAGGCCTCAAAAAATAAGTCTACACTGAATAATTCTGGGGTGTCAGGGGATAAAGAGAAGGCCCAAACCTGGGGTTTTGCTACAGCAGGAATATGATGAGTCCCACGTTGGGTCTCAGAACCAAATGAAAGTTGGTGGAGCCTGAAATACAAGCTATGGCTTGTCTTAAAAGAAAAAAAAAAATTATAGACTCCGGAAAATGTGTCATGAAGTGGCTCGAGTGGATTGTATTTGCTGAATCTGTTCGGCAGACCTTGGACACTGGCCAGGTCTTGCATTTCATGCTCCAGCATTTGCAATGGATCCATTATTTGTTTGGACCAGATATAATGAAACGTCTGTCTAAGGCCACAGGCTCAAAAAGCTGACTCGTGCATGTGGGGGAAGCTGACAATGGTTGCTCAATCGCGCCCTGGTCTTCTGCCACATACACAGTGTCCCCTTTGTAGCATACCTTTCTTTACACTTTCGGTCCCATCAGGGTCCTCTCTGATCTGCTGAGGATTTCCTTCTGGCAGTTTCATACAAAGAGAGACAGAGTCCAGTTCAAACTTAAAATCAACGATTTTACTTGGTTCCATTCTCAGTACGTTCAGCTCAGTCACAGAAGCAACATAGCGTTCATCACAGAGTACATCCTTTTCTTTCCCTGTGTTTTACCTCACTTCTTCCGGAATGTCCCAGGGTCGTACTGACTCATCCGGTACCACATCATTCTTTCTGGTCAGTCTCACTAACTTCAGGAGTTCCCCTGTCCGTTTCACCGCAGACATAAGGGCATCTGCCCACGTGGTTAGCTGCTACATATTGGAGCTGTCCTGCATTTCTTTACTGCTATGACCTTTAGCCCACAGGCCCTGGACGACTGGGCTACTTGCTTAACGTCATGTTGCCAACCGCCCTGTCCGGGCTCTCCGGCGCTACTAACTGAAATGGGGGAAACTCTCTGACTTACCCACAGTTGGTCTCCCGTATGTTAACTATTTCCAACCCTTTTCTATGTGTGCTTATGTGTCCCCATCTAGTGGGCTAACTTAAGTACTGCACTTTCCCTACAACATATGTATACATTACACTACAGAGTAACAGCATTACAAAACATACATGACATTCCACATTATACCACGAACACAGGGCAAGGGGAGTGGGGCACCACTTAGACTTGGTACACTCCTAACAGACAGACATGACACAAGCCACTGTCTGGAAAACTCCAGAGAAATCCCTATACCCTTTAACATCTGTACTGGGATCTGATTTTGCAACAGGACCCAGTGGAATGCTACCATGGATGGGCTGCTATCCAGAGGTAGGAAAGGTCACCAACAAGAGTCAGAGCAGAGACGTCATGACAAGAACAAAATCAGGATCTATAAGAATAGTGAGAAACTAGCCGGAGTCAATACAGGAATGCACTTAACAGGAGCAGATGCACACCTAGCCAGGGAAACACTAAGCTATCTTTAGCAGCTTCCAACAGCAAACTGGAAGGCTTAGTATGGTGTGGCACAATCTGAGTAGCTGGAGCAGGGAGCTGATTATTCCAGCTAAAAGCACACACACCCATGTTGCCACACAGATAGCACTACGGATCTCAGCCAAACTAACCATAGTGGCTAAAAAGGCCTCACTGTCCAGAGCTTCTGGTTCTGAAATTTCTATCACCACCACCGCCAGCAGAGTGAATAAGGCAGCATCTGGCTACAGAAGCTGAAGTCTCAGAAGCAGGTCCTGATAGAGATGTCACAACCACTACTCAAATAAACTGAAAATGGTGAGGGGGCGCCTAACTGAATTCTTGTTCCGGGTGCCAGAAAACCTAGATACACCTTTGTCGGCCGTCATTTAACAGCTGTCATCTATGTAGTGAAACCTCCACCAGGGGGAGCTGGTGAGGGAAGAGACGTTACACACTAAGAGCAGCAACACTGAGCAACAGCACAGGTGTGACAGGTAACGAGAGAGAATGGTCAGACGAACCGAGTCAGAAACTAGCTGGAGCAGATGTACCAGAAGGAGCAGCAATACACGTAGTTAAAATACCAAGCCGAGGGTCAGAAAGCCAGAACATGAGCAAGGGGTCCAAAAACGTGAGGCGAAATACGTGGTCGGGGTACAAGCTGGGGAGTCAGATGCCAGAGAGGGAACGTAACAGCAGAGACGAATACCAAGAGACGGGGTCAGAGATCAGTCCGGGTCATACACGTGGATACCAGTCAAAGGCAGGAGGATCACCAAGGTACAAGGGTCAGAGGCTCTAAACTGGAAGCTTGAGCTATCACTAACACTGGTCAGCAGGCTGAGAGACTGAAATAGCCCTGCGAGCTCCAGAACGAGGCCGAGATTAACCCCCGCATGACCAGTCAGAGTGAAGACAGCAGAAAATAAATTCCGGACTGGACCATGACAATCTACATAACTATACAGTGCATGAGATTAGCATTACCATATTTTTCGGACTATAAGACGCACCGGACCATAAGACGCACCCCAATTTTCAGAAGCAAAATAGGGAAAAAAATAATAATGTGTCAAATGGTGGTCCGTCTTACAGTCCGAATTCAGCTTACCTGAGAAGGGATCCGGCACAGGTTGAGTAGTCACAGGGGTCATTCAGTGGTCCAGGCTCGTGCGGTGGCGGCTCTGTGCTGGGGCAGGTTGGTTGTGCTGGGGCAGCAGCGCTGGGGCTGGGGCAGCTGTGCTGGAGCAGCTGTGCTGGGACTGGGGCAACTGTTCTGGGGCTGGGGCAGCTGTGCTGAGCTGGGGCAGGTGGGCTCTGCGGGTTGAGGGTGGCGGTGGGCTGTGCTCTGGTGCAGTGGCGGCTCCGCCGGCATTTCCTCGCAGCCCGGAGGCCCCCGCACATCCCTTGCTGGCCGCCATGTTGTGGTGGCCTCCGGGAACATGGACACCGGAAAGATGGACGCCGGTCTGGGGACGGCGCATGCGCAGGTTCAGATATCATCACGAGATCTCGTTGCTGAGATTTGAATCTCATCCCCCGAGATCTCGGGACGAGATCTGAACCTGAGCATGCGCCGTCCCTGGACCAGCGGCCATCTTCCTGGCGTCCATGTTCCCGGAGGCCACCGCAACATGGCGGTGGCCAGCAAGGGATGTGTGGGGGCCTCCGGGCTGCGAGGAAATGCTGGCGGAGCCGCCGCCCCTGCACCAGAGCACAGCCCGCTGCCACCACCGCACTGCAGACCCCCGCCCGCTGCCACCACCGCAGAGCCCCGGAGGTTAGTATATTGCGACCATAAGACGCACCCCCCACTTTCCCCCAAAATTTTGGGGGAAAAAAGTGCGTCTTATGGTCAGAAAAATACGGTATGTCCCTTTCAGGAGTTTTTACTCTATGTTATCAAAGCTAGAGAGGAACAATATTTTGGAATGTTTAAGTACATAAAACCATTAAAATAAAAAGCCCCAAAAATTATATTGCGTTTTATAACAAAAAAAAAACCTTGTTTTATAAGGTAATAACTCTGGAATACTTCAACGGATCCCACCGAGTCTTAGATTGCTTTCTCATGACACATTGTACTTCATGATACTGGTAAAATTTGTTAGATTTCACTTGCATTTATTTATGAAAATATTGCAAATTTGGAAAAGTTAGTAATTTTCAAACTTTTAATTTGTAAGCCCTTAAATCAGAGTTGTATCACACAAAATATTTTATAAATAACATTTCCCACATGTCTACTTTACAGCAGCACAATTTTTGAAGCATAAATTTTTTGTTAGAAAGTTATAAGGTTAAAGGTTGACCAGCGATTTCTCAACTAAATATACAAAACCATTTTTTTAGGGGCTACATTACAGTTGATGTGAGTTTTAGGGGCCTATATGACAGAAAATACCCAAAAGTGACACTTTTCTAAAAACTGCACCCCTCAAATGCTCAAAACCACATTCAAGAGGTTTATTAATCCTTCAGGTGCTTCACAGGAATTAATGGAATATGAAAGGAAAACCCTCCTGTGTTTCTGTGATTGTGTGATTCTGTGAGGGTGTGAGAGTACAAATTCATTACAATCTTTGATTCTATTCACACAGGACTCAATTTGTCAGAAGGTTTTATGCCCCATTACCATATCTGAGCTATTTCCTCCACACTGCCCTTTAAGGCCCTTTTACATTTAGCGATGCACCAGCGATCCAACCAGCGATCCGACCCGGTCAGGATCGCTGGTGCATCGCTAAATGATCGCTAGTGAGCTTTCATACAGAAAGATCTCACAGCGATGCAGCAGCGACGCAGCGCACGATACTCACCTTTCACACACAGCGATCCTGCGTCCTCCCGCCCGCCTCCACGCGTCGCTGGACGTCACAGCAGGAAGTCTCAGCAGGAAGCGCCCGACGAGAAATGGAGCCGGACATTCTCGCGCGATCAGCGATGGATAGCGGGGGAGCCGGTCGCTGGTAAGTATCACACATAGCGATATCGCTAGCAATATCGCTATAACGTCACAAAATCAGTGACGTTTTAGCGATATTGCTAGCGATATTACTTAGTGTAAAACCCCCTTAAATCCCACAGAACTTTCACACCTTTGATGTAATCTTACCTAATTAAAGATTCTCTCTTCAAGCGCAGTATTTGTTTATTGAAATTGTATTGTCTACTGAAATGTCCATGTATCACACCAGCATGTGCTTTAAACTGTATATAAATAAGGTTTCTTCAAATATTTTGTTATATCAGCCTGATGAAGGGAAGCAGTCCCGAAGCTTGCATTGTAACATTATTTACTATTATTTGTTAGCCATTAAAAGGTATCATACCCACAAGATTCCTATTTTGTTTCTCTCACTGAGAGCACTTTATATATATTTTTTCTACTGGCTAACACGGTACCAAACCACTTTTTTCGCTTTAATAAAAAAACAAACACATTTTCACATAAGTGTTTTTTAGCCCCAAATTTTGCATTTTCACAAGGGTAATGGGAGAAATTGCACCATACAATTTGTTCTGCAAATTCTCCTGGGTATGCCAATCCCCCATATGTGGGGTAAAACTATTGTTTCGGCGCACGGCAGGGCTCAAAAGGAACGGTGCGCCATTTGACTTTTTGAATGCAAGATTTGCTGGAATCATTAGCGGTTGCAATGTTGCATTTGTAGAGCCTCTGATGTGCCTAAGTAGTGGAAACTCCCCCACAAGTGACCCCATTTTTTTAAATTATACCCCTCAGGGAACTTATCTAGATGTGTGGTTAACACCTTGAACCCCCAGGTGCTTCAAAAAAATCTATTATGTTTGGGCCATAATAAGAAAAAAATCAATTTTTTCCAACAAAAATGTTCTTTTAGTCCCAATTTTTTTTCACAAGGGTAACAGAAGAAGTGTATCATACAATTTGTTGTGCAATTTCTCCCAAGCATGGAGATACCCAATATGTGGATGAAAACTACTGTCTGGGAGCACGGCAGGATTCGGAAAAGGAAGAAGAGCCATTTGACTTTTTGAATTTAAAATTTGCTGGAATCATTGCCGGACGCCATGTCTGGTTTGGAGAAGCCCTTATGTGCCTAAAGAGTGGAAACCCCCCAGGTGTGACTTTTTTTTTTTGCAAACAAGAAAATCACTGTTGTGTGCATTACAACTGGAAGAAGTAAACAGAGATTTAATCTTTTGCCACACTTGCAAGAAGACATCCAGCCTGCATGGGCCAACAATCCTACATTTAACATTTTTGTGACAAGAAATTGCTGCACTTAGAAAGGCCAGAGGATGTCCAATATACTAATAGATGGGTGTCTCTAATAAGGTGCACGAATCAGTTTATAGATGCTTTATTTCCATTGTTTGCTTTCTAATAACAGATGTTTATTGGTAATTAATTACATTTAATAGTCATCATTTAGTGATTTAAATTGTTTTCCATTTCTCTTGTATGACAAATTGTGAATTTACATTGACGGTCACTCATACAATTTGCCTAGTAAATTAATTTAAAAGAAAATGTCTACCTGCGTGTGTGATTTCTCTGAGTAATAAAATAAACGTAAGAAAATTTTCCCCACATTCTGAAAATGAAAATTACTTTTCCCCTGTGTGACTTCTCCAATGTGTAACTAGATGTCATGTGTTTGTAAAACATTTCCCATATTCTAAACATGAAAATGGCTTCTCCCCTGTGTGAATTTTCCGATGTTTAGTAAGATCAGATTTTGTTATAAAACATTTCACACATTCCGAACAAGAAAATGGCTTCTCCCCTGTGTGAATTTTCTGATGCTGAGCAAGAGAGGATTTGTTTGAAAAACTTTTTTCACATTCTGAGCATGAAAATGGCTTCTCTCCTGTGTGAATTTTCAGATGTGTAGCAAGACTTGTCTTCTGATTAAAAAATTTACCACATTCTGAACATGAAAATGGTTTCTCCCCTGTATGAATTCTTTGATGTTTAGTAAGATGAGGTTTCGTTAAGCAACATTTCCCACATTCTGAGCATGAAAATGGCTTCTCCCCTGTGTGAATTTTCAAATGCTTAGTAAGATCAGATTTCGTTATAAAACATTTCTCACATTCTGAACATGAAAATGGCTTTTCCCCTTTGTGAATTTTCTGATGCTGAGCAAGAGAGGATTTCGATATGCAACATTTCCCACATTCTGAGCATGAAAATGGCTTTTCCCCTGTGTGAATTCTCTGATGTGTAGTAAGATCAGATTTCATTATAAAACATTTCACACATTCTGAACATGAGAATGGCTTTTCCCCTGTGTGAATTTTCTGATGCCGAGCAAGAGTGGATTTGTTTGAAAAACATATTTTACATTCTGAGCATGAAAATGGCTTCTCGCCTGTGTGAATATTCAGATGTGTAGCAAGATTTCTCTTCTTATTAAAAAATTTACCACATTCTGAGCATGAAAATGGCTTCTCTCCTGTGTGGATTTTTTGATGCTGAGCAAGAGAGGATTTGTCTGAAAAACTTTTTACACATTCTGAACATGAGAATGGCTTCTCCCCTGTGTGCGTTTTCAGATGCTGAGCAAGAGAGGATTTGTCTGAAAAACTTTTTACACATTCTGAACATGAGAATGGCTTTTCCCCTGTGTGAATTTTCAGATGCTTAGCAAGAGAGGATCTGTATGAAAAACTTTTTACACATTCGGAACAGGAGAATGGCTTTTCCCCTGTGTGAATTTTCTGATGCTGAGCAAGAGAAGATTTGTTTGAAAAACTTTTTTTACATTCTGAGCATGAAAATGGCTTCTCCCCTGTGTGAATTTTCAGATGTGCAGCAAGATTTGTCTTCTGATTAAAAAATTTACCACATTCGGAACATGAGAATGGCTTTTCCCCTGTGTGAATTTTCTGATGCTGAGCAAGAGAGGATTTGTTTGAAAAACTTTTTTCACATTCTGAACATGAAAATGGTTTCTCTCCTGTGTGACTTCTCTGATGGTTAGTAAGATCAGATTTTGATCTATAACATTTCCCACATTCCGAACATGAAAATGGCTTCTTACTTGTATGTGCTCTTGGATGTTCACCATCCCTTTTGTTATATTTATTTTTATTAAGAAGGACGAGAGGTATGTCTGGTGTAATGGGATGCTCTTCAAAAGTATCAGCTCTGATACCAGGATCACTTCCATTAAAATGTGAAAATTTCTGGTAATTCTCTGAGATCACGGTCCAGTTAGCTGCCAAAAAAATTAAATGTATATTTATTTTTCAATAGACATGGAATGAATCAATTCTAGAAATTGATCTTGGGTTGCTCCTGAACTGCTTCTTGCCTCATCCAATGCTTATACATCCATCTTCCTCACTACTCTGCGTGACCTAGATTACTTGTTAACTTCATAAACTGTAAAATGCCTATCAGCGACTAATTCCTGTTTCCTCGGGAGACCCTGCATGCCTGTCTACCAGATATTCCTTGGATCCACTGTGTTTCGGCCATCATCAGCTTTCCACAGATTACACAACCTTGCTGGTAAGCATGATCATGGCAGAACTGACCAATACCATTGAAGGGGTTGTTGCCTTTCAAATAAAATATGTCCATCGCTGCATTTGGCTTTAAAAAATTCTATCTGCGGTGAACTCACAATATGTCAGACTTTCCACACTCCTCAATATTGAAATTGTAGCACCCAGAAAGAAAAGTTGTGAAGTTATGGAAATCACAGAATCGAAATACATGTTAGTAATTTGGAAATGATAAAAAATGGAAACAAAATTTTCAAAACATCTCTATCTTTTCTGTATCGAGTATGAGTGGCTTGTATAAAAATGCGCTTACATGCTATGGTTGATATCAATAAGGTTATTAATGGTCGTATGAGAAATGTTCTGCCGCACTGAATGCACATGGGCCAGAAAATCCTCAAGATCTGCTGCTGGCAGCTCAATTTGCAATTGCCAACCAATGATGTCTCAGAAATGCTCAATGGCAGAGAAGTCAGGAGACCCTGCAGAACATGGGAGCACGTTTAGACCACGCAGGCAGCTCACAGTACCACAAGCAATATGCAGCCTGGGGTTGTTGTGTGTAGAAAAACATCTCCTGAGATACTTTGGAGAACTGGCCAGATCACTGCAACGCCGAGCTATTAGTGTACTTAGAATAAAGATTATAGGGGTCCGGATACCGTACATTATGCCACCCCACAGTATAATCATGGGAGTAGGACCAGCGTGACATTCCCTCGTTAAGGCTTCCTCATTGCATGGTCATCATAGTCTCCAGACCAATCTCTCGCTATCGTTGGAATCATCGCTGAAGAGGACAGACCTCTATTCTAGTCTCCATTGCCATCTTGTTCTGCACCTTGATAAGCCGGTGGCTTAGTGGCGTATAAAAATTCAAAACTTTGTAAAGAAAAAAGTGGTTGTGTGAATCTTTGCTATGATGGAAATAACAAATATGCTAACTTTTAAAATTCCTTTATTTTAAGAATAGGTGAGTGACTTGGAGTGGGTTTCTTATGCTCTTATGAACCTTTTTTAACCCCTTCATGACCTTGTGATTTTCCATTTTTTGCGATTGCATTTTTTCTTCCTTTCTTCCCAGAGACATATATTCGTTTTTCAGTCAATATAACCATTTGAGGGCTTATTTTTTACAGGACGAATTGCAATTTTGAATAAAACAATTTTTAAAATATATCGAACTGTAAAACAGGCAAAAAAAACTGCAGATGTGGTCAAATTGCAAAAAAAAAGTGCAATTCCACATTTCTGTTTTCTAATTACCATGTTCACTAAATGCTAAAACTGACCTGGCAATATGATTACTTAGGTCATTCTGAGTTCGTAAATACCAAACATGTATGGGTTCTTTTTTATTTACAGTAAGTGGTGAAAAAAAATTAGGTTATGTGACCATTTTCTGAGACCCCTAGCGGTTCCATTTTTGGGGGGATTTGGTGCTTGTGTGAGGGCTTATTTTCTGCTCCCTGAGTTGACGTTTTTATTGATACCATTTTGGGGTAGATACAGTGTTTTTATTGCCTGTTATTGCGATTTTGCAGTGGCCAAGAAAACGCAATTCAGGCATTTCAATTTTTTTCTCATTAGGCCATTTACCGATTGGATTCATTTACTTTATACACTGCTCAAAAAAATAAAGGGAACACTTAATCAACAGATTATAACTCCAAGTAAATCAAACTTCTGTGAAATCAAACTGTCCACTTAGGAAGCAACACTGATTGACAATCAATTTCACATGCTGTTGTGCAAATGGAATAGACAACAGATGGAAATTATTGGCAATTATCAAGACACCCTCAATAAAGGAGTGGTTCTGCAGGTGGGGACCACAGACCACATCTCGGTACCAATGCTTTCTGGCTGATGTTTTGGTCACTTCTGAATATCGGTTGTGCTTTCACACTCGTGGTAGCATGAGACGGACTCTACAACCCACTCAAGTTGCTCAGGCAGTGCAGCTCATCCAGGATGGCACATCTATGCGAGCTGGGGCAAGAAGGTTTGCTGTGTCTGTCAGCAGTGCCCAGAGGAGCTACCAGGAGAACAGTACACCAGGAGATGTGGAGGGGGCCGTAGGAGGGAAACAACCCAGCAGCAGGACCGCTACCACTGCCTTTGTGCAAGGAGGAACAGGATGAGCACTGCCAGAGCCCTGCAAAATGACCTCCAGCAGGACACAAATGTGCATGCGTCTGCCCAAACAGTTAGAAACCGACTCCATGAGGATGGTTTGAGGGCCCGACATCTACAGATGGAGTTTGTGCTCACAGCCCAACACCGTGCAGGACTCTTCCCAATTGCCACAGAACACCAGGATTGGCAAGTTTGCCACTGGTGCCCTGTGCTCTTCATAGATGAAAGCAGGTTCACACTGAGCACATGTGACAGACATGACAGAGTCTGGAGACACTGTGGAGAGCGATCTGCTGCCTGTAACATCCTTCAGCATGACCGGTTGGGCAGTGGGTCAGTAATAGTGTGGGGTGGCATTTCTTTGGAGGGCCGCACAGCCCTCCATGTGCTTGCCATTAGGTACCGAGATGAGATCCTCAGACCCCTTGTGAGACCATATGCTGGTGCGGTTGGCCCTGGGTTCCTCCTAATGCAGGACAATGCCAGACCTCATGTGGCTGGAGTGTGTCAGCAGTTCCTGCAAGATGAAGGCATTGAAGCTATGGACTGGCCCACCCGTTCCCCAGATCTGAATCCGATTGCGCACATCTGGGACATCATGTCTCGCTCCATCCACCAACGTCATGTTGCACCACAGACTGTTCAGGAGACGGCGGATGCTTTAGTCCAGGTGTGGGAGGAGATCACTCAGGTGACCATCCGCCGCCTCATCAGGAGCATGCCCAGGCATTGTAGGGAGGTCATACAGGCACGTGAAGGCCACACACAATACTGAGCCTCATTTTGACATGTTTTAAGGACATTACACTCAATTTTAATTTTGTGTGTGACTCCAAAACCAGGCCACCATTGGTTAATGAATTTGATTTCCATTGATGATTTTTGGGTGATTTTGTTGTCAGCACATTCAACTTTGTACAGAACAAAGTATTCAATGAGAATATTTCAGTCATTCAGATATAGGATGTATTATTTGAGTGTTCCCTTTATTTTTTTGAGCAGTGTATTTTGATAGAATGGACATTTCTAAAAGCAGCAATATCAAATATGCATTTTTTTTCGTTTATATTTTGTAAACTTTTTTTTGTATCTTTTTACTAGCTCCAATATTTCTCTTAGGAGACTTGAAGCGGTGATCATCCAATCGCCTGTGCTACACATGGCAGGGCTTCAGCACCGCTATGGATAGGAGAAGTCACGATCTCCTATGAACGCTGGCCACGAGGTGGATCACGGATCTATCTGCGGCTGTTATAAGCTCATGATAGGTGATCAGATCAGCGCTTTCTGGAACTCTTTACATTTAGAATGTATATTTTTCTTATTGTGATATTACATCTATTTTTCATTTGTGTTTTATTACTTTACTTACACATGATTAGGGCTTTTGGAGTTGCTATTTTAGCATTTTCTGGATATTTCGTACTTATTTGGACATTGAATTGGCTTTGGTGTGGTATACTATGAGGTTATCATATGGATCTACAGTCAGTTTCTTATAGATATGTTTATTTCCCTTGGCTAGTTTCACACTTGCGTTGGGTAGAGCGGCGGAGGGCTGCGTACTTCCTCCGTTAAGCCCCTCCCACTGCTTTGTCTCTTCCATTCAGCTCTGCCTACGTCGGCATGTCGTTTTGACGCTGTGCCAAACTGCGAACACAAAATGTTGCATTTTGTTGCGGTCGGCGCAGCGTCAAAACGACGCATGCGGAGACATCCGCATACATACGCACGGCCTACGTACCAAATGTTAAAGATCGGTACGCAGGACGCATGCCGATGTAGGTGGAGCTGAATGGAAGAGGTGCGGCAGTGGGCGGTGCTTAACGGAGGAACTACTCAGCCCTCCGCAGCTCTGCCCAACGCAAGTGTGAAATTAGCATTTGTGATTATTGGAACAACACAACAAAATAAAGAAAAAAGGCAAAATGGACATTACTTCACTTACAACCACAAAAATTGGCCGGACAAAATTGTTTGTCCACAGGTGTTCAATGGGATTTCAATCCAGACTCATTGCTTGCCACTTCAGAACTCTCCATCGATTAGTTTCCATCCATTCCTGGATGCTTCTTGCAGTATGTTCGGGGTCATTGTCCTGCTAGAAGACTAATGACCTAGAATGCAAACCCAGCTTTCTGACATTGGGCACCATAATGCAACCCAAATTCCTCTGGTAATCTTCAGATTTCATGATGCCTTGTGCACAGTCAGGGCACCCAGTGCCAGAGACAGTAAAACAACCCCAAAATCCACAATTTTGGAAAGGTGCCAACCGTTTTGTCAGGCTCATTTTTGGGGTATTGTGTGAAAATGATGTCCAGTTTGCCTTTTTTTCTTAGTTTTTTTGTGTTGTTCTAATATACACAAAGGAAATAAACATGTGTATAACAAAACATGAAAGATTGTGATAATTTTATGGGATAAATACGTCATTTTCTGGAGCAATTCCAAGGGTGCCAACACTTTTGACCATGACTGTATAGCTGACTGCAATTATTTATTTCACCTAGGGATCCATTAGTGCCTATACTGCTACACTGGTCTGTATTTGATTCTAATGCTTCAATCCTGAGAGATCTAATAGTGATTATTATTCTATATATGCATGATTGTGATAAATCATATTAATGGATATTGATCCATATAGAAGTGCTTCTCACAAAATTAGAATATTAGAATATCAAAAAGTTAATTTATTTCAGTTCTTCAGTACAGAAAGTGAAACTCATTATATAGAGTCATTACACAGAGTGATCTATTTCACGTGTTTATTTCTGTTAGTGTTGATGATTATGGCTTACAGCCAATGAAAACCCAAAAGTCATTATCTCAGTAAATTAGAATACTTTATAACACCAGCTTGAAAAATTATTTTAAACTCTGAAATGTTGGCCTACTGAAACCAAACAAAAAGGTTCCAGCAACAGACATCCAAATAGATTGTAGAATAAAACGCCAAGGCTGAGTGCAGACGGAGTTTTGAGCCCTGCGGATTTTTCCGTGCAGAATGGAAGAAAACCGCATGTCAAATGACCTGCATTTTTCCTGCGGATTTCTTCCATTTTTCACGCGGTTTTCATGCGGTTTTTGTGCGGTTTTCCATTGTGGTCTTCCCCCTGCGGATTTGGTAACCGGGGAGATAGAAAACCGCACAAAAGAAGTAACATGCTGCGGATTTTGTACCGCAGGAAAACCGCGCGGAAAAATCCGCAGCGTCTGCACAGCGGTTTTTTTTTTTCCATTCATTTTAAAGGTACTGTATATCACAATGCGGATATGCAACGTTTCTGCACGGTAAAAGCCGCTGCGGAAACGCTGCAAATCTGCATCGTGTGCACATGGCCTAAGACTGAGTGCAGACGGACTTTTTGGCCCTGCGGATTTTTCCGCGCAGAATGGAAGAAATCCGCAGGTCAAATGACCTGCATTTTTCCTGCGGATTTCTTCCATTTTTGATGCGGTTTTCATGCGGTTTTTGTGCGGTTTTCCATCGCGGATTTGGTGACAGGGGAGATGGAAAACTGCACAAAAGAAGTAACATGCTGCGGATTTTGTACTGCGGGAAAACCGCGTGGAAAAATCTGCAGCGTCTGCACAGCGTTTTTTTTTTTTACATTGATTTTAAGGCTACTGTACATCACAATGCGGATATGCAACGTTTCTGCGCGGTAAAATCCGCTGCGGAACCGCTGCAAATCTGCATCGTGTGCACACAGCCTAAAACTTCACGTTTATTGCAATGCCTTAAAAACATGCGGTTAAAATGGTAATTCCTGAGGATCACGCGTTTTGAACAAAAGTGTCCTTAATCATAACCATGTCTGCACTACGCGACCTCTCAGGACGAGAATTGCAGAGCATATATATGATGCCACAAATGTTACAACAAGAATGTGGTCAGGAGCTTCTCACCATTTCTTGTCTGTCCATAAAGGTTGCTTAGACTTTTTCCATGTTCCTGCATTAGAGGAAGTTCTTACCAGCGATCGAGGCGGTGATAGAGACAAAGCATTGCATTTCAAGGAAGCGCAAGTTATTTTCAAGTTTAATTGCAGAGTCCCTTCTGGATTGAGTAAGAGAACGGATATTATGTATTACTATTGAATTAATCTTTTTACATCCATGATATTATGTGTATGTATTTCTCTTGAATGTTTTGTGTCATTAGTAGAATTGTCTCATTTACAGGATTAATCGCTCACTTAATTTCCTTTTCCTCCTTTTCTGTGTAACTCTGCTTTTGTACTGACCACAGACATGGTTATGATTAAGGACACTTGTCACGGGGTCCTTCTCGGGTATCACACAATCAACAGAGCAAGGAAAGTATGAACAATCCCAAGACCTTTATTATAGGCAAAATTAGAAGGTCCATAAACAATCCACCACACTGAGGATACAATAGTCCAGAACACGAATGATGTTCAGTAACATGATAAAATGTCCAGGGAGAGAGTCCAATAACCAGCAGCCAGAGGATAAAATGGGTTCATAAGCTTCTCTTTCTCTCTGACGTGCTGTGTGATGAGATGGGATGTGGTCTCTCTGTCTCAGGATCTTTTATACCCCAGAAAGGTAAGCTATTTTTAGAATTACCCAGTGTCCTTCAGTACACCCTCACATTCCACTCCTTCCTTAGAAGTCAACAAACTAGTTTCATAATACAATGCACAATTAGCATATCAGTACACATCAATAGACAAAGATAAACACATTATGTACAGTCAGGCTGCAGACAGTAAGTGAGTTAATTCAATTATCAGCCTTTTGGAAGGTAATTGAGACTCCAGACAATATGGGGAATACACAAAATGATACAAGGGAACAAGAAAACATTATGAAAATCAGTGCAATAGAAATATACACAAAAATATATCCACATAGCCTATCACACCGTCACAACCTCTCCCCCCTCATAATAAGTGAGCACTCCATGAGGTCTACACAGACCTCTGGCCTGCTCACTTTAGTCCACATTGCTCAATCGTTTATAGTTCCTTGCACAGTGGGAGGGGTAGGTCGGCCTAGGGAGCCTATGGTTCTTCTTGTCGAGACAGTCCATCGGCGTTCTGGTGTTGGCTTCCCCGCTTGTATTGGATGGAGAAGCTGTAGGGTTGTAAGGGCAAGCTCCACCGCAGCAATCTTCCATTGTCTCCTGATACGCGGTTCAGCCATGTGAGGGGGTTGTGGTCTGTAACAATTGTAAAGTCTCTGCTATACAAGTATGGCTGCAATTTTTCTAGCGCCCATACGATGGCAAGGCACTCCTTTTCAACAGTGGCATAGGCAACTTCCCGATCCAGTAGTTTCTGACTGACAAAAGCAACAGGATGTTCGTCTCCAGCAGCGTTCACTTAGCTAAGTGCTGCCCCAATCCCAAAGGTGGATGCATCTGTCTGCACGATGAACCTGCGCTTATAATGAGGGGCATCCAAGACAGGAGCAGTGATGAGGGCGGTCTTTAATGCTGAAAATGTATCCTCGCATACAGTCGTCCACGTCACATTCCTAGGCATGTTCTTGCGGGTCAGGTCGGTTAGGGGCTTGGCCAAGGTGCTGAAGTTAGAAACAAATTTGCGATAGTAACTAGCAGTTCCTAAAAATGCAAGTACCTGCTTTTTAGTCTGGGGTCTACACCAGTTGCTAATGGCTTCCCCCTTGGCAGGCTCAGGCCTTAGGGTCTCACCCCCTACTCTATGCCCGAGGTACTGCACCTCAACCATCCATAGTTGGCACTTATCAGGGCGAATGGTCAGTCCTGCAGCAAGGATACAGTCTAGCACTATGCCCAAGTGTTTAAGATGTTTCTCCCAGGTGGTGCGAAAAAAGGCAATGTCATCTAAGTAAGCACAGGCAAAGTCCTGACATTGTTGTAACAGTTGATCTACCACTCTCTGGAAAGTAGTGGGGCAGTTTTCATCCCAAAGGGCATTCCCAGGAACTCAAAAAGCCCAAATGGAGTAACGAAGGCCGAGCGCTCCTGAGCGTCCTTCGTTAGGGGTATCTGCCAGTACCCCTTGCTCAAGTCTAACGTGGTCACAAATTGGCCACTGGCCAGACGATCCAATAGATCATCAATCCTGGGCATGGGGTAAGCATCATTCTTGATGGCATCATTTAATCACCTGTAATCAACGCAGAATCGTGTTGTACCATCCTTCTTGGGGACCAGGACGACAGGAGAGGCCCAAGAACTGTGAGATGGCTGAATAACTCCCAGTCATTTCATCTCCTCCAGTTCGTCCTTTATCATGCCTTGAACAGCCTCTGGAACCTGGTAGGCAGCCTGCTGGATGGGGCGCTGTCCGGGGGTTTCCACATGGTGGCTGGTGAGTGTAGTCTTCCCCAGCTTTGAGGAGAAAGCAGCAGCCCTCGGCCTTAGTATGGCGAAAATATCGTCCTTTTGTATATCCAATAAATGGGAGCCCAGGGGCACTTGTTCCAGTGATCCTCCCACTTGGGCAACTTGGAGGAGATCGGGGAGATACTCGTCATTGGTGGTATCACTAGGGGGGTGGCAGACAGCTAGAACAGGCAGAGATCGGTCGTGGTAGTCTTTCAGCATGTTAATGTGGACGGTTTTCTGTCGTCGACCACTAGAGTCCAGGGCAATAACGTAGTTCGTGTCATTAATTTTCTTGACAACCTGATAAGGGCCTTCCCACACTGCTTGAAGCTTGTTGGCAGAGGAAGCAGTAATCATGAGCACTTGTTGTCCTTCCATAAATTCCCGGGTGCTGGCATTATGGTCATATCAGGTTTTTTGTCTGGACTGGGCCATTCGCTGATGTTCTTTAGCCAAAATAGCTAGCTGGGCGAGACTGTCTCTGAACTCTAGAACATAGGGAATGATGGGCATTTCGGTGTCTGAGATATCTCCCTCCAAATGTTCTTTCACAAAAGTGAGAGGCCCACGGACCTTCCGGCTAAACAGTAGTTTGAAGGGAGAGAACCCTGTGGACTCTTGGGGAACTTCCCGATAGGTGAAGAGGAGATGTGGCAGGTACTTTTCTCAGTCTTTTTCAACGTCAACAAAAGCCCTCAGCATATTTTTTAGGGTTCCATTAAAGCGTTCACATAGTCCGTTGGTCTGCGGGTGGTATGGGGTGATGCGAATGGCTCGAACACCACAGGTATGCCATAGGGACTGGACCAGATCTTACATGAACTGAGTTCCTTGATCCGATATTTCACTAGAAAACCCTACCCGGGTAAAGATGGTAACAAGGGCCTCAGCTACCTTTACTGCTGTAATACTGGACAGGGCCACAGCTTCAGGATACCTAGTGGCATAGTCCACCATGGTCAGGATATATTTCTTCCCCGACCGGCTGGGGTGGGCCAGAGGACTTATGATGTTGACAGCTAAACGCTGAAATGATTCTTCAATTATGGGCAGGGATTGCAGGGGTACCTTATGTCGAGCTCCTGGATGCCGCATTCGCTGGCACAGATTGCAGGTGCAGCAATAATGGGCTACTGACTGCGAGATGCCAGGCCAGTAAAAACTTTGGGTGAGTCTCTTTTCAGTCCATTTCCTCCCTTGATGTCCAGCCAAGGGGATGTCATGGGCCAGTTGGAGTAGCTGTGCCCTGTACTTCTGAGGGACAATGAGTTGCCTGGTCGTTGCGTCAGGGTACTGACCTTTGTTACACGATAACACAGTCCGTTTTCTCGAGTGAAGCCATCCCCATTATCTCCCATGGGCCCAGTTTCTGCCATTCGCCTAAAGGGATGCTAAGGTAGTGTCACCCTCTATTTCTCTCCGAAACTCCTCTCTGTCCCAAGACTCTCCCAATGTAGTAGCAGCAAACGTATTGCTTAGCACCTCTGAAGTGGTTCGTAGTGGTTGCTGCCCGGTGAAGTCCGGTTGATGTAGTGCTTGAAGGGCCTTTAGTCGGGTGACTGCTCCCACAAATTGGCACTGTAACTCCCAAATGTCGTTCACAAGGAGGATATCTGCAAGAAGTCCTCCCATAACTCCAATCCAACACAGTTTTTCTCCACAACCATAATCCAAATGCACAGAAGCTCGCTGTATATATTTGCGGGCACCCCCCGCCAAGACAATGGGAATTCCCAGACCCTGGTAAATTGCCTCGGGTCGAACCACACGGGGGGTCAGCAATAGTCAGGAATGCCCCCATGTCTCTAAATCCTGACACTTTGTATCCATCAATTAAGATGTCCTGCAGGTGGCGTTGCCGTTGCTCTGGGTAGCTAAGGGACAAAGGCCGGAGTCCGTACATACCAGGAGGGGTATCTATGGTGCCGTGGTCAGTGGTCCACTCTGGTGGGGGTAGCTTTTCCTCAGTTGGGATGGAGTGTACAAGATGCACTGGACGAGGTGGGGATGCGTGGGGCTCCCTCCGAAGCCTTGAGGGGCAGCCAGACTGCAAATGTCCAGGTTGCCCACACCCATAACATCTCCTCTCTGTGATACCCCCAGATCGTGGTCAGAACTGTTGGGGCCTAGGATTGTGAGGCGTGATTGTCATCGGCTTGCAACTAGGTGGAAGGACAGTTATAATGGGAGGGGGACGGGGCGCGTGAGCAGGCTGTGGTTCATTGTCCAGAAGCCTCCTCCATTGCGGCCGGTTAGTAAGGGCTTCATCTACCAGGGCTGCAGCTCTATCCACGGTACACGGCGTGCGCTCCCGGACCCTTTCCCTTACCTCTGCGGGGCACTTGGCAAGAAATTGTTCTATAAGGAACGCATGTATAACATGTTCCACAGTAAAGGCGTTTTCTGCTTCCAGCCATCTCCGACATCCCAGGGACATCTTATGTGCATACATCCTAAAAGATCCCCCTGTGGTGCATGGGAGGTCTTGGAACTTGGCCCTATACGAGTCTGGGGTAATAGCATGGTAATCCAGGATAGTCCGCTTTACAATGTTATAATCTCGATTCCGCTCTACATCAATGGTTTGGTAAGCCTCCGCCATGTTACCGTTCAGGAGTCCCACTAACAAACCCATTCAGCTAGAGTGGGGCACCTCCATCACAGCACACTGCTGCTCAAAGTCCTTGAAGAACCCCCTCCACATCTCCGGAAGCCTCATCAAATGGCTTAAACTCTGTCCAGGTGATCCGTACAGGTTCCCGGATCGTTGGGGTTACACTCCACATTGCATTACTCCCTCTTTCAAGCTCGATTGCTTGTCTCCGCTGTGACCGGCGGGCAGCCTCCTCCTTCTACTCCTGAGACATGCTTGGACCCAGAACCGCCATCTCTTCTTCGTACCACACCAACCACTGGCTTTTTTGGATGGGGATCCCTGTCTCCAGTGCTCGTCCATTAGACATCTGGGAGGAGGTGGCCGGGCTAGCGCCCACCAGTAGATCATTTAAGGCTTCTTTAGTTAGTCACTGGTAGTTCAGGCCCAGGTCTCTGGCTCTCTCCTGTAAACTGGATACAGTCCAATTTCTGTACTCACTCTGTGGGTGGTTCTCCATTGGGTTACACTCTGTTGATCCCACCTCTGCCACCAGTAGTCATGGGGTCCTTCTCCGGTATCACACAATCAACAGAGCGAGGGAAGTGTGAACAATCCCAAGACCTTTTTTATTGGCAAAATTATTAGGTCCATAAACAATCCACCACACTGAGGATACAATAGTCCAGAACATGAATGATGTCCAGGAAGATGAGAGTCCAATAACCAGCAGCCAGAGGATAAAATGGGTCCATAAGCTTCTCTTTCTCTCTGACGTGCTGTGTGATGAGATGAGATGTGGTCTCTCGGTCTCAGGATCTTTTATACCCCAGAAAGGTAAGCTATTTTTAGAATTACCCAGTGTCCTTCAGTACACCTTCACATTCTGTTCCCTCTTTAGAAGCCAACAAACTAGTTTCATAATACAATGCACAATTAGCATATCAGTACACATCAATAGACAAATATAAACACACATTATGTACAGTCAGGCTGCAGACAGTGAGTTAATTCAATTATCAGCGTTTTGGAAGGTAATTGAGACTCCAGACAATATGTGGAATACACAAAATGATACAAGGGAACAAGAAAACATTATCAAAATCAGTGAAATAGAAATATACACAAAATTATATCCGCATAGCATATCACACCATCACAACACTTTTGCTCTTAACGAGTGATCCTCAGGAATTACCATTTTAACCGCATGTTTTTAAAGGCATTGCAATAAACATGAAGTTTTAATGTTTATTCTACAATCTATTTGGATGTCTGTTGCTGGAACTTTTTTGTTTGATTACCACAGCCGCTTTTTTCGGGCACCATCCTGACCACACCCAAAGCCACAGGAATTCATCTCATGGTGAGCTAAACAACCTTTTTTTTGGCCTCCTGAAATGTATGTTGAGTAAATGCACTCAATACTTGGTTGGGGCTCCTTTTGCATCAATTACTGCATCATTGCAGCGTAGCATGGAGTCGATCTGCCTGTGGCACTGTTGATGTGTTATGGAAGCCCAGGTTGCTTTGATAGCAGCCTTCAGCTCGTCTGCATTGTGGGGTCTGGTGTCTCTCATCTTCCCCTTGACAATACCCCATAGATTATCTATGGGGTTAAGGTCAGGCAAGTTTCCTGGCCACTCAAACACAGTTGCGCTGTTGTTTTTAAACCAGGTGTTACTTTTGGCAGTGTGGACAGGTGCCAAGTCCTGCTGGAGAATGAGGTTTCCATCTTCTAAAAGCTTGTCGGCAGAGGGAAGCATGAAGTGCTCTAAAATTTTCTGGTAGACGGATATGCTGACTTTGGTCTTGATAAAACACAGTGGATCTACACCAGCAGATGAAATGGCTCCCCAAACCATCACTGATAGTGGAAACTTCACACTAGACTTCAAGCAGCTTGGATTATATGCCTCACCACTCTTCCTCCAGACTCTGGGACCTTGATTTCCAAATGAAATGCAAAATTTACTTCCATCTGTAAAAAAAAACACCTTGGACCACTCAGAAATAGTCCAGTTCTTTGTCTCCTTGGCACAGGTAAGACGCTTCTGGTGTTGTCTATTGGTCATGAGTGGCTTGACACAAAGAATGCGACACTTGTAGTCCATGTCCTGGATACGTCTGTGTGTGGTGGCTCTTGAAGCAATGGCTCTAGCAGCAGTCCACTCATTGTGAATCTCCTCCAAATTTTTGAATGGCCTTTTCTTAACAATCCTTTCAAGGCTGCGGTTAACCTGGTTACTTGTGCACCTTTTTCTACCACACTTTTTCCTTCCACTCAACTTTCCATTAATATGCTTGGATACAGCACTCTGTGAACAGCCAGCTTCTTTAGCAATGCCCTTTTGTGGCTTACCCTCCTTGTGGAGTGTGTCAATGACTGCATTCTGGACATCTGTCAAGTCAGCAGTCTTCCTCATGATTGTGGAGCCTACTGAAATAGACTACAGGACCTTTATAAACGCTTAGGAAGCCTTTGCAGGTTTTTTGTGTTAGTTATTCTAATTTACTGAGATAATGAATTTTGGCTTTATGCCATAATCATCCACACTAACAGCAGAAATAAACACTTGAAATATATCACTCTGTGTGTAATACTCTTTTTGTATTGAAGACCTGAAATAAATTAACTTTTTGATGATATTCTAATTTTGTAAGAAGCACTTGTATGTCTATAGGGAGGCTTTCGTTTTAATTGTTTTTAATCTTGGAGCTATATGGTGTTTAATAAAATGTAATTGCTTTTGTACTCTTAGGTGTGCACCTTTTCTGTATGGCTTTTTTCTCTTGATAGTATTGAAAGGGTTAACAAGACCTCACAATGAGGAAAATTTAAAAGAATCCTTCTAAGACAGGAGACAAAATGACTACTAGATCTTGAAGCTCGAAGAGAAGGGTCTCATGTAAAAATGTCAACATCTTATAATAATAAAAAGAGAAAAATATATTGTATATCTCTCTTTTCTATGTTGTTACGATGTATTTTCTACTGTTGGATTAAGTAATTATTCCTGTACCATGTAATCACCAGTGTTTAATACTCGGATAATGGGTACTGTTCCCCGAGCTATGAATAAGGGCTGTGAACAACCATGAAATGCGTCGGCGGGGATGTCGCCATAAGTGTATGTGTTTTTTGTTAGCACATACCTGCACAGAAGGAATAGTTTTAACAAGGGAATAAAAGTGATGCTTTAACCTTTCTATGTGTTGCTGGATTATCGCTGTACAAGTCCTGCTTCTACATATTCTCTGAATCCTTAACTTGAGGTCATAGACGTCTATCGTATAACGGGGTTACTTACCTCTTCTGTACAGTCAACGCATCAAGTCCATGGTGGGACTAATACACAACACATGCCCTATACACGCTGATGCCAAGTCCATGGCCCTCAAGGGTTTATCGCTCATGAGATATAATTATTACTAATAATCCCCTTCCCCTGATGGCCAGGTGCCCCGCCAGTCTCCATGCCTCCTCTTGAGGATGAACTAGTGACCGATTTAACCAATCACTATCCGCAGCTGAAACTAATCCTTTCCTGCTGTGGATGAGTTAGGCTGGAGCAATCACATGATCAAACGGTCAGAGCAGATTGTACAGAGATCGGCCCTATATTCTTCTTTGTGGAGAAACGTATTACTTTAGTTTTGGCCTGTGAAATGTTGTAGCTAAAATGCTTTAATAGGTGTTTAAGAGGGTGTTCTTTTGTTTAAGCACTAAATCCTTTGGTCAGTAAAAACGCACATCAAAAAGTTTTGAGAGAACAAACCCTAAAAATTAAAACTAGAATTCTGCAGGAAGGATAATCTGTGACTTCTCTGCAGTTAGTGCTTTCTACTCACCTGGGCGGTTATCTGTAGGAATCTCCTCTTTACACCGCTCATCACCCCTCACATATATCTCTGTAGTATTAATATGGGTCAGATCTTCACCCTGAAACAAATATTGTAAAAGTCACAGACAGATAGAGAAGTCACATCTATGATCAGCTCTAATCCTGCCATCTCCACCGTTCTCATTACACAAGTATAAAACATATAATACTGGTGGATAAAACAAGACTGAGCACAAGACCTTCACAGCCGTCTACACATCATAGGGGAGATCTCATGACACCTTCTCTCCATCTACCTGATGATCCTGAGGAACATTGGGATCTTCTTGTTTACAGTTCTGTGGAAGAAGAGGACGGGGACATCTCTCTGGTGTTGTCCTCTTACTGGATAGAACTGGAGGAAACACATACAGGGACTGAATTCATTCTTTCCATACAGATAATTATAGGCCTTGTGTATTTAGTCCTGTCTATTACCTGGTGATGTGAGGGGCTGGGGAACCTCCATCATGACGTCCTTGTTCAGATCTTTTTGTCTTTCTAAATACTCCCACTCCTCCATGGAGAAATAGACGGTGACATCCTGACACCTGATAGGAACCTGATACATATAATGATACAGTCATCCCCCCAATCACTTCATAGTGTTACTGTATAATGTCCCAGCATTCCCAGCAGTGTCACCTCTCCAGTCAGCAGCTCAATCATCTTGTACGTGAAATCTCGGATCTTCTGGTCATTGACTCCTGCATGTTTATGGGGGTAAGGTAGAGGCCCCATGATTGGCCAGAGGGGTCTTCCCCATCCCTCAGACACCGGGGCCTGACAGCGATCACTAAAGATCTTCACTACTGTGTAATCCTGGTTATGGAGACACATTAATAAATCTCACTACAGACATTTCCAGAGTCCTCACCTCTCCAGTTCTGTTCATCTGTTATTCCTGTAGATAATTATTATGTAATGTGATGTCATCAGAATCTCTCACCTCTCCAGTAAGCCGGAAGAGGATCTCTAGGGTGAGGTGTAACATGCTCTCCGCGATCTTATCACTTTTCCTTTCCATCCTTGATGGGTCAATCAGGAAATTTCTCTTATATAGAAGATCTCCACTGAGAGGATCCGATATTGTTGGGACCTGAATGGGAAGAAGATCAACCAATGTAACATCATGAAAAAATCTATTCACAACGTTAAGAAATCTTCTCCATATCACATCTTCGTGGTGGCAGCATCTACACTGGGCAAAACAGTCACTGAAAAAGACCTGGGTGTATGGGTGGACGACAAACTCACATTTAGCGGCCAGTGTCAGGCAGCTGCTGCAAAGGCAAATAAAATAATGGGATGCATTAAAAGAGGCATAGATGCTCATGAGGAGAACATAATTTTGCCTCTATATAAGTCACTAGTGCGACCACACTTAGAATACTGTGTACAGTTCTGGTCTCCGGTGTATAAGAAAGGCATAGCTGAACTGGAGCGGGTGCAGAGAAGAGCGACCAAGGTTATTAGGGAACTAGGGGGTCTGCAATACCAAGACAGGTTATTACACTTGGGGTTATTTAGTTTGGAGAATCGAAGGCTTAGGGGTGATCTTATTACAATGTATAAATATATGTGGGGACAATACAAAGACCTTTCAAATGATCTTTTTACTCTTAGTCCTGTGACGGGGACAAGGGGGCATCCTCTACGTCTGGAGGAAAGAAGGTTTAAGCATACTCACAGACGCGGATTCTTTACTGTAAGAGCAGTGAGACTATGGAACTCTCTGCCATATGATGTTGTAATGAGTGATTCCCTACTAAAATTTAAGAAGGGACTGGATGCCTTTCTTGAAAAGTATAATATTACAGGGTATATACATTAGTCTCCTTAATATTGCGTTGATCCAGGGAGCTAGTCTGATTGCCGTATGTGGAGTCGGGAAGGAATTTTTTTCCCCAATGTGAAGCTTACTGTTGCCACATGGGTTTTTTTTGCCTTCCTCTGGATCAACATGTTAGGGCAAGTTAGGATAGGATATGGGTTGAACTAGATGGACTTAAAGTCTCCCTTCAACCTTAATAACTATGTTACTATGTTACCTGATGATCCTGAGGAACATTGGGATTTTCTTGTTTACAGTCCTGCGGAAGAAAAGGACGGGAACATCTCTCTGCTGTTGTCCTCTTACTGCATACAACTGGAAAAAACACATACAGGGACTGAATTCATTCTTTATATACAGATAATTATAGGCCGAGTGTATTTAGTCCTGTCTATTACCTGGTGATGTGAGGGGTTGGGGAACTTCCATCATGACGTCCTTGTACAGATCTTTGTGTCCTTCTAAATACTCCCACTCCTCCATGGAGAAATAGACGGCGACATCCTGACACCTTATAGGAACCTGACACATACAATGATACCGTCATCCCCCGCGATACCTTCATAGCTTTACGGTATAATGTCCCAGCATTCCCAGCAGTGTCACCTCTCCAGTCAGCAGCTCAATCATCTTGTAGACGATTTCCAAGATCTTCTGGTCATTGATTTCCTCATGTATCAGGGAGAGGGGTGGAAGCCCCATGATTTGACTCAGGGGTCTTTCCCATCCCTCAGACGCAGGGTCCTGACAGCGCTCACTAGAGGTCTTCTTCACTACTGTGTATTCCTGGTTATAGAGAGACACATTAATAAATCTCACTACAGACATTTCCAGAGTCCTCACCTCTCCAGTTCTGTCCATCTGTTATTCCCATAGATAAGAAAGATGTAATGTGACGTCATCAGAATCTCTCACCTCTCCAGTAAGCCAGAAGAGGATCTCTATTGTGAGGTGTATTATCTTCTCCACCATCTTTTTCCTGTCCTTATCCATCCTTGATGGGTCCATCAGGAAATGTATCTTATATAAAATATCTCCACTGAGAGAATCCAATATTGTAGGGACCTGAATGGAAAAAAAGATATAACATCATAAAGATTCTATTCCATATGTTATGAATAAATGTTTTCCACGTTACATCCTCAAGGTGGCCGCATATAGGACACATGCTGTCAGTAAACTATCATGCAACAGAACAGTTACACCTCAGACATACCGGCATCCAGTATCGTCACTGCAGCGATGTAAACAGACTGAAGGAAACAATGGACGCCTGAGTGATAGAGTGGAAATATGTCATAAAGATGGAGCGCAGCCTGAACTCCATGTGTATGGTGTCCTTTCCCCAGAATCTGTCATCTACATGGATAATGGTGCAGCTTATTAATACAGGAGACATTCTGGTCACAGGGACTCCGAAAATCCAAAGTGCAATGACACTGGGAGAGTCCCGGGGAGCGACCATGATGGGGATTTACAGGAGTCATTCATTGTAACTACCGCACTTATAAATGTCGCCTGAAGAAACCGCGATAAAAAACAAGTCCGGTATATAGAACCGCAGAGAGGTGTTGTGAATGGGTCACCGAGGAAGACAACAAAAAGCCAAGTCCCAGAAAACCAGAGAGGTTGGTAACAATGCAGATTGCAGATCCCTGATCCTATCCACACAACTAGCAGTAGCAGTGGAGCGTTCCTACGATGACCCAGACGCCTCGTCACCGCCGAAGGGCTACATAAGCCTAAAGCAAGAAAAGGGGAAAACTAACTGCCCTAGAGCAGACCCCAAAGGAATAGACAGCCCCCCACATGTATTGATGGTGAAACAAGATGAAAACACAAACACAGGCAGGAAAATAGGCTGAGCAAAACGATGGGGCCCAAACTAACTATAAAGGATAGGAAAGACACTGTCTGCAATCTGCCAAAAACCCTACAAAAATAATGTCCAACACTTCTGATAACAAAATTAACCCTGAAGTCACTAGACTTCTCCCACTATATCAGCACTCTGAAATATTCTGAGACAGAGCAAAAAAGAGGCCAATCTAATAAGGGACTAAAAAGCAAATTGGCAAATACAGATAAATAAGAGGAAATTCAGCACAGCCCCAGCCGGGACTGGCTGAACACACAAAAAACTGAATAGACCAACAAAATCAAGTGTGAACATTAGCAAAAACACTTAGCTTTGAGAAGGCTGGAACAGAGCTGAAAACCAAGACCTCAGAAGCCAAGCAATCACCAGCACTGACTTAGGGCGTCGGCTGTCTTAAATTCAGTCTAAGATTCCTGAGGTCCAATCGTCAACCTCATTATCAGGTGGTATTAAATCAGCCTCATTACCTCCTGTTACCACTAGAGGGAGTCTGGAAGGAGAACTCACTACTGGTGGACCAGAGAATGAACTCACAACAGAGAGGCTTCTACAGGGGACGTGTGCGCTTCTCTCTATTCATTGTCTATGGGACAGAGGAGAAACGAGCGCGGCTCTAACTGGTGACAATGCAGGAAGACGGTGAGAGAATTGCTGACGTTTTCTACCCTCATCGTGACAGGTTCCCTTATATCAGGGGTTGGGAACCTATGGCTCGTGAGCCAGATGTGGCTCTTTTGATGGCTGCATCTGGCTCTTAGACAAATCTTTAATAGAGATGGGCAAACCCGAGCAGTAAAGTTCGGCATCCGTAACTACTGTTTGGGTTCGGCTGCCTGAACACTGGGTTTTTAGTCATGCTGTCATGTGCATGACAGCGTGGCAAACACCGCTTCTGATCGGCGGTGAAATCTTCCCCGCAAGTCAGAAAGCTGCGGTTCCCATGCTATCAAAAGACAGCGTGAAAGCTCAGCTGTGATCGGAGGTATAAAGTTTACCTCCGGTCACTGATGGGACTACTGATCCCATCATCCAACAACAGCTGTTACTAATTACAGTGAGAGCAGGAGCGCTGGATGGAAGTATTCATCAGCCGCTCCAGCGCTGTAAATAAACAATAATAAAAAAAACGGCGTGAGTTCCCCTGTATTTTTGCTAACCAGCCAGGCAAAACTCACAGCTGGAAAACACTCGATGTTCGGGCCCCCCATTCAAGTGAATAGGGTCCGAGTTCGGGTACTGTTCTGGTACCCGAACCCAAACTTTTTGTAACTGTTCTGCCGAACCTGCTGGACCCGAACATCGAGGTGTGTGCCCATCTCTAATCTTTAACAAAAAAATAATGAAGGAAACCACTGATTTCTGAAAAATGTAGGATAAGTTTGGTCCTTACGGCACCTCATATCTGCGACAGTCACATGGGCTACATGTGACCAGTGACGTCATGCAGGTCCTGCAATCTCCGGTCACCATCCTACCACAGGACTCGACCGCAGCACCTGAACATCCATGCCTGCCCGGTAGAGCCGCATGGAGCGCCTGTTACATGCCGGGACAGCGCTCCGCTCCTCTCCTTGCCTCATCTACTCCACAGCAATTTCAGTGGGGCCACCTACCGACTGACCAAGAGTCTCCTAGCGCTCATACCTGCACTTGGTCCCTCTCCTCCCGCCTCACTGGATGCTCTGCTGTTTGTGACTCTTTCCTCCCTGAAGCATACACTTGCTGGAATGTCATTTTACAGTACAGCTCTATATCTCTTACTATCACCCCTCTGTGTTGTGCTTACTGATAGTAACATATAAACATTCTAAATACAAGTAAATGTGTGCATTATATGTAAGACTTACCTAGAATGCACACATTTACTTGTATTTAGTTTTAAACAAATTGTATGGCTCACATGGAATTACATTTTAAAATATGTGGTGTTCATGGCTCTCTCAGTCAAAAAGGTTCCTGACCCTTGCCTTATATGAACTTCAGAATGACAAATAAAAACGTTATACAAAAAAAAAGGGGAAAGATTCCGGCACAACCATCCAGGGATAAAATGGATTCTTTATTTAAACGTAGTTAAAACATTAAAAGGCCTCGCACCTTTCCTGTACAGTGTAGGGTTAACCATGGTAGTAATGCTGTCACCTATAAGCATGTCGTCTAAAAAGGGAGTACTGGTGGCTAATGGAGTACAAGAAAATCTGATGTTACAGGAATTGGAATTGAGGTATGATGTGAATTCAGAATAAGTGGAGGCATCACCTTTCCAGACTAGAAGGACGTCATCCACGTATCTGGCATTCCATACCAGATGTGGAATGAAAGGGTTGTTATAGGTAAAGATATACCATATATACTCGTGTGTAAGCCAACCCGAGTATAAGCAGACCCCCCCAATTTTGCCACAAAAAACTGGGACAACTTATTGACTCGCGAATAAGCCTATGGTGGAAAATGCAGCAGCTACTGGTAAATTTCAAAGAAAAAACACAAAAACTGAGCTTGGTTTGAGTTGATACACATGCAGCACATAAATGCATGTTGACATTGGCCATAAAACATAAAACCTGCAAAAGACAAAATGAGCAAAAACCCTGCTGTAACTAAATAAGTAAAAGCAAAAGTGCATCTAAATAATACAGAGTTTTTAGTAATACTGTTTTTGATCAAAAGTAGCATGAAAGCCACTTCAAAAATAAAAAGATACCCATAAAAGTAAAATTAATTGAGAAATCAGTAGGTTAAATGTTTTTGAAAATCCATATTAAATCAGGAGCCCCATATAATGCTCCATACAGTTCATGATGGGCCCCATAAGATGCTCCATACAAAATACACCCCATATAATGCTGCACAAAAGGTGTCAAGTTCCTGTCAGCGCCGACGAACTGCCAAGGCTGAACAGGGTGACTTACCCACACCGCGGGGGAAGCCCAGGGTCAGATGCTGCTGGGAAAGCTCAGACAGATGGGATCTGAGCAGAGCAGTGAAAGAGGACGCTGAGGGAAGCAGAGAGCAGAAGGACCTACAATCATGTGAACACAGGGGGCAGGGCTTAGCGTCCTGCTGCTGGAGATGCCTGCAGGTTGCTACAGGGACCCTGGAGTATGGGAAAGGGGGCCACAGGACACCAGGGAAAGGACGGTGAATCAGAGAGATGAAATCCAAGACAAGCTGAGGTCAGTAAACAAGAGAGCTAATGCGGTACACAAGGGGCAGGCAGAGAGTAGTCAGAACGTAGCTTAGGGTCATACACAGAGATGGCAGCGAAATATAGGAGAGACGGGCAGAACTCGTAACAGGGACAGAACCGGATCAAATCCAAACAAGTATAGAGTAGCACAGGCACAAAGCACACAGCACAGATACACCAGGGTCACACACACTCGGCCGAGGGTCAAAGTATATGCGACGAGGAATGACCCCATACTGAGGCTATAAGAAGCCTCCCAGAATTCCAGAACGAGGCTCTCCAGATTAACCTCTGAACTACCTCATCCCACAAACTAAGCAGATCATAACAGAAGGTTAATAATGGCCCCATAAGATAATCCATAGAATAATATGCCCCATATGCTGCTCCATAGAGGTTATGGACCCATAAGATGTTCCATAGAATATGCCCCCATATGCTGCTCCATAGAATATGCCCCCATATGCTGCTCCATAGAATATGCCCCCATATGCTGCTCCATAGAATATGCCCCCATATGCTGCTGCAAAAAAAAAATTACATACTCATCTCTCCTTGCTGGGGGTCAGGTGTCGGGTCTTGAGCAGGCTGAGACACTAGCGCGCTATGGGGGACAGGTGCCGGTGTCACCGCTCGCTCAGAACCTGGAACCTGAGATATTCACCTGTCCTCGGTCCATCGCTGCTTGCTGCTGTCTGCTGCGTCCTCTGTCAGTGACTGTTTAGGCAGCAAAGGATGCGCCGCGCACTAACCACGTCATCGCGCCCTCTGCTGCCTAAACGTCACTGATACAGGACGCAGCAGACAGCAGCGAGCTGCGATGGACAGGTGAGTATTGGATATACTTACCCCTCCTGGCGAGGTGTCTGCAGCCCCCCCTGCTTCTCCCACAGTCTCCCTTCCTTCCTTTAGCGGTCACGTGGTACCGCTCATTAAAATCATGAATATGCGCATATTCATGAGTTTAATTAGCGGTACCACGTGACCGCTGAAGGGAAACTGTGGGAGAAGTGGGAGGCTGCAGACATGCATCGGGGGGGTCAGTATGATCTCTGACACCCCCGCCGACCCCCAGGTATATGACTCGTGTATAAGCCGAGAGAGGGACTTTCAGGCCAAAAACAAAGTACTGAAAATCTCAGCTTATACACAAGTATATACGATAAATTTCCTCCCACCAGGCTATATAAAGTGTTGCCAAAGAAGGAGAAAATTTAGATCCCATCGTGGCTCCAAGTGTCTGTAGAAATTTTTTTTGATTGGAACATAAAATAGTTGTATTTCAAAAGGTAATGAAGTGACAGTAGGATAAACTGTTTCCAAGGTGAAGGTTATGCACTGTATTTATCCAAATGAAATTGTATTGCTGTCATAGCTGTGGCATGAGGAATAGAGGAGTATAAGTTTACAGCATCGCATGTTGCACAAAAATATCCATCCTGCCATTTAAGTGTTTGAAAAACCTTTAGGACAGTGGAAGAGTCCTTCAAAAAACAGGAGTCCTGAAAGGAGGCAGCACGGTGGCTCAGTGGTTAGCACTGTAGCCTTGCAGCGCTGAAGTCCTGGGGTTGAATCCCACCAAGGACAACATCTGCAAGGAGTCTGTATGTTCTCCCCGTGTTTGCATGGGTTTCCTCCCACATTCTAAAGACATGCTGATAGCAAATTTAGATTGTGAGCCCCATCGAGGACAGTGATGATAATGTGTGGAAACTGTAAAGCGCTGCGGAATATGTTAGCGCTATATAAAGATTATTATTTATTATTATTAAAGGAGGGGTTGAAAATATCCATCGAGCCATTCACTAAGGTTTTCGTTAAGGCCTCTTTCACACATCCATTTTGCGCCGTCAGGCGAGATCCGGCTTTTTTTTGTAAAACCGGATCTGGCGAAATGCAATGCCGGATCCAGTTTTTCCCCATTGACTTGTATTAGCGCCGGATGGCATTGTGGTTCGTCCATTTTTTTGCTGGATCCGGCTACTTGTCTCATTCCGGCGTCTGGAAAAAACGGCTACTGTAACATTTTTTGTCTCCGGCGAAAAAGCCGGAAGCACCGGATCCGACGCTTCCGGCTTTTTGTCACAATGAAAGTCTATGGGCGCCGGATCCAGCCACCGGATCTGTTTTTTTTAAGTCTGCGCATGCTCAGATCCAATTGGCCAGCCCCCAGCCAAACAGATATAACCTGCTAGATGGATCTGGCAGTAAAACGGATCCTTTTCTACAGTTCTCCAAAATTTACGCTGGATCCGTTTTTTCTAAAAATAGCCGGATCCTGCCTGACGGCAAAAAACTGATGTGTGAAAGTAGCCCAAGTGAATCAGTCCCAGGAATTATGGGTCTTAGGGTGTGTGCACACGCTGCGGATTCTGCTGCGGATCCGCAGCGGTTTTGGTCCTGCGGTGTACAGTACCATTATAACCTATGGAAATAGAAATCCGCAGTGCACACGGTGCGGAATTTTCTGCGCGGATTTGCTGGGGTTTGAAAACCGCAGCATGTCAATTCTTTGAGCGGATTCCGCTGTGGTTTGGCACCTACTCCATGACAGGTGTCAAACCGCAGAAAAACTGCAGATAAACCACAGGTCTTTTGACAAATCCACGCGACAATCCGCAGCGTGTGGTGGAGAATGATTCTTATGAACTTTGGGCAAACCATGGAACACAGGAATGACCAGAAAATCTGGATTGAGCCACTTAAGTAGTTTGGAATTTAATACCCCCAATCTCATCCCCTCAATAAGGCAATGTGTAAGAGCGGATCTGAAAGCGGTGGTAGAATCTGACCTTACAGGAAAATAAGTGTTGGTGTCACTGAGAATAGAACAAACCATAGAACAGTATAGGTCGGTATCTGGAGCCACCACAGATCCCCCTTATCAGGGCAAGTTTGCATGTCCTTCCCAGCATCACACCGCTGTCTGTCACAATGATCATTCTCCCCACTCCTCCCTACAGGAGAGTGGAGCTGTCTTACATCCTTCTCTACCAAAGCTCCAGCGCCGGCCCTCTGTATGGGGAGCAGGCAGGGTTAGAAGGTGACAGGAATCTCCAGGGCTCGTGGCTTGCCAGTCTCCATTCCCATGTCTTGTACTCCATTCGCCACCAGTACTCCCTTTCTAGACACCGCGCTTATAGGTGACAGCATTACTACAATGGCTGACACTACACTGTACAGGAAAGGGACGAGGCCTTGTAAGGTTTACCTACAGTTATATAAAGGATCCATATTACCCCTGGATGGTTGTGCCGGAATCTTCCCCCATTTTTTGTCTCCCTCCCTGTGATCACCAGGAGGAACTCCGGCCCAAATTTCCAGCTCCACATTCTCAGAGCGGTAAGCTCCTTCAACCCTCTCCCTGCATCCTACAAATGTCCTAGCGCCTCCTGTGCCCAGTAATGGGGAATCTCCAGCACCTACCTCCACCTGCAGGGGGCGCTATCTCCAGGAATGGAGGGGTTACTGCCCCCTGTGAAGCCCAGTAATGGGGAATCTCCAGCACCTACCTCCACCTGCAGGGGGCGCTATCTCCGGGAATGGAGGGGTTACTGCCCCCTGTGCAGCCCAGTAATGGGGAATCTCCAGCACCTACCTCCACCTGCAGGGGGCGCTATCTCCGGGAATGGAGGGGTTACTGCCCCCTGTGCAGCCCAGTAATGGGGAATCTCCAGCACCTACCTCCACCTGCAGGGGGCGCTATCTCCGGGAATGGAGGGGTTACTGCCCCCTGTGCAGCCCAGTAATGGGGAATCTCCAGCACCTACCTCCACCTGCAGGGGGCGCTATCTCCGGGAAAGGAGGGGTTACTGCCCCCTGTGCAGCCCAGTAATGGGGAATCTCCAGCACCTACCTCCACCTGCAGGGGGCACTATCTCCGGGAATGGAGGGGTTACTGCCCCCTGTGCAGCCCAGTAATGGGGAATCTCCAGCACCTACCTCCACCTGCAGGGGGCGCTATCTCCGGGAATGGAGGGGTTACTGCCCCCTGTGCAGCCCAGTAATGGGGAATCTCCAGCACCTACCTCCACCTGCAGGGGGCGCTATCTCCGGGAATGGAGGGGTTACTGCCCCCTGTGCAGCCCAGTAATGGGGAATCTCCGGCACCTACCTCCACCTGCAGGGGGCGCTATCTCCGGGAATGGAGGGGTTACTGCCCCCTGTGCAGCCCAGTAATGGGGAATCTCCAGCACCTACCTCCACCTGCAGAGCCGCACACCACATATATGGCTGCTCTGTGCGCACAGGACCTGGGATGAGGTCACAGGAGGGGAGGAGTCAGGGTCACATGATCAGGGGCCTCAGTATATACAGGACTGTGCTGGCTGTCCTGGTGCTGGAGGAGCGGAGTCCAGGCAGCGCACATAGGGGGCTCCAGGGGGCGCGTTCCCGTAGAGCGACCACTTGCTCAGGAGACTTCAGACCATTTACAGAGAGATGTACCAGCTCCATAATAAATAATAATAATAGTGTGCAGACGCTCAGTATTAGGAAGCGCTTTGAATGCACCACATGTCCGCTCTGTCCATAGCACTGCCGGCTATTGAACGCAGGTGATTCCTCATGTGTGCTCTGAACCGTGCGGATTCACCACATCAAATACATTGTACAGGTGAAATTTATCTTGCGGAGACTTGCGTCGCCACAGGATAAATAGACATGTTGAGATCTGGAGAGACGCACCCCCATAGTACAATAATGCACCCCCACATCAGTATAATGCACCCACATAGTAGTATAATGCACCCTCACAGCAGTGTAATGCACCCACATAGTAGTATAATGCACCACATAATAGTATAATGCACCCCCATAGTAGTATAATGACCCCCATAGTAGTATAATGACCCCCCATAGTAGTATAATGCACCCCTTTAGTAGTATAATGCACCCCCATGGTAGTATAATGCACCACATAGTAGTATAATGCACCACATAATAGTATAATGCACCCCCATAGTAGTATAATGACCCCCATAGTAGTATAATGACCCCCCATAGTAGTATAATGCACCCCTTTAGTAGTATAATGCACCCCCATGGTAGTATAATGCACCACATAGTAGTATAATGCACCACACAATAGTATAATGCCCCCCCATGGTAGTATAATACACCCCCATATTGAACTATAGCAGCACCCTGTGCAGCAATGCATGACACAAGGAGAAGGGACCTAAGGAGCTCAGACACCTGAATGCCTCAATGGCCACATATATAAAAGAGGAACATGTGACATATACCATGCAGAGAAATGTTTTTTTATTATTATTTAAGGGAACATGCACAAAGGTGCATATTATATGTGACATATACTTGTATATCTGCAATCCACTGTCCCCTTTACACCATATGTGTCCACCTGCAAGGCCAGAATGGTCAACATGCAGAGGCACATATAGCGTGGTGCCAAATCCCTTGCAGACTATTGTCACTTCCATACCATCTGTGTCCACGTGCCAAGCCCAGTAAGTATATAGGAATCCACATGGACATATGAGACCAGATGGGTAACAAACACCCTTTTGTGTTCCAGACAGGTCAGAGAAGGCAGACATGTAAAGTCCAAATAGCTTGGATAGAAAAAGTCCCTCATGTTGGGCCAGATGCTGATGGTAAAACCGAAGTCCAATTCATGTGCAGTCCATCATTCAAATTCCAGATGTGCTTGGGCATATTTTCATCTTAGCTAATAAATGCCAATGTCCCAAATAAAGCCCCGAAGCAGAAGAGTGGATGGTATGAACTTCCAATCAGCTGGAGATGGCCAGACCTAATGATTAGAAGCCGAATCCAGATGGAGCTTCAGTCTGTGACCCCTACAGGACTCAACGAGGAGTTCATGGGCTTTTGTGGCTAAGATTTACAGCCCTTAAGCCCTTTGGTCCTTCTCTAGATTCGCTCTATTTGTCTCGTGTTTTCAGATATGGCTCTTGAAGGATTTCTTTGTTTTCCCAATAACACTCGCTTATTTACATTTGTTTTTCTCCTCACTGTTAGGTCTGGCTAAGATATGGCGCTTGAAGTTCATACCAATCACTTTAAAGTAAGTTCGTGCAATGGCGCGTGAGCGAGTACATTCACTTCCGGCTCTGCACCTGCGGGATCCGCCCACTTCCAGGCACGGAGTTTTGTGACGATCACTTGCCAGTGTTGCCAGGCACGCTCGCTGCTGGACACGTTCCTCCAGGCTCGGCCCATCGTGCGGGCGCTACACACCGGTAAATGTTTTCTCATTAGGCAGTGCTCTATATTATAAATCATATCAGGAAAAATAGCACCGAAGAACCAATAATAAAAGATGAAAGCTTTATTGAAACAAACATATAAAAACATATATGTGTACAAGTAGTAGGATGATGACAGTGGTAAGCCAAATAGCGGAAACACAACTTAAACAGGTAACAAACAGACAGAGTAAACAGGATATGCCTGATTTTACCTGAGGGTTGCGGTGATGCTGCCCCAACACGCGTTTCGGCGCAGTGCCTTCTATAGTAGGTTGCACCTCACCTATGGACATATCACTCCTGACAAAGCTTTTGCTAAACAGCGATCAGCGTGGGGTCTTCTCCCCACCCCCCTGATTCTTGCTGTTCCATGCTTATTATGGCACTTTTTGGTGGTTTGGAGCAATCTTTGAGCATATGAGGTAGTACCATCCACAGAAGTTTCTCTGTGCATTTAACTACTTGCCTTTTGCAGTGTTATTCACACCATCATTGATCCCTATTGTGTGTATATCCACCTTTGTATTTGATGGAGCATCAGGGGTGTTGGATGGTTATTGTGCCATGTTTACGTTTTTAATGGGTTTGTATGTCCATGGTAACTAACACATTTTTGTATATATTGCTGATATCTTATCAGGTGTGCACACTATTTTTTGTATTGCCTTTTTCTCCCCTTAGTATACACTTTGTCTTTCATAAAAGGTGTAGCACCCTCATATCTATTCATTTCCTCCCTTCTAGCATTTTTTCATCATAGGTGCACCCTAGCTTCCATATACGGATTTAGAATTATAATCACAAAAGATCAGTCTATTAAAAGCAGAACTCACTTTAAGCAGGTGGGTAGAAATGGATATTCAGATTACTTCAGTTTATATTATTCCAACTGGAAAAAGAACATACCATCTAGCCAATTCTGTCGTATTAGATGTAATTGTGCTTCCACCACAGACTACATTCAACAATCACGTGTTCTACTCTCCAGGTTTACTGAAAAAAGATTTCCTAAACCATTGGCTCGGACAGCATATTGACAATCTCCATCTTACCCAGAATGATTGCCTTAATAAACACTCCAATAAATCCAGCTAGGCAGTCTGTATCCAGAAGGACTCAATGAGACATTGGAACTTGCATATTCAATTAGGAGCAACCGCACCTGCCAACTTGCATGTGTTGGATTGTCAACAGCAGTGATTCCTGTGTGTGGTTGTCCCCCGATATTAAAGAAGGTTCAGACAGGCTTGCTGTCTCCTGGTGTGTTCGGGTGGTGGATGCATCTGGTCACTTGGTCCGAGAGTCTCGCTGGGCTGGTTGGTTGCGATGGGAGAGCTCACTGGGCGATGGATGGGTGTTACCTAACCAAAATCAAACTGGAGCCAACCTTGTGATGTTTTGCCTCTGTGAGACCATCATCCTAGTGATAAATTTTAATATTCATCATGATAGATGAAGATTATCAAACCACCTGATTATTAACAATATACTGTGGAAGTATTCTATCATTTGGACATTTAATTTTGGGTTTTTGTATGCCTACATCTATTATGAATGAGTTTGGCAGTAATGTTGGTTCCTTTTCGGATTTCACAATTTTTATACAATGTTTGAACAAGCTTCTATCCTGGGAGACCTTTAAAAGAAAAGGTAATAGTGATCGGACGCCTTATTTGGGAAACTGCACCCATAAGAAATGGATCAGGGAATAAATAGCAGACACCTGATGAAAGTGTAGGGTTGAGCAGATTCTCAGGATGCAGTGACGAGACACGAGACCGGGTATGACTTGTGAAATCAACTTTTATAACTTGGAGCCGCTGGGGCTATGCTGAACAAGTAAAAGGGGTAACAACTATCTGTCCTCGCAGGGACTCAACAAAATAAACAATACTTTTCTTATATTCAATGTCAGTAACCCGGCTAGTCCGGGTGTCGAAGGCCTCTCACGCCTCTCTTGTCGGTGAGTGCGTAGCTTTCTCCTCACAGACTCCTGACAGTGTCTCTTACACACACCACTCGCCACCCCGTCTCTCTCTAAGTCACTTGGCTTCTCCCCTCCTGTCACACTCTCTGCCAACTGAGCGCGTCCCCTCCTCCTTTTGTCTTCGCCCCACCCCCTGTTGCCCTGACACCATTAGTCGTGTGTCTCCCTTTGTTGTCCCCCCAGTGTTGTTCCTTCAGGAACCCTGATGGCGGTCCCCTGGATTCCGGCCCAGTCACTGTCTGGGAGTCCTCCTCCCCACATTCCCCCACCCTGTAAGCTCGCTAGTCCTCGGGCGAGGGCCTTAGTCTATTAAGATCAGTCTGTAGGGGTTTCAATGTTCATTGCCATATGAACTGATCTTGTTCATATCGTTCAGTGCTTTTGCCAGCTGTTGACTGCTCGGAGAGTCTCAGTTCAACTGGGGTGGAGTCTTCCAGGTTGGTGGAGATTGGTGGGCTGATTGGTGCAGGTGGGCTAATTGTGTCAGCTGGTTCATTACTGAGTGGAGGGCCTCTGGGGAAAAATCTTTGTCGTCGTCCGGGTCCCAACATATAGATGATGGTTCAGATGTCGACGGGGCAGGCTCCAGTTGCTTCGGGTCGGTGGAAGTACACGGGCGTAACATATTACGATGCACAATACGAGTGGGCAGTGTTTCATCCTCCTCAGGCCGTATTTCGTACACAGGTCCTTCCGGGTGGATACGGTGTAAGACCCGATAAGGACTCTCTTCCCAATGTGGCTCTAGCTTGTTCTGGGGGCATTGATCTAGTACAAGCACACAGTCCCCACTTTGGAGGTGAGGAGGTGGGGTTGCATTTTTCCCTGGGTGCTCCCAGTCTCGGAGCTTGGTGTGTACAATTCGGTAAAGAGTCTGCAGCCGATGGCGATGATTTTGGACCCAAGACGACACTCTGGTCCAGGGCTGAGGTTCTTTGGGGTCCAACTCCACCTCCGTGATCCCTTTACCCTCTCGTCCAAACAACAGGGAGTAGGGGGTATAGCCAGTAACTCGATGTACCCGATTGTTATAGACCCATACTAATTCAGAAACATATTTGGGCCAACGGGCCTTCTTGTCACTCTCCAGAGTACGCAACATCTGAATCAATGTCCGATTAAATCGTTCACAAGCCCCATTTTCTTGCGGGTGATACGGTGTGGTCCGAGATTTGTAAATTCCATAGAGGTGATGTAGTTCTTCCATAACTTTTCCCAAAAAACATGCTCCCTGATCAGAATGTATCCGTTGAGGACAGCCGTATACTTGTATAAAGTTTCTACAGATGGCGGAGGCAGCTGACTCTGCGGTCTGATCCCGAGTGGAGGTGACCACAGCGAACTTGGTGAAATGATCTACCATAACGAGGCAGTGTTCGTATCCCTGAAATGCAGGCCCAATGGTCAGGTAATCCACCGTCAGGAGCTCAAGGGGCGCTGAGGTCACAATAGTCTGTGTTGCGGCTCGCTGAGCGGGTGTTTTGGCCAATTCGCATAAGCGGCAGGTCCGGCAAATTTCGTCTACAACAGCTGGCAAGCGCAGGTGGTAAGCTTTCTGTTGCAGCCATTGCAAGGTCTTTTTTGTTCCGAAGTGGGCCCCTTTTTCGTGAGCCTCCCGAGCCAGTACGTGAAGTTGGGTTCCTGGCGTAACCACCTGCCAAGCTGTCATTGAGGTTGTTTGTGATGTTATTTTACGGTACAATAGTCCCTTTCGGATAACCAATCTCTCCCATTGTCGCAACATCAGCAACAGGTCTTGAGTCAAACTTTGTCATTGAGAGTCAGTGGGTAATTGCTCAGCGGCGACCCACGTCCTGAGAAGGCCAACCTCTTCGTCTTCTTGTTGTTGTTGTATCCACTTATCCCGGGATTGTTCTAACATGCCCCTTGGGGTCTCGGGGGAAGATATTTTTCTATTGTCAGTTGTGAGCACAGCAGCAGTGAGAGCGAACGGTATTTCCTCTCCTTCTAATTCTTCGTCTCGATTCTGTCCTGGAGTCGTATGTCGAATCCTGGAGAGGGCGTCTGCATGGACATTCTCAGCCCCACTTTTGTAGATAATCTTATAATTGTACTTCGCCATCCGGGCCACCCATCGCTGTTCCAGAGCCCCCAATTTGGCATTTTCCAAATGAGCCAGCGGGTTGTTGTCAGTTCGCACCACCACCTCGGAGCCTGCTAGGTACTCTGCGAATCTCTCCGTCATGGCCCACACCACTGCGAGGAGCTCGATTTTGAAGGAGCTGTAATTGTCAGGGTTACGCTCGGAGTCATGGAGTGAGCGGCTTCCATTTGCGATCACCCTCTCCCGGCCATCTTGAACCTGCGACAACACAGCCCCCAGCCCATGAAGACCCCCGTCAGTGTGCAAGATGAACGGTTGTGAGAAATCTGCATAAGCCAACACTGGGGAATCCGAAAGCGCAGCCTTGAGGTCTCGGAAGGCCTCTTTCTGAGGGTGTTGCCACTGGATTCTTCGCCCATTGGCCCCAGCGGAAGCCCCCTTCAGCAGGTCATGCAGGGCTCGAGCTTGACATGCAAAATTCTTTACGAAATGACGGTAATATCCGGCTAACCCCAGAAAAGCCCGCACATCTTTTACCGTCTTGGGGGTAGGCCATTCCTGGATAGCAGCAACCTTCTCCCGCGATGGCCTCACACCCTCTGCCGAAACAACATGACCCAGATACTCAATCTGGGAGCGAACTAGGTGGCATTTCTGAGGCTTCACCTTCAACCCGTAATTTTGCAACCAGCTTAGTACCTGTCCCAACCGCTTGAGGTTGTCCTCGAAGGTGGCGACATAGACGATGATGTCATCCAGGTAGATCAATGTGGCCTCAAAATTGAGATCTCCCAGACACCGCTCCATCAATCGCTGAAAGGTCCCGGGGGCGTTGGCCAGCTCAAATGGCTTTCGATTAAACTCAAACAGTCCCATGGGCAATATGATCGTTGTCTTGGCTCTATCTTCTTCTGACATGGGCACCTGCCAGTACCCACTGGCCAAGTCCAGGGTCAAAAAATATGTTGCCTTCCCCAAGGCGGACAGGGATTCTTCTATGCAGGGCAGTGGGTATGAGTCTTTAATAGTGCAAGCATTCAGTTTACGATAATCCACACAGAATCGTAGTGTACCATCTTTCTTCCGGACCAACACGATTGGAGCCGCCCAGGGGCTTTGACTTTCCTGTATCACCCCTTTTCGCAGCATGTGGGCCAGCAAAGTTTTCACCTCTTGATAGAGTTGTGGCAAAATCTGTCGATATCGTTCCCGGATAGGGGCCGCTCCCGCTGTGGGGATTTCATGAGTGATGGCGGTGGTACACCCAAAATCGTCCTCATGACTAGCAAATACTTCATGGTACTGTCCAAGCAATGTTTTTATCTGTGAGAGTTGGGCTGCAGTTAACCCAGAAAGTTCGGCCCGCATCTGCTCCAAAATATTTTGACCTTTTTACTGTGCCGAGACTTCGTTGGCCTGTAAGGTTCGAATTGTTACTTCCCAAGGATCCTCGGGGTGTACTCGCAATTGAACCGCAGGAGCTGGCAGCACTTCTTCTAAAGGCCTTACTAGTTTGGCCAGTTCAGTCCGTGCTTTCAGAACGGTGTCTCGGTCTTCAAGGTTAACGCAGCGTACCAGGACGGTTCCTTTTTGCGCCGTAGCCAGGGAATGGGCCACCAGTATGCCAGGAGGTAAGTGCTCCGAGTGACACGGCTCCACCTGCACCTCCACGCCCTCCAGAAGGTATTGGGGCTCGAAATGGCAGGACCACCACAGTCTGTCCAGGAGGTAGCATAAGCAGGGGAGCTGCTGACGCGATGACCTTGCCCAGAGCCTCGCCCTCCTGGCAGTCCTGATGCACCCGCGCACCTCGCACCAGCTGCTGGAATACCTGTCCCTGAGCTGTGCGAGAACCCCACTGCTTCAGAATATTCTGTGTGGGATCATTTAGTAGTAAGTTGACGAACTCTCGTAAAATATTCATGCCTAGGGTGACGGGGTGCCGTTGATCAGCTTCTCCTTGAGTTAGCACCACCCATTTGCGACCAAGGGATTTACTGCACAACATCACCTGCACCCACACTACCCCAGCAACCGGGACCGGCAGTTGGTTGGTGGCTATTAGACTGATCATGGGCCCCCACTGAGGTCTTGCTGCCTCCGGGAAGTTTTGTTGAAAGTACGTTGCGGGCATTGTGGTTACTTGTGACCCCGTGTCCACCAGACACCGGACGGCCCAGCCCTCCACTTCTGCCCATACCACCGGACACTTTGCTACCAAATCTTCGGGACTTCTACCACCCCTAGTTGTGGTTTTCGGCTCCGAGCGGCGTCCCCCCAGCCCGGAGCCCTTTAGTATAATGGCCGCCGCGGACACTCTTGGGCGAAGTGGCCTGGTTCTCCACACTCAAAACACCGGGCCTGTGTAGGCTGACCACCCTGCGGGGGGCGTGATCCCCAGGGGCCGGGGTTAAAGCTAGGTCGTCCAGTCCCGGTCTCGGTTCTTCTCTTTACTTCGGCCAACTCACCCTTAATATTTTTCAACTCTTGCTTCATCTCCTCCACCCACTGAGGCTCCTCGACTGCGTTCGCGGAGGCCTCCACACCTCGGACCTTCCCCACGGGGACCGCCATCCCCTGCTCTTGAACCCGTGCCTGACTTCCCACCTCTGAAAAGTCTATTCGGGGATTCATTCTGTTCTGCTCCAGCAATGCCTGCTTTACTAATGGATCTCGCAAACCAGTCACTAGTCGGTCACGTAGGGTAATGTCAACAGGTCCTACCCCTACCCCGTCCTTCCTATCAATAGCCGTATGCAATTCTTGGAGGACATTCATGTACTGAGTGATCGTCTCCCACTCTGCCTGCATCCGACTAAACAAACGGGTTCTTAACTCTCCCATATTAGTAGGGTCCCCATGGGTCTGTTCTACTATCTGTAACACTTTTTCCAAAGTGTTGCGGTGCCCCGGAGGTTTCAACATCACTGACCTCCGCACCTCCCCGTCTAGTGCCATGAGTGCCACTTTGGCTTCCAGATCAGGGGTCATTGGGTGCATCCGAAAGAGCCCCCGCATCCGCTCTGTCCAGCTCCATAGCATAGTATTGGAGCTGGAAAATCTAGGCAGGTTGTTCAGCATGGCCCCCAATGAAATGCTGGAGCGGGGACCCTCATTATTTGTGGAGTTGACAGCTCCACCCTGATCGGGGGCACCACTGTCCGTTTCCTCGGAGACTGCATCCTGCCGACTACGCCAAGTGTAGGGTTGAGCAGATTCTCAGGATGCAGTGACGAGACACGAGACAGGGTATGACTTGTAAAATCAACTTTTATAACTTGGAGCCGCTGGGGCTATGCTGAACAAGTAAAAGGGGTAACAACAATCTGTCCTCGCAGGGACTCAACAAAATAAACAATACTTTTCTTATATTCAATGTGACTAACCCGGTTAGTCAGGGTGTTGAAGGCCATGTATGGCCAAACTATGGGTCCTTATTTCCTATAGTTCACTTATCCTTCCAGACGTCGCTCGGGATTGTAGGTGCGGCCGCTTAGAGGTCGCTGATGCGGCTGCCTTGACGCCTCGATATCCCGGGATGATTTGGGCTCGACAGGCCCTGAAGAAATTGTGCTGGTGGGACACAACAGGCCCTGAAGACTCTGTGCTGGAGGGGCACAACAGACCCTGAAGACTCTGTGCTGGTGGGGCACAACAGGCCCTGAAGAATCTGTGCTGGTGGGGCTTTCAGGACATCGTTTACCGGCTCTCGTCTCACAGGGCAGTGATGACGCAGTTTCCCAAATGACGATCGGCCGGCCTCAGCTCAGGGTCACTTTGTAGACGGGACGTGGGCCTCTATTGCCGCCTATGGCGAGGTGGCGTCCACTGAGGCCAGTGATGGCAGGGCCGCAGCTGTGGAAGGAGACAGGGGGGCAGTGTCCAGGCCGCTGTAGCCGTTTTTTACGTGTCGTCGCAGCAGCGACTTGAGGTAACGGACCTGTCTCAAAAGGGCGGGGGACAGCGGGTGTGGCTGTGTGCGACCGTGGGCGGGGAGCAGCCTCTCTTGTCGGTGAGTGCATAGCTTTCTCCTCACAGACTCCTGACGGTGTCTCTTACACACACCGCTCGTCGCCCCGTCTCTCTCTAAGTCACTCGGCTTCTCGCCTCCTGTCACACTCTCTGCCAACTGAGCCCGCCCCCTGCTCCTTTTGTCTTCGCCCCGCCCCCTGTTGCCCTGACACCTTTAGTCATGTGTCTCCCTTTGTTGTCCCCCCAGTGCTGTTCCTTTAGGAACCCTGATGGTGGTCCCCTGAGTTCCGGCCCAGTCACTGTCTGGGAGTCCTCCTCCCCACAAAAGTTTGAGAGCGAAAATAATAATAATAATAATCTGCTGTCTATCTACACATTTTGGTTGATAGCCCTCTGACCTCCTTATTGGAATTCCTTTCAAAAAATGGAAGCGCCATCTGCATCTTCACCAAAATTTCTTTAATTCCGGGGTCACACTTGCGAGTGAAAGTGAGAAACTCACTCGAGTCTCTTGCCTCAATACTCGACATTGCCGCCATTTCTACGCAGCTGAATGCTCTGCTCCGAACCACTGCCGGCAGTGCCGGGTATTGAGGTGAGAGACTTGCGCGAGTTTCTTGCATTGCACTCGCAATGGCCTAACTCAGAAAAGACAGAGATGGCCATAGGCTTCCAATTAATCACATCTGCTCCCTTCTTAGTCAAGTCAGGGAGTGGTTCGTCAATCATGGAAATATTTTTTATAAAGTTACGATGTTTTACAAACCCAAGATAATGCTGTAAGGCTTTTATAGACTTAGTTTCCACCCACTCCAGAGGATGCTGATTCCTTACAGTAATTGAGTTAAGTTCGCAATAGTCAATGCAAGGTCTGAGACCACCATCTTTTTTATCAATAAAAAATAAACCAGTGCCTACTGGTGACATGGAAGGTCTGATGAACCCTTTTTGCAGACTGTCTACTATATTTTCACTGCCTGACATTAGTTAAATATGAATCAGGTTTATTGAACAATCATAATCCCTGCCTGGGAGTAGTTTTTCAGATTTGGGCACAGAAAATACATTAGCTAAATTTATGAATACATGAGGTAAACCATTGGGTATAGCTTTAGACAGATTCACAGAACAGGACATATATTTCTGCTGACACTCAGTGCTCGAGTGCACAATATCACCCTGGTGCCAGTCAATTACTGGCTTATTTTTACGTAACCAAGGCATGCTCAAGACCACAGCCGTGAAAAAGTTCTCAGGGACAAAAAAATTACATAGATTCAAAATGTAAAGAATCAACAACAGGGACACCTCCTTAGTGACATACTTCACCACACCCTGGGTCAGAGGTGTATCAATAGCAGTGATTTTCATAGGAACACCAAATTTTAGCAAGGGTAAATCAAGATCCTTTGCCAACTTGGCATCAACAAAATTTGATGCCGAACTGCAATCAATAAAGGCCTGAAGCCTCACAGATTTTTCTAGTCAAGATAAGCAAACAGGTAACACTAATTTTGCAGAATCATCAGGAAATATCTGTCCACCTAGGTGGGCATCCTCGGGCCCACCCAGATGCTGATTTGTTTGGGTGTAAGTTGTCTTGGGAAGGAAGACCTCTGATGACCAGACTCTCCACAGTGGTTACTAAACACTGGCTTGTGAGTGACCCCAATCTGCATGAGTTCCTCAGTGAGGGTAATAAGTGAACAAGTCTTAGGACAAGGTACAGAGTCAACATTGTGTTCCTGTCTGTGTACTGATGGCCAGGGACATGGCAGTATAAAGAGTCAGTAGAAAGAGATATAACCAACCTGTCCTTAACTTTTTCAGAGAGTCCAGAAAGAAACCAACCATGAAGAGCCTGGTCATTTCACTGTGAGTCTGTGGCCAAACACCGAAACGCTGTACAATTGTCAAAGTTTCATCACTGACTGTGGCCTAGGGATGCTGTGAGCGACAGCTCAGTCACCTTATCGGATCTTTGATAAGCTGGACTGTCGGTTTTCGAATGACAATCCGTGTTATCTGATTGATCCTGGGGCATGTTGAGCTGTCAGCATTTTGATTGACAGCCCCGCTGTTCAATCTGGTATAACCTGCAGGCATTCCCCAGGTGCCTCCCGTCCTCTAATGATTTGCAAGGTATTAAGCTGGCTTACTGTGAACTGCAGATTGTCAGTTGTAACTTTGCTCAGCTCTAAGGGTGCCGTTACATTTAGCGATGCACCAGCGATCCCGACCACGATGACCTGGTCAGGATCGCTGGTTCACCGCTAAATGGTCTCTGGTGAACTGCCAAACAGGCAGATCTCACCAGCGACGCAGCAGCGATCGTTACTTACCTGTCAGACGCGGCGATGAAGACGTCCTCCGCCCGCATCCACGCGTCGCTCGTCGGCGCCAGCAGGAAGCGGCCGACGAGAAACGGCCCAGGACGTTCTTGCACGATCAGCGATAACCAGCGGGGGGAGGCGGACGGAGGTAAGTATCACATGTAGCGATATTGCTAGCAATATCGCTGCTGCGTCACAAACTTGGTCACGATTTAGCGACGTTGCTTGCAATATCTCTATGTGTAAAGCCCCCTTAAGGCCTCAAAAAATATGTCTACAGTGAATAATTCTAGGGTGTCAGGGGATAAAGAGAAGGCCCAAACCTGGGGTTTTGCTACAGCAGGAATATGATGAGTCCCACATGTTGGGTCTCAGGACCAAATGAAAGTTGGTGGAGCCTGAAATATAAGCTATGGCTTGTCATAAAATAAAAAAAAAAATTATAGTCTCCTGAAAATGTGTCATGAACGTTTACATTCGGTTCCAAGAAAATAAAGCAAGGTGCTACAATAGCTTGGGCTCGAGTGGATTGTATTTGCTGCATTTGTTCGGCAAGACACTGGCCAGGTCTTGCATTTGATGCTTCAGCATTTGCAGTGGATCCATTATTTGTTTGGACCAGATATAATGAAACGTCTGTCTAAAGCCACAGGCTCAAAAAGCTGACTCGGGCATGTGGGGGAAGCCAGGGCGGTTGTCGTGGCTGACAATGACTCAATGACGACCTGGTCTTCTTCCACATGCACACAGTGTCCCCTTCGTAGCATACCCTTCTTTCCACTTTCGGTCCCATCAGGGTCCTCTCTGATCTGCTGAGGATTTCCTTCTGGCGGTTTCATACAAAGAGAGACAGAGTCCAGTTCAAACTTAAAATAAATGACTTTACTTGGTTCCATTCTCAGTACGTCCAGCTCAGTCATAGAAGCAACATAGGGTTCATCACAGAGTACATCCTTTTCTTTCCCTGTGCTTTACCTCACTTCTTCCGGAATGTCCCAGGGTCGTACCGACTCGTCCGGTACTGCAGCGTTCCTTCTGGTCAGTCTCACTAACTTCAGGAGTTAACCTGTCCGTATCGCCGCAGACATAAGGGCATCTGCCCACGTAATTGGCTGCCACAAATTGGAGCTGTCCTGCACTCCTTTACTGCTGTGACCTTCTGCCCACAGGCCCTACACGACTGGGCTACTTGCTTAATGTCATGTTGCCAACCGCCCTGTCCGGGCTCTCCGGTGCTACTAACTAAAATGGGGGAAACTCTGACTTACCCACAGTTGGCCTCCCCTATGTTAACTATTTCCTACCCTGTTCTATGTGTGCTTATGTGTCCCCATCTAGTGGGCTAATTTAAGTACTGCACTTTCCCTACAACATATATATTTATACATTACACTACACAGTAACAGCATTACAAAACATACATGACATTCCACATTATAACACGAACAAGGGGAGTGGGGCACCACTTAGCCTTGGTGCAATCCTAACAGACAGACTTGACACAAGCCACTGTCTGGAAAACTCCAGAGAAATCCCTATGCCCTTTAACATCTGTACTAGGATCTGATTTTACAACAGGACCCAATGGAATGCTACCATGAATGGGCTGCTATCCAGAGGTAGGAAAGGTCACCAACAAGGGTCAGAGCAGAGACTCATGACAAGAACAAAATCAGGATCTATAATAGTGAGAAACTAGCCGGAGTCAATACAGGAATGCACGGAATGCACTTAACAAAACAGGAGCAGATGCACACCTAGCCAGGGAAACACTAAGCTATCTTTAGCAGCTTCCAACAGCAAACTGGAAGGCTTAGTATGGTGTGGCACAATCTGAGTAGCTGGAGCAGGGAGCTGATAACTACAGCTAAAAGCACACACACCCATGTTGCCAGACAGATGACACTTCGGATCTCAGCCAAACTAACCATATTGGCTAGAAAGGCCTCACTGTCCAGAGCTTCTGGTTCTGAAATTTCTATCACCACCACGGCCAGCAGAGTGAATAAGGCAGCATCTGGCTACAGAAGCTGAAGTCTCAAAAGCAGGTCCTGGTAGAGATGTCACAACCACTACTCAAATAAACTGAGAATGATGAGAGGGGCGCCTAGCTGAATTCTTGTTCCGGGTGCCAGAAACCCTAGATACACCTTTGTCGGCCGTCATTTAACAGCTGTCATCTACATAACTATACAGCACATGAGATTAGCATTATGTCCCTTTCAGGAGTTCTTACTCTATGTTATCAAAGCTAGAGAGGAACAATATTTTGGAATGTTTAAGTGCCAAAAACCATTAGAATAAAAAGCCCCAAAAAATTATATTGTGTTTTATAACAAAAAAAAACCTCATTTTATAAAGTAATAACTCTAGAATACTTGTACTTCATGATACTGGTAAAATTTGTTAGATTTCACTTGCATTTATTTGTGAAAATATTGCAAATTTGGAAAAATTAGCAATTTTCAAACTTTTAATTTTTTATGCCCTTAGGCTAGTTTCACACTTGCTTTTTTTTGCAGCGCGTTTTTCCCGCAAAAAAACGCATTGAAAAAACGCATACAAAAGCATACAACTGCTGCGTTTTTTTCAAGCATTTTTATGAGCATGCATGAAAAAAACGCAGCGTTTTTATGCGTTTGTATGCGTTTTTAGTGCGTTTTTACCGCGTTTGCGTTTTTTTCCAACATTAGGTGGCCCCTCACACTAACCCAAACCATGACTTTACTAACCCTAACCCTGACCCTAACCCTAACCCTAACCCTTAACCAAATCATACTTAACCCTAACCCAAATACTAAACCCTAACTAACCCTAACCCTGACCCTAACCCTAACCCTGACCCTAACCCTAACCCTTAACAAAACCATACTTAACCCTAACCCTGACCCTAACCCTAACCCTGACCATAACCCTAACCCTGACCCTAACCCTGACCCTTAACCAAACCATACTTAACCCTAATCCTGACCCTAACCCTAACCCTAACCCTTAACAAAACCATACTTAACCCTAACCCTGACCCTAACCCTAACCCTGACCCTAACCCTGACCCTAACCCTTAACCAAACCATACTTAACCCTAATCCTGACCCTAACCCTGACCCTAACCCTTAACAAAACCATACTTAACCCTAACCCTGACCCTAACCCTGACCCTAACCCTGACCCTAACCCTTAACCAAACCATACTTAACCCTAATCCTGACCCTAACCCTGACCCTAACCCTTAACCAAACCATACTTAACCCTAACCCTGACCCAAACCCCAACCCTAACCCTGACCCTAACCCTAAACCCCCTTAACTAACCCTAACTCTAACCCAAACCCCTAAATTCCATGGTTAAAAAAAAAAAACGCATATGCAAAAAAACGCATACATGAGCATGCCAGTGCGCACATATGCGCATCCATAGGCTATAATGGCCATTTTTAGCGCAAAACGTGCGCATATGTGCGCATGCACTTTTTTGCAGGGCCAAAAAATGCAACATGCTGCGTCTGGAAAATACAAACGCACACCCCAAAAAAACGCAGCGCATGAAAATCGCATACATGCGCTTACAAGCGCGCAGGTATGCGCACCCATGTTAAATATAGGGGAAAAAACGCATGCGCACATATGCGTTTTTTTCCAGCGCTAAAAAACGCAAATGTGAAACCAGCCTTAAATCAGAGTTATATCACACAAAATAGTTAATAAATAACATTTCCCACAAGTCTACTTTACAACAGCACAATTTTTGAAGCATAAATTTTTTGTTAGAAAGTTATAAGGGTTAAAGGCTGACCAACGATTTCTCATTTTTCCAACTAAATATACAAAACCATTTTTTTAGGGACTACATTACAGTTGATGTGACTTTGAGGGGCCTATATGACAGAGAATACCCAAAAGTGACACTTTTCTAAAATCTGCACCCCTCAAGTGCTCAAAACCACATTCAAGAGTTTTATTAATCCTTCAGGTGCTTCACAGGAATTAATGGAATATGAAAGGAAAAAATTAACATTTAACTTTTTTTCACAAAAATTTTATTTTAAACCCATTTTCTATTTTTGTAAGGGTAACAGGAAATAAAATGGACCCGAAAATTTGTTGTGCATTTTCTCTTGAGTTTTGGCACACTGCAGAGCTCGAAAGAGAAGCGCAATTTGACTTCTTCACAAAGGTAACGGGAGAAATTGCACCATACAATTTGTTGTGCAAGTTCTCCTGAGTATGCCAATCCCCCATATGTGGGGTAAAACTATTGTTTCGGGGCACGGCAGGGCTCAAAAGGAGCAGTGCGCCATTTGACTTTTTGAATGCAAAATTTGATGGAATCATTAGTGGTTGCCATGTTGCATTTGTAGAGCCTCTGATGTGCCTAAGTAGTGGAAACTCCCCCACAAGTGACCCCAGTTTTTTTAAATTATACCCCTCAGGGAACTTATCTAGATGTGTGGTGAACACCTTGAACCCCCAGGTGCTTCAAAGAAGTCTATTATGTTTGGGCCATAATAAGAAAAAAATCAATTTTTTCCCACAAAAATGTTCTTTTAGTCCCAATTTTTTTATTTTCACAAGGGTAACAGAAGTGTATCATACAATTTGTTGTGCAATTTCTCCTAAGTATGCAGATACCCAATATGTGGAGGAAAACTACTGTTTGGGCGCATGGCAGGATTCAGAAAAGGAAGAACAGCCATTTGACTTTTTGAATTTAAAATTTGCTGGAATTATTGGCGGACGCCATGTCTGGTTTGGAGAGTCCCTTATGTGCCTAAAGAGTGGAAACACTCCAGGAGTGCCGTTTTTTTTTTTTTGCAAATAAGAAAATCACTGATGTGTGAACTACAATTGGAAGAAGTAAACAGAGATTTAATCTTTTGCCACACTTGCAAGAAGACATCCAGCCTGCATGGGCCAACAATCCTACATTTAAAATTTATGTGACAAGAAATTTCTGCACTTAGGCTAGTTTCACACTTGCTTTTTTTTGCAGCGCGTTTTTCCCGCAAAAAAACGCATTGAAAAAACGCATACAAAAGCATACAACTGCTGCGTTTTTTTCAAGCATTTTTATGAGCATGCATGAAAAAAACGCAGCGTTTTTATGCGTTTGTATGCGTTTTTAGTGCGTTTTTACCGCGTTTGCGTTTTTTTCCAACATTTTTAGGTGGCCCCTCACACTAACCCAAACCATGACTTTACTAACCCTAACCCTGACCCTAACCCTGACCCTAACCCTTAACCAAATCATACTTAACCCTAACCCAAACCCTAAACCCTAACTAACCCTGACCCTAACCCTAACCCTGACCCTAACCCTAACCCTGACCCTAACCCTGACCCTAACCCTTAACCAAATCATACTTAACCCAAACCCTAAACCCTAACTAACCCTAACCCTGACCCTAACCCTAACCCTGACCCTAACCCTTAACAAAACCATACTTAACCCTAACCCTGACCCTAACCCTAACCCTTAACCAAACCATACTTAACCCTAATCCTGACCCTAACCCTGACCCTAACCCTGACCCTAACCCTTAACAAAACCATACTTAACCCTAATCCTGACCCTAACCCTGACCCTAACCCTGACCCTAACCCTTAACAAAACCATACTTAACCCTAATCCTGACCCTAACCCTTAACAAAACCATACTTAACCCTAACCCTGACCCTAACCCTGACCCTAACCCTTAACCAAACCATACTTAACCCTAATCCTGACCCTAACCCTGACCCTTAACCAAACCATACTTAACCCTAACCCTGACCCAAACCCCAACCCTAACCCTGACCCTAACCCTAAACCCCCTTAACTAACCCTAACTCTAACCCAAACCCCTAAATTCCATGGTTAAAAAAAAAAAAACGCATATGCAAAAAAACGCATACATGAGCATGCCAGTGCGCACATATGCGCATCCATAGGCTATAATGGCCATTTTTAGCGCAAAACGTGCGCATATGTGCGCATGCGCTTTTTTGCACGGCCAAAAAATGCAACATGCTGCGTCTGGAAAATACAAACGCACACCCCAAAAAAACGCAGCGCATGAAAATCGCATACATGCGCTTACAAGCGCGCAGGTATGCGCACCCATGTTAAATATAGGGGAAAAAACGCATGCGCACATATGCGTTTTTTTCCAGCGCTAAAAAACGCAAATGTGAAACCAGCCTTAGAAAGGCCAGAGGATGTCCAATATACTAATAGATGGGTGTCTCTAATAAGGTGCACGAATCAGTTTATAGATGCTTTATTTCCATTGTTTGCTTTCTAATAACAGATGTTTATTGGTAATTAATTACATTTATTAGTCATCAATCCGTGATTTAAATTATTTCCCATTTCTCTTGTATGACGACATGTGAATTAACATTGACTGTCACTCATACAATTTGCCTAGTAAATTATTTAAAAGAAAATGTCTACCTGCCCATGTGATTTCTCCGAGTAATAAAATAAACATGTAAAATGGCTTCTCCCCTGTGTGAATTCTCTGATTAGTAAGATCAGATTTCGTTATAAAACATTTTCCACATTCTAAACATGAAAATGGCTTCTCCCCGTGTGAATTTTCTGATGTTTAGTAAGAGCAGATTTCATTATAAAACATTTCCCACATTCTGAGCATGAGAATTGCTGTTCCCCTGTGTGAATTTTCTGATGCTGAGCAAGAGAGTATTTTCTTGAAAAACTTTTTTCACATTCTGTGCATGAAAATGGCTTCTCTCCTGTGTGAATTTTCAGATGTGCAGCAAGATTTGTCTTCTTATTAAAAAATTTACCACATTCTGAACATGAAAATCGCTTCTTTTCTGTGTGAATTCTTTGATGTTTAGTAAGATTAGATTTCGTTACGCAACATTTCCCACATTCTGAGCATGAAAATGGTTTCTCCCCTGTGTGAATTTTCCGATGTTTAGTAAGATCAGATTTCGTTATAAAACATTTCACACATTCTGAACATGAAAATGGCTTTTCCCCTGTGTGAATTTTCTGATGCTGAGTAAGATTAGATTTCGTTAAGCAACATTTCCCACATTCTGAGCATGAAAATGGCTTTTCCCCTGTGTGAATTTTCCGATGTTTATTAAGATCAGATTTCGTTATAAAACATTTCACACATTCTGAACATGAGAATGGCTTTTCCCCTCTGTGAACTTTCTGATGTCTAGCAAGACAGGATTTGATTGAAAAACTTTTTTCACATTCTGAGCATGAAAATGGCTTCTCGCCTGTGTGAATATTCAGATGCTGAGCAAGAGATGATTTGTCAGAAAAACTTTTTTCACATTCTGAGCATGAAAATGGCTTCTCCCCTGTGTGAATTCTCTGATGCTGAGCAAGAGATGATTTGTCAGAAAAACTTTTTTCACATTCTGAGCATGAAAATGGCTTCTCCCCTGTGTGAATTCTCTGATGTTTAGTAAGATCAGATTTCGTTATAAAACATTTCACACATTCTAAGCATGAAAATGGCTTTTCCCCTGTATGAATTTTCTGATGCTGAGCAAGAGATGATTTGTATGAAAAACTTTTTACACATTCTGAACATGAGAATGGCTTTTCCCCTGTGTGAATTTTCAGATGCCAAGTAAGAGAGGATTTGTATGAAAAACTTTTTACACATTCTGAACATGAGAATGGCTTCTCTCCTGTGTGAATTTTCAGATGTGCAGCAAGAGAGGATTTGTTTGAAAAACTTCTTTCACATTCTGAGCATGAAAATGGCTTCTGGCCTGTGTGAATTTTCAGATGTGCAGCAAGATTTGTCTTCTGATTAAAAAATGTACCACATTCTGAGCATGAAAATGGCTTCTCCCCTGTGTGAATTCTCTGATGGCTAGTAAGATCAGATTTTGATCTATAACATTTTCCACATTCCGAACATGAAAATGGCTTCTTTCTTGTATATGCTCTTGGATGTTCACCATCCCTTTTGTTATATTTATTTTTATTAAGAAGGACGAGAGGTATGTCTGATGTAATGGGATGCTCTTCAAAAGTATGAGCTGTGATACCAGGATCATTTGCATTAAAATGTGAAAATATCTGGTAATTCTCTGAGATCACGGTCCAGTTAGCTGCAAAAAAAATTAAATGTATATTTATTTTTCAATAGACATGGAATGAATCAATGCTAAAAATTGATCTTGGGTTGCTCCTGAACTGCTTCTTGCCTCATCCAATGCTTATACATCCATCTGCCTCACTACTCTGCATGACCTAGATTACTTGTTAACTTCATAAACTGTAAAATGCCAGTCAGCGACTAATTCCTGTTTCCTAGGGAGTCCCTGCATGCCTGTCTACCAGATATTCCTTGGATCCACTGTCTGTTTCGGCCATCATCAGCATTCCACAGTTTGCATAACCTTGCTGGTAAGCATGATTATGGCAGAACTGACCAATACCATTGATGGGTTTGTTGCCTTACAATTAAAATATGTCCATCGCTACATTTGGCTTTGAAAAATACTATCTGCGGTGGACTCACAATATGCCAGACTTACCACACTCCTCAATATTGAAATTGTAGCACCCAGAAAGAAAAGTTGTGAAGTTATGGAAATCACAGGATCGAAATACATGTTAGTAATTTGGAAATGATAAAAAATGGAAACAAAATTTTCAAAACATCTCTATCTTTTCTGTATCGAGTATGAGTGGCTTGTATAAAAATGCACTTACATGCTTTGATTGCTATCAGTGAGGTTATTAATGGTCGTATGAGGAATGTTCTGCCGCACTGAATGCACATGGGCAAGAAAATCCTCAAGATCTGCTGCTGGCAGCTCAATTTGCAATTGCCAACCAATGATGTCTCAGAAATGCTCAATGGCAGAGAAGTCAGGAGACGCTGCAGAACATGAGAGCACGTTTAGACCACGCAGGCAGCTCACAGTACCACAAGCAATATGCAGCCTGGGGTTGTTGCGTGTGTAGAGAAACATCTCCTGAGATACTTTGGAGAACTGGCCAGATCACTGCAACGCCGAGCTATTAGTGTACTTAGAATAAAGATTATAGGGGTCCGGATACCGTACATTATGCCACCACACAGTATAATCATGGGAGTAGGACCAGCGTGACATTCCCTCGTTAAGGCTTCCTCACTGCATGGTCATCATAGTCTCCAGACCAATCTCTGGCTATCGTTGCATTCAAGACAAAAACTGGAATCATCGCTGAAGAGGACAGACCTCTATTCCAGTCTCCACTGCCATCTTGTTCTGCACCTTGCTAAGTCGGCAGCTTATAAAAATTCAAAACTTTGTAAAGAAAAAAGTGGTTGTGTGAATCTATGCTATGATGGGAATAACAAATATGCTAACTTTTAAAATTCCTTTATTTTTAAGAATAGGTGAGTGATTTGGAGTGGGTTTCTTATGCTCTTAAGAACCTTTTTAACCCCTTCATGACCTTGTGATTTTAAAATTTTTGCGATTGCATTTTTTCTTCCTTTCTTCCCAGAGACATATATTAGTTTTTCTGTCAATATAACCATTTGAGGGCTTGTTTTTTGCAGGATGAATTGTAGTTTTGAATAAAACAATTTACAATTTTTTAAATATATCGTACAGGGAAAATAGGCAAAAAAATTCCAAATGTGGTAAAATTGCAAAAAAAAAAAGTGCAATTCCACAATTCTGTTTTGTGTTTTCTATTTACCATGTTCACTAAATGCTAAAACTGACCTGGCAATAAGATTACTTAGGTCAGTCTGAGTACGTAAATACCAAACATGTAGGGGTTCTTTTTTATTTACCCGTATTTTTCGCTTTATAAGACGCACCTGATTATAAAACGCACCCCCAAATTTGGTGAAGAAAAAGAGAATTTTTTTTTTATGTTAAATGGAGGTGTGTCTTATAATGCCAGTGTCCGTCTTTCAAATCATATATATGTCCCTCATCCTGGTATCTATATAACCCCCATCCTGGTACATGGCCCCCTTGTGCTGGCACATAGCCCCCCTCCCATGAAAACCTGGATATGTCTCCCCCGGTCACTATATGCCCCCTGCTGATGCTGACATGCACATGGCCCCCCGTCCCTATATTTCCCTCTGCTGGCATGCCTACAGCTCCCCTCATCCCTATATTTTCTCCTGCTGGCATGCACATGGTCCCCCGTCCCTATATTCCCCCCTGCTGGCATGTACATGGCCCCCCCGTCCCTATATTCCCCTCATCAGAAGGAGACTATAGTGACGTAGTGACGGGGCAGTGAGGGGAGAGTGCAGGCACATGCAATATGCGTTGCTCCCCTGTCCACCAAGTCGGCACGGCTTCAGCACCAAGGTGATGGACAGCGGGTGCAGTGAATATTACATGATCCTAATGAGCAGTAGCACTGACCACCCGCTGTCTCTGTAGCCTGCAGTCAGTCCACTCCTGACACCATGCCAGAGCCACCCCCCCTACTCTATAGGACACATTCGGATTATAAGACGCACCCCCCACTTTCCCCCAAAATATGGGGGAACAAAAGTGCGTCTTATAATCTGAAAAATATGGTAAGTGGTGAAAAAAATTAGCTTATGTGACCATTTTCTGAGACCCAGAGCGTTTCCATTTTTTTGGATTTGGTGCTTGTGTGAGGGCTTATTTTCTGCTCCCTGAGTTGACGTTTTTATTGATACCATTTTGGGATAGATAGTGTTTTTATTGTCTGTTATTGCAATTTTGCAGTGGCCAAAAAAACGCAATTCAGGCATTTCAATTTTTTTTCTCATTAGGCCATTTACCGATTGGATTCATTTACTTTACTCACTGCTCAAAAAAATAAAGGGAACACTTAATCAACAGAATATAACTCCAAGTAAATCAAACTTCTGTGAAATCAAACTTGCCACTTAGGAAGCAACACTGATTGACAATCAATTTCACATGCTGTTGTGCAAATGGAATAGACAACAGATGGAAATTACTGACAATTATCAAGACACCCTCAATAAAGGAGTGGTTCTGCTGGTGGGGACCACAGACCACATCTCAGTACCAATGCTTTCTGGCTGATGTTTTGGTCACTTCTGAATGTTGGTTGTGCTTTCACACTCGTGGTAGCATGAGACAGACTCTACAACCCACACAAGTTGCTCAGGTAGTGCAGCTCATCCAGGATGGCACATCTATGCAAGCTGTGGGAAGGTTTTGTCATGATCCAGGAAGGGATTTTGCTTTGACCCGTCCTGGTTAGACTATGGGTTAATTGTGCTGCCTCTCTCTGGCAGCAGGAGGCTATTTAGTGCTCACTGGACCTGGGTCCGGTGTCAGTTATACTCCTGCCCTCGGCTGAGTTAAGTGACCTCTTGTATACGTGTGCCTTGTGCCTGATATCTTGCTTGCTTGTTCGGTTGTGATCTGGTTCTGTCCCTGTTACGAGTTCTGCCTGACCCTCTTGTACTGCGCTACCTCTCGTGTAATGACCCGACTTCTCTCTGCTTGTCCCCTTGGTACCACGTCGTCCTCTTGTGTATGACCTTTGGCTCTGTCTGACTACCCGTCTGTTTGTCCCTCCTGTACCTCGTTTGCCTGTACTGCTGTGACCTCTGTTTTGCCTGACTGAGTTGTTTGTATGGTGTCCTGTCCTATCTGAATACAGGACGCTAAGCCCCGCCCCCTTGCAGTCACATGACCATAGGTCCCGTGCAGATTATTCATTTTCAGTGTCCGCAGGTCCTATGCCTCTTTACTTTCCAGCGCTGACTGGACCCTAACACTATTAGCCTGAAGCACGCATGGTCACCTCTGCTGCCCGTCTCTACAGGTATCTTTCAGCACTGCTTCTGTACTCAGGACACGCGCACTGGCTCTATGAGCAAGTGCAGTGCGGTGTCTCTGACAGGTTTGCTGTGTCTGTCAGCATAGTGTCCAGAGGCGCTACCAGGAGACGGGCCAGTACACCAGGAGATGTGGAGGGGGCCGTAGGAGGGCAACAACGTAGCAGCAGGACCGCTACCTCAGCCTTTGTGCAAGGAGGAACAGGATGAGCACTGCCAGAGCCCTGCAAAATGACCTCCAGCAGGCCACAAATGTGCATGCGTCTGCACAAACGGTTAGAAACCAACTCCATGAGGATGGTTTGAGGGCCCGACATCTACAGATGGCCCCCAATACAGATGGCTCACAGCCCAACACCGTGCAGGACTCTTCCCATTTGCCACAGAACACCAGGATTGGCAAGTTTGCCACTGGCGCCCTGTGCTCTTCATAGATGAAGGCAGGTTCACACTGAGCACATGTGACAGACGTGACAGAGTCTGGAGACACTGTGGAGAGCGATCTGCTGCCTGTAACATCCTTCAGCATGACCAGTTTGGCAGTGGGTCAGTAATGGTGTGGGGTGGCACTTCTTTGGAGGGCCGCACAGCCTTCCATGTGCTTGCCATTGGGTACCGAGATGAGATCCTCATACCCCTTGTGAGACCATATGCTGGTGCGGTTGGCCATGGGTTTCTCATAATGCAGGACAATGCCAGACCTCATGTGGCTGGAGTGTGTCAGCAGTTCCTGCAAGATGAAGGCATTGAAGCTATGGACTGGCCCACCCCTTCCCCAGACCTGAATCCGATTGAGCCCATCTGGGACATCATGTCTCGCTCCATCCACCAACGTCACGTTGCACCACACACTGTCCAGGAGATGGCGGATGCTTTAGTCCAGGTGTGGGAGGAGATCCCTCAGGAGACCATCCGCCGCCTCATCAGGAGTATGCCCAGGTGTTGTAGGGAGGTCATACAGGCACGTTGAGGCCACACACAATACTGAGCTTCATTTTGACTTGTTTTAAGGACATCACATTCAATTTTAATTTTGTGTGTGACTCCAAATCCAGGCCTCCATTGGTTAATGAATTTGATTTCCATTGATGATTTTTGTGTAATTTTGTTGTCAGCACATTCAACTTTGTACAGAACAAAGTATTCAATGAGAAAATTTCAGTCATTCAGATCTAGGATGTGTTATTTGAGTGGTCCCTTTATTTTTTTGAGCAGTGTATTTTGATACAACGGATATTTCTAAAAGCAGCGATATCAAATATGCATTTTTTTTGTTTATTTTTTGTAAACTTTTTTTGTATCTTTTTACTAGCTTCAATATTTTTCTTAGGAGACTTGAAGCTGTGATCATCTGATCACTTGTGCTACACATGGCAGGGCTTCAGCCCTGCTATGGATAAGAGAAGTCACGATCTCCTATGAACGCTGGCCACGAGGTGGATCACGCATCCATCTGCGGCTGTTATAGGCTCATGATAGGGAATCAGATCAGGGCTTTCTGGTACTCTTTACATTTAGAATGTATATTTTTCTTATTGTGATACTACATCTATTTTTCATTTATGTGTTTTATTACTTTACTTACACATGATTAGGGCTTTTGGAGTTGCTATTTTAGCGTTTTCTGGATATTTTGTGATTATTGGAACAACACAACAAAAATAGAGAAAAAAAGGCAAAATGGACATTACTTCACTTACAACCACAAAAATGAGCAGGGCAAAATTGTTTGTCCACAGGTGTTCAATGGGATTTCAATCCAGACTCATTGCTTGCCACTTAAGAACTCTCCATCGATTAGTATCCATCCATTCTTGGGTGATTCTTGCAGTATGTTCGGGGTCATTGTCCTGTTAGAAGACTAATTACCGAGAACGCAAACCCAGCTTTCTGACACCAGGCACCACACTGCAACCCAAAATCCTCTGGTAATCTTCAGATTTCATGATGCCTTGCGCACAGTCAGGGCACCCAGTGCCAGAGACAGTAAAACAACCCCAAAATCCACAATTTTGGAAAGGTGCCAACAGTTTTGTCAGGCTCATTTTTGGGGTACTGTGTGAAAATGATGTCCAATTAGCCTTTTTTTTTTTTTTTTTTGTGTTGTTCTAATATACGCAAAGGAAATAAACATGTGTATAACAAAACATGAACGATTGTGATAATTTTATGGGATAAATATGTCATTTTCTGGAATAATTCCAAGGGTGCCAACACTTTTGACCATCACTGTATAGCTGACTGCAATTATTAATTTCACCTAGGGATCCATTAATGCCAATACTGCTAAACTGGTCTGTATTTGATTCTAATGCTTCAGTCCTGAGAGATCTAACAGTGATTATTACTCTATATATGCATTATTGTGATAAATCATATTATTGCATATTGATCCATATAGAAGTGCTTCTCACAAAATTAGAATATCATAAAAAAGTTAATTTATTTCAGTTTTTCAATACAAAAAGTGAAACTCATTATATAGAGTCATTACACAGAGTGATCTATGTCACGTGTTTATTTCTGTTAGTGTTGATGATTATGGCCTACAGCCAATGAAAACCCAAAAGTCATTATCTCAGTAAATTAGAATACTTTATAACACCAGCTTGAAAAATGATTTTAAACTCTGAAATGTTGGCCTACTGAAACCAAACAAAAAGGTTCCAGCAACAGACATCCAAATAGATTGTAGAATAAACGCTAAAACTTCATGTTTATTGCAATGCCTTAAAAACATGCGGTGAAAATGGTAATTCCTGAGGATCACGCGTTTTGAACAAAAGTGTCCTCATAACCATGTCTGTGGTCAGTACAAAAGCAGAGTTACACAGAAAAGGAGGAAAAGGAAATGAAGTGAGCGATTAATCCTGTCAATGAGACAATTCTACTAATGACACAAAACATTCAAGAGAAATACATACACATAATATCATGGATGTAAAAAGATTAATTCAATAGTAATACATAATATCCGTTCTCATACTCAATCCAGAAGGGACTCTGCAATTAAACTTGAAAATAACTTGCGCTTCCTTGAAATGCAATGCTTTGTCTCTATCACCGCCTCGATCGCTGGTGAGAACTTCCTCTAATGCAGGAACATGAAAAAAGTCTAAACAACCTTTATGGGCAGACAAGAAATGGTGAGAAACTCCTGACCACATTCTTGTTGTAACATTTGTGGCATCATATATATGCTCTGCAATTCTCGTCCTGAGAGATCGCTGTTATGAATGGGAAACCGAGGAGGAAAAAAAGACAACAAGCTAAGTCTCAGAAAACCAGAGAAGTTGGTAACTATGCAGATTCCTGATCTTACCCGCACAACTAGCAGCAGTCGTGGAGCGTTCCTAAGTTGGTCCTAGACGCCTCGTCACAACTGGAGAACTACATAAGCCTAAAGCAGGAAAAGAGGAAAACTAACTGCCCCAGAGCAGACCCCAAAGGAAAGACAGCCCCCCACATGTATTGACGGTGAAACAAGATGAAAATACACACAAAGGCAGGAAAATAGGCTGAGCAAATGATGGGGCCCGGCTAAGGCCTCTTTCACACTTCCGTTGGGACCATCTTCGAAAATCTATCACAAATCACCCTGATAAGTCATTCTCTGAGAGACAGGAAGATCAGAAATAAAATCCATTGAGATATGGGTCCATGGCCTCTTGGGCACAGGCAGGGGCATCAGCAACCCACTAGAACGAGAACAGGGTTTAGGCTGTGTTCACACACAGCGTTTTTTTAGCGGTTTTTACCACGGTTTTCACTATAAAACCACTAAAAATTAGCTTCCCAGTCATTTCTATGCATTTTGCACTTTTTGTGCACATTGATGCGTTTTTTACCGCAAAAAAAACGCATCGCGGTAAAAACCGCAGCATGCTAATTAATTTTGCAGATTTTTCCGCAGTTTTGGCTTCTTCCATGCGGTTTGAAACCGCTGCGGAAAAAAATGCATCAAAACCGCACAAAAATCGCCGTGGAAAAATAGGTGCGGTTTCTGGGAAGGGATTCAGGTTTTTGAGCAGAAATTTTCTGCAACGTGTGCACTTAGCCTTAGACCGAGAACAAGTCCCACAGGACTGTACAAAATTCCTGACATCACGAGATAAGGCAGGCCACCAAAATGACCGACTCACCAAATCTCTGGTACCAAAAATACCTGGATGACCAGCCAATGCGGAGCAATGGACTTTAGACATCTCTCTCTTTCTCCACTGGTCAGGAACATACAATCTTCCCATAGGGCAACGCTCAGGTTTATCCTCCTGAAATTCCTCCAGGGCGCGTCTCAAATCGGGCGAAATGACAGAAAGAAATACCCCCTCACCTAGGATAGTAGTAGGCTCGGTCACATTAAGAGAATCAGCAAAGAAACTCCTAGAAAGGGAGTTTGCCTGAACATTCTTAGTGCCCGGAAGAAAAGAGACCACAAAATTAAAACGCGTGAAAAACAAGGCCCATCTAGCCTGTCTAGGATTCAAGCGTTTGGCCGACTCCAGATAAATCAAATTCTTGTGATCGGTGAGGATTCAGAAAGGACAGAAAAGGAAAGACACTGTCTGCAATCTGCCAAAAAAAACCCTACAAAAATATTGTCCAACACTTCTGATAGCAAAATTAACCCTGAAGTCACTAGACTTCTAAACCTATATCAGCACTCTGAAATATTCTGAGACAGAGCAAAAAAGAGGCCAATCTAATAAGGGACAAAAAGCAGATTGGCAAATACTGATTAATAGGAGTGGAATTTCAGCATAGCCCCAGCAGGGGCAGGCTGATTACACAAAAAACTGAATTGTCCAACAAGCGCAAGTGTGAACATTAGCAAAAAACAAACTTAACTTGAGAAGACTGGAAGAGAGCTGAAGTCCAGGCCCTGAGAAGCAGGCTGAATCACCAGCACCCGGATAGGGCGTCGGCTGACTTATATCCAGTCTGATACTCCAGAGATCTAATCGTTATCTTCCTCATCAGGTGGCAGATTACTACCACTTAAACCAACCGCACTACCTCCTGTCACCACCAGAGGAAGAACGGAAGGGGAACTCTCAACTCGTGGAGCAGAAAATGAGTTCATGACAGATCGCGTAGTGCACCCGACATATTGAAGATTGCACTGTATGCATGTGATAACATAAACCACATAGGTTGTGCTGCAATTAATAAACGTGCGGTTCTTATGTGTATATGGAGCAGCTGTGGCTGTAATTTCATGTGAATTATCCATATTACATAAGCCGCACCGACGTTTACCGCATTTGTATGACCAGACAAAGATAACCAGTTGCGTTTTGTTTTAACCTTTTGCCTCCTTGTGAATCTCCTCCAAATTTTTGAATGGCTTTTTCTTAACAATCCTTTGAATGCTGCGGTTATCCTGTTTGCTTGTTTGCTGTTTGTTTTTTTCTACCACACTTTTTCCTTCCACTCAACTTTCCATGAATATGCTTGGATACAGCACTCTGAACAGCCAGCTTCTTTAGCAATGACCTTTTGTGGCTTACCCTCCTTGTGGAGTGTGTCAGTGACTGCCTTCTGGACATCTATCAAGTCAGCAGTCTTCCCCATGATTGTGGAGCCTACTGAAACAGACTAAGGGACCTTTTTAAACACCATAATCATCAACACTAACAGAAATAAACACTTGAAATATATCACTCTGTGTGTAATGACTCTATATAATATATGAGATTCACTTTTTGTATTTAAGAACTGAAATAAATTAACTTTTTGATGATATACTTATTTTGTGAGAAACACTTGTATGTCTATAGGGAGGCTTTCATTTTAATTGTTTTTAATCTTGGAGCTATATGGTGTTTAATAAAATGTAATTGCTTTTGTACTCTTAGGTGTGCACCTTTTCTGTATTGCTTTTTTCCCTTGATAGTATTGAAAGGGTTAACAAGACCTCACGATGAGGAAAATTGAAAAGAATCCTTCTAAGACAGGAGACAAAATGAATACTAGAACTTGACGCTCGAAGAGAAGGATCTCATGTAAAAATGTCAACATCTTGTAATAATAAAAAGAGAAAAATATATTGTACATATCTCTTTTCTATGTTATTATGATTTATTTTTTACTGTTGGATTAAGTGATTATTCCTGTACCATGTAATCACCAGTGTTTAATACTCTGATAATGGGTATTGTTCCCCGAGCTATGAATAAGGGCTGTGAACAAGCATAAAACGCGTCGGCGGGGATGTCGCCATAAGTGTATGTGTTTTTTGTTAGCACATACCTGCACAGAAGGAATAGTTTTAACCAGGGAATAAAAGTGATGTATTAACCTTTCTATGTGTTGCTGGATTATCGCTGTACAAGTCCTGCTTCTACATATTCTCTGAATCCTTAACTTGAGGTCATAGACGTCTATCGTATAATGGGGTTACTTACCTCTTCTGTACAGTCAACGCATCAAGTCCATGGTGGGACTAACACACAACACATGCCCTATACACGCTGATGCCAAGTCCATGGCCCTCAAGGGTTTATCTCTCATGAGATATAATTATTACTAATAATCCCCTTCCCCTGATGGCCAGGTGCCCCGCCAGTCTCCATGCCTCCTCTTTAGGATGAACTAGTGACCGATTTATACAATCACTATCCGCAGCTGAGACTAATCCTTTCCTGCTGTGGATGACTTAGGCTGGAGCAATCACATGATCAAACGGTCAGAGCAGATTGTACAGAGATCGGCCCTATATTTGTTTTTGTGGAGAAACTGTATTACTTTAGTTTTGGCCTGTGAAATGTTGTAGCTAAAATGCTTTAATAGGTGTTTAAGAGGGTGTTCTTCTGTTTAAGCACTAAATCCTTTGGTCAGTAAAAATGAACATCAAAAAGTTTTAAGAGAACAAACCCTAAGGGTGTGCGCACTCGTAAGCGTTTTTTTCATGTTTTTTAAGTGTTTTCACTGGCAAAAACGCTTAAAATACACTCACAAGAAGCATCCCATTCATTTTAAAGAATTCTGCACTTTTTGTGCATATTGATGAGTTTTTTCCGCAAAAAAACGCATCGTGGTAAAAAACACAGCATGCTCATTAATTTCGCGGAAAAATCCGCATTTCTAATTATTTTCTGAGACTGGGGACGCTCCGAAAAAAAAACGCATAAAAATTGCGCAAAAAAAACGCACGTTTTCTGGGAAGGAGTCCGGTTTTCAGTCAGGAATCTTCTGCATATGTGGGTACATAGCCTAAAAATGAAAACTAGAATTCTGCAGGAAGGATAATCTGTGATTTCTCTGCATTTAGTGGTTACTGCTCACCTGGGCGGTTATCTGTAGGAATCTCCTCTTTACACCGCTCATCACCCCTCACATATGTCTCTGTAGTATTAATATGGGTCAGATCTTCACCCTGAAACAAATATTATAAAAGTCACAGACAGATGGAGAAGTCACTTCTATGATCAGCTCTAATCCTGCCATCTCCACCGTTCTCATTACACAAGTATAAAACTTATAATACTGGTGGATAAAACAAGACTGAGCACAAGATCTTCACAGCCATCTACACATCATAGGGGAGATCTCATGACACCTTCTCTCCATCTACCTGATGATCCTGAGGAACATTGGGATCTTCTTGTTTACAGTTCTGTGGAAGAAGAGGACGGGGACATCTCTCTGGCGTTGTCCTCTTACTGGATACAACTGGAGGAAACACATACAGGGACTGAATTCATTATTTACATACAGATAATTATAGACCGTGTGTATTTAGTCCTGTCTATTACCTGGTGATGTGAGGGGCTGGGGAACCTCCATCATGTTCTCCATGTACAGATCTTTGTATCCTTCTAAATACTCCCACTCCTCCATGGAGAAATAGACCGTGACATCCTGACACCTGATAGGAACCTGACACATATAATGATACCGTCATCCCCCAATCACTTCATAGTGTTACTGTAAAATGTCCCAGCATTCCCAGCAGAGTCACCTCTCCAGTCAGCAGCTCAGTCATCTTGTAAATGATATCTAGGATCTTCTGGTCATTGACTCCTGCACGTTTCAGGGGGTAAGGTAGAGGCCCCATGATTGGCCTGAGGGGTCTTCCCCATCCCTCAGACACCGGGGCCTGACAGCACTCACTAAAGATCTTCACTACTGTGTAATCCTGGTTATGGAGACACATTAATAAATCTCACTACAGACATTTCCAGAGTCCTCACCTCTCCAGTTCTGTCCATCTGTTATTCCTGTAGATAATTATTATGTAATGTGATGTCATCAGAATCTCTCACCTCTCCAGTAAGCCGGTAGAGGATCTCTAGGGTGAGGTGTAATATGCTCTCCGCGATCTTGTACCTTCTCCTATCCACCCTTGACTGGTCAATCAGGAAATTTCTCTTATATAGAAGATCTCCACTGGGAGGATCCGATATTGTTGGGACCTGAATGGGAAGAAGATCAACCAATGTAACATCATGAAAAAATCTATTCACAATGTTAAGAAATCTTCTCCACATCACATCTTCGTGGTGGCAGCATCTACCTGATGATCCTGAGGAACATTGGGATTTTCTTGTTTATAGTCCTGCGGAAGAAGAGGACGGGGACATTTCTCTGGTGTTGTCCTCTTACTGGATACAACTGGAGGAAACACATACAGGGACTGAATTCATTCTTTACATACAGATAATTGTAGGCCATGTGTATTTAGTCCTGTCTATTACCTGGTGATGTGAGGGGCTGGGGAACCTCCATCATGACGTCCTTGTACAGATCTTTGTGTCCTTCTAAATACTCCCACTCCTCCATGGAGAAATAGACGGCGACATCCTGACACCTTATAGGAACCTGACACATACAATGATACCGTCATCCCCCCCGATACCTTCATAGCTTTAAGGTATAATGTCCCAGCATTCCCAGCAGTGTCACCTCTCCAGTCAGCAGCTCAATCATCTTGTAGACGATTTCCAAGATCTTCTGGTCATTGATGTCATGTATCAGGGGGAGGGGTGGAGTCGCTGTGATTTGACTCAGGGGTCTTCCCCACCCCTCAGACACAGGGGCCTGACAGCGCTCACTAGAGGTCTTCTTCACTACTGTGTAATCCTGGTGATGGAGAGACACATTAATAAATCTCACTACAGACATTTCCAGAGTCCTCACCTCTCCAGTTCTGTCCATCTGTTATTCCCATAGATATGAATGATGTAATGTGACGTCATCAGAATCTCTCACCTCTCCAGTAAGCCGGAAGAGGATCTCTAGGGTGAGGTGTAATATCTTCTCCACCATCTTTTTCCTGTCCTTATCCGTCCTTGATGGGTCCATCAGGAAATGTATCTTATATAAAATATCTCCACGGAGAGGATTCAATATTGTAGGCACCTGAATGGAAAAAAAAGATATAACATCATAAAGATTCTATTCCATATTTTATGAATAAATGTTTTCCACGTCAAATCCTCAAGTCCTCAAGGTGGCCGCATATAGGAAACATGCTCTCAGTAAACTATCACGTAACAGAACAGTTACATCTCAGACATACCGGCATCCAGTATCGTCATTGCAGCAATGTAAACTGACTGAAGGAAACAATGGACGCCTGAGTGATGGAGTGGAAATATGTCATAATGATGGAGCGCGGCCTGAACTCAATGTGCTTTGTGTCCTTTCCCCAGAATCTGCCATCTACACGAATAATAGTGCAGATTATTAATACAGGATATGTTCTGGTCACAGGGACTCCGAAAATCCAAAGTGCAATGACACTGGGAGGGTCCCGGGGAGCGGCCATGATGGGGATTTACAGGAGTCATTCATTATAATTACCGCACTTATAAATGTCACCTAAAGAAACTGCGATAGAAACAAGTCCGGTATATAGGACCACAGAGAGGCTTCTACAGGGGACGTGTGCGCTTCTCTCTATTCATCGTCTATGGGACGGAGGAGAAACGAGCGCGGCTCTAACTGGTGACAATGCAGGAAGACAGTGAGAGAATCACTGACGTTTTCTACCCTCAACGTGACAGGTTCCCTTATATCAGGGGTTGGGAACCTATGGCTCGCGAGGCAGATGTGGCTCTTTTGATGGCTGCATCTGGCTCTTAGACAAATCTTTAATAGAGATGGGCAAACCCGAGCAGTAAATACCGAACAACTACTGTTTCAGTTTGGCTGCCTGAACCCCGGGTTTTTAGTCATGCTGTCATGAGCATGACAGCGCGGCAAACACTGCTTCTGATCGGCGGTGAAATCTTCCCCGCCAGTCAGAAAGCCGCGGCTCCCATGCTGTCAAAAGACAGCGTGAAAGCTCTGCTGTGATTGGAGGTATAAAGTTTACCTTCGGTCACTGGTGTCAGCTGATGGGACTACTGATCCCATCATCCGACACCAGCTGCCACTAATTACATCACGAAACAATCACTGACCTCAGGGAGACCAGTCAAAGAAAACACTGCGGCAGCCGGCAAAGGCGCTCAATCAGTGAAATCCTAGGTGCATTGCTCCTTGGGAATTACGAATATGCAAATAAAGTCCATGGAGCCTCATTTAAGAGTCTCAAACACGGGACTAGCCAGATCTTCCTCCAGGGAATTACAGTGAGAGCAGGAGGAAGTATTCATCAGCCGCTCCAGCGCTGTAAATAAATAATAATGAAAAAAAAACGGCGTGGGTTCCCCTGTATTTTTGCTAACCAGCCAGGCAAAACTCACAGCTGGCAAACACTCCATATTTGGGCCCCCCCCATATAAGTGAATAGGGTCCGAGTTCGGGTCCGGGTACTGTTCTGGTACCCAAACCCAAACTTTTTGTAACTCTTCTGCCGAACCTGCCGGACTCGAACATCCAGGTGTGCGCCCATCTCTAATCTTTAACAAAAAAATAATGAAGGAAACCACTGATTTCTGAAACATGTAAGATAAGTTTGGTCCTTACGGCGCCTCATATCTGTGGCAGTCACATGGGCTACATGTGACCAGTGACGTCATGCAGGTTCTGCAATCTCCGGTCACCATCCTACCACAGGACTCGACCGCAGCACCTGAACATCCATGCCTGCCCGGTAGAGCCGCATGGAGCGCCTGTTACAGGCCGGGACAGCACTCCGCTCCTCTCCTTGCCTCATCTACTCCACAGCAATTTCAGTGGGGCCACCTACAGACTGACCAAAAGTCTCCTAGCACTCATACCTGCACTTGGTCCCTCTTCACCCACCTCACTGGACGCTCTGCTGGTTGTGACTCTTTCCTCCCTGAAGCATACACTTGCTGGAATGTCATTTTACAGTACAACTCTGTATCTCTTACCATCATCCCTCTGTGTTGTGCTTACTGATAGTAACATATAAACATTCTAAATACAAGTAAATGTGTGCATTTTATGTAAGACTTACCTAGAATGCACAAATTTATTTGTATTTTGTTTTAAACAAATTGTATGGCTCACATGGAATTACATTTTAAAATACGTGGCGTTCATGGCTCTCTCAGCCAAAAAGGTTCCTGACCCTTGCCTTATATGAACTTCAGAATTACAAATACAAACATTATACAAAGAAATGGTGAAAGATTCTGGCACAACCATGCAGGGATAAAATGCATTCTTTATTTAAACGTAGTTAACCCCTTCACTACCAAGGGTGGTTTGCACGTTAACTCCCGGGCCAATTTTTACAATTCTGACCACTGTACCTTTATGAGGTCATAACTCTGGAACGCTTCCATGGATCCCGGTGATTCTGACATTGTTTTCTCGTGACATATTGTACTTCATGTTAGTGGTAAAATTGCATTCAAATAACTTGCGTTTATTTGTGAAAAAAATGGAAATTAGGCGAAAATTTTGAAAATTTCGCAATTTTCCAACTTTGAATTTTTATGCCCTTAAATCACAGCGATACGGCACACAAAAAACTTAATACATAACATTTCCCACATGTTTACTTTACATCAGCACAATTTTGGAACCAAAATTTTTTTTTGTTAGGAAGTTATAAGGGTTAAAAATTGACCAGCGATTTCTCATTTTTGCAACACCATTTTATTTTTAGGGACCACATCACATTTGAAGCCACTTTGAGGGGTCTATATGATAGAAAATACCCAAAAGTGACATCATTCTAAAAACTGCACCCCTTAAGGTGCTTAAAACCACATTCAAGAAGTTTATTAAGGTGCGTCACAGGAATTTTTTGAATATTAAAAAAAAAATGAACATTTAACTTTTTTTCACAAAAAAAATACTTCAGGTTCAATTTTCTTTATTTTACCAAGGGTAACAGGAGAAATTGGACTGCAAAAGTTATTGTGCAATTTGTCCTGAGTACGCTGATACCTGATATGTGGGGGGAACCACTGTTTCGGCGCATGGCAGACCTCAGTAGGCCGTTTGACTTTTTCAATGCAAAATTGGCTAGAATTCAGATCGGACGCCATGTCGCGTTTGGAAAGCCCCTGATGCACCTAAACAGTGGAAACCCCCCCAAGTGACCCCATTTTGGAAACTAGACCCCCCAAGGAACTTATCTAGATATGTGGTGAGAACTTTGAAACCACAAGGGCTTCACAGAAGTTTATAACGTACAGCGGTACAATTAAAAAATCATATTTTTTCCACAAAAATGATCTTTTCACCCTCAATTCTTATTTTTCCAAAAGTAACAGGACCCTAAAAGATATTGTGCAATTTATCCTGAGTACGCTGATACCCCATATGTGGGTGTAAACCACTATTTGGGCGCATGGCAGAGCTCGGAAGGGAAGCAGCGCCATTTGACGTTTTTGGCTGGAATTGAGATTGGACACCATGTCGCGTTAGGAAAGCCCCTGATGTACCAAAACAGTAGAAACCCCCCACAAATGACACCATTTTGGAAACTAGACCCCCCAAGGAACTTATCTAGATGTGTGGTGAGCACTTTGAACCCCCCAGTGCTTCACTGAAGTTTATAATGCCCAAGCATGAAAATAAAAAAATCGTATTTTTTCCACAAACATGATCAATTAGTCTCCAATTTTTTTATTTTCCCAAGGGTACCAGGAGAAATTGGACCCCAAAAGTTGTTGTCCAATTTGTCCTGAGTACGCTGATACCTCATATGTGGGAGAAAACTACTGTATGGGCACACGTCAGGGCTCGGAAGGGAAGTAGTGACGTTTTGGAATGCAGACTTTGATGGCATGGTCTGCGGGTGTCATGTTGCTTTTGGAGAGCCCCTGATGTACCTAAACAGTGGAAACCCCCCACAAGTGACCCCATTTTGGAAACTAGACCCCCTAATGAACTTATCTAGATGTGTGGTGAGCACTTTGAACCCCCCAGTGCTTCACAGAAATTTATAACGACCGGGCGTGAAAATAAAAATATCGTATTTTTTCAACAAACATCATCTTTTAGTCCCCATTTTTTTTTATTTTCCAAAGGGTAACAGGAGAAATTGGACCCCAAAAGTTGTTGTCCAATTTGTCCTGAGTACGCTGATACCTCATATGTGGGAGAAAACTACTGTATGGGCACACGTCGGGGCTCGGAAGGGAAGTAGTGACGTTTTGGAATGCAGACTTTGATGGATTGGTCTGCAGGTGTCATGTGCGTTTGGAGAGCCCCTGATGTACCTAAACTATTGAAACTCCCCACAAGTGACCCCATTTTGGAAACTAGACCCCCCCACGGAACTTATCTAGATGTGTGGTGAGCACTTTGAAATTATATTTTTGCCCCCAATTTTTTATTTTCCTAAGGGTAACAGGAGAAATTGGACCCCAAAAGTTGTTTTGTAATTTGTCCTGAGTAGGCTGATACCCTACATGTGGGGGTAAAACACTGTTTGGGCGCATGGCAGAGCTTGGAAGGGAAGGAGCACCATTTGACTTTTTCAACGCAGAATTGGCTGGAATTGAGATCAGACACCATGTTGCCTTTGGAGAGCACCTGATGTGCCCAAACAGTGGAAACCCCCCAATTATAACTCCAACCCTAACCCCAACACACCCCTAACCCTAATCTGAGCCCTAACCCTAGCCCTAACCCTAGCCCTAACCCTAGCGGGAAAATGGAAATAAATACATTTTCTTTTAGTTTTATTATTTTTCCCTAACTAAGGGGGTGATAACGGGGGGTTTGATTTACTATTTATGGCGGTTTTTATGTTTGGCAGCTGTCGCACGCTAAAAGACGCTTTTTATTGTAAAAATAGTTTTTGCATCACCACATATTGAGAGCTATAATTTTTCCGTATTTTGACCCACCGAGTTATGTGAGGTCTTATTTTTTGCGGGACGAGTTGACGTTTTTATTGGTACCATTTTCGGGCACGTGACATTTTTTGATCGCTTTTTATTCCGATTTTTGGGACGCAGAATGAACAAAAACCAGCGTTTCATGAATTTCTTTTGGGGGGTGCGTTTACACCGTTCCGCGCTTTTATTCTTCGGGTCAGTACGGTTACAGTGATACCTCATTTAGGTGGTTTTTTTATGTTTTGTCGGTTTTTTGCAATGAAAACAATTCTATATAAAAAATAATTATTTTTGTATCGCTTTATTCTGCGAGCTATAACTTTTTTATTTTTTTGCGGATGACGCTGTATGGCGGCTCGTTTTTTGCGGGACAAGATGACGTTTTCAGCGGTACCATGGATATTTATATGCGTCTTTTTGATCGCGCGTTATTGCACTTTTTGTTCGGTGGTATGATAATAAATCATTTTTTGCTTCGTTTTTTATTTTTATTTTTAAGGGGTTCGCTAAAGGGGTTAACTAATGGGACAGTTTTATAGGGCAGGTCATTACGGACGCGGCGATACCAAATATGTGTACTTTTATTGTTTTTGGGTTTTTTTATTTTGAAAAAATGGATTTATTGGGGAATATTTTTTTTTTTACTAATTTATTTAGCGATTTTTTTTTTTAATTATTTTTAACACTTTTTTTTTTTTTTTTTTACTTTATTACCTTGTCCCAGGTGGGAAATCACTGTCCTGTGACAGATCGCTGATCTGTCACATCACAGATCACTGTGACAGATCAGCGATCTGTCACAGGCACTGCTGCAGACTTCCTCATGCCTGCGCTTTGCAGGCAGTGGGGAAGTCAGCTCTCTACAGGCCCCCGAAGGCCCCCGTCGCCATCTTGGATTCGGGGGCCTGGAGGAAAGGAGCCCCCCGCAGCACCGCTGCACATTGCGCTGTCGTGGGGGGCTCAGGGAAGCACGGAGGGAGCCCCCTCCCTGCCGATGCTTCCCTTTAACCCCCGGTACACCGCGATCGCGTTTGATCGCGGTGTACAAGGGGTTAACGTGTCGGGGGCGGTCCGTGACCGCCCCTGACACATTGTGCCGGGTGTCAGCTATGATAATTAGCTGACACCCGGCCGCGATCAGCGGCGCTCACCACGTGGGCGCCGCTGATCGCTGGGACGTAATATTCCGTCCATGGTAGTTAGGTCCAGGGTCACATGGACGGAATATTACGTCCTTTGTAGGTAAGGGGTTAAAACATTAAAAGGCCTCGAACCTTTCCTGTACAGTGTAGGGTTAACCATCGTAGTAATGCTGTCACCTATAAGCATGATGTCTAAAAAGGGAGTACTGGTGGCTAATGGAGTACAAGAAAATCTGATGTTACAGGAATTGGAATTGAGGTATGATGTGAATTCAGAATAAGTGGAGGCATCACCTTTCCAGACTAGAAGGATGTCATCCACATATCTGGCATGCCATACCAGATGTGGAATGAAAGGGTTGTTATTGGTAAAGATATACCGTATATATAAAATAAAAAAATAAAATAAATAAAAAATAAAAATAAAAAATAAAAAAAATAAAGATTATTATACTCATGTGTAAGCCGACCCGAGTATAAGCCGACCTCCCTAATTTTGCCACAAAAAAATGGGAAAACTTATTGACTCGCGTATAAGCCTAGGGTCGAAAATGCAGCAGCTACTGGTAAATTTCAAAGAAAAAACACAAAAACTGAGCTTGGTTTGAGTTGATACACATGCAGCAAATAAATGCATGTTGACATTGGCCATAAAACATAAAACCTGTAAAAGACAAAATGAGCAAAAACCCTGCTGTAACTAAATAAGTAAATGAAAAAGTGCATCTAAATAATAGAGTTTTAAGTAATACTGTTTTTGATCAAAAGTAGCATGAAAGCCACTTCAAAAATAAAAAGATACCAATAAAATAATAAATAATAAAATAATACTTTCAATGTCTTCAAACAGAGGCTGGACAGACATCTGACTGGGATGATTTAGCGAATCCTGCTTTGAGCAGGGGGTTGGACCAGATGGCCCAGGAGGTCCCTTCCAACTCTACGATTCTATGATTCTATGAAAAGTAAAATTAATTGAGAAATCAGTAGGTTAAATGTTTTGAATATCCATATTGAATCAGGAGCCCCATATAATGCTCCATACAGTTCATGATGGGCCCCATAAGATGCTCCATACAAAATACACCCCATATAATGCTGCACAAAGGTGTCAAGTTCCTGTAAGCACCAACGAACTGCCAAGGCTGAACAGGGTGACTTATCCACACCGCGGGGAAGCCCAGGGTCAGATGCTGCTGGGAAAGCTGACAGATGGGATCTGAGCAGAGCAATGAAAGAGGACGCTGAGGGAAGCAGAGAGCAGAAGGACCTACGATCATGTGATCACAGGGGGCGGGGCTTAGCGTCCTGCTGGAGATGCCTGCAGGTTGCTACAGGAACCCTGGAGCAGGGGAAAGGGGGCCACAGGACACCAGGGAAAGGACGGGGAATCAGAGGGAGACAAAATCCAAGACAAGCTGAGGTCAGTAAACAAGAAAGCTAATGCAGGACACAAGGGGCAGGCAGAGGGTAGTCAGAACGTAGCTTAGGGTCATACACAGATGAAAAATAGGACAAAAGGAGCATATAAATAGCAAAAATGTATTAGCACAAATATGCTACCCCATAGAATATGCCCCCATATGCTGTATAAATCAGGTTGATCTTTAACAGTACTGCACTTTCACTACAGCTAGGAAGTAACAACGGTCTGCCCTAGTTGCCTTGGTAAAAGAAAACAGTAGAGGGGAGAGGAACATATTAACCATTACACCACTATTCACAATGGTCTCATGTCTTGCCCTCACTGTGTACAAACACAAGTTCTCGCTATCTCAGAACAAGGTTGGCGCATTGTTCAAGTGCTAAAAACACCCGTCCACAGAATCAACACTGGTTATACTGCTTAGGCTGGTTTCACATTAGCGCTTTTTAAGCGCACGCACGGCCGGGGGTAGCTCCGCCCCCGAGCCGGCTCTCTGCCCGGTGTGCCCGCCCCTTGCTTGTAGCGCCGCCTCCTAGCGCACAGCGGCACCTGCGATCGGCGCACCCTATCTTTAGCATAGGGTGCGCAGATCGTGCGCAGGCCGTGCGCTAGTTGCGCTTTGACCTGCGCTGTGCAATTTTGACGGTGCGCCGTGCGCGCCAAAATCAAACTTTTCGGATTTTGGCGCGCACGGCGCACCGTCAAAAGTGCGCAGCGCAGGTCAAAGCGCAACTAGCGCACGGCCTGCGCACGATCTGCGCACCCTATGCTAAAGATAGGGTGCGCCGATCGCAGGCGCCGCTGTGCGCTAGGAGGCGGCGCTACAAGCAAGGGGCGGGCACGCCGGGCAGAGAGCCGGCTCGGGGGCGGAGCTACCCCCGGCCGTGCGTGCGCTTAAAAGCGCTAATGTGAAACCAGCCTTATTCAGCTGAATTTCCTGAATTAAAAGTGTTTAGATTGAATATTCACGCTAGACTATTCATTTCTAGTCCAGAAGGTACACTACTGTACTACGTTGAAGCTAACAGATTATATCATCCTACACACAAAGTACCATTTAGGTGTCCCTACAAAAACGGTAGCCCAGAAATTTATGAGGCTTTTGCAAAGCAAGAAGTACAGTGGTTGGGTATTAAGCTGTAACATGGGTCATAACAAGTCTAAACCCAATCATTTTTCCGCCCAGGAAATAGTGGCAGAAAGAGAAGGGAAACAGTGTGTTAAAAATATGAAACTTCTCCTGAAACTTACGGGATCCACAAACCCGGGGGGAAGGCTTGATGAGACAGAATGGAAAAGCACGTTGATGAGCAAAAAAGGACTCTTAAGGGACAATAATGTTTTACGGGATGCCGAGGCATGGTATAGAACAGCAAGAGAAATTAAGAGACAAATGTGGGTTGAAGAATGTAATTCTGCCACTGGTGAATATATTCACAGGCCACCTCTTGACAAAATGACTCTGGCTCCGGCGATTGCACCTACACTGCGCAATCCACCTTCATATTCTCCAAAAGGGTGGATATGTGCAGTCTGCCAGAATCAGAACCCAGATTGGAGGGACACATGTGCGGTTTGTGGGGCGCCACGCCCGCATAAGCCTACTCCCCTGTACCCAGTTCTCAACGCAGATGGCACACCCCTTGTCCCAGAGGTCATCTTGAGGCAGGCCACACCCACAATTACACCCACACCTACACCGGCAGCCATCTCACGCAAGGGTACACGTCATTCAGCAGCCATTTTAGCTCCGGTAGTATCTGGTATATATACAAATGGTGAGCAAGATGAGGATGAAGAAGGAGAAGTTAAGGAGGAAAACATAGAAACCTGTCACCCTACAGTCAAATCCATACGGCGGGATGCAGACCCGAGCAGTAGTATAGCTGCACCAACCCACAACCAAGGGGGGATAACTATGCCTCTGTACGAAGATGGAAGCCCAGGCAGGTCTGAGTCTATAAGTGATTTCAACCCACACCGTACTAGGCGTATGGCTCTCATCAACGTCATTTTTATTCCTTCCAGACGTAGCACCTGATATGTGAGCTGGAAACCCCAAGAAGCTGCCACTCTAGTTAACAGCCTACCAGATCCAGAAGGGCATCCTATGCCTTTCTATAGGAAGATGAGTCAGATATACAAAACACTTGCTGATTTATGGATATATTTAATTGGACTAGCTGAGATCAAAGCAGCTGATTCATTCTGGCCTGTAATGGAACCAGCCTTGAGACCAACGAGTGGGATGCCTGAGTACTACCAGTCCTTACCATCTGGGCAGGACTTCCTAGAAAAGCTCCAACTCTGGGCCAAGGACCGCCTAATAGATCAAGCCACTTCCCTGCAAGACACAATGCAGGAAAAAGGCGAATCTGTGGAAAAATATTACCACAGGTTAAACCAAATGTTTACTGATCTAGGATTTGATCTCCTGGACAAAGCCCACCATCAAATCTGGGTGCAGGCTTTTGTACAGGGTCTCCGAGAGCCAATACGCAAACAACTGCAGACCACCAGGCCAGAATACCGCAGGCTAGAATCAGAAGTGCTACACACAGTGGCAAAGGGATCAGAGTTGAATCAGCCAACTAATCCCCATACTACCCTTCTGTTGTATCAGGACCCCACTCAAGACAACCCCAGACGGCAGAGACCTAGGGGTGCCTGCTTCAACTGTGGGAAAATAGGGCACCTAAAAAGGAACTGCAGGTCACTCAAGAAAGGGCCAGAACAGTAACAGCAGCCCACCCAGGGACCACCTGGACCCCATCCACAATAGGACATTGGCAAGCCGGATCCACCACACACCCCACTACTCTTGCACTCCACAAAACAACCAAGTGGACCAATGCCTACTATCCAGTTAGAGGCTGAGGGCAGACCCCTCAATTTCCTAGTGGATACCAGTGCAGCCAGAAGTGTAATCAGGAACATTGACTTACCAGACCCGGACTGTCTCACGGATGAAGTAGTGCCTTGTGTGGGGGTAGATGGAAATACTCGGTACACTCCAATGACCAGACCTCTTCATATAGGCTTCCAGCCAACACAAAACATGTTGTCCCAATTAGTGGTCTCAGCCACATGCCCTGTCCACCTACTAGGATCAGATCTGTTGTCAAAACTCCAAGCCAACATTCTATTTCACGAAGATGGAACAGTCAGTCTTACCACTCCACTCACTCAGGAGCATTCTGCAGAAGTATACGCCCTCTTCCCTCTGCAGATCAGTAACCAGACCACAACCATGGATGATGTAGATGCTGAATTAATGGCACTGATCCCAGACTCACTGTGGGCATGAGGCCCAGAAGATATCGGCAGGCTCAAAGTTCAGCCTGTGAAGGTGGAGCTGAAGCCTGGAGCTCTGCTACCCAGCAAACCGCAGTATCCACTCTCCATCGCACAATCCGCCGCCATTACACAGCAACTGAAAATCTACATAGAAAATGGAGCCATCAACCCCATCAAGTCACCCTGCAACACTCCTGTTTCCCGTAAAGAAGAAGACACCCAAGGGACAACCTACTAAGTTCCGCATGGTACATGATTTGCGTGCAGTCAATGAAGCCACAATACTGGACACACCTATTGTGCCCAACCCACACACACTGCTGTCATCAATCCCGCCCACCTCCCAATGGTTCACGGTGATTGACTTGGCCAATGCCTTTTTCAGTGTGCCCCTACATCCTGACTGCCAGTATCTGTTTGCTTTCACACATGAGGGTCGGCAATATGCTTGGACTGTGATGCCTCAAGGGGCACAAAACAGTCCCTCTATGTTCACCCAAACCATGATGACGGTCTTGGATCCCTGGAAGATGACACATCCCACTGTCATTCTCCTACAATACGTGGATGACCTCCTCCTCTGTGCTGACACCCTGGAAGAAGCCCAGACAGAATCCATCTCCTTACTACAATTCTTGGCACATAATGGATGCAAAGCATCAAAGGACAAACTGCAGTTCTGCAAGGAGAAAGTTGTCTTTTTGGGACACTGCATCTCCCACCAGACCAAACACCTGACCGAGGACAGGAAAACAGCCGTGCAGAATATAACTCTACGGGGGGCGGGGCCTAGCTCTTGATGTGAGAAGTCGGGTGGCTGTGCTTCTCTGCCACCATTAGCCTCAATTATCCTGCACAGAGCCCGAACCAGCTAATTCCTTTACCAGGATCAGATGTCTGAAGGTCCCAGGAGTCAGGGGCGAGCTTCTGCCAGACTCAGAGAGACAGACATGGGCCGCAAAAGGCAGAAAGATGCCGGAGCCTGCAGCAGTGCCTCAGTCCAAGATGGTGCTGAGAGAGAGGAGGAGGCAGGAAGAAGAAACACAGCCTATGCACAGAGGCTGGAAGTCTCAGCCCGGCTGAACAGGTATGTGAGGGGCATAGAGACAGATGAAGAAGGAAATGGAGAGAGTGAGAAGCACAGAGATGAGGAGGAAGATGATGAGGAGATGCCTGTGCTGAATGCAGAGCTGGAGCAGGAGGAAGAGGGGGATGGTGACACTGTGCAGTTAGCTGAAAGTGCAGATGTAGCAGAGCCCACCCTGCGGGATGTATTCCAAGCTGTCTTATACTGCAAGACTGCCTTAACTGCTCTAACAAAGCAGGTGAATTGCCTGAAAGAAGAAATGGGAGGCATAAAAACATCTATGCAGAAAGTTACAGCCAGATTAACTGAGGTGGAGGACAGAGTTGGTGTAACAGAAGATCACTTAACCTCAGTGCAAAAGACACAACAACAGCACAGAGGATCACGGTAGTAGCTAATAAAAATGATGACCTGAAAAACCGGTCACGTAGGAACAATTTGCGCATTGTGGGCATCCCTAAGAGAGCTGAGGGTGCTGACCCCACAGCCTTTATTGAAACCTGGCTGCTGGACAAGTTTGGTGCTGATAACTTGTCGAGAGTGTTTGCGGTGGAGCGTGCCCATCGCGTACCCATGAGACCCCCAGTGCCAGGAGATGGACCTCGCACGATGCTAGCCAGAATCCTGAATTGCAGAGACAGGGACACTATCTTACGAAAGGCTGGAAAGTTGACAGATCTTAACCTGGAGGGCAAACGAATCGAAATATACCCGGATTACTCAGCCGAGGTGCAAAAGTTGCGACTGCGGTATGGCGAAGTGAAGAAACAGCTCCGCTCTTTGCATTTGAAATACTCTACAATTTATCCTGCTAAATTAAGAGTGGAAGCTTTTGGAAAGGTCATTTTTTTCCCCGTCACCGGTTGAGGCTGAAGATAATGGAAATATGACCACATGACCCTGCTAGACTGATCACTGGACAGGGTTGTGGCGCTGCTTTACTCTGCGAAATAGGAGCGCAGAGGAGGGGGAGAACTCCCCACTGGGATCTACGTATTATGGTTAATTGTTTGACTAATGGTTCGGGACTATGCATACTGTTGACAGTATGGCGGAGAGGCTGCCAATGATGGAGGAGGACACGACGCATGTTGAAGTGCGGAATACTGAGACGTTGCTCAGGTTCTTTGAGCTCCCACTCTCACGTTGGGGAAAGAGTGACAACTGCAAAAGGGGAAGGGTAGGGGGAGGGGAAGCGGAGAGGGATGGATTTGTACGGAGATGGGGGTTTTCATGCTGTTTAACCGGGTATGATTGGGACCACAATGTAATGATGTTACTTGATGATGATGGATTGTTCTTTCTAATGCACAATGAGTAACCGTACTGTTCGGATGTTAAGTTGGAATGTACGTGGTATATCTGATAAGGTTAAGAGGGTGGCTGTTCTGAATCATATCAAATCCTGTGAACCTATGATCGCGTGCTTACAGGAGACACATCTCACTAGAGACACTATGCACTGGTTGTCAAGAGCCTGGATGCTAAAGACATATCATTCTACTTAGTCCTCGTACTCCAGGGGGGTGTCAGTCCTAATACACAAAAACACACATTATGAAGAGCTGGAAGTGCATGTAGACAGTGAAGGGCAGTATGTATGGATTGCTTGCAGATTGTTCGGACACAAAATGATTTTAGTGGCTTTATATATCCCTCCACCTTACTCTAAAAAGAAACTACAAGCAGTACTGGAACTGACAGGCAGATGGGGGGAGACTCCGTTGTTGATTATGGGAGATGTTAACAACAATATGAATGATTATTGGGATAAAGTAAGACCGGCAGGTACGGAAGCTGGACAGGACAGGATGACTGCCTTTGGCAAGTATGTAGGGGAACTTGGGCTGGTAGATCTGTGGAGAGTACGAAATGAGGGTAAGAGGACTTTTTCATGTCATTCGGCAACACATGGAACACTGTCGAGGATAGACTTGGCTTTGGGGGATACCGCTATGGACGGGATGGTGGGGGAGGTGGAATACCTACAGAGGACTCTCTCAGATCTATGGTGGTCCTATGGTGGTCACGCTTCTGGTGAGATCTGTTCAGGGTCAGAGGGGAGGTTGGCGTCTTCACCCGACGTGGCTTAAAGTGGTGGACATGGGTGGCATAACCAAAGAGCTAGAGCACTTCTTCCAAATGAACGAAGGGAGTACTGAGGCCACAACGGTATGGGATGCCATGAAGGCGTTTACGAGGGGACTTTTTATAAGTGAGATTGCGAGGTGTAAGACCAAAACTAAATTGGCAGATCAACAAATAAAGGATGACCTGACAAGAGCGGAGGCAGACATGATTTTGGCGCCAACGAGTGAAGCTCACAATAGACTAAAATTGGCTCAGGAGGCAGTTGATAAACTGCACATGATGCAAGCTGAGAGGAAAAGGGCATTTCAGCAAGCCCAATTCTTTGAAGAAGGAGAGAGAGTTGGTCACTTGTTGGTGGTGATATCTGCGGCACAGAGGGAGTCTTCCAGGGTGTATAAACTGAGAGATCAAACAGGGGCGACTCTGACAGACACAAAGGACATACTGGAGGTCTTCAAGACATATTACATGGCACTGTACACTTCGAGAGCACGGGACACAGAGGGGGATGTGGAGAATTTTTTGGAAGGCATTTCACTACCTAAATTGTCTGAGGAAGATAGGTTGAGGTTGGAAGAACCTGTGAGTGTGGAGGAGGTGGAATGTGCAATACTGTCTATGCCCAATAACAAATCACCGGGAGCTGATGGTCTACCTGGGGAGGTGTACAGGGAGTTAGTGGAACTGCTGGCTCCGAAATTGAAATCTGTGTTTGATGAGGCTTTAGTGACGGGGGCACTGCCGAGATCAATGGAGGAAGCGGTGATAGTAGTTCTGCCGAAGGAGGGAAAAGATCCCATGGATGCGGAGTCGTACAGGCCCATTTCTTTGTTGACAACGGATGTCAAAATACTCGCTAAGATCCTGGCCACCCGGCTCACCGGGGTTGCGCATACCATTATACACGAGGACCAGTCGGGCTTTATGCCTAACCGCTCCACGGCTGTTAACTTAAGAAGATTATTTCTTAATATGCAACTGCCTGCTGATAATGGTGGCAGGAGAATAGTGATGTCATTGGACGCTAGGAAAGCATTTGATAGCGTGGAATGGCAATACTTATGGAAAATCATGGAACTGATGGGATTCGGCCCCGCGTTCATGGCCTGGGTGAAGTTATTGTACTCATCCCCAAAAGCGGTAGTTAAGGTGAATGGAGAACAGTCCGGGATGTTTGACTTGCATAGGGGCACAAGACAGGGGTGTCCGCTGCCCCCGCTATTGTTCGCGGTGGCAGTGGAGCCCCTGGCGGCCAAGATCAGAGCTGAGAGGGGAGTGGTCGGATTTAAATTTGGGAAGCTGGAAGAAAAAATATCATTGTATGCCGACGACATCCTGTTGTTTTTGGAAAGTGCAGGAGAGACACTGGGGTGCGCGATGGATGTAATTAAACAATTTGGGAGCATTTCGGGACTGGAGATAAATTGGCACAAGTCTTATGTCATGGCTGTGGATAGAGCAATACAAGCGGAGGAGATAGATGAGAGGGGGAAACAACTCCAGCTAGTTTCACAGTTTAAATACCTAGGGATATGGGTAGCTCTTCCACTGTCCCGATTCACGGGTCTGAGTTTGGTTCCTCTGCTAGAGAAATTTAAAGGGAAAATAGGTGCATGGTGCAAATTGGCTTTAACGGTAACGGGTAGAACTAACCTGATTAAGATGGTCCTTATGCCACAACTAATGTACGTTTTGCACAATTCGCCGATATGGCTACCAAAAAAACGGTTTTGGGGCATTGATATGGGGCAAGAAGCAGGCACGGATTAAATTTGGAACTCTGCAAAAAGGAAAGGAAGAGGGAGGACTGGCCGCACCAAATCCATGGGTCTATTTCTTGGCAGTACAGGGCCAGCATGTCAGGGGATGGAGAGAGCTCGATTGTGGAGTAGCAGCTCACCGGGTGCTGGTACATGTGACGGGGAGACGCCCACTTATCCAGGGTCTAGAGGATGGTACCTTTAAGAAACTGGGAGCACCATATCCTACCATAGGCATGATTCAGAAGGTATGGGACACCATTAAAAGGATCAGAGGGGTGGATGAGCCGACTAGGTACTCACCGGTGTGGGACAATGAGCATCTGCCGGAACTTAATAAGCTGCGTCAAATGGGCAATTGGAAGGCGAAAGGAGTGAGATATGTGTGCCAGCTGCAGAGTGGAACGGACCTGAAGACCTTTGAGACATTGAGAGAGGAATTTGATTTGCCTTCGGTATGGGGGTTTCAATACTATATGCTTCGACATGCTTGGAGGGCACAGTGTAGATTGGGAGCCATGACGGTTCAGGGCGACATTGTACTAGACTTTGTGTGTATGAAGGGAGGGACGAGGGGAGTTATATCAAGCATATATCATGATCTACTACACTCTTATCTGGGGGACAATCACCTCACTGCAAAGAGTAAACGGGAAAGGGAGGTGGGTACCCTCACAACAGAACAAGGGGAGGCTATTCTTGAATATGTCCCGAAGATCTCTCTAAGCGAGCAGGCACGGCTCTCCCAATTATATGTAATACATAGAACATACAAAACACCGCTGGTCCTACTCAAGGCGGGCTTGAGGGGAGACTCAAGGCGGGCTTGAGGGGAGACTCTAGCTGCCCTAGATGTGGCACAGACCAGGCCGGACTGTTACACATGCTATGGTCGTGTCCGTGGCTGGTGGCATACTGGCTGGTCGTTATCAACAATATTGAGAGAGCTTATGCATGTACGCTCGACAGGAATCCAGTGCTGTGTGTTTTGGGGGATGTGGATGGGATACCTGTCTCAGAACATTACAAAGTGGCAATAGCGAGGTTGCTGTATGTGGCACGCAAACTAATAGCACGAAAATGGAAGGATTCGGAACCCCCCACTAGGAGGGAATTTATTGCTCAGACACGTACGGTAATGCATTTAGAGGAAAGCATTTACAGGCGAAGGCATGGTGAAAGGACTTTCGAAAAAATATGGTCCGCCTGGATGGCGGTGATATGATTGCTAAGACTCTCAAGTATACCCGGCACAAGGAGTATTGGGGGAGGGGGGGGGGGGATGGCTTTGATTGTATTACTACAAGATATGTGAATTGTTACATGTATATTGATATCCACTGTTTATTGTTTAAAATCTTTTGAAAGCTAAATAAAAATAACTGGTTTAAAAAAAAAAGAATATAACTCTACCAACCAAGCCCCCACAGCTGCAGACGTTCCTTGCCCTTGTCTCCTACTGCCGTCTCTGGATCCTTGATGCCTCTCTGCGCATGCAACCCTTGTATGACTGCCTCAAGGAATATCCCTTCAGTCTAACCAAGGAAGCCATTAATGGATTCTACATGCTAAAGGCTGCCATCACATCCTCTCCAGCCTTAGGATTACCAGACTACAATAAACTATTCTGCCTGTTTGTTATGGAAAAGCAAGGTCATGAAACTGGAGTCCTGACACAGCTCCACGGAGGCAGACAACATCCTCTTGGATATTACTCTGCCAGACTAGACCCAGTGGCCTGTGGAGCCCCAACTTGCATGAGAGCCGTGTTTGCAAACCACCTGCTCCTGGACAAGATATCTGACATAATACTGGGCCACCAACTGAAGATCATGGCACCTCATGACATTACTGCTATCCTGGCCCCAGACACAGCCGAAGCACCTGTCTGCTGCCCGCCACTTGCATCTCAAATGCTCCCTTCTGCTTCCAGACAATGTTACCATCTCCAGGTGTGCTGTCCTCAACCCAGCTACTCTCCTACCTCTGCCAAGAGGGGAACAAGGTGCAGACCACATCTCTGACACATAAGTGGAAGAGGTAGTCGACTCAGAAATGGCTCAGCATGATTGTCTCGCCATGATGAGACAGGAAACCTCCGGATTCGACTCAGTCACTGACTTGCCTTTGGAAAATCCTGACCTGACGCTTTTTGTGGATGGATCATGGTACGCAGACCAAGAAGGCCGCTTTCACACGGGTATGGCAGTAGTTACAGAAGATACTGTTATACTAGCACAACCATTACCCCCATCCGTCTCTGCCCACGAAGCAGAACTGCGAGCCTTGACAGAAGCATGCAAGATGTCTGCCCAACGCACAGCCACAATATACTCTGATTCACGCTACGCTCATGGTGTTTGCCATGACTATGGACCAATCTGGAGGGCAAGAGACTTCATCACGTCCAACGGAACGCCTGTCAGACATCACATTGCCATACAAGAATTGATGGAGTCTTTATTGATGCCAGAAAGAGTTGCGGTGGTAAAAGTAAAAGCACACACTGGAGGGACTTCAAAGGAGGCAATGGGCATCAGACTGGCTGATGTCACAGCAAAAGAAGCAGCTTTATTACCACTTGACACAGAAGCAGCTCATCTTTACTCTCTCAAGGACTAAGAAACAGAGGAAAAGAAGGAGCCTTGGGAGAAGACACTCTCAACACTCCAGAAACAAGCATCCAAGGAAGAGAAGGACAAATGGACCCAAGGTGGAGCCACAGAAGATGCAAGACACCTGATGATGAACAAAGGAAAGCCCTGCCTACCAAGAGTCCTCTACCCTATGGTGGCCAAATTGGCCCATGACACAACTCATCAGTCCAAGAGCAAGATGCACAACCTTGTCTGCCAGTACTACCATGCAGCAGGCTTTTCAACTATAGCCGCCAACATCACAAAAGGATGCCTTGTCTGTGCTCGATGCAATCCAGGGAAAACAGAAAAAACACCTCAGAGATGCACACCCAGACCCTTGTACCCTTTTCAGCACATACAGATAGATCACATACAAATGCCGCATTCAGAGGGTTCTGAGTATGCTTTAGTGGTGATAGACATATTCTCAGGGTGGCCAGAAGCTTTTCCAGTCAAGAATCAATCGGCAAAAACCACTGCAAGAAAGCTTCTCTCTGAGATAGTGTGCAGGTATGGGCTCCCAGAAACCATAGAGAGTGACCAAGGGCCTGCATTCACAGCCAATCTTACAAGGGAGATATGGGAAGCCCTCGGGACCGAGTTGGCCCTACACACCCCATATCACCGGCAGAGCAGCGGCAAAGTTGAGAGGTTGAATGGGACATTAAAGTGCAAAATGCTCAAGGCTACACAAGAGACAGGGAGGCAATGGCATGAGAGCCTTCCCCTTGCACTGTTCAGTGTCAGACATACACCAGCTGGACCCACTAAGCTTAGTCCATACGCGATCCTGTTTGGTAGTGCCCCCAGACTAGGACTGTATTTCCCACAGCAGTTGTCCATGCAGTATGACACTTTGACTAAGTTTGTGATTGAATTAACCAAGCACTTAACTAAAATACATTCTCTAGTTTTTTCATCCATCCCAGATCCACAGGACCTAGAAGGAACTCACCAGATCCAACCCGGTGATTGGGTCCTCACCAAGAGGTTCAACAGACGTACCTTGGAGCCTAGATACGACGGCCCGTACCAGGTTCTGCTGTCCACTACCACAGCAGTCAAGCTTGAAGGAAAGCCCACATGGATCCACACTTCACACTGCAAGAAGGTGCCAGATCCAGAGGCGACCGCCACTCTTCATCCACTTGATACTTATCCTTTACCTAGCCCAACCAGTAGTCAGTCTCCAAGGGACAATCACTCACGAGGATGGTATGGTTACTTTCTGGTATAATGTCTCCACCCCCAGGGTAACATATCAATTTGACTACTGCCTCATAGTAGAATGCTCAGGCCCCAAGGCACAATTTGATATTTGGATGGGTACCCAATTCATCTGTGTCACCACAGCTGAAAGGGGGGGGAAGGGTCACACTGTGAGGACTGGGCACTTGTTGGATGGAATACCAGTGAACACGATTGGGGATATCAACCAATCCCAGCCCTAGAATGAAGGGACAAGTGGGGAGCCAGCCTATTAGCCCGCATGACCCTGACTAAAGCCCCTTTTAAAGGCCAGAGAGCCTTTCCAGGCCTACCCATTCCCGCCACCCACTGCCCCAGGGAAGGATGCATAATTCTCTTCCTTACTATTGACAACCCCTCAGAGAATGATCAAGGGTTATATGTACTCGGTTCAAGTACCAAGGCCGGTAGAGCGGGGGAGGGTGACAGAATGGGTAAATTCCAATTGAGAAACCTTGAATCCAAACCAATAACTGAAGAGATAGATGAACCAGTACCAGGAGCCAAGTTTCTATTAGATTTGACATATGAAGAGAAACTTGCTATAGAAACAGGATTTTCTGATTCCAATGTCTGGCTTGAGTGGGTGAGATATACTGCCACTAATGCAAATCGCTCCTCATGTATAGCCTGCACCACAGCCAGACCTCATTTAGGCACAGTACCTTTCCCAATAAACCCAAGGGTAGATGAGAAGGGATTCCTGTATGCTCTATATATATGAATAATCAACCAGGTGACTCACAAAAATGCCAATCCATATCCCATATATACCCACCTCACCAAAGTACCGAACCAACAGGACATGGGATCACCCCCTACCCAGGTAATTACACCTGTTTTCAACGAAATGCTCCCGGTAGACAGGTAGACAACCTACCACCTAACTATTGCAATGATCAAATCATTCAGGTCCAGGAAGGTAGCCTATATAACGACTCCTTATTAGTAGGCCAGATTTACCAGTTGCCCGATGTATATTGGTTATGTGGGGACATGAAGATTAGGCCAAGACTCACTGTTCTATGGAAGGGACAGTGTGCCATGGTAAAAGCCCTTATGCCATTCCATATATTTGATCTACCTGGCTGGGATCGAGTAATTCTAGAAAATTGCCTGCCAAAAAGGGTAAAACTGGAACTACAAGGTTCCTTCGACCCCCATATTTATATAGACTCTATCGGGGTTCCACAGGGGGTACCTAATGAATTTAAAGCCCGAAATGAGGTAGCAGCTGGTTTTGAATCAATTATCCCCATGATTGGGGTATATAAGAATGTAAAATGGATAAATTACCTATACTATAATCAGCAGAGGTTTGTTAATTTTACTAGGGATGCTATACGGGGACTTGTTGAACAGTTAGGCCCCACATCCATCATGGCCTTCCAGAACAGGATGGCACTAGATATGATCCTAGCAGAAAAAGGCAGAGTCTGCAAGATGATAGGTACCAGCTGCTGCACTTATATATCCAATAATACTTCCCCCACTGGAAGCATATCCAGAGCACTTAAAGGCCTCACTGACCTATCTGAAGAATTAGCTCAAAATTCTGGAGTAGATGATCAATGGGATAACTGGTTTGGGTGGTGGGATGGCTGGCAAAAAGCACTCACAAAGTTTGGAATAGCTGTTTTATGTGTTTTAATTATTTTGGCCATAATCTTATGCTGCTTAGCTCCATGCCTCGAGAAGATGATGATGAAAACCATGGAAACTACAGTGATGACCATGCATGACGATTTCGAAGATCCCCTGTATGAAAGATGCCCCTACGAAACCATGCAAGCACCACCCCCAGAATATGCCCGTCTGAAGCAAACCAACGAGGGAGAGTCCAGGATCTGACTTCCTCCTGTGCAAAGTCCGTTAGGAGGGGGTCCATCTACTAGAGATGGGTCGTCTCGTGTATACGGTGAAGATTAGTTAGTTAGGTTCCAGCATTGTTGAGTTAGGTAGGCCGGGAGGACAGATCGATAGTCTCGACAAGATGAGATTAGGGATTTTGATTTTGCATACAGTGGGGAAAAAAAGTATTTAGTCAGTCAGCAATAGTGCAAGTTCCACCACTTAAAAAGATGAGAGGCGTCTGTAATTTACATCATAGGTAGACCTCAACTATGGGAGACAAACTGAGAAAAAAAAATCCAGAAAATCACATTGTCTGTTTTTTTTTTCATTTTATTTGCATATTATGGTGGAAAATAAGTATTTGGTCAGAAACAAAATTTCATCTCAATACTTTGTGATATATCCTTTGTTGGCAATGACAGAGGTCAAACGTTTTCTGTAAGTCTTCACAAGGTTGCCACACACTGTTGTTGGTATGTTGGCCCATTCCTCCATGCAGATCTCCTCTAGATCAGTGATGTTTTTGGCTTTTCGCTTGGCAACACGGACTTTCAACTCCCTCCAAAGGATTTCTATAGGGTTGAGATCTGGAGACTGGCTAGGCCACTCCAGGACCTTGAAATGCTTCTTACGAAGCCACTCCTTCGTTGCCCTGGCGGTGTGCTTTGGATCATTGTCATGTTGAAAGACCCAGCCACGTTTCATCTTCAATGCCCTTGCTGATGGAAGGAGGTTTGCACTCAAAATCTCACGATACATGGCCCCATTCATTCTTTCATGTACCCGGATCAGTCGTCCTGGCCCCTTTGCAGAGAAACAGCCCCAAAGCATGATGTTTCCACCACCATGCTTTACAGTAGGTATGGTGTTTGATGGATGCAACTCAGTATTCTTTTTCCTCCAAACACGACAAGTTGTGTTTCTACCAAACAGTTCCAGTTTGGTTTCATCAGACCATAGGACATTCTCCCAAAACTCCTCTGGATCATCCAAATGCTCTCTAGCAAACTTCAGACGGGCCCGGACATGTACAGGCTTAAGCAGTGGGACACGTCTGGCACTGCAGGATCTGAGTCCATGGTGGCGTAGTGTGTTACTTATGGTAGGCCTTGTTACATTGGTCCCAGCTCTCTGCAGTTCATTCACTAGGTCCCCCCGCGTGGTTCTGGGATTTTTGCTCATCGTTCTTGTGATCATTCTGACCCCACGGGTGGGATTTTGCGTGGAGCACCAGATCGAGGGAGATTATCAGTGGTCTTGTATGTCTTCCATTTTCTAATTATTGCTCCCACAGTTGATTTCTTCACTCCAAGCTGGTTGGCTATTGCAGATTCAGTCTTCCCAGCCTGGTGCAGGGCTACAATTTTGTTTCTGGTGTCCTTTGACAGCTCTTTGGTCTTCACCATAGTGGAGATTGGAGTCAGACTGTTTGAGGGTGTGTACAGGTGTCTTTTTATACTGATAACAAGTTTAAACAGGTGCCATTACTACAGGTAATGAGTGGAGGAAAGAGGAGACTCTTAAAGAAGAAGTTAGAGGTCTGTGAGAGCCATAAATCTTGATTGCTTGTTTCTGACCAAATACTTATTTTCCACCATAATATGCAAATAAAATGAAAAAAAAACAGACAATGTGATTTTCTGGATTTTTTTTTCTCAGTTTGTCTCCCATAGTTGAGGTCTACCTATGATGTAAATTACAGACGCCTCTCATCTTTTTAAGTGGTGGAACTTGCACTATTGCTGACTGACTAAATACTTTTTTTCCCCACTGTATCTCCAAAGGGGGAACTGTTAAGGGGAGAATATGACATATGAATGTATACAAGAATCAAAATTATATTACTATATGCACGCTTTGCAGAATATCAGAATCATGTAGCTTTAAGGTATATCTGTTTCTCTAAGACTTATTTCTGTACTGTATAATTCAGCTAGTTTCACTAAAGCCAGGTTAGACTGAGGAACAATAATCCGCTGTAGAATAATTATATAGTAGACAGGACATGAGAGTTCAATAGATGGGACATTGCATGAACAGGACATTATCTAGTAAATGGTACATTCATTCTATGAATAAGACATTGTATAGTAGATGGGACATGTGAGCTCAAATAGTAAAATGTGCTTTGTTATAACCAATAAATTGGAAAAACCCATGATGTAAAACAACTCGATTTCTTGCTATAAAACACCACATCTCTGATTAAAGGCAGAGGAGACTCATTTAAGACACAATATACATTGTCTTGTGTGTTCTTTTCTCCGTGCACGTATCATCTCTACCAGAGATCCAAATCGGCCACAGACAATTAAGACGGGTCACACCCTAGTGTGACAGAAATTGACAGGAAATCCACAGCTCCATAAAATATGCCCCCATATGCTGCTCCATAGAATATGCCCCCATATGCTGCCCCATAAAATATGCCCCCATATGCTGCTCCATAGAATATGCCCCCATATGCTGCTCCATAGAATATGCACATATTCATGAGTTTAATGAGCGGTACCACAAGACAGCTGAAGGAAGAGAGACTGTGGGAGAAGCGGGGGGGCTGCAGACATGCATCGGGGGGGGGTCAGTATGAACTCTGACACCCCCGCCGACCCCCAGGTATATGACTCGTGTATAAGCCGAGAGGGGGACTTTCAGGCCAAAAAAAAGAGGGCTGAAAATCTTGACTTATACACAAGTATATACAGTAAATTTCCTCCCACCAGGCTATATAAAGTATTGACAAAATACAATAGCCAAGGTATACAAAAGCATCCTACACGTAAAATAACAACACACTAGTGCTCAGGTATAGGACAATCATGGATCAGTCGCTGCTAAACATTAAACGTGAGTGTGGAAACCACAAAAATTATGACCAGAAGATCCTATATAATCATATTATAACATCTTTATTAGAAAAGGACACAGAAAGGACAATAGGGGGACATGTGCAAATTGCAAACTAAAGTGCAGCAGTGCCAAAACACGCACTGGACTGACACCAGCCACAAGAGGGGAGATAGTAGAGATATAAAGATCTATTTGTCAAGAGGCAAAAAATATGTTAGCATATTAATAGGGCAAAAGGGCAATAATCAAAGGTATACGACAGGGCGACACCAAAAAAGCCTACATCACCTCTGAAAGAGGTCACGGCTATATAGGCAAATGTCACTATTCTATAATCCATGTATGTAAAAGGAGCTATAATGCCCTGATGTATTGCCTATAAACCTATAATGCGCTTATTGTGATAAGTGCAACCAATTGTCATGAGCCCACATTACCAATGGGAGGAAAGTAATCATGCCCTCAAGAGAACTATCACCCACCCAGAAGGGGTTAAAAACCCCAAGCCAACATTACCTCAGTGAGACCCTCAAGTGACCGGGCAGTCCAGGCGCCACCCCAACGCGCGTTTCGGAGCCTTTCGCTCCTTCCTCAGGGGGCATAGGTGTAAAGCACTTCATGCCTGTATTTATATGCGCCAGCTGGAAGTGGTGCGGGCGCGTCACCCGCATGTCTCGCAGTGAGCGGAGTCTCCCATCCATGACGCGGCCGGATGGACGCGGGCCCACGTGATCCGGCACCCGACACGGGCGGAGCCCCGCACACATAGAGGAACAGCAGGCACACCTGCGCAGCACTGATGGTTCAGCGGCGGCCATTTTTATACAGGGCAAAACAAAGGGCAAACGTGCACAACATTCAATTAAAACAAAAACGAGCCAAACATCGGACTAACATTATATCAGTATACAAAATACTTCATTAGACCTAACACACTCAGGGGGTGTAACAAAAAGGGGGGGGAAGAGAGAAGGTGGGCAAAAATAATTTAACCCATAAGCGGTCATTATTCCTCAAGCCTATTTATATACTCAGATGGAAATCTGATCCCATTTACATTAAATGCTACATCAAGACACCAAAATATATTCCTACAATCCTTATAAAAAAAAAGAGAGAGGGAGAAGATATAACATAAAGAAGCATCAATGCAAGGACAAATTTGTATATAGAGACATCTGTTCGATGTCTACACATCCAACAGATAATCCCGTCACACCAGTAGGCACCTGACACAGGTGTCATTATAGCTCCTTTTACATACATGGATTATAGAATAGTGACATTTGCCTATATAGCCGTGACCTCTTTCAGAGGTGATGTAGGCTTTTTTGGTGTCGCCCTGTCGTATACCTTTGATTATTGCCCTTTTGCCCTATTAATATGCTAACATATTTTTTGCCTCTTGACAAATAGATTTGTATATCTCTACTATCTGCCCTCTTGTGGCTGGTGTCAGTCCAGTGCGTCTCTAGGCACTGCTGCACTTTAGTTTGCAATTTGCACATGTCCCCCTATTGTCCTTTCTGTGTCCATTTCTAATAAAGATGTTATAATATGATGATATAGGATCTTCTGGTCGTAATTTTTGTGGTTTCCACACTCACGTTTTATATAGAGTATTGCCAAAGAAGGAGAAAATTTAGATCCCATCGTGGCTCCAAGAGTCTGTAGAAAACTTTTTTGATTGGAACATAAAATAGTTGTGTTTCAAAAGGTAATGAAGTGACAGTATGATAAACTGTTTCCAAGGTGAAGGTTATGCACTGTATTTATCCAAATGAAATTGTGTTGCTGTCATAGCTGTGGCATGAGGAATAGAGGAGTATAAGTTTACAACATCGCATGTTGCACAAAAATATCCATCCTGCCATTTAAGTGTTTGAAAAACCTTTAGGACAGTGGAAGAGTCCTTCAGAAAAGCAGGAGTCCTGAAAGGAGGCAGCACGGTGGCTCAGTGGTTAGCACTGTAGCCTTGCAGCGCTGAAGTCCTGGGGTTGAATCCCACCAAGGACAACATCTGCAAGGAGTCTGTATGTTCTCCCCGTGTTTGCATGGGTTTCCTCCCACATTCTAAAGACATACTGATAGGGAATTCAGATTGTGAGCCCCATCGGGGACAGTGATGATAATGTGTGTAAAGCGCTGCGGAATAAAGATTATTATTATTATTATTAAATGAGGGGTTGAAGTTATCCATCAAGCCATGCACTAAGGTTTTCGATTAGTGAATCAATCCCAGGAATGATGGGTCTTAGGGTGGTGGAGAATGATTCTTATGAACTTTGGGCAAACCATGGAACACAGGAATGACCAGAAAATCTGGATTGAGCCACTTAAGTAGTTTGGAATTTAATACCCCCAATCTCATCCCCTCAATAAGGCAATGTGTAAGAGCGGATCTGAAAGCGGTGGTAGGATCTGACCTTACAGGAAAATAAGTGTTGGTGTCATTGAGAATAGAACAAACCATACAACAGTATAGGTCGGTATCTGCCCGACTAATCCACCCGTCTTCCCGCTATTCCCCAGCCTCCCCCCTATGCCAGGCCCTTCACTGGCTTCCTATTGCCCAGAGGCTCCAATTCAAAACACTAACCATGACATACAATGCCATCCAAAAACCTGTCTCCTCCATACATTCTGTGACATGGTCTCTAGGTACCTACCCACACGCAACCTTCGATCATCTCAAGATCTCCTTCTCTACTCCCCCTTATCTCTTCTTCCCACAACCGCATACAAGACTTCTCCCGTGCTTCCCCCATACTCTGGAACTCTCTGCCGCAATACATCAGACTATCACCATCAACGGAAACCTTCAAGAAGAACCTGAAGACCCACCTGTTCCGACAAGCCTACAGCCTGCAATGCTCCTCGGTCTACTGAACCACTGCACGACCTGCACAAAAGGAAATTTTCTGCTCACCCCTCTTCACTCCTTATCACACCTCCGACGCACGGAAACACCCTGACCCGGGTGTATAGTGCATGCACAACATAGAAAAAGATTTTCCAGCGTCTCCAGGAGATAAAATAACAATTGCTTTATTGAAAATATAAAATCTTCTTACCATCAAGTAAAAACAACATAAAGAGGCATACGGAGGGGAGCACTTTCCTACGCGTTTCATTCCATGATTAAGCCCTTTCAGGGTGAAACGCGTAGGAAAGTGCTCCCCTCCGTATGCCTCTTTATGTTGTTTTTACTTGATGGTAAGAAGATTTTATATTTTCAATAAAGCAATTGTTATTTTATCTCCTGGAGACGCTGGAAAATCTTTTTCTATGTTGTGCACCGCACGACCTGCTCTACCCTCTCCTACTGTATCCTCACCCATCCCTGTAGACTGTGAGCCCTCGCGGGCAGGGTCCCCTCTCCTTATGTCCTTGTGTGTCCCTTGTCTTACACATGTTTATTATACTTGTCTATATTCCTCCTTTTCACATGTAAAGCGCCATGGAATAAATAGCGTTATATAAATGCATAATAATAATAATAATCTGGAGCCACCACAGATCCCCCTTATCTGACCGGCGAATGGGGAAATGAGGGCAAGTTTGCATGTCCTTCCCAGCATCACACCGCTGTCTGTCACAATGATCATTCTCCCCACTGCTCCCTACAGGAGAGTGGAGCTGTCTTACATCCTTCTCTACCAAAGCTCCAGCGCCGGCCCTCTGTATGGGGAGCAGGCAGGGTTAGAAGGTGGCAGGAATCTCCAGGGCTCGTGGCTTGCCAGTCTCCATTCCCATGTCTTGTACTCCATTCGCCACCAGTACTCCCTTTCTAGACACCACGCTTATAGGTGACAGCATTACTACAATGGCTGACACTACACTGTACAGGAAAGGGACGAGGCCTTGTAAGGTTTACCTACAGTTATATAAAGGATCCATATTACCCCTGGATGGTTGTGCCGGAATCTTCCCCCATTTTTTGTCTCCCTCCCTGTGATCACCAGGAGGAACTCCGGCCCAAATTTCCAGCTCCACATTCTCAGCGTGGTAAGCTCCTTCATCCCTCTTCCTGCATCCTACAAATGTCCTAGCGCCCCCTGTGCCCAGTAATGGGGAATCTCCAGCACCTACCTCCACCTGCAGGGGGCGCTATCTCCGGGAATGGAGGGGTTACTGCCCCCTGTGCAGCCCAGTAATGGGGAATCTCCAGCACCTACCTCCACCTGCAGGGGGCGCTATCTCCGGGAATGGAGGGGTTACTGCCCCCTGCGCCCAGTAATGGGGAATCTCCAGCACCTACCTCCACCTGCAGGGGGCGCCATCTCCGGGAATGGAGGGGTTACTGCCCCCTGTGCAGCCCAGTAATGGGGAATCTCCAGCACCTACCTCCACCTGCAGAGCCGCACACCACATATATGGCTGCTCTGTGCGCACAGGACCTGGGATGAGGTCACAGGAGGGGAGGAGTCAGGGGTCACATGATCAGGGGCCTCAGTATATACAGGACTGTGCTGGCTGTCCTGGTGCTGGAGGAGCGGAGTCCAGGCAGCGCACATAGGGGCCTCCAGGGGGCGCGTTCCCGTAGAGCGACCACTTGCTCAGGAGACTTCACAGCATTTACAGAGAGATGTACCAGCTCCATAATAAATAATAATAGTGTACAGACGTTCAGTATTAGGCTACTTTCACACTTGCTCCTTTTTGCACAGCGTATCGAGCGCACAAGAAGCGCATGTAAACGCTGCGGTTTTTTGTAGCATTATTGTGCGCATTACGACAAAAAATCGCAGCGTTTGTAAGCGTTTTTCGTGCGTTTGCATTTTTTATGCGCAATGGTGTCACATTTCACAGGAGAAAAAATCCTTGAAAAATTCTTGCAACACACTCCACCAATGGGACAGCAGTGGGCGTGTCTTATGGAAATTCTTTATATAGCCCCTGTTTACAGCCGAATTCTTCACATTTACTTGCATTTGCCTAGAGAAACATGGATCTGCGCTGGAAGAGCTTTTACTTTGACTTGGATCTGGACATGAGGATGGCTCAGGCTTATGCCGTTGCTTGCCGTGAACAGAGGGAGAGAGAGAGGCAGCGAAGACGGCAGCGGCGGCGTATGTGGATACATCCCATTATTGAACTCCGGGAGAGCCGTGGAGCGTACCACACCCTCTACAGCGAGCTCCAGGCAAACCCGGGGAAATTTACGGATTATACCCAGATGTCCCAACAGCTTTAACGATTTGCTTGGTTGGGTCCAAGAAGCCATCCAGAGACAGGACACACAGCTCCGGCGTGCGATTACTCCTGAGGAACGGCTATTGGTTACATTACAGTACATTCACCAAAATTGCCCAATTCAATTTTTCAGCACCCCATACTGGGAAATATACCACAAAACAATTATCATCACCTTTTGTGGTAACCTTGATTTCTTATTTATAAGAAGGAAGGTGCCACACAATGGTATATTTAAAAAATAATTTTATTTATGAACAATGCAAATTACAACCATTAAAAAGAAGGTGCTAGACCAGTGTAAGAGACGACCATATACCATGGAAGCACTATATAACAGTATTTTTTCTGAAGGCAAAAAATCAGGGCATAGTATAAAGTATACCACAGGGAAAGACTAACGTAATTTACTTCATCTACAACCATAAAACGACTATCCTCAGATATGTCCGGCAAGTGTGAGAACGTCTAACCCTCTAATATCCCTTAACACCTATAGCCTAAATTATTAGGTGATTCCCTATAGTTTATTAAGGAGCTAAAAAGTAATAGGGCACAATAGTACTTAAGTTGGTAATAAACACTCTGTCCCCTGTTGGGCCAATTAGGCTCCCCTTCGCAAATGCATAATAGGTCAGACCACCAAAATTTGTACCCAACAAAAAACTCCTATAATTGCCCTAGATTCAATGTATGGAACATAATGGGCGCATATGAAAATGCCACTATGACATACCGTATACTGATGGTGCTTCCTGGAGCATCCCTCGTGCCCCCTGTGGTATACTTTATACTATGCCCTGATTTTTTGCCTTCAGAAAAAATACTGTTATATAGTGCTTCCATGGTATATGGTCGTCTCTTACACTGGTCTAGCACCTTCTTTTTAATGGTTGTAATTTGTATTGTTCATAAATAAAATTATTTTTTTAAATATACCATTGTGTGGCACCTTCTTATAAATAAGAAATCAAGGTTACCACAAAAGGTGATAACATTACGGTACATAATATTGCAAAACCAATGCCTGCAGAATTTTCTTTGTTGTGACATGTACTATTACAAATCTGGCAGAATTAAAGTTCTTTTTTTTATGGCATGTAATGAACAAAAGGCTGCAGATGTATTTTTATAAACTTTTTTTTTAATTTATTGTTGGTGTTTTTAAAATCTATATACAGAAGTAATATTTGTTGTTTTTTCTTTGTTTCCCAGATTCCTGGCAACTGGAGAGACTCTCTCTTCACTCCACTTCCAGTACCGTATTGGAATCTCCACGGTGTCTGGAATTGTAGCGGAAACCTGCCAGGCTTTGTGGAATGTTCTCTGTCCAGAATTCATGCCTCTGCCCACCGCAGAAAAGTGGTTGAAAATTGCCGAAAAATTCTGGACAGTATGCAATTTCCCCAACTGTTTGGGAGCGGTGGATGGGAAACACATCCGGATTATCAAGCCAAAAAGAACTGGATCAGAGTACTGCAACTATAAAAAGTACTTTTCTACAGTACTCATGGCCATTTCGGATGCAGACTGTATATTTATTGCTGTGGACATTGGGGCATTTGGCCGTGGAAATGACTCAGACATGGGCCGGAGGTTGTATGGCAACCAGTTCAATTTCCCCATGCCACGGCCTCTTCCCAACACTGAAGCTCCACCACAGCCCTTTGTAATGGTTGGGGATGAGGCATTCCAGATGTGCCAAAACATGCTCAAGCCCTACTCCAGCCGGGCCTTGGACCACATAAAAAGAATTTTGAATTACAGGCTGACCAGGGCCAGGAGAACATTAGAGTGTGCCTTCGGTATTCTTGTATCCAGATGGCGCATTCTCGCCACAGCCATTAATCTAAAACTGGAAACAGTGGATGAGGTGGTGAAGGCCTGTGTGGTTCTACATAATTTTGTCAAGGCTAGAGAGCACCCGAACTTAGATCTTGATGATGTTGCTCCTAACCCATTGCCTGAATTTAATCAGCACCCTCTCAGGTAATCGGTTGAATTTGGACAAATGAGGGACCAATTTGCGGCCTTCATCTTAGATGTAGGCCGGGTGGAATGGCAAGATCAAATGGTGTAAAAAATTTTCTTGTTGTTGGGTTAATAAAACATTGTTTTGATACCTGTACCGAGTGCATTGTGTCTTTTTACACTCCCAATAGTATTATCAACTCGCCAGGTGTACCAGTGAAATTATGATGCTGTGTTTTGTGCATCATGAATTTACTAGTGCTCTTGACCAGGTGACTATACATACACACACACAAGTTGTATGACCGTTATCATCTCGACAGTGTGTTCAATTAGCAGCGACGGTGGAGAAAATACAACTAATATTTTTGTCACATGGACCAATTTAAAAAAAAAAAACAATTTGTTGATGCACTGGCATCCTTTACTTTTTATTACACCAAAACATGTGACTATAAATATTATTTGTACGATCACCACTGTGGCTTGAGCTTGAAAACACACTGGAGACATAATAGAGTTTATACAACTTCTACCATACCTAGGCCTGGTGTATAACGCATATTGAGTTCACAAACTTATCACACATGGGCATGACAATACATATATTACTTAGCCTGCAGCATCTATAAAGTCTGCTTCAAATATATGGAGAGTTAAGCAACCCTGCAGGTTCAAACTCATGTGTATTCACCTGCCCAGGTGTGATAGTGATGATGATACAAGGCCAAGGTATTGGTGAAGTAAATATAACATTTATTTTAAGCATCAGGTCATCAGTTTATTCCACACACGTAAATAGAGTATGTTGTTAATTACTAGGTATATCTACAATCCCCTTGCCTTGTCTCAAAAATAGTTAAATGATGATGGTACAAAAAAGGCAAGGTAACAATAGATATGCCTTGCACTCAACACCATCCTCTATGCCAGGGTTTCCAAAATCTAGTCCTAAATGTTCACCAACAGATCATGTTTTAAGGATTACCTTTTTTTGGGTCAGGTGAAGCAGTTATCACTGGGGTAATGGAATTACTTAAAACATGATTTGTTTGTTGGCCTTGAGGACTGGAGTTGGGGATCCCTGCTTGATTCAGTCTGTGCAATATTATATGACTGAAGAGACTGGTGCTGAAAATACAAGTCATATAGATTTGTTTTTTTGACACCAGATATCTCCATTACTGATGTTTCTTGTGTCAGTCTTGGACATATGTGTTGTCAAAAAAACCAATCTATATAACTTGTATTTTCTGCACCAGTCTCTACATTCTTGTAATATTGCACAGACTGAATTCAGCAGGGTTCCCCAACTCCAGTCCTCAAGGACCACCAACAGATAATGTTGTAAGTAATTCCATTGCACCATTGATAACTGCTTCACATGAGAAAAAAAAAAACGGAATTCCTTACAACCTGATCTGTTGGTGGACCTTGAGGACTGGAGTTGGGGAACCCTGCCGGATCCAGTCTGTGCAATATTGGAAGAATATATCACAATGGTTATGTCACTGTCAGGTGACCCAATAACCAAGAGTTTCACTCATTTCATAAAATACATGTTTTATTAAACATTAATTGACAAACAACCATAAAACCATTGCCTCAAACCAACACTTATAGGAAGGAGAAACAGCAAAAGGATACAAATTCAATTATATAATGAGTCAAAATTTAAAGAAAATGACTACAGTATCCTGAATAATATAATATGCCCAATAATATACTTAGTATTTATTGATTAGATACATTTTTAATAAAACTATAGAAAATTGCATGCAAAAAACCTGCATAGATGTGAATAAAATGTACTGCCTTAATTTGAATAGAATCTAACACATAATTCACACCATTGAATGACTATTCATTAATCAGCTGTTGCTGCTGCTACACCACCATAGCCTTACACATGGCTGCAGAAAATTGCATGCAATGGTGTGAATTATGTGTTAGATTCTATTCACATTAAGGCAGCAAATGTTATTCACATCTATGCAGGTTTTTGCATGCAATTTTCTGCAGCCATTTGTAAGGCTATGGTGGTGTAGCAGCAGCAACAACTGATTGATGAATAGTCATTCAATGGTGTGAATTATGTGTTAGATTCTATTCACATTAAGGCAGTACATTTTATTCACATCTATGCAAGTTTTTTGCATGCAATTTTCTACAGCCATGTGTAAGGCTATGACGGTGTAGCAGCAGCAACAGCTGATTAATGAATAGTTATTCAATGGTGTGAATTGTGTGTTAGATTCTATTCACATTAAGGCAGTAAATTTTATTCACATCTATGCAGGTTTTTCGCATGCAATTTTCTACAGCCATGCTATGGTGGTGTAGCAGCAGCAACAGCTGATTAATGAATAGTTATTCAATGGTGTGAATTATGTGTTAGATTCTATTCAAATTAAGGCAGTAAATTTTATTCACACCTATGCAGGTTTTTTGCATGCAATTTTCTATAGTTTTATTTAAAATGTATCTAATCAATAAATACTAAGTATATTGTTGGGCATATTATATTATTCAGAATACTGTAGTCATTTTCTTTAAATTTTGACTCATTATATAATTGAATTTGTATCCTTTTGCTGTTTCTCCTTCCTATAAGTGTTGGTTTGAGGCAATGGTTTTATGGTTGTTTGTCAATTAATGTTTAATAAAACATGTATTTTATGAAATGAAATATTTTGAAAGCAGAATGGCACATTTATTTTTCCACAAAAAAAAGATTTTATTAGGAATGACGTTTGGGGGAAGATTGAGATACTTTGGGGGTGTGCAGAGACGAGGAATGACTGGAGGTTGAGGAAGGGGTTCTAGGAGAAGGGGCGACGAAAGTACTGAGGGAAGGGAGCTCTGGAATGGACATGGAGGCAGGTTGAGACACATTAGGAGGAGAGGGTGGATGGACAAAGTTTTTTTTTTTCTTTGGCGCAGGAGTATCCTGCCTGGCCCGACTTCCACCGTGTGACTGCCTTACTTTGCTCGACCGCTTTGAGATGGTGGACCGTGGCGTTGACCTGTAAAAGATGGAATGTGGGTCACCACTCTGCTGCTCTGTGGTGGTGGTGCTCCTAGAAGTGGCAGTGCTCCTAGAAGGAGACAAAGTTGTGTCGGTGCTCATAGAAGTGGCGGCGGTGGAGGTGATACGAGGAGACAAACTCGTGTCGGTGCTCAAAGAAGTGGAGGTGGCGGTGATCCTTGGAGACAAAGTCGTGTCGGTGCTCCTAGAAGGAGGCTGCGTATCGGTGATCCGAGCAGGAGAAGTTCTGGCGGGACTCCTAGGAGGAGAATTGGTGGCGGTGCTCTTTGGATGAGGAGTGCTGGCGGTGCTCCTTTGATGAGGAGTGCTGGCTGTGCTCCTTTGATGAGGAGTGCTGGCTGTGCTCCTTTGATGAGGAGTGCTGGCTGTGCTCCTTTGATGAGGAGTGCTGGCTGTACTCCTTTAATGATGTTGACTGGTGGTGTCGGTGGCCCAAGCAGGTTCTGTGGTGGTGTTGCTCCAAGCAGGTGGTGCAGTGGTGGTGGTGGTGGTGGTGCTCCATACAGGAGCAGCGCTTGCCATAGTGGTGGTGGTGGAGGAGTGTCCAGCAGCACTCAGACTTGGGGTGGTGTAGTGGTGTCCGGCTTGGCTTGGACTGCAGGTGGCCGTGCAGTGGTATGCAGCAGAAGTCGGTAGGGAGGTGTAGCGAGTCAGCGGTGGCAGTGTTGGAAATGACCCCACTGACTGCTGCACATACCGATTCTGCTGCATAGCCTGCAAGTAAGCAGTGTTGTAGGCCTGCAACACACTCAGCTGTTTCTCAGGACTAAGGTGTTCCTCCATGCCCTTTTCAATTTTACTAAAAAAATGGTGCGCTGGTCTGTTGAGGTCGGCCTCCAGACGCTCAAAGTGCTGGTCGACAGAGTGGAAGCGGTTTTCCATGTGGTTAAAACCACGTTCCATGAGTGAAAAACCGCCTTCCACTCTGTCGGACAGCGACTTGAGGCTGGCATGAAAGGCCTCGCTCAAGTGCATAAACTCGGGCATGACTGGCCTGTCCGAGGTCCTCTGCCGCTGTCGGGTAGTGCCCGCATAACCAGTGACAGAGACCTGGGAAAGGGGAACACCTGCTTGACCAGCTTCCTGGTCAATAACTGTCCGTGTTGCTGACCTGCAAGCTGTTTCCTGGCTGTCGGATGGCTGGGACGGGTCCGAGGTCGACCGATGAAAGACCGTTCCAGGGACAGGTTGCAGGGTGCTGCTCCAAGTGCTGTGGAAAGAAAGGGAAAATATTACTATCATGAATTAACAAGAAGTATCAGCTGTGGAATAGAAAAGCACATAGTAATAAAAAAAATATAAAATAATAATAATACTTACGCTCTGCTGGCAAGGACCGGTCTCAGGAAAGCCAACTTGCGATGATAGCGGTACTTTCTTCTGCACCTTGCCGCTGAACCACTGCGAACCTGTCCCTCAGCCCAAACGTTAGTGTTGAAGCGGTCCTTCATCGAGCGCCAACGTGTGTGGACTTTGTTCACTGTTAGAAAAACAAAGAAAAAACATTAGACAATGCACTGAAGGCAACATAATTATCAGCACACACACCTGATAGAACTTTGCAAACAGTCAATGCGGCAGCACAAAATAATTCTATACACAATGCAGTCACTGTTGATCCTGAGGACATTGTTATGTTTCCTGCTAGAATGTATGTAGCAGCAAACACAACAGTATCATCAGGAGCAAGAGTGAAAGCAGGATCAATACTGCAGTTCAATACACAAAGCAATCACTGTTTTTCCAAAAGGCATTGGTGTTTGATGCAAGAATTTATCTTGCCACAAACACACCTGTACCATCAGGACCAAAAATCAATGCAGCTTCAAGACAGCAGTTCAATACACAAAGCAATCACTGTTTTTCCAGAAGGCATTGGTGTGTTTGATGCAAGAATATGTGACGAACGTCAGCTTACGCTGAGTCGCTTTCCTTTTTTGAGTGGACCCTCTGGGCCGTGGCGCCCACCCACCTAGGGCGAGCTGACCTAGTGAGAACCCACCCCCTGTACAGGGAGTGTCAGGGGCAAGACCAAGGGGGTGAGCCACCATGGCGACTGGACCAGACAGCCGGCTCAGGGAGACACTATTGAGTGTCTGGCAACAGGACGGACAGGATACCAAAACATAAAACGAAGTCACAGGGTTTCTTCAGCAAAACGTGGTTTCACACTTTATTCAGGTGCAAGGCATAAACAGGGAATCAGGTGCAGGGCACAAACGGTGAAACACGGCAAGGTGCTTGCAAATGCTCCAGACATAACACGTGCACGAAAACATACCAGAGTCCAGGGCAGGGTACGTGTTAGGGATCACACCAGAGTTCCTAGAGGGGATGTGTGCTAGGGAACGCCAGAGTCCAAGACAAGGTGCGCGCCGAGAGACACGCCAGAGTCCAAGGCAGGGTGCGTGCAAGGACACGCCAGGATCCAAGACGGGGTGCGATGGCATCGGACTCCGGACTACTGGCAACGACCGACAGGGTCCAGGCATCAGGCTGCGGACATCAGATCCGGACATCAGGCCGCAGTCATCTGGTTCTGGACCTCTGGCAGCGGTTGGCAGGTTTCGGGAATCCGGCAGGCAAGGCAGGGTGCGTGCTTGGAGCCACGCCAGGGTTCAAGGCAGGGTGCGTGCTTGGAGACACGCCAGGATCAGGATCACAGGACGGAGGCCTGCGCATGCCGAGGGGCATGCCAGGGACAGGTTCAAGGACGGAGGCCTGCGCGTGCAGAGAGGCACGCCAGGGACAGGTACAAGGACGGAGGCCTGCGCATGCAGAGGGCACGCCAGGGACAGGTACAAGGATGGAGGCCTGCGCGTGCAGAGGGCACACCAGGGAGAGGCACAAGGACGGTGGCCTGCGAATGCAGAGGGCACGCCAGGGACAGGCACAAGAACGGTGGCCTGCGTGTGTGAGGACACACCAGGGACAGAGTACGAGAACAGGGTTAGGGTCTGTGCGTGCAAGAGGGCATGACAGGATACATGGCAAAACCTGCGCGTACTTTTATAGAAGCACGGGGAGGTATGCCAAGGGCAGGCGAGGACCTGCGAGTGGTATAGAGAACACGCAGAGCACAGTCCAGAAACAGCGTGAAGTGCAAGGAAGCACAGAGAGCACAGCTGGGGCACTGGCTAGCTGATCGGGCTGTGGCACTGACAGACGGGCAAGACTCCAGCGAACCCGACTGAGGCAAGGCAGGCGACACAGCTGTCACTGACTGACGAGCACGGCTGAGGCACAAGCAGGCGGGCACGGCTGAGGCACAAACAGGAGGCTAGGAAGGCCAGGTGCATGCAAAGGGCACACGAAGCAACAGAGCAAGGCAAGACAAGAAACCAGGCAGAGCAGAGCAGAGTTATTAATTATATAGCGGGGGTGTCTCAAACCAATGTCAGATATTTAGAGGTAGCAAATTGGTATATCATAAACAATAAAACATAACCTTTAATGATTCTTTAAAAACCATACATCAAATCAAAACAAACATGTGCCAAAGTGCAATTGTGCAGTGTTCTATTAAAAACAAACTGTTTTGTACTAAATAAGGTACCATATGGCCCTGGACATTAACGTATTTCTTGTCCAGGTGTTTCAAAACCTGGAATCTCCGACCATATGAGCCTTGTATATTTGTAATTGTGTGCCGACCAGGCCTTTATGTCATCAGAATTAATATTACTTAATAGACATATATCCAGCCCGTAGTTAAATTAGCACAGCATATGTACAGCATCTGTCAAATGCATAAGCATAAAATCACCTCATGTGCAAATTGTATCCATTTATGATACCACTATAGAAACTGAGACCGCTGTACTTATCTTTAAACGCTTCTATAAAGAACAGATGATCAGGTAAGGTCCATCTGAAAACCCAAAATCGTGACCCGATCTCCAGACTTGTCATCCAACGCGTTTCGTCGATGCCTGACTCATCAGGGGTATTGTGACACCTTCTTCTGGCGCATAGCACGCCCGTTGTGAGATAGCTGCCTTTTATAAATCGCGGCATACCGCGGCTTGTTGCCGTTTCCGGTTGCCCCGTACAGTACTTCCGGTTTGCGCATGACGCCGGCATCTGCTCAGGCAACTTGCCCCACTTCCTGGGTTTTCCTAAACAGGCGCCGCGCGTCATGTTGAGACAGGAACCGACCATACCCTGCCCCACTTCCTGGGCGTAACCGGGCATGTCAGTCTGCATATCAAGATGTTGCGTGATTGGTCTAGGCAGTCACCTGACCATCACGTATGAAAAGGAGCCGCTCACTTTATTTTATTGCATCAATCTAATAGTGCGGCTTCATTTAATCAATCATAAATGTTAAATGCGTCCCCCTATCATTATTTATACGGGACCCGAATTATTAAGTCATTTTATGATTGCATAGGCGTTATGAATCAGTACAAAACGCCAACACCCATATTATGGACATTGTCAGGGATTATCTTGTGAATGAAAACAAATTCTTTACACCCCATCATAGGAAAAGAAGCAGAAAAAAGAGTCAGGATACCAACTGCAAAATATGTATGATGTGGAAATTATTCAATTAATTTTGTTGCATGCATAAGAAGGGGATACCACCAACCTCCATGTATCTGTAGGAATTATAGAAAGGGTGCCCGCTAAATCTGGCCCTATAGGTCCCTAACTAGCTGTTCCCTACCTCACGCGGAGGTTGGCACCCTAAATTCCTGCGCAAATGGCGCCCCCACTCCTCGTCGGCTCTCCCTGAACTAAAAAGCCCTATTAAAACTCCCTACAAGAAGGAAGAAAAGGATAGTGTCTCATTCAGTCCTTTGGGATATCTGCTTCTTTTCCTATGACGGGGTGTAAAGAATTTGTTTTCATTCACAAGATAATCCCTGACAATGTCCATAATATGGGTGTTGGCGTTTTGTACTGATTCATAACGCCTATGCAATCATAAAATGACTTAATAATTCGGGTCCCGTATAAATAATGATAGGGGGACGCATTTAACATTTATGATTGATTAAATGCAGCCGCACTATTAGATTGATGCAATAAAATAAAGTGAGCGGCTCCTTTTGATACGTGATGGTCAGGTGACTGCCTAGACCAATCACGCAACATCTTGATATGCAGACTGACATGCCCGGTTACGCCCAGGAAGTGGGGCAGGGTATGGTCGGTTCCTGTCTCAACATGACGCGCGGCGCCTGTTTAGGAAAACCCAGGAAGTGGGGCAAGTTGCCTGAGCAGATGCCGGCGTCATGCGCAAACCGGAAGTACTGTACGGGGCAACCGGAAACGGCAACAAGCCGCGGTATGCCGCGATTTATAAAAGGCAGCTATCTCACAACGGGCGTGCTATGCGCCAGAAGAAGGTGTCACAATACCCCTGATGAGTCAGGCATCGACGAAACGCGTTGGGTGACAAGTCTGGAGATCGGGTCACGATTTTGGGTTTTCAGATGGACCTTACCTGATCATCTGTTCTTTATAGAAGCGTTTAAAGATAAGTACAGCGGTCTCAGTTTCTATAGTGGTATCATAAATGGATACAATTTGCTCATGAGGTGATTTTATGCTTATGCATTTGACAGATGCTGTACATATGCTGTGCTAATTTAACTACGGGCTGGATATATGTCTATTAAGTAATATTAATTCTGATGACATAAAGGCCTGGTCGGCACACAATTACAAATATACAAGGCTCATATGGCCGGAGATTCCAGGTTTTGAAACACCTGGACAAGAAATACGTTAATGTCCAGGGCCATATGGTACCTTATTTAGTACAAAACGGTTTGTTTTTAATAGAACACTGCACAATTGCACTTTGGCACATGTTTGTTTTGATTTGATGTATGGTTTTTAAAGAATCATTAAAGGTTATGTTTTATTGTTTATGATATACCAATTTGCTACCTCTAAATATCTGACATTGGTTTGAGACACCCCCGCTATATAATTTGTATTGGTTGGACATGGCAGGATTCCTTGTTACAGGAATAGACACCAATCAGTGGATTAATGAAGCGAAAGACGTATTTTCAGATGGTACCTTTACACAAAAAAAGTATATACCCTCTTTCAGTGCTGCTTTTAAAGAGTTGACCAAGGTTTATAAAGAACAAGTTACTTCGTGGTGGGAGGTACAGAGCTTGGAAAGTTATATAAAAGCAGGAATAGTTCCCCGCCATCTTAGAATATCAATTAACTTTGGTTATAGATATAAGAATACAACACTATTGGCCAAATTAGAGAAAGAAGCAACTGATAGTTCGTTGAAACTTATGAAAATACTCCTCGAGGAGGAGAAGTGTATGTTAAGTAATATTAACGAACGTCTGAGAGATCAGATAGAGGTCACTAAGAAATTTTCTGCAGAGGCCGAGTTTACGGTGAAAGAATCTAGTCTACAAAACATTATAGAAAAATTTCAATATCATCTTAAAGAAAGGAAACATAAATATTTTATTCGGGATTTACAAGAATTCAGGGATAATAAAGCATATTCAGTATATTACGGAAAAACTAATAGACCGCAGGAGACTGATATATCATCTTCAGAGGCTGAGTTTTCTGATTCAGAAACGAGATACAAACCCGGAAGAGGGAGAGTAAGGGGAAGGGGGGGTCTACGTGCGGGGAGAGGATCTGGTCGAGGTTCCCCACAGAGGGATCATTTTTTAGACACAAGCTACCCATTAAGAAACAGGTTCAACGGCAGGAACCCCGTATAGACAATCATATAATTAACCTTTCCTCGAAATCCCTCAGTAAAGAACAGATGGCGGTTCTTAGTAAGGGGATGTCTTTTGTCCCAACATCTGATTTTGAATGTTTTGAAACGATTAAGGATTTACAGCTCTTCATCCGTAAACTTAAGTGGAAAAAACACTTTATAAATATGGATAAAAAAAGCTGCGCAGAATTGGGTATAGAGGGAGATTTACTTAATGATGTGAGATTTTTGTTCAATTTGGGGGATATGAATCCCAATGATTTGGGTGAGGGACCATTCACACAATTAAAAAATAAGAGTAAACAAATGCCACCTATTAGCAATGATATAGGGGCCCTTGACATATTTGCCAACTTGGTATCTAGAGATATCAAGGAACTGGGTAATGGGAAAAAAAGACGATTCCATAACCTCACCAAGTCTGAGATGGATGGGCTTCTGGAGCTGGAGAGAGACAATACTCTAATAGTGAAACCCGCAGATAAAGGGGGGAATATAGTGTTGATGGATGTAGCACAGTATAAAACCATGTGCTACTCACTGTTAGATAGATCTATGGGGTATGAAAGAATGGAACATAACCCCACAAACACTTTTTTAAATGATCTTAAGAAGTTGGTGAATGGGGCCTTTCAAGCAAAACTCATTGATAAAAATGAGAAAGATTTTTTGATTCCACAACACCCGACTGTGGCAACATTCTATGCTCTGCCTAAGGTTCATAAAGGCCTTTCGCCTTTGAAAGGCCGACCGATTATATCGGGTATAGGAAGTCTAACCCAAAATCTGGGTATCTATGTAGACAAAATTTTAAGACCATTTGTTATATCACTTAGTTCCTATACAAGGGATACCACCGACCTTTTATTGAAACTTGACCACATCGAATTGGACACCGATATGATATTGGGTTCAATAGATGTAGAAGCCTTGTATTCATCCATTCCCCATGATAAAGGTCTAATGGCTGCGGACTATTTCCTTAAGACAAGAGGCGTCCAATGTACGAGACATAACCTGTTCGTTATGCAGGCCTTGGAATTCTGTCTCACAAAAAAATTTTTTCTCTTTGATGGCAGGTTCTTCCATCAGCTCAGGGGCACTGCGATGGGCAACCCTTGTGCGCCATCGTACGCAAATCTGCTCCTGGGCTGGTGGGAGGAAAATGTCGTTTTTGGTGAGCAGGTCGATGTGGCGGAGGACAAAATAGTGCTATGGCTCCGCTACATCGACGACGTATTTGTTATTTGGAGAGGTGATGAGAACAGTTTTAGAACTTTTGTGAAAGATCTTAATATAAATGATATTGGTCTTAGCTTCACGTGTGAGGTTAGTGCCAACAGACTACCCTTCCTGGACATAGTCATTAAGAGGGGAGAAAATGACCGTATAGTCACAGAAACATACAGGAAACCTACCTCTACGAATTCCCTTCTAAGATGGGAATCCAGTCACCCAGTCCCCTTGAAAAAAGGTATTCCTAAAGGCCAGTACCTACGCATGAAAAGGAATTGTACTGATCAGAGAGACTTTAAGAGACAAGCAGATGACCTTAGATCTCGTTTTCATGAACGAGGATACCCAGATGACATTCTTAAAGGGGCCTATAAGTCTACGGTAGAGAAGGAAAGAAAAGAACTACTTATACCCAAACAGCAAACCAATGAAGACAATATCATAAGGTTCATCACCACTTTTTCCAATGGGGCAAATGAGCTGAGAGCCATTATGAACCGACATTGGCCAATATTATGTATGGACAAGGATATTGGAGGCTTGATCTCGGACAATCCACAAATCACATTTAGAAGGGGCCGCTCCTTAAGGGATAGGTTGGTCCGCAGCCATTATACCCAGAAAACCTCATACAGCTCAACATGGCTAGGTACACAGCCGAAAGGCTGTTACAGATGTGGTAGCTGTAAATATTGTACCTCTATTCAACAGAGCAAAGAATTTCAGAGCAATGTTACAGGAAAGATCTACCCTATTGGTCAATTCATTAATTGTAGATCAATAGGAGTGGTATATAAAATCACCTGTAGCTGTGGCCTTGAATACATCGGTAAGACCAAGAGGGAGCTGAGGGTTAGGGTAGGCGAACACCATAGAGATATAATTCATAAACGTGATACACCGATAGCCACCCATGTCAATCAAAGACATAAGGGTGATGTGAAGGCAGTCAGTTTCATGGGCATAGAAAAGGTCCCCCAAAATCCAAGAGGAGGTGATTGGGATAAACGCATACTCCAAAGAGAAACCTATTGGATTTTCTCATTACAATCTGTATATCCCAAAGGACTGAATGAGACACTATCCTTTTCTTCCTTCTTGTAGGGAGTTTTAATAGGGCTTTTTAGTTCAGGGAGAGCCGACGAGGAGTGGGGGCGCCATTTGCGCAGGAATTTAGGGTGCCAACCTCCGCGTGAGGTAGGGAACAGCTAGTTAGGGACCTATAGGGCCAGATTTAGCGGGCACCCTTTCTATAATTCCTACAGATACATGGAGGTTGGTGGTATCCCCTTCTTATGCATGCAACAAAATTAATTGAATAATTTCCACATCATACATATTTTGCAGTTGGTATCCTGACTCTTTTTTCTGCTTCTTTTCCTATGACGGGGTGTAAAGAATTTGTTTTCATTCACAAGATAATCCCTGACAATGTCCATAATATGGGTGTTGGCGTTTTGTACTGATTCATAACGCCTATGCAATCATAAAATGACTTAATAATTCGGGTCCCGTATAAATAATGATAGGGGGACGCATTTAACATTTATGATTGATTAAATGAAGCCGCACTATTAGATTGATGCAATAAAATAAAGTGAGCGGCTCCTTTTGATACGTGATGGTCAGGTGACTGCCTAGACCAATCACGCAACATCTTGATATGCAGACTGACATGCCCGGTTACGCCCAGGAAGTGGGGCAGGGTATGGTCGGTTCCTGTCTCAACATGACGCGCGGCGCCTGTTTAGGAAAACCCAGGAAGTGGGGCAAGTTGCCTGAGCAGATGCCGGCGTCATGCGCAAACCGGAAGTACTGTACGGGGCAACCGGAAACGGCAACAAGCCGCGGTATGCCGCGATTTATAAAAGGCAGCTATCTCACAACGGGCGTGCTATGCGCCAGAAGAAGGTGTCACAATACCCCTGATGAGTCAGGCATCGACGAAACGCGTTGGGTGACAAGTCTGGAGATCGGGTCACGATTTTGGGTTTTCAGATGGACCTTACCTGATCATCTGTTCTTTATAGAAGCGTTTAAAGATAAGTACAGCGGTCTCAGTTTCTATAGTGGTATCATAAATGGATACAATTTGCTCATGAGGTGATTTTATGCTTATGCATTTGACAGATGCTGTACATATGCTGTGCTAATTTAACTACGGGCTGGATATATGTCTATTAAGTAATATTAATTCTGATGACATAAAGGCCTGGTCGGCACACAATTACAAATATACAAGGCTCATATGGTCGGAGATTCCAGGTTTTGAAACACCTGGACAAGAAATACGTTAATGTCCAGGGCCATATGGTACCTTATTTAGTACAAAACGGTTTGTTTTTAATAGAACACTGCACAATTGCACTTTGGCACATGTTTGTTTTGATTTGATGTATGGTTTTTAAAGAATCATTAAAGGTTATGTTTTATTGTTTATGATATACCAATTTGCTACCTCTAGAGCAGAGCAGAGGCAGAGTACGGAACCAGGAACGGAAGCATAGGCAGAAACACGGAGTCAGATCAGAGCGAGAACGGAACTAGCAGCGGAGCGTAGGCCGAAGCCCAGAGCCGGGCCAAGGGAGAGCCTTGGGACTAGCCTAGAAACGTGCAAGAGAGCACAATAGGAAAGAGGAGGTATGGCGCGTTTGCCAGAGGGCACTACAGAGAACCATAGGGGAGAGCAAGGCAGAGCAAGCAAAGACTGAGACCATAGGGAGGAACAAGGCAGAGCAAGGCAAGGTACGGAACAAGGCATAACGAAAACAGGCAAGGCAGGGAACACAGAAAGTACTACAAGGCAAAGCAAGGCACGGGAAAACATGGCACGAAGGACAAACACTAGACAAGACACGAGACAAGAGACGGAGTACGAGCACGGAGCGTGTGCAGAGACGCACGACAGAGCAAAGTGCAAGGGCACAGAATAGAGGGAGCGACACAGCAGACCAAGCAGCCATGCAGGGAAACAACACAATACTCAGGCCCTGAGCATAGAAAGGGGCGGTCTGGTATAGGGCATAGCACCTCCACTTCCGGGTCAGGACCAGGGAAGAACTTCCAGTTCAGATCCTCCAGGATCCCAGGGAGCAGTCACATGATCAGGATTCCAGACATGCAGGGATGATTGCAGAACCAGTGCTGAAACCTAGGCAGGTCACATGATCAGAATTCCAGACATGCAGAGATGATAGCAGAACCAGTGCTGAAACCTAGGCAGGTCACATGATCAGAGTTCCAGACATGCAGAGATGAATGCAGAACCAGCCTCTGCTGAAACATAGGAAGGACACATGATCAAGGGTTCTAGACATGACAAGACGATCACAGAAGGCAGAGCAGAAACGCAGGCATCCCGCAGTCATGAGGTGAGTGTGCACACTGCTCTAGGGAACATGCAGGATAGCAGACATGAGATGCGCGTGCACACCGCTCCAGGGGTCATGAGGCAAAACAGACATGGCGGACATGACAGACATGGCGAGCATGACAGAATATATCTTGCCACAAACACACCTGTACCATCTGGGCCAAAAATCAATGCAGCTTCAAGACAGCAGTTCAATACACAAAGCAATCACTGTGTTTCCAGAAGACATTGGTGTGTTTGATGCTGTTTTGTAAGGGGTTCCAATGGATTGTAATGAATAAGAAAATGATCACACAAGAATTGAATTTACTTAAATTGATTTACTTAATAAATGATAAGATTAAATAATAAACAATATAAAACTATAAATACATATGCATCAATCAGAAACAAACATTATTCATACGTTACATTATTCAGATAGATGTCGACCACTCATCCTCCAGGAGACAAAAGAGACTGAGCACGTGTCCTGGTTCTTTTAATGTTCAGCTAAAAAGGTGTGTCCAGCCCCACCATGTGGGGAATGATGTCACAAGTCTATTGTCCATTGGCTATAAACACATCCCCTCAATACCTGTTTTACCAGTACATAACACAGGAAGCTAGAGGAGGGGGCCTCATGTGTGCCACATGGCAGAAATAGAGCAAGCTGGAGGAGGGGCTTCGGAGCACATGTGGGGGAATTATATATGGATATTGTGGAGGAAACAGGACCCGTTCCTCCCACGTCACCAATGTGACGTAACTACACAGGCACAGCTCTACGGCGCCTCCTTTGTCTCTCAGGTCAGTAAGGGAACTGCACCTAGAGCAAATGGCCGCCGGGGAGGATGTCCTGTTACCCGCTGGGTATTCTAAGATTCGTTATCAGAGTAAAAGCATCAGCCCAAGATTAATTTTAAGGTTTAATTGCCTTAAGGGCACACTGGATAATTACATAAATATACAGTAAGCTATACAATGGAATTACAATGGATTTGCAGTCAGAGTAAAATATAGCAATAATGGTACAAAACTTAGAGGTATTAAGCTGGAGGTCAATTTACCAGATTGTAGGTTGCATGTGGGTGCCGGGAGCTCTGCAGTCCACAGGTACAAGAATCTTAGTTAACGGACAGACCCCAAAGTGCAGGCCACTGCTCCCCTTGGCAGATCCGTCCCCAGTTCCTTCTTAGATCATCATTGTCTGGTTCTTCTGTGTGAGAGACTCTCTGCCATGGGCTGCTAGTTCTTAAGCACGCTAGGTCCCTCCCCCTGTGTCAGAGGGTGGGCTAATAATCTCCACCCTGTAGCTCTCTGCAGAACTTATTCCCAATATCTAAGAAAGGGGGTAACTTTCAACAGGATGATCGGATCAGGACATGAGAGGTACCAGTGAATGCGGTTTGTTTTGCCTGTCATGTGGAGAGCAAACATGGCCGCATTGGGTCGCTGTGGAGGGCCAATCTATGTATCTCAGGCCCCAGAACCCTCACCGCCTCAGGAGTTGCACTGCCAGATGCACGATTTCCTCAGGGTCACTCAGATATTTTTAATGAGTCCATAACTCGAAAGATGTGCTCATAATCCATGATCCTAGGATGGAGTCGGGGTGGCTGGGAGAGACAATGGATGTATATTTCTGTGTCTAGCTGACAGGTATATTCTAATTGAAGCCCCCAGGCACCTTCCTGCCCCATGCTGGCGTGGCTCCTATTCATGCTTTGAAGTTCTGATTGGGGCCTTATCTCATTATCATACTAAAAGACCTTGCTATTCAACATTGGAGCCCTAAATCCTGCTTTGTTCAATATGCTTACAGGCCCTGGGGGGGTAGGAGCAGTTAACTCCTTCATCACATCTCCCTGCTTTAGAGGGCGCTAGGGGTTATCACATTCCTGTGTTCCCCCATGCGCCCTTCCGCACCCTCTCCTTGCCGGGACAACCCATCAGCGTTACCATGGTCTCTGCCTCTTTTGTGGCGAATGGTGAAGTGATACTGTTGGAGAGCGAGGCTCCAGCGAAGCAGCCTCCCATTCATCCCAGAGACCGTGTGTAACCAGCTGAGAGGGTTGTGGTCTGTTTCAACAGTGAATTGGCGTCCGTACAAGTATGGCTGCAGACACTGCAGGGCCCACACAATTGCCAGACATTCCTTCTCCATCGTGGAATAGGCCACTTCCCTCGGCAGGAGCTTCCGGCTCAGGTACAGAACGTGGTGTTCATGGCCCGTAGTGTTGACCAAGGCTGAGCATAGCACCGAGGCCAAAGTCGCTGGCGTCGGTCTGCACTACTAATGGCCGCGTGAAGTCGGCTGCCTGCAGTACAGGAGAGCTAGGAAGGGCGGTCTTGAGCTCCTGGAAAGCTGTCTCGCGGGCGACTGTCCAGTCGACTGCGACGGGCAGCCTCTTCTTGGTGAGGTCTGTCAGGGGCTTGGCCAGGGCACTATAGTGAGGGGCCCCGGCCATAAAATCGGACCCTGAGGGGCCCCACCCACAAAAATGGATCCTGAGGGGCCCCACCCACAAAATCAGACCCTGAGGGGCCCACCCACAAAATCGGACCCTGAGGGGCCCCGCCCACCAAATCGGACACTGAGGGGCCCCGCCCACCGAATTGGACCCTGAGGGGCCCCGCCCACCAAATTGGACCCAGAGTGGCCCCGCCACCCAAATTGGACCCAGTGGGGCTCCACCCACAAAATCAGACCCTAAGGGGCCCCACCCACAAAATCGGACCGATGGGCCCCGGCCACAAAATCAGACCCTGAGGGGCCCCGGCCACAAGATCGGACCCTGAGGGGCCCCACCCACAAAATCGTACCCTGAGGTGCCCCAGCCACAATATCAGACCCTAACGGGCCCCACCCACAAAATCGGACCCTGATGGGCCCAGGCCACAAAATCGGACCCTGAGGGTTCCCGCTCACCAATTCAAGCCCTGAGGAGCCCAGGCCACCAAATCAGATCCTGAGGGGCCCCAGCCACAAAACCGATCCCTGAGGGGCCCCACCCACAAAATCGGTCCCTGAGGGGCCCTGGCCACAAAATCGGACCCTGAGGGGCCCCACCCACAAAATTGGACCCTGAGGGGCCCCACCCACAAAATCGGACCCTGAGGGCCCCACCCACAAAATCGGACCCTGAGGGCCCCACCCACAAAATTGGACCCTGAGGGGCCCCACCCACAAAATCGGACCCTGAGGGGCCCCGCCCACCAAATCGGACACTGAGGGGCCCCGCCCACCAAATTGGACCCTGAGGGGCCCCGCCCACCAACTCGGACCCAGAGTGGCCCCGCCACCCAAATTGGACCCAGTGGGGCTCCACCCACAAAATCAGACCCTAAGAGGCCCCACCCACAAAATCAGACCGATGGGCCCCGGCCACAAAATCAGACCCTGAGGGGCCCCGGCCACAAAATCGGACCTTGAGGGGCCCCACCCACAAAATCGTACCCTGAGGTGCCCCAGCCACAATATCAGACCCTAACGGGCCCCACCCACAAAATCGGACCCTGATGGGCCCAGGCCACAAAATCGGACCCTGAGGGTTCCCGCTCACCAATTCAAACCCTGAGGAGCCCAGGCCACCAAATCAGATCCTGAGGGGCCCCAGCCACAAAACCGATCCCTGAGGGGCCCCACCCACAAAATCGGTCCCTGAGGGGCCCTGGCCACAAAATTGGACCCTGAGGGGCCCCACCCACAAAATTGGACCCTGAGGGGCCCCACCCACAAAATCGGACCCTGAGGGCCCCACCCACAAAATCAGACCCTGAGGGCCCCACCCACAAAATTGGACCCTGAGGGGCCCCACCCACAAAATCGGACCCTGAGGGGCCCCACAGGCCAAAGTGGCTCCTGAGAGGCACCCACAGTTAAAACGGAACCTGAGTTGAAAGTCTTGCAGGGGCAGCAGGCAAGTCTCCCTTAAAGGGGCAGCCTGGGCACCATTTCAAAGCACTGTCTGTATTTCCTTCAGGAAATACACATCTAGTCTTATTATTATTCAGTTGATTTCCCCGATTAATGCGGCCCAAACCGCTACACTCACAGACTCCGTTGAGGCGTCATTTCGAAGCCAGCGTCCACGAGTGGTGTGCTAAGTATTTTTCGTGTCGATCGGATTTGTAGTTTTTGCGCAATTTGCGTTTGAAATTTTTTTTTCACGTCATTGGACTGCATTGTCTCAATGCATTTCAATGGGAAAATTTTGCCATAGGAATACATTGGGCGATTCAAATGGAAGTTGAGCTCATTGATATGCGCAGGCAGACCCAGTTACTATGCCAATGCCTACGAACTCTACATGACCCCACCAGGACACAGTTTCTGCTAGATAATATCAGCTCTTAAAGCGAAACCCAAAGCACAAATGCAAATCTAGCTTCATCACATGACACATGCCCCTGAGAGAGAATGTGCGCCAAAGTGGATTTAGAAGCCCAGTGTGCCGAACTGGCTCTTAAAGGGCCGACGCGCCAAAGTGATTCTTAAAGGGCCGGCGCACCAAAATGAGTCTTAAAGGGCCGGCGTGCTAAATCGAAAGCTGATTGACACCATGCTCCAAATCGGAGGCTGATTGAATCCAGCCTCCAAATCGGAGGCTGAGCCACCCCGGCCTCCATATCGGAGGCTGATCGACCCTGGCCTACAAATCGGAGGCTGAGCCACCCTGGCCTCCAATTCGGACCCAGAGTGGCCCCGCCCACCAAATTGTACCCAGAGTGGCTCCACCTGCCAAATCGGACCCAGAGTGGCCCCGCCCACCAAATCGGACCCTATGCAGCCCCCCACCAAATCGGACCCAGAGTGACCCCGCCCACCAATTCAGACCCACAGTGGCCCCGCCCTCCAAATCAGACCCCATGGGGCCCCGTCCACCAAATCGGACCCAGAGTGGCCTCGCCCTCATAATCAGACCGAGTGGCCCCACCCACCAAATCGGACCCTATGGGGCCCTGCCCAACAAATCGGACCTAGAGTGGCCCCGCCCACCAAATTGGACTCTGTGGGGCCCCGCCCACCAAATCGGACCCAGAGTGGCCCCGCCCACCAAGTTGGACTCTGAGGGGCCCCGCCTATCAAACCGGAGTTTGAGGGGCCCCGCCCACCAAATCGGACCCAGAGGGGCCCCGCCCACCAAAGTGGACCCAGAGGGGCTCCGCCCACAAAATCAGACCCTGAGGGGCCCTGGCCACAAAATCAGACCCTGAGGGGCCCCGGCCACAAAATCGGACCCTGAGGGATCCCATCCACCAATTCAAGCCCTGAGGAGCCCAGGCCACTGAATCAGATCCTGAGGGGCCCCACAGGTCAAAGTGGCCCCTGAGAGGCACCCAAAGTTAAAACGGATCCTGAGTTGAAAGTCTTGCAGGGGCAGCAGGCAAGTCTCTCTTAAAGTGGCAGCCCGGGCACCATTTCAAAGCACTATCAGTACTTCCTTCAGGAAATACACATCTAGTTATTATTATTATGCATTTATATAACGCCATTTATTCCATGGTGCTTTACATGTGAAAAGGGGAAATATAGGCAAGTATAATAGACATGTGTAAGACAAGGGACACACAAGTACATAAGGAGAGGGGACCCTGCCCACGAGGGCTCACAGTCTACAGGGATGGGTGAGGATACAGTAGGAGAGGGTAGAGCAGGTCGTGCGGTGGTTCAGAAGACCAAGGATCATTGCAGGCTGTAGGCTTGCTGGAACAGGTGGGTCTTCAGGTTCTTCTTGAAGGTTTCCGTTGATGGTGAGAGTCTGATGTGTTGCGGCAGAGAGTTCCAGGGTATGGGGGAAGCACGGGAGAAGTCTTGTATGCGGTTGTGGGAAGAGATTAGGGGGAGTAGAGAAGGAGATCTTGAGATGATTGAAGGTTGCGTGCGGGTAGGTACCTAGAGACCATGTCACAGATGTTTGGAGGAGACAGGTTGTGGATGGCTTTGTATGTCATGGTTAGGGTTTTGAATTGGAGCCTTTGGGCAATAGGAAGCCAGTGAAGGGCCTGGCATAGAGGGAGGCTGGGGAATAGCGGGGAGACAGGTAGATTAGTCGGGCAGCAGAGTGTAGGATGGACTGGACCGGAGCCAGAGTACTAGAGGGGAGGCCGGAGAGTAGTCGAGGCGGGAGATGATAAGAGCATGCACTAGTGTTTTTGTGGTTTCATGGCTGAGGAATGAGCGGATCCGGGAAATATTTTTGAGTTTGAGGCGGCAGGAGGGGGCGAGGGCTTGGATATGTGGTTTGAAAGAGAGCGCAGAGTCGAGGATCACCCCAAGGCACCGAGCGTGCGGGACTGGGGAAAGAGAGCAGCCATTGACATTGATGGATAGGTCTAGTGGAGGGGGTAGAGTGAGATGGGGGAAAGATGATGAATTCTGTTTTGTCCTTGTTCAGTTTGAGAAAGTGAGCAGAGAAGGCTGAGATAGCAGACAGACATTGTGGGATTTCAGCCAGTAAGGCGAGGTTGGGTCCAGTTAGGTAGATCTGCGCGTCATCGGCATAGTGGTGATACTCCAAACTGTGGGATTCTATGAGCTGTCCCAAGCCAAAGGTGTAGATGGAGAATAGTAGGGATCCTAGGACAGAGCCTTGAGGAACACCGACAGACAGGGGGCGAGGTGAGGAGGTGGTGTGTGTCAGAGGGAGACACTAAATGTTCGGTCTGTTAGGTATGATGAGATCCAGGATAGGGCCAAGTCTGTGATGCCAAGAGAGGAGAGGGTCTGTAGCAGGAGGGAATGGTCTAAGGTGTCGAAGGCAGAGGACAGGTCCAGGAGAAGGAGGACAGAGTAGTGTCGCTTGCTCTTGACGGTTAGTAGGTCGTTGGTGACTTTAGTTAGGGCAGTTTCAGTTGAGTCATGAGGTCGGAAGCCAGATTGTAACCGGTCAAAGAGGGAACAGGAGGAGAGGTGAGAGGACAGTTCAAGATATACATGCTGTTCCAGTAGTTTTGAGGCATAAGGGAGAAGTGATGTCGGGCGTTAGACACAGGATGGGTCAAGGGAGGGCTTTTTGAGGATGGGTGTGATTGAGGCATGTTTGAAGGATGAGGGAAAGACACCATTTGCAAGTGAAAGGTTGAAGAGGTGTGTTAGAGATGGGATGAAGACTTTGGCCAAGTTAGGTATGAGGTGAGACGGGAGTGGGTCGAGGGCACAAGTGGTGAGATGTGATCTTGACAGAAGGGTGGAGAGCTGATCTTCTGTCATGGTGGAGAAGCTGGCTTTTGCAGAACAGGGCTGAGCGGCTAAGAGGGGCATTGGGGGCTGTGGACCAAAGTTTTGTCTGATCGTGTCGATCTTCTGCTTAAAGAAGGAGGCAAAGTCTTCAGCAGAAATGAGAGGAGGGGGAGGTGCTGCGGGATGGAGTAGAGAATTGAAGGTGTTGAAGAGCTGCTTAGGGTTGTGAGATAGGGAGGATATGAGAGCTGTGAAGTAAGTTTGTTTTGCAGCAGAGAGCATGGACTTAAAGCTGGCAAGGGACTGATTGTATGCACTGAAGTGCTCAGTAGAATGGGTTCTCTTCCATCTCCTCTCAGCGGCCCTGGAAACCCGTCTCATTTCTTTGGTCAGGCTGGTCAGCCAGGGCTGCCTGTTGATTGTTCGAGTTTTGCTCTGCGTGAGGGGGGAAGCTGAATCAAGTGTTGCTGTTATTGTGGTGTTATAAAAAGTGGCAGCAGCATCTGTGTCATGAAGGGAAGCTATGTCTGTAAGAGGGAGAAGGGACTCAGAGAGTGATTGTAAATTGAGGTGTTTGAGATTCCTGCGAGGGTGAGCGAGTTTATGGAGCAGGGGTTGCGCAGTAGGAGAGGAGAGGGAAGAGAATGTCAGTAGGTTGTGGTCAGACAGGGGGAGGGGTGAGATATTGAGATTAGTGAGGGAACAGAGACGGGTGAAGATAAGGTCCAGCATGTGACCATCTTTGTGAGTGGCCGCAGAGGACCAGTGTGAGGCCGAGGGAAGCCGTGAGTGATAGAAGTTTAGAGGCAGCCAGGGTGGAAGTGTCAATGGGGATGTTGAAGTCGCCCATGATGATGCTGGGGATGTCAGCAGAAAGGAAATCGAGTAGCCAGGTGGTGAAGTGGTAGAGAAAGGTGGAGATGACTAGTTCTGGGGCGCGTTAGATGACAGCCAGTTGGAGGTTGGAGGGGGAATAGATGCGGACGGAGTGCACCTCGAAGGAGGGAAGAGTAGTGGAGGGTGGCAGAGGAATTGGGGTAAAGGAGCAGGTATCAGACAGGAGAAAGCCAACTCCTCCACCACGTTTGTTGCTGGGGCGAGGGGTGTGAGAGAGATGCAATCCACCATAGCAAAGCGCAGCTGGAGAGGATGTGTCAGACGGAGTGAGCCAGGTTTCAGTGATGGCAAGGAAGGAGAGTTTGTTGGTGTTAAAGAGGTCATGGATAAATGATAGCTTGTTGTAGACAGAGCGTGCGTTCCATAGGGCTCCAGGTAAGGGGGTTGGGGGAGTGGGGGCTGGATGAATGGATATGAAGTTATCATGGTTGTGAAGACGTGTAGAGGATCGTGGCAGGGTGATAAAAGTGAGTGTAGGGATGTGTTGAGGAGGGCCAGTATTTGGGGATATGTCGCCAGCAATGAGGAGTAGTAGACAGAGCATTAGAAGGTGGGAGCAGGATAGGACATGATGTGGCTGTGTGTGTCTGGAGAAAAAGGATTGTATGTGGAGGAAGAGTTGTGACAAAGAGCTGAGATGGCTGGGAAGAATGGAGGGGGAAATGACAAGTTCCTTACTGGGTGGAGGGATTGCAGGAGTTAGGGAGAAATAGAGTAGTATGGGGGTGATAGTAAAAAGAAGGCGAAACACTGTTGTGGTGTTACCTTACAGTCAAATCCTGTCCAATTCTAGTCTAATTCAGAGTAATTAGAAATCCGTACTTTGAAATATGGATTATGATATAGATGGACCCGACTACGTCTGGAGCAGACCCATGGTGCTGAATATATGGGCAGCTAAAGACAATCAGGTGTGAGTGAAAGTGGGGTGTGACTGCCCAGGCCAAATGCACAGAGTTAAGCAAAGGTCATAAAAAAGGGAAGGGGTTATACAGACCACTTAGATTTGTGGCAAAGATAACAAGAATGGAGTACAATTATGGATACAAGAAGATGGGTAAGCAGTGCATACCATATAAAATACACATAATAGTATAATGCCCCCCCATAGTAGTATAATGCACCCCCATAATAGTATAATGCACTTCCATAGTGTTACCGCGGACGGTCAGGTGAGGAAAGTCTCCAGGAGTGGACCCTCTGGATCGTGGCACGAGGGGACCCCGGGCAAGCCGCCAGGTGGAGCCAACCCCATACAGGGATCATTAGGAGCAGGCCCAGGGGTTCGGGTACCACAATAGCTAGTACCGAGAGGGGCGGCTCAGAACGGACTGGAGTAGGACCACGGGACTGCAGAAGACATGACCAGAGTAGGATTGTAGGACTGGAGCACAGATGGCAGGTCGGAGCAGGGACACCGGAGTAGGACTGCGGAAGTAGAGCACAGACAGCAGGACAGAGCAGGAACACGGAAGGCAGGACTGGAGCAGGACTGGAGTACAGATGGCAGGATGGAACAGGAACACCGGAGTAGGACTGCAGGGCTGGAGTACAGACAGCAGGACGGAGCAGGAACACTGAAGGCAGAACTGGAGTAGGACTGCAGGACTGGAGTACAGATGGCAGGACGGGACAGGAACACCGAAGTAGGACTGCGGGACTGGGGCACAGACAGCAGGACGGAGCAGGAACACGGAAGGCAGGACTCGAGCAGGACTGCAAGACTGGAGTACAGATGGCAGGACGGGACAGGAACACCAGAGTAGGACTACGGGACTGGGGCACAGACAGCAGGACGGAGCAGGAACATGGAAGGCAGGACTGGAGTAGGACTGCAGGTCTGGGGCACAGACAGCAGGACAGAGCAGGAACACAGAAGGCAGGACTGCAGAAGACAAGCGAGTGTACGATGAACAGGGGCCAAGTGTGCTAACAAACACGAAGATCAGGCGCCTCCATCAAAGGAGGGCGGCCTGATATACCCCTGCCTGGTCTGCCATTGGTCCGGCGGTGCTTCCGGGTCAGGGCACCACCGGAGCACAAGTGACAGGAGGGAGGTGAGACTGCGGCCTATGGTGCATGCGCATTGCATGCAATGATGCTGTCGGCCGTGGACCTGTCAGAAGGGGCCGCCGTAGTTTTATAATGCACCCACACAGCAGTATAATGCACCCACATAGTAGTGTAATGCACCCCCATAATAGTATAATGCACCCCCATAGTAGTATAATGCAAACCCATAGTAGCATAATGCACCACCATAGAAGTATAATGCACAGCCATAATAGTATAATGCACCACCATAGTAGTATAATGCACCACATAATAGAGTAATGCACCCCCATAGTAGTATAATGCACCACATAGTAGTATAATGCACCCCCATAGAAGTATAATGCACCACATAGTAGTATAATGCCCCCTCATAATAGTATAATGCACCACCATAGTAGCATAATGCCCCACATAATAGTATAATGCACCCCCATAGTAGTATTATGCACCCCCATAGTAGTATAATGCACCACATAATAGTATAATGCACCCCCCATAGTAGTATAATGCACCACATAATAGTATAATGCACCACCATAGTAGTATAATGCACCACATAATAGTATAATGCACCCTCATAGTAGTGTAATGCACCCCCATAGAAGTATAACTCACCCCATAGTAGTATAATGCACCGCCATAATAGTATAATGCACCGCCATAATAGTATAATGCACCCCCGTGGTAGTTTAATGCACCCCCACAGCAGTATAATGCACTTCCATAGTAGTATAATGCACCACATAATAGCATAATGCACCCCCATAGTAGTATAATGCACCACATAATAGCATAATGCACCCCCATAGTAGTATAATCTACCTCCATAGAAGTTTAATGCACCACATAATAGTATAATGCACCCCAATAGTAGCATAATGCACCCCCATAGTAGTATAATGCACCACATAATAGTGTAATGCACCACCACAGTAGTATAATGCATCACATAATAGTATAATGCACCCCCATAGTAGTATAATGTACCTCCATAGAAGTATAATGCACCACATAATAGTATAATGCACCACATAATAGTATAATGCACCCCCATAGTAGTATAATGCACCACATAATAGCATAATGCACCCCCATAGTAGTATAATCTACCTCCATAGAAGTTTAATGCACCACATAATAGTATAATGCACCCCAATAGTAGTATAATGCACCCCCATAGTAGTATAATGCACCACATAATAGTGTAATGCACCACCACAGTAGTATAATGCATCACATAATAGTATAATGCACCCCCATAGTAGTATAATGTACCTCCATAGAAGTATAATGCACCACATAATAGTATAACGCACCACATAATAGTATAATGCACCCCCATGGTAGTATAATGCACCCCCATAATGAACTATAGCAGCACCCTGTGCAGCAATGCATGACACAAGGAGAAGGGACCTAAGGAGCTCAGACACCTGAATGCCTCAATGGCCACGTACAGTATATAAAAGAGGAGCATGTGACATATACCATGCAGAGAAATGTTTTTTATTATTATTTAAAGGAACATGCACAAAGGCGCATATTATATGCGATATATACTTGTATATCTGCAATCCACTGTCCCCTTTAGGCTAGGTACAGACGTACTTTTTTGTCCTGCGGATTTTTCCACGCAGAATTGAAGAAATTCGCAGGTCAAATGACCTGCAATTTTCCTGCAGATTTCTTCCTGTTTTTTTGCGGTTTTCTTGCGGTTTTTGTGGGGTTTTCCCCTGCGGATTTCCCCCTGCGGATTTGGAGAATGGAGCAGGTGGAAAACCGCACAAAAGAAGTGACATGCTGCATATTTTGAACCACAAGAAAACCGCGTGGAAAAATCTGCAGCGTCTGCACAGCGGTTGTTTTTTTCTATTGATTAACATGCTACTGTACATCAGAGTGCGGATATGCAGCGTTTCTGTGCGGTAAAATCCGCTGCGGATCCGCCTGGAAATTTGCATCGTGTGCACATGGCCTTACACCATATGTGTCCACCTCCAAGGCCAGAATGATCAACACGCAGAGGCACATATAGCGTGGTGCCAAATCCCTTGCAGACTATTGTCACTTCCATACCATCTGTGTCCACGTGCCAAGCCCAGTAAGTATATAGGAATCCACATGGACATATGAGACCAGATGGGTAACAAACACCCTTTTGTGTTCCAGACAGGTCAGAGAAGGCAGACATATAAAGTCCAAATAGCATAGATAGAAAAAGTCCCTCATGTTGGGCCAGATGCTGATGGTAAAACCGAAGTCCAATTCATGTCCGGTCCATCATTCAAATTCCAGATGTGCTTGGGCATATTTTCATCTTAGCTAATAAATGCCAATGTCCCAAATAAAGCCCCGAAGCAGAAGAGTGGATGGTATGAACTTCCAATCAGCTGGAGATGGCCAGACCTAATGATTAGAAGCCAAATCCAGATTGAGCTTCGAGCTTCAGTCTGTGACCCCTACAGGACTCAATGAGGAGTTGCTCAGTTCATGGGTTTTGTGCCTGGCAACACTTGCCAGTGTTGCCAGGCACGCTCGCTGCTGGACACATTCCTCCAGGCTCGGCCCATCGTGCGGGCGCTACACACCGGTAAATGTTTTCTCATTAGGCAGTGCTCTATATTATAAATCATATCAAGAAAAATAGCACCGAAGAACCAATAATAAAAGATGAAAGCTTTATTGAAACAAACGTATAAAAACGTAAATGGGTACAAGTAGTAGGATGATGAGAGAGGTAAGCCAAATAGTGGAACCACAACTTAAACAGGTAACAAACAGGCAGAGTAAACAGGTTATGCCTAAAGTTACCTGAGGGTTGCAGTGATGCTGCCCCAACACGCGTTTCGGCGCAGTGCCTTCTATAGTAGGTTGCACCTCACCTATGGATATATCACTCCTGACAAAGTTTTTGCTAAACAGCGATCAGCGTGGGGTCTTCTCCCCACACCCCTGATCCCTGCTGTTCCATGCTTATTATGGCACTTTTTGGTGGTTTGGAGAAATCTTTGAGCATATGAGGTAGTACCATCCACAGAAGTTTCTCTGTGCATTTAACTACTTGCCTTTTGCAGTGTTATTCACACCCTCATTGCTCCCTATAGTGTGTATATCCATCTTTGCATTTGTTGGAGCATCAGGGGTGTTGGATGATTTTTGTGCCATGTTTAAATGTTTTTAATGGGTTTGTATGTCCATGGTAACTAACACATTTTTGTATATATTGCTGATATCTTATCAGGTGTGCACACTATTTTTTGCATTGTCTTTTTCTCCCCTTAGTATACACTTTGTCTTCCATAAAACGTGTAGCACCCTCATATCTATTCATTTCCTCCCTTCTAGCATTTTTTCATCATAGGTGCACCCTAGCTTCCATATACGGATTTAGAATTATAATCACAAAAGATCAGTCTATTAAAAGCAGAACTCACTTCAAGCACGTTGGTAGAAATGGATATTTACAGTTGTGGCCAAAAATATTGACACCCCTGCAATTCCGTTAGATAATACTCAGTTTCTTCCTGAAAATGATTGCAAACACAAATTCTTTTTGGTATTATTATCTTCATTTAATTTGTCTTAAATGAAAAAACACAAAAGAGAATGAAGCAAAAAGCAAAACATTGATCATTTCACACAAAACTCCAAAAATGGGCCAGACAAAAGTATTGGCACCCTCAGCCTAATACTTCGTTGCACAACCTTTAGCCAAAATAACTGCGACCAACCGCTTCCAGTAACCATCAATGAGTTTCTTACAATGCTCTGCTGGAATTTTAGACCATTCTTCTTTGGCAAACTGCTCCAGGTCCCTGATATTTGAAGGGTGCCTTCTCCAAACTGCCATTTTTAGATCTCTCCACAGGTGTTCTATGGGATTCAGGTCTGGACTCATTGCTGGCCACCTTAGAAGTCTCCAGTGCTTTCTCTCAAACCATTTTCTAGTGCTTTTTGAAGTGTGTTTTGGGTCATTGTCCTGCTGGAAGACCCATGACCTCTGAGGGAGACCCGGCTTTCTCACACATTATGCTGCAAAATTTGTTGGTAGTCTTCAGACTTCATAATGCCATGCACACGGTCAAGCAGTCCAGTGCCAGAGGCAGCAAAGCAACCCCAAAACATCAGGGAACCTCCGCCGTGTTTGACTGTAGGGACCGGGTTCTTTTCTTTGAATGCCTCTTTTTTTCTCCTGTAAACTCTATGTTGATGCCTTTGCCCAAAAAGCTCTTGTCATGGTCCAGTCCGGACTTTATCTTCTGCTGTCTTCACTCCGGACTGGTCATGCGGGGGTTAATCTCCTCAGCCTCGTTCTGGAGCTAGCTGGGCTATTTAAATCCCTCACAGCCTGCTACCAGTGTTAGTGATAGCTCAAGCTTGCAGTTTAGAGCCGCTGACCCTTGTACCCTGGTGATCCTCCTGCCTTTGACTGATATTCACGTTTATGACCCGGACTGATTTCTGACCCCGTCTCTTGGTATTCGTCTCTGCTGTTACGTTCCCTCTCTGGCATCTGACTCCCTGGCTTGTACCCCGACCACGTATTTCGTCTCACGTTTTGGACCCCGTGCTCATGTTCTGGCTTTCTGACTCTCGGCTTTGGTATTTTGACTACGTGTATTGCTGCTCCTTCTGGTACGTCTGCTCCTGTTAGTTTCTGACTCGGTTCGTCTGACTATTCTCTCTCGTTACCTGTGGCACCTGTGCTGTTGCTCAGGGTTGCTGCTCTTAGTGTATAACCTCTCTTCCCTCACCAGCTCCCCCTGGTGGAGGTTTCACTACATTATCACTAACCTCACATTTAAACGGGATTTTGCATTTTTTTTTCTCTTTGGCCATGGATCTGCTGCATAACTTGGCAGATCAAGTGTCCAGTTTGACGCAGATGGCGCAGGACTTTTCTGTGAATCATCAGTCCCTTGTCATGTCTCAGACCCTCTTACAGAAAGAACTGACTGAGACTATTAAGACCATGCAGGGAAACACCTCTCATATTGTTTGTCCACCAGGTGACTCTGTAGATGTTATTTTGCACTCTCCTGAACCCTCAGTTAAACTTCCTGACACATTTTCTGGCGAAAAAGATAAATTTCATATATTCAAGGAGAGTTGTAAATTATGGTTTTCTTAGACCCCGATCGTCTGGGGATGAGACTCAGCGGGTGGGGATTGTTATCTCCTTACTTAGGGAGGGTCCCCAATCCTGGGCTTTTTCGTTGCCCCCTACTGCCCCTGAACGGATGTCGGTAGATAGGTTCTTTGAGGCCCTAGGACTTATCTATGACGAACCGGACCACGTTAGGGTGGCAGAGGACACTATTTTGGGTCTGGGGCAAGGGAAGCAATCAGCCGAATGGTACAGCTCCGAATTCCGTCGATGGTCCACTGAGGTGTCCTGGGACGACTCTGCACTGAGATGTCTGTTCAGGAAGGGACTGTCGGATTGCTTGAAGGACGCTCTGGCTCTCCATCCACCTCCCAGTTCATTGGAGGAGGCTATGAGTCAGGCTATCCGTATGGATCGGAGACTGCGGGAGAGAGGTGTTACTCAGCGAGGGGTTCCGTTTTTTCCTGCTAACCCTGTTGTTTTGCTTCCATCTGAACCTATGGAGGTGGGAGCCACCAACCCCCAGGAGAAAGAGAGGAGACGGCGACGTGATGGAAAATTGTGTTTTTACTGCGGAGATCCCGGACATTGGAAAAAAGACTGCCCCTCCTGTCCTCCGACTAACAAGCGGCTGAGTCTGGGTGATAATCGTGGAGGTCACCCAGACTCTCAGGTACCTTTTTCTTCCTTTTCAAGAGTACTGCTAAAGGTGGAACTTGGTGTTGAGAACGGCTTTTTCCATACTTCGGCTTTTGTAGACTGTGGGTCATCACTGAACCTGATTGACTCTAAGCTGGTGGCTCGCTGTAGATTAGGGACAGTTAGGTTGGGGACTCCCTTAAAAATTGTGGCTATTGATGCTACACCACTCACTAAGGATGGTCTCCATTTCAGTTCTAAAGAATTTACCCTCAGGGTGGGGGCCCTACACCAGGAGCGCATGTCATGCTTTGTTTTGGATAACCTCCCTGCTGGCCTGGTGTTAGGGTTTCCCTGGTTGCAACGGCATAACCCAGTTATTGACTGGGGGTCCCGGGATATTGTTAAATGGGGACCTGGGTGTTCTGAAAATTGTCTTGCTACTTTGTCTGTCATCCGTCAACCTGGAGGGTATTCTGGAGTACCTAAAGGGTTTTAAGGATGTGTTCTCCGAAAAGGAGGCTGAGGTTCTACCACCACACCGCCCATTCGATTGTGCCGTGGACCTTGTTCCCGGTGCCAAATTGCCCAAAGCCCGGCTGTACAATCTCTCCGGCCCTGAGCGGGCTGCTATGAAGGAGTATATCTCTGAAAGCCTTCGTAAAGGGCATATACGGCCATCTGTCTCTCCCGTGGCAGCGGGATTCTTTTTTGTAAAAAAGAAGGATGGTGGTTTACGCCCATGCCTCGATTTTCGAGAACTGAATAAAATAACCATAAGAAACGCCTACCCTCTCCCACTGATACCTAATTTGTACAATCAATTGTCGGGGGTCAGGTGGTTCTCTAAGTTGGACCTCAGGGGAGCATACAATCTCATCCGTATGCGGGAGGGGGATGAATGGAAAACTGCATTTCTCACCTCTGAGGGTCTGTTTGAAAATTTGGTTATGCCCTTCGGTTTGACTACCGCACCAGCGGTATTCCAGAATTTCATTAACCATTTTTTTTCTGATTTTATTGGACATTTTGTAGTTGTTTATCTTGACGATATACTTATATATTCTTCTGATAGACAAAGTCATATGGGTCATCTTCATGCGGTTCTCCAGAGGCTCAGGGAGAACTCACTCTTTGCCAAATTGGAGAAGTGTTCATTTTTTACTCAAGAAGTGTCCTTTCTAGGGGTCATCCTGTCCGCTGAGGGGTTTCGTATGGACCCTAGGAAGGTACAGGCCATTGTGGATTGGGTGCAACCCAGAGATCTCAAGGGTCTTCAGCGATTTCTGGGTTTCGCCAATTATTATAGAAAATTCATCAAGGGGTTCTCTCAAGTGGTCAAACCCCTCACTGATCTCACCCAAAAGGGAGCGGATCTTAAAAACTGGTCAGCTCCAGCTGTGGCGGCGTTTTCTTTGTTAAAAGAACGTTTCATGACTGCTCCGGTACTGGTGCAACCTGACTTGTCTAAACCATTCATCATAGAAGTGGATGCCTCTGAGGTGGGAGTGGGGGCTGTGTTGTCCCAGGGGCCCACCACATTAACTAACTTAAGACCCTGTGCCTTCTTTTCTAAAAAATTTTCCTCTGCTGAAAGGAATTATGATGTGGGTAACCGAGAGTTGTTGGCCATTAAATTGGCTTTTGAAGAATGAAGGCATTTTTTGGAGGGGGCTGTCCATCGTATCACTGTCATTACAGATCACAAGAATCTGTCTTACATCGAATCCGCCAAGCGTCTGACTCCGAGACAGGCAAGGTGGTCACTTTTTTTTTTCCCGATTTCAGTTTTCCATCACTTTCAGACCAGGTTCCAAGAATGTGAAGGCGGATGCCTTGTCTCGCAGCCTAGATCCGGTATCGCCTCCGGAGCCTCCTTCCTCCATTCTTCAGCGCGGGGTGGTGGTGGCTGTGGTGTCCCAGAGATTGGAGCAGGAGATTTGTGAGGCCCAATCTCTTGCTTCCCCATCCATACCTGAAAATAAGCTCTTTGTGCCTGTCCAGTATCGGTTAAGAGTGCTTCGGGAGTTCCACGACTCAGCTCTGAGTGGGCATCCAGGAATCTCGCCCACTCGTAAAGCCATCACTAGGCTGTTCTGGTGGCCCTCGTTGACTTCTGACGTCACTGGTTTTGTGTCCTCCTGTGAAACTTGTGCCCGTGCTAAAGCCTCCCATAACCGGCCGGCCGGGGAATTGGTGCCACTGCCAATTCCGGATAGACCGTGGACTCACCTGTCCATGGATTTTATCACCGATCTCCCACCCTCTAATGGCAAAACCGTGATCTGGGTAGTTGTGGATAGGTTCAGCAAACAAGCACATTTTGTACCCTTAACGGGCCTTCCTAATGCTGAGACTCTATCGGGGCTGTTCATTGAGCATGTGATTCGGTTGCATGGTGTGCCTGTCAGTGTGGTGTCTGATAGAGGGGTGCAATTCGTGTCAAAATTCTGGAGAGCTTTTTGTAAAAGGCTGGGCATCAGTCTGACCTTTTCATCGGCCTACCATCCCGAGACCAATGGTCAGACTGAAAGGACCAATCAGTCTTTAGAGCAGATCCTGCGGTGTCTTGTCACATCCAGACAGGATAATTGGTGCTCTATGATACCTATGGCGGAATTCGCCTTCATTAATCGTGTCAATCAGTCTACTGGTACTTCTCCTTTCTTCTGCAGCTACGGGTTTCACCCTCATTTTGGTGAATTCTCCAGACTAGATTCGGAGTGTCCAGGGGCTGATTCAGCCTTTTTGCGGTTGGAGGAGGTTTGGAGGGAAGTTCAGAGAAACATTGGGGAGGCTCAGGGCAAATATAAGTTTTTTGCAGATAAACGACGCTCGGTGGGGCCGGCTTATCAGGTGGGGGATAAGGTATGGTTATCCACCAAAAACATAAGGCTGTGTGCACACGCTGCGGATTATGTGCGGATTCATCCGCGCGGATTTTGTAAAATCCGCAGGTGAAACCGCAGGTCAAAAGACCTGCGGTTTTACCTGCGGATTGCTCTGCGGTTTTGCCCTGCAGTTTTTCATCTCCTCAATGGAGGAGATGGCAAACCGCAGGAGAATCCGCAGAAAGAATTGACATGTCAATTCTTTCTGCGGATTGAAAACCGCAGATAATCCGCGCGGAAAATTCCGCACCGTCTGCATTGCGGTTTTTGATTCCCATAGGGAATCATGGTACTGTACACCGCAGCAAAAACTGCTGCGGGTCCGCAGCGGCCAAAACCGCTGCGGAACCGCAGCAAAATCCGCAGCGTGTGCACACAGCCTCAGGCTGAGAATTCCCTCTGCTAAGTTGGGTCCCAAGTTTATTGGTCCGTATGAGATTTTAGAGGTGATTAATCCTGTGGTCTTTCGCCTGCGGTTGCCTCCGTCATTAAGGATTCCTAATGTGTTCCACAAAGCGCTTCTGAAGCCCTCGGTGCCTTCCTCCGACGAGTCTCCCTCGCACCCGCCGCCTGTTATGGTAGATGGGCAGACCGAGTACGAGGTGGAACAGGTGGTGGATTCTCGTATGCTCCGTCGTTCACTTCAGTACTTGGTCCATTGGAAATGATACGGTCCTGAGGATCGGTCATGGGTGCCGGCGCATTCGGTCCATGCAGATCGGTTGGTCCGGGCCTTTCACGCTCGTCATCCAGGGAAGCCTGGGGGTCCAGTGGCCCCCCCATTGAGAGGGGGGTACTGTCATGGTCCAGTCCGGAGTTTATCTTCTGCTGTCTTCACTCCGGACTGGTCATGCGGGGGTTAATCTCCTCAGCCTCGTTCTGGAGCTAGCTGGGCTATTTAAATCCCTCACAGCCTGCTACCAGTGTTAGTGATAGCTCAAGCTTGCAGTTTAGAGCCGCTGACCCTTGTACCCTGGTGATCCTCCTGCCTTTGACTGATATTCACGTGTATGACCCGGACTGATTTCTGACCCCGTCTCTTGGTATTCGTCTCTGCTGTTACGTTCCCTCTCTGGCATCTGACTCCCTGGCTTGTACCCCGACCACGTATTTCGTCTCACGTTTTGGACCCCGTGCTCATGTTCTGGCTTTCTGACTCTCGGCTTTGGTATTTTGACTACGTGTATTGCTGCTCCTTCTGGTACGTCTGCTCCTGTTAGTTTCTGACTCGGTTCGTCTGACTATTCTCTCTTGTTACCTGTGGCACCTGTGCTGTTGCTCAGGGTTGCTGCTCTTAGTGTATAACCTCTCTTCCCTCACCAGCTCCCCCTGGTGGAGGTTTCACTACAGCTCTACTTTTGTCTCATCTGACCAGAGAACATTCTTCCAAAACGTTTTAGGCTTTTTCATGTAAGTTTTGGCAAACTCCAGCCTGGCTTTTTTATGTCTCGGGGTAAGAAGTGGGGTCTTCCTGGGTCTCCTACCATACAGTCCCTTTTCATTCAGATGCCGACGGATAGTACGGGTTGACAGTGTTGTACCCTCGGACTGCAGGGCAGCTTGAACTTGTTTGGATGTTAGTCGAGGTTCTTTATCCAACATCCACACAATCTTGTGTTGAAATCTCTTGTCAATTTTTCTTTTCCGTCCACATCTAGGGAGGTTAGCCACAGTGCCATGGGCTTTAAACTTCTTGATGACACTGCGCACGGTAGACACAGGAACATTCAGGTCTTTGGAGATGGACTTGTAGCCTTGAGATTGCTCATGCTTCCTCACAATTTGGTTTCTCAAGTCCTCAGACAGTTCTTTGGTCTTTTCTTTTCTCCATGCTCAATGTGGTACACACAAGGACACAGGAGAGAGGTTGAGTCAACTTTAATCCATGTCAAATGGCTGCAAGTGTGATTTAGTTATTGCCAACACCTGTTAGGTGCCACAGGTAAGTTACAGGTGCTGTTAATTACACAAATTAGAGAAGCATCACATGATTTTTCGAACAGTGCCAATACTTTTGTCCACCCTCTTTTTTATGTTTGGTGTGGAATTATATCCAATTTGGCTTTAGGACAATTCTTTTTGTGTTTTTTCATTTAAGACAAATTAAATGAAGATAATAATACCAAAGAATTTGTTTGCAATCATTTTCAGGAAGAAACTGAGTATTATCTGACAGAATTGCAGGAGTGTCAATACTTTTGGCCACAACTGTAGATTACTTCAGTTTATATTATTCCAAATGGAAAAAGAACATACAATCTAGCCAATTCTGTCTTACTAGATGCAGTGCTTTTTTTTGCGCCGGTACGGAGTGCCGGAAAATCTGAAGGTGCTGCCGCACACCTTAAAATAGTAAAGCATCCATTCTTACCCCCGTCGCCCTGTCACCGCTGCCGTCCTCCAGTCCCTGCTTCTTCCTGCTTGTACCCAGCTATGACCGATGCAGCAGCAATGACGTCATCGCTGCTGCGCCTGTCACTTGACGCTGGCGACAGCAGGAAGAAGCAGGAACTGGCAGCGGTGGCGGAGGGTAAGAATGAATGGTTCATAATTTTAAGGTGTGCGGCAGCATGGGGGGCTGTAACCTGTGATGGGGGGCTATATACCACTGATGGGGGGCTATATACCACTGATGGGGGGCTGTATACCACTGATGGGGGGCCGGTCTGTTTTGGTTTGATTCGTTTAAATCGTTGTTTATATTAGTGTTTTATGAAGTTTTGTACGAGTTCATTGAGTTTTGCTTTGTGAAACTTGTCTTAGATGGATAAAATAACGCACTATTTCTCAGGCGGTGGCGGCTCTGGCACGCAAAAGACCCCGAACAGACGTGGAGACAGAAACAAATCAGATGATAGAGCAGAACATGACCACCGGTTCTTCAACTATCGAACCTGCATCAGCTAGTGTTAATTACCCTTATGACGTAAAGCTGCTGTCGTGATTCAAAGGCTCCCGACAGGCCACCATGCTGGACTCTAGACCAGAAGAATAATTACTGCAGTAAGTACAATTGGCTGTATGTTTGTGAACAGAAGCTCGGTTGTTCGTCGTGCAAGAAAGTTGGATATCTGGGTGTGGAGTCAAACATTGGGATGAAAATTTCAAAGGCTTGGGCCAACTGTAACATAACATACTTCGGCGAAAGTCGGCAACAGCAGCTAACATCTCTGCGAAAGAAAATGTTTGATCACAAAGACACCGCCAGCCACAAAGCTGCAGTTAGGCTGCTTGCAGAGGCGGACAGAGAATCACTCCAGACTGTGATTTTGCGTGCGCAAACTCAAGAAAATGAAACAACAGCTAAAGTTTTCCGTACAGCGTATAAAGTAGCAAAAGAAAATCAAAGTTTTCATAATTTGAAACTGAAATTGATTTGCAAGAACTTAATGGTGATGATATGGGTCGCATTCTTCACTCAACTAACGCGTGCATCAACATTATGAATCATATCAGCGACGAAATGAGAAAAAATTTGGTTAAGGAAATCGTACATACAAATCATAAACTGTCATTAATAACTGACGAGTCCACTACTACAAGCAATATTTCTGTGCTGATTGTTTATGTTCGTACATGTGTCACTGACAACATTGCAATGAACTCAGCAGTTAACTTGTTTTTAGACTTAATTGAACTTCCTTCAGTGAATGCAACAGGAATTCTTGATTCTTTGTTGGGTTGTCTTCATTCACACGGCATGACAGATGAATATTTGAGGAGTAAACTCCTTTGTGTTGCATGTGATGGTGCTGCTGTCATGATAGAGCGCAACAGCAGTTTGAAGAAGCTACTATCAGACAGGTTTCCGTCTGTAATTTTTTGGCACTGCGCCAACCTCCAACGAGCTAGCTGTTGGTGACACCATCAAAGAAGTATTCGGAATCAACAGATTTAAGGCTTTCTTCGATAAGTTATATGTATTGTATCATGTGTCACCGAAGAACAGCAGAGAGCTTAAACAGTGTGCGAAATTATTAGACGTTCAGCTGGTTAAGATTGCCCGAATACTCAGCACCAGATGGGTGGCATCGAGTTTCCGTTCGGTTTCCGCAGTATGGGAAAATTTCGACGCGTTGGTTGAACATTTTCAACAAGCGAAACTGTGTCTGTTGAGGGACCAAAAAGAAAAATACACTTATGAGGGTTTGTGGCGAAAGATAGCCTCCACAGAATTCGTTCTGGATCTCGCTCTGATGTGCGACGCGCTGCAGGAACTATCAGAATTAAGTCTGGATCTTCAAGATCGTAAGCTGCACTTTTACACTGCCAACCAAAAGATAAAAACAACTGTTCAGGTGTTTAAAGAAAGGCAAACGAGACTAGGTTCATATTATGAAATGGCCGAGAAAGCTGTTGAAAATTTGCAGTTTGGGAACGCTGTCCTCCACCAGAAAGGGTGTGCAACTGATCCTCCAATTAATTTGTCAGTATTTTACACGAAGCTTCACAAATCGTCTGCTTGATTGCGAGGACGCAAATTTGGCACAATGGGCACGAGTGCTTGACCAGACACAGTGGCCAGATGATGTCCAGGAATAATTAACATTCGGCGAGCAGGAAGTTAGAAACTTGTGTAGAAAATTTCACCTTGCAGAAAGAGACATCATTCACGGATTTCGTGAATACCTGATCGAGACAAAGTGCTCTGAGAAAATGGTGCCACTGCAACACGCACTCTGTACCATTCCTATTTTATCAATCAATTAATCAATCAAATTTATTATCGCCAAGTACATATTACATATATACAAGGAATTCTTTGTGGCAAAGAGGCAACATAATATATAACAACAGATACAACAAGTAACATCTAACAAGACAGATACAGTATATAGTCTACACATGACGATTTAATTGTTGAACAGAGAGTGGATAGAAGCTGTTCATATGGCGGTTGGTGCTGCATTTGGGGACTCTGAAGCGACATCCTGAAGGGAGTAGTTGGAATGAGGAGTGTCCCGGGTGAGAGGGATCGGATGAAATTTTCAATGCGTGGGATCGAATACTCTTATCATAAAGATCCTGGATTTTAGGCAGGGGGGAGCCTATAATTCTCTCTGCTGTTCTGAAAGTCCTTTGTAAGCGGAGTTTGTCATGCGCAGTGGCTCCCCCATACCAGACTATCAGAGAGGAACAAATCACAGATCTGATGACAGCATTAAAGAATAAGATCAGCAGATTCTTAGACAAACCATATCTTTTCAGCTGACGCAGGAAGAACATCCTCTGTTGTGCTTTTCTTATAACAGCATCCACGTTTTTCCCCCATTTAAGATCATGAGAGATGATAACACCAAGGAATTTGGTCTCTGTGACCCTAAGAACCACTTCGTCATGGATGTAGTTTGGAAGTATCTCATGTTGATCTTTCCTAAAATCTCCTAAAATTTCCTAAAATTTCCTATTTCCTCCAGCGAATGCGAACGGGGATTTTCGCAAATGAACCTGATCGTGAGACCATCCCGTGCATTGTTGCTGACAAAGACTATTTTTCTTTCCCCCATGACGGCACCACGGAGAGAGGCAATCCGCCCCGCGGGGACAGGAAACCTACAGATAAAAAGGCAGTACCTCTCTCCCGCATCAGTTGGTTTCCTGTCCCCATAGGGAACCTACGGATTCACCGATCGTCGTTGGATGCCGGGGCCGACCAGTCCGGAGGATGACAGGGGGGTTCCCTGTCTCGGCTGGGGTGGTGACCCGAGGAGCCACCGCCGGAGGTCAGCAGGCGTGCAGGGTGTGCAGGGGGGAAGAAGCGGCAGAACACTCCAAAAAGACCGCCTCCCCCTGTGGTACATGGCCAGGCGTAGGAGGCCGCAGGCACACTCCAGGGACAGCGGCGCAGTATGCGCAGGAAGTATCCGGAGAGCTGGGGTACCACAATGCATCCTTGGGAGCGCAGAGCATGCGCAGGCCTTGGGACGACGTCGCCATCACCACAATGCACTTCTGGGACCAATCTCACAGCACACATGCGGGGGGGCGGGGCTGAATGACGTCAGCGCCGGGCGTGGCGCAATGCATCCCTGGGAGCCCGGAGTGCCAGGTAAGGGAGGCATACACCCGGAGAGGAGAAAAAGAAAAAAAAAACGCTCCCCCAAGCGGCAGTTGCCAGGTGGTGAGGGACCATATTTAAAGTCACTGGGCAAAAGGCAGTTGCATCTCCTTGGAGCATGAGCGAGCCTCCAGAAGAGCAACCGCAGCTGGATATGCCCTCCGACACAGGGCACCATTGGCAGCCGCTGCAATCACCGCAGCAACAACAACGCCGGAAGATGGATGCCAAGGACCAGACACAGCGACCCAGCAGCAGCAGCCGTTCTGAGTCTCGTCGCAGTAAAGAGTCCAGTGGGGCAGTGGCCCCAAAAGACAAGCCTTCGGCAGACCCGGTGGCCCCTCCAGATCCGGTATCCTTCTTCGGCTTGGTGGGTTAGTGGACTACGTGAATGTACAAGCTGTATCTAGGGCCTCCTTCTCTTCTAGGGGAAGAAGTGCACACAAAAGGCCAACCAAAAGATTTGCCCACTTTGTAAAGAGGAGCTTCCCACAGGGTGGGGGAAAAGGCTCTGCCAAGCGTGCATTGATCACACGATTTGTAAAGAATCTCCAAGGTTCGCTTCCGACCTCAGGGCCCTAATCAAACACCAGGTAGAAAACACTGTTAAAACCCTCCAGGGAGGAAGAAAAAAGCATAGCAAGGCTAAAACCAGGGACCCCAAATCAGACCTCAGCGATAGGGAGAGCGAACCTTCTACATCGAACTCAGACAATTCAGCATCCGACTCTTCGTCCTCTGAAGAAGGGGGTCGTAGCTGTTTTCCTATTGAGGAAACGGATAATTTAGTAAAAGCAGTTACAACCACTATGGGGATGGTAGACACCAGACCCAAAAGAACTATCCAGGAAGCCATGTTCAGTGGTTTGGAACAAAAAAAAGAGAAGAGCATTCCCCATGAACGAGAAGATCCTAGCACTAATTCAGAGAGAATGGAAAAGGCCAGAAAAAAAGGGCCTCCTGGCTCCGAAAAGGAAATATCCCTTTGAAGACCCAAGCTGCTCATATTGGGAGAAAGCGCCAAAGGTAGATGTAGCTGTAGCTCCCCTGAGGCTCAGTCGCCACAGAGGTACTGCACCTTCTCCTAAGGTGTAGTGCCCCACCATCCGGGTAAGGTGGGAACTCCTTTCCACACTCCAACACACCACCCCACACAACAGGGTAGTTCTGCACAACCACATTGCGGCTCCTTGCTCAGAGGGTAGCAGAGCACCTTTGGTGGTTCCCTGCTTGGAACACTGGACCTGCTAGGAGGTGGGTGGAGTTAAGATAAATAAAAGAGTGGGAAAGTGTAATTGTAGGAGGACAGGTCAGTCTGACAGAAGGTCAGTCGGGTAGGAAGTCACTCAGACAGGAGTGAGGATCCCTGGTAGAAGAGATGGAGGAAGGAGTGCTGCAGCTGCCTCAGTGATCTGAGCCAGTTGGCACGGGAAATGAAAAGAAGGAAAAAGACGTAGAACTGAAATCTAAGCTTCCATAAGAAAGAAAGACAAGTACGGAATGAAGGAGTAGAGAGAACAGAGAGGACGTGGGTTAGAAGAGGAACCCTGCCTATAGGTTCTCAGCGCAAGGCCGGGGCCCGGTCCCCGAGGTTGTATGGACACTTATGGCTCTGAAGCAGACACCGGTGGAGTAGTTGGCTGTAAATGCACTACTCCCATCTAAGATTTGGGGCACAACAGCAATTGGATAGAGAGCCGGGACTCAGGAAAAGGGAGTCCCCGAAGCAGGCTACAGCTGTCTGCCGTACAACTAGAGTTCTTGGGAATATCTGACAGGAGGAACTCCAGTGTAACTCAGTACTAGGAGATCTTCACACTTTAAGGCGCTATAGAGGAGTCGTTCAGAAAGGTACATGTTGGCGGAGTGTTGGAGGGGAGAATCCTAACTTGCCCGGAGGTTGATTGAGTCTCTGACCCGGAGGACACGGCCCGGAGGCAGGCACCTGTGTGTGTGTACAACAGACTGTGAGTAAAGCATTGGAACTACAAGCCCCGGTGTCCCCCATTCATTTGTGCGCTAACACAATCAGCACCGCTATAGCTGGGTACCATTCTCCACACCGGCTGCACCTCACCTCTTACATTGCATCCACGCTGCCCTGGGGCTACAGCTTCACCTGTGGAGAGCTACAACATTTAGGCTGCAACACACCACCAGCCCCAGAGGATCTTCATGCAGCGTCGGCCTAACATCCTACTTGCCGAACACCACAGGTGGCGTCACGAACTATTCCATTAACTACATTCCCCCATTACTTGGGCACCCAGGGCCACGGACCGTGTCACCGCTGCTGTGACACATTCCCCTGATACCGGCCCGGTACCAAATACCCCACAGCCCTGGGAGGGTGACCCAACTTGGCGTCACGAACAGGATGACGAGACCCGATGCCATCGGGTTCTGTGTGCCTGAGATTTGTTGGACTTTGAACTTTTGAAAATGTGCAGAAGACCCAATTTAATAGACTGTGACATGAATATTAAAAATGGCCGCTGGTGCGGAGAGGAAGGGCGTGAAGAGATGGGAGGTCCTAGGAAAAGACTGCGAAGAGTCTTGGGCCTTCCCTGCCTGAATTACTGTGTGACAGCAACATGGCCCACCCCCCGAGGGGTTCGTGTACTGGCTTGGTGTGAGGTGCTGGAGGAAGACGCCGCCCTCGGAAGGAGGGGCAGAAGAAGCCAGTGGCGGGAAAGGGGACGAGGCGGGGAGAAGAACGCGAGAACACCATTTTGGAGAGAGCGGGAAGGAGGCCTACGGAGCGCGCGGAGGTTGAATCGGATCTCCCTGGCGCCATGGCTGAAGGCTCTGACCCCATCTCTGAGATGAGCCGCCAGCAACTGGAGGAAGACATCGCCCAGCTGACGTGCCGTCTGCAACTGAGGCAGGAGGCCTTATGGAGGCTGAGCAGGCCGCACGCCCAGGAGGGGCTTACACCACCGGCACCTCTGGACCTGGTACCTGCCACCGCTGCAGCGGACTGTCATCAGGCAGCGCCAGTTTACACCTCCATGCTGTCCATACAGCTGGTCACGGCCTGCCCGGAGGAGTTACCGGAGGCCCCTGCGGACCCAGAGCCATCATCCACTCCACCACCGCCGGCACCCAGACCAGCCATTCCGGTGGATTTCCCTGCAGCGGCCCACCGTCTCAAGCCTGCACCGGAGCCGGAACACCACCAGGAGGCCCCAGGTATGGCTGCAGCCCCTGCACCTGGGAAGGCCCTGGGGTTTATGCACGTGGTAGCGGCGGGACAGGTTGTGCTGGACCTTGTCTGGGACCGGGATACTGGCCCAGGGGGGAAATGTCTGAACCCCTAACGGTGGTGCCGCAGGCCCCAGTGGGTAAAAGCAGGTCCCGGGAGGAGGAAGAGAAGGCTGAGGCCTATTGTCAGCAGACCATCCGGCAACTGGCAGCTGAACACCGGGAGAGGGAGCAGCGCCGGCTAGCGGTACTAGGCCCGGATCTGGATAGGAAGGAGAAGGCCCGTGCGGGTCGCTATGGTCCCCGGGACTCGGCTGGATGGGGACAGGTCCTCAACGTGAACCGTGAACGGGGATTTGGGTTCATCGCCGACCCCCAGAGGATCTCTGACTTGTTTTTCAGCTGGAGGGACGTGGAGTCTCACCTCCGGAAGGGACACCCAGGGCGAGACCTGCAGCCAGGGGAATATGCCACCTATACCCGGCATGAGGGCCTACGCGGTTGGTACGCTTTAAACATACGCCGCATACCGGCGGACATATTGTCCACGTATCTGAAGGAGAAAGTGCGTGTATCCCCACCGGTATCAGTCCCTACCTCTGCGGTACCCCAAGCAGCAGCATCTCGGCAGAAACCACCTACTGCTCCCATTGGCCAGAGTGTACCAAAGGTACAGAAAGCCACAAGCTTCACCCCATTGGAGGAGGAATATTTGAGGACTGTAGATGCGTTCTTTTCGTCTGGTAGCAGTTCCCAATCAGCTCCCAGAACCCCAGGAGGGGATCAGCATTAATAACTCTCGTTACCCAGGAGGATTTATTTGCACCATTGTGCCTTCTTTTGTTCATCATGTTTTCCCTGTTTGCACTTTTGTTGCCTGGTTTTTGATTGGCAGCGTTTCCTAATTTGAACTTCCGTGATCATGAACTTGGAGTGCATCACAAACTTTGTTGTAGATAGTTTGCGCCTCTTTGGGTGCCTTCTCTTGGTTTTACATAAGGACACTTTTCGAAGAAAGAGTCTACCTCAACGGACACTGCAAGGGATCCCGGCTGGGAGCGGTGTCCAGCACTTACAAGAATTTTTGAAAAGTTTTACTGTGAAATATTTGATAATGTGTCTTATGATAGTCAATGGCTTTTATATTGAAGTAGGAATGTTTTGATATGTAAAGATGAGAAATTTGAATGAAGAATTAAAAATTTTAGGTGACGAACCAGGTATTTACGGTTGTCGTCCAGAGTCTAGAAGAGACAGTGAAAAGAAAGAAATGTATTGATGAAGAATACTGAAGTGATAGTGAGTAACAGATGACAGCACTTTGAAATTAAGTAAAGATTTGCACTTTTGACTTAGAATTTTAGATAGGTAATTAGGAATTGTTTGCAACAATTTTAAGAAACAGTGCCTCTCATATCGGGAAGTTATAGTATAAGAGATGTTGTTCAGCATTGCAAAATTTTATATGTTCCTGTACTGTCAACTTTGTTTATCTTGTAGCCTGCGGACGTGCTGTGTTTAACGGGGGGGTATGTCTCGTCCCTGAGGCTCAGTCACCACAGAGGTACTGCACCTTCTCCTAAGGTGTAGTGCACCACCATCCGGGTAAGGTGGGAACTCCTTTCCACACTCCAACACTCGCACCCCACACAACAGGGTAGTTCTGCACAACCATATTGCGGCTACTTACTCAGAGGGTAGCAGAGCACCTTTGGTGGTTCCCTGCTTGGAACACTGGACGTGCTGGGAGGTGGGTGGAGTTAAGATACATAAAAGAGTGGGAAAGTGTAGGAGGACAGGTCAGTCTGACAGAAAATCAGTCGGGTAGGAAGTCACTCAGACAGGAGTGAGGATCCCTGGAAGAAGGGATGGAGGAAGGAGTGCTGCACCTGCCTCAGTGATCTGAGCCAGCTGGCACAGGAAAGGAAAAGAAGGAGAAAGACGTAGAACTGAAATCTAAGCTCCCATAAGAAAGAAAGACAAGTACGGAACGAAGGAGTCGCCACATGTACAGCGAGAGCATTAATGGTGTGGTTAGATCAGTAGGAGGACCAACTGAACAACAAAACCCCAAGAAGTGAGATTTTAGACTCCGTCCCATTGATGAGAGGAGCGGCGGCCTTTCTAGCAGATGCATCCGCAGATTCAATCCGACTAACAGCCAGGGCAGCTTCATTTTCGAATGCAAGGAGAGCACTCTGGTTCAAGTGCTGGACGGGGGACCTACAGACGAAATCCAAACTTTGCTCCATCCCCTGTGAAGGAGAATTCCTTTTCGGCCCCACATTGGATGATATCCTGGACAAAGCAGGGGATAAAAAGAAGTCTTTCCCCAACCAGTCCAATTTTCCCTTCAAACGGTTTCAGAGCAGGAAATTTATCCAGAGAAAGCCGCCAAAAAACTCCCAGGATAAGTGGGAGGACAGAAGAGGGAAAGAGAAAGGGTTCATGTTCGGGAAACCAGCGGAAACAACCCCAATGAAGGTGTCTCCCAGGTAGGAGGAAGATTGGGCCACTTCTTCCCAACCTGGGAAAAGATATCAAACGGGTTCCTGGATCTTAAATGTGGTAAAAACTGGCCTCAAATTAAACTTCCACACCTCACCCAAACCCTCTTTTGTAGTGACCCCGCAGAGACGGTCAGGGGAAGAACAACACGCAGTTCAACAAGAGATTCAGACCCTGGTGGAGAAATCAGTGATTCAAGAGGTCCCCCACCGGGAAAAAGGAGAAGGCTTCTATTCCCCTATCTTCCTAAGAAGGAAGCCAGATGGGACATTCAGGACAATAATAAACCTGAAAAAGTTAAACAAGTGCCTCATAATCCATCCATTCAAGATGGAAACAATAACATCTGCAGTAAAAATGCTGTTTCCAGCCTGTTACATGATGGTACTCGACCTAAAAGACGCGTACTATCACGTCCCAATACACATGAACTACTGCCAGTATCTCAGGATAGCAGTCACTATAAGGGGGGAGATAAGGCATGACCAATTCAAGGCTCTCCCATTCGGGCTGGTCATTGCTCCAAGAGTCTTCACAAAAATCATAGCGGAAGTCATGGCACACTTAAGAGAACAGGACATACTTATAGTCCCATACTTGGACGACTTTCTACTGATAGGCAACTCCCCTTCTCACTGCAGGGATCAGCTGAACAGGACTATGGAGACACTGACCAGCCTAGGTTGGCTGCTAAATCTGCCAAAATCTTGGATAGTCCCGAGCCAAGTACAAGAGTACCTGGGCTTTACCATAGACTCGCTCAGACAAGAATGCCGCCTCCCAGATGGGAAAGTGATATACATTAGGGAAGGGCGAATCTACTCGTTAGGACTCGTTACTCTGCGAGTAGTAGGGGACTCGCAGGAGTCGGTACTCTGCGAGTTTCCAAGCGATTACTTGCACAGTAACGAGTCCAATGCAAATAAGGCTAAGTGCACACGTACCGGAACGCTCGCGGAAATTACCGCGAGAATTCTGGAATTCCATTCCGCGGGAAAATCGCATTTTAAATTCCCGCGAGTTTCCCGCGGAAAAACTAGCATTTTGCAAGCGTAATTAGCTTGCAAAATGCTAGCGTTTTCCAAGCGATCTGTAGCATCGCTTGGAGAACTGATTGACAGGTTGGTCACACTCGTCAAACATAGTGTTTGACAAGTGTGACCAACTTTTTACTACTGAGGCTGCCTATGCGGCATCAGTAGTTAAAGATAAAATGTAAAAAAAAATTAAAAATGGTGTTATTCTTACCCTCCGACGTCCCGCGCAGCCTTCCCGCCTCTCCATGCATCCGTTCCCAGTAATCCTTTGCGAAAATGCCCGCGATGACGTCCGTTCTCGCGGGATCTCGATGTCTCGTGGTAATTCGCGATGACGTCGCGCGAATGACCGCGAGACTTCGCGATCCCGCGAGAACGGACGCCATCGCGGGCATTTTCGCAAAGGACTACTGGGAACGGATGCGTGGAGAGGCGGGAAGGCTGCGCGGGACGCCGGAGGGTGAGAATAACAATATTTTTATTTTTAAATTCTATTTTTTACAGGGATATGGTACGCAAAGCCCGGAGGACAGTCTCCTCCTCTCCTCCGGACCGTGGGTACCATCCGCAATTGTTCTGCTTACTTTCCGCATGGTGTGCACAGCCACATGCGGGAAGTAAGCGGAACAATGCATTACTAAAGAGTAAAAAAAAATGGCAGCACAGGAATCGCTGCAATACTCGCATCCCCATTCATTAACATTGGACTCGCTAGACTCGCAACGAATAGCGAGTTTCCGAGTCGGACTCGTTAGAGTCTAGCGATTCCGAGTATTTCAGGATTCGCCCATCCCTAATACACATGAAACAGATAGCGAGAGGGACAAAAACTCACACAGCGACAACTCTGAGGAAGGCCATGTCCCTGCTCGGCTCAATGACAGCCTGCATCCCGGCTGTGCAGTGGGCTCAAGCCCACACAAGGATTCTCCAGTGGGAGATGGTGGCCGCAGAGGTTTCTCTTCATGGAGATTTAGAAGGGCGGTTAAACATCTCACCCGAAACAGTGCTCTCACTGCAGTGGTGGACGGAATCATCCAACTTATCTCGGGGGTGCCTTGGGTATTACCGATATCTCGAGTCCTTACCACAGATGCAAGCCCCAGGGGGTGGGGGGCTCACTTAGACAACTAGGTAGCGCAAGGGGTCTGGACGGAGGATGAAGAAGCAGCCTCATCAAACATGAAAGAGCTCTTAGCGGTAAAACTCACCCTCCTGTATTTTCTGGACTCCCTCAGGTCCCACCACGTAAGGGTGTTTTCAGACAACCGCACAGTAGTGGCTTACTTGAACCATCAGGAGGGTACAAGATCCCGCGCCCTAAGGGAAGTGACAAAATCAATCTTCCAGTTGGCAGAAGAAAATCTCAGCTCACTGACTGCAGTACACATAAAAGGGGCAGACAACGTGACGGCAGATTTCCTAAGTCGCACACAATTAAGACAAGGGGAGTGGGAGTTGAATCAGGAAATTTTCACTCAGATCACAAAACTATGGGGGAAACCCAACATAGATCTATTCACCAACAGGACAAACTGGAAGGTGAAAACCTTCTGCTCCATAGACCCCTTAGGGAACCTGGTAGCCCTGGATACCCTCATGATCCCCTGGCACTTCCCCCTTGCTTATGCACTTCCACCAATAGCCTTAATTCCTTCAGTTCTGAGGAAGATTTGGGAGGACAAAGCAAGGGTAATATTAATAGCCCCCTTCTGGCCGAGAAGGACGTGGTTCTCGTGGTTGAGGAGAATGTCCATCTCCGGCCCTTAGGTTCTCCCGGATATCCTGAACTTACTCTCCCAGGGCCCAGTACTGCACCCTCAGGTGGAGAACCTACATATGATTGCCTGGAATTTGAAAGGGCTCTGTTGAGCAGCAGAGGCTTCTCAAAAAATTTAGTGGCCACTCTTTTACGGAGTAGGAAACCGATAACCACTAAACTGTACGGGAGGATCTGGAGGAAGTTCCTCTCGGTATCAAACACCAGGGCAGAGGGGAAGATACCTCTATCAAAGATCTTAGTTTCCTGCAGAAGGGCTTAAAGCAGGGGTTAGCTACCAGCACATTGAAAGTTCAGGTGGCAGCACTAGGGGCCCTTTACAACTATGACTTGGCAGGGAACTGTTGGGTGGCCAGGTTCATTAAGGCGGCCGGTAGATCCAGACCTATGCCTTCCCCAAACACTCCTTCCTGGGACCTAAACTTGATCCTCTCAGCCCTGTCCAAACCTCCCTTTGAACCATTACAAGAGGCCCCTCTAAAACTGATATCACTCAAGACCTCCCTCTTGGTAGCCCTGACATTGGCCCGCAGAATCAGTGATATCCAAGCCCTGTCAGCCTTCCCTCCGTTTACTCAGATCCTAGAGGATAGGGTGGTACTTAGGACAGACCCAGCCTACCTGCCGAAGGTAGCATCCTGATTCCACAGAACTCAGGAAATCTCCCTCCCTTCATTTTGCCCCAATCCCAAAAACAAGGGGGAAGAAGCGTTACACACTGTCATGGTCACATGTGTCTGGACGCAGCGAGTACCGCAAGGTGAACCCATAAGACACTCGTGACCCTGGATACAGCGACTCCAATGGGGTGAATTTAAACAATAAAACGTGCAGCTGACTACGCCGCCTCCAACTGGCGAATTTAGGTATTACTACATACAGTAGTCTGGAAACCCTGCCTCCAGTAAGGCGAATTTAAATAATAAAGGGGGAACCTGGGTAACATTAACAATGGTGGGCCCTGCAATAGGGAATAGGGAAGTGGAGACCTCCTGTACTCCCCTGAGCCAGTGTCCCTGCACTCCTAATGTTCGCTATGCCGGTTCCGCACCGGGCGACGCACAGGAACCTAAAAACCCTGACTCGCCCTGACCCTAAACCCTCACTAGGAAATTGGTCGGTGCGGAAACTTATCCCACCACTGCACTTAACACACACACAAGGGAAAATGACAATACAGGGGGAACACCACTTAGCTTTGCTCTGTTGCGTACGCTCCTAGCAACAGAGCCCACCACCTGCGTGCATCTTCTCCTCCACCCGGATCCATCACCATAACCAGATCCATCACCATAGTGCAGCCTTGGAGCAGAGTCCACCACCAGTTGCAGCTGCCCAGTAAACAGAGTCCCCAAGATGAGTCCTGCTTCTGCCAAAAAGTCCAGCATGCTTGAGTCCAGTTTTCAGCAACCAAGTCCAGCATGCTGAGTGCAACTCTCACCATCGTCGCCACTCCACCAAGCCATTCAAGCACCTCCTGCTGACACCATAAACTGCGACTCCACCACGCCATGCCAGCCCTCCATGCAGACTCCATAGCTGACTCAACCTCTCTGGCTGGGCTGCCCAGGACTCTCATTCAGTTCCTTCTTTCACCCAGGCTTCCTTGAGAATGACTAACTCACAATATCACCAACAGTCATCAAACCCACCTGAACTCTTTTATAGAGCCTCACACCTGATTTATAATTACGTGCACTAAACCAAAGAAACTAAAGTGCACTACCGCTCACCACCACCGGGGCAACTTAGAATGAACGACACCACGTGTAATAATTCTAATGGCCACCGGGGGCAATCACATCACTTTGGCACCTAGCCAAAGGAAAATAAGTTCACTTATCCATTTAATCTGTCAGATCCAACCTGGACCATGACACACACATTAGATGTGAGAAGATGCCTAATTGTGTACCTAGTGGCCACCAGGGAGTGTAGGAAGGATAGGTCTCTTTTTGTCTGCTTCCAGGGTTCACAAAAGGGGCGAAAGGCATCGAAGGGCACGCTGGCGAGGTGGATAAGAGACGTCATCACCTTGTCATACTCGTCGCAGGGGGCGGACGTCCCAGACAGAATAAAAGCCCATTCTACAAGAGTGGTGTCAACTTCCTGGGCAGAGAGCAGGCGTCTCCATTGAGCAGATATGTAGAGCCTCCACTTGGTCATCTCCCTCAACTTTCTTTAACCACTATCGGCTGGACCTAGCCACCTCCTCAGACTTAACTTTTCGTAGAAGGGTGCTGGAGGCAGTGGTCCCCCCCTAATAGATAGTCTCTGCAATTCTCTCCGTGGTGCCATCATGGGGGAAAGAGAAAAGCGTAGTTACTTACCGTTAATGGTATTTCTATGAGCCCATGATGGCACCCCTATATTCCCTCCCTACACGCGTGGGGTGCGCACTTATTGTAAATAGAGTCTAATGAAATAGTCATATGGTGTCTCCTCTACGCAGTTTAATGATAATAGAAATTGTTTTTTCTGTAAGTTGTTGTGTTAGTATTAGGCTGAAGTTCCTTTGATGCTCTGTAAAACAACTGATGCGGGAGAGAGGTACCGCCTTTTTATCTGTAGGTTTCCTGTCCCTGCGGGGCGGATCCCCTCTCTCCGTGGTGTCATCATGGGCTCAGAGAAATACAGTTAACGGTAAGTAACTACACTTTTCTTCGCTGCTTTTTGTCAGGCTAGTTTGGCCACCTTTGAAGCTGTTTGATCCAACAAAGTACGTTGAGTCTTGGATACTTCGAGGTCGGCGATCAGCCATTGACAGAAACAGTAAAGAACGAACTCGAGACGTTGTGGCTGATGAAAATTTGGTTGAAATTTGGCGTTTCTTATAGAATACAGCCTAGGTAAATCGGTTAAGGAATACGAAAACCATATTTTGCAAGTGAAAAAAAAGTTTATACAGTCATTTTTTATTTTTCTTTTGCAATGTGAATTACATAGCTTTTGATTGAAATTAGCGTAAAGATTACAGTACTGAATAATGAGAAATTAATCAGAAATGCACATCAGCAAATATTTTTTTACAAAAAAAGCCCTGATTAGATGTAATTGTACTTCCACCACAGACTACATTCAACAATCACGTGTTCTACTCTCCAGGTTTACTGAGAAAAGATATCCTAAACCATTGGCTCGCACAGCATATTGACATAAACTCCATCTTACCCTGAATGATTGCCTTAATAAGCACTCCAATAAATCCAGCTAGGCAGTCTGTATCTAGAAGGACTCAATGAGACAATGGAACTTATATTCAATTAGGCACAACCGCACCTGCCAACTTGCATGTGTTGGATTGTCAACAGCAGTGATTCCTGTGTGTGGTTGTCCCCCGACATTAAGGCTATGTGCCCACGTAGCATTTTTAGAACGCACACAAAACTGGACTCCTTCCCAGAAAACGTGCGTTTTTTCTGCGCGATTTTTTCACGTTTGTGTTCACGTTTTTGCCGCGATTTTCACGTGCGGAATTCAAGCACTTTCCAAGCGATTTGAAGCATCGCTTGGAAAGTGATTGACAGGTTGGTCACACTCGTCAAACAGTGTTTGACAAGTGTGACCAACTTTTTACTATTGAGGTGGCCTATGCGGCATCAATAGTAAAAGATAGAATGTTAAAAATAATAAAAAAAAATAAAATATTGTGATATTCTCCCCTTCCGACGTCCCACGCAGCCTTCCCGGGCCTCAGCGACGCTCCTGTTCCCAGCAATGCCTTGCGAGACCTGTGATGACGTAGGTCTCGCGTTACTGTAGCGATCTCGCGAGACCGCTACAGTAACGCGAGACCTACGTCATCACAGGTCCTTGCCGCAAGGCATTACTGGGAACACTGAGGCCCGGGAAGGCTGCGCGGGACGTCGGAAGGTGAATATACCCCGATTTTTTATTTTTTATTCTTTTTTTACAGGGGTATGGTACCCAGGGCCTGGAGGACAGTCTCCTCTCCTCCAGACCGTGGGTACCATCCGCACGAGACGCTTAATTTTGCGCATGGTGGGCATAGCCATATGCGGAAAGTAAGTGGATCTCATGCATTCCTATGGGTGCGGAATCGCGGCAATTCTTTTCAGAATCGCGATTCCGCAAAAAGAATGAGCATGCTGCATTTTTTTCCGCGATGCGATTCCGCCGCGGAAAAAAACGCAGCATTAGCACAGCATGTACAAAATGCCATAGGAATGCATGGGGTGCGTTCTGTATGAGTTTTTTAAGCGTTTTTGCGCTGAAAATTGCGGCAAAACGCTTAAAAAACGCAACGTGGGCACACAGCCTAAAGAAGGTTCAGAGAGGCTTGCTGTCTCCTGGTGTGTTCGGGTGGTGGATGCATCTGGTCACTTGGTCCGAGAGTCTCGCTGGGCTGGTTGGTTGCGATGGGAGAGCTCACTGGGCGATGGATGGGTGTTACCTAACCAAAATCAAACTGGAGCCAACCTTGCGATGTTTTGCCTCTGTGAGACCATCATCCTAGTGATAAATTTTAATATTCATCATGATAGATGAAGACTATCAAACCACCTGATTATTAACAATATACTGTGGAAGTATTCTATCATTTGGACATTTAATTTTGGGTTTTTGTATGCCTACACCTATTATGAATGAGTTTGGCAGTAATGTTGGTTCCTTTTCGGATTTCACAATTTTTATACAATGTTTGAACAAGCATCTATCCTGGGAGACCTTTAAAAGAAAAGGTAATAGTGATCGGACGCCTTATTTGGGAAACCGCACCCATAAGAAATGGATAAGGGAATAAATAGCAGACACCTGATGAAGGCTTTAAAGTGAAAATAATAATAATAATAATAATAATAATAATAATAATAATAATAATAATAATCTTCTGACTATCTACACATTTTGGTTGATAGCCCTCTGACCTCCTTATTTGATTTGAATTCCTTTCTAAAAATGGAAACGCCGTCTGCATCTTCACCAAAATTTCTTTAATTCCGGGGTCACACTTGCGAGTGAAATGTGAGAAACTCACGCGAATCTCTTGCCTCAATACCCGACATTGAAGCCACCACTCGGGACCAGAGTGTACGGCTGCATGTATTTCTATGCAGCTGAATGCTCTGCTCCGAACCACCGCCAGCAGTGCCGGGTATTGAGGCGAGAGACTCGCGCAAGTTTCTCACATTGCACTCGCAAGTGTGACCCTGGCCTAACTAAGAAAAGACAGAGATTGCCTTAGGCTTCCAATTAACCACATCTGCTCCCTTCTTAGTCAAGTCAGTGAGTGGTTCATCAATCTTGGAAATATTTTTAATAAAGTTACGATATTTTACAAACCCAATAAAATGCTGTAGGGCTTTTATAGACTTAGTTTCCACCCACTCCAGCGGATGCTGATTCCTTACAATAATTGAGTTAAGTTCGCAATAGTCAATACAAGGTCTGAGACCACCATCTTTTTTATCAATAAAAATGAATCCAGTGCCTACTGGTGACATGGAAGGTCTGATGAACCCTTTTTGCATCTGGGGATTAGGGGAGGGAATTATAAGAAATTATTGGCCCAACGGGAGGCAAAATGGATTTTTTCTTTGGGGACTATGGTCCCCAATGGCTTGAATGAGTCCTTAAATTTTACCTCTTTTTTAGGATTTGATTTCTTCTTTTTTGTTTCCTGTCTGCACACATCATATTCTATTCCTGCGGTGGTTGGGGGGTTTTTCATTGTTTTTAACCTTTTTTAATTTTTCCCTTTAGGTTTTTTGTGTGTCTTCTTACTGTTAGGGACGGTGGAACGCACCAAATATAAATAATAGGAGGTGCGTTCGCCGCCTGGGGTCCACTGTGCGGTAGATGTAAAGGCTGCTGCTGGATAATGGCAGATTTGCCAGAGGGCTGAGTACAGCGCTCGGGTTAGTGTCACCCGAGGTGCTAGGAGCAGCTCTGTTTAAGGCACAGAGGCGCCCTAGAGTAATTTAGAAATAAACGCTGGGCCTGTTCACATCACAGGGCCAGCCAGCGTGTGGCGTCGCAGCCGAGAATGCCAAGAGGTGCTGCTGACTGCAGCGCAACGTAAACAGAATTCGCTTAACGACAGTGCCGGAGGAGCCGGACACTGTCGGACGTTAGTGCTAGGTGCAGAGAGCACAGTGGCGTATAGCCTGCCACTACCTGGCGCTGACTAGAACAAACACTCTGTCACCATTCGTATTATCAGAGGGAAGGGGTTTCTTAATAAGTCAGTCACCAGAACACGCATCCATCACCATTCACACTCAGCATAATATGCTACACTAGTGCATGGCCGAGCTGCCATGCGGGTTTTTATAGCCATGCGCTTCCGGGACCTTCCAGTACCCTGGAAGGAACCAATCAGATCCGACGCAGGACCTGAGCACGTGACATCTGCTCTCCAGTTAGAGGTCAAGTTGCGGGCATGCCCAGTAGCACGGCATGATGACTTAGCCTCTGGAGCGATTCCCTGCTGAGCAGGTTGCGCTACCATTGCTGCACCAGAGGTGGCAGCAACATCCAGGCTCACAGAACAAGTCTGAGCAGCACGCCTGGCTCGCCGTGATTGCTGAGCAGGACCCGGAGCGGAATGGGAGACCGATGAATGTACGGCTCTGGATTCCTGCTGTGCAGAGCCAGAAATCCAACGCCTAACATTATCCCCCCTCTTAGGGCCCGCCTCACTGTGCTCAAAGGCTGCGATCAGGAGCGGTGCGTGGATGTTTTCCACCGGCTCCCAGGTTCGAGCCTCGGGGCCCATGACCCTTCCAATCCACTAAATAAAATTTTTTGCCATGGACAAACCTGCGCCCTATGATGGCATTAACCTCAAACTCATCAGACGATAAGTCTGACGACCTGGCCGATGACTCAGAAAACCGGGCCATGTGAACTGGTTTGAGGAGGGACACATGAAACACGTCCGAAATGGCTAAATGTGGAGGAAGAGCCAGGCGATAGACCACTGAGCTAATTCGCTCGAGGACCTTGAAAGGTCCAATGTAACGCGGCGCGAACTTGGGGGACTCGACCAGCAGTTTGATATTTCGGGTGGAGAGTCACACCATGTCGCCAGGGGAGAAGCTTGGAGCAGGTCGCCGATGCGTGTCGACGGACGCCCTCATCATTCAGTGGAATCAGCCACCGCATTGTTTAGGGAAAATTCGGCCCATGGTAGAAAGGATGCCCAGTCATCCTGCCTGGCAGAAACAAAATGCCGTAGGTAGGTGACCAAGGTCTGATTGTCTCTCTCGACCAATCCGTTCGTCTCGGGATGGTAAGCGGAGGAAAGATTTAGCTCGATGCTGAGTAAGCCGCAGAGCTCCCTCCAAAACCGAGACGCGAACTGGGGACCTCGATCACTAACGATTTTGTCCGGCATGCCATGTAGGCGGAATACGTGCTTGATGAAGAAAGTGGCAAGACCACGAGCGGATGGCAACCGTGCGAGTGGCACAAAATGCACCATTTTGGAAAAATGGTCGGTGACCACCCAGATGACCGTACTGGAACCAGACTTGGGCAGGCCAACCACGAAATCCATGCCAACCATCTCCCAAGGTCTATCCGCCACTGGCAGGGGATACAGCAGCCCTGCCGGCCTCTGTCTAGAAGGTCTGTTCCGAGCACACGAGATGCAAGCTTGCACATATTCCTTAACATCTCGAGCCATATGTGGCCACCAATATAACCTTGCCAGGAGTTCGGTGGTCCATTTATTACCAAAATGACCACCCACCCTGGAGGCATGTGCCCAGGCGAGAACCTCAGGCCGTAGCTGAGGAGGCACCAAGGTCTTGCCTGGTGGCACTGACTCGAGAGCCACTGGAGTCACGGTCCTAAAACTCTCCGGCAGGAGGATTAACCGAGGCTCAGCCTCCCCTTCCTCCGCCGAAACCACCGAGCATGAGAAAGCATCTGCACGGACATTCTTCTCTCCTGATAGATAATGCAAGGTGAAGCGGAAGCGGGAGAAGAAGAGCGACCACCTGGCCTGACGAGAGTTCAGGTGTTGGGCCGTCTGTAGGTAGACCAGGTTTTTATGGTCCGTATAGACCTGGAAGGGAAACTGAGCTCCCTCCAGGAGGTGTCTCCACTCTGAAAAGGCCAACTTCATGGCTAGCAGCTCCCTGTCCCCGATGGAGTAATTCTTCTCCGCCGGTGCGAAGGTCTTTGAGAAGAAGCAGGGATGCTTCCGACCTTGAGCATCGTTTTGGAAAAGGACTGCTCCTGCACCGACAGAAGAGGCATCTAACTCCAGTATAAATGGTTTGTTCACATCGGGACGATGTAAAATGGGAGTGCCAGCAAAATGAGATTTTATAGCAGAGAAGGCCTTGGAGACCTGTTCGGTCCAAGCATTAGGGTTAGCTCCTTTGTTCATGAGAGCAACCAAAGGAGCAACCAGTGTGGAAAAGTGAGGTATAAACTGGCGGTAATAATTGATGAACCCTAAAAAGCGCTGCACCGCTTTGAGTGAATGGGGTTCTTGCCAATCCATTTCTGCTTGCAGTTTGGCCGGATCCATAGCCAACCCCTGGGCCGAGATGATGTAGCCCAGGAATGGCAAGGACTCCTGCTCAAACTGGAACTTTTCCAGCTTGGCGAAAAGGGAGTTCGCCCATAGACGGTCGAAGACCCTGCAGACGTCTCTCCAGTGAGTGGCCAAATCTGGCGAAAAGATGAGAATGTCATCCAGATAGACCACCACCGAGGTAGAGAGCATAGAATCATAGAATCATAGAATCATAGAATCGTAGAGTTGGAAGGGACCTCCTGGGCCATCTGGTCCAACCCCCTGCTCAAAGCAGGATTCGCTAAATCATCCCAGTTAGATGTCTGTCCAGCCTCTGTTTGAAGACTTCCATTGAAGGAGAACTCACCACTTCTCGTGGCAGCCTGTTCCACTCATTGATCACTCTAACTGTCAAAAAGTTTTTTCTAATATCTAATCTGTGTCTCCTCCCATTCAGCTTCATCCCATTGCTTCTAGTCTTTCCTTGTGCAAATGAGAATAAAGTTGATCCTTCTACAATGTGACAGCCCTTTAGATATTTGTAGACAGCTATTAAGTCTCCTCTCAGTCTTCTCTTTTGCAAACTAAACATTCCCAAATCCTGCAACCTTTCCTCATAAGACAGGGTTTGCAGACCGGTCACCATTCTGGTCGCTCTTTTCTGAACTTGCTCCAGTTTGTTGATGTCTTTTTTAAAATGTGGTGCCCAAAATTGGACACAATATTCCAGATGAGGTCTGACCAAAGAGGAGTAGAGGGAAATAATTACTTCACGTGATCTAGACTGTATGCTTCTGTTAATACATCCTAGAATTGCATTTGCCTTTTTTGCTGCTGCATCACACTGTTGACTCATATTCAGTCTGTGATCTATTAGTATACCCAAGTCTTTTTCACATGTGCTGTCACTTAGCCCTATTCCTCCCATTCTATATATGCTTTTTTCATTTTTATTGCCCAGATGTAGTACTTTGCATTTCTCCCTGTTAAAAACCATTCTGTTAGTTGCTGCCCACTTCTCCAGTTTATTTAAATCTTTTTGAATCCTCTCTCTCTCTTCGCGGAAGACGTCGTTGACGAAATCCTGGAAGACAGCAGGCGCATTACAAAGGCCGAAGGGCATGACCAGATATTCATAGTGCCCATCCCTGGTATTAAAGGCTGTCTTCCTCTCGTCTCCTTCGCGAATGCGGATCAGGTTGTATGCCCCCGTAGATCTAGTTTCGTAAAGATCCGGGCCCCTCGCAACCTGTCAAACAGTTCAGAGATCAGCGGAAGAGGGTATTTATTTTTTACAGTCATGGCATTGAGACCTCTGTAGTCAATGCAGGGACGTAACTCTCCGCTCTTCTTCTGAAAGAAGAAGAACCCTGCACCAGCCGGCGACACCGACTTTCTAATAAAACCACTAGCCAGGTTCTCCCGGATATACTGTGACATAGCTTCTGTCTCGGGGAGTGATAGTGGATACACATAGCCTCTAGGAGGTTCTGTGCCTGGCATGAGGTCTATCGGGCAATCGTATGGACGGTGCGGCGGGAGCGTCTCCGCAGATTTTTGGAGAAGACGTCCGCGTACTGGTGGTAGGGTTTAGGTAGCGCGGAGAGATCCGCAGGCACTTCAGTGGAGGCCACCTGAAGACTGCCCCTCAGACACCTCCCCTCACAGTCCTTGCTCCAGGCGAGTATCTTCCCTGTCGCCCACTCAATATGAGGAGTGGCAACAGAGCCAGGGAACCCCGAAAAGCACCTGATCGATGCCATCTGGCAAGATGAGCAGGGACAGAGTCTCATGATGAGAGGGTGAGATAGAGAGCTCAAGTGGAGCTGTCTGATGGGTCACCTGAGAGGGTAACGGTGCTCCATTAACCACCCTGATGGTCAGAGGCTGTGGTAATAGTACCAGGGGAATGGCGTGTTTCTGGGCGAAGGTAGAAGACATAAAGTTCCCCTCGGCCATGGAATCCACAGTAACCTCTGCCTCCCAGGTGGAGGACCCACTGTCTAAGATGCCCCGGAATACCGGTTTGGGTGAGAAGGGTTTCATATTGGACTGCCCACCACCTACGGCCACTGATCGTTTTTTCGCCCGCAGTGGACACGTGCTAGCCGGGTGACCAAACTGTCGGCACTGATAGCAACGTGCAAAGCTTCGCATCGGCTGTTGCTTTGAGCCGGTGCGAGACACCTCCATAGATTCAGAGGGCGAAAGCTCCTGTGAGGGGTATGGTAGCGACTCGGAGAATGTGGGGCCAAGTGAACCCTGCATCTGGATTGTGCCCATTCTAGCCCGCGCTCCGTAAACCGGAGGTCTATGCGGGTGGAAACGGCAATCAATTCCTCCAGACTTGCGGGAACCTCTCTGGTAGCTAGAACGTCTTTAACGTGCTCACCTAACCCTCTCCAAAACACCGGGACTAAAGCTTTGCTCTAATTCGGACGCCAATGTCCGGAACCGGACGGCATAATGGCTGACCGAGAGTGACCCCTGTGTTAGGGATAGTAATAGGAGAGAGGTATCGTGCGTGATCCGTGGTCCCAAAAAGACCTGCTTCAGGGCCGCGAGGAACTGAGCAGCACCCTGAACCACTGGATCATCATGTTCCCACAACGGTGTAGCCCACTGTAATGCCCGGCCAGACAAGAGTGACACAATAAAGCCCACCTTAGCCCGCTCTGTAGGAAACTGTCCAGCCAGTAACACGAGCTGAGTTGAGCACTGGCTCACGAATCCCCTACAGGTGGCGCTGTCACCCGAAAACTTGTCGGGAAGCGGGAGGTGAGTAATAGTTGGCGTGGGCATAAGTGCGGGCACACGTGAGACAGCCTCAGCGACTGTCTGAGCGGCAGCTAGCGCAGTATTAGCAGCTGAGTTGGCGCTCTTAATAGCCGCCAACCTGCTCTCCAGCTGCCGAATATAGCGCTGCAACTGCTGCACGTCTGCCATTACCAGCCAGACCCTGGCGCTAGTGTAATGTTAGGGACTGCGGAACGCACCAAATATAAATAATAGGAGCTGCGTTCGCCGCCCAGGGTCCACCGTGCGGTAGATGTAAAGACCGCTGCTGGATAATGGCAGATTCGTCAGAGGGCGGAGTACAGCGCTCGGGTTAGCGTCACCCGAGGTGCTAGGAGCGGCTCTGTTTAAGGCACAGAGGCGCAATAGAGTAATTTAGAAATAAACGCTGGGCCTGTTCACATCACAGGGCCAGCCAGCACGTGGCGTCGCAGCCGCCAAGAGGTGCTGCTGACTGCAGCGTGACGTAAACAGAAGTCGCTTAACGACAGTGCCGGAGGAGCCGGACGCTAGTGCTAGGTGCGGAGAGCACAGTGGCGTATAGCCTGCCACTACCTGGCGCTGACTAGAACCAACACTCTGTCACCATTTGTATTATCAGAGGGAAGGGGTTTCTTAATAAGTCAGCCACCAGAACACGCATCCATCACCATTCACATTCAGCATAATATGCTACACTAGCGCATCGCCGAGACGCCATGCGGGCTTTTTATAGCCATGCGCTTCCGGGACCTTCCAGTACCCTGGAAGGAACCAATCAGATCCAACGCAGAACCTGAGCATGTGACCTCTGCTCTCCAGTTAGAGGTCAAGTTACAGGCATGCCCAGTAGCACGGCATGAGGACTTAGCCTCTGGAGCGGATCCCTGCTGAGCAGGTTGCGCTACCATTACTGCACCAGAGATAGCAGCAACATCCAGGCTCACAGAACAAGTCTGAGCAGCACACCTGGCTTACCGTGATTGCTGAGCAGGACCCTGAGCGGTTGGAGCAGAATGGGAGACCACTGAATGTACGGCTCTGGATTCCTGCTGTGCAGAGCCAGAAATCCGTCGCCTAACACTTACCCTGTGGTGTTTGTCATCGACCAAGCACCTTTAAAGATGTCTTTTATACCTTGTCATCATGTACGGCCTCCTGATCGGTGCTTTTGTCAATCTTTAATTACAAATGGAGGATGATCTTTTGAGCATTATAAAAATTATTCTGTTAACATGTTACTGCTGTTACTTTTATGCTCTTTTCCATATTGCATGTATGTCTTTTTTATACTGTTATTCTATTTAATAATATTGTACTGTGCTCTGATGTGTTTTTCTGACTATATGCATTGGCTGGCATGTCTATTCCATCTCCTCCGGTAGAGCGCATGTGCGGTGTCCCGCTCGTCTCCTCCTGTGGGTCCGGGTGTCTCTGTCCCATTGTGCACGCGCGGCCTTTCTGCCGTGCGCTCCCTGGGGCGCCTGGGTCACGGAGGACCTGACGGTTGCACTGCGCATGCGCCGTCATTGCCAAACGGATTGGCCAGCTTTAGTCACGTGACTAACCACGTTACATGTTACTAGGGTTTCAAAAGGTCCTTGTAGATATTAATACCTCACTCCCCTTGGGAAAGTGACCAGTACGGATGCGAAACGCGCGTTGGGGCTGTCTACCAACCCCACCCTGGTGCTCCTGCATGTTTAACCCGCTTTTGGTAAGCCTTTCACTTCCACTTGGTTATGCGGCATGCTCTATTTAGGCATCTGTTCATAAGACAACTTTCTTTTGGCTTTACCATACCCAGATAGCTAACCTTATTTGGGGTATATTCATTGTGGCTACAATTTCTGGACATGGGTTAGCATGTGTGGGTATTTTTACTTCCCTATCCTCTGTCTTTTTTGTAAATTCTATTGCTATTATGTGGTATATGTATATTTATATGTGATTGTGACTGAATAAAGTTGTTATATATTTTTACTACTTATTGGATCTGATTCTCCTTTTCCCTCTTGTTGTCTAACATGCATTTGGAGTGGAACATTTATTGATATGGTGGTTTATCCAACAATATGTCCGCCTTTTTTCCTCACTAAGATATATGGCACTGTGTTGTTTCTAATTGTCTTTTCTATGTTTTTCACAGATTTCTTGTGCCTCAATATGGACTTTCGTGCACGTGATCGCACATGGCGTGCACAGTTGAATGATACTTTTCAGGACAGTAATGATGGGGCACTGATGGGTGCAGTCAGGATTCACATGAGGCGATGTTACAATTTAATGACTTATTGAAGAAGCGAACGCGTATCTAGTGGAATCATGCTTATTTAGATAAATACATCCAAAAAAATTTGATACCTAGGGGCCTTAGGATCCAGGTATTTCCATCCTTCCCGATAGAGGATGATGCCTTTAAAGACAAATGGGAGGAACTAACAAATACCTGCTCAAAAGGCTTTTTAGAGCTACTCAAATCGCATAATCAGAATCACTTGACGCCCTTGAAAGTGAGATTGAGATTTTGCTGGTGAAGCTTCAGAAAGACCTCACAGGTGATGCTTTAAAGAGATTTTTTTTTTTTTTTTGAATCAGATCTTTTTTATTAAACATTCAGGAATCATTTAAAGAGATTTAATGATGAAGTGGACATTGAACTTCAGAAATGGCCCAGGACATACAGGCCTTGAAAATAAAAAAATTAAAAGCGATATACAGGATAAAACAACATCTATGGTATATAGGTGGCGTAACCCCATTAATCGCTCCCACCAGCAATATAGAAATACGTCTAGATCGAGATCTAGATTCACCTCATGTAAATCTAATGTATCTCATGATAAAGATGCCTCCTCTCAATCCTCAAATTTTGGCGGAAATCCACCTTTTGATATATTCTCCAAACGTGTTGTTACATGTCAATCCACCAAATCCAAAAATACGGCGGGACGCACTACTCCAGGCGGTTCACAGAGTGGCCTAAAGGTGCTTTATCTTTCCTCGCATGTTCTCACTGATGTACAACTCGATGTCTTGGGTAGGGGCCTCACCTTCTCACCCACTAACTCATTCAATTATTTTTCAACAGTGAAGGAGCTTCATCTTTTCTCACGTAAACTTTTGTTACGCAAGCTACACAATAAGAACCAAGCTGATGAATTGCTGAGTGACAGTGAGCAGAAGGCACTTCGTACCTTGGAGGACCTTCTGGAGGAGCAGTCCTCTACTCCCCGGGGTAAGTTTCCCTCCAGTGTGTTACCCAGATCGACGAGGTTTCCCCCCCTTGTCTCTAAGTCTGGCCATCGACATTTTCACTAAGCTTGTCATCAGGGATCTTAAAACATTATCTACTAGACGTATACATGATAATCTCACTCATAGACAGCGTAAGGCTGTCTCTGAGTTACAATTACTCCCTGGGGTGGTTTTCAAGCCGGCAGACAAGGGGGGAAACATCATCATCTGGCCTATAACACTCTATGAACGGGAGGCATTTCGACAGCTGAGATGTACATACATATCAGAAGCTGTCCTATAATCCCACATCCTCCTACTTGCTCGACCTTCAGCAAATTCTGATTCGTGCGCTTGATGACAATATTATAACAAGGAATGTTTTTGATGGGTTGATGGTGAGATCCCCCAGGACCCCCAGTTTCTACCTCCTATCCAAGGTCTCCAAGGATGCCGCCGACCCCCCCTGGGTGTCCAATTGTGTCCAGTATTCAGGGATTGTGCGACCCTATTTGTAAATTCTTGGACTATTACTTAAAACTATTGGTCGAACTATTACCATCATATATTAGAGACAGAAAGGATGTTCTCACCCGGGTCAACGGCATCCTTGTGGACGACCATGCCCTTTGACACGGCTGACGTCGAATCCCTATACACCTGTATTGATCACACACAGGGATTGGAGGCGGTCCGTTTCTTCCTGGGGATGTCTGACCTGGATGGCCCATTGTGCGGGTTACTCCTTGAGCTGCTGCAGTTTGTCCTTACACATAACTTTTTTGTGTTTAAAGATCATTATTATCTACAGTGGTGCCGCATGGCCATGGGCGCGGCCTGTGCGCCCTCATATGCCAATCTCTTTCTGGGTCACTGGGAGAAATTCATTTTGGGTGATGGGGGCGCACCGGCAGCATCCTATGTGCTGTGCTGGCATCGATATCGATGATATTTTAGTTCTTTTGGATGGGACGGTGCAGCAGCTCGGGGAGTTCATGGCGGGTTTGAATACTAACGATCTGAATATTAAGTTGACGTATAGATTTGATTTTCATACTATTGATTTTCTGGATATAACCCTGAGTCTTGACAATAGTCGTCGAATTCAGATGGATGTATACAGAAAACCTACATCCGTCAATTCACTCCTCCATGCACAATCCTTGCACAATCCTTCCACCATCAGGGCCGTTCCAGTCGGGCAGTTCCTCAGGATGAGGCAGATCTGCTCCGCCAATGCCAACTTTGAAAGACGCGCCTTGGATCTCAGGGCGCACTTTCAGAAATGGGGATACAACAACAGGTGTATAGGGAGGGGCTATGCACGGGCCAGAAATACATCCAGGAATGATTTAATTCATCCTCGGGCTGGAATGGGTGGGAGGGGAAAGTCGGGTAATGAGACGATTCGTTTCATTTCCACTTTTAACCATGAGTGGGACCATGTGAGAGAGATTCTTACACGGCACTGGGCTGTTCTTGGCGCCGAGCCTTCTTTAAATCAGCCATTGGTGATTATCCGCAAATGACCTCTAGAAGTTCAAAAAACTTGAAAGAACTTCTGGTCAAGAGCCACTAAGTCGCAGATTACATCAATCCCTTTGGTCCTAGGGGCCCAACCCCAGGATCTATACCATGCGGTCACTGTGCTGCCTGCCCGAATGTCCTGCGATGCTCGAGATTCAACTCCTCTGATGACTCGAGAAGTTTCCATATTAGTAACATAGTAACATAGTTTTGAAGGCTGAAGGAAGACCTTATGTCCATCTAGTTCAGCCTATTTTTAGTGCAGCTGTTCTGCATTGTTGATCCTGGGGAAGGCCAAAAACCCACAGCGTAGAAGCCAATTTTCTCCATAGGGAAAAAAATTCCTTCCCCTAAGCTGGGTCAACCATCTACCTATAATATTATGTTATTTGTAACCTTCTATACTGTTACTCACAAAAAAGCATCTATACCTTTCTTAAATTCATTCAGTGAGTTGGCCATCACCACTTCCTCAGGAAAAGAATTCCCGAGCCTCACTGCTCTTACCGTGAAGAACCCTCTTCTATGCTGGTGCAGAAATTGTCTTTCCTCCAAACGAAGAGAATGCCCCCTTGTTCTTGTCACAGTCCTTGGTACAAACAGTTCATTGGAGAGATCTCTGTATTGCCCTCTGATATACTTGTACATATATATTAGGTCTCCCCTAAGTCTTCTCTTTTCTAGAGTAAATAGACCTAATTTTGATAACCTTTCTGGGTATTGTAGTGAACCAACTCCATTTATCATTTTAGTAGCCCGCCTTTGAACCCTTTCAAGTTCAGTAATGTCTTTCTTGAGCACCGGCATCCAAAATTGCACACAATACTCCAAGTGTGGTCTGACGAGTGATTTGTACAGAGGGAGAATTAGGTTTTCATCTCGTGTCCCCAGACCTCTTCTAATGCATCCCATGACCCATTAGGCAACGTATATCATGTGGGAGCAGTAATGTGATTTATTACGCTACCTGCAGATGCCCCATGATATACATTGGACTTACATCAAGAGAGTTACAAGTGAGGGTGCGCGAGCATGTGCGGGACATTCGCGCAGCCAAGGCGGTGACTGATCCCTCCACTTTGAAAACTATCCCTGCCACTTTAGGGCTTTTCATGACAGCGACCCTAAAACTTTCATGACGAGGGGAATAGATAGTGTCCATCTGGGAATTAGGGGAGGGAATTATAAGAAATTATTGGCCCAACGGGAGGCAAAATGGATTTTTTCTTTGGGGACTATGGTTCCCAATGGCTTGAATGAGTCCTTAAAATTTGCCTTTTTTTATAATTTGATTTCTTCTCTTTTGTTTCCTGTCTGCACACATCCTATTCTATTCCTGCGGTGGTTGGGGGGTTTTTCATTGTTTTTAACCATTTTTAATTTTTCCCTTTAGATTTTTTATGTGTCTTCTTACCCTGTGGGGTTTGTCATCGACCAAGCACCTTTAAAGATCTTTTATATCCTGTCATCATGTACGGCCTCCTGATCGGTGCTTTTGTCAATCTTTAATTACAAGAGGAGGATGATCTTTTGAGCATTATAAAAATTATTCTATTAACATGTTACTGCTGTTACTTTTATGCCTTTTTCCCTATTGCATGTATGTCTTTTTTATACTGTTATTCTATTTAATAATATTGTACTGTGCTCTGATGTGTTTTTCTGACTATATGCATTGGCTGGCATGTCTATTCCATCTCCTCTGGAAGTGCGCATGCGCGGTGTCACGCTCGTCTCCTCCTGTGGGTCCGGGTGTCTCTGTCTCATTGTGCACACAGCCTTTCTGCCATGCGCTCCCTGGGACGCCTGACGTCTTTGGTTCACGGAGGACCTGGCGGTTGCACTGCACATGCGCTGTCATTGCCCAACGGATTGGTCGGCTTTAGTAACGTGACACGTTACTAGGGTTACAAAAGGTCCTTGTAGGGGGCGTGGCCAGGTCATGGAGCAGGGCAGATGCACATAGAGAGAGCTCTTGCTTCCCAGAGCCCTTACAGCAAAGATTTAGCAAGCACAGGTAGTCTCCCGGCCTCTACATGAGAAAAAGCCGGTCTTCTCTCTCAGGCAACACGGGAGTCTTCCTCCGGACCTGCTGACCCTGGAATTACTCGGTATCTAACACAACTCCAAGCAGCGCGGGAAAACAGACCACACGTGCAGCTATGGCAGCTGCTGAGGAGAGATCTGATGTGCGAGGCCCGAAGGGTGCACGCTTATCTGCTGCTGCAGCCGGATCATCATATGGAGGACGCACACAGGGAAAACAAACATACAGAAAGTGCGAAGCTGGACAGAACAAAACTGGAGATAAGGTCGGTAGCATTACAGGCATTCAGAGAGAGGAAGACTCCCTGTCCCTCCCCTCCAGGCCAGCTCCTGCTGCTAAACAATTAACTCATTCCTCTGCTCCAGATGAATCTCTGAGGAGAGCAGGGACTGCAGACAGCACACTTAATGGATCCTTTACATTTGACACTAGCATAGTGGGGATCAGCGGTGAGGCTCCCCAGGACGGCACTGAGACCCCTACGGGTTCTGGGGATTCCTCGTCCCTGACTATGAATGTAGGGGAACTACGTGCCCATTTAAGTGCCATCCCCACCAAGACTGACATGGAAGGTTACATCCAGCATTTGGAGGCAGTATGCAAGGGGGAAATTGGCTCCCTCAAAGAGGACGTTTCCAACATAAATTCTGCCATCACTGTATTAGAGGCTAAAGTGGATGAGCTATCTTCCCAGCTTCATACTCAGCAGCAACTTTTAGATCAGCATTCACAGAATTTTGATCTAGTTATGGACATGCTAGAAGACTCTGAAAACAGAAATAGGTGAAACAACATTAGACTGCGTGGTCTCCCAGAGTCGGTGGCCCCACGGGACCTGAATTCAGCCCTACAGCATGTTTTTAATTCATTGCTGAGTAGATTCACGGATGAACGTATTGAATTGGACACAGCTCATCGATCCCTGGGCCCAAGGCACCCTGACCCATCTAGATCGAGAGATGTAATTTGCAGGATCCATTTTTTCCAAATTAAGGAGGACATTATGCGCAAAGTTAGAGAGAACGACGCTATAGACTTTAATGGCATAAATATTCAACTTATAGCGGACCTTTTCCCTATAACTCTGGCTAAGAGAAGGACCCTGCGACCTCTCCTGGAGGCTCTGCGTGCGAAAAACATTGCCTACACGTGGGGATACACTTCCTTCAGAGAATTTCTCTGCTTAATTCTTAGCCCATAGTAGTAGCTACCTGTGGTCTAATAAGATGGAATATTCTGCTCCGTCTGAAATTTTTGTTTACATTTATTCATACATTATATTCTGCTCTCTTCTATTCTTCCCTCAGAACTTCCTTCTATATCCTTTTTCTTAAGTGCTTTCTCTTCTTTACCCAACACCTCTTCCCCTCCTACCACCACCTAGTCCTACTACTGATTCTTGTACTAGTTTACGATGGCCACCTTGAACCTTTGTTCCTTGAACATCAGAGGGTTTAATACTCCTGAAAAACGTTTGCAGGTTCTTTATCACATGCACAAGAAACGGGTTCATGTGCTGCTTCTGCAGGAGACCCACTTTATATCAGATCGGATACCTTCACTTAATCATACATTTTACTCACACTGGTTCCATATCGGCAACCCAGACTCAAAATCCAAAGGAGTTAGTATTGCCTTACACAAGTTGCTACAGGCTCAAGTAATTGCCTCTAAATCTGATATGCAAGGAAGATATTTGTTTTTAAAGATTATAATTATCAGAGATGTATTTACCATTGCTAATTTTTATCTACCCAACCAGGATCAGATCAGAACTTGTAAAGCTTACCTACGCGACCTATTGGCATTCGCAGAGGGTGCGGTAATTGTCGGAGGAGACTTCAATTTTACATTGGATCGAGTCCTGGACTCATCTTTGGGTAGGTCGGCCGTCTCCCCCTCCCAGTTGGAGAGTCTGAAATCTAAGCTAACGGAATATAGACTGGTTGAGGTTTGGACTATACACATGACTATACTTTCTATTCTGCGGTACATGATTCGTATAGTAGGATAGATTATTTTTTAATTAGTCACGGGCTGCTCTCGTTTCACCCGACGACACAAATTGACATGATGATTTGGTCAGACCATGCCCCAGTCTTACTATCCTTGACGGTTCCGGAACTCACATAGAATGAATGGACTTGGTCCTTACACTCGGGGCTTCTCAAAAATCCCTCGTCAGGAGGCAATCAGTATGGCAATCACAGATTTTTTTCAATATTCACAAAGATGACCCCACAGCTTTGTCATATCAGTGGGAGGCCTTAAAAGGAGTTTTACGGGGAGTATTCATCCAACAGGGGGCACGAATAATGAGAGAAAGGGCTTCTGCCATTCATAATTTGTTGACGCACATCCAAGCTTTGGAGTTGGAACACAAAAGGTCACAAAATCCACAAGTCATGACTGACCTGTTGAAAGCTAGAACTGACTTAAGCTTATTGCTAGATACAGCAACAGCAAGACAGAGAGACCGCTTCCGCAGATACCTATACGAATACTCTGACAAGCCTGGTAGGGCCTTAGCACGATTTTTTACACCCACAAATTCCTACTACCTATATACCTACCATTAAGTCTGGGTCAGGTAAATCCCTCTACTCCCCCTTGGAGATTGCAGACTCATTTAGGGGTTATTACAACTCCCTTTACAACCTTGTAGGACCTTTGGCAGACATGGCTGTGTCCGACTTCCAGGAAAGAGTGGATAACTATGTAAATAGCACTCCGATTCCTCCTATTCCATCTGAGGACGTAATGGCCCTTGAGACCCTGTTCTCGGAACAGGAGATACTGGATACAGTCAGGTCTCTGGCAAATGGCAAAAGCCACGGTCCGGATGGATTCCCGGCTAACTTTTATAAGATGTTTGCATCAAATTTAATTCCATTTATGACGAAACTTTCAACTCTATCTCTGAGAATTGCCCTTTTGCCCCCCAAACTGTAACTGCCACGATTGTCGTTATTCCCAAGCCAGGAAAGGACCCCTTATTATGCGCTAATTGTCCGCCTATCTCCCTAATTAATGTTGATGTAAAAGTATACGCCAAAGCAATAGCAAAAAGACTAAGCCCTCTACTCCCTGGCTCCATTCACATGGATCATGCTGGTTTTGTACAACGCAGGGAGGCTAGAGATAATACTGTAAAAACATTGCTTCTTGCCTCTCATATGCGTAAACATAAAATTCCAGCATGTCTATTGTCCATTCATGCGGAAAAGGTGTTTGATCGTCTAGGATGGACCTTCATGAGATCTGCCTTGACACAGCTTGGTTTGAGACCTGACATGCTGGGTAGGATTCTGGCACTATATCAAGGCCCCACAGCCCGACTTAGAGTTTATGGTACTTTGTCATCCCCCTTACAAATAACTAAAGGCACACGTCAGGGGTGCCCTCGTTCGCCCTTACTTTATATTATTGCAATGGAGCATCTTGCAATCGCACTGAGGAATGCTCCTGACATCAAGGGCCTTCAGGTTGGTCGGAATCATGTTAAATTGTCTATCTATGCAGATGACCTATTGATCTATATCACTAACCCGACCATTGCCTTCCCTGTGCTGATGAGAGAGTTCCAACGGTTTGGAGAAGTATCTAACTTTAAAGTTAATTATTCAAAGACAGAGGCCCTTATCCCCTTTCTGTCATGTGACGTACTATCCCGTCCATGTGCCCTGGGACTTAATTCCCAGGGACGGGATAGTACGTCACAGCGATCAGCGGCGCCCACGTGGTGAGCGGACCGCCCCCGACACGTTAACCCCTTGCACACCGCGATCAAACACAATTGCGGTGTACTGGGGGTTAAAGGGAAGCTCGGGAGGGAGGGGCCTCCCTCCATGCTTCCCTGAGCCCCCCACAGCAGCGCAATGTGCACTGCTGCTGCGGGGGGCTCCATCCCTGCAGGTCCCCGAATCCAAGATGGCGACGGGGACCTTCGGGGGCCTGCAGGGAGCTGGCTTCCTCATGTCTGCAAAGCGAAGGCAAGGAGGAAGCCTTGTGCAGTGCCTGTGACAGATCGCTGATCTGTCACAGTGATATGTGATGTGACAGATCAGCGATGTCACATGACAGTGATGTCCCCCCTGGGACAATGTAATAAAGTTAAAAAAAAAAAAAGGGTAAAAATAATTTAAAAAAAAAAATCGCTAAATTTAAAAAAAAAATATTCCCTAATAAATTCATTTTTTGGAAATAAAAAAAAACAATAAAAGTACACATATTTGGTATCGCCACGTCCGTAACGACCCGCCCTATAAAACTGTCCCATTAGTTAACCCCTTTAGCAAACCCCTTAAAAAATAAAAATAAAAAACGAAGCAAAAACTAATGATTTATCATACTGCCGAACAAAAAGTGCAATAACGCGCGATCAAAAAGACGCATATAAATATCCATGGTAACGCTGAAAACGTCATCTTGTCCCGCAAAAAACGAGCCGCCACGCAGCATCATCAGAGAAAAAATAAAAAAGTTATAGCTCGCAGAATAAAGCGATGCAAAAATAATTATTTTTTATATAAAATTGTTTTCATTGCATAAACCAACAAAACATAAAAAAAGACCTTAGTGAGGTATCGCTGTAACCCTACTGACCCGAAGAATAAAAGCGCCTTATCAATTTTACCGCAGGCGGAACGGTGTAAACGCACTCCCCAAAAGAAATTCATGAAACGCTGGTTTTTGTTCATTCTGCGTCCCAAAAATCGGAATAAAAAGCGATCAAAAGATGTCACATGCCCGAAAATGGTACCAATAAAAACGTCAACTCATCTCGCAAAAAATAAGACCTCACATGACTGTGGTGATGCAAAAACTATTTTTACAATAAAAAGCGTCTTTTAGCGTGCGACAGTTGCCAAAAATAAAAACCCGCTATAAATAGTAAATCAAACCCCCCTGTTATCACCCCCTTAGTTAGGGAAAAATAATAAAATTAAAAGAAAATGTATTTATTTCCATTTTCCCACTAGGGTTAGGACTAGAGTTAGGGGTGTGTTGGGGTTAGGGTTGGAGTTATAATTGGGGGATTTCCACTGTTTGGGAACATCATGTGCTCTCCAAATGCAACATGGCATCTGATCTCAATTCCAGCCAATTCTGCGTTGAAAAAGTCAAATGGTGCTCCTTCCCTTCCAAGCTCTGCCATGCGCCCAAACAGTGTTTTACCCCCACATATAGGGTATCCGCCTACTCAGGACAAATTGCAAAACAACTTTTGAGGTCCAATTTCTCCTGTTACCCTTAGGAAAATAAAAAATTGGGGGCAAAAATATCATTGTGGAAAAAAATGATTTTTTTATTTTCACGTTATAAACTTCTGTGAAGCACTTGGGGGTTCAAAGTGCCAACCACACATCTAGATAAGTTCCGTGGGGGGTCTAGTTTCCAAAATGGGGTCACTTGTGGGGAGTTTCAATAGTTTAGGTACATCAGGGGCTCTCCAAACGCACGACACCCGCAGACCATTCCATCAAAGTCTGCATTCCAAAACGTCACTACTTCCATTCCGAGCTCTGTCGTGTGCCCATACAGTAGTTTTCTCCCACATATGGGGTGTCAGCGTACTCAGGACAACTTGAACATCAACTTTTGGGGTCCAATTTCTCCTGGTACCCTTGGGAAAATAAAAAATTGGTGACTAAAAGATTATGTATGTGGAAAAAAAATGATTTTTTTATTTTCACGCCCGGGCGTTATAAACTTCTGTGAAGCACTGGGGGGTTCAAAATGCTCACCACACATCTAGATAACTTCCTTGGGGGGTCTAGTTTCCAAAATGGTGTAATTTGTGGGGGGTTTTCACTGTTTTGGTACATCAGGGGCTTTCCAAAAGCGACATGGTGTCCGATCTCAATTCCAGCCAAAAACGTCATATGGTGCTGCTTCCCTTCCGAGCTCTGCCATGCGCCCAAATAGTGGTTTATCCCACATGTGGGGTATCAGCGTTCTCAGGACAAATTGCACAATAACTTTTAGGGTCCTGTTACCCTTGGGAAAATAAAAATTGGGGGTGAAAAGATCATTTTTGTGAAAAAAATATGATTTTTTAATTGTACGGCTGTACGTTATAAACTTCTGTGAAGCCCTTGTGGGTTCAAAGTTCTCCCCACATATCTAGATAAGTTCCTTGGGGGGTCTAGTTTCCAAAATGAGGTCACTTGTGGGAGGTTTCCACTGTACATCAGGGGCTCTGCAAACGTGACATGGCGTCCGATCTGAATTCCAGCCAATTTTGCATTGAAAAAGTCAAACGGCGCTCCTTCCCTTCTGAGCTCTGCCATGCCCCGAAACAGTGGTTCCCCCCCACATATCAGGTATCAGCGTACTAAGGACAAACTGCACAATAATTTTTGCAGTCCAATTTCTCCTGTTACCCTTGGTAAAATAAAAAAATTGAACCTGAAGTATTTTTTTTGTGAAAACAAGTTAAATGTTCATTTTCTTTAAAATATTCAAAAAATTCCTGTGAAGCACCTGAAGGGTTAATAAACTTCTTGAATGTGGTTTTGAGCACCTTAAGGGGTGCAGTTTTTAGAATGGTGTCACTTTTGGGTATTTTCTATCATATAGACCCCTCAAAGTGGCTTCAAATGTGATGTGGTCCGTAAAAATAAAATGGTGTTGCAAAAAATGAGAAATCGCTGGTCAAATTTTAACCCTTATAACTTCCTAACGAAAAAAAATTTTGGTTCCAAAATTGTGCTGATGTAAAGTAAACATTTGGGAAATGTTACTTATTAAGTTTTTTGTGCGCCGTATCTCTGTGATTTAAGGGCATAAAAATTCAAATTTGGAAAATTGCAAAATTTTCAAAATTTTCGCCAAATTTCCATTTTTTTCACAAATAAACGCAAGTTATATGAATGAAATTTTACCACTAACATGAAGTACAATATGTCACGAGAAAACAATGTCAGAATCACCAGGATCCATGGAAGCGTTTCAGAGTTATTACCTCATAAAGGGACAGTGGTCAAAATTGTAAAAATTGGCCCGGTCATGAACGTGCAAACCACCCTAGGGGGTTAAGGGGTTAATATATCTCTCCCTGATGACCTGGTCCAGAGACTCCGGGCTTCATTCCCTTTTAAATGGAAAGATAAAGCTATAAAATACTTGGGAGTTTGGATCCCCAGAAACGAAGTGGATCTTTTTCCCTAAACTATGTCCCACTTTTACACAAAACTCTATCGGATCTTAAAAAATACAATAGATCTCAGCTCTCATGGTTTGGTCGTATAAACGTCATCAAAATGGACATTCTCCCCCGCTTTATTTATCTTTTTCAAACAGTCCCAATAGCAATTCCTGACTATTTCTTTAATCAATTACAATCTGCTATTAATAGTTTTGTCTGGGGAGCTCGTAGACCCCGAATTAGGCTCTCGGTTTTGACCAGACCCAAGACACAGGGGGGCACAGGTCTTCCTAGCTTCAAAAGATATTATCATGCCATTCTCCTGACTAGAATAGTTGACTGGAGATATAGCGACTTACATAAACAGTGGGTGATTTTAGAAAAACTCCTCTCTCCTTGCTCTCTATACTGGATACCATAGTGTGGTGTCAATTTTAGGCCCCCGATCTCAGACTTTCCACCTTTTACGCAGATAGTGTTGAAATTTTGGGATAGAAATCGGGGGAGACTGAGACTTTGTAACATTCCGAGCAGACTGGGCCCCCTCTTTGACAACATTGCTTTCCAGCAGTGGACAGGACTGCGTTTCTATGCTAGAGATCTGTCGATCGGGTGAGACTGGGCCAGGTGGCGGACAGACTCTCTGGGCTCTCCACTGTGGGGGGGTTGCGGGACACCTGCCATAGCAAATCGCTATCTTGGCTTGAATTCGCTCAGTTGAAGGACTTTCTTTCGGGTATTTCCTTTAACACATCGACCCGATTTGAGTCCTTGATGCTGGCTGCGGAGGGTCCTACCCACACAGTCTCCTTGCTTTACAGTTTGATCCTGGAAACGTTATCTATTGACACCCCCAGCTTTATTACAGCTTGGGAGAGAGATCTGCAGATCATAATATTAAAATATGTTTGCACTGAAATATCCACACTAATCCAGGAGCCAACCTGGTTACAAGACTATGAACCACCACGGTACCAAAATAAAATACAGATGAATAAAAAGTGCTACATAGGATAATGAAGATAAAAAATATATATAAATAAAAAATATGTGTTACAAGCTTGTTTTGTCCCTCACAATGTTGTATCTTACCTGTCTGTATATTCTGATGTATTCATATGTATATAATCTTTCTGGATTGTTGTACCTTATTTTGAAAAGTTTAATAAACACATTTATGGAAAAAACAAAGCAAAAGGTCCTTGTAGTTATTCATACCTCACTCCCCTTGAGAAATAAACCAGTACGGATGCAAAACGCGTGTTGGGGCTCTCTACCCCCCCCACCCTGGTGCTCCTGCAATGTTTAACCCGCTTTTATGCGGTATATGTATATTTATATGTGATTGTGACTGAATAAAATTGTTATATATTTTCACTACTTATTGGATCCGATACTCCTTTATCCTCTTGTTGTCTAATATGCATTTTGAGTGGAACATTTATTGATATGGCGGTTTATACAACAATATGTTCACCTTTTTTCCTCATTAAGATATATGGCACGGTGTTGTTTCTAACTATACTTTCACTGCCTGACATTAGTTAAATATGTATCACGTTTATTGAACAATCATAATCCCTGCCTGGCAGTAGTTTTTCAGATTCGGGCATAGAAAATACATTAGCTAAATTTATGAATACATGAAGCAAACCATTGGGTATAGTTTTAGACAGATTCACAGAACAGGACATATATTTCTGCTGACACTCAGTGCTCGAGTGAACAATATCACCCTGGTGCCAGTTAATTACTGGCTAATTTTTTACGTAACCAAGGCATGCTCAAGACCACAGCCGTGAAAAAGTTCTCAAGGACAAAAAAATTACATAGATTCAAAATGTAAAGGATAAATAACAGGCACACCTCCTTAGCGACATACTTCACCACACCCTGGGTCAGAGGTGTATCAATAGCAATGATTTTCATAGGAACACCTAATTGTAGCAAGGGTAAATCAAGATCCTTTACCAAACTTGGCATCAACAAAATTTGCTGCCGAACTGCAATCAATAAAGGCCTGAAGCCTCACAGATTTTTCTAGTAAAGATAAGCATACAGGTAACACTAATTTTGCAGAATCATCAGGAAATACCTGTCCACCTAGGTGGGCATCCTCGTGCCCACCCAGATGCTGATTTGTTTGGGTGTCAGTTGTCTTGGGAAGGAAGACCTCTGATGATCAGACTCTCCACAGTGGTTACTAAACACTGGCTTGTGAATGACCCCAATCTGCATGAGTTCCTCAGTGAGGGTAATAAGTGAACAAGTCTTAGGACAAGGTACAGAGTCAGCATTGTGCTCCTGTCTGTGTTCACACAAATGTCTATCAAGACAGATGGCCAGGGACATGGCAATATAAAGAGTAAGTAGAAAGAGATATAACCAACCTGTCCTTAACTTGGTCAGAGTTCAGAAAGAAACCAACTATGAAGAGCCTGGTCATTTCATTGTGAGTCTGTGGCCCAACACCGAAACTCTGTACTATTGTCAAAGTTTCATCACTGACTGTGGCCTCGGGATGCTGTGTAGAGTTGAGCGACTTTTGGTTTTTTAGGGTCGAGTTTCGTTTCGTGAAACCCGACTTTTCCAAAAGTCGGGTCGAGCAAGATCGGCCGATTATAGGGAAAAGTCGGGGTCGTCCCGAAACACGAAACCCAATGTAAGTCAATGGGGAATAAAAGTCGGCAGTGAGAGGAGGACAGGAAACACACCTACAGTGCCCATTTGAATGCCAAAAGCACCAATTCTTCTTACTTAAGCTTGTCAACCTTAATTAACTTCATAATACAAGTTACGCACTGAAAAATGAGGGTTATTTGGCTAAAGTTGTGGGGGGGTAGGGCTGGCTCCAGGTTTTCATGTGCCCTGGGCGAAAGAGCGCCCCTTTAACACATACCACAACTCATCATGCTCCGATACGGCAGAGAAATAGCGGTATAGTACAATGAAAAATACTTCACTTTTTACATCTCATGACAAGGCCCATCTATTTCTCCATACAGAATCATTGGTCCCATATAATGTTTGAAACAGTATATGATGAGCTCCACATAATGCTACAGTATATGTTGGTCCCCATGGATGAAGCTCCACTGTCTTATGGGCCCAAATAATGCTCCAAACATAATGGGCCCCATTTCTAATGCTCTAGTGTATAATGGGCCCTGTAAATGCTGCTCCAGTGTCTGATGTCCACCTTTGGAATGTTCCAGTGTATGGTGGGCCCCATCTATCATTCTCCAGAGTATAGTGCTCCCCAAAAATTGCTGTCCCAACATTGAAAACAATCAAATAAGTCTCCTCGCTAGGGAATCCCTGTACTAGTCTGGACTCCTCGTCGTCCCCATCTTCCATCTCACTGCACAGTATTCCAACCTTGCAAGTGCTGTGATCCTGAGCAAGCAGGGGGGGCCCACTCGTTGGCGACGGCACTGGCACAGGGCCCCTGATAGTACGGTGGTGTGTCTGATGGCGGGTGGGCCGAACCTGCACTTTCATCTGCAGCTTCCTCTTTGTCACCATGTAAGATGGAACTGTATATGGGAAGGGTAACCTGAGTTTCATCAGGGTCAGATTCAGGCCGTGTAGCGTGCGAGGGGAATGTAGTGGTCTGGGTCAATGTACCAGCAGATTCATCGAGCAGTGGCTGGGCATCAGTGCACTTGTGTCGCCCCCAGGAGTACGGTCGCCACAGTGGCATTACCTTCCTCCTAGGGAGTGTGATGTCATGCTTGGGAGCAACGAAGGATCTCTCTAGCAGGTTAACTGATTGGGCGGCGTTATTCCCACGAGTCATGACCCTCCAAACAGCGTTCATGAAGGCAAAGTGTTTGTTTTACGTGGGCAGTATGGTTGCAAAGCTGAACCTTAAAGGAATGTCCAGAAGGGCACCACCAGGAGTGGAGCCTACGGTTAAATTCGACTCCACCTGGGAAACCTCAACCATGCCAGCTACAGAAAAGATGCACACATTGCAAGCTTAATTCCGTTAACGAACGAGACTCCGTCATGCCCCGTGGTCCGAGTCCGGCTTACTAGAGGGACACGTGAGGCTCTGGCACATGAGATTGGCCAATAACTGGTGTGTCATGCCCTTACATGTCCGTGGCTGCATGTGCGCTACACTGAAAAGGCCAGCGTTTGTCGCTTACAGGTGCAGATAACCCGCTGAACAACGTTAGTGATGGGGATCACTGATTACAATTATTACCCACGAACGATGATTTCCCAGTAAGTGCAGGTCAACCGCAGTTCCGGAATTAGGCCTAACCATCATTCCTGAAAAAATAAAAAACTTACGTGTGCAAACCACAGGTGCTGTAGCTTGCTTAACAGCTCGCCAGCCATTCTCACGCCCAGTATGGATTACACGTGATTGCACAAAGGTGAGAAAGGGTACCGTATCCCCGGATAACATGTATGGATAGCGTACACATTCAAAATATATGTCTATACATCAGGAGGCAGGCTCAGACGGTGTTAGGCCCAGTATGGCTTGCACGTGATTGCACAAAGGTGAGAAAGGGTACCGTATCCCCGGATAACAAGTATGGATAGCGTACACATTCAATATATATGTCTATACATCAGGAGGCAGGCTCAGACGGTGTTAGGCCCAGTATGGATTGCACGTGATTGCACAAAGGTGAGAAAGGGTACCGTATCCCCGGATAACATGTATGGATAGCGTACACATTCAAAATATATGTCTATACATCAGGAGGCAGGCTCAGACGGTGTCAGGCACAGTATGGATTTGACGGCCCAGACTACACAGCAGAGGAGCAGGGAGAGGTAAAGATTGCAAATGCTGGGGCCCTGCCCAAGCAAGGGGGGCCCACTCGTGGGCGTCGGTACTGGCACTGGGCCCCTCATAGTACGGCGGTGTGTCTGACGGCGGGTGTGCACCACCACCGTCAGAGACACTTGATTGCACTATGAGGGACCCTGTGCCAGTGCCCGCGCCCAAGAGTCGGCCTACCCACCTGTGCAGGGCAACGGCACTCGCACGGTGTCGTGCGCTAGGTGGTGACCCCGGCCATGGGGGGGAGGCAGCACAGTTAGGGAGTTTTAGAAAGTGGCATATGTTGATGTTGGACATTCAGCTGATGCAAAAGGCGAAATAGGTCAAGTCCCAGGAAGAGGTGGACCAAAGCAAGCCATTTTTCTGTCACCCTATGTGTCATCAGGGGAAGGTGGGACAAAATCCTTGGAAACCCATGCATGGTTCATTTTAATGAAGGTTAGATCATCCACATTTTGGGTTGACAGACGGGTTCTTTTTTCTGTCAGGATTGATCCAGCTGCACTGAAGACTCTTTCCGATAGAACACTTGCAGCTGGGCAAGCGAGCTCCTGTAAGGCATATTGTGCCAATTCAGGCCAGGTGTCCAGTTTAGCGGCCCAATAGTCAAAGGGGAATGACCTGTGTGGGAGAACATCGATATGGGAGGAAAAGTAGTTTGTAACCATAGTTGACAACTGCTGTCTCCTGTCACTTTCCATCGATGCAGTATTACCAGTTGTGTGAGCGGTACTTGAAAAATCAGTCCACAACATTGTCATGAAACCCCTGTCTCCAATGCCACTTCTGCTGTGTGCACCATGAACACCTCTGCCAAGCTGCCCCCGGCCCGTACGGCTCGTGTGAGAACCATCACCGCTGCTGTGTGCTGGGAATGCCTCAAGCAACCGATTTACCAGAGTTGCTTGTTTATTAGCCAATATTAGGTCAAGGTTCTCCTGTGGCATGATGTTTTGTAATTTGCCTTTATAGCATGGATCCAGGATGCTGGCCAACCAGTAGTCGTCATCGTTCATCATTTTGGCAATGCGGGGGTCCCTTTTTAGGATCTGCAAGGCATAATCTGACATGTGGGCCAATGTTCCCGGTGTCAATGATGCACTGCGAGTGCTGGTTGGAGGAGCACTTTCTGGCAAATCCACATCCCTCCAGTCACGCACAAACCCTGTACCAGACCTTGCCATGCCAACATTTTCACTTGCCCCACGAGATGCATCCTCCTCCCCTAAGTAATCATCCCCATCATCATCCTCCTCCTCCTCTTCTTCCTCCACCTCATCCAGGAGAGGTCCCTGAGCAGACAATGGCTGAATGTCATCAAGGATTCCCTCCTCGTCAACATTGGCTGCAGACGCCTGCTCCTTAAGGTGCGTCAAAGTTTGCATGAGCAGACGCATAAGTGGGATGCTCATGCTTAGGATGGCGTCGTCTGCGCTTACCAGCCGTGTGCATTCCTCAAAACACTGAAGGACTTTACAGAGGTCTTTCAGCTTCGACCACTGCACACCTGTCAACTCCATGTCTGCTCTCAAAGTGCCTGGCCGTGTATCCTCCCACAAATGCATTATGGCCTGCCTCTGCTCGCACAGCCGCTCCACCATGTGCAGGGTGGAGTTCCACCTTGTTACAATGTCGATAATGAGGTGGTGGTTGGGAAGGTGGAGCCATCGCTGCAGCTTCTGCATACGAACGGAGTGTACAGGCGACCGGCGGATGTGCGCGCACAGTCTTCGCACCTTCTGGAGCAGGGCTGTTAACTCCGGATAATTTTTGAGGAAGCACTGCACCACCAGGTTCAAGGTGTGAGCCAAGCAAGGTATGTGGCTGAGTTTTGAAAGGGCTATGGCTGCCACAAAATTACGGCCGTTATCACTAACTACCTTGCCTGCCTCAAGATGTACACTGCCCAGCCATGACTCAGTTTGTCGCTTCAAGTACTCGGCCAGCACCTCGGCGGTGTGTCTGTCGCCCAAACACATCATCTGCAACACAGCCTGCTGCTCGATAGCGGGACACCTCGTGTGCAACAGTGGCAGCTGCAGATGGAGTGCTCGTACGACTGCGCTCTGTGGACGAGCTTTCGCTTCTGGAGGAGGAGGAGGAGGAGGAGGAGGGTCGAACGCCTACAGCCAACTGTTTCCTATATCGTGGGCTAGGCAGCACTGTCCCACCACCGCTGTCCCCTGTGGACCCTGCATCCACCACATTAACCCAGTGCGCAGTGATGGACACGTAATGGCCCTGGCCATGCCGACTGGACCATGCATCAGTTGTGAGGTGCACCTTTCCACTCACTGACTGCTTGAGTGCATGGACAATGCGGTCTTTTACATGATGGTGGAGGGCTGGGATGGCTTTGCGAGAGAAGAAGTGGCGACTGGGTAGGTCATAGCGTGGTACTGCATAGGCCATGAGTTCGCGGAAAGCTGCGCTTTCCACCAACCGATAGGGCATCATCTCAAACGAGATTAGTTTGGCAATGTGGGCGTTCAAACCCAGTGTACGCGGATGAGAGACTGAGTTCTTTCTTGACCTACTCATAGTGTCTGGGAGGGTGAGCTGGACTTGAGAGCTGCATATGGTGGAAGTAGCGGTGGACAGGGCGGACTGAGAGAGGGTTGATGATGGTGATGGAGTTGGTGTTCTTTCTGATGGCCTAGATTCAGTATTTCGTTGATATAACAGTGGGATTCCCTGACTGCTGTGGCCTTGCAACGACACCTCAACATTTGATGCTGTGCTAACCGGTGGGCTTACAGTGGGGGAAACAATGTAGCGTTGCTGACTACCTTCTTTGTGATCAGTTGCACATGTGGCACTTGAGGTTTGGTGTTGTGTCCACGCTTGCAAGTGCATGGTGGTTAAATGTCTAAGCATGCAACTGGTATTCAAATTTTTCAGATTTTTCCCTCGGCTAAAGGTCTTTGCGCACTTCTTACAGATAACCTTGGCCTGATCATGAGGATTTTGTTCAAAAAAGTGCCACACTGCACTCTTCCTACTTTGGCAGACATTTTGCGGCCTAGCACGCTGTGATCTTTTGACCCTCTGGACAAGCTGTCCAGCAACTCTTTTGATTTTTGGAACCTGTCTTTGGAGTGCTCCGGGCCTGCCAGATAACAGCTGTTGCGATGTCGATGTCTGCTGTGGATGCTCCTCATCTGAGCTATTGGAAGCAGCACCCTCTTCCCCCAATGGATGCCAATCTGGGTCAACAACTGGGTCATCCATCACCTCCTCTTCAATGTCATGTGCACCTTCCTCTGTGTCACCGTGTATGGTGGTATAGTGTGCGGGAAGGGGCACCTGAGTCTCATCAGGGTCAGAATCTGGCTCTGTACACTGCGAGGACAATGTAGTGCTCTGAGTGAATGTAGCAGCAGAATCATCTATCAGCGGCTGTGCATCAGTGCACTCCATGTCAGATTCATCTTGGCCTGGGTATTTCACCATTTCACTTGATAATCCAGGCATGGTATGTGAAAACAGCTCCATGGAGTAATCAGTAGTATGGCCTGCGTCATCCTTCAATCTTGGTTGGGGTGAAGGACACAAGGAAAGGTGTGGTTCATGAACATGAGCCTCCAATGACGACTCAGTGCTTTTACTTTTTACAACTGAAGAAGAGGAGGCGATAGAGCTGGAGGCTGAGTCAGCAATGTAAGACAAAACTTTTTCCTGATGCTCTGGCTTTAAAAGCGGTTTGCCAACTCCTAGAAAACTAAGCCTTCAAAGCCTTATGGAGCCAGACGATGACGCAGGCTCAACACCTCCTGCATTCGGTCCTATTTTGCTCTTGCCCCTACCATCAAATCCACCACCAACACCATCTTTACCAGCTGCCAACCCCCGCCCAATTCCACGGCCTCTTCCACCAGCCTTCCTCATTTTTTGTAGAAATGTAGACAAAATCCAACAAACTATATAGTAATGTAAAACAAGGTACAAGGTGTCTATAGGACAGGGGAGATTTTGAATTTCTGCACACACTTGTGGACACTGGACACTTATGGATTGTGTGAGGCCCACTGAATATCAGAGCGCTTTGTCACAGGCTCGATGGCACAGGTGTGAAAAAAGTGACTACAGGATAAGGGAGATTTTGAATTTCTGCACACACTAGTGGACACTGGACACTTTTGGATTGTGAGGCCCACTGAATATCAGAGCGCTATGTCACAGGCTCGATGGCACAGGTGTGAAAAAAGTGACTACAGGATAAGGGAGATTTTGAATTTCTGCACACACTAGTGGACACTGGACACTTTTGGATTGTGTGAGGCCCACTGAATATCACAGCGCTATGTCACAGGCTCGATGGCACAGGTGTGAAAAAAGTGACTACAGGATAAGGGAGATTTTGAATTTCTGCACACACTAGTGGACACTGGACACTTTTGGATTGTGTGAGGCCCACTGAATATCAGAGCGCTATGTCACAGGCAGAAATTGGCTAGTGTATCACAAACTACAAGGTGTATGTAGAATTGGGCAGAATAGGAATCTCCCTAGAGTGTAGGTCTGTAAGAACGGAACAAGTCCTCCACTTATCCTTCCACAGTGACACACAGATAGCTTCACTGTGGCCGTGATAACAGCCATTACACGGTACTGAGAGGAGCGTGCACGTACACGGCTGTCCGGTGAACGTAAAATTGTCAAGCTCCGTGTTTTTTAAGTATACGGACTGACACACGCTGTCTCTCTATAGTTTTGAATGTGATCAAACAGCAAATATATTTAACTGTTTGAAAGCTAGACAAAACTAGTAGGTGCAGGTCTGTAAGAACGGAACATGTCCTCGACTTATTCTCACAGAGTGACACACAGATAGCTTCACTGTGGCCGTGATAACAGCCGTTACACGGTACTGAGAGGAGCGTGCACGTACACGGCTGTCCGGTGTACGTAAAATTGTCAAGCTCCGTGTTTTTTAAGTATACGGACTGACACACGCTGTCTCTCTATAGTTTTGAATGTGATCAAACAGCAAATATATTTAACTGTTTGAAAGCTAGACAAAACTAGTAGGTGCAGGTCTGTAAGAACGGAACATGTCCTCGACTTATTCTCACAGAGTGACTGACACACAGATAGCTTCACTGTGGCTGTGATAACAGCCGTTACACGGTACTGTGTGAGGAGCGTACACCGCTGTATGGTGTGAAAAAATGCACGCTCAGTACCTCAGCAGGACAAAAAAAAAAATTGGGATTGCTTTTAAAAAAGCAGTTTGCAGAGCAGTGGGTAAACAGCAATGCAGCTGTCAGGAAGCCTTAGAAGGCAGCCTAACAACCAACACCGCTGATCCACCACAATATAGCCTCCCCTTGCACTGCACACACAGTGACTGGTGTGTTGTACAGGCAAAATCGCTAGCAGCAGAAGCAGTTTTTTTTTCTTCTTCCCTGCCTAACGCTCTCCCTACAGAATCAGCAGCAGCAACCTCTCCCTATGCTAAGATCGGCAGAAGTAAGATGGCGGTCGGCGTGCACGCCCTTTTATAACCCCTGTGACGCCCACCAAAGCAAGCCAATCACTTGCATGCCCTTCTGAAAGATGGTGGTGACCTCTGCCTATGTCATCACGTTGCCCACAGTGTCCGTGGATCCTGATTGGCTAAAAAAGAGCGCACAACAAACTTTTGAAACGCGACTTTGGCGCGTAAGTCGCCAACCTCGTGGCCGACCTCATCCTAGGGTCGGGTTTCGTTTCATGAAACCCGACTTTGCCAAAAGTCGGCGACTTTTGAAATTTTTCGACCCGTTTCGCTCAACTCTAATGCTGTGACAGCTCAGCCACCCTATGGGATCTTTGTTAAGCTGGACTGTTGGTTTTCGAATGACAATCCATGTTATCTGATTGATCCTGGGGCATGTTGAGCTGTCAGAATTTTGATTGACAGGCCCACTGTTCAATCTGGTATAGCCTGCAGGCATTCCCCAGGTGCCTTGCGTCCTCTAATGATTTGCAAGGTATTTGTCATGGTCACGTGTGTCAGGACGCAGATGTTTCCGCAAGGCAGACCCCATAACACACGTGACCCTGGATACACCGCCTCCAGTGGGGCGCATTTAAATAATAAAACGTGCAGGTGGATACGCCGCCTCCACCTGGCGAATTTAGGTATTACACGTTATACATACAATATCTGGAAACACCGCCTCCAGTAAGGTGCATTTAAATAATAAAGGGGGGATCCTGGGTAACTATAACAATGGTGGGCCCTGCGATAGGGAATGGGGAATGGAGACCTCCTAAGCTCCCCTGAGCCAGTGTCCCTGCACTCCTTACATTCCCTAAACAGGCTCCGCACCTGTCACCGCACGCGTACCTTAACGCCCTTGCTCACCCTGACCCTAAACCCTCACTAGGGAATGGGTTGGTGCGGAGACTACTCCCACCACTGCACTAATAACACACATGAGGAAAGAGACAATACAGGGGAAACACCACTTAGCTTTGCTCTGTTGCGTGCGCTCCTAGCAACAGAGCCCTCCACCTGCGTGCGTCTTCTCCTCCACCCGGATCCATCACCATAACAGGACCCTTCACCTTAGTGCAGCCTTGGAGCAGAGTCCAACACCAGTTGCAGCTGCTTAGTACCAGAGTCCCAAGGAAGTGTTCAGCTTCTGCCACGAAGTCAAGCATGCTTGAGTCCAGCTCAGCGGCCAAGTCCCACATGGTGAGTGCCACTCTCCATAGTAGCCACTCCACCAGACCATGCAGACACTTCCCGCTGACTCCATCACTGCGACCCCACCACGCCATGCCAGCCCTTCGTCCAGACACCATAGCTGCAACACGTCCCCCTGGCTAAGCTGCGCAGGACTTCTCACCAGCTCCATCCTTCCTCAGGCTCTCCAAAAACAGAGTGAACACAAACTCACAATATCACAGGCAGTGATTGCACACCTCTAGCACACCTTTATAGGATGTCACACCTGATACCTAATTAAGTGCACAAAAACCCAAAGTGCAATACCACAACCACCACCGGGGACAGTCAAAACACCTTTGAACTTAACCAAAGTAAAAAAAGTTCACTTTGTGCTTTTAATACTGCCAGATCCAACACTGGATCATGACAGTATTAAGCTGGCTTACTGTGAGCTGCAGATTGTCAGTTGTAACTGCTCAGCTCTAAGGCCTCAAAAAATAAGTCTACAGTGAATAATTCTGGGGTGTCAGGGGATAAACAGAAGGCCCAAACCTGGGGTTTTGCTACAGCAGGAATATGATGAGTCCCACATGTTGGGTCTCAGAACCAAATGAAAGTTGGTGGAGCCTGAAATACAAGCTATGGCTTTTGTCTTAAAAGAAAAAAAAATTATAGACTCCTGAAAATGTGTCATGAAGTGGCTCGAGTGGATTGTATTTGCTGAATCTGTTCGACAGACCTTGGACACTGGCCAGGTCTTGCATTTGATGCTCCAGCATTTGCAATAGATCCATTATTTGTTTGGGCCAGATATAATGAAACGTCTAAGGCCACAGGCTCAAAAAGCTGACTCATGCATGTGGGGGAAGCCAGGGCTGTAGTCATGGCTGACAATGGTTGCTCAATCACGCCCTGGTCTTCTGCCACATGCACACAGTGTCCCCTTTGTATCATACCTTTCTTTCCACTTTTGGTCCCATCAGGGTCCTCTCTGATCTGCTGAGGATTTCCTTCTGGCGGTTTCATACAAAGAGAGACAGAGTCCAGTTCAAACTTAAAATAAATGACTTTACTTGGTTCCATTCTCAGTACGTTCAGCTCAGTCACAGAAGCAACATAGCGTTCATCACAGAGTACATCCTTTTCTTTCCCTGTGCTTTACCTCACTTCTTCCGGAATGTCCCAGGGATGTACCGACTCGTCCGGTACCGCATCATTCCTTCTGGTCAGTCTCACTAATTTCAGGAGTTCCCCTGTCCGTTTCACCACAGACATAAGGGCATCTGCCCACGTGGTTAGCTGCTACATATTGGAGCTGTCCTGCATTCCTTTACTGCTGTGACCTTCGGCCCACAGGCCCTGGACGACTGGGCTACTTGCTTAACGTCATGTTGCCAACCGCCCTGTCCGGGCTCTCCGGCGCTACTAACTAAAATGGGGGAAACTCTCTGACGTCCCACAGTTGGCCTCCCGTATGTTAACTATTTCCTACCCTGTTCTATGTGTGCTTATGTGTCCCCATCTAGTGGGCTAACTTAAGTACTGCACTTTCCCTACAACATATATATTTATACATTACACTACAGAGTAACAACATTACAAAACATACATGACATTCCACATTATAACACCAACACAGGGCAAGGGGAGTGGGGCACCACTTAGACTTGGTACACTCCTAACAGACAGACTTGACACAAGCCACTGTCTGGAAAACTCCAGAGAAATCCCTATACCCTTTAACATCTGTACTGGGATCTGATTTTGCAACAGGACCCAGTGGAATACTACCATGGATGGGCTGCTATCCAGAGGTAGGAAAGGTCACCAACAAGAGTCAGAGCAGAGACGTCCTGACAAGAACAAAATCAGGATCTATAAGAATAGTGAGAAACTAGCCGGAGTCAATACAGGAATGCACTTAACAAAACAGGAGCAGATGCACACCTAGCCAGGGAAACACTAAGCTATCTTTAGCAGCTTCCAACAGCAAACTGGAAGGCTTAGTATGGTGTGGCACAAACTGAGTAGCTGGAACAGGGAGCTGATAACTCCAGCTAAAAGCACACACACCCATGTTGCCACACAGATGGCACTACGGATCTCAGCCAAACTAACCATAGTGGCTAAAAAGGCCTCACTGTCCAGAGCTTCTGGTTCTGAAATTTCTATCACCACCACCACCAGCAGAGTGAATAAGGCAGCATCTGGCTACAGAAGCTGAAGTCTCAGAAGCAGGTCCTGATAGAGATGTCACAACCACTACTCAAACTGAAAATGGTGAGAGGGGCGCCTAACTGAATTCTTGTTCCGGGTGCCAGAAAACCTAGATACACCTTTGTCGGCCGTCATTTAACAGCTGTCATCTATGTAGTGAAACCTCCACCAGGGGGAGCTGGTGAGGGAAGAGAGGTTACACACTAAGAGCAGCAACAATGAGCAACAGCACAGGTGTGACAGGTAACGAGAGAGAATGGTCAGACGAACCGCGTCAGAAACTAGCTGGAGCAGATGTACCAGGAGGAGCAGCAATACACGTAGTCAAAATACCAAGCCGAGGGTCAGAAAGCCAGAACATGAGCAAGGGGTCCAAAAACATGAGGCGAAATACGTGGTCAGGGTACAAGCCGGGGAGTCAGATGCCAGAGAGAGAACGTAACAGCAGAGACGAATACCAAGAGACGGGGTCAGAGATCAGTCCGGGTCATACACGTGGATACCAGTCAAAGGCAGGAGGATCACCAAGGTACAAGGGTCAGAGGATCTAAACTGGAAGCTTGAGCTATCACTAACACTGGTCAGCAGGCTGTGAGAGACTGAAATAGCCCCGCGAGCTCCAGAACGAGGCTGAGGAGATTAACCCCCGCATGACCAGTCCAGAGTGAAAACAGCAGAAAATAAACTCCGGACTGGACCATGACAACCTACATAACTATACAGTGCATGAGATTAGCATTGCGTCCCTTTCAGGAGTTTTTCTCTATGTTATCAAAGCTAGAGAGGAACAATATTTTGGAATGTTTAAGTACATAAAACCATTAAAATAAAAAGCCCCAAAAAATTATATTGCGTTTTATAGCAAAAAAAACCTTGTTTTATAAGGTAATAACTCCGGAATACTTCAATGGATCCCACCGAGTCATAGATTGCTCTCTCATGACACATTGTACTTCATGATACTGGTAAAATTTGTTAGCTTTCACTTGCATTTATTTATGAAAATATTGCAAATTTGAAAAAATTAGTAATTTTCAAACTTTTAATTTGTATGCCCTTAAATCAGAGTTGTATCACACAAAATATTTTATAAATAACATTTCCCACATGTCTACTTTACATCAGCACAATTTTTGAAGCATACATTTTTTGTTAGAAAGTTATAAGGGTTAAAGGTTGACCAGCGATTTCTCATTTTTCCAACTAAATATACAAAACCATTTTTTTAGGGACTACATTACAGTTGATGTGAGTTTGAGGGGCCTATATGACAGAAAATACCCAAAAGTGACACTTTTCTAAAAACTGCACCCCTTAAGTGCTCAAAACCACATTCAAGTGGTTTATTAATCCTTCAGGTGCTTCACAGGAATTAATGGAATATGAAAGGAAAAAATGAACATTTAACTTTCTTTCACAAAAATTTTATTTTAAACCCATATTTTTTATTTTTGTAAGGGTAACAGGAAAAAAACGGACCTCGAAATTTGTTGTGCAATTTCTCTTGAGTTTCGGTACACTGCAGAGCTCGAAAGAGAAGAAGTGCAATTTGACTTTTTTAAAATGAAAAATTTGCTGTAATAATTAGCGGACACTGTTGTGAGTTCATTTTCCCCTTCACCATCGATGTCTGATGAACTCCCTCTTCTGGTGAAGGAAGGTAGTGAGGCTGATTACCAAACACCTGATCTGGTAGATGATGACTGGGTAACAGGAAATTCTGACTGGATATAAGGCAGCCGACGCCCTTCTGAGTCGCTGGTGATTTCTCTGCTGGATTCTTGGAGACCAGTCTGATTCCTGCTTCCCAAAGATAAGTTTTTGCTCTGCTTTTGAACTTATTAGTTTTGTTTTCCTTGTTTTTTGGTGTTCAGCCATCCCTGGTTGGGGGTGTGCTGAGTTCCATTTTTGTCTCTGATCAGTTTGTCTCTTTGCTCTGTCTTCAGAATTTACCTGAGTGCTGATATAGTCTTTTTGAAGTCCTAGCGACTTCAGGGCCTGTTTTTCCTATCAGACGGTTGGGACATTTTTTGGTAGGGTTTTTTACGGATTGCAGACAGCAGCTTTTCTATCCTGTCCTTTTTAGTTAGCTTGGGCCCCATCGTTTGCTCAACCTTTCTATCTGTTAGTGTTTTCATCTTGCTTCACCGTCATTATATGTTGGGGGCTGCCTATTGCTTTGGGGTCTGCTCTGGGGCAGTTTAGATTTCCCCTTTCTTTCTTTATGCTTATTTAGTTCTCCGGCTGTGATCGAGGGGTCTAGGGCATCGTAGGTACCCCCCACGGCTACTGTTAGTTGTTGTGGATAGGATCAGGGGTCTGCAATCCGATAGCTACCAACCTCTCCGGTTTTCTGGACTTACCTTGTATTTTTGTTTTTTCCTCCTTCGGTGACTCATTCATAACAGAACACCATGTCACATTTGAAGAGTTCGTGATGTGCCTATACAGCGGAAACCGCTCACAAGTTACCCCCAGGTGCTTCACAGAAGTTTATAACATTGAGCCGTGAAAATAAAAAAATATATATATAAAGTGCTGTCAGTGAGAGAAACAAAATAGGAATCTTGTGGGTATGATACATTTTAATGGCTAACAAATAATAGTAAATGATGTTACAAAGCAAGCTTTCGGGACTGCTTATGTTCCTTCATCAGGCTGACATAACAAAATATTTGATGAAACCTTATTTATATACAGTTTAAAGCACATGCTGGTGTGATACATGGACATTTCAATAGACAATACAATTTCAATAAACAAATACTGAGCTTGAAGAGAGAATCTTTAATTAGGTAAGATTACATCAAAGGTGTGAAAGTTCTGTGGGATCAAAAGGCTGTATGGAGGAAATAGCTCAGATATAGTAATAGGCCATAAAACCTTCTGACAAATTGAGTCCTGTGTGAATAGAATCAAAGATTGTAATGAATTTGTACTCTCACACCCTCCTGTGTTTCTGTGATTGTGTGATTCTGTGAGGGTGTGAGAGTACAAATTCATTACAATCTTTGATTCTATTCACACAGGACTCAATTTGTCAGAAGGTTTTATGGCCTATTACCATATCTGAGCTATTTCCTCCACACTGCCCTTTAATCCCACAGAACTTTCACACCTTTGATGTAATCTTACCTAATTAAAGATTCTCTCTTCAAGCGCAGTATTTGTTTATTGAAATTGTATTGTCTATTGAAATGTCCATGTATCACACCAGCATGTGCTTTAAACTGTATATAAATAAGGTTTCTTCAAATATTTTGTTATATCAGCCTGATAAAGGGACGTAAGCTGTCCAGAAAGCTTGCTTTGTAACATCATTTACTATTATTTGTTAGCCATTAAAAGGTATCATACCCACAAGATTCCTATTTTGTTTCTCTCACTGAGAGCACTTTATATATATTTTTTCTACTGGCTAACACGGTACCAAACCACTTTTTTCGTTTTAATAAAAAAAACAAACATTTTCACACAAAAGTGTTTTTTAGCCCCAAATTTTGCATTTTCACAAGGGTAACGGGAGAAATTGCACCATACAATTTGTTCTGCAAATTCTCCTGAGTACGCCAATCCCCCATATGTGGCATAAAATTATTGTTTCGGCGCACAGCAGGGCTCAAAAGGAACGGTGCGCCATTTGACTTTTTGAATGCAAAATTTGCTGGAATCAGTAGCGGTTGCCATGTTGCATTTGCAGAGCCTCTGTTGTGCCTAAGTAGTGGAAACTCCCCCACAAGTGACCCCATTTTTTTAAATTATACCCCTCAGGGAACTTATCTAGATGTGTGGTTAACACCTTGAACCCCCAGGTGCTTCAAAGAAGTTTATTATGTTTGGGCCATAATAAGAAAAAAAATCAATTTTTTCCCACAAAAATGTTCTTTTAGTCCCAATTTTTTTTTTCACAAGGGTAACAGGAGAAGTGTATCATACAATTTGTTGTGCAATTTCTCCTAAGTATGCAGATACCCAATATGTGGAAGAAAACTACTGTTTGGGCGCACGGCAGGATTTGGAAAAGGAAGAGCCATTTGACTTTTTGAATGCAAAATTTGCTGGAATCATTGGCGGACGCCATGTCTGGTTTGGAGAGTCCCTTATGTGCCTAAAGAGTGGAAACCCCCCAGGACTGACGCTTTTTTATTTTTTTTGCAAATAAGAAAATCACTGATGTGTGAACTACAATTGGAAGAAGTAAACAGAGATTTAATCTTTTGCCACACTTGCAAGAAGACATCCAGCCTGCATGGGCCAACAATCCTACATTTAAAATTTTTAAAATTTTTGTGACAAGAAATTGCTGCACTTAGAAAGGCCAGAGGATGTCCAATGTACTAATAGATGGGTGTCTCTAATAAGGTGCACAAATCAGTTTATAGATGCTTTATTTCCATTGTTTGCTTTCTAATAACAGATGTTTATTGGTAATTGATTACATTTAAGTCATCAATCCGTGATTTAAATTGTTTTCCATTTCTCTTGTATGACGACATGTGAATTTACATTGACTGTCACTCATACAATTTGCCTAGCAAATTATTTAAAAGAAAATGTCTACCTGCCCGTGTGATTTCTCTGAGTAATAAAATAAACGCAAGAAAATTTTCCCCACATTCTGAAAATGAAAATTATTTTTCCCCGTGTGTGACTTCTCCAATGTGTAACTAGATTTCATGAGTTTGTAAAACATTTCCCATATTCTAAACACGAAAATGGCTTCTCCCCTGTGTGAATTTTCCGATGTTTAGTAAGATCAGATTTCGTTATAAAACATTTCACACATTCCGAACATGAAGATGGCTTCTCCCCTGTGAGAAAAATATTCAGAATTGAGAGTCCTCAGTGGTTGATACCATCTTTTCAGTTAGCCATTAAAAGGTAACACATTGCAAGCTTTCAAGACTACTCAGGTCTCTTCATTAGGCATAGACTAATACAAAATCTGAAGAGTCACATATTTATGCACAACACAGCACAGAAAAAATGCAATAGATGAGACAAGTGATGTGAAGCAGAATTCTGATTATGGGAGAGGGAGAAACATAAATATTGGACCAGTTCATAGATAAGGAGTCTGGATGTTTTATTGTCCTCTGATTGGGGTCTCCTAATGTGTCGTGATGCCCCCACAAGGTCTTAGGAGCAAATTCCTTAATTGATGTAAAAAGACATAAATCCATGCGACACATTCATTCCAACATTGAGAGTGTCAAAGGTCGTCATAAATTTATACTCACAGACTCTTCTTTCTCTCTGAGATGTGAAGTTACCTTTCAATACCAGTAATTTCATATCCCTGGTGTTGTGGTCCATCATACAAAAATGTTTTGCCACAGGTAGATCCATTCTTTTTTCTCTTATTGTGTGATGATGAGCATTCATACTTGTTCTAAGCTTTTGCCCTGTCTCCCCCACATACAGACCCCAACCCCATGGATAGAGACAAACAACTTGGTCGCCTCAAAAAGACCTTTTTGAATCAGGGCTACCATCCAAGAACAATTGAAAACCAAATTACAAGAGCCACCAGAATGTCAAGGAATCACCTGCTACATTACAAAGCTCAAGAAGAAAATAACCGGTAGCCTCTAGTAGTCACCTACAACCCAAATCTGGAAGTGCTAAGGGGAGCTGGACGGAAATTACAACCTTTACTACAAAAAGATGCCTGATTACAATCCATTTTTCCAGACCCCCCACTACTGTGCTTTAGGCAGCCCCCAAATCTAAGAAGCATCATTGTCAGAAGCTCCCTGTCCTCTCCTACAGCTGGAGGAACCTTTCCTTGCAACCAGAAAAAATGTAAAACCTGTTCATTTATAATGACCACGGACAAAATAAAGATCCCCAATTCACATCAGGACTACAAGATCCCAGGTACTTTCAGCTGCATTACATCTAATGTGGTGTACTTAAACATTTGTGCTAAATGTTCAACTGGGGGTCTGCATGTGGGGGAGACAGGGCAAAAGCTTAGAACAAGGATGAATGCTCATCATCACACAATAAGAGAAAAAAGAATGGATCTACCTGTGGCAAAACATTTTTGTATGATGGACCACAACACCAGGGATATGAAATTACTGGTATTGAAAGGTAACTTCACATCTCAGAGAGAGAGAAGAGTCTGTGAGTATAAATTTATGAAGATCTTTGACACTCTCAATCCTGGAATGAATGTGTCGCATGGATTTACGGTATGTCTTTTTACATCAATTAAGGAATTTGCTCCTAAGACCTTGTGGGGGCATCACAACACATTAGGAAACCCCAATCAGAGGACAATAAAACATGCAGACTCCTTATCTATGAACTGGTCCAATATTTATGTTTCTCTCTCTCCCATAATCATAATTCTGCTTCACGTCACTTGTCTCATCTATTGCATTTTTTCTGTGCTGTATTGTGCATAAATATGTGACTCTTTAGATTTTGTATTAGTCTATGCCTGATGAAGAGACCTGAGTAGTCTCGAAAGCTTGCGATGTGTTACCATCTTTTCAGTTAGCCATTAAAAGGTATCAACCACTGAGGACTCTCAATTCTGAATATTTTTCTATCTACTGGCTAACACGGTACAAAGATATACATCTTTCCTGTTCTCCCCTGTGTGAATTTTCTGATGCTGAGCAAGAGAGGATTTGTTTGAAAAACTTTTTTCACATTCTGAGCATGAAAATGGCTTCTCCCCTGTGTGAATTTTCAGATGTACAGCAAGATTTGTCTTCTGATTAAAAAATTTACCACATTCTGAACATGAAAATGGTTTCTCCCCTGTATGAATTCTTTGATGTTTAGTAAGATGAGATTTCGTTAAGCAACATTTCCCACATTCTGAGCATGAAAATGGCTTCTCCCCTGTGTGAATTTTCAGATGTGTAACAAGACTTGTTTTCTGATTAAAAAATTTACCACATTCTGAACATGAAAATGGTTTCTCCCCTGTATGAATTCTTTGATGTTTAGTAAGATGAGATTTCGTTAAGCAACATTTCCCACATTCTGAGCATGAAAATGGCTTCTCCCCTGTGTGAATTTTCCAATGCTTAGTAAGATCAGATTTCATCATAAAACATTTCCCACATTCTGAACATGAGAATGGCTTTTCCCCTGTGTGAATTTTCTGATGCCGAGCAAGAGTGGATTTGTTTGAATAACTTTTTTTACATTCTGAGCATGAAAATGGCTTCTCACCTGTGTGAATATTCAGATGTGCAGCAAGATTTCTCTTCTTATTAAAAAATTTACCACATTCTGAGCATGAAAATGGCTTCTCCCCTGTGTGAATTTTTTGATGCTGAGCAAGAGATGATTTGTCTGAAAAACTTTTTACACATTCTGAACATGAGAATGGCTTCTCACCTGTGTGAATATTCAGATGTGTAGCAAGATTTCTCTTCTTATTAAAAAATTTACCACATTCTGAGCATGAAAATGGCTTCTCCCCTGTGTGAATTTTCAGATGCTGAGCAAGAGAGGATTTGTCTGAAAAACTTTTTGCACATTCTGAACATAAGAATGGCTTTTCCCCTGTGTGAATTTTCAGATGCTTAGCAAGAGAGGATTTGTATGAAAAACTTTTTACACATTCGGAACATGAGAATGGCTTTTCCCCTGTGTGAATTTTCAGATGCTTAGCAAGAGAGGATTTGTTTGAAAAACTTTTTTCACATTCTGAGCATGAAAATGGCTTCTCTCCTGTGTGAATTTTCAGATGTGCAGCAAGATTTGTCTTCTGATTAAAAAATTTACCACATTCGGAACATGAGAATGGCTTTTCCCCTGTGTGAATTTTCTGATGCTGAGCAAGAGAGGATTTGTTTGAAAAACTTTTTTCACATTCTGAACATGAAAATGGCTTCTCCCCTGTGTGACTTCTCTGATGTTTAGTAAGATCAGATTTGGTTTTGCAACATTTCCCACATTCTGAGCATGAATATGGCTTCTCCCCTGTGTGAATTCTCTGATGTTTAGTAAGATCAGATTTTGATCTACAACATTTCCCACATTCCGAACATGAAAATGGCTTCTTTCTTGTATGTGTTCTTGGATGTTCACCATCCCTTTTGTTATATCTATTTTTATTACGAAGGACGAGAGGTATGTCTGGTGTAAAGGGATGCTCTTCAAAAGTATCAGCTGTGATACCAGGATCATTTGCATTAAAATGTGAAAATATCTGGTAATTCTCTGAGATCACGGTCCAGTTATCTGCCAAAAAAATAAATGTATATTTATTTTTCAATAGACATGGAATGAATCAATGCTAAAAATTGATCTTGGGTTGCTCCTGAACTGCTTCTTGACTCATCCAATGCTTATACATCCATCTGCCTCACTACTCTGCATGACCTGGATTACTTGTTAACTTCATAAACTGTAAAATGCCAGTCAACGACTAATTCCTGTTTATTCGGGAGACCCTGCATGTCTGTCTACCAGATATTTCTTGGATCCACTGTCTGTTTAGACCATCATCAGCTTTCCACAGTTTGCACAACCTTGCTGGTAAGCATGATCATGGCAGAACTGACCAATACCATTGAAGGGGTTGTTGCCTTTCAAATAAAATACAGTATGTCCATCGCTGCATTTGGCTTTAAAAAAACTATCTGCGGTCGACTCACAATATGTCAGACTTTCCACACTCCTCAATATTGAAATTGTAGCATCCAGAAAGAAAAGTTGTGAAGTTATAGAAATCACAATATCGAAATACATGTTAGTAATTTTGAAATTATAAAAAATGGAAACAAAATTTTCAAAACATCTCTATCTTTTCTGTATTGAGTATCAGTGGCTTGTATAAAAATGCGCTTACATGCTATGGTTGCTATCAATGAGGTTATTAATGGTCGTATGAGGAATGTTCTGCCGCACTGAATGCACATGGGCCAGAAAATCCTCAAGATCTGCTGCTGGCAGCTCAATTTGCAATTGCCAACCAATGATGTCTCAGAAATGCTCAATGGCAGAGAAGTCAGGAGACGCTGCAGAACATGAGAGCATGTTTAGACCACGCAGGCAGCTCACAGTACCACAAGCAATATGCAGTCTGGTGTTGTGTGGGTAGAAATACATCTCCTGAGATACTTTGGAGAACTGGCCAGATCACTGCAACGCCGAGCTATTAGTGTACTTGCAATAAAGATTATAGGGGTCCGGATACCGTACATTATGCCACCCCACAGTATAATCATGGGAGTAGGACCAGCGTGACATTCCCTCGTTAAGGCTTCCTCACTGCATGGTCATCATAGTCTCCAGACCAATCTCTCGCTATCGTTGTACTCAAGACAAAAACTGGAATCATCGCTGAAGAGGACAGACCTCTATTCCTGCCTCCACTGCCATCTTGTTCTTCACCTTGATAAGCCGGTGGCTTAGTGGCGTATAAAAATTCAAAACTTTGCCAATAAAAAAGTGGTTGTATGAATCTATGCTATGATGGGAATAACAAATATGCTAACTTTTAAAATTCCTTTATTTTTAAGAATAGGTGAGTGACTTGGAGTGGGTTTCTTCTGCTTTTATGAACCTTTTTTAACCCCTTCATGACCTTGCGATTTTCCATGTTTTGCAACTGCATTTTTTCTTCCTTTCTTCCTAGAGACATATATTAGTTTTTCTGTCAATATAACCATGTGAGGGCTTGTTTTTTGTAGCACGAGTTGTTGTTTTGAATAAAACAATTTTTTAAATATATCGTTCTGGAAAACAGGCAAAAAAAATTCCAAATGTGGTAAAATTGCAAAAAAAAAGTGCAATTCCACATTTCTGTTTTGTGTTTTCTATTTACCATGTTCACTAAATGCTAAAACTGACCTGGCAACATGATTACTTAGGTCATTCTGAGTTCGTAAATACCAAACATATATGGGTTCTTTTTTATTTACGGTACGGCTGTGTGCACACACAGCGTTTTTTTAGCGAATTTGCCTATAAATCCGCTATAAAAACGCTAAAAATAAGCTTCCCATTCATTTCTATGCATTTTCCAATTTTTGTGCATATTGATGCGCTTTTTACCGCAAAAAAACGCTTTGCGGTAAAAAACGCAGCATGCTCATTAATTTCGAGGATTTTTCCGCATTTCTGGCTATTTCTATGTGTTAGGAACCGCACGGAAAAAAACGCATAAAAAACGCGCTTTTTTTGCGCAAAAAAAACGCGGAAAACGCGCAGAAAAAAACGCGGTTTCTGGGAAGGGAGTCCAGGTTTTTAAGCAGAAATTTTCTGCTACGTGTGCACATAGCCTAAGTGGTGAAAAAAAATTAGCTTATGTGACCATTTTCTGAGACCCCTAGCAGTTCCATTTTTATTGGATTTGGTGCTTGTGTGAGGGCTTATTTTCTGCTCCCTGAGTTGACGTTTTTATTGATAACATTTTGGGGTAGATACAGTGTTTTTATTGCCTGTTATTGCAATTTTGCAGTGGCCAAAAAAACGCAATTCAGGCATTTCAATTTATTGTTTCATTAGGCCATTTACCGATTGGATTCGTTTACTTTATACACTGCTCAAAACAATAAAGGGAACACTTAATCAACAGAATATAACTCCAAGTAGATCAAACTTCTGTGAAATCAAACTGTCCACTTAGGAAGCAACACTGATTGACAATCAATTTCACATGCTGTTGTGCAAATGGAATAGATAACAGATGGAAATAATTGTCAATTATCAAGACACCCTCAATAAAGGAGTGGTTCTGCAGGTGGGGACCACAGACCACATCTCGGTACCAATGCTTTCTGGCTGATGTTTTGGTCACTTCTGAATGTTGGTTGTGCTTTCAGACTCGTGGTAGCATGAGACGGACTCTACAACCCACACAAGTGGCTCAGGTAGTGCAGCTCATCCAGGATGGCACATGTATGTGAGTTGTGGCAAGAAGGTTTGCTGTGTCTGTCAGCATAGTGTCCAGAGGAGCTACCAGGAGACAGGCCAGTACACCAGGAGTCGTGGAGGGGGCCGTAGGAGGGCAACAACCCAGCAGCAGGACTGCTACCTCTGCCTTTGTGCAAGGAGGAACAGGATTAGCACTGCCAGAGCCCTGCAAAATTACCACAGGCGTCTGCACAATAAAAACAATTAAAAACCACAAATGGAACATACCTACACGTGACTATTAGACTGATCAGACTTTACTGCTGCAAATTGTCCATATGTTTATACCAAACATGTTATGCATATTATATGGTGACAGAGGGCATTGTTGTGAATGCAAATTTTGAAACACTTATTGATATAAACATTTCTTCTTTTGTATACTGCATACCTGCCCACTTTTGTTCCATTTGTGTTTTTTAATTGTTGTTATTGTACACTTGGATCTCTCTGGCTATTGTATGTCAATAAAAGCCATTTTTCACATGGACATTCTGCTGTTGTGTGCATGTTATCCTGTGTCTCTTTTCTCCCTTTTTTTATTTAATCTTCTTGGCACAGTGTTGCACTCAGTTATCATATTCATGTCATATTTTCCGTGGTGCCCACCTATATACTTATATATCATGCGTCTGCACAAACGGTTAGAAACCGACTCCATGAGGATGGTTTGAGGGCCCGACATCTACAGATGGAGTTTGTGCTCACAGCCCAACACCATGCAGGGCTCTTCCCATTTGCCACAGAACACCAGGATTGGCAACTTTGCCACTGGCGCCCTGTGCTCTTCATAGATGAAAGCAGGTTCACACTGAGCACATATGAGAGAAGTGACAGAGTCTGGAGACACTGTGGAGAGCGATCTGCTGCCTGTAACATCCTTCAGCATGACCGGTTTGGCAGTGGGTCAGTAATAGTGTGGGGTGGCATTTCTTTGGAGGGCCGCACATCCCTCCACATGCCTGCCATTAGGTACCGAGATGAGATCCTCAGACCCCTTGTGAGACCATATGCTGGTGCGGTTGGCCCTGGGTTCCTCCTAATGCAGGACAATGCCAGACCTCATGTGGCTGGAGTGTGTCAGCAGTTCCTGCAAGATGAAGGCATTGAAGCTATGGACTGGCCCACCCCTTCCCCAGACCTGAATCCGATTGAGCACATCTGGGACATCATGTCTCGCTCCATCCACAAACGTCACGTTGCACCACAGACTGTCCAGGAGATGGCGGATGCTTTAGTCCAGGTGTGGGAGGAGATCCCTCAGGTGACAATCCGCCGCCTCATCAGGAGAATGCCCAGGCGTTGTAGGGAGGTCATACAGGCACGTGGAGGCCACACACAATACTGAGCCTCATTTTGACTTGTTTTAAGGACATTACATTCAATTTTAATTTTGTGTGTGACTCCAAATCCAGGCCTCCATTGGTTAATGAATCTGATTTCCATTGATGATTTTTGTGTGATTTTGTTGTCAGCCCATTCAACTTTGTACAGAACAAAGTATTCAATGAGAATATTTCAGTCATTCAGATCTAGGATGTGTTATTTGAGTGGTCCCTTTTTTTTTTGAGCAGTGTACTTTGATAGAACGGACATTTCTAAAAGTAGCGATATCAAATATGCATTTTTTTCGTTTATTTTTTTGTAAACTTTTTTTTGTATCTTTTTACAAGCTCCAATATTTCTCTTAGACTGGAAGCGGTGATCATCCGATCGCCTGTGCTACACATGGCAGGGCTTCAGCACTGCTATGGATAGGAGAAGTCACAATCTCCCATGAACGCCGGCCACGAGGTGGATCACGGATCCATCTGCGGCTGTTATAGGCTCATGAAAGGTGATCAGATCAGCGCTTTTTGGTACTCTTTACATTTAGAATATTTTTCTTATTGTGATATTACATCTATTTTTCATTTGTGTTTTATTACTTTACCTACACATGATTAGGGCTTTTGGAGTTGCTATTTTAGCATTTTATGGATATTTTGTACTTATTTGGACATTCAATTGGCTTTGGTGTGGTATACTATGAGGTTATCATATGGATCTACAGTCAGCTTCTTATAGATATGTTTATTTCCTTTGGCTAATTTCACACTTGCGTTGGGTAGAGCGGCGGAGGACTGCGTACTTCCTCAGTTAACCCCGCCCACTGCCGCATCTCTTCCATTCAGCTCCGCCTATGTCGGCATGTCGTTCTGACTCTGCGCCAAACTGCGTCGAACACAACATGTTGCATTTTGTTTCAGTCGGCGCAGCGTCGAAACGACGCATGCGGAGACATCCGCATACATTCGCACGGCCTACGTACCCAATGTTAAAGATAGGTATGCAGGATGCATGCCGACGTAGGCGAAGCTGAATGGAAGAGGTGTGGCAGTGGGAGGTGCTTAACGGAGGAAATACTCAGCCCTCCGCAGCTCTGCCCAACGCAAATGTGAAATTAGCATTTGTGATTATTGGAACACAACAAAATAGAGAAAAACAAAGGCAAAATGGACATTACTTCACTTACAACCTCAAAAATGGGTCGGACAAAATTGTTAGTCTACAGGTGTTAAATGGGATTTCAATCCAGACTCATTGCTTGCCACTTCAGAACTCTCCATGATTAGTTTCCATCCATTCCTGGATGCTTCTTGCAGTATGTTCGGGGTCATTGTCCCGTTACAAGACTAAGGACCTAGAACGCAAACCCAGCTTTCTGACACCGGGCACCACACTGCAACCCAAAATTCTCTGGTAATCTTCAGATTTCATGATGCCTTGCGCACAGTCAGGGAACCCAGTGCCAGAGACAGTAAAACAACCCCAAAATCCACAATTTTGGAACAGTGCCAACAGTTTTGTCAGGCTTTTTTTTTTTTAAGGTATTGTGTGAAAATGATGTCCAATTTGCCTTTTTTTCTTGTTTTTTTGTGTTGCTCTAATATACACAAAAGAAATAAACATGTGTATAACAAAACATGAAAGATTGTGATAATTTTATGGGATAAATACGTCATTTTCTGGAGCAATTCCAAGGGTGCCAACACTTTTGACCATGACTGTATAGCTGACTGCAATTATTTATTTCACCTAGGGATCTATTAGTGCCTATACTGCTAAATTGGAATTTGATTCTAATGCTTCAATCCTGAGAGATCTAACAGTGATTATTACTCTATATATGCATTATTGTGATAAATCATATTAATGCATATTGATCCATATAGAAGTGCTTCTCACAAAATTAGAATATCATAAAAAAGTTAATTTATTTCAGTTCTTCAGTACAGAAAGTGAAACTCATTATATAGAGTCATTACACACAGAGTGATCTATGTCACGTGTTTATTTCTGTTAGTGTTGATGATTATGGCTTACAGCCAATGAAAACCCAAAAGTCATTATCTCAGTAAATTAGAATACTTTATAACACCAGCTTGAAAAATGATTTTAAACTCTGAAATGTTGGCCTACTGAAACCAAACAAAAAGGTTCCAGCAACAGACATCCAAATAGATTGTAGAATAAACGCTAAAACTTCATGTTTATTGCAATGATTCACACCATTGAATGACTATTCATTAATCAGCTGTTGCTGCTGCTACACCACCATAGCCTTACACATATGTGGATTCTAATTACCCACAATATGCAATATATGCAGCCATTGCTGCTACAGCACTACCACAGCCTCTCACCTCATGTATGCAGGTTAAAATGACCCAAAGCATGAAAATAAATGTGAGGAATGCATTGCCAAATACATATTACCTAAGCAGTGTGCACAGTGGAGTTAGGCATAGAGTAGGATGCTGCTTCCCCGCACCCCAACGCACGTTTCGCCCCTTTCTTCCACCCCCAGGAAGAAGCAGGGGCGAAACGTGCGTTGGGGTGCGGGGAAGCAGCATCCTACTCTATGCCTAACTCCACTGTGCACACTGCTTAGGTAATATGTATTTGGCAATGCATTCCTCACATTTATTTTCATGCTTTGGGTCATTTTAACCTGCATATATGAGAGGTGAGAGGCTGTGGTAGTGCTGTAGCAGCAATGGCTGCATATATTGCATATTGTGGGTAATTAGAATCCACATATGTGTAAGGCTATGGTGGTGTAGCAGCAGCAACAGCTGATTAATGAATAGTCATTCAATGGTGTGAATTGTGTGTTAGATTCTATTCACATTAAGGCAGTAAATTTCATTCACATCTATGCAGGTTTTTGCATGCAATTTTCTGCAGCCATTTGTAAGGCTATGGTGGTGTAGCAGCAGCAACAGCTGATTAATGAATTGTCATTCAATGGTGTGAATTATGTGTTAGATTCTATTCACATTAAGGCAGTAAATGTTTATTGCAATGCCTTAAAAAACATGCGGTTAAAATGATAATTCCTGAGGATCACGCGTTTTGAACAAAAGTGTCCTTAATCATAACCATGTCTGTGGTCAGTACAAAAGCAGAGTTACACAGAAAAGGAGGAAAAGGAAATGAAGTGAGCGATTAATCCTGTAAATGAGACAATTCTTCTAATGACACAAAACATTCAAGAGAAATACATACACATAATATCATGGATGTAAAAAGATTAATTCAATAGTAATACATAATATCCGTTCTCTTACTCAATCCAGAAGGGACTCTGCAATTAAACTTGAAAATAACTTGCGCTTCCTTGAAATGCAATGCTTTGTCTCTATCACCGCCTCGATCGCTGGTGAGAACTTCCTCTAATGCAGGAACATGGAAAAGTCTAAACAACCTTTATGGGCAGACAAGAAATGGTGAGAAGCTCCTGACCACCTTCTTGTTGTAACATTTGTGGCATCATATATATGCTCTGCAATTCTCGTCCTGAGAGATCGCGTAGTGCGCCCGACATATTGAAGATCGCACCGTGTGCATGTGATAACATAACCCACAACATAACATTGTTCCCAACATGCCTGGGATGACCGCTGTGGGCAATATGGAGTTCCCAGCAGGAGGGTTACGGAATAAGGAGCACTCAATTTTACCAGCTATAATTGACGCATTGAGGTTGATGTCCAAATACAGAATTGACTTTTTTTCATGTTGGAAGGCGAAAAAAATATTAAATGGATTATTATTGATGTATTGGACAAAATCATAAACTGACTCATCAGAACCGGACCATATTATTAAACCATCATCTATATATCTCATACAGTATAACAATATAGAGAAGATGATTATGGATTTAGTTCTGTGTAGATAGAATTGTCCTCCCACCAATTCATGAAAATAATCGCAATAGACGGGGAACATTTCGCTCCCATTGCAGAGCCTTGTTGTTACAGGAAAAACCTGTCTGAAAATTGAAAGTAATTATTTCTCAACGAGAACCAAGTGGCATCCAATATAAAATCTTGCAGGCTTGTACTGTATATGGAATATTTCTCCATATAGATGTGTATCGCATAAAGAGCTAAAGTGTGAGGAATCGCAGAATATAAAGCATCTACATCGCAGGTAAGCCAAATGTTAGTGGTTGGCCATTCCAAAGCATTCATGATATTTAACATATGGCGCCCCCAGGAGTATGGTCGCCACAGTGGCACTGCCTTCATCCAGGGAGGGTGATGTCAGGCTTGGAGGCAATGAAGGGTCTCTCAAACAGTTAACCATGTCATGCAACACAGTTCCCACTCCAGGCCAGCAGAGGGAGCTCTGAACCAGAATTTGGGGAGGAGTGCTCTCTGAGGGCCAGGAAGGGAAATGAGTCAGTTAGTGTGTGGAGAGAAGCTGGAGGTTGAGCTGAGGATAGAGAGCTCCCTCCCAGTGAGAGCACATGATCTGGAAACTGGTCTCCATGGTTGTATGGATACTGAAGGTCCTGTAACAGACACCAGAGGGATAGGAAGCTGTAAATCCTCTATTCCCACCTAAGACTCGGAGGCACAACAGCGAAGGGTGAGCTAAGAGAGATAGAGGGCTACAGCTGTCTGCCATACCAGGTAGTTCTAAAAGAAGATAAGAAGGAGGAACTTCAGTTTAACATAGTACTGGATGTACCTCAAGCCAGCGCTAGGAAGGAGACTACACAACCCATCTGATAGAGAGATCCCTGAGTTGCTTCCAGGCTAGCCTGCTCCTGTGCCATCTGTAACCAGGACCCTGGACTGCGTTTGCCAAGTAAAGGTAAAGATACTGCACTTTGTTGTGTCCTTGCCTCCTTCCTGCAACATCTTCAACACTGCTACATCACTGTGCCAAACACTGCACCCTCTTCCTAAACATTCAGCTACACTGCCTTGGGACTACAGCCCTGCCTGTGGAGGGCTACACCATCATTGCTGCACCACACCATCTGTCCCAGAGGATCTGTCTGCAGCGTCGGCTTAACATCTTCATTGCCGAACACCACAGGTGGCGTCACGAATCACATATAAACTTTATTACTAACTCAACCCCCTTTTACATGGGCGACCAGGGCCACGGACCGGGTCACCGCTGCTGTGACATTCCCATCTGAGAGACGACCCGGTACCAAGTACCCCACAGCCCTGGGAGGGCGACCCAAACACATGTTTAGAATCCTGGACAAACCTTGATGTGGAAGGTCTTCAACCTGATGAGCAAATTTTTTTTTTTTTTTTTTTTTTTTTTTTTTAAATCAGATACATTTTTATTTAACCAAATTTAAGGTACAAAGCAATAGAACAAAAATCACAATGAGAACAACATTAACAATGGTCATTAGTTCAAGAAATTCCCTCCCTCCCTTCCCCTCCCCCATTACATACAAGAGCAGCAAATAGTGCATGGTGTCACCTAAGTTCAGGGTCATCTTCTCTCCACCCAAGGTGTCCACAGGGTCCCAAATGTACTTATGCCTTTTCTCTTAACGTAAATGTTTTTTCCATATTCACAATAAAGTCAGACTGTCTGAAAAATTCCATCATCATCGGCGGCTCTTCATTTATCCAGTGTCTGGCTATCAGTTTTCACGCAATATATAATAATCTATTGCCACCTTATATTTATTATGTACCTGAACCTCCTCCACATATCCCAGTATACACAACACAGGATCCGGAGAATTCCATCCCCCTCCATTCAGCACCGAGGACACTCAGAAGTCTGTCTCAGATCCGCCCTACACAACTGTTCAGGAGTCCTATATACTCTATGGAGTACATATATCTATGAGAGTCTGCCCGGTTCACCCAGCAATAATTGGGGTATATATTCCATAAATCACTTCCCATTTATCTTCCTCTATCCTACCCAACTCCTCCTTCCATTTCCCCTGTGCTCTAATAGGATAATTATTTAAAAAAGTATGCATTTTATTCTTATAGATGCCCGACACTACCCCTTTTGCCCCCCCCCCCCTCTGCACAGACATAATCAATAAATATATATCCTTGTGAATCTCCATATTCATCGTCCTACTCTGCGTACCATAAGCATGCCTAAACCACTCATATTGAAATCTGCAGACCTCCGGTAGCCTATAATCTTCCTGCCACTTTCCAAAGGGCACCAGTCCCTGCACGTCCTGCACCTGAACCATGTACTGTATTCCCAGTCTCATCCAATTTTTAAATTCTCCCATTTTAACAAATTCCGGTAGAGTCTCGTTTTGCCATATCGGGGAAAAACTTGTCAAGTGTTCCAAACCCCTAATATTTTTAATTGCCTCCCAGACTTTATGTATAAGTGCTAAAGTAGGATACATCAAACCCATCCTCCTAAAACTTCCTGCCTTCAACCCATGAACCAAGGGATCCCTCCCCATCACCTGGACCAAGGCCCTATGTATTGAACCAGCCCCAGACACATCCCTCCACCCCCTCATATGTTGGACCTGAGCAACTAAGTAATAAATCCAAGGGTTCGGAAGCGCCAGTCCCCCTCCATCCTTGGGCCTCTGCAATATCTCAAGTCTAATCCTTGGCTGCTTTTTTCCCCCCACACAAGATCCTAAATATAGAGTCAATAGTACGAAACCACCTCTTCGGGAACCAGACAGGGGCATTGTGCAAGACGTACAGCAGTTGGGGCATCAAAATCATCTTAATCAGATTAATTCTTCCCACTACAGAAATATACAGTTTACACCATGCCCCTACTTTACTCCTAAACTTACTCAGCAGTGGAATCAGATTCAAATCTGCATAACATGAAATCAGAAGTGCTACCTGAATGCCCAGGTATTTAAACTGTCGCACCACTGCCAACCTACTACACTCCCCCGACACTGGCAAATCAACAACACAATCATCTACAGCCATGACAGTGGATTTTTCCCAGTTAATTTCTAATCCCGATACAGAGCCAAATGTTTAATAATTTCCATTGCTTTCAACAATGACTCTCCGGAATCCTCCAGAAAAAGCAACATATCATCTGCATACAGTGATATTTTTTCTTCCACCAAGCCATATCTGAACCCTTTAACCAAAGTCGACCTCCTAATTGTCTGCAACAAGGGCTCCACTGCCAAAGCTCCCAAACATTTGCCCGTTAACTCTGACCCTAGCGGTCGGGGAAGTATATAACAACCGAATCCATGAGCAATTTTTAATGTAAATAATCCTGCTAGATTAAACAAAGCTGCCTTTATTTTTTCATTGACAAATGCCCAAGAATTCCTATCTAATCCTGATTTGAACACTCATGTGCAGAATGTGGAAAAAATAATGTCATCACGATTAAAAACATGGTGGGATTTTAAAACCTTGCAAGCTTATGTTGACAATCGCATGATTCCCCATGGTTTACGTTTTAAAAAAAAAAAAAAAAAAAAAAAAAAAAGGCCGGCCACAGTGGAGGACGATGAATTTGTGAAATTATGCGATGATATTTTATCAGACTGTTCACTAAAATTAATTCAACTTATTTTGAAATATGAGCAGTCTAAACTTGACGAATTAGAAAAAACATTAAAGAAATTGAAGCTTCTGTAATCTCTTATGCCAATTCATCAGCGTATACGGCTTTTCAAAAGAAAATGAGTGAAAATCTTACTAAATTGGAAGATGATACAACAAAAATCAAACAAAATAAATTCCAACGGGATTCAATCGATTATTCCCCAAATCATGTGTATGATTGGCACATTGCAAGATGCGAGGAGAAGTCGCCAAAATCCATACTGAAAAAAGGAAATCAAAAGATAATTTGGAAAAAACTCCACCAAGGGTCGCTTTCAGTTCCGCGGAAATAGACTCTAGTGATCCATCTACTTGATTTTTCTGATGTTGAGTCAGCTACGGCATTAAATGAGTCCCTTTTTTTCGTAAGTGCTAACAAATGCTACAACCAAGAAAAAACAGCCTATAAAAAAAAAAAAAGGCGTTCAGGCCGTAAACACCACAGATAAAGTACATCACTATTTAACCCAGAAGAGAACTTAATTCATCAAGGTGAGAATTTTACTGTAGTAAACTTGTCTGCTACTATAATTAATGAAGACCAAACAAAAGTTCTCAGTAAAGGACTTAATTCTCTCCCTAGTTCACATTTTGATTTATTTTCCACTTTAAAAACAAGTTTGTTCGTAACATGACTGTAAAGAAACATTTTTTTGATTCTAATGAAGGCCAGGAAATTTCAGAGGTAATACCTTCCCATAATTTTGACTCTTTTTTTTGCCGACTTTCTTTGAACAAATTTCCGCTAGATATTTGGAAACTTTGTCTGATGCTGATCTTGCAATTTCATCGCTGCATGATGCTAATTTCAAGAAAAGAATTCCGAATCCTGCTTTTTATCCAGTGCAAAGCAGGAGCAATTGCATGGATGATTTTCAAGCACTAGTGGAGGCCGAATTAAAAAACTTGGATGCCGCGAGCAAAACCAAAAAGGAAAATTCCAACAAGAAAGAAAAAAGTGCTTTACAGTCTCTACAATCAAATGATCGTGTTATTATAAAAAATTCAGATAAAGGTGGATCTGTGGTAATCATGGGCACTAAATTGTATGAAATGCAAGTGTGTGAAATGCTGATTCAGCTACATATAAGCCGCTAAGGCTACGTGCACACACTGCAGATTCGTCTGCGGATTCATATCTGCGGAACCGCAGGTAAAACCGCAGGTAAAATGACCTGTGGTTTTGCCTGCGGTTTAGCCCTGCGGTTTGCCACCTGGACAATGGAATAGGTGGCAAACCGTAGCAGAATCCGCAGAAACAATTGACATGCTGCGGAAAAAAAATGCAGCTTTTCCGCAGGTAAAAATCCGCAGCATGTGCACAGCAGAATGTTACTCCCATAGGATAACATGCTACTGTACACTGTCTGCAGAACTGCTGCAGTTCTGCTGCGGTCAAAACTGCAGCAGAACCGCAGCAAAAACCGCAGTGTGTGCACATGGCCTAACATCTGATCCAACTAAATACAATATTACATGAAGGAGAACATCTAGGTATTTTGGACCGGAAACAAGTTGAATTTTTCAGCCCTCTTAAACCTAGAGTACCTCTTTTTCATGCACTGCCTAAGCTACATAAAGGGGTATTCCCACCCCCAATGCGACCGATTGTTTTGGGTATTGACTCTTTGTCAGAACATTTATGTGAATGGGTTGATGAGAGACTTTGACCTTTGACGCGATGCTCCCCAAGTTTTGTCCAGGGTTCTAAACGTGTTAAATATCATGAATGCTTTGGAATGGACAATCACTAATAGTTGGCTTACATGCAATGTAGATGCATTATATTCTGCGATTCCTCACACTTTAGCTCTTTATGCGATATGCATCTATATGGAGAAATATTCCATATACAGTACAAGCCTGCAAGAGTTTATATTGGATGCCACTTGGTTCTTGTTGAAAAATAATTACTTAGAAATTTTCAGACAGGTTTTTCCTGTAACGACAAAACTCTGCAATGGGAGCGAAATGTTCCCCGTCTATTGTGATTATTTTCATGAATTGGTGGGAGGACAATTCTATCTACACAGAACTAAATCCATAATCATCTTCTCTATATTGGTTATATGAGATATATAGATGATGGTTTAATAATATGGTCGGGTTCGGATGAGTCAGTTTATGATTTTGTCCAACACATCAATAATAATCCATTTAATATTTTTTTCAACTTCCAACATGAAAAAAAGTCGATTCTGTATTTGGACATCAACCTCAATGGGTCAATTATACCTGGTAAAATTGATTGCTCCTTATTCCGTAACCCTCCTGCTGGGAACTCCATATTGCCCACAGCGGTCATCCCAGGCATGTTGGGAACAATGTTCCGACTGGAGAATAGATTCGAGCCAAAAGGTGCTGTACTAACAGAGAGGGTTTTCTGAAGGAGTGCGCTGTTATTGACCGCAGATTTAAAAACCGTGGCTATTCAACTGATGTGCTAGAAAAGGCAAAGATTAAGGCCGATAGTAAAAGTAGAGCAGATTATTAACAGCAACAAAAAAAAAACTGCACAAAAATCGGCCTAATTTAACCATTTCAACTACACACAGCAATGATTTTCATCAAGTTACTGATGTGATTAAAAAATATCTTCCTGTGTTACACGCTGATGACACCTTGAAAAAGCTGCTAGAAAAAGGTGTAAATTTTGTATCCAGGAGAGGAATTACTATCGGTGACATGATGTCACCTTCTGATCACACAGGGAGGCAAAAGGTTAAAGCAAAACACAACTGGTTCTCTCTGTCTGGTCATACAAATGCGGCTTATGTCTGTATATGGATAATTCACATGAAATTACAGCCACAGCTGCTCCATATACACATGAGAACCGCACGTTTATTAATTGCAGCACAACCTATGTGGTTTATGTTATCACATGCACACGGTGCGATCTTCAATATGTCGGGCGCACTACGCGACCTCTCAGGACGAGAATTGCAGAGCATATATATGATGCCACAAATGTTACAACAAGAAGGTGGTCAGGAGCTTCTCACCATTTCTTGTCTGTCCATAAAGGTTGTTTAGACTTTTTCCATGTTCCTGCATTAGAGGAAGTTCTCACCAGCGATCGAGGCGGTGATAGAGACAAAGCATTGCATTTCAAGGAAGCGCAAGTTATTTTCAAGTTTAATTGCAGAGTCCCTTCTGGATTGAGTAAGAGAACGGATATTGTGTATTACTATTCAATTAATCTTTTTACATCCATGATATTATGTGTATGTATTTCTCTTGAATGTTTTGTGTCATTAGAAGAATTGTCTCATTTACAGGATTAATCGCTCACTTCATTTCCTTTTCCTCCTTTTCTGTTTAACTCTGCTTTTGTACTGACCACAGACATGGTTATGATTAAGGACACGTGTCACGGGGTCCTTCTCGGGTATCACACAATCAACAGAGCAAGGAAAGTGTGAACAATCCCAAGACCTTTATTATAGGCAAAATTAGAAGGTCCATAAACAATCCACCAGACTGAGGATACAATAGTCCAGAACAAGAATGGTGTTCAGTAACAGGATAAAATGTCCAGGGAGATGAGAGTCCAATAACCAGCAGCCAGAGGATAAAATGGGTCCATAAGCTTCTCTTTCTCTCTGACGTGCTGTGCGATGAGATGAGATGTGGTCTCTCCGTCTCAGGATCTTTTATACCCCAAAAAGGTAAGCTATTTTTAGAATTACCCAGTGTCCTTCAGTACACCCTCACATTCCACTCCTTCTTTAGAAGTCAACAAACTAGTTTCATAATACAATGCACAATTAGCATATCAGTACACATCAATACACAAAGATAAACACATTATGTACAGTCAGGCTGCAGACAGTAAGTGAGTTAATTCAATTATCAGCCTTTTGGAAGGTAATTGAGACTCCAGACAATATGGGGAATACATGAAATGATACAAGGGAACAAGAAAACACTATGAAAATCATTGAAATACAAATATACACAAAATTATATCCACACAGCCTATCACACCGTCACAACCTCTCCCCCCTCATAATAAGTGAGCACGCCATGAGGGCTACATAGACCTCTGGCCTGCTCACTTTAGTCCACATTGCTCAATCATTTATAGTTCCTTGTACAGTGGGAGGGGTAGATCGGCCTGGGGAGCCTATGGTTTTTGTTGAGACAGTCCATCGGCGTTCTGGTGTTGGCTTCCCTGCTTGTATTGGATGGAGAAGCTGTAGGGTAGTAAGGACAAGCTCCAATGCAGCAATCTTCCATTGTCCCCTGATAATATGAGGGGGTTGTGGTCTGGAACAATTGTAAAGTCTCTGCCATACAAGTATGGCTGCAATTTTTTTTAGTGCCCATACGATGGCAAGGCACTCCTTTTCAATAGTGGCATAGGCAACTTCCCGATCCAGTAGTTTCTGACTGACAAAAGCAACAGGATGTTTTTATCTGGCGGCTTTCACTTGGCTAAGTACTGCCCCAATCCCAAAGGTGGATGCATCTGTCTGCACGATTATCCTGCGCTTATGAGGGGCAGCCAAGACAGGCACAGTGATGAGGGCGGTCTTTAACGCTGAAAATGCATCCACGAATGCAGTCTTCCACGTCACATTACTAGGCATGTTCTTGTGGGTCAGGTCAATTAGGGGCTTGGCGCTGAAGTTAGAAACAAATTTGCGATAGTAACCAGCAGTTCCTAAAAATGCAAGTACCTGCTTTTTAGTCTGGGGTCTACACCAATTGCTAATGGCTTCCACCTTGCCAGGCTCAGGCCTTAGGGTCCCACCCCCTACTCTATGCCCGAGGTACTGCACCTCAGCCATCCCTATTTGGCACTTATCAGGGTGAATGGTCAGTCCTGCAACAGGGATGCAGTCTAGAACTATGCCCAAGTGTTTAAGATGTTCCTCCCAAGTGGTGCTAAAAATGGCAATGTCATCTAAGTAAGCACAGGCAAAGTCCTGACATTGTTGTAACAGTCAATCTACCAGTCTCTGGAAAGTAGCAGGGGCAGTTTTCATCCCAAAGGACATTCCCAGGAACTCAAAAAGCCCAAATGGAGTAATGAAGGCCAAGCGCTCCCGAGCATCCTCCGTTAGGGGGTATCTGCCAGTACCCCTTGCTCAAGTCCAACATGGTCACAAATTGGGCACTGGCCAGACGATCCAATAGATCATCAATCCTGGGCATGGGGTAAGCATCACTCTTGGTGGCATCATTTAATCGCCTGTAATCAACGCAGAATCGTGCTGTACTATCCTTCTTGGTGACCAGGACGACAGGAGAGGCCCAAGAACTGTGAGATGGCTGAATAACTCCCAGTCGTTTCATCTCTTCCAGTTCGTTCTTTATCATGCCTTGAACAGCCTCTGGAACCCAGTAGGCAGCCTGCTGGATGGGGCGTTGTCCGGGGATTTCCACATGGTGGCTGGTGAGAGTAGTCTTCCCCGGCTTTGAGGAGAAAGCAGCAGCCCTCGGCCTTAATATGGCGAAAATATCGTCCTTTTGTATATCCAATAAATGGGAGCACAGGGGCACTTGTTCCAGTGATCCTCCCGCTTGGGCAACCTGGAGAAGATCGGAGAGATACTCGGCGGCGGTATCACTAGGGGGGTGGCAGACAGCTAGAACAGGCAGAGATCGGTCGTGGTAGTCTTTCAGCATGTTAATGTGGACGGTTTTCTGTCGTCAACCACTAGAGTCCAGGGCAATAACGTAGTTAGTGTCATTAATTTTCTTGACAACCTGATAAGGGCCTTCCCACACTGCTTGAAGCTTGTTGACAGAGGAAGCAGTAATCATGAGCACTTGTTAAGATTGGTGTAAAAGAGAAATAGCGCAATAGTGCATTATCCGGTGTGCAGATAATAATTGCAAGTAATACACTCACCAAATGGAGTTTTGTAACAGGCAATGGAGGATTCGCTGCTGCAGAACCACAGATCCACGAGGGACCAACATAGAAGATTCAGAACAGGAAAAATGTGGTCAGACAATCCGCGCTGCGAATCACTAAAAACTCAGATTATTAATACAGTGCTCTTTATTCTACGCGTTTCAGAGAGCTCCTTCCTCAGGAAAAAAAACACATACAAATGTCATGACAAAGATCTTAAACAGAAAAAAAAAAAAAACAGTATAACTATCAAATTATAATTAATATAATTTGATTTGTTTGCATTGGTCAGTGGTTATAATAAGTATTATAACAATTTGTTATATGTCTATCATGTGTCCATGCAATGAACTTTGACTTCTTTCTGACCAGGTGATCTATTTGACTCGTCTGGCACCGAACACCTGAATGATACTGTTTTTTTCCTATTTAAGATCCCAATGTAGTAGCAGCGAACGTATTGCTTACCACCTCTGATGTGGTTCGTGGTGGTTGTTCCCCGGTGAAGTCCAGATGACGTAGTGCTTGAAGGGCCTGTAGTCGGGTGACTGCCCCCACAAATTGGCACTGTAACTCCCAAATGTCGTTCACAAGGAGGATATCTGCAGGAAGTCCTCCCATAACTCCAATGCAACACAGTTTTTCTCCACAACCATAATCCAAATGCACAGAAGCTCGCTGTATATATTTGCGGGCACCCCCGCCAAGACAATGGGAATTCCTGGACCCTGGTAAATTGCCTTGGGTCGAACCACACGGGGGTCAGCGATAGTCAGGAATGCCCCCGTGTCTCTAAATCCTGACACTTTGTATCCATCAATTAAGACGTCCTGCATGTGGCATTGCCGTTGCTCTGGGTAGCTAAGGGACAGAGGCCGGACTCCACACATTCCAGGAGGGGTATCTGTGGTGCCATGGTCGGTGGTCCACTCTGGTGGGGGTGGTAGTAGCTTTTCCTCAGGCGGGATGGAGTGTACAAGATGCACTGGATGAGGTGGGGCTCCCTCCGAATCCTTGAGGGGCAGCCAGACTGCAAATGTCCAGGTTGCCCACACCCATAACATCTCCTCTCTGTGATACTCCCAGATCGTGGTCAGAACTGTTGGGGCCTAGGATTGTGAGGCGTGATTGTCATCGGCTTGCGACTAGGTGGAAGGGCAGATATAATGGGAGGGGGACGGGGTGCGGGAGCAGGCCATGGTTCATTGTTCAGAAGCCTCCTCCATTGCGGCCGGATAGTAAGGGCATCATCTGCCAGGGCTGCAGCTCTATCCACGGTACACAGCGTGCGCTCCCGGACCCTTTCCCGCACCTCTGTGGGGCACTTGGCAAGAAATTGTTCTATAAGGAACGCCTGTATAACATCTTCCACAGCAAAAGCGTTTTCTGCTTCCAGCCATCTCCGACATCCCTGGGACATCTTATGTGCATACATCCTAAACGATCCCCCTGTGGTGCATGGGAGGTCTCGGAACTTGGCCCTATATGAGTCTGAGGTGATAGCATGGTAATCCAGGATAACTCAAAAAAAGACACGTCACTCCGATTTTTTCAGGAGGTGCACGGAAAAGGGGTACCAGTCCCAGTAAATAGCAGAAGAAAAAATCCGGCACTCTCTAATAGGACAAAAAGAATCACTTTTTATTCTTACAAAAAGGGAATCCAAAAAGGTTTATTATACTGTAACGTTTCGGTCTCAAATAAGACCTTCTTCAGACTGAATAAACCAACAGAGACAAATGATACATAATCAGTGTGAACTGGTTTACACAGCCATATATGTACATACATTAAATATATTACATCACACCTAATCGTAGACACAGAAACAAATGGGTACTAAAACACCCAATCTCATGATATCCACATATCGAAGAATATAGAAGAACAGAGTATCACAAAAAATACGCAAAAAAAAAAGAAAAAAAGGGAGAAGGAAAAATAAAAAATAAAAAAAAAAACAGTGTGTCTTACTCATTTCCGGGACGCCGACACAGGTGCGCGCTATCACATCTTCTTATGGCACCACTATTTAAACCGGAGTACTGACACTTTGCCCTTAGCGCCCTCATTATCCACCGTGGTTCATCAGCTCTCCTGACAGACGCCGTTCTCATAGACGTTTTTTCTGCTGCACTTCAATGGTAAGCTCCTTCACATGGGCGGTTGTGGCTGGGCTCTCCCTGTTTGACACTAACTATGACATTATTTTTCGTTAGTGCCTGTTACAGGCGGCATCACTGGTTTAATATCAAAGGGGACACACGGGGTATTTCTTGAGGTTTATAAGGGTAAGAAGCTCTATATTATTATAATTAGTCAAATGTATTTTTGCCCCAAAAAATTTTTTCCCCCTCTTGTTTTTTTCTTCTTTTTCTATTCCTTGTTGGAGGTAGTTTATTTTGCCCCTCAGACATTTCTGGGCATTCCCTTACTATTCTAAGAAATGCTGGAATTTTATTTTTCTCCATACCCCTCCACTAGTTGTTCTCTAGTTGGTATAGAGCTTAAATGGTTCACAATGTCCAGATGTGAATTTGTTGCTGTAACTCAGATTGACCAGAAGTCCTGATATTTGCACTATGCATAATATACTTACGGTATGTTTTTTTCTTCTGCCTTTTTTTTTCTTGCGTATTTTTTTGTGATACTCTGTTCTTCTATATTTTTCGATATGTGGATATCATGAGATTGGGTGTTTTAGTACCCATTTGTTTCTGTCTCTACGATTAGGTGTGATGTAATATATTTAATGTATGTACATATATGGCTGTGTAAACCAGTTCACACTGATTGTTTATTCAGTCTGAAGAAGGTCTTATTTGAGACCGAAACGTTACAGTACAATAAACCGTTTTGGATTGCCTTTTTGTAAGAATAAAAAGTGATTTTTGTCCTATTAGAGAGTGCCGGATTTTTTCTTCTGGTAATCCAGAATAGTCCGCTTTACAATGTTATAATCCCGATTCCGCTCTGCATAAATGGTTCGGTAAGCCTCTGCCATGCTACCGTTCAGGAGTCCCACTAACAAACGCATCCAGCTAGAGTGGGGCACCTCCATCACAGCACACTGCTGCTCAAAGTCCTTGAAGAAACCCTCCACATCTCCGGAAGCTTCATCAAATGGCTTAAACTCTGTCCGGGTGATCCGTACAGGTTCCTGGATCGTTGGGGGTTACACTCCACATTGCATTACTCCCTCTTTCAAGCTCCATTGCTTCTTGCCTCCGCTGTGCCCGGCGGGCAGCCTCTTGCTTGTACTCCTGAGAGATGGTTGGGCCCAGAACCGCCATCTCTTCTTCGTACCACACCATCCACTGGCTTTTTTGGATGGGGATCCCTGTCTCCAGTGCTTGTCCTTCAGACATCTGGGAGGAGGTGGCCGGGCTTGCGCCCACCAGTAGATCAGTTAAGGCTTCTTTAGTTAGTCCCTGGTAGTTCAGGCCCAGGTCTCTGGCTCTCTCCTGTAAACTGGATACAGTCCAATTTCTGTACTCACTCTGTGGGTGGTTCTCCATTGGGTTACACTCTGTTGATCCCACCGCTGCCACCAGTTGTCATGGGGATCCTTCTCCGGTATCACACAATCAACAGAGCGAGGGAAGTGTGAACAATCCCAAGACCTTTATTATAGGCAAAATTAGAAGGTCCATAAACAATCCACCACATTGAGGATACAATAGTCCAGAACACAAATGATGTTCAGCAACAGGATAAAATGTCCAGGGAGATGAGAGTCCAAAAACCAGCAGCCAGAGGATAAAATGGGTCCATAAGCCTCTTTCTCTCTCTCTCTCTCTCTCTCTCTAACGTGCTGTGTGATGAGATGGGATGTGGTCTCTCTGTCTCAGGATCTTTTATACCCCAGAAAGGTAAGGTATTTTTAGAATTACCCAGTGTCCTTCAGTACACCTTCACACTCTGTTCCCTCTTTAGAAGTCAAACTAGTTTCATAATACCGGGTGAGTCATAAAGGACGGATGTATTTGAAGTGGCTATAACTCACCACCAGGTGGAGGTAGAGATGTGCGGGAGGCGGGGTTATGTTTGTGAGGTGAAAGCATTGTTTTTATTTTAGTTTCAGTTTAAGCTATGGTGCCGTGGACGATAGAACATCGCGTTTTTGCGTACGACAGTTTTGTCAAGAATAATGAGTGTATCACAGCCGTTCAGCGTGAGTTTCGGCGTCATTTCAATATTCACAGAAATCAAGCTGTTCCCGCTCGTAACACTATCCTACGTTGGGTTGAAGCACTCCGTACACGAGGTACACTAATGAACAAACGACCACCGGGGGCTCCACGAACGGCACGTACCGCTGCACAGCCCTAAGGTAACGGTGTGGTGCGCTATGGGCAAATATGGCGTGATCGGTCCGTACTTTTTCGAAGGCGATAATGGCAATACTGTTACCGTGAACTCACAACGTTATATCGCCATGATAAATAACTTCTTTGTTCCTGAGTTACGACGGCAACATATCCCCATCTCTAGTGTGTGGTTTCAACAAGATGGGGCAACGGCCCACACAGCCGGAGCAACAATGAACGTTCTTCGCCCTCTCTTCCCTGGTCGCACCATTTCCAGGTTTGGCGATATTAATTGGCCTCCTAGGTCCCCAGACCTGTCCATGTGCGATTATTACTTATGGGGTCACCTCAAATCACGTGTATACAAGCTTAAGCCTCGATCATTACAAGAACTGAAGGAAGCTATTCGAGTGGAAGTTGCCCAAATCGACAGAGTTGTGTTGGAACGTGTTGATGCCAACTTCCAAGAACGCCTTTGGAAATGCATCACTGATAATGGCCACCACATGGCAGATGTTGTTTTCCACACTTGAATTTGTCAAATGCTATTAGTATACGTAACCAAATCTGTGAATACATTTATATTTAATAAATATTTAATGATTTTATGATTAGTTTAAAAACGTCCGTCCTTTATGACTCACCCGGTACAATGCAGAATTAGCATATCAGTAAACATCAATAGACAAAGAAACACACATTATGTACAGTCAGGCTGCAGACAGTAAGTGAATTAATTCAAATTATCAGCCTTTTGGAAGGTAAATGAGACTCCATACAACATGGGGAATACACGAAATGATACAAGGGAATAAGAAAACATTATGAAAATCAGTGAAATAGAAATATACACAAAATTATATCCACATAGCCTATCACACCATCACAACACTTTTGCTTGAAACGCGTAATCCTCGGGAAATACCATTTTAACCGCATGTTTTTAAAGGCATTGCAATAAACATGAAGTTTTAACATTTATTCTACAATCTATTTGGATGTCTGTTGCTGGAACATTTTTGTTTGATTACCACAGCCACTTTTTCCAAGCACCATCCTGGAGACCACACCCAAAGCCACAGGAATTCATCTAATGGTGAGCAAAACAACGTTTTTTTTTGCCTCCTGAAATGTATGTTCAGTAAATGCACTCAATACGTGGTTGGGGCTCCGTTTGCATCAATTACTGCATCACTGCAGCGTAGCATGGGGTTGATCAGCCTGTCGCACTGTTGATGTGTTATCAAAGCAACCTGGGCTTCCATAGCAGCCTTCAGCTCGTCTGCATTGTGGGGTCGGGTGTCTCATCTTCCCCTTGACAATACCCCATAGATTAACTATGGGGTTAAGGTCAGGCAAGTTTCCTGGCCAATCAAACAGTTGTACTGTTGTTTTTAAACCAGGTATTGGTATTTTTGGCAGTGTGGACAGGTGCCAAGTCTTGCTGGAGAATGTGGTTTCCATCTTCAAAAAGCTTGTCGGCAGAGGGAAGCATGAAGTGCTCTAAAATTTTCTGGTAGACGGATATGCTGACTTTGGTCTTGATAAAACACAGTGGATCTACACCAGCAGATGAAATGGCTCCCCAAACCATCACTGATAGTGGAAACTTCACACTAGACCTCAAGCAGCTTGGATTGTGTGCCCCTCCACTCTTCCTCCAGACTCTGGGACCTTGATTTCCAAATGAAATGCAAAATTTACTTCCTCTGAAAAAAACACCTTGGACCACTCAGAAATAGTCCAGTTTTTTTTCTCCTTGGCACAGGCAAGACGCTTCTGGTGTTGTCTATTGGTCATGAGTGGCTTGACACAAGGAATGCAACAATTGTAGCCCATGTCCTGGATACCTGTGTGTGTGGTGGCTCTTGAAGCAATGACTCCAGCATCAGTCCACTCATTGTGAATCTCCTCCAAATTTTTGAATGGCCTTTTCTTAACAATCCTTTCAAGGCTGCGGTTATCCTGGTTGCTTGTGCACCTTTTTCTACCACTTATTCCTTCCATTAATATGCTTGGATACAGCACTCTGAACAGCCAGCTTCTTTAGCAATGACCTTGTGGAGTCTGTCAATGACTGCCTTCTGGACATCTGTCAAGTCAGCAGTCTTCCTCATGATTGTGGAGCCTACTGAAATAGACTACGGGACCTTTTTAAATGCTTAGGAAGCCTTTGCAGGTTTTTTGTGTTAGTTATTCTAATTTACTGAGATAATGACTTTTGGCTTTATGCCATAATCATCAACATTAACAGCAGAAATAAACACTTGAAATATATCACTCTGTGTGTAATGACTCTATATATGAGATTCACTTTTTTGTATTGAAGACCTGAAATAAATTAACTTTTTGATGATATGCTAATTTTGTGAGAAGCACTTGTATGTCTATAGGGAGGCTTTCATTTTAATTGTTTTTAAGCTATATGGTGTTTAATAAAATGAAATTGCTTTTGTACTCTTAGGTGTGCACCTTTTTCTGTATTGCTTTTTTCTCTTGATAGTATTGAAAGGGTTAACAAGACCTCACCATGAGTAAAACTGAAAAGAATCATAAGACAGGAGACAAAATGACTACTAGATCTTGAAGCTCGAAGAGAAGGATCTCATGTAAAAATGTCAACATCTTATAATAATAATAAAAAGAGAAAAATATATTGTATATATCTCTTTTCTATGTTGCTGAGGTCTATTTTCTACTGTTGGATTAAGTGATTATTCCTGTACCATGTAATCACCAGTGTTTAATACTCGGATAATGAGTACTGTTTCCTAAGCTATGAACAACCATGAAATGCGTCGGCCGGGATGTCGCCATAAGTGGATGTGTTTTTTGTTAAAACTATTCCTTCTGTGCAAGTATGTGCTAACAAGGGAATAAAAGTGATGTTTTAACCTATGTGGGCCTGGATTATCGTTGTACAAGTCCTGGTTCTACATATTCTCTGATTCCTTAACTTGAGGTCAAAGACGTCTATCGTATAAGGGGGTTATTATCTCTTCTGTACAGCCACCGCATCAAGTCCATGGTGGGATTAATACACAACACATGCCCTATACACACTGATGCCAAGTCCATGGCCCTCAAGGGTTTATCGCTCATGAGATATAATTATTACTAATAATTCCCTTGCACTGATGTCCAGGTCCTTTACTGCTGTGGATGAGTTAGGCTGGAGCAATCACATGATCAAACAGTCAGAGCAGATTGTACAGAGATTGGCCCTGTTAGGCGTCGGGTTCCTGTCGCTGCACAGCAGGAATCCCGAGCCTTACTTCCGGCAGTCTCCCATTCCTCTCCAGCCGCAGAGGAGGTTGCTCAGCAAACTCGTCGGTCCCAGCACTCTGCCCAGACCAGCTCCGTGGGTTTGCTTGCTGCTGCCACCTCTGGCACAGCTATGGCAATGCATGCTGCTCAGCAGCGAGATTCTCCAGGTACTAAGTCCCCATGTCGGGCCACTGAGCATGCTAGGGAGGGAGTTGCTAGCAATGAAGTTGGCCTTTTCAGAGTGGAGACACCTCCTGGAGGGGGCTCGCCACCCTTTCCAGGTGTTCACCGACCATAAGAATTTGGTCTATTTACAAACAGCCCAGCGGCTGAATTCTCGCCACGCCAGATGGTTCTTGTTCTTCTCCTGATTCCACTTCACCCTGCATTTTCTCTCCGGGGAGAAGAACGTCCGGGCCGATGCTCTCTCCCGCTCCGTGGTGTCAATGGAGGAGGAGCCACGGCTGATAGTCCCATCTGAGAGCCTGAGGACCGTGGCTCCGGTCGCCCTCGAGTCTGTACCTCCGGGCAAGACTTTTGTCCCTGCCCATCTGCGACCGGAGGTCCTCTCTTGGGCTCATTCGTCCAGGCTGGGTGGACATTTTGGGACCAAACGGACCTCCGAGCTTCTGGCAAGGACGTACTGGTGGCCACATATGGCCCGTGACGTCGGGGACTATATACGGGCGTGCGTCTCTTGCGCCCAGAATCGGCCCTCTCGGCAGCGGCCCGCTGGGTTACTCTATCCTCTGCCGGTTGCTGCCAGGCCCTGGGAGATGGTCGGTATGGACTTTATGGTGGGTCTGCCCAAGTCCAGTGGCAGCACCGTCATTTGGGTGGTCACGGATCATTTCTCCAAGATGGTGCATCTGGTACCACTCTCGGCTACCTTCGGCACGGGGCCTGGCAGCGTTGATTATTAAACATGTTTTCTGCCTGCACGGCATGCCGGATAAGATTGTCAGCAACCGGGGTCCTCAGTTTGAGTCTCGGTTCTGGAGAGAGCTCTGTTCTCTGCTCAGTATAGAGCTAAATCTCTCCTCGGCCTATCATCCCGAGACGAACGGGTTGGTTGAGAGAGTCAACCAGACCCTGTTGACATATCTGCGACATTTTGTTTCGGCCAGGCAGGATGATTGGGCACCCTTGCTGCCGTGGGCGGAGTTCACCTTGAACAACGCTGTGGCCGACTCTACCGGTCAGACCCCATTCCTCTTAAATTACTGCCAGCATCCGCGCGCCCATGCCTGTGTCGTCCACCGACTCTAGGGTGGCAGACTGGGCGGTGGAGGCACGTGACATTTGGGATCGCACGCAGGATGCTATCCGGGCCTCCAAGGAGAGAATGAGGTCCTCCGCTGACACTCGCCGGCACCCGGCTCGGACCTTCGCCCCTGGCGACTTAGTGTGGCTCTCCGCTCGAAACATCAGGCTGCAGGTGGAATCCACTAAGTTTGCACAGCGCTATATTGGCCCTTTCAAGGTCATCGAGCAGATCAACCCTGTGGTCTACCGCCTGGCTCTTCCACCACACTTGGCTATCTCGGACACGTTTCATGTGTCTCTCCTTAAGCCGGTGCACATGTCCCGGTTTTCTGAGCCATCTGTCGGGACATCAGACCTGTCGTCAGAAGAATTTGAGGTCAATGCCATCGTGGGATGCAAGATGATGCGGGGCAAAAAATTTTACTTGGATTGGAAGGGTCAAGGTCCAGAGGCGCGGACCTGGGAGCCGGTGGAAAACATCCACGCTACTCTTCTCATTGCGGAATTTGAGCGGAGCGAGGCTTAGAGAGGAGGTGGCCCTAGGAGGGGGGTAATGTTAGGCGTCAGGTTCCTGTCGCTGCACAGCGGGAATCCCGAGCCTTACTTCCGGCGGTCTCCCATTCCTCTCCAGCCGCAGAGGAGGCTGCTCAGCAAACTCGTCGGTCCCGGTGCTCTGCCCAGACCAGCTCCGTGGGTCTGCTTGCTGCTGCCACCTCTGGCACAGCTATGGCAATGCATGCTGCTCAGCAGCGAGATTCTCCAGGGAGTAAGTCCCCATGTCGGGCCACTGAGCATGCCCGTGGAGTGATCTCCCATTGGAGATCAAGGGTCACTTGCTCAGGTCCTGCTCGTGTTCGGATTGGCCCATCCGAGAAGCCAGGAAGGTCCCGGACGCTCATGGCTATAAAAGGTTCGCATGGCCGCTCGGCCATGCGCTAGGATAGCCTGTATTTTCAGACTATAAGGAGTGAGTGGAGTATGCACGTATGAATGTCTCTGGTGACTGACTCATTATGAAACCCCTACCCTTGGTACGCATGTGTTGTGCAGCCGAGCCTGCTAGCGCCCAGGCTTAGATAGGTCAGTTGAGTCAGGCATTAGCCATCATCAGTGACTCGGCACGCCTCAGTGCCCCATGCTCCACACTCCATAGTCAGCGTCTATAGTGGTGCTCGTGGCAGCGACGCCGCGCGCTCAGTGGGCCTAGAAGGACTCTAACCCCGTGTCCTTGGGGTAGAGTTCTGTGGCCGTTTGCTGTGCGCTCTTTGGCCGGGCTCTGTGAGGTAAACAGGCTCCGGTATCCACGTTCAGCGGCTGTGCGGCTCTGTGAATTAACAGAGTCCGCTCCTGTTCACATTGGGTGACGTAACCCATGTGACTGTTTTTACGCCGCTCTATTCTTCCGCCATTACCTAGTAGCAGTGTACCACCTCTGCATGGTGGACCCCGGGCTGCGAACGCACCTACTATTATTTTATAATTTGGTGCGTTCCGCCAGTCCTAACATTACCCTAGCGCCAGGGTCTGGCTAGTAATGGCGGACGAACAGCGACTGCTGCAGTACATCCGGCAGCTGCAGGGCAGGTTGGCGGCTCTCGAGCGTCCAGCCTCAGCTGCGGATGTTACTGCGGTCGCTGTTCAGGCAGCCACAGAGGCTGTGTGACCAATGCCATCACTGCCCCGACTTTGTCCCGCCTCCCACTGCCCGAGAAGTTCTCGGGTGATAGTGCCTCTTGTAGGGGTTTCGTGAGCCAGTGCTCGATACAGCTGGAGCTGCTGGCAGCACGATTCCCCTCCGAGCGGGCCAAAGTGAGATTTATTATTTCCCTCTTGTCGGGCAGGGCTTTGGAGTGGGCCACACCGCTGTGAGAGCGTGATGATCATGTGGTGCAGAGTGCCTCTCTGTTCTTGAACACTCTGAAGCATGTCTTCCTGGGACCGCAAGTCACCCATGACACCTCGCTCCGGCTGCTGTCATTGTCACAGGGTTCATCCATGGTCAGCCACTTTGCAATCCAGTTCTGGACGCTGGCCTCGGAGTTAGAGTGGCCAGATAAGGTCCTCATTCCGGCATTCTGGAGAGGTTTGGCTGGCCATGTGAAGGACGCTCTGGCCACCAGGGAGACTCCTGCTACACTGGAGGAGCTTATCACCGTCTCCACCTGTATAGACCTTTGCTTTGCCGAGCGAAGGTTGGAGCGGTCCCAGTGTAGGCAGGGGTTTAGGTTGGCACCCAGTTTTGATAAACCTCTGGAATCTCCCGATCGGGCGTCCGAGCGTCAGGGGGCTTCCAGCGAGCAATCCAGACCCCGGCCTGCTCGAGCCCGTGATCTGTCATGGTTGCCGGTAGTCCGGTCACTTTGCCAACCAGTGCCCACAGCGGCTGGGAAGACGCTCGCCCCTAGTGGCTGTAGGAGGCGGCTCACTAGAATCCGCAGCGTTTTCCTCCAAGTTGTCCTTTAAGGGGACACTTAGGTTTGGTTCTTCCACTCTGGCGGTGGAGGTTTGCGTGGATTCCAGAGCGGAGGGCAATTTTATGTCATCTGCCTTCGCTCAACGGCACGCGATACCACTGCTTATGATGTCCAAGCCAGTCACCGTCAGAATAGTGAATGGCGCAACTCTGCCCTCACAGATTACCCACCAAACCGCTCCAATGTTACTCTGGGTGTCTCCATCTCATCAGGAGACGATATCCCTCCTCGTCATGCCCGAGGGTATCGACCAGGTCCTTCTAGGGGTCCCCTGGTTGCTGTATCACTCTCCCCATATAGATTGGTCCTCGGGGAGAATTCTTGGTTGGAGTAAGTCATGTGAGGGTAGATGTCTGAGGGAATGCGTCCAGGTTGCCTCCACCGAGGTTCCCGCAGATCTTTCCTCGCTTCCCAAACACTATCGACATTATGCGGACGTGTTCTCCAAAAAGGCGGCGGAGACACTTCCACCGCATCACCCCTATGACTGTCTATCCCCTCTCTCTCCCGGAGACAGAGGCCATGTCTCAATACATCAGGGAGAATATGGCAAGTGGATTCATTAGGAAGTCAGTGTCACCAGCGGGGGCGGGATTCTTCTTCGTCCAGAAGAAGAGTGGGGAACGACGTCCTTGCATAGATTACAGGGGTCTTAATGCCATCACCATTAAGAATAAGTATCCTCTACTCCTGATATCGCAGCTGTTTGATAGGCTACGGGGAGTGAGAGTGTTTACCAAACTTGATCTGCGGGGGGCTTACAACCTGATTTGCATCCGTGATGGGGAGGAATGGAAGACGGCATTTAACACCAGAGACGGACACTATGAATATCTGGTGATGCCCTTCATAGAATCGTAGAGTTGGAAGGGACCTCCTGGGCCATCTGGTCCAAGCCCCTGCTCAAAGCAGGATTCGCTAAATCATCCCAGTCAGATGTCTGTCCAGCCTCTGTTTGAAGACTTCCATTGAAGGAAAATTCACCACTTCTCGTGGCAGCTTGTTCCACTCATTGACCACTCTGTCAAAAAGTTTTTTTCTAATATCTAATCTGTGTCTCCTCCCATTCAGTTTCATCCCATTGCTTCTAGTCTTTCCTTGTGCAAATGAGAATAAAGTTGATCCTTCTGCAATGTGACAACCCTTTAGATATTTGTAGACAGCTATTAAGTCTCCTCTCAGTCTTCTCTTTTGCAAACTAAACATTCCCAAATCCTGCAACCTTTCCTCATAAGACAGGGTTTGCAGACCGGTCACCATTCTGGTCGCTCTTTTCTGAACTTGCTCCAGTTTGTTGATGTCTTTTTTTAAAATGTGGTGCCCAAAACTGGACACAATATTCCAGATGAGGTCTGACCAAAGAGGAGTAGAGGGAAATAATGACTTCACGTGATCGAGACTGTATGCTTCTGTTAATACATCCTAGAATTGCATTTGCCTTTTTTGCTGCTGCATCACACTGTTGCCTCATATTCAGTCTGTGATCTATTAGTATACCCAAGTCTTTTTCACATGTGCTGTTGCTTAGCCCTAATCCTCCCATTCTGTATATGCTTTTTTCATTTTTATTGCCCAGATGTAGTACTTTGCATTTTTCCCTGTTAAAAACCATTGTTAGTTGCTGCCCACTTCTCCAGATTATTTATATCTTTTTGAATCCTCTCTCTTCTCTAGTATTAGCTATCCCTCCTAGCTTTGTGTCATCAGCAAATTTAAACAGTTTACCCTCAATTCCTTCATCTAAATCATTGATAAAGATGTTGAACAATACAGGGCCCAGGACAGAGCCCTGTGGTACCCCACTTGAGACATTCTTCCAACTGGATCTGCAGCCATTTACGACCACTCTTTGGGTCCGATCACTAAGCCAGTTATGAATCCACCTAACAGTTGCCTTGTCCATTCCATACTTGTGTGAGATACTTTGTCAAGTGCTTTGCTGAAGTCAAGATATACTATGTCTACAGCATTTCCTTGATCCACCCAATCAGTGATTCCGTCATAGAAGGAAATTAAGTTAGTCTGACATGGCTTATTAGTTACAAACCCATGTTGACTGTTTAATCACTTCATTCTTATCCAGGTACTGACATACATGTTGTTTAATAATTTGTTCAAAGATCTTTCCTGGTATAGAAGTCAGACTCACCGGCCTATAGTTGCCTGGGTCCACCTTCTTCCCCTTTTTGAAGATAGGAACAACATTTGCTCTTCTCCAGTCTTCTGGGACTTCTCCTGTTCTCCAAGAATATTCAAAGATTATGGAGAGGGGTTCAAAAATTTCTTCTGCTAGCACCTTCAGTACTCTGGGGTGTAATTCATCTGGACCTGGAGACTTGAATTCATTTAGGTTAGCTAAGTGTTTCCTCACTATCTTTCTGTTTATAGATATCCTGGATTCTTCTATTCCCTTAATAGGACAGTGAAGAACAGTTGATGTTACATTTCCTGAGAGAAAACAGATGCAAAATGGGAATTTAAAAGTTCGAACTTCTCAACATCCTGTCTTACCATTTCATCATTTTCATCCTGTAAAAATACTATAGCATCTTTGACTTTTCTTTTACTTTTGACATATCCCCAAAATCCTTTATTATTGCTTTTGACATCTCTTGTAAGCCTCAATTCATTTTCAGCTTTAGATAATCTGATTTGTGCCCTGCAGGTTCTACAGACAGCATTAAATTCTTCATTAGATATGCCTCCCTCTTTCCATTTTATAAACATTTTTTTCTTCCCTTTTAGCATGTGCTTAAGTTCTGTGTTCATCCATCCTGGCTTCCTTAAATGCTTTTTATTCTTCCCACTTTTCGGAATTGTTAACGATTGTGCTTTGAGAATTTCATTTTTCAAGATTTCCCATCCTTCCTGGACATTTTTGTCTTTAAGGATATCCAGCCATTGGATCCCTCCAATTCTCTTTCTGAATCCCTTAAAATCTTCCTTTCTGAAATCTAACCTTGACATCTGAGTCTTCACAGGTCTTCCTCCTCTAGTTATCCAAAATTCTAAAATAGCATGGTCGCTACCTCCTAGGGTCCCAGCCACTTTTACCTCCCCAACCATTTCCTCCCTGTTTATAAGGATTAGATCCAAGGTAGCAGTTCCCCTTGTTTTCTCCCCTACCTTTTGGAAGATAAAGTTGTCAGCAAGAGAGGATAAGAATTTCCTTGACCTGTTAGTTTTGCCTGAGAGAGATTCCCAACAAATGTCTGGATAGTTGAAATCTCCCATGACAACTATGTCATTTTTTGGAGAACTTGGCCATTTGATGCATAAAGAGTTCATCCATATCTTCAGCTTGCACAGGCGGCCTGTAGTAAATGCCTACAATGGTGTCCTTTCCATTGTTCTGTCCTTGTATTCTTACCCAAACAGTTTCCACAGAACTCCCAGTCTCTGAAGCTTCAATCTCTGTGCAGATATACGCGTTTCTAACATACAATGCGACACCCCCTCCTTGTTTATCAAGTCTGTTTCTTGCAAATAAGTTGTATCCTTCTAGTCTTGTATTCCAATCATGTGTATTGTCCCACCAAGTTTCAGTGATTCCAATGACATCATATTTCTTTTCCTGTGTTAGTAGTTCCAATTCTCCTTGTTTGTTGCCCATGCTTTGTGCATTAGTATAGAAACATTTTAGTTTGTGATTGGTTTCTCTTTCTCCAATATTTTTATTAATTAGATTCTTTTGTCTTTGTTCTTCCTTTCCACTTCTAATAGCAGAGTTCTCAATAGCATTTGTCAGGTGTATTACTTTTTCTGGTCTTTTGCTTCCCTTCCCATGTTGTTCTAGTTTAAAGCTCCCCTTATAAGTGTAGCAAGGCGACTTCCAAATACATGTTTTCCAGTCTTCGTAAGGTGCACCCCATCTCTAGAAAGTAGTCCATCGTAAAGGTAATTCACTCCGTGATCCATAAATCCAAATCGTTGCTGACGGCACCATCGACGTAGCCAGTTGTTCACCTGCAGAATCTTATTCCACCTCCTTGTTCCATGGCCATCCACTGGGAGGCTCTGTAATGCCCCAGCCGTCTTCCAAGACTGTGAACGATATCTTCCGGGATATGCTTACCACCTCGGTTGTAGTCTATCTGGATGATATTCTCATCTACTCTCCAGATATTGACTCCCACCGGAGAGATGTTTGCAAAGTTTTCGACCTCCTGTGGGCAAACTCCCTCTATGCCAAGTTGGAGAAGTGTGTGTTTGAGCAGGAGTCCTTGCCTTTCTTGGGCTATATCATCTCTGCCCAGGGTTTGGCCATGGATCCTGCCAAGCTACAGGCGGTGATGGATTGGCAGGAACCCCATTCTCTCAAGGCGGTGCAGTGCTTTATGGGGTTCATAAATTACTATCGCCAATTCATTCCCCACTTCTCAACTTTGGTAGCGCCATTGGTAGCCCTCACCAAGAAGGGTGCAAACCCCAAGTTGTGGTCAGAACCTGTCTCCAAGGCCTTCTCCTCTATTAAATCCCATTCGCTAGCGCTCCCATTCTACATCGCCCCGATGTGGATAAACCCTTTATTCTGGAGGTGGATGCCTCTTCCGTCGATGCTGGAGCGGTCCTGTTCCAGAAGGACTCGCAAGGTCGGAAGCACACATGCTTCTTCTCCAAGACCTTCACACCGGCGGAGAGGAATTATTCCATCGGGGACAGGGAGTTGCTAGCAATGAAGTTGGCCTTTTCAGAGTGGAGACACCTCCTGGAGGGGGCTCGCCACCCTTTCCAGGTGTTCACCGACCATAAGAATTTGGTCTATTTACAAACAGCCCAGCGGCTGAATTCTCGCCACGCCAAATGGTTCTTGTTCTTCTCCTGATTCCACTTCACCCTGCATTTTCTCTCCGGGGAGAAGAACGTCCGGGCCGATGCTCTCTCCCGCTCCGTGGTGTCAATGGAGGAGGAGCCACGGCTGATAGTCCCATCTGAGAGCCTGAGGACCGTGGCTCCGGTCGCCCTCGAGTCTGTACCTCCGGGCAAGACTTTTGTCCCTGCCCATCTGCGACCGGAGGTCCTCTCTTGGGCTCATTCGTCCAGGCTGGGTGGACATTTTGGGACCAAACGGACCTCTGAGCTTCTGGCAAGGACGTACTGGTGGCCACATATGGCCCGTGACGTCGGGGACTATATACGGGCGTGCGTCTCTTGCGCCCAGAATCGGCCCTCTCGGCAGCGGCCCGCTGGGTTACTCTATCCTCTGCCGGTTGCTGCCAGGCCCTGGGAGATGGTCGGTATGGACTTTATGGTGGGTCTGCCCAAGTCCAGTGGCAGCACCGTCATTTGGGTGGTCACGGATCATTTCTCCAAGATGGTGCATCTGGTACCACTCTCGGCTACCTTCGGCACGGGGCCTGGCAGCGTTGATTATTAAACATGTTTTCTGCCTGCACGGCATGCCGGATAAGATTGTCAGCAACCGGGGTCCTCAGTTTGAGTCTCGGTTCTGGAGAGAGCTCTGTTCTCTGCTCAGTATAGAGCTAAATCTCTCCTCGGCCTATCATCCCGAGACGAACGGGTTGGTTGAGAGAGTCAACCAGACCCTGTTGACATATCTGCGACATTTTGTTTCGGCCAGGCAGGATAATTGGGCACCCTTGCTGCCGTGGGCGGAGTTCACCTTGAACAACGCTGTGGCCGACTCTACCGGTCAGACCCCATTCCTCTTAAATTACGGCCAGCATCCGCGCGCCCATGCCTGTGTCGTCCACCGACTCTAGGGTGGCAGACTGGGCGGTGGAGGCACGTGACATTTGGGATCGCACGCAGGATGCTATCCGGGCCTCCAAGGAGAGAATGAGGTCCTCCGCTGACACTCGCCGGCACCCGGCTCGGACCTTCGCCCCTGGCGACTTAGTGTGGCTCTCCGCTCGAAACATCAGGCTGCAGGTGGAATCCACTAAGTTTGCACAGCGCTATATTGGCCCTTTCAAGGTCATCGAGCAGATCAACCCTGTGGTCTACCGCCTGGCTCTTCCACCACACTTGGCTATCTCGGACACGTTTCATGTGTCTCTCCTTAAGCCGGTGCACATGTCCCGGTTTTCTGAGCCATCTGTCGGGACATCAGACCTGTCGTCAGAAGAATTTGAGGTCAATGCCATCGTGGGATGCAAGATGATGCGGGGCAAAAAATTTTACTTGGATTGGAAGGGTCATGGTCCAGAGGCGCGGACCTGGGAGCCGGTGGAAAACATCCACGCTACTCTTCTCATTGCGGAATTTGAGCGGAGCGAGGCTTAGAGAGGAGGGGGCCCTAGGAGGGGGATAATGTTAGGCGTCGGGTTCCTGTCGCTGCACAGCGGGAATCCCGAGCCTTACTTCCGGCGGTCTCCCATTCCTCTCCAGCCGCAGAGGAGGCAGCTCAGCAAACTCGTCGGTTCCGGCGCTCTGCCCAGACCAGCTCCGTGGGTCTGCTTGCTGCTGCCACCTCTGGCACAGCTATGGCATTGCATGCTGCTCAGCAGCGAGATTCTCCAGGGAGTAAGTCCCCATGTCGGGCCACTGAGCATGCCCGTGGAGTGATCTCCCATTGGAGATCAAGGGTCACGTGCTCAGGTCCTGCTCGTGTTCAGATTGGCCCATCCGAGAAGCCAGGAAGGTCCCGGACGCTCGCGGCTATAAAAGGTTTGCATGGCCGCTCGGCCATGCGCTAGGATAGCCTGTATTTTCAGACTATAAGGAGTGAGTGGTGTATGCACGTATGAATGTCTCTGGTGACTGACTCATTATGAAACCCCTACCCTTGGTACGCAAGTGTTGTGCAGCCGAGCCTGCTAACGCCCAGGCTTAGGTAGGTCAGTTGAGTCAGGCATTAGCCATCATCAGTGACTCGGCACGCCTCAGTGCCCCGTGCTCCACACTCCATAGTCAGCGTCTATAGTGGTGCTCGTGGCAGCGACGCCGCGCGCTCAGTGGGCCTAGAAGGACTCTAACCCCGTGTCCTTGGGGTAGAGTTCTGTGGCCGCTTGCTGTGCGCTCTTTGGCCGGGCTCTGTGAGGTAAACAGGCTTCGGTATCCACGTTCAGCGGCTGTGCGGCTCTGTGAATTAACAGAGTCCGCTCCGGTTCACATTAGGTGACGTAACCCACGTGTGACTGTTTTTACGCCGCTCTATTCTTCCGCCATTACCTAGCAGTAGTGTACCACCTCTGCACAGTGGACCCCGGGCTGCGAACGCACCTACTATTATTTTATAATTTGGTGCGTTCCGCCAGTCCTAACAGGCCCTATATTCTTTTTTGTGGGGAAACTGTATTAATTTAGTTTTGGCCTTTGAAATGTTGTAGCTAAAATGCTTTAATAGGTGTTTAAGAGGGTGTTCTTTTGTTTAAGCACTAAACCCTTCGGTCAGTAAAATTGCACATCAAAAAAGTTTTGCGAGAACAAGCCCTAAAAATGAAAACTAGAATTCTGTAGGAAGGATAATCTGTGATTTCTCTGCATTTAGTGGTTACTGCTCACCTGGGCGGTTATCTGTAGGAATCTCCTCTTTACACCGTTCATCACCTCTCATATATGTCTCTGTAGTATTAATATGGGTCAGATATTCTCCCTGAAACAAATATTGGAAAAGTCACTGACAGATGGAGAAGTCACATCTATGATCAGCTCTAATCCTGACATCTCCACCGTTCTCATTACACAAGTATAAAACTTATAATACTGGTGGATAAAACAAGACTGAGCACAAGACCTTCACAGTTATCTACACATCATAGGGGAGATCTCATGACACCTTCTCTCCATCTACCTGATGATCCTGAGGAACATTGGGATTTTCTTGTTTACAGTCCTGTGGAAGAAGAGGACGGGGACATGTCTCTGGTGTTGTCCTCCTACTGCATACAACTGGAGGAAACACATACAGGGACTGAATTCATTTTTTCCATACAGATAATTATAGACCGTGTGTATTTAGTCCTGTCTATTACCTGGTGATGTGATGGGCTGGGGAATCTCCATTATGTTCTCCTTGCACAGATCTTTGTGTCTTTCTAAATACTCCCACTCCTCCATGGAGAAATAGACGGTGACATCCTGACACCTGATAGGAACCTGACACATATAATGATACCGTCATCCCCCCAATCACTTCATAGTGTTACTGTTGTTGTACTGTTACAGCATTCCCAGAAGTGTCACCTCTCCAGTCAGCAGTTCAGTCATCTTGTACGTGAAATCTAGGATCTTCTGGTCATTGACTCCTGCATGTTTATGGGGGTAAGGTAGAGGCCCCATGATTGGCCTGAGGGGACTTCCCCATCCGTCAGACACCGGGTCCTGACAGCGATCACTAAAGATCTTCACTACTGTGTAATCCTGGTTATGGAGAGACACATTAATAAATCTCACAACAGACATTTCCAGAGTCCTCACCTCTCCAGTTCTGTCCATCTGTTATTCCTGTAGATAATAATTATGTAATGTGATGTCATCAGAATCTCTCACCTCTCCAGTAAGCCGGTAAAGGATCTCTAGGGTGAGGTCTAACATGCTCTCCGCGATCTTATCACTTCTCCTATCCATCCTTGATGGGTCAATCAGGAAAATTCTCTTGTATAGAAGGTCTCCACTGAGAGGATCCGATATTGTTGGGACCTGAATGGGAAGAAGATCAACCAATGTAACATCATGAAAAAATGTATTCACAATGTTAAGAAATCTTCTCCATATCACATCTTCGTGGTGGCAGCATCTACCTGATGATCCTGAGGAACATTGGGATTCTCTTGTTTACTGTCCTGTGGAAGAAAAGGACGGGAACATCTCTCTGGTGTTGTCCTCTTAGTGCATACAACTGGAAGAAACACATACAGGGTCCAAATTCATTGTTTACATACAGATAATTATAGGATGTGTGTATTTATTTCTATTACCTGGTGATGTGAGGGGCTGGGGAACCTCCATCATGACGTCCTTGTACAGATCTTTGTGTCCTTCTAAATACTCCCACTCCTCCATGGAGAAATAGACGGCGACATCCTGACACCTTATAGGAACCTGACACAAACAATGATACCGTTATCCCCCCCGATACCTTCATAGCGTTACGGTATAATGTCCCTGCATTCCCAGCAGTGTCACCTCTCCAGTCAGCAGCTCAATCATCTTGTAGACGATTTCCAAGATCTTCTGGCCATTGATGTCCTCATGTATCAGGGAGAGGGGTGGAAGCCCCATGATTTGACTCAGGGGTCTTTCTCGTCCCTCACACTCAGGGTCCTGACAGTGCTCACTAGAGGTCTTCTTCACTACTGTGTAATTCTGGTTATGGAGAGACACAATAATAAATCTCACTACAGACATTTCCAGAGTCCTCACCTCTCCAGTTCTGTCCATCTGTTATTCCCATAGATAAGAATGATGTAATGTGATGTCATCAGAATCTCTCACCTCTCCAGTAAGCCGGAAGAAGATCTCTAGGGTGAGGTGTAATATCCTCTCCGCCATCTTTTTCCTGTCCTTAACCATCCTTGATGATCCAGTATCGTCACTGCAGCGATGTAAACTGACTGAAGGAAACAATGGACGCCTGAGTGATGGAGTGGAAATATGTCATAATGATGGAGCGCGGCCTGAACTCAATGTGTATTGTGTCCTTTCCCCAGAAACTGCCATCTACACGGATAATGGTGCAGAATATTAATACAGGAGACGTTCTGGTCACAGGGACCCCGGAAATTAAAAATTCCAATGACACTGGGAGAATCCCGGGAAGCGGTCATGAGGGGGATTTACAGGAGTCATTCATTGTAACTACCACACTTATAAATGTCGCCTGAAGAAACCGCGATAGAAACAAGTCCAGTATATAGAACCACAGAGAGGCTTCTACAGGGGACGTGTGCGCTTCTCTCTATTCATTGTCTATGGGACGGAGGAGAAACGAGCGCGGCTCTAACTGGTGTCAATGCAGGAAGACAGTGAGAGAATCGCTGACGTTTTCTACCCTCATCGTGACAGGTTCCCTTATATCAGGGGTTGGGAACCTATGGCTCGCGAGTCAGAAGTGGCTATTTTGATGGCTGCATCTGGCTCTTAGACAAATCTTTAATAGAGATGGGCAAACCTGAGCAGTAAAGTTCGGCATCCATACCAAACAACTACTGTTTGGGTTCGGCTGCCTGAACCCCGGGTTTTTAGTCATGCTGTCATGTGCATGATAGCGCGGCAAACACTGCTTCTGATCGGCGGTGAAATCTTCCCCGCCAGTCAGAAAGCCGCGGCTCCCATGCTGTCAAAAGACACTGTAAAAGCTCAGCTGTGATCGGAGGTATAAAGTTTACCTCCAGTCACTGGTGTCAGCTGATGGGACTACTGATCCCATCATCCGACACCAGCTGCCACTAATTACAGTGAGAGCAGGAGCGGCGGATGGAAGTATTCATCAGCCGCTCCAGCACTGTAAATAAATAATAAAAAAAAACGGCGTGGGTTCCCCTGTATTTTTGCTAACCAGCCAGGCAAAACTCACAGCTGGCAAACACTGGATGTTTGGGCCCCCCATAAAAGTGAATAGGGTCAGAGTTCAGATTTGGGTCCGGGTACTGTTCTGGTCAGGGCTGTGGAGTCAGAGTCGTGGAGTCGGAGTTAGTTTTGGTTGGAGTCGGAGTCGGTAGAAATGTACCGACTCCAGCTTTAAAAAAAATGTATTAATATTTCATAATTGAACTTTCATATGAATTTTATAAATGTTACTCAAATATATATGTTCTATCAAACTATGAACAACAGTGATAAGCAGTTCTGCTGGAGATAGAGACATTTCTTACTTCTTGTGTGTCACTGTTCTCCACTGCCCTTATCTAATCTTATACTTAGTTAACCTCATGCTGCCCCAACCCCCCTACTTACAATGTATGAAACTGAAAGTGAAAATGTGTTGCAAATTCTTAGTAGTAAAGCTCCTCCTCTAGACTAGATCATACTAGGTGTGCGTCTTCCAAGCATCTCACAGCTGCCTGCTACTCAGAAGAGGAAGACTGTAAGTATTATCCTTTCATCAAACTTTGCATCAGTTAACTGTGAGTACATGAGGAATAATAACAGTATTACTGACCACTATATCAGTTGTACGACCTGGCAATAATTTTGTACAATTGTTTTTAGGAAAAACAATTGTCATTTGGATTGTGAATGCAGAATTAAAAACCTGAGAATGTCAAAGAAGCATCACATTAAATCAGCTGTATTTGAACATTTCACCATCACTCAAGATAGAAAACATTATGTCTGTCAGTGTATGACAAATGATCCAGACGAAAACAAATGCTGTGAAGCCAAGATGAGTGCATATTCAGGCAAAGATAAAAATGCTCCTACCAGAGCTTCTAATCTAAAGAGACATTTACAGTGCTTTCATCCAGAAGTACTGAAAGCAGTGGATGAGAAAGACTGCATCCAAACCAATGAACCAGTGCCCAGCTCTTCCAGCCAAACAAAGGAGCAGAGAACTTTGCAGCCATCAGTTGCAAGATATTTTGTCAGTGACAAAGTTACTGTGACAATGACAGTAGATACATTTAAAAAACAGATCAAAGAGCTTGTTGTAAAGGATAGTGTGCCTATTTCATTATTTTCACGACCAGCTTTTATGTGTCTGAATGGGGAAATGGCCCGCAAGCTTGGTGTTTCTCTGGAGAGAGAGAGTATTAGGAAATTAGTAATCGAAGAAGCTTTTAAACAAAAGGAAGAACTTAAAAAAACTCTCAAGGGACGCTTTCTGTTTCTTAAAATGGATGCCTGCACACGTCACAGAGTGAACTATTTTGCCATCAATGTCCGATTTGTTTGTGACAAAAATGAAATAGTTACCAAGACATTGGCAGTAAAAGACACCAAAGCTCATCACACCAGTGAGTTTCTCCAGGTCTTGGTGGAAAAGGTTCTGCAAGACTATGAACTTAAAAAAGAGCAAGTTCTTTCTGTCGTAACTGACAATGCTTCAAATATGATAAGTACTATTAAGCTAATGAATGAGAGTAATGATGGTGACCAGCAGCTAGAAGAACATTCTGGGTCCACAGACACAGAAATGTTTGAAATAGAGGAACACAGTATTGTAACTGAGGAGCAAACTGAAGTTGCTTCAGATGAACAGCAACATGATAGTTTAGATGATCTTGTTGAAACTGTGTCAATATGTTCTTTCATTCATCACATGCGCTGTGTTGTGCATACGCTACAGCTGGCTATAAGAGACAGTCTGCAAGAAGGACATGCTGCTGCACTGATTGGCAAGGTGAGAAAATTGGCTACTGTTGACAGAACCCCTAAAGTTGACTCAATTTTGAAGAGACGTGCTGGAAAAGGGGCAATTATTGATCAAGCCACACGATGGGGCAGTACTTACTTAATGATTCAGTGCTTGGTTGAACTGAAAACCTTTCTTGTAGACATGGCTAACCCTCAACTGACGCTAAATGAAAGTCAGTGGAATCAGGTGACTGAGCTGGAAAAATTGCTAGAGCACCCATTTACAGTGACTAAAAAATTACAAGCAGAGGACTTAACTCCAGGTATTTTCTTAAAGGAGTGGAAGAACCTGATGTTTCGCCTGTCCCAAAGAGGAGGGTTAATTGCAAGTGGCATTGCTACATCAATGAAACGGAGAGAGGAGCTACTATTACAAAATAACATTCTTTTGGCAGCTGTTTATGTAGACCCAATGCATCGGATTCTTCTAGATGATCAATAGCTAAGTAAAGGAAAAGAAGCTCTGTTTGAAATAGCAGTAAGGATGAAAGGGTTGCAGAACAGTCAGGAGGAACAAGAAGAATTTGGTCGTCCTGCCACATCTTCACCCTCATCATCAACTGATGAAGAATTTAATTTCGAAAAATATTTGGATCACAAGGACCGTGCAAAGCGTTCCCGCATAGAAGAAGAGTCATCCCCATCAAGGAACACAGCCAGTACATTTCAGCAGAATTTTTCATGTGCACTAAAAGAAATTGAGAAATTTGACCGTTCATCAAAAATAACAGTGCAACAAGCGATTCCTCTGTATCCTGACATTGTCAGAGATGTTGCCCGAGTGGTTACTGCTTTGCCACCAACACAAGTTAGTGTAGAGAGGTTGTTCTCTGCTCCCAAAATAATTAGATCAGATTTGAGTGCATCCATGAAGGAGGATCTGTTAGAGGCAATACTTTTTCTGATGACAAATTTATAGATTTCTTCTTATTAACTGCATAAAAGTGTTTATTGCATATTTACTTACAGTTTAGAAAAGTTTATAAAAGTTATTTGCTATATTCTAATTGTATTCTAATAAATGTAGTTTTTGCTCAAAGTGGTCTGATTACTTATATGACGGTGAGAAACTGAATAAGCACGATGTTTAATATTTTACAACAGTAAATTTGTTGTTATGAATTGGCCATTTATGAAGGAGTCGGAGGCGGAGTCGGAGCCGGAGTCGGAGTTGGTGCCTGATAAAATCCAGGAGTCGGAGTCGGAGTCGCAACTGTGGCTTACCGACTCCACAGCCCTGGTTCTGGTACCCGAAACGAAACTTTTTGTAACTGTTCTGCGGAACCTGCCGGAGCCAAACATCCAGGTGTGCGCCCATCTCTAATCTTTAACAAAAAAATAATGAAGGAAACCACTGATTTCTGAAACATGTAAGATAAGTTTGGTCCTTACGGCACCTCATATCTGTGGCAGTCACATGGGCTACATGTGACCAGTGGCAGTCACATGGGCTACATGTGACCAGTGACGTCATGCAGGTCCTGCAATCTCCGGTCACCATCCTACCACAGGACTCGACCGCAGCACCTGAACATCCATGACTGCCCGGTAGAGCCGCATGGAGCGCCTGTTACAGGCCGGGACAGCACTCTGCTCCTCTCCTTGCCTCATCTACTCCACAGCAATTTCAGTGGGGCCACCTACAGACTGACCAAGAGTCTCCCTGCACTCATACCTGCACTTGGTCCCTCTCCACCCGCCTCACTGGACGCTCTGCTGTTTGTGACTCTTTCCTCCCTGAAGCATACACTTGTTGGAATGTCATTTTGCAGTACAACTCTGTATCTCTTACTATCATCCCTCTGTGTTGTGCTTACTGATAGTAACATATAAACATTCTAAATACAAGTAAAGACTTGCATAAAATGCACACATTTACTTGTATTTAGTTTTAAACGTATTGTATGGCTCGCATGGAATTACATTTTAAAATATGTGGCGTTCATGGCTCTCTCAGCCAAAAAGGTTCCTGACCCTTGCCTTATATGAACTTCAGAATAACAAATACAAAAGTTATACAAAGAAATGGGGAAAGATTCCGGCACAACCATCCAGGGATAAAATGGATTCTTTATTTAAAGGTAGTTAACACATTACAAGGCCTCATACCTTTCCTGTACAGTGTAGGGTTAACCATGGTAGTAGTGCTGTCACCTATAAGCATGATGTCTAAAAAGGGAGTACTGGTGGCTAATGGAGTACAAGAAAATCTGATGTTACAGGAATTGGAATTGAGGTATGATGTGAATTCAGAATAAGTGGAGGCATCACCTTTCCAGACTAGAAGGATGTCATCCACATATCTGGCATTCCATACCAGATGTGGAATGAAAGGGTTGTTATTGGTAAAGATATACCGTATATACTCGTGTGTAAGCCGACCCGAGTATAAGCTGACCTCCCTAATTTTGCCACAAAAAACTGGGAAAACTTATTGACTCACGTATAAGCCTAGTGTTAGGAGTGGCGGAATGCACTAAATAAAAAATATAAAGTGCGTTCGCCGCTCGGGGTCCACCGTGCGGAAGATGTAAGGACCACTGCTAGGTGGTGACAGAGCAATCTGGCGGTAATGTGCACAGGGTTAAGACGTCACCCAGATGCACCAAGCAAGCTCTGTTTTAATTCACAGAGCTGAAATAACAACAAAGGAAAACAGGGACTCAGCGACACACACGTGGTAAGCGGTCACAGGAGTAGCCCTAGATGACGGCACTACATCCGTCTAGACCTACCGTAACTATCCGTGTGTAAGGCGTTGCAACTGCAAACGCACAATGAAGCTGCTATCGCAGCGCGGCGTGGACAGTGCCGCAGAGAGACACCGCAATGACGCAGGCGCGATGTTGGACGCTAGCAAGTGTGCCTGTGGAGCAAGAGCGCGCTTGAACTGGTACTGGCTAAGACTCAATCCCTGACACATTCGTAATATCATAGGAATGGGGTTTCAAATGAGTCATTCACCAGATCATACATATACACAGCAGCAAGTATGACTATACTAGCACATGGCTGTTCTGCCATGCGCGTTTTTTTATACCAAACGGGACCTTCCGGAAGTCTCCAGAACTCTGAGCTGGACCAATGGAATTAGGAGCAGGACCAGAGCACCTGACTCCCGAACACCAATGTGAGATCGTCCCACGAGCATGCTCAGAAGACGGAAAGAAGGACTTAGCCTCCGGAGAGAGTTGCTGCAAGGCACTCTCCTCTGCAGTCTCTTCTGTGGTAGAAAATGAGCAGGAGACTGCCGAATGTGAGGGTCTAGATTCCTGCATAGTAGGGGCAGAAATCTGACTCCTAACACCTAGGGTGGAAAATGCAGCAGCTACTGGTAAATTTCAAAGAAAAAACACAAAAACTGAGCTTGGATTGAGTTGATACACATGCAGCATATAAATGCATGTTGACATTGGCCATAAAACCTGCAAAAGACAAAATGAGCAAAAACCCTGCTGTAACTAAATCAGTAAAAGAAAAAGTGCATCTAAATAATACAGAGATTTTAGTAATACTGTTTTTTGATCAAAAGTAGCATGAAAGCCACTTCAAAACCAAAAATAGATACCAATAAAAGTAAAATTAATTGAGACATCAGTAGGTTAAATGTTTTTGAAAATCCATATTGAATCAGGAGCCCCATATAATGCTCCATACAGTTCATGATGGGCCCCATAAGATGCTCCATACAAAATACCTCATATAATGCTGCACAAAGGTGTCAAGTTCCTGTCAGCGCCGACGAACTGCCAAGGCTGAACAGGGTGACTTACCCACACCGCGGGGAAGCCCAGGGTCAGATGCTGCTGGGAAAGCTCAGACAGACGGGACCTGAGCAGTGCAGTGAAAGAGGACGCTGAGGGAAGCAGAGAGCAGAAGGACATATGATCATGTGACCACAGTGGGCGGGGCTTAGCGTCCTGCTGCTGGAGATGCCTGCAAGTTGCTACAGGGACCCTGGAGCAGGGGAAAGGGGGCCACAGGACACCAGGGAAAGGACAGGGAATCAGAGGGAGATGAAATCCAAGCCGAGGTCAGTAAACAAGAGAGTTAATGCGGTACACAAGGAGCAGGCAGAGGGTAGTCAGAACATAGCTTAGGGTCATACACAGAGATGGCAGCGAAATATAGGAGAGATGGGCAGCACTTGTAACGGACAGAACCAGATCAAATCCAAACAAGCATGGAGTAGCACAGGCACAAAGCACACAGCACAGATACACCAGGGTCACACACACTAGGCCGAGGGTCAAAGTATAAGCGACGAGGAATGACCCCATACTGAGGCTATAAGAAGCCTCCCAGAATGAGGCTGTCCAGATTAACCTCTGAACTACCTCATCCCACAAACTAAGCAGATCATAACAAAAGGTTAATAATGGCCCTATAAGATGATCCATAGAATAATATACCCCATATGCTGCTCCATAAATATCATGGTCCCATAAGATGCTCCATACATTATTCCCCCAAAAGATGCTCCATAAAATGCTCCATAGATTATGCCTCATAAGATGTTTCATAGATTATGCCCCCATAACTTGCTCCATAGATTATGCCCCCATATGCTGCTGCTGCTGCAAAAAAAAAAAAAAAATGACATACTCACCTCTCCTTGCTGGGGGTCAGGTGTCAGGTCCTGAGCAGGCTGAGACACTGGCGCGCTATGAGGGACAAGTGTCGGTGTCACCACTTGCTCAGAACCAGACACCTGAGATATTCACCTGTCCCCGGTCCATTGCTGCTTGCTGCTGTATCCTCTGTCAGTGACTGTTTAGGCAGCAGAGGATGCGACACGCACTAATCACGTCTTCTGCTGCCTAAATGTCACCGATACAGGACGCTGCAGACAGTAGCGAGCAGCAATGGACAGGTGAATATTGGATATACTTACCCCCTCCTGGCACGGTCTCTGCAGCCCCCCCCGCTTCTCCCTTCCTTCCTTTAGTGGTCACGTGGTACTGCTCATTAAACTCATGAATATGCGCATATTCATGAGTTTAATGAGCGGTACCACATAACCGCTGAAGGAAGGGAAACTGTGGGAGAAGCAGGGGGGGGCTGCAGACATGCATGGGGGGGGGGGGGTCAGTATAATCTCTGACACCCCCGCCGGCCACCAGGTATATGACTCGTGTATAAGCCGAGAGGGGGACTTTCAGGCCAAAAATATGGGCTGAAAATCTTGGCTTATACACAAGTATATACGATAAGTTTCCTCCCACCAGGCTATATAAAATGTTGCCAAAGAAGGAGAAAATTTAGATCCCATCGTGGCTCCAAGTGTCTGTAGAAAGATTTTTTGATTGGAACATAAAATAGTTGTGTTTCAAAAGGTAATGAAGTGACAGTAGGATAAACTGTTTCCAAGGTGAAGGTTATGCACTGTATTTATCCAAATGAAACTGTATTGCTGTCATAGCTGTGGCATGAGGAAAAGAGGAGTATAAGTTTACAGCATCGCATGTTGCATAAAAATATCCATCCTGCCATTTAAGTGTTTGAAAAACCTTTAGGACAATGGAAGAGTCCTTCAAAAAGCAGGAGTCCTGAAAGGAGGCAGCACGGTGGCTCAGTGGTTAGCACTGTAGCCTTGCAGCGCTGAAGTCCTGGGGTTGAATCCCACCAAGGACAACATCTGCAAGGAGTCTGTATGTTCTCCCCGTGTTTGCATGGGTTTCCTCCGGTTTCCTCCCACATTCTAAAGACATACAATTTAGATTGTGAGCCCCATCGGGGACAGTGATGATAATGTGTGGAAAGCGCTGCGGAATATGTTAGCGCTATATAAAAATAAGATTATTATTAAAGGAGGGGTTGAAGATATCCATCAAGCTATTATGGGTCTTAAGGGCAGTGGAGAATGATTCTTATGAACTTTGGGCAAACCATGGGACACAGGAATGACCAGAAAATCTGGATTGAGCCACTTAAGTAGTTTGGAATTTAATACCCCCAATCTCATCCCCTCAATAAGGCAATGTGTAAGAGCGGATCTGAAAGCGGTGGTAGGATCTGACCTTACAGGAAAATAAGTGTTGGTGTCACTGAGAATAGAACAAACCAGAGAACAGTATAGGTCGGTATCTGGAGCCACCACAGATCCCCCCTTATCAGGGCAAGTTTGCATGTCCTTCCCAGCATCACACCGCTGTCTGTCACAATGATCATTCTCCCCACTGCTCCCTACAGGAGAGTGGAGCTGTCTTACATCCTTCTCTACCAAAGCTCCAGCGCCGGCCCTCTGTATGGGGAGCAGGCAGGGTTAGAAGGTGGCAGGAATCTCCAGGGCTCGTGGCTTGCCAGTCTCCATTCCCATGTCTTGTACTCCATTCGCCACCAGTACTCCCTTTCTAGACACCGCGCTTATAGGTGACAGCATTACTACAATGGCTGACACTACACTGTACAGGAAAGGGACGAGGCCTTGTAAGGTTTACCTACAGTTATATAAAGGATCCATATTACCCCTGGATGGTTGTGCCGGAATCTTCCCCCATTTTTTGTCTCCCTCCCTGTGATCACCAGGAGGAACTCCGGCCCAAATTTCCAGCTCCACATTCTCAGCGCGGTAAGCTCCTTCATCCCTCTTCCTGCATCCTACAAATGTCCTAGCGCCTGTGCCCAGTAATGGGGAATCTGCAGCACCTACCTCCACCTGCAGGGGGCGCCATCTCCGGGAATGGAGGGGTTACTGCCCCCTGTGCAGCCCAGTAATGGGGAATTTCCATCACCTACCTCCACCTGCAGGGGGCGCCATCTCCGGGAATGGAGGGGTTACTGCCCCCTGTGCAGCCCAGTAATGGGGAATCTCCAGCACCTACCTCCACCTGCAGGGGGCGCTATCTCCGGGAATGGAGGGGTTACTGCCCCCTGTGCAGCCCAGTAATGGGGAATCTCCAGCACCTACCTCCACCTGCAGAGCCGCACTCCACATATATGGCTGCTCTGTGCGCACAGGACCTGGGATGAGGTCACAGGAGGGGAGGAGTCAGGGGGTCACATGATCAGGGGCCTCAGTATATACAGGACTGTGCTGGCTGTCCTGGTGCTGGAGGAGCGGAGTCCAGGCAGCGCACATAGGGGCTCCAGGGGGCACGTTCCCGTAGAGCGACCACTTGCTCAGGAGACTTCAGACCATTTACAGAGAGATGTACCAGCTCCATAATAAATAATAATAATGTGCAGACGCTCAGTATTAGGAAGCGCTTTGAATGCACCACATGTCCGCTCTGTCCATAGCACTGCCGGCTATTGAACGCAGGTGATTCCTCATGTGTGCTCTGAACCGTGCGGATTCACCACATCAAATACATTGTACAGGTGAAATTTATCTTGCGGAGACTCGCGTCACCACAGGATAAATAGACATGTTGAGATCTGGAGAGACGCACCCCCATAGTAGTATAATGCATCCCCATAGTAGAATAATGCAACCCTATAATAGTATAATGCACCACATAATAGTATAATGCACCACATAATAGTATAATGCACCCCCATAGTAGAATAATGCACCACATACAGTATATTGCTGATATCTTATCAGGTGTGCACACTATTTTTTGTATTGCCTTTTTCTCCCCTTAGTATACACTTTGTCTTCCATAAAAGGTGTAGCAGTGACCCTCATATCTATTCATTTCCTCCCTTCTAGCATTTTTTCATCATAGGTGCACCCTAGCTTCCATATACGGATTTAGAATTATAATCACAAAAGATCAGTCTATTAAAAGCAGAACTCACTTCAAGCAGGTGGGTAGAAATGGATATTCAGATTACTTCAGTTTATATTATTCCAACTGGAAAAAGAACATACCATCTAGCCAATTCTGTCGTATTAGATGTAATTGTGCTTCCACCACAGACTACATTCAACAATCACGTGTTCTACTCTCCAGGTTTACTGAAAAAAGATTTCCTAAACCATTGGCTCGGACAGCATATTGCCATAATCTCCATCTTACCCAGAATGATTGCCTTAATAAACACTCCAATAAATCCAACTAGGCAGTCTGTATCCAGAAGGACTCAATGAGACATTGGAACTTGCATATTCAATTAGGAAGAACCGCACCTGCCAACTTGCATGTGTTGCATTGTGAACAGCAGTTGTCACAATCCATTTTTGGATCAGTGTCAGTGTCTGGATTCTCATTATTATTATTATTATGCATTTATATAGCGCCATTTATTCCATGGCGCTTTACATGTGAAAAGGGGAAATATAGACAAGTATAGTAAACATGTATAAGACAAGGGACACCCAAGTACATAAGGAGAGGGGACCCTGCCCGCGAGGGCCCACAGTCTACAGGGATGGGTGAGAATACAGTAGGAGAGGGTAGAGCAGGTCGTGCTGTGGTTCAGTAGACCGAGGATCGCTGTAGGCTTGTCGGAACAGGTGGGTCTTCAGGTTCTTCTTGAAGGTTTCCGTTGATGGTGAGAGTCTGATGTGTTGCGGCAGGGAGTTCCAGAGTATGGGGGAAGCACGGGAGAAGTCTTGTATGCAGTTGTGGGAAGAAGAGATAAGGGGGGAGTATAGAAGGAGATCTTGAGATGATCAAAGGTTGCGTGCGGGTAGGTATCTAGAGACCATGTGACAGATGTAGGGAGGAGACAGGTTGTGGATGGCTTTGTATGTCATGGTTAGGGTTTTGAATTGGAGCCTCTGAGCGATAGGAAGCCAGTGAAGGGCCTGGCATAGGGTGGAGGCTGGGGAATAGCGGGGAGACAGGTGGATTAGTCGGTCAGCAGAGTGTAGGATGGACTGGAGCGGAGCCAGAGTGCTATAGGGGAGGCCAGAGAGTAGGAGGTTGCAGTAGTCGAGGCGGGAGATGATAAGAGCATGCACTAGTGTTTTTGTGGTTTCGTGGTTGAGGAATGAGCGGATTCGGGAAATATTTTTGAGTTTGAGGCGGCAGGAGGAGGCGAGGGCTTGGATATGTGGTTTGAAAGAGAGTGCAGAGTCGAAGATCACCCCAAGGCACCGAGCGTACAGGACTGGGGAAAGAGAGCAGCCGTTGACATTGATGGATAGGTCTGGTGGAGGGGTAGAGTGAGATGGGGAAAGATGATGAATTATGTTTTGTCCATGTTCAGTTTGAGAAAGCGAGCAGAGAAGAAGGCTGAGATAGCAGACAGACATTGTGGGATTTCAGTCAGTAAGGAGGCGAGGTCGGGTCCAGATAGGTAGATCTGCGTGTCATCGGCATAGATGTGAAACTGCAAACCGTGGGATTCTATGAGCTGGTGTGTGAGAGGGAGACACTAAATGTTTGGTCTGTTAGGTATGATGAGATCCAGGATAGGGCCAGGTCTGTGATGCCAAGAGATGAGAGAGTCTGTAGCAGGAGGGAATGGTCTACGGTGTCAAAGGCAGAGGACAGGTCCAGGAGAAGGAGGACAGAGTAGTGTTGCTTGCTCTTGGCGGTTAGTAAGTCGTTAGTGACTTTAGTTAGGGCAGTTTCAGTTGAGTGATGCGGTCGGAAGCCAGATTATAACCGGTCAAAGAGGGAACAGGAAGAGAGGTGGGAGGACAGTTCAAGATATACATGCTGTTCCAGTAGTTTTGAGGCGTAAGGGAGAAGAGATATTGGGCGATAGTTAGACACAGAGGATTGGTCAAGGGAGGGCTTTTTGAGGATGGGTGTGATTGAGGCATGTTTGAAGGATGAGGGAAAGACACCATTTGTAAGTGAAAGGTTGAAAAGGTGTGTTAGAGATGGGATGAGGACTGAGGCCAAGTTAGGGATGAGGTGAGACGGGAGTGGGTTGAGGGCACAAGTGGTGAGGTGTGATCTTGACAGAAAGGTGGAGAGCTGATCTTCTGTCATGGTGGAGAAGCTGGCTTTTGCAGAACAGGGCTGAGCGGCTAAGAGGGGCATTGAGGGCTGCGGGCCAAAGTTTTGTCTGATCGTGTCGATCTTCTGCTTAAAGAAGGAGGCAAAGTCTTCGGCAGAAATGAGAGGAGGGGGAGGAGGTGCTGTGGGATGGAGTAGAGAATTGAAAGTGTTGAAGAGCTGTTTAGGGTTGTGAGACAGGGAGGATATGAGAGATGCGAAGTAAGTTTGTTTTGCGGCAGAGAGCGTGGACTTAAAGCTGGCAAGGGACTGCTTGTATGCGTTGAAGTGCTCAGTAGAATGGGTTCTCTTTCATCTCCGCTCAGCGGCCCTGGAAACCCGTCTCAGTTCTTTGGTCAGGCTGGTGAGCCAGGGCTGCCTGTTGATTGCTCGAGTTTTGCTCTGCGTGGGGGGCAGCCGAATCAAGTGTTGCTGTTATTGTGGTGTTATAAAAGGTGGCAGCAGCATCTGTGTCATGAAGGGAAGCTATGTCTGTAAGAGGGAGAAGGGATTCAGAGAGTTATTGTAAATTGAGGTGTTTGAGATTCCTGCGAGGGTGAGAGAGTTTATGGAGCGGGGGTTGCGCAGTAGGAGAGGAGAGGGAGGAGAATGTCAGTAGGTTGTGGTCAGACAGGGGGAGGGGTGAGTTATTGAGATTAGTGAGGGAACAGAGACGGGTGAAGATAAGATCCAGCGTGTGACCATCTTTGTGAGTGGCCGCAGAGGACCATTGAGTGAGGTCGAGAGAAGCCGTGAGTGATAGAAGTTTAGAGGCAGCCGGGGTGGAAGTGTCAATGGGGATGTTGAAGTCACCCATGATGATGGTGGGGATGTCAGCAGAAAGGAAATGGAGTAGCCAGGTGGTGAAGTGGTCGAGAAAGGTGGAGATGGCTAGTTCTGGGGGGCGGTAGATGACAGCCAGTTGGAGGTTGGAGGGAGAATAGATGCGGACGGAGTGCACCTCGAATGAGGGAAGAGTAGCGGAGGGTGGCAAAGGAATTGGGGTAAAGGAGCAGGTATCAGACAGGAACAAGCCAACTCCTCCACCACGTTTGTTGCTGGGGCGAGGGGTGTGAGAGAGATGGAATCCGCCATAGGAAAACGCAGCTGGAGAGGCTGTGTCAGAGGGAGTGAGCCTGGTTTCAGTGATGGCGAGGAAGGAGAGTTTGTCGGTGATAAAGAGGTCATGGATAAATGATAGCTTGTTGCAGACAGAGCGTGCGTTCCATAGGGCTCTCTTACATAAACCTTTTTCCTTTCAGGCCCTTGGGGGTTAATATGGGTTTTTGCCCCCGGTGGCCGCTGGTGTTGCTACAAGTTTAGTGAGTCTGCTGGTGAGCTTTTCCCCCAGTGGTCGCTGGTGTTACTACATGTTTAGCTAGTCAGCAGGCGCTGACCACCCCCTCCTTTCTATAAAAGGTCTCCAGGTGCTGCAACTCATTGTTGGTGATATTATTCCTCTTTGGAGACCAACCAAGCTGGAGTCAGGAGCAAGCTGTGTTGCAGTAGAGCTCCAGCTATTCCTCTTGTTCTGGTGCCCTACTCTGCTGCTCAGACCATTAACAGCAGATAAAGCTAAGTTTTGCTTTTCAGTTTATTTAACTCTCAGGTGTCTGTATTATCTTTCCTTTGTTTTTTGTTGCAGTTCATTTCATTCCCTGTCTCACATCCTGGGGAGGGGGTTGGGTGTTTAGCTCAGGGCTAAACAGGAGATAGGGACAGGTTGGGGACTTGGCCCTCACTACCATCAAGTGTACCATCAAGTTAAGGAAAATCAGGGCACCCCCTTAGCCGGAGGGGCAGTTCAGGGGCCCTGGTTCCACGTCTCTTGTTTTCCCACTACTTCCCAGTGACATTATCACCAACCCACACATTTTTTTTTCTGATGAGCCATGGCCCAAATGCAGGCCTTTGGCACACTGCTTCAGTCCCTCACCGATGAGCTTAGGGTGCTGTGTGGTGAGGTGGTGCAGCAGCTGCAGCAGTTGGTGGAGTTTGGGGCCTTGGTTCAGGTGCAGGTTCAACCAGAACCCAATATATCTCTCTCTGACAGGTTTTCTGGAGGGAGAGATACATTTTTGTTTTCTCAGGAGTCCTGCAAGTTATACTTCAGGCTCCGTCCTCGTTCATCAGGGAGTGAGGAACAACGGGTGGGAATAATTATGTCCCTTCTTAAGGGTGATCCCCAATCCTGGGCCTTCTCCCTATCGGTCGATTCCCCATATTTACGATCAGTGGAAGAGTTTTTTTGCGGCATTGGCGCTGGTGTATGGAGATCCTGATGGCGTCTCCCTGGCGGAAACCCGATTCCGTAAGATCAAGCAGGGGGGCCGGCCTGCTGAGGAGTACTGCTCAGAGTTTAGGAGGTGGGCCACTGACACACAGTGGAATTACCCTGCCCTTAGGAGTCATTTTGTGCAAGATCTGTCCCCAAAGTTGCAGGATACTCTGGTGCGGTACGTCGCCCCCAGGTTATTGGAGGCTGCCATGTCCCTTGCCATCCGGGAGGATAGACGCCTCAGGGAGAGGCATGCACCAAATGTGCCCCCTGTAGTCCTTGGTAGGGAGGAGGACACACCAGTGCTGACGGATGAACCCATGCAGGTGGGAGGAGCCCAAACCATGTTACCTGCAGTTCGCCGTGGTGTGTGGCATGTTTTTACTGTGGGCAGACTGGTCATTTCATCAGAGTCTGCCCAATGCCTGCCAAATCTTCTGTACCAGCTAAGAAGCGTCCCCCTGGCCATGTGGAGGAAGGGGACCAGGGAGTACATATTTCCTCCATTTCTTCCCCTCAGTGTAACCTGTCTGCGGAGGTGGTGCTTGGCGGGGAGACTGAGGGTCTGCCGGTGCTTGTGGACTGTGGAGGAGTCAATCTGGTCGATGCTCGCTTTGTCCGGACTCATGGCCTGAGGTGTAGGACGCTAGCCAAGCCCCTAAGCATCCAGGCCATTGACTCTGTCCTACTTAGCCAGGGGAGGTTGACCCAAGTCATGGATAACATACATCTGCATATAGGGTGTGACAAACCACAATAGCAATGATATGGCATTGCATCCTGTATGTCATAAATTGACACACAGGTGCAAAGAAAACCGGACAATCAAGGATCAATCGCTGAGACTTTTAATATGGGGGATGTGGAAAACCACAGAAGAAAATGCGATCATAGATCCATAATGTTAAAGTACAAAACGTCTTTATTAAATAATGGACAGAAAAGGACAACTGGAGGACATGTGCAAATGGCAACCAAAGTGCATAGTGCAAAAATGCAAAACGAGCAGTCCAGCCACAGTCAAACCCTGTTACATAAATACATACCTAAAAGGACTCTATCAATGATAGGGGAAAAAAAGATATAAAGATAGACTGTCCTATATATTGGACTGGCTACGCATGTTAAGTCTATATTTGATAATAACTATAAGGCCGGGGTCACACTGGCGAGGAATACGGGAGAGTGAGAGGCGCTAAAAGCACGCATTACACACGGACAAATGATTTTCTATGGGGTCACTCGCACCAGGCGTATATTTCTCCTCAGTATCCTACGCTCCGTGCCACTCGCAGCATGCTGCGATTGTCAGCGTACTACGCCCGTAGTACGCCAATGCAAGTCTATGGGTGCGCAAAAAATACGGATTACACACGGACCACACGTGTGACTTGCGAGAAATACGCACCAGGTGTCTTTTAGCAAAGCCGGCAATTCAGTGCGCTATACAGTAAACTCACACTGACAGTTTTAATAAAGAAATGAAAGAATAGATATAGACACATAGAATACATATATACACTCACTGGCCACTTTATTAGGTACACCTGTCCAACTGTGTGTTAAGACTTAATTTCTAATCAGCCAATCACATGGCGGCAACTCAGTGCATTTAGGCATGTAGACATGGTCAAGACAATCTCCTGCAGTTCAAACCGAGCATCAGTATGGGGAAGAAAGGTGATTTGAGTGCCTTTGAACGTGGCATGATTGTTGGTGCCAGAAGGGCTGGTCTGAGAATTTCAGAAACTGCTGATCTACTGGGATTTTCACGCACAACCATCTCTAGGGTTTACAGAGAATGGTCCGAAAAAGAAAAAAAATCCAGTGAGCGGCAGTTCTGTGGCCGGAAATGCCATGTTGATGCCAGAGGTCAGAGGAGAATGGGCAGACTGGTTCGAGCTGATAGAAAGGCAACAGTGACTCAAATTGCCACCCGTTACAACCAAGGTAGGCAGAAGAGCATCTCTGAACGCACAGTGCGTCGAACTTTGAGGCAGATGGGCTACAGCAGCAGAAGACCACACTGGGTACCACTCCTCTCAGCTAAGAACAGGAAACTGAGGCTACAATTTGCACAAGCTCATCGAAATTGGACAGTAGAAGATTGGAAAAACGTTGCCTGGTCTGATGAGTCTCGATTTCTGCTGCGACATTCGGATGGTAGGGTCAGAATTTGGCGTAAACAACATGAAAGCATGGATCCATCCTGCCTTGTATCAACGGTTCAGGCTGGTGGTGGTGGTGTCATGGTGTGGAGAATTTTTTCTGGGCACTCTTTGGGCCCCTTGGTACCAATTGAGCATCGTTGCAACTCCACAGCCTACCTGAGTATTGTTGCTGACCATGTCCATCCCTTTATGACCACAATGTACCCAACATCTGATGGCTACTTTCAGCAGGATAATGCGCCATGTCATAAAGCTCGAATCATCTCAGATTGGTTTCTTGAACATGACAATGAGTTTACTGTACTCAAATGGCCTCCTCAGTCACCAGATCTCAATCCAATAGAGCATCTTTGGGATGTGGTGGAACGGGAGATTCGCATCAGGGATGTGCAGCCGACAAATCTGCGCCAACTGTGTGATGCCATCATGTCAATATGGTCCAAAATCTCTGAGGAATGCTTCCAGCACCTTGTTGAATCTCTGCCACGAAGAATTGAGGCAGTTCTGAAGGCAAAAGGGGGTCCAACCCCTTACTAGCATGGTGTACCTAATAAAGTGGCCAGTGAGTGTATATATATATATATATATATGCATTCTATGTGTCTATATCTATTCTTTCATTTCTTTATTAAAACTGTCATAGGGCTCCATTATATGTCCATTTTGCAAGCCTGCAAGAAAATCTCACCATACGGATGCCATACGGAGCACTGTTTAGGGGTCTGTCATCCGTATTACGCATGTAAAATACTGACCGTATTTTGCGCAGGTTAGTGTGACTCCAGCCTAATAGAAAAAATATATATATATAGTGCCCATATCCGTTTCCCATATGTGCTCTATAGGTCACACAATCAGAATCCATTCACATACTGCCACAAGGCAGAATCAGCTTTATTGCTAGAGCACACTAAGGGAACAGAGGGAAGATTCCCAGCACTGTTAAACATGCACCCAACCTACTCGCCTCCGCCCGGTCATCCTGAATCTGTTAGTGAGGTAACATCATTGCGGGGAAGTAACCCTTTCAGGGTAGGTTGGGTGCATGTTTAACAGTGCTGGGAATCTTCCCTCTGTTCCCTTAGTGTGCTCTAGCAATAAAGCTGATTCTGCCTTGTGGCAGTATGTGAATGGGTTCTGATTGTGTGACCTATAGAGCACATATGGGAAACGGATATGGGCACTATATATATATATTTTTTCTATTATAGTTATTATCAAATATAGACTTAACATGCGTAGCCAGTCCAATATATAGGACAGTCTATCTTTATATCTTTTTTTCCCCCTATCATTGATAGAGTCCTTTTAGGTATGTATTTATGTAACAGGGTTTGACTGTGGCTGGACTGCTCGTTTTGCATTTTTGCACTATTTGCACTTTGGTTGCCATTTGCACATGTCCTCCAGTTGTCCTTTTCTGTCCATTATGTAATAAAGACGTTTTGTACTTTAACATTATGGATCTATGGTCGCATTTTCTTCTGTGGTTTTCCACATCCCCCATATATAGGGTGTGACGTATACTGACCACGGGTAGGCTACGTCCAAGAGTGGACCCTCTGGATCACGGCACTGGAGCTCCCAGGGGCGAGCGCCAGGTGGTGCCGACCCCTATACAGGGGCCGTTAGGGGCAGGCCCTCGGAAGACAGATGCCGCGACTGCTAGACCCAAGAGGGGCGGCTCAAAAGACTGAGGGAGGGGTGCAGGACTGAGCACGGAATGAAGAAGGGAGCAGGAAGCACAGAATAGGCGCAGGACGGTAACACGGAGTATAGGACTGGGCACTGGAGTACAGGACAGAGACACGGAGTACTGGACGGGGCACTGGAGTACAGGACAGAGAGTGAGAAGGGGAAATCCCTAAACACTGGGCCAGGATACCGTAGGAAAGGCACACGATAATCAGGCGTCTCCACCATGTTGGAGACGCCTGATATACCCGGTGCTGCCGGCTGATTGGATGCCTAGGCTTCTGGGCGGGCGCTCAAAGGTTAAGAGACCTGGAGAGCGCGCGCCCGCGGCCTAAGGCGCCCGCAGGAAGCAGGCACACGCCGGACGGAGGAAAAGGAGGAGGCAGGCACAGAGCGGGGAGGCGAGTGCCGGTGAGTATAGGCGGCGGCAGGCCCCGCTGCTGCTGGGGTGGCAGCGGCTACCGCCGCCGACGTGACATAGGGACTCGTCATGAAGAGTCCCTGTCATGCTACGTCTTGGAGGGAATGCCAGTACCTATTGTTTTAGGCCTCCCGTGGTTGAAAAAACACAACCGGTGATAGGCGGTCTAGGGAAGTAGTCGACTGGGGTCAGTCGTGTGAGGGCTGCTGCCTGGGGCCTACTGTCTCTGCCGTCATTCTACAACCATCCCCTTCTACTCCAGTGAGGGCAGCAGGGGTGCTGCCAGGGAGTAGGGGTAAGTCTCTACCCTCATCACATGCTAACCCTGGGTGTCTGAGTCCTCTTAAGAGGAGGGGTCAGAGGATTGTGGGGGTGTGTGTGAAGACACGGGGACGCCTCTGTTGTCGGTTCTGTGAAGAGTTCACCATCTTATGGCAAGCGTATGTGTGGCAATAAACGTTCAGGTCCGGACCTGTGTATGAATGAGTGCTGCAGGGGTCTGGAGTTCTCGGGTGATCGGGCCGTATTGGGTGTTGGCTAGTGTTGAGCATTCCGATACCGCAAGTATCGGGTATCGGCCGATACTTGCTGTATCGGAATTCCGATACCGACTTCCAATATTTTTTCAATATCGGAAGTCGGCATCGGAATCGGAAGTTCAAAGTTGATTGACAGCCTGACGTCATCATGATGCGCGGTGTGTGCGCATCATGATGCGCCGTCATTTCGGGCCTTCCGGGGGTCTCTGCCGGCCTGCCGGGGGGCTGTGTGGACTGCCCGGGGTCTGTACCGGCCTGCCGGGGGGCTGTGCCGGCCTGCCGGTGGTCTGTGCACCCTGTGGGGGCCTGTACCGGCCTGCCGGGGGGCTGTGCCGGCCTGCCGGTGGTCTGTGCACCCTGTGGGGGTCTGTACCGGCCTGCCGGGGGGCTGTGCCGGCCTGCCGGTGGTCTGTGCACCCTGTGGGGGTCTGTACCGGCCTGCCGGGGGGCTGTGCCGGCCTGCCGGTGGTCTGTGCACCCTGTGGGGGTCTGTACCGGCCTGCCGGGGGGCTGTGCCGGCCTGCCGGGGGGTTGTGCTGATGTCCGGGGGTCTGTGCAAGCATCGTCCGATGGGACTACAAGTCCCATCTGGCGATGCCTGCTACCATGACAGTGATTGACACATTAGCCGGCCGGCACAGCCCCCCGGAGCCTGCACAGCCCCCCGGCAGGCTGGCACAGCCCCCCCGGCAGGCCGGCACAGCCCACCGGAGCCTGCACTGCCCCCCGGCAGGCCGGCACAGACCACCGGAGCCTGCACAGACCCCCTGGCAGGCCGGCACAGCCCCCCGAAAGGCCCGTACAGACCCCAGAGAGGCTGTACAAGGGAAAAACAGGATTTTTCTTATTCCGATACCGGAAGTCCCATAGACTTGAATGGGACTTCCGGTATCGGAATCGGCGATACCGATACTTTTTTTTAAGATCGGCCGATCCATTCCGATCCGATACTTTGAAGTATCGGACGGTATCGCTCAACTCTAGTGTTGGCCATTCTCGGCCCGGGGACTTACCAGCTGGAGCTACCCCAGTAATGCCCATATACAGCTCATTCCACAGGTTGGCGCTCTGGAGATTTGTGGCGCCTCCGGAACATACGTTGCCACCTCCATCAGCCCACGTTTGTTATGAACCTGAGAGTCAGGTGGTTGCTGAGGTGAACTCTGGTGGATCTAGGCGTCCTCACCGTAGGTGTTTTTCTGGCGAGGTGCAGTGTTGAGGGACCAGAGCCCCCTCATTGAAGGAGGGGTACTATCACGATCCATTTTTAGATCGGTGTCAGAGTCTGGATTCTCTTATATAAACCTTTTTCCTTTCAGGCCCTCGGGAGTTTTTGTCCCCGGTGGCCGCTGGTGTTACTACAAGTTTCGTGAGTCTGCTGGTGAGCTTCTCCCCCAGTGGCCGCTGGTGTTACTACATATTTAGTTAGCCAGTAGGCGGTGACCACCCCCTCCTTCCTATAAAAGGTCTCTAGGTGCTGCAGCTCATTGTTGGTGATATTATTCCTCTTTGGAGACCTATCAAGCTGGAGTCAGGAGCAGGCTGTGTTGCAGTTTATCTCCAGCTATTCCCTTTGTTCTGGTGCCTTACTCTGCTGCTCGGAGCAGATAAAGCTAAGTTTTGCTTTTCAGTTTATTTAACTCTCAGGTGTCTGTATTATCTTTCCTTTGGTTTCTGTTGCAGTTCATTTCATTCCCTGTCTCACATCCTGGGGAGGGGGTTGGGTGTTTAGTTCAGGGCTAAACAGGAGATAGGGACAGGTTGGGGACTTGGGCCTCACTACCATCAAGTGTATCCCCCAAGTTAAGGAAAGTCAGGACACCCCATTAGCCTGAGGGGAAGTTCAGGGGCCCTGGTTCCTCGTCCCCTGTGTTCCCACTACTGCCCCGTGACAGCAGTGATTCCTGTGTGTGGTTGTCCCCTGACATTAAAGAAGGGCCAAACAGAGAGGCTTGCTGTCTCTTTGTGTGTTCGGGTGGTGGATACATCTGGTCACTTGGTCTGAGAGTCTCGCTGGGCTGGCTGGTTGCGATGGGAGAGCTCACTGGGCGATGGATGGGTGTTACCTAACCAAAATCAAACTGGAGCCAACCCTGCGACGTTTTGCCTCTGTGAGACCATCATCCTTGTGATAAATTTTAATATTCATCATGATAGACGAAGACTATCAAACCACTTGATTATTAACAATATACTGTGGAAGTATTCTATGATTTGGACATTTAATTTTGGGTTTTTGTATGTCTACATCTATTATGAATGAGTTTGGCAGTAATGTTGGTTCCTTTTCAGATTTCACAATTTTTAAACAATGTTTGAACAAGCATTTATCCTGGGAGACCTTTAAAAGAGAAGGTAATAGTGATGGGACGCCTTATTTTGGAAACTGCACCCATAAGAAATAGATAAGGGAATAAATAGCAGATACCTGATGAAGGCTTTAGAGCAAAAATAATAATAGTAATAATCTGCTGACTTTCTAAACATTTTCGTTGATAGCCCTCTGACCTCCTTATTGGAATTCCTTTATAAAAATAGAAGTGCCATCTGCATCTTCACCAAAATGTCTTTAATTCCGGGGTCACACTTGCGAGTGAAATGTGAGAAACTCGCGCGAGTTTCTTACCTCAATACCCGACACTGCCGCCATCAGTCGGGACCAGAGTGTACGGCTGCATGTATTTCTATGCAGCTGAATGCTCTGCTCCGAACTACCACCAGCAGTGCCGGGTATTGAGGAGAGACTCACGCGAGTTTCTTGCATTGCACTCGCAAGTGTTAGGAGTCAGATTTCTGCCCTTACTATGCAGGAATCTAGACCCTCACATTCGGCAGTCTCCTGCTCATTGTCTGCTGCAGAGGAGATTGCAGAGGAGATTGCCTTGCAGCAACTCTCTCCAGAGGCTAAGTCCTTCTTTCCAGCTTCTGAGCATGCTCATGGGACGAACTCCCATTGGAGTTCGGGAGTCAGGTGCTCAGGTCCTGCTCCTGATCCCATTGGTCTAGCTCAGAGTTGTGGAGACTTCCGGAAGGTCCCGTTTGCTATAAAAAGCGCGCATGGCTGTTCCGCCATGCGCTAGTATAGTCATACTTGCTGCTGTGTGTATGCTGATGGATGCATGATCTGGTGAATGACTCATTTGAAACCCCCTTCCTTGGATATTACGCTTGTGTGAGGGATTGAGTTATTTACTATACCAGTACCAGCGCGCTATTGCTCCATAGGCACAGCTGCTAACATCCGACACTGCGCTTGCGCATTAGCGGTGTCATTGAGCGGCAGTATCCACGCCGCGCTACATTAGCAGCCCTCTTATGCGTTCGCGGCTGCGACGCTATACTTTCAGTTACTAACGGTAGGTCTAGAAGGTTTTAGTACCGCCATCTTGGGCTACACCTCTGACCGTTTACCGTTTTGTTTCTACTCCACCTGAAGCCTGTGACAGAAACAGGTTGTGTTTTGTATCTTTTTTGCAGTACCTCTGTGTGTGAACAGAGCCCATCCTGCACACTCTGGGTGAAGTTAAACCCGTGTTCATAAACCGCCATATTGTCTCTGCCACCATGTAGCAGAGGTTATATCACCTACTGCACAGTGGACCCCGAGCGGCGAACGCACTTTATTTACATTTTTTATTTAGTGCGTTCCGCCTTTCCTAACATTATACTAGCGCCAGGGTCTGGCTAGTGATGGCAGAACAGCAGCAACTCCTACAGTGCATTCGCCAGCTAGAGGGCTGCATGGCCTCTCTTGAGAGGGCTCTCTGCTGCGCAGTCCACTGAAGCTGCTGTGAAGGCACTTACAGATGCGGTTGGTCACATGTCCAAGTCCTCCCTCGCGCCGACAGTAACCCGCCTCCCGTTGCCCGATAAATTTTTTGGTGATGGCGCCTCCTGTAGGGGTTTCATCAGCCATTGTTCTATCCAGCTGGAGCTGCTGGCTGAGCAGTTCCCCACGGAACGGGCCAAGGTGGCATTTATTGTTTCCCTACTGTCGGGCAAGGCGTTGGAATGGGCTAAACCTTTATGGGAGCGTGGTGACCCCGAGATTTGGACCGCAGCTCACCTGCTAACAGCCATCAAGCAGGTCTTCTTCGGTCCACGCACGACACCTCTCTGCAGCTGCTTGCTATGACTCAGGGATCCCTTTCAGTTAGCCAGTACGCCGCCCGTTTTCGGACACTGGCGTCCGAGCTGGAGTGGTCCGATAAGGTCCTCATCCCTGTTTTCTGGAGAGGTTTAGCCGAGCACATAAAGGATGCTCTCTACTAGAGAGATTCCTACCAGTTTGGAAGAGTAAATTTCCATTTCCACCCGTATTGACCTCCGTTTTTCGGAGCGCGGTATGGAGCGTGCTCACTCCAAACGGGGAGTTACTCCGACTCCCAATTTTTTCGAGCCTCTAGTGCTGCCTGAGCCAGAGGTTCCATCTCCAGAGTCCATGGAGGTGTCTCGCGCCATTTTTGAGACACGCCCGGCTCAAGATTCCATTTGCGGTTGTCACCGTCTACACACTGCTTCTCAGGATGACAGCATTCCGCAATGGTCAGAGTCTGCGCCAGTCGGTGAGACCTTTGTTCCTCCTCACCTTAGGCCTAAGATTCTCACCTGGGCACACGCGTCCGGTGCGGACTGCCACCGTGGCTACATGCAGACCACGAAAATTCTGGCTGGGTCATATTGGTGGCCGCACAGGGCTCGGGACGTTAAAAAATTTATTCAGGCATGCACCTCATGTGCTCGGGATAGCCTTCCCAGATGGAGTATGGCGACGGCTGCCGACACACGGCGGCGTTCCACTGTAACTCCTGCTCTCATCGTCTCCCGGGTGTCCCTTCTGAAATCTGGCGAGCTTGCCTCCTCTGATGCCTTCCATGTGTCCCGGTTTACTGTGTCACCTACCAGGACACCAGGCTCGCCTTCGCATGAGTCTGAGGCCTATGCCATAGTTGGGCATAGGTTGGTGGGTCGGAAGGCTCAAGGAGGAGGGGGCCCTAGGAGGGGGGGTAATGTTAGGAGTCAGATTTCTGCCCATACTGTGCAGGAATCTAGACCATCACATTCGGCACTCTCCTGCTCATTGTCTGCTGCAGAGGAGATTGCAGAGGAGATTGCCTTGCAGCAACTCTCTCCGGAGGCTAAGTCCTTCTTTCCATCTTCTGAGCATGCTCATGGGACGATCTCCCATTGGAGTTCGGGAGTCAGGTGCTTAGGTCCTGCTCCTGATCCCATTGGTCCAGCTCAGAGTTCTGGAGACTTCCGGAAGGTCCCGTTTGCTATAAAAAGCGCGCATGGCTGTTCCGCCATGCGCTAGTATAGTCATACTTGCTGCTGTGTATATGTTGATGGATGCATGATCTGGTGAATGACTCATTTGAAACCCCCTTCCTTGGATATTACGCTTGTGTGAGGGATTGAGTTATATACTATACCAGTACCAGCGCCAGCACGCTATTGCTCCATAGGCACAGCTGCTAGCGTCCGACACTGCGCTTGCGCATTAGCGGTGTCATTGAGCGGCAGTATCCAAGCCGCGCTGCAGTAGCAGCCCTCTTATGCGTTCGCGGCTGCGACGCTATACTTTCAGTTACTAACGGTAGGTCTAGAAGGTTTTAGTACCGCCATCTTGGGCTACACCTGTGACCGTTTACTGTTTTGTTTCTACTCCACCTGAAACCTGTGACACAAGCAGGTTCAGTGTTTTGTATCTTTTTTGCAGTACCTCTGTGTGTGAACAGAGCCCGTCCTGCACTCTCTGGGTGAAGTTAAACCCGTGTGCATAAACTGCCATATTGTCTCTGCCACCATCTAGCAGCGGTTATATCACCTACTGCACGGTGGACCCCGAGCGGCGAACGCACTTTATTTACATTTTTTATTTAGTGCATTCCGCCGTTCCTAACAACAAGTGTGACCCTGGCATAACTCAGAAAAGACAGAGATGGCCCTAGGCTTCCAATTAACCACATCTGCTCCCTTCTTAGTCAAGTCAGTGAGTGGTTCGTCAATCTTGGAAATATTTTTAATAAAGTTACGATATTTTACAAACCCAAGAAAATGCTCTAAGGCTTTTATAGACTTAATTTCCATCCACTCCAGAGGATGCTGATTCCTTATGGTAATTGAGTTAAGTTCGCAATCGTCAATACAAGGTCTGAGACCACCATCTTTTTTATCAATAAAAAATAAACCAGTGCCTACTGGTGACATGGAAGGTCTGATGATCCCTTTTTGCAGACTGTCTACTATACTTTCACTGCCTGACATTAATTAAATATGTATCAGGTTTATTGAACAATCATAATCCCTGCGTAGTAGTTTTTCAGATTCTGGCACAGAAAATACATTAGCTAAATTTATGAATACATGAGGTAAACCATTGGGTATGGCTTTAGACAGATTCACAGAACAGGACATACAGGGGTTGGACAAAATAATGTAAACACCTGGAAACATCAACAAAAGTTAGTTTAATATGGTGTAGGTCCACCTTTTGCGGCGATTACAGCCTCAATTCTCCGAGGTATGATTTCATACAAGGTGTGAATTGTTTTCAAAGGAATTTTGGCCCATTCTTCAGTTAAAACACCCTCCAGTTCTTTAAGCGACGATGGCAGCGGAAATCGACGTCTAACTTGAATCTCTAAAATCAACCATAAATGCTCAATAATGTTGAGGTCTGGGGATTGTGGGGGCTAGATGAGATGCTCAACTTCATTAAAATGTTCCTCCTGCCATGCTTAAACGATTCTAGCTGTATGAATTGGTGCATTATCATTCTGAAAGATGGTGTTCCCCTCCGGGAACAGTGCTTGAACCATAGGATGCACTTGTTCGCCCAAAATGCCTAAATAATCTCGGCTGTTAATTCTTCCATGAAGGGATATCATTGGCCCGACGGATCTCCATGAAATAGCACCCCAGATCATCACAGAATCTCCGCCATGTTTTATGGTTGGGAGAAGGCAGTCTGGATGGAATGCTTCTTTCGGCTATCTCCAAACGTACACTCGGCCGGAGGTCGGAAATAGGGTAAACGATGATTCGTCTGAGAATATCACGTTTCCACTGCTTGAGAGACCAGTTCTGGAGGTTTCTACACCACTCTAAACGCTTGGAAACATTTGTCATTGAGAGCAGCGGTTCTCTAATTGCAGCTCTTCTGTGGAATCCAGATTTGTGCAGTCCCGACGAACAGTTTTCGTGGAAACTGGGTTCTGTAGGTGTTCATTGAGCTCAACAGTGATTTTTGGAGCCATGGTCTTGCGATCCTCTCTCACAATTCGCTTTAGAGTCTGACGGTCTCTCAGTCAACTTCGACTTTCGGCCGGACCTGTGCTTTGCTGCGGACGTTTTTCCTTCTCTTTCAAACGCAGTCATTACTTTGGAGACAGTACCTCTTGACACGCCAAGCATTCGGGCACTTTCTGTTACACTAGCGCCTGCCATATGAGCACCAACAATTTGGCCTCTTTGAAAATCCAAGAGGTCTGCCATTGGTATCAGGTTCTCATCAATGTTACAATTCTGCAAAACAAACAGTTAATTTACATACACATATCACATAAGACAAATAATCAACTACAAAACATTACCATGTGTCACAGTTTGCATGCTTATAACATGTTTGAAGATTATGATGCCAAAACGTTAGGTGTTTCTATTATTTTCTCCAACCCCTGTATATTTCTGCTGACACTCAGTGCTCGAGTGCACAGTATCGCCCTGGTGCAAGTTAACCCCTTCACTACCAAGGGTGGTTTGCACGTTAACTACCGGGCCAATTTTTACAATTCTGACCATTGTACCTTTATGAGGTCATAACTCTGGAACGCTTTCATGGATCCCGGTGATTCTGACATTGTTTTCTCGTGACATATTGTACTTCATGTTAGTGGTAAAATTGCATTCAAATAACTTGCGTTTATTTGTGAAAAAAACGGAAATTTGGCGAAAATTTTGAAAATTTCGCAATTTTCCAACTTTGAATTTTTATGCCCTTAAATCACAGCGATACGGCACACAAAAAACTTAATACATAACATTTCCCACATGTTTACTTTACATCAGCACAATTTTGGAACCAAAATTTTTTTTTGTTAGGAAGTTATAAGGGTTAAAAATTGACCAGCGATTTCTCATTTTTGCAACACCATTTTATTTTTAGGGACCACTTCACATTTGAAGCCACTTTGAGGGGTCTATATGATAGAAAATACCCAAAAGTGACACCATTCTAAAAACTGCACCCCTTAAGGTGCTTAAAACCACATTCAAGAAGTTTATTAACCCTTTAGGTGCGTCACAGGAATTTTTTGAATATTAAAAAAAAATGAACATTTAACTTTTTTTCACAAAAAAAATACTTCAGGTTCAATTTTCTTTATTTTACCAAGGGTAACAGGAGAAATTGGACTGCAAAAGTTATTGTGCAATTTGTCCTGAGTACGCTGATACCTGATATGTGGGGGGAACCACTGTTTCGGCGCATGGCAGAGCTCAGAATGGAAGGAGCGCCGTTTGACTTTTTCAATGCAAAATTGGCTGGAATTCAGATCGGACGCCATGTCACGTTTGGCGAGCCCCTGATGTACCTAAACAGTGGAAACCCCCCCAAGTGACCCCATTTTGGAAACTAGACCCCCCAAGGAACTTATCTAGATATGTGGTGAGAACTTTGAACCCACAAGGGCTTCACAGAAGTTTATAACGTACAGCGGTACAATTAAAAAATCATATATTTTCCACAAAAATGATCTTTTCACCCCCAATTTTTATTTTTCCAAGGGTAACAGGACCCTAAAAGTTATTGTGCAATTTGTCCTGAGTACGCTGATACCCCATATGTGGGTGTAAATGACTATTTGGGCGCATAGCAGAGCTCGGAAGGGAAGCAGCGCCATTTGACGTTTTTGGCTAGAATTGAGATCGGACACCATGTCGCGATTGGAAAACCCCTGATGTACCAAAACAGTGGAAACCCCCCACAAATGACACCATTTTGGAATCTAGACCCCCCAAGGAACTTATCTAGATGTGTGGTGAGAACTTTGAACCCCCAAGGGCTTCACAGTTTATAACGTACAGCAGTACAATTAAAAAATCATATTTTTTCCACAAAAATGATCTTTTCACCCTCAATTCTTATTTTTCCAAAAGTAACAGGACCCTAAAAGATATTGTGCAATTTATCCTGAGTACGCTGATACCCCACATGTGGGTGTAAACCACTATTTGGGCGTATGGCAGAGCTCGGAAGGGAAGCAGCGCCATTTGACATTTTTGGCTGGAATTGAGATCGGACACCATGTCGCGTTAGGAAAGCCCCTGATGTACCAAAACAGTAGAAACCCCCCACAAATGACACCATTTTGGAAACTAGACCCCCCAAGGAACTTATCTAGATGTGTGGTGAGCACTTTGAACCCCCCAGTGCTTCACTGAAGTTTATAACGTCCGGGCGTGAAAATAAAAAAATCGTATTTTTTCCACAAACATGATCTTTTAGTCCCCATTTTTTTATTTTCCCAAGGGTAACAGGAGAAATTGGACCCCAAAAGTTGTTGTCCAATTTGTCCTGAGTACGCTGATACCTCATATGTGGGAGAAAACTACTGTATGGGCACACGTCGGGGCTCGGAAGGGAAGTAGTGACGTTTTGGAATGCAGACTTTGATGGATTGGTCTGCTGGTGTCATGTGCGTTTGGAGAGCCCCTGATGTACCTAAACAGTGGAAACCCCCCACAAGTGACCCCATTTTGGAAACTAGACCGCCTAATGAACTTATCTAGATGTGTGGTGAGCACTTTGAACCCCCCAGTGCTTCACAGAAGTTTATAACGACCGGGCGTGAAAATAAAAATATCGCATTTTTTCAACAAACATCATCATTTAGTCCCCATTTTTTTTATTTTCCAAAGGGTAACAGGAGAAATTGGACCCCAAAAGTTGTTGTCCAATTTGTCCTGAGTACGCTGATACCTCATATGTGGGAGAAAACTACTGTATGGGCACACGTCGGGGCTCGGAAGGGAAGTAGTGACGTTTTGGAATGCAGACTTTGATGGATTGGTATGCGGGTGTCATGTGCATTTGGAGAGCCCCTGATGTACCTAAACTATTGAAACTCCCCACAAGTGACCCCATTTTGGAAACTAGACCCCCCCACGGAGCTTATCTAGATGTGTGGAGAGCACTTTGAACCCCCAAGTGCTTCACAGAAGTTTATAACGCCGGGGCGTGAAAATAAAAAAAAAAATTTTTTCCGCAAAATTATATTTTTGCCCCCAATTTTTTATTTTCCTAAGGGTAACAGGAGAAATTGGACCCCAAAAGTTGTTTTGTAATTTGTCCTGAGTAGGCTGATACCCTACATGTGGGGGTAAAACACTGTTTGGGCACATGGCAGAGCTTGGAAGGGAAGGAGCACCATTTGACTTTTTCAACGCAGAATTGGCTGGAATTGAGATCAGACGCCATGTTGCCTTTGGAGAGCACCTGATGTGCCCAAACAGTGGAAACCCCCAATTATAACTCCAACCCTAACCTCAACACACCCCTAACCCTAATCTGAGCCCTAGCCCTAACCCTAGCCCTAACCCTAGCCCTAACCCTAACCCTAGCCCTAACCCTACCCTAACCCTAGCGGGAAAATGGAAATAAATACATTTTCTTTTAGTTTTATTATTTTTCCCTAACTAAGGGGGTGATAACGGGGGGTTTGATTTACTATTTATGGCGGTTTTTATGTTTGGCGGCTGTCGCACGCTAAAAGACGCTTTTTATTGTAAAAATAGTTTTTGCATCACCACATATTGTGAGCTATAATTTTTCCGTATTTTGACCCACCGAGTCATGTGAGGTCTTATTTTTTGCGGGACGAGTTGACGTTTTTATTGGTACCATTTTCGGGCACGTGACATTTTTTGATCGCTTTTTAATCCGATTTTTGGGACGCAGAATGAACAAAAACCAGCGTTTCATGAATTTCTTTTGGGGGGTGCATTTACACCGTTCCGCGTGCGGTAAAATTGATAACGCGTTTTTATTCTTCGGGTTAGTACGGTTACAGCGATACCTCATTTAGGTCGTTTTTTTTATGTTTTGTCGGTTTTTTGCAATGAAAACAATTTTATATAAAAAATAATTATTTTTGTATCGCTTTATTCTGCGAGCTATAACTTTTTTATTTTTTTACGGATGATGCTGTATGGCGGCTCGTTTTTTGCGGGACAAGATGACGTTTTCAGCGGTACCATGCAAATTTATATGCGTCTTTTTGATCGCGCGTTATTGCACTTTTTGTTCGGTGGTATGATAATAAATCATTATTTTTTGCTTCGTTTTTTATTTTTATTTTTTAAGGGGTTCGCTAAAGGGGTTAACTAATGGGACAGTTTTATAGGGCAGGTCATTATGGACGCGGCGATACCAAATATGTGTACTTTTATTGTTTTTGGGTTTTTTTATTTTGAAAAAATGGATTTATTGGGGAATATTTTTTTTTTTTTTACTAATTTATTTAGCGATTTTTTTTAAATTATTTTTAACACTTTTTTTTTTTTACTTTATTACCTTGTCCCAGGTGGGACATCACTGTCCTGTGACAGATCGCTGATCTGTCACATCACAGATCACTGTGACAGATCAGCGATCTGTCACAGGCACTGCTGCAGACTTCCTCATGCCTGCGCTTTGCAGGCAGTGAGGAAGTCAGCTCCCTGCAGGCACCCGTCGCCATCTTGGATCCGGGGGCCTGTAGGGAAAGAGCCCCCCGCAGCAGCGCTGCACATTGCGCTGCCGTGGGGGGCTCAGGGAAGCACGGAGGGAGCCCCCTCCCTGCCGATGCTTCCCTTTAACCCCCGGTACACCGCGATCGCGTTTGATCGCGGTGTGCAAGGGGTTAACGTGTCGGGGGCGGTCCGTGACCACCCCTGACACATTGTGCCGGGTGTCAGCTATGATAATTAGCTGACACTCGGCCGCGATCAGCGGTGCTCACCACGTGGGCGCTGCTGATCGCGATGACGTAATATTCCGTCCATGGTAATTAGGTCCATGGTCACATGGACGGAATATTACGTCAATTGTAGGTAAGGGGTTAATTACTGGCTTATTTTTACGTAACCAAGGCATGCTCAAGACCACAGCCGTGAAAAAGTTCTCAAGGACAAAAAAATTACATAGATTCAAAATGTAAAGAATCAACAGGGACGCCTCCTTAGTGACATACTTCACCACACCCTGGGTCAGAGGTGTATAAAAGCAATGATTTTCATAGGAACACCTAATTTTAGCAAGGGTAAATCAAGATCCTTTGCCAACTTGGCATCAACAAAATTTGCTGCCGAACCGCAATAAATAAAGGCCTGAAGCCTCACAGAATTTTCTAGTTAAGATAAGCAAACAGGTAACACTAATCTTGCAGAATCATCAGGAAATACATATCCACCTAGGTGGGCATCCTCGGGCCCACCCAGACGCTAATTTTTTTAGGTGTCAGTTGTCTTGGGAAGGAAGTCCTCTGATGACCAGACTCTCCAGTGGTTACTAAACACTGGCTTGTGAGTGACCCCACTCTGCATGAGTTCCTCAGTGAGGGTAATAAGTGAACAAGTCTTAGGACAAGGTACAGAGTCAGCATTATGTTCCTGTCTGTGTTCACACAAATGTCTATCAAGATTGATGGCCAGGGACATGGCAGTATAAAGAGTCAGTAGAGATATAACCAACCTGTCCTTAACTTGGTCAGAGTCCAAAAAGAAACCAACCATGAAGAGCCTGGTAATTTCATCTAGTCTGTGGCCCAACACCGAAACGCTGTACAATTGTCAAAGTTTCATCACTGACTATTGCCTAGGGATGCTGTGAGTGACAGCTCAGCCACCCTATGGGATCTTTGATAAGCTGGATTGTCAGTTTTTGAATGACAATCCATGTTATCTGATTGATCCTGGGGCATGTAGAGCTGTCAGCATTTTAATTGACAGACCCGCTGTTCAATCTGGTATAGCCTGCAGGCATTCCCCAGGTGCCTCCCGTCCTCTAATGATTTGCAAGGTATTAAGCTGGCTTACTGTGAGCTGCAGATTGTCAGTTGTAACTTTGCTCAGCTCTAAGGCCTCAAAAAATAAGTCTACACTGAATAATTCTGGGGTGACAGGGGATAAAGAGAAGGCCCAAACCTGGGGTTTTGCTACAGCAGGAATATGATGAGTCCCACATGTTGGGTCTCAGAATCAAATGAAAGATGGTGGAGCCTGAAATACAAGCTATGGCTTGTCTTAAAAGAAAAAAAAAATTATTGTCTCCTGAAAATGTGTCATGAACGTTTACATTCGGCTCCAAGAAAATCAAGCAAGGTGCTGCAAGGGCTTGGGCTCAAGTGGATTGTATTTGCTGAATCTGTTCGGCAAGACCTTGGACACTGGCAAGGTCTTGCATTTAATGCTCCAGCATTTGCAGTGGATCCATTATTTGTTTGGGCTCAAAAAGCTGACTCGGGTATGTGGGGGAAGCCAGGGCCGTAGTTGTGGCTGACAATGGTTGATAAATCACGCCCTGGTCTTCTGCCACATGCACACAGTGTCCCCTTTGTAGCATACCTTTCTTTCCACTTTTGGTCCCATCAGGGTCCTCTCTGATCTGCTGAGGATTTCCTTCTGGCGGTTTCATACAAAGAGAGACAGAGTCCAGTTCAAACTTAAAATTATCGATTTTACTTGGTTCCATTCTCAGTACGTCCAGCTCAGTCACAGAAGCAACATAGGGTTCATCACAGAGTACATCCTTTTCTTTCCCTGTGCTTTACCTCACTTCTTCCGTAATGTCCCAGGGTCGCACCGACTCGTCCGGTACCGCAGCATTCCTTCTGGTCAGTCTCACTAACTTCAGGAGTTCCCCTGTCCATTTCACCACAAACATAAGGGCATCTGCCCACGTAGTTGGCTGCCACATATTGAAGCTGTCCTGCATTCCTTTACTGCTGTGACCTTCAGCCCACAGGCCCTGGATGACTGGGCTACTTGCTTAATGTCATGTTGCCAACCGCCCTGTCCGGGCTGTCCGGCGCTACTAACTAAAATGGGGGAAACTCTCTGACTTACCCACAGTTGGCCTCCCTTATGTTAGCTATTTCCTACCCTGTTCTATGTGTGCTTATGTGTCCCCATCTAGTGGGTTAACTTAAGTACTGCACTTGACACAAGCCACTGTCTGCAAAACTCCAGAGAAATCCCTATACCCTTTAACATCTGTACTAGGATCTAACTTTACAACAGGACCCAGTGGAATGCTACCATGGATGGGCTGCTATCCAGAGGTAGGAAAGGTCACCAAGGTTCAGAGCAGAGACGTCCTGACAAGAACAAAATCAGAATCTATAATAGTGAGAAACTAGCCGGAGTCAATACAGGAATGCACTTAACAAAACAGAAGCAGATGCACACCTAGCCACCGAAACACTAAGCTATCTTTAGCAGCTTCCAACAGCAAACTGGACGGCTTAGTATGGTGTGGCACAATCTGAGTAGCTGGAGCAGGGGGAGCTGATAACTCCAGCTAAAAGCACACACACCCATGTTGCCAGACAGATGGCACTACGGATCTCAGCCAAACTAACCATAGTGGCTAGAAAGGCCTCACTGTCCAGAGCTTCTGGTTCTGAAATTTCTATCACCACCACGGCCAGCAGAGTGAATAAGGCAGCATCTGGCTACAGAAGCTGAAGTCTCAGAAGCAGGTCCTGATAGAGATGTCACAACCACTACTCAAATAAACTGAGACAGGTGAGAGGGGCGCCTAACTGAATTCTTGTTCCGGGTGCCAGAAAACCTAGATACACCTTTGTCGGCCGTCATTTAACAGCTGTCATCTACATAACTATACAGCACATGAGATTACCATTATGTCCCTTTCAGGAGTTTTTACTCTATGTTATCAGTGCTAGATAGGAACAATATTTTGGAATGTTTAAGTGCCTAAAACCATTAAAAAAAAAGCCCCAAAAAATTATATTGCGTTTTATAACAAAAAAAAACTCGTTTTATAAGGTAATAACTCTGGAATACATCAATGATCCCACCGAGTCTTAGATTGCTTTCTCATGACATATTGTACTTCATGATACTGGTAAAATTTGTTAGATTTCACTTGCATTTATTTGTGAAAATATTGCAAATTTGGAAAAATTAGCAATTTTCAAACTTTTAATTTGCATGCCCTTAAATCAGAGTTGTAGCACACAAAATATTTTATAAATAACATTTCCCACATGTCTACTTTACATCAGCACAATTTTTGAAGCATACATATTTTGTTAGAAAGTTATAAGGGTTAAAGGTTGACCAGCGATTTCTCATTTTTCTAACTAAATATACAAAACCATTTGTTTAGGGACTACATTACAGTTGATGTGACTTTGAGGGGCCTATATGACAGAGAATACCCAAAAGTGACACTTTTCAAAAACCTGCACTCCTCAAGTGCTCAAAACCACATTCAAGAGTTTTATTAATCCTTCAAGTGCTTCACAGGAATTAATGGAATATGAAAGGAAAAAAAATAACATTTAACTTTTTTCCACTAAAATTTTATTTTAAACCCATTTTTTATTTTTGTAAGGGTAACAGGAAAAAAATGGACCCGAAAATTTGTTGTGCAATTTCTCTTGAGTTTCGGCACACTGCAGAGCTCGAAAGAGAAGAAGCGCAATTTGACTTTTTCACAAAGGTAACGGGAGAAATAGCACCATACAATTTGTTGTGCAATTTCTCCTGAGTATGCCAATCCCCCATATGTGGGGTAAAACTATTGTTTCGGCGAACAGGGCTCAAAAGGAGCAGTGCGCCATTTGACTTTTTGAATGCAAATTTTGCTGGAATCATTAGCGGTTGCAATGTTGCATATGTAGAGCCTCTGATGTGCCTAAATAGTGGAAACTCCCCCACAAGTGACCCCATTTTTTTAAATTATACCCCTCAGGGAACTTATCTACATGTGTGGTGAACACCTTGAACCCCCAGGTGCTTCAAAGAAGTCTATTATGTTTGGGCCATAATAAGAAAAAAATCAATTTTTTTTCCCACAAAAATGTTATTTTAGTCCCAAATTTTTTATTTTCACAAGGGTAACAGAAGTGTATCATACAATTTGTTGTGCAATTTCTAAGTATGCAGATATGCAGATACCCAATATGAGGAGGAAAACTACTGTTTGGCCGCACGGCAGGATTCAGAAAAGGAAGAACAGCCATTTGACTTTTTTAATTTAAAATTTGCTGGAATCATTGGCGGACGCCATGTCTGGTTTGGAGAGGCCCTTATGTGCCTAAAGAGTGGAAACACCCCAGGACTGATGCTTTTTTTTTTTTTGCAAATAAGAAAATCACTGATGTGTGAACTACAATTGGAAGACGACATCCAGCCTGTATGGGCCAACAATCCTACATTTTAAATTTTTGTGACAAGAAATTGCTGCACTTAGAAAGGCCAGAGGATGTCCAATGTACTAATAGATGGTTGTCTCTAATAAACTGGTTGATGCACCTTATAGATGCTTTATTTCCATTGTTTGCTTTCTAATAACAGATGTTTATTAGTAATTGATTACATTTATTAGTCATCATTTAGTGATTTAAATTGTTTTCCATTTCTCTTGTATGACATCATGTGAATTTATATTAACTGTCACTCATACAATTTGCCTAGTAAATTATTTAAAAGAAAATGTCTACCTGCCCGTGTGATTTATCTGAGTAAAAAAATAAACATGCAAGAACATTTTCCCCACATTCTGAAAATGAAAATTACTTTTCCCCTGTGTGACTTCTCCAGTGCAACTAGATTTCATGTGTTTGTAAAACATTTCCCACATTCTAAACATGAAAATGGCTTTTCCCCTGTGTGAATTTTCCGATGTTTAGTAAGATCAGATTTCGTTATAAAACATTTCCCACATTCTGAACATGAGAATGGCTTTTCCCCTATGTGAATTTTCTGATGCTGAGAAAGAGAGTATTTTCTTGAAAAACTTTTTTCACATTCTGTGCATGAAAATGGCTTCTCCCCTGTGTGAATTTTCTGATGCTGAGCAAGAGAGGATTTTCTTGAAAAACTTTTTTCACATTCTGTGCATGAAAATGGCTTCTGGCCTGCGTGAATTTTCAGATGTGCAGCAAGATTTGTCTTCTGATTAAAAAATTTACCACATTCTGAACATGAAAATCGCTTCTTTTCTGTGTGAATTTTCTGATGCTGAGTAAGATTAGATTTCATTATAAAACATTTCCCACATTCTGAACATGAAAATGGCTTCTCCCCGGTGTGAATTTTCTGATGCTGAGTAAGATTAGATTTCGTTATAAAACATTTCACACATTCTGAACATGAGAATGGCTTTTCCCCTCTGTGAATTTTCTGATGTTTAGCAAGACAGGATTTGAGTGAAAAACTTTTTTCACATTCTGAGCATGAAAATGGCTTCTCCCCTGTGTGAATTCTCTGATGTTTAGTAAGATCAGATTTTGTTATAAAACATTTCACACATTCTAAGCATGAAAATGGCTTTTCCCCTGTATGAATTTTCTGATGCTGAGCAAGAGAGGATTTGTTTGAAAAACTTTTTTCACATTCTGAGCATGAAAATGGCTTCTGGCCTGTGTGAATTTTCAGATGTGCAGCAAGATTTGTCTTCTGATTAAAACATTTCCCACATTCTGAGCATGAAAATGTCTTCTCCCCTGTGTGAATTCTCTGATGGTTAGTAAGATCAGATTTTGATCTACAACATTTTCCACATTCCGAACATGAAAATGGCTTCTTTCTTGTATGTGCTCTTGGATGTTCACCATCCCTTCTGTTATATTTATTTTTATTAAGAAGGACGAGAGGTATGTCTGGTGTAATGGGATGCTCTTCAAAAGTATCAGCTGTGATACCAGGATCATTTGCATTAAAATATGAAAATATCTGGTAATTCTCCGAGATCACGGTCCAGTTAGCTGCAAAAAAATTAAATATATATTTATTTTTCAATAGACATGGAATGAATCAATGCTAAAAATTGATCTTGGGTTGCTCCTGAACTGCTTCTTGCCTCATCCAATGCTCATACCTCCATCTGCCTCACTTCTCTGCATAATCTAGATTACTTGTTAACTTCATAAACTGTAAAATGCCAGTCAGCGGCTAATTCCTGTTTCCTAGGGAGTCCCTGCATGCCTGTCTACCAGATATTCCTTGGATCCACTGTCTGTTTCGGCCATCATCAGCTTTCCACAGTTTGCACAACCTTGCTTGTAAGCATGATTATGGCAGAACTGACCAATACCATTGAAGGGGTTGTTGCCTTACAATTAAAATATGTCCATCGCTGCATTTGGCTTTAAAAAATACTATCTGCGGTGGACTCACAATATGCCAGACTTACCACACGCCTCAATATTGAAATTGTAGCACCCAGAAAGAAAAGTTGTGAAGTTATGGAAAACACAGGATTGAAATACATGTTACTAATTTGGAAATGATAAAAAATGGAAACAAATTTTTCAAAACATCTCTATCTTTTCTGTATCGAGTATGAGTGTCCTGTATAAAAATGCACTTACATGCTTTGATTGCTATCAGTGAGGTTATTAATGGTCGTATGAGGAATGTTCTGCCGCACTGAATGCACATGGGCAAGAAAATCCTCAAGATCCGCTGCTGGCAGCTCAATTTGCAATTGCCAACCAATGATGTCTCAGAAATGCTCAATGGCAGAGAAGTCAGGAGACGCTGCAGAACATGGGAGCACGTTTAGACCACGCAGGCAGCTCACAGTACCACAAGCAATATGCAGCCTGGGGTGGTTGTGTGTGTAGGAAAACATCTCCTGAGATACTTTGGAGAACTGGCCAGATCACTGCAACGCCGAGCTATTAGTGTACCTGGAACAAAGATTATAGGGGTCCGGATACCGTACATTATGCCACCACACAGTATAATCATTGGAGTAGGACCAGCGTGACATTCCCTCGTTAAGGCTTCCTCACTGCATGGTCATCATAGTCTCCAGACCAATCTCTGGCTATCGTTGGAATCATCGCTGAAGAGGACAGACCCCTATTCCTGCCTCCATTGCCATCTTGTTCTGCACCTTGATAAGCCGGTGGCTTAGTGGCTTATAAAAATTCAAAACTTTGTAAAGAAAAAAGTGGTTGTATGAATATATGCTATGATGGGAATAACAAAATATGCTAACTATTAAAATTCCTTTATTTAAGAATAGGTGAGTGATTTGGAGTGGGCTTCTTATGCTCTTAAGAACCTTTTTAACCCCTTCATGACCTTGTGATTTTCCATTTTTTGCGATTGCATTTTTTCTTCATTTCTTCCCAGAGACATATATTAGTTTTTCTGTCAATATAACCATTTGAGAGCTTGTTTTTTGCAGGACGAATTGTAGTTTTGAATAAAACAATTTTTTAAATGTATCGTACTGGAAAAGAGGCAAAAAAATTCCAAGTGTGGTAAAATTGCAAAAAAAAAGTGCAATTCCACATTTCTGTTTTGTGTTTCCTATTTACCATGTTCACTAAATGCTAAAACTGACCTGGCAATATGATTACTTAGGTCAGTCTGAGTACGTAAATACCAAACATGTAGGGGTTCTTTTTTATTTACCCGTATTTTTCGCTTTATAAGACGCACCTGATTATAAGACGCACCCCCAAATTTGGTGAAGAAAAAGAGAATTTTGTTTTTTATGTTAAATGGAGGTGTGTCTTATAATGCCTGTGTGTCTTTCAAATCATATATATGTCCCTCATCCTGGTATCTATATAACCCCCATCCAGGTACATGGCCACCTTGTGGTGGCACATAGTCCCCCTCCCATCAAATCCTGGATATGTCCCCCTCCCCGGTCACTATATGCCCCCTGCTGATGCTGACATGCACATGGCCCCCCGTCCCTATATTCCCCCCTGCTGGCATGCACACAGCCCCCCTTGTCCCTATATTTTCCCCTGCTGGCATGCACACGGCCCCCCGTCCCTATATTCCCCTCATCAGAAGGAGACTATAGTGACGTAGTGACGGGGCAGTGGGGGGAGTGCAGGCACATGCAATATGCGCTGCTCCCCTGTCCACCAAGTCGGCGCGGCTTCAGCACCAAGGTGATGGACAGCGGGTGCAGTGAATATTACATGAGCCTAATGAGTGGGAGCACTGACCACCCGCTGTCTCTGCAGCCTGCAGTCAGCCCACCCCTGACACCATGCCAGAGCCACCCCCCCCTACTCTATAGGACACATTCGGATTATAAGACGCACCCCCCCCCACTTTCCCCCAAAATTTGGGGGAAGAAAAGTGCATCTTATAATCCGAAAAATACGGTAAGTGGTGAAAAAAAATTAGCTTATGTGACCATGTTCTGAGACCCAGAGCGTTTCCATTTTTTTGGGATTTGGTGCTTGTGTGAGGGCTTATTTTCTGCTCCCTGAGTTGACGGTTTTATTGATACCATTTTGGGGTAGATACAGTGTTTTTATTGCCTGTTATTGCAATTTAGCAATGGCCAAAAAAACGCAATTCAGGCATTTCAATTTTTTTTCTAATTAGGCCATTTACAGATTGGATTCATTTACTTTATACACTGTTCAAGAAAATACAGGGAACACTTAATCAACAGAATATAACTCCAAGTAAATCAAACTTCTGTGAAGTCAAACTGTCCACTTAGGAAGCAACACTGATTGACAATCAATTTCACATGCTGTTGTGCAAATGGAATAGAAAACAGATGGAAATTATTGGCAATTATCAAGACACCCTCAATAAAAGAGTGGTTCTGCAGGTGGGGACCACAGACCACATCTCAGTACCAATGCTTTCTGGCTGATGTTTTGGTCACTTCTGAATGTTGGTTGTGCTTTCACACTCGTGGTAGCATGAAATGGACTCTACAACCCACATAAGTCGCTCAGGTAGTGCAGCTCATCCAGGATGGCACATCTGTGCGAGCTGTGGCAAGAAGATTTACTGTGTCTGTCAGCATAGTGTCCAGAGGCACTACCAGGAGACGGGCCAGTACAGCAGGAGACATGGAGGGGGCCGTAGGAGGGCAACAACCCAGCAGCAGGACCGCTACCTCAGCCTTTGTGCAAGGAGGAACAGGATGAGCACTGCCAGAGCCTTGCAAAATGACCTCCAGTAGGCCACAAATGTGCATGTGTCTACACAAACGGTTAGAAACCGACTCCATGAGGATGGTTTGAGGGCCCGACATCTACAGATGGGGGTTGTGCTCACAGCCCAACACCGTGCAGGACTCTTGCCACTTGCCACAGAACACCAGGATTAGCAAATTTGCCACTGGCGTCCTGTGCTCTTCATAGATGAAAGCAGGTTCACAATGAGCACATGTGACAGACATGACAGAGTCTAGAGACGCTGTGGAGAGTGATCTGCTGCCTGTAACATCCTTCAGCATGACCGGTTTGGCAGTGGGTCAGTAATGGTGTGGGGTGGAGGGCCGCACATCCCTCCATGTGCTTGCCATTAGGTACCGAGATGAGATCCTCAGACCCCTTGTGAGACCATATGCTGGTGCGGTTGGCCCTGGGTTTCTCCTAATGCAGGACAATGGCAAACCTCATGTGGCTGGAGTTTGTCAGCAGTTCCTGCAAGATGAAGGCATTGAAGCTATGGACTGGCCCTCCCGTTCCCCAGACCTGAATCCGATTGAGCACATCTTGGACCTCATGTCTCGCTCCATCCACCAACGTCACGTTGCACCACAGGCTGTCCAGGAGATGGCGGACGCTTTAGTGTGGGAGGAGATCCCTCAGGAGACCATCCTCCGCCTCATCAGGAGCATGCCCAGGTGTTGTAGGGAGGTCATACAGGCACGTGGAGGCCACACACAGTACTGAGCCTCATTTTGACTTGTTTTAAGGACATTACATTCAATTTTAATTTTGTGTGTGACTCCAAATCCAGGCCTCCATTGGTTAATGAATTTGATTTCCATTGATGATTTTTGTGTGATTTTGTTGTCAGCCCATTCAACTTTGTACAGAACAAAGTATTCAATGAGAATATTTCAGTCATTCAGATCTAGGATGTGTTATTTGAGTGTTCCCTTTATTTTTTGAGCAGTGTACTTTGATAGAACGGACATTTCTAAAAGCAGCGATATCAAATATGCATTTTTTTTATTTTTTGTAAACTTTTTATGTATCTTTTTACTAGCTTCAATATTTCTCTTAGGAGACTTGAAGCTGCGATCATCTGATAGCTTGTGCTACACATGGCAGGGCTTCAGCACTGCTTTGGATAGGAGAAGTCACGATCTCCTATGAACGCAGGCGACGAGGTGGATCACGGATCCATCTGCGGCTGTTATAGGCTCACGATAGGTGATCAGATCAGGGCTTTCTGGAACTCTTTACATTAAGAATGTATATTTTTCTTATTGTGATATTACATCTATTTTTCATTTATGTGTTTTATTACTTTACTTACACATGATTAGGGCATTTGGAGTTGCTATTTTAGCATTTTCTGGATATTTTGTACTTATTTGGACTTTCAATTGGCTTTGGTGTGGTATACTGTGAGGTTGTTATCATATCGATCTACAGTCAGTTTCTTAAAGATATGTTTATTTCCTTTGACTGGTATCACACTTGCGTTGGGTAGAGCTGCGGAGGACTGCATACTTCCTCCGTTAAGCCCCTCCCACTGCCGAATCTCTTCCATTCAGCTCCGCCTAAGTCGGCATTTCGTTTTGATGCTGCGCCAAACTGCGTCGAACACATGTTGCATTTTGTTGCGGTCGGCGCAGCGTCAAAACGATTCATGCGGAGACATCCGCATACATTCGCACGCCCTACGTACTCAATGTTAAAGATAGGTACGCAGGACGCATGCCGACGTAGGTGGAGCTGAATGGAAGAGGTGCGGCAGTGGGCGGTGCTTAACGGAGGAAGCACCTCCGCAGCTCTGCCCAACGCAAGTGTGAAATCAGCATTTGTGATTATTGGAACAACACAACAAAATAGAGAGAAAAAAAAGGCAAAATGGACATTACTTCACTTAGCCGGACAAAATTGTTTGTCCACAGGTGTTCAATGTGATTTCAATCCAGACTCATTGCTTGCCACTACAGAACTCTCCATGATTAGCTTCCATCCATTACTACATGCTTCTTGCAGTATGTTCGGGGTCATTGTCCTGCTAGAAGACTAATGACCTAGAACGCAAACCCAGCTTTCTGACACCGGGCACTACACTGCAACCCAAAATCTTCAGATGTCATGATGCCTTGCCCACAGTCAGGGCACCCAGTGCCAGAGACAGTAAAACAACCCCAAAATCCACAATTTTGGAACGGTGCCAAAAGTTTTGTCAGGCTCATGTCTGAGGTATTGTGTGAAAATGATGTCCAGTTTGCCTTTTTTTCCTGGTTTTTTGTGTTGTTCTAATATACACAAAGGAAATAAACATGTGTATAACAAAACATGAACGATTGTGATAATTTTATGGGATAAATATGTCATTTTCTGGAACAATTTCAAGGGTGCCAACATTTTTGACCATGACTGTATAGCTGACTGCAATTACTTATTTCACCTAGGGATCCATTAGTGCCTATACTGCTAAATTGGTATGTATTTGTAATGCTTCAATCCTGAGAGATCCAATAGTGATTATTACTCTATATATGCATTATTGTGATAAATGATATTATTGCATATAGAAGTGCTTCTCACAAAATTAGAATATCATCAAAAGTTAATTTATTTCAGTTCTTCAATACAAAAAGTGAAACTCATTATATAGTGTCATTACACACAGTGTGATCTATTTCACGTGTTTATTTCTGTTAAAGTTGATGATTATGGCTTACAGCCAATGAAAACCCAAAAGTCATTATCTCAGTAAATTAGAATACTTTATAACACCAGCTTGAAAAATGATATTAAATTCCGAAATGTTGGCCTACTGAAACCAAACAAAAAGGTTCCAGCAACAGACATCCAAATAGATTGTAGAATAAAAGCTAAAACTTCATGTTTATTGCAATGCCTTTAAAAACATGAGGTTAAAATGGTAATTCCTGAGGATTACGTGTTTTGAACAAAAGTGTCCTTAATCATAACCATGTCTGTGGTCAGTACAAAAGCAGAGTTACACAGAAAAGGAAATGAAGCGAGCGATTAATCCTGTAAATGAGACAATTCTACTAATGACACAAAACATTCAAGAGAAATACATACACATAATATCATGGATGTAAAAAGATTAATTCAATAGTAATACATAATATCCGTTCTCTTACTCAATCCAGAAGGGACTCTGCAATTAAACTTGAAAATAACTTGCGCTTCCTTGAAATGCAATGCTTTGTCTCTATCACCGCCTCGATCGCTGGTGAGAACTTCCTCTAATGCAGGAACATGGAAAAAGTCTAAGCAACCTTTATGGACAGACAAGAAATGGTGAGAAGCTCCTGACCACCTTCTTGTTGTAACATTTGTGGCATCATATATATGCTCTGCAATTCTCGTCCTGAGAGATCGCGTAGTGCGCCCGACCTATTGAAGATCGCACCGCGTGCATGTGATAACATAAACCACATAGGTTGTGCTGCAATTAATAAATGTGCGGTTCTTATGTGTATATGGAGCAGCTGTGGCTGTAATTTCATGTGAATTATCCATATACATAAGCCGCACCGGCGTTTACCGCATTTGTATGACCAGACAGAGATAACCAGTTGCGTTTTGCCTCCTTGTGAATCTCCTCCAAATTTTTAGATGGCCTTTTCTTAATCCTTTTTCTTTTTTCCAAAATCATATTTATTGAAATTTTACATAGTTAAACAGGAAAACACATCAATTCCGCAAACAGTGCAGAGTAGATTAATAATACATCAAGAAAACAGACATACAAACGTAGGAGGCAATGAATAAGGGGGGAAAAGGGGGTAGGTACACCTAAGTATACGACTGTAAATTACTTAGATCAAAGGTCTTAACAGAAACTGACCTGCTAGAGTGCAGGTTCCTGAATATCAAAGTGGCATATAAGCTAGACACATAGCAGGGTTCCTCGCGGGCAGGGAATATCAGACCCTGAATCGAAGTAGCACAAGCATCATCACGGTGGATTGAAGGAGAGACGGCTACCAAGCCAAGGTTCCCAAATCTGGGACTTTTTCTTTTTAGATGACACAGATAATACCAGAGCCCTTTCGTATTGGCAATGAAGGTTCATTCTGTCAATCACAAATTGTATGGTCGGAGCGCTGGCCACTCTCCATTTGGATGCCACTGCCAGTCTAGCGGCTATAAACAAATGTGAGAACACTCCTCTCAACACATACGGGATCTCATCCAAACCGATATGCAATAAAACCATACTGGGTTGTAAGGCCATCCGGATCCCAGTTACCTCAGCTATCACGTCCTCTAGGCTAGCCCAAAAATTTAGTAATTTCGGGCACGACCACCACATGTGGCTAAGTGTCCCCAACATACCGCAGCCTCTCCAACACAATGGGGAGCACTGAGGGCCAAAGTGAGCAACTTTAACTGGGTAATAGTACCAGCGTAAGTGGACTTTTTTCAATTGTTCCAGATGGTTTAAACATGAAGAAACTCTCCGAACCTCTAACACCGCCTCCCGCAACCCATCAGGCGCTAGGGTGACCTGCAAGTCATCCTCCCATTGTCTCATGAATTGCAGTTTAACCTCTGGGTCAGGATCATTCAGGGCTCTATACAAGATAGATACATTGTGAGTACTAGGTCCGGGCATCAGGAAGAGGCCATTTACTGTACGGACTAGGTTAGAATTAAAGAAGTACGATGGTTGTGTAGTTTGTATAAGATGTCTTAGGCCGGGACCACACACAGCGAGATACGGCCGAGTCTCGCAGGTTAAAACCAAGCTCTGGCACCGGCACTCTGGAGCGGAGCGTGCAGCCGCACAGCAATACATGGAGCTGCACGCTGCGCACCTGAGTGCCGGTGCCAGAGCTTGGTTTTAACCTGCGAGACTCGGCCATATCTCGCTGTAGTGTGACTCCGGTCTTAATTGCAAAAACTGATAAAATCTATGTCGAATATCTGGGTGTTTTGCAACTAGGCGGTCAAACGGCTTAATCGCTGTGCCGTCACACAGCTGATGAAGTGATTTTACCCCAGCCAGTACCCATGGCTGTAAATCTATATACGGGATATGTAATTCTAGCGCCTTCAATGACACTTCAGTTAACAGGATTTTAATAAGAGTCGGGACCGTCTGTCTCCAAAAATGCAGTGCAGTAGACATGGTTGGTAGAGGGAGATTACAAGGCCACGGTCCAAAGGCTTCAACCTCTAACATAAATCGGATGGAGCCTCTAGTCGCATAGAAATTTTCGATTTGCAACCATCTATGATCCTTATCTAGTTGCCACCAATCCCGCAGCCCCGCTACCACTGAGGCCTTATAATACGCCATCAAATTTGGCAATCCCATTCCCCCCAGATCATAAGGGTAATACAAAAGGGACTTGGCCACTCAAGGAGTTTTGTGGGCCCATATGTATTTGTTTGTTAAGCGCTGAAGGTTTGTTATAATTTTGCTTGGGACCCTCAAATGGAGACATCTGAAATAATATATCTTGGGGAGAATTTTCATCTTGAAAATATTAATTCTACCACCCAGGGCGTCATAAACAGATGTAAGGTGTCCAGCTCAGTCTTTATCTGTCTGAATAAAGCAGTATAGTTCGCCTCTATGATATGTTGAGAGTGTGTAAGCTTTATACCAAGGTAAGGGATACCCTGATCAGTCCAACGAAAGGGAAACTTATTCTCTAATTCAGCTTTGGTGACCAAAGGGACCGCGCGACAGGGAATACCAGTGATTTGGATGCATTCAATTTGTAATAGGATACTGACGCAAACTCCTCTAGTTCAACCATGACGGCTGAAAACGACCGTTCCAGGTCCACACAGGCTATGATAACGTCGTCCACGTAAAGACCGATCTTGTGAGCAGCCGGGCCCACCATCAGACCTGAGATATCATAGTTAAGATGGATTTTCTCCGCCAGTGGCTCCATGCATAATGCAAATATAATGGGGGATAGTGGGCATCCGTGTCATCCCTGTCGCGTCCCGTTAATGATCAAAAAGGGGGTAGATACAAACCCAGAGGCTAGGACTCTGGCTGATGGGGTGGAATATATGGCTAAAATCGCCGAAAGGATGGGGCTCTCCAAACCAAACTTCCTAAGAACACTTCCCAAATATCCCCAGTGCACCCTATCAAAGGCCTTCTCAGCGTCCAAGGACAGGAACGCACTGGGAAGGCCCGACAGTTCCGCCACCCTAATGAGATTCAACATTCGGCGGGTACCATCCTTGGTTTCCCGGCCAGCCACAAAACCGACCTGGTCAGGAGAGACAAGAGAGGGGATTATCAAATGAAGGCGGGAGGCTAGCAATTTGGTATATATATCTTTAAATCGCAATTCAATAAAGCAATGGGTCTAAAATTCCCAGGACTATCAGGGGTCTTACCTGGCTTAGGGAGAGTGGTAATAGTAGCTTCCAAATTAGGGGCAGCAACTTTGCCTGAATCCCGCCAACTTGAAAACAGCCTCAATAGATATGGGGCCAGAAGTTCCTGAAAAGTGCGATAATATTCATTTGAAAGTTCATCCGGACCAGGCGCGGTGTGTAGCTTACTGCTTTTAATAGTTTTTTTTATCTCCTCTTCTGTAAATGGGGCGTTTAACAATAATAATTGTTCTTGGGATACGCGCGGTAAATTAACTGATTGCAGATATGAATCGATTGCTACCTGAGTAGGTTGACGGGTCTGCGGGTCAGAATGTAAGTTATATAAATGGGAGTAGTACTTTACAAATGTCTCCGCGATGTCAATCGGATTCCTAACCAGACACCCATTCTGATCTTGTAAACCATCTATTCTGGATTTAGCCTCTCGTTTACGTACCCTACGTGCCAGTATTGCTCCCGCCCTATCTCCAGTGGCGTAAAAGTGAGTTTTAAGCTTACGTAAATTACGGGCATAGGCAGAAAGCAAAACCTCCCGCAACTGAAAGCGAACCCCATATATCTCATCCGACACCGCCTGCGAGGGTGAGGTTTTATTCAGTGATTCCAACTGGTCGTCTAGCTAAGAGGTCATCCTGTATCCCTCTATTACGCTTCAGTATGGAGGCTTGTTGTATGAGATATCCCCGTATAACCACATGCGCAGCCCATAGCGTTGTATCTGAAACTTCCCCATTATCGTTAACATGGAAGTAGTGAGTCAACTCAGTAGAGACACCACACGTCACTTTCTCATTTAGTAAAAGAGACGGTTTCAGACGCCACCGAAAAGCAGGGTTCGCATGATGTTTTAACGCTAACTGTAACACAAAGGGAGCATGGTCAGACCAGGTAATTAGTCCTATGCTGGAGGAGACGCACCTAGGAAGAACCGAAGTATCCACCAGAATATGGTCTATCCGAGTATATGTACGGTGTCGGAAGGAATAAAAGGTATAATCTTTTTCACTCGCGTGGGAGTACCTCCAGAAATCGTGTAGATGATATTCTTTGGCTATGCCTTTCAACTCCCCCCTAGGCCGAATGCCACCTCGTGAGCAGTCTAGATCCCTGTACATGGGAAGATTAAAGTCTCCACAGTATATATTTTCACCCTACGCCAGACCATCCACTCTATGTAGTACTTTGCGGATAAATGTCTGTTGCGAATGATTTGGGGCGTAGATGACTGTGATAGTGTGCAACTCGCCATTCAATGTGCATATGAGGGACAGAAATCTGCCCGCAGGATCCGCTACCTTCTGAATACAATTGATGGCTAATGTATTTTTAAAGATGATGCACACCCCAGCCTTTTTAGTGTTATTATTAGCAAAGTAAATATTAGAGAACTGTGGGTGACAGCCTAAAATTATCAGCTTCTATCAGATGCGTCTCCTGCAGGCAGATAATCTCTGCACCTGATTTTTTCACCTCTTTCAATAGGATGGACCTCTTACAGGGGGAATTAAACCCCCTAACATTTAAAGACATAATGGTAACACTCATATTTATACATTATAAAACTTGCTATCACACATACATCTTCATGAACCCACATCATCCACATCTGGGCTTGTGTGTTGGCAACATAGAGAACCACAGTAACCACATTAAAAAGACCCATCTCGGAGGTGCACCTAAAAAACAGGAGACAAGGGAAACAAAACACAGAGAAAAGTAAAAAAAATTCTAAACACAAAGTCATGCAGCCACTAGGCCAAAGGCCAGGCTAGTCAGGCAGTGAAACGCCTGAGTGGTCAGTCTTAGATCGCAGGTAAATGCCAGCTCAGGGCAGTTCCAAGGTTCACTCCCAAAAAGATGGAAAATAACCGAGAGTTATCTTGGACGGGGTGCTGGAGCAAAAAGAAAAAAAAAAAAAAAAAAAAAAAAAAAAAAAAAAAAACGGTGACAAAATCCGTAGCACCCTCACAGCAGAGTCCTGCATCCGGACAGCGTCTCATCCTCCTCTTCAAGTTTGAATCCAGTCCTGAACAATTTTCTTTCACATCGGGTTCTGGCGGGGAGCAAAGGAAATCTTCCAATCGGTTAGCTTGTTCTCAGCCTGTTTGGGAGATTGGCAGACCACACCATGACCTTCATAAGATATTATCAGCCTGACAGGATTGAATCCCCATTTGTATCGGATGTGAACATCACGTAGTGCTTTACAAACATGAGCGAATTCTCGCCTCCTTGCCAGCGTGGACGCTGATAAATCTGGGAACACCTGTAAGCCTTGGTATTCAGCAGGGCGCTCAGGGGGTTTCCTCATCCCCTGCATGAAGGCGTCTTTGGTAGTATAGAAGTGAACGCGCGCCAAAGTGTCTCTGGGCAAGGCTGGGTCCACATGCCGGTGTTTGGGGAGTCTATGTATCCTGTCAATCAGGAAATCCCTGGGGAGCAAGGTTGGGAGTACAGTTTGCATGAATTTAAGCAAAAAGTCAGCCAGATCCTTATCTGGAATGTCCTCCGGTATGCCCCTGACACGCACATTATTCCTCCGTGATCTATCTTCCAGATCATACATCTTATCCTGGACCACAGCCATATCCTGTCTCAAAGCTTTGTTCTCATCCACTAGTGCATTTATAGTCTTGGCATATTCAGCCATCTTGCTCTCGACATGAGCAGTTCTCTCCCCCAGGGACGAGACTTCCCCTCTAATCTCTTGCAGCATGGACTGCATATCTTCCTTTAGGGAAGCACGAATGGAGGCCAGAAAGTCTCTCATGTCTCCTTTAGTAATAGGAGACAGGTTGCTGTGAGTCTCAGAAGCCCCCCTCCCCCCAGAGCCACCCGATGAGCGGGAGGAAGCTGAGGGGGAAGCCGCAGCCATTTTACCTGCAACATGTGCAGTTTTTCCTCGGGGCAAGAAGTCCGGGAGCTTTGGCGGGGAACTGCGTTTCTGCGCTCTCCCTCGGGTCATCATGTGCCCAGGACCTTCCAGGAGCCGTTGCTGTGCACAGGGAGGAGAGGTAATATAGAGTGCTGTTATTAGCCGGTTTAAGTCCAGAGAAGCAGGAGCCTGTGAGTTATGTGGCCTCTCTGGTCTGCATGCAGGCCACGCCCCCCCTTAATCCTTTGAATGCTGCGGTTATCCTGTTTGCTTGTGCACCTTTTTCTACCACACTTTTTCCTTCCACTCAACTTTCCATTAATATGCTTGGGATACAGCAGTCTGTGAACAGCCTCTTTAGCAATGACCTTTTGTGGCTTACCCTCCTTGTGGAGTGTGTCAGTGACTGCCTTCTGGACATCTGTCAAGTCAGCAGTCTTCCCCATGATTGTGGAGCCTACAAACTGCCTGGAAACAGACTAAGGGACCTTTTTAAACGCCATAATCATCAACACTAACAGAAATAAACACTTGAAATATATCACTCTGTGTGTAATGACGCTATATAATGAGTTTCACTTTTTGTATTGAAGAACTGAAATAAATTAACTTTTTGATGATATTCTAATTTTGTGAGAAGCACTTGTATGTCTATAGGGAGGCTTTCATTTTACTTGTTTTTAATCTTGGAGCTATATGGTGTTTAATAAAATGTAATTGCTTTTGTACTCTTAGGTGTGCACCTTTTTCTGTATTGCTTTTTTCTCTTGATAGTATTGAAAAGGTTAACAAGACCTCACGATGACGAAAATTGAAAAGAATCCTTCTAAAACACCAGACAAAATGAATACTAGAACTTGAAGCTCGAAGAGAAGGATCTCATGTAAAAATGTCAACATCTTATAATAATAAAAAGAGAAAAATATATTGTATCTCTCTCTTTTCTATGTTGTTACGATGTATTTTCTACTGTTGGATTAAGTGATTATTCCTGTACCATGTAATCACCAGTGTTTAATACTCTGATAATGGGTATTGTTCCCCGAGCTATGAATAAGGGCTGTGGTGAACAAGCATAAAACGCGTCGGCTGGGATGTCGCCATAAGTGTATGTGTTTTTTGTTAGCACAAACCTGCACAGAAGGAATAGTTTTAACCAGGGAATAAAAGTGATGTTTTAACCTATGTGGCGCTGGATTACCTGTTATGAATGAGTCACCGAAGGAGGAAAAAATAAAAATACTAGCTAAGTCCAGAAAACCGGAGAGGTTGGTAGCTATCGGATTGCAGCCCCTGATCCTATCCACAACAACTAACAGTAGCAATTGGGGGTTCCTACGATGCCCTAGACCCCTCGATCACAGCCGGAGAACTAAATAGGCCTAAAGAAAGAAAGGGGAAATCTAAACTGCCCCAGAGCAGACCACAAAGCAATAGGCAGCCCCCAACATACAATGACGGTGAAGCAAGATGAAAACACCAACACAGATAGAAAGATAGGTTGAGCAAACGATGGGGCCCAAGCTAACTAAAAAGGACAGGATAGAAAAGCTGCTGTCTGCAATCCGTAAAAAACCCTACCAAAAAATGTCCCAACCGTCTGATAGGAAAAACAGGCCCTGAAGTCGCTAGGACTTCAAAATGACTATATCAGCACTCAGGTAAATGCTGAAGACAGAGCAAAGAGACAAACTGATCAGAGACAAAAATGGAACTCAGCACACCCCCGACCGGGGATGGCTGAACTCCAAAAAACAAGGTAAACAAAACTAATAAGTTCAATAGCAGAGCAAAAACTTATCTTTGGGAAGCAGGAACCAGACTGGTCTCCAAGAATCCAGCAGAGAAATCACCAGCGACTCAGAAGGGCGTCTGCTGCCTTATTTCCAGTCAGAAGTTCCTGTTACCCAGTCATCATCTACCAGATCAGGTGTTTGGTAATCAGCCTCACTACCTTCCTTCACCAGAAGAGGGACTTCATCAGACATCGACGGTGAAGGGGAAAATGAACTCACACCAGTACCTCCCCCTTGAGGAGAGGTCACCGAACCCTCATCCACGCCACCAGGGCGATCAGGATGGGCCCGATGAAAGGCACGAACCAATCTTTCGGCATGAATATTGGATGCAGGGACCCAAGAATTATCCTCCTGGCCATAACCCTTCCATTTAACCAAATACTGGAGTCTCCGTCTAGCCAGGCGAGAATCCAGTATCTTCTCAACCTCATATTCCACATTACCTTCAACCAATACCGGGTCAGGAGGTGCCACCACAGGAACTACTGGCTCAACAAACCTCTTTAACAGAGACTTATGAAACACGTTATGGATCTTAAATGTAACAGGAAGAGCCAATCGAAAAGAGACTGGATTAAGAATTTCCAAAATCTTGTAAGGTCCAATAAATCTAAGTTTAAACTTTGGAGAAGCCACCTTCATAGCGATATTCTTTGATGACAACCTAACCATATCACCCACCTTAAATTGGGGACCAATGGTCCAATGCCGGTTGGAAAACCGCTGGGCCTTTTCCTGGGAGAGAGACAACTTATCCACCACTTGGTCCCAGATCTGGTGCATTCTCTCCACCACAGTGTCAACACCTGGGCAGGCAGAAGGCTCCACCTGCCCTGAAGAGAATCGAGGATGAAACCCAAAGTTACAAAAAAAAGGAGACATCAAAGTGGCAGAACTAGCTCTATTATTTAAAGCAAATTCGGCCAAGGGCAAAAATGAAACCCAATCATCCTGATCAGCAGAAATAAAACATCTCAAATACGACTCCAAAGTCTGGTTTGTTCTCTCCGTCTGCCCATTGGCCTGAGGGTGAAACGCAGAGGAGAAGGACAACTGAATTCCCAGCTTGGAACAGAAAGTCCTCCAAAATCTAGACACAAACTGAACTACTCTGTCAGATACAATGTTCTGAGGAATCCCGGGCAAGCGAACCACCTGTTGCAAAACCAAGGGCACCAACTCTGAGGAAGATGGCAACTTAGGGAGTGGTACAAGATGGACCATCTTAGAGAATCTATCACAAATCACCCAAATAACAGTCATTCTCTGAGAGACAGGCATATCAGAGATAAAATCCATTGAAATATGGGTCCATGGCCTCCTGGGCACCGGCAAAGGCATCAACAACCCGCTAGAGCGAGAACAAGGTTTAGACCGAGAGCAAGTCCCACAGGACTGCACAAAATTCCTGACATCACAAGACAAGGCGGGCCACAAAAAAGACCGACTCACCAAATCTCTAGTACCAAAAATACCTGGATGACCAGCCAATGCAGAGCAATGAACTTCAGACATTACTCTCTTCCTCCACTGGTCAGGAACATACAATTTTCCAATGGGACAACGCTCAGGTTTGTCCTCCTGAAACTCTTCCAGAGCACATTTCAAATCGGGCGAGATGGCAGAAAGAACTACCCCCTCACCTAAGATGGTAGCAGGCTTGGTCACAACAGGAGAATCAGCAAAGAAACTCCTAGAGAGGGCGTGTGCCTTGACATTCTTAGTGCCCGGAAGAAAAGAGACCACAAAATCAAAACGTGTGAAAAACAAGGCCCACCTAGCCTGTCTAGGATTCAAGCGTTTGGCCGACTCCAGGTAAATCAAATTCTTGTGGTCAGTAAGGACCACGACTTGATGTTTAGCTCCCTCCAACCAATGTCTCCACTCCTCAAATGCCCATTTCATGGCTAACAGTTCCCGATTCCCCACATCATAGTTACGTTCGGATGGGGAGAACTTTCGGGAAAAGAAAGCACAGGGATTCATTTTAGATGTTACAGGATCTTTTTGGGACAAAACAGCTCCTGCACCAATCTCAGAAGCGTCCACCTCTACCTGAAACGGGAGTGAGACATCAGGTTGCCGCAAAACCGGAGCAGAAGTGAACCTTCGCTTCAGCTCCTGAAAGGAAGAAACAGCCTCCGGAGACCAATTCAGCACATCAGCACCCTTCTTAGTCAAATCAGTCAATGGTTTGGCAATACCAGAAAAATTAGCTATAAATTTACGATAAAAATTAGCAAAACCCAAAAACTTCTGGAGGGCCTTCAAAGAAGTGGGCTGAACCCAATCATAAATGGCCTGTACCTTGGCCGGGTCCATTTCAATAGTTGACGGAGACAAAATAAATCCCAAAAATGAAATCCTCTGTACACCAAAAAGGCATTTCGATCCCTTGACATACAGGGAATTCTCCCTCAAAATCCGGAACACAGTCCAAACATGTTCCACATGAGAGTCCCAATCCTTGGAAAAGATCAAAATATCATCCAGATAGATGATCAAAAATTTATCCACCAAGTCTCGGAAAATATCATTCATGAAGCACTGGAAGACAGAAGGGGCATTAATGAGCCCAAAAGGCATCACTAGGTACTCAAAATGTCCCTCCGGAGTATTAAACGCCGTCTTCCATTCATCCCCATACTTAATGCGAATAAGATTATACGCCCCCCTGAGGTCAAGCTTTGTAAACCAGCGAGCACCTTTAACTCTGGAGAATAGATCAGAAATCAGGGGTAACGGATACTGATATTTAACAGTAATTTTGTTGAGGGAACTATAGTCAATACAAGGCCTTAATGACCCATCTTTCTTAGCCACGAAAAAAAAAACCCAGTACCTAAGGGTGAAGAGGATGGTCTAATATGACCCTTCTCCAACGACTCCTTAATATAGGATCGCATAGCCTCGTGCTCGGGTACAGATAAATTGAAAAGTCGACCCTTGGGAAATTTACACCCAGGGCTCAGCTCAATTGCACAGTCATAACTCCTAAGAGGAGGCAAAGACGCAGACTCATTCTCACTAAATACTTCATAAAAATCAGCCAAATAGTCAGGAACATCATGCGACTGGGGAGAGGTAGAGAAAACAGGAGCATCACTAAGGGCACACCGACAACCCCAACTCACCACAGACACAGATTTCCAATCCAAAACTGGATTATGGATTTGCAACCAGGGAAACCCCAAAACAATGGTATCATGCAAATTATGCAACACCAAAAATCTGCAATTCTCTTGATGGTCTGGGGCGACCCGCATTACCACCTGGGTCCAAAACTGAGGTTTATTCTTCGCCAAAGGAGTAGCATCAATATCCCTCAAAGGGATAGGCGTCCGCAGATGTGTCATAGGAAATCCACAACGTTTAGCAAAATCCAAGTCCATCAGGTTCAGAGCTGCTCCCGAATCCACAAAAGCCTTAGCGGAAAATGTGGACAGGGAGCAGATCAGAGTAATTGCCAGAAGAAACTTAGGTTGAACACCACCCACAGCAAATGTGTGTGCAAAACGTTTCTCTCGTTTAGGGCAGACAGAAATAATATGCGAGGCATCACCACAGAAGAAACACAGCTTATTATGCCTTCTGAACTCCTGATGTTGCGCCCTAGACAAAACTCTATCACATCGCATAGGTTCAGACATTTGTTCAACAGGTGGCAACACCTCTCGTGTGGTTTTGCGTTCACGCAAACGCCGATCAACCTGAATGGCTAATGACATAGAATCGTCAAGACCAGAGGGAACAGGAAATCCCACCATAGTATCTTTTACGGTTTCTGACAAACCCTTCCGAAAGAGAGCTGCCAAGGCACCATCATTCCAGCGAGTAAGGACCGCCCACTTTAGGAATTTTTGACAGTACAACTCTGCAGAATCCCGACCCTGGCTCAATGCCAACAGGGCCTTCTCAGCCTGATCAATAGCATTAGGTTCATCATACAACAACCCCAAGGCTTGAAAAAATGCGTTCACATTAGTAAGAATAGGATCATCAGGTTTCAAAGAAAACGCCCAATCCTGGGAATCGCCGCGCAGCAAAGAGATGACAATTTTAACCTGCTGCGCGGAGCTCCCCGACGAGTTAGGCTTCAAGGCAAAAAATAATTTACAATTATTCTTAAAATTCAAAAGTTTTGACCGATCCCCAAAAAACACATCAGGAGTAGGGATCTTTGGTTCAGCAGCATGTGAACGAGTAAGATAGGCGGAAATTCCCCGCACTTCAGCAGTGAGCTGCTCCACACGATCAGACAATTGCTTCATCTCCATTGAGCAAGAAAAAAAAAAAAAAAAAAATTCCCCCTACGGCCTCAGAGACATAGAGGAAAAAATATACACACACAAAAAAAAAAATTCTGACAAACTCTTTTTTTTTCATTTTTACAATTCTTTCCTGCTATTGAGTACCCTAGGATCTGCGGTATGGCTGGTGATTCTGTTATGAATGAGTCACCTAAGGAGGAAAAAACAAAAATACTAGCTAAGTCCAGAAAACCGGAGAGGTTGGTAGCTATCGGATTGCAGACCCCTGATCCTATCCACAACAACTAACAGTAGCCGTGGGGGTTCCTACGATGCCCTAGACCCCTCGATCACAGCCAGAGAACTAAATAGGCCTAAAGAAAGAAAGGGGAAATCTAAACTGCCCCAGAGCAGACCCCAAAGCAATAGGCAGCCCCCAACATACAATGACGGATGAAAACACCAACACAGATAGAAAGATAGGTTGAGCAAACGATGGGGCCCAAGCTAACTAAAAAGGACAGGATAGAAAAGGTGCTGTCTGCAATCCGTAAAAAACCCTACCAAAAAATGTCCCAACCGTCTGATAGGAAAAACAGGCCCTGAAGTCGCTAGGACTTCAAAATGACTATATCAGCACTCAGGTAAATTCTGAAGACAGAGCAAAGAGGCAAACTGATCAGAGACAAAAATGGAACTCAGCACACCCCCGACCGGGGATGGCTGAACTCCAAAAAACAAGGTAAACAAAACTAATAAGTTCAAAAGCAGAGCAAAAACTTATCTTTGGGAAGCAGGAATCAGACTGGTCTCCAAGAATCCAGCAGAGAAATCACCAGCGACTCAGAAGGGCGTCTGCTGCCTTATATCCAGTCAGAAGTTCCTGTTACCCAGTCATCATCTACCAGATCAGGTGTTTGGTAATCAGCCTCACTACCTTCCTTCACCAGAAGAGGGACTTCATCAGACATCGACGGTGAAGGGGAAAATGAACTCACAACAATTATCGCTGTACAAGTCTTGCTTCTACATATTCTCCGAATCCTTAATTTGAGGTCAAAGACGTCTATCGTATAAGGGGTTACTTACCTCTTCTGTACAGTCACCACATCAAGTCCATGGTGGGACTAATACACAACACATGCCCTATACACACTGATGCCAAGTCCATGGCCCTCAAGGGTTTATCGCTCATGAGATATAATTATTACTAATAATCCCCTTCCCCTGATGACCAGGTGCCCCGCCAGTCTCCATGCCTCCTCTTTAGGATGAACTAGTGACCGATTTAACCAATCACTGAGACTAATCCTTTCCTGCTGTGGATGAGTTAGGCTGGAGCAATCACATATCCAAACGGTCAGAGCAGATTGTACAGAGATCGGCCCTATATTCGTTTTTGTGGAGAAACTGAATTACTTTAGTTTTAGCCTGTGAAATGTTGTAGCTAAAATGCTTTAATAGGTGTTTAAGAGGGTGTTCTTTTGTTTAAGCACTAAATCCTTCGGTCAGTAAAAATGCACATCAAAAAGTATTGCAAAAACAAACCCTAAAAATGAAAACTAGAATTCTGTAGGAAGGATAATCTGTGATTTCTCTGCATTTAGTGGTTACTGCTCACCTGGTCGATTATCTGTAGGAATCTCCTCTTTACACCGCTCATCACCCCTCACATATGTCTCTGTAGTATTAATATGGGTCAGATCTTTACCCTGAAACAAATATTGTAAAAGTCACAGACAGATGGAGAAGTCACATCTATGATCAGCTCTAATCCTGCCATCTCCACCGTTCTCATTACACAAGTATAAAACATATAATACTGGTGGATAAAACAAGACTGAGCACAAGATCTTCACAGCCGTCTACACATCATAGGGGAGATCTCATGACACCTTCTCTCCATCTACCTGATGATCCTGAGGAACATTAGGATCTTCTTCTTTACAGCCCTGTGGAAGAAGAGGACGGGGACATCTCTCTGGTGTTGTCCTCCTACTGCATACAACTGGAGGAAACACATACAGGGATTGAATTCATTCTTTACGTACAGATAATTATAGGCCGTGTGTATTTAGTCCTATTACCTGGTGATGTGAGGGGCTGGGGAACCTCCATCATGTTCTCCATGTATAGATCTTTGTGTCCTTCTAAATACTCCCACTCCTCCATGGAGAAATAGACGGTGACATCCTGACACCTGATAGGAACCTGACACACATAATGATACCGTCATCCCCCTGATCACTTCATAGTGTTACTGTATACTGTTCCAGCATTCCCAGCAGTGTCACCTCTCCAGTCAGCAGCTCAATCATCTTGTAAGTGAGATCTCGGATCTTCTGGTCATTGACTCCTGCATGTTTATGCGGGTAAGGCAGAGTCCCCATGATTGGCCTGAGGGGTCTTCCCCATCCCTCAGATACAAGGGCCTGACAGCGCTCACTAGAGGTCTTCTTCACTACTGAGTAATCCTGGTTATGGAGAGACACATTAATAAATCTCACTACAGACATTTCCAGAGTCCTCACCTCTCCAGTTCTGTCCATCTGTTATTCCTGTAGATTATTATGTAATGTGATGTCATCAGAATCTCTCACCTCTCCAGTAAGCCGGAAGAGGATCTCTACGGTGAGGTGTAATTTGCTCTCCGCGATCTTGTCACTTCTCCTATCCATCCTTGAAGGATCAATCAGGAAAATTCTCTTGTATAGAAGATCTCCACTGAGAGGATGAGATATTGTTGGGACCTGAATGGGAAGAAGATTAACCAAAGTAACATCATGAAAAAAATCTATTCAAAATGTTATGAAATCTTCTCCACATCACATCTTCGTGGTGGCAGCATCTACCTGATGATCCTGAGGAACATTGGGATTTTCTTGTTTACAGTCCTGCAGAAGAAAAGGACGGGGACATCTCTCTGGCGTTATCCTCTTACTGCATACAACTGGAGGAAACACATACAGGGACTGAATTAATTTGTTACATACAGATAATTATAGACCGTGTGTATTTCGTCCTGTCTATTACCTGGTGATGTGAGGGGCTGGGGAACTTCCATCATGATGTCCTTGTACAGATCTTTGTGTCCTTGTAAATACTCCCACTCCTCCATGGAGAAATAGACGGCGACATCCTGACACCTTATAGGAACCTGATACACATACAATGATATCGCCATCCCTCGATACCTTCATAGTGTTACTGTAAAATGTCCCAGCATTCCCAGCAGTGTCACCTCTCCAGTCAGCAGCTCTATCATCTTGTAGACGATTTCCAAGATCTCCTGGTCATTGATGTCCTCATGTATCAGGGGGAGGGGTGGAGGCCCCGTGATTTGACTTAGGGGTCTTTCCCATCCCTCAGACGCAGGGTCCTGACAGCGCTCACTAGAGGTCTTCTTCACTACTGTGTAATCCTGGTTATGGAGAGACACATTAATAAATCTCACTACAGACATTTCCCGAGTCCTCACCTCTCCAGTTCTGTCCATCTGTTATTCCCATAGATAAGAATGATGTAATGTGACGTCATCAGAATCTCTCACCTCTCCAGTAAGCCGGAAGAGGATCTCTAGGGTGAGATGTAATATCTTCTCCACCATCTTTTTCCTGTCCTTATCCGTCCTTGATGGGTCCATCAGGAAATGTATCTTGTATAAAATATCTCCACTGAGAGGATCCAATATTGTAGGGACCTGAATGGAAAAAAGATATAACATCATAAAGATTCTATTCCATATGTTATTAATAAATGTTTTTCATGTCAAATCCTCAAGGTGGCCGCATAGTTTACTGAGAGCATGCGCCCTTTCATGTAACAGAACAGTTACATCTCAGACATACCGGCATCCAGTATCGTCACTGCAGCGATGTAAACTGACTGAAGGAAACAATGGACGCCTGAGAGATGGAGTGGAAATATGTCATAAAGATGGAGGGCGGGCTGAACTCGATGTGTTTTGTGTCCTTTCCCCAGAATCTGCCATCTACACGGATAATGGTGCAGATTATTAATACAGGAGACGTTCTGGTCACAGGGACTCCGAAAATCCAAAGTGCAATGACACTGGGAGGGTCCCGTGGAGCGGCCATGAGGGGGATTTACAGGAGTCCTTCATTATAACTACCGCACTTATAAATGTCACCTGAAGAAGCCGCGATAGAAACAAGTCCGGTATATAGAGCCACAGAGAGGCTTCTACAGGGGACGTGTGCGCTTCTCTCTATTCATTGTCTATGGGACGGAGGAGAAACGAGCGCGGCTCTAACTGGTGACAATGCAGGAAGACAGTGAGAGAATCGCTGACATTTTCTACCCTCATCGTGACAGGTTCCCTTATATCAGGGGTTGGGAACCTATGGCTCACGAGCCAAATGTGGCTCTTTTGATGGCTGCATCTGGCTCTTAGACAAATCTTTAATAAAGATGGGCAAACCCGGGCAGTAAAGTTCGGCATCCATACCGAACAACTACTGTTTGGGTTCGGCTGCCTGAACACCGGGTTTTTAGTCATGCTGTTATGTGCATGATAGCGCGGCAAACACTGCTTCTGATCGGCGGTGAAATCTTCCCCGCCAGTCAGAAAGCCGCGGTTCCCATGCTGTCAAAAGACATCATGAAAGCTTAGCGCTGATCGGAGGTATAAAGTTTACCTCCAGTCACTGGTGTCAGCTAATGGGACTACTGATCCCATCATCCGACACCAGCTGCCACTAATTACAGTGAGAGCAGGAGCGGCGGATGGAAGTATTCATCAGCCGCTCCAGCACTGTAAATAAATAATAATTTAAAAAACGGCATGGGTTCCCCTGTATTTTTACTAACCAGCCAGGCAAAACTCACAGCTGGCAAACACTGGATGTTCGGGCCCCCCATTCAAGTGAATAGGGCCCGAGTTCGGGTTTGTTCTGGTACCTGAACCCAAACTTTTTGTAACTGTTCTGCCGAACCCAAACATCCAGGTGTGCGCCCATCTCAAATCTTTGACAAAAAATAATGAAGGAAACCACTGATTTCTGAAACGCATAAGATAAGTTTGGTCCTTACGGCGCCTCGTATCTGTGGCAGTCATATGGGCTACATGTGACCACTGACGTCATGCAGGTCCTGCAATATCCGGTCACCATCCTACCACAGGACTCGACCGCAGCACCTGAACATCCATGCCTGCCCGGTAGAGCTGCATGGAGCGACTGTTACAGGCCGGGACAGCACTCCGCTCCTGTCCTTGCCTCATCTACTCCACAGCAATACCTACAAACGGCATTTGCTCACTAGTTCCGCATTGGTATGCAGCCTCAATTCTGGCAAAAGATAAGGTAAACACTGCTATCTACCATACCACTGTGGCAACTATCAACACAGGCTCTCCTAACCTCATCGGTTGAACACTCGAAAACTGTTTGGACTGGTTTTTGACAATTTTCTGTGGGGCCAACTACAGACTGACCAAGAGTCTCCTAGCACTCATACCTGCGCTTGGTCCCTCTCCACCCACCTCACTGGACGCTCTGCTGGTTGTGACTCTTTCCTCCCTGAAGCATACACTTCAGGAATGTCATTTTACAGTACAACTCTATCTCTTACTATCATCCCTCTGCGTTGTGCTTACTGATAGTAACATATAAACATTGTAAATACAAGTAAATGTGTGCATTTTATGTAAGACTTACCTAGAATGCACAAATTTATTTGTATTTAGTTTTAAACATATTGTATGGCTCACATGGAATTACATTTTAAAATATGTGGTGTTCGTGGCTCTCTTAGCCAAAAAGGTTCCTGACCCTTGCCTTATATGAACCCCAGAATGACAAATACAAACGTTATACAAAAAAAATGGGGGAAGATTCCGGCACAACCATCCAGGGATAAAATGGATTCTTTATATAAACGTAGTTAAAACATTACAAGGCCTCGTACCTTTCCTGTACAGTGTAGGGTTAACCATGGTAGTAATGCTGTCACCTATAAGCATGATGTCTAAAAAGGGAGTACTGGTGGCTAATGGAGTACAAGAAAATCTGATATTACAGGAATTGGGGTATGATGTGAATTCAGAATAAGTGGAGGCATCACCTTTCCAGACTAGAAGGACGTCATCCACATATCTGGCATTCCATACCAGGTGTGGAATTAAAGGGTTGTTATTGGTAAAGATATAAATTTCCTCCCACTAGGCTATATAAAGTATTGCCAAAGAAGGAGAAAATTTAGATCCCATCGTGGCTCCAAGTGTCTGTAGAAAAATTTTGATTGGAACATAAAATAGTTGTGTTTCAAAAGGTAATCAAGTGACAGTAAGATAAACTGTTTCAAAGGTGAAGGTTATGCACTGTATTTATCCAAATGAAATTGTATTGCTGTCATAGTTGTGGCATGAGGAATAGAGGAGTATAAGTTTACAACATCGCATGTTGCACAAAAATATCCATCCAGCCATTTAAATGTTTGAAAAGCCTTTAGGACAATGGAAGAGTCCTTCAAAAAAGCAGGAGTCCTGAAAGGAGGGGTTGAAGATATCCATCAAGCCATGCACTAAGGTTTTCGTTAAATGAATCAATCCCAGGAATTATGAGTCTTAAGGGTGGTGAAGAAGAATTCTTATGAACTTTGGGCAAACCATGGAACACAGGAATGACCAGAAAATCTGGATTGAGCCACTTAAGTAGTTTGGAATTTAAAGGGGTTGTCCGGGCTTTTCACATAATCTCAATGCATATCTGGGCTGCAGAATGCTGACAATAAGTAATTTACCTTCTGTGGCCAGTTTGCAGGGTTTGCTAGATATCAGCTCTTGCTTGTAGGAAAAACGTCCGGGGGGTGTGTTCTGGCATTGAAATGAGAACTGGTCGTTTCCTCCTACTCTTCTAAAAACATGCCCTCTATAGCAACAACCCCACCCTCCATAGCTACAGGCCCTCCCTGACCACATGAACAAGCCCTCCTCACACAGTAACAAATCCTCCCCCTCTAACAGCCTCAGTGCAGAGAGCAGAACCACCCAGCTGCTCCTCCCCCAGACACACGATGAACAGTGATCTATGGAAAGTGAAACTAGTGAGGAGGAAACGACCAGTTCTCATTTCAATGCCAGAACACCCCCCCCCCGGATGTTTTTCTTACAATCAAAGCTGATATCTAGCAAACCCTGCAAACTGGCCACAGAAGGTAAATTATTTATTGTCAGCATTCTGCAGCCCAGATATGCACTGAGATTATGTCAAAAGCCCGGACAACCCCTTTAATACCCCCAATCTCATCCCCTCATTAAGGCAATGTGTAAGAGCGGATCTGAAAGCGGTGGTAGGATCTGACCTTACAGGAAAATAAGTGTTGGTGTCACTGAGAACAGAGCAAACCAGAGAACAGTATAGGTCGGTATCTGGAGCCACCACAGATCCCCCTTATCTGACCGGCGAATGGGGAAATGAGGGCAAGTTTGCATGTCCTTCCCAGCATCACACCGCTGTTTGTCACAATGATCATTCTCACCACTGCTCCCTACATGAGAGTGTAAGGGTATGTTCACACGTTGCAGATTATAAGCGTTTTTTCGCCGTGAAAATGCAGCGAAAACACATAACACACACCATGCATTTCTATGGCACTCCGCAATGCTGTGCTAATGCTGCGGGTTTTTTTGCGGAATCACCGCGATTCCGCACACATAGGAATGCATGAGATCTGCTTACATTCCGCATGTGGCTATGCCCACCATGAGCAAAGTGAGCGGATCATGTGCGGATGGTACCCAGGGTCTGGAGGAGAGGAGACTCCCTGGGCACCATATCCCTATGAAAAAAAAAGAATTAAAATAAAAAATTGTGATGTACTCACCTTCCGATGGCCCCCGCAGTCTTCCCGATGCTCCCGGCAACTCCCGTTCCCCGTGATGCCTTGCAGCAAGGACCTGTGATGATGTAGCGGTATTGTGAGATGCTATGTCATCACATGTCATTGCTGCAAGGCATTACTGGGAAAGGGAGCTGGCGGGAGCATTGCGAGGACAGGGACGGCTGCGGGGGACGCCGGAAGGTGAGAATATCACGATTTTTTATTTTTTTTTAAATATTTTTAACATTCTGTTTACTATTGATGCTGCATAGGCAGCATCAATAGTAAAAGGTTGGTCACACTCGTCAAACACTATGTTTGACAAGTGTGACCAACCTGTCAATCACATTTCAAGTGATGCTTCAAATCGCGTGAAAAACGCTTATTTTCTGTGGGAAAAAGAAACGTGAATTCGCATGTGTTTTTCCCACGGCGGGAGTTGCGGAGATGCTGTGGAAATTTCTGAAATTCCGCAAATGTGCACTTGTCCTCTGTCCTGTATGGGGAGTAGGCAGGGTTAGAAGGTGACAGGAATCTCCAGGGCTCGTGGCTTGCCAGTCTCCATTCCCATGTCTTGTACTCCATTAGCCACCAGTACTCCCTTTTTAGACACCGCGCTTATAGGTGACAGCATTACTACAATGGCTGACACTACGCTGTACAGGAAAGGGACGAGGCCTTGTAAGGTTTACCTACAGTTATATAAAGGATCCATATTACCCCTGGATGGTTGTGCCGGAATCTTCCCCCATTTTTTGTCTCCCTCCCTGTGATCACCAGGAGGAACTCCGGCCCAAATTTCCAGCTCCACATTCTCAGCGCGGTAAGCTCCTTCATCCCTCTCCCTGCATCCTACAAATGTCCTAGCGCCCCCTGTGCCCAGTAATGGGGAATCTCCAGCACCTACCTCCACCTGCAGGGGGCGCTATCTCCGGGAATGGAGGGGTTACTGCCCCCTGTGCAGCCCAGTAATGGGGAATCCCCAGCACCTACCTCCACCTGCAGAGGGCGCTATCTCCGGGAATGGAGGGGTTACTGCCCCCTGTGCAGCCCAGTAATGGGGAATCCCCAGCACCTACCTCCACCTGCAGGGGGCGCTATCTCCGGGAATGGAGGGGTTACTGCCCCCTGTGCAGCCCTGTAATGGGGAATCTCCAGCACCTACCTCCACCTGCAGGGGGCGCTATCTCCGGGAATGGAGGGGTTACTGCCCCCTGTGCAGCCCAGTAATGGGGAATCCCCAGCACCTACCTCCACCTGCAGGGGGCGCCATCTCCGGGAATGGAGGGGTTACTGCCCCCTGTGCAGCCCAGTAATGGGGAATCCCCAGCACCTACCTCCACCTGCAGGGGGCGCTATCTCCGGGAATGGAGGGGTTACTGCCCCCTGTGCAGCCCAGTAATGGGGAATCTCCAGCACCTACCTCCACCTGCAGGGGGCGCTATCTCCGGGAATGGAGGGGATACTGCCCCCTGTGTAGCCCAGTAATGGGGAATCTCCAGCACCTACCTCCACCTGCAGGGGGCGCTATCTCCGGGAATGGAGGGGTTACTGCCCCCTGTGTAGCCCAGTAATGGGGAATCTCCAGCACCTACCTCCACCTGCAGGGGGCGCTATCTCCGGGAATGGAGGGGTTACTGCCCCCTGTGCAGCCCAGTAATGGGGAATCTCCAGCACCTACCTCCACCTGCAGGGGGCGCTATCTCCGGGAATGGAGGGGTTACTGCCCCCTGTGCAGCCCAGTAATGGGGAATCTCCAGCACCTACCTCCACCTGCAGGGGGCGCTATCTCCGGGAATGGAGGGGTTACTGCCCCCTGTGCAGCCCAGGAATGGGGAATCTCCAGCACCTACCTCCACCTGCAGGGGGCGCTATCTCCGGGAATGGAGGGGTTACTGCCCCCTGTGCAGCCCAGTAATGGGGAATCTCCAGCACCTACCTCCACCTGCAGGGGGCGCTATCTCCGGGAATGGAGGGGTTACTGCCCCCTGTGCAGCCCAGGAATGGGGAATCTCCAGCACCTACCTCCACCTGCAGGGGGCGCTATCTCCGGGAATGGAGGGGTTACTGCCCCCTGTGCAGCCCAGTAATGGGGAATCTCCAGCACCTACCTCCACCTGCAGGGGGCGCTATCTCCGGGAATGGAGGGGTTACTGCCCCCTGTGCAGCCCAGTAATGGGGAATCTCCAGCACCTACCTCCACCTGCAGGGGGCGCTATCTCCGGGAATGGAGGGGTTACTGCCCCCTGTGCAGCCCAGGAATGGGGAATCTCCAGCACCTACCTCCACCTGCAGAGCCGCACACCACATATATGGCTGCTCTGTGCGCACAGGACCTGGGATGAGGTCACAGGAGGGGAGGAGTCAGGGTCACATGATCAGGGGCCTCAGTATATACAGGACTGTGCTGGCTGTCCTGGTGCTGGAGGAGCGGAGTCCAGGCAGCGCACACAGGGGGCACGTTCCCGTAGAGCGACCACTTGCTCAGGAGACTTCACAGCATTTACAGAGAGATGTACCAGCTCCATAATCACCAGGTTTTGCCTCTTTATTGTGAGGTTTTCCAGACCCTCAGTCATGAATAGTCTTTCTTGTGGTGGCAATGTTTCAGCTCACAGACCCTTCCTCAGGCCTAATATAGACAGAAAACCAGTATAATATGAGAAAGTCTACAAGGGGCTCAGCAATCAGAAAACTGACAGAGAACATTTATAGCGTGAGGTAAGGGGGAGCCAGAATCTACCGGAAAAGCAGCTGTGGTTTATATAAGAACGTAACCAAGGGACACCCAGCATGGAAATACAGCTTGATATTATTATTATTTATCAGCCTTCGGCTTGATCTCGAGCCTTCATGTAGGAAGATCGATCTTCTGCAAGCCTAGATTGTTCCACCAGGCTCTTTTCCTCCTTTATTTTAATTGTGTCAAACCATCTTATTGCTGATGTTCCTCTTCGTCTTGTTCCTTCAGATCTTCTCACCATAATGTCTTTCTCCAGTGATTGCTTTCTTCGTATGATGTCAGGGAAACACTAAGCTATTTCTGGCAACTTCCAGCAGCAAGTTGTAAGCCTTAGTAAGGTGTATTGTTCTCCAACTGGCTGGAGCAGGGAGCTGATAACATCAGCTGGAAACACACGCACCCATACTGCCAGACTGATGGCACTACAGGTCCCAGCCACTGTAACCTTTGTGACTGCACAGAGTCCGCCGTCCAGAGCTCCTGGATGTGACATTTCTATCACCAGTGCCGCCAGCAGGGTGAACATGATGGTGTCTGGTGACGGAAGCTGAAGTTGCAGGAGCAGGTTCTGGTAGAGATGTCACAACCACTATTCCAACAAATTGTGAATGGTGAGGGGCGCCTAACTGAGTTCTTGCCCTGCTACACCTGTAGGCAGTCATTTATCTGCTGTCATTTACCTTTCTGTCATGAGATTGACCTCAGGTAGAGTTGAGCGAAACAGGTCGGTCAATTTCAAAAATCGCCGACTTTCGCCAAAGTCGGGTTTCATGAAACGAAACCCGACCATAGCGTGAGGTCGGCCATGATGTCAGCGACCCGAGCACCAAAGTTGCGTTTCAAATGAAGCTTTCAGCGCCTTTTTTCAGCCAATGATGGAGAACGCACACTGTGGGCAACGCGATGACATGGGCAGCAGCCAGCACCATCTTAGAGAAGGGCATTGAAGTGATTGGCTGGCTTTGTGTGGCGTCACAGTGGGTATAAAAGGCTGTGACCAGCTACCGCCATCTTCTGCCGATCTTACAATAGGGAGAGGTGCTGCTGATTCTGAACAGGGAGAGCGTTAGGCAGGGAAGAAGAAAAAAAAAACTGCTTCTGCTGATAGTGCTTTTCACTGTACAGTTAGTGTGCAGTGAAAGGGGAGGATTTTTTCTTATGTGCAGCAGCGCTGGTGGTGATTAGGCTGCATTGTAAGGCTACCTGCTAGCTGCATTGCTGTGTGCACACTGCTGTTCAAACTGCTTTTTTCAAAGCACTCCAACTTTTATTATTTTGTCCTGGTGAGTTACTGAGCATTCATTTTTTCACACACCGTCTAGCGGTGTACGCTGCTCACACACTACTGTGTATTCCGGCTGGTATCACGAACAAATAGAAGCTATCTGGGTGTGATCTGGAAGAAAAAGCCGAGGAGTTTTTCCATTTTTCCACACCTACACCTTAGAGTCATGTCCTTTTTTCAAACAGTTTCGTATATCTGCTGTTTGATTACGGTAAAAACTAGACAGAGACAGCGTGTGTCAGCCCCTATACAAATACACGGAGCTTGACAATTTTACATACACACCGTACAGCGGTGTACGCTGCTCACACACTACCGTGTACCGCCTTCTAGCACGGACAAATAGAAGCTACCTGTGTGTGACTCTGGAAAAAAAAAATGAGGAGTTTGTCCGTTTTTCCACACCTACACCTTAGAGTCGTGTCCGTTTTTCAAACAGTTTCGTATATCTGCTGTTTGACTACAGTCAAAATTAGACAGAGACAGCGTGTGTCAGGCCATATACAAATGTGGCGCCCCTGAGGGTTCAGTCGCAATAGAGGTACTGCATCTCCTCCTGAGGTGTGGTACCCCACCATCCAGGTAAGGTGGAGACACCTGACCACACTCCAACACCTGCACCCCACACCACAAAGTAGTGTAGCAAAGCACCTTCGGCGGCTCCCTGCTTGGAGTGTAGCATAGCACCCCTTGGTGGCTCCCTGCTTGGAACACGAAACGTGCTGGGAGGTGGGTGGAGTTTTAGTTCGCACAAAAGAGCGGGAAGAGTTGAGTCAGTCAGTCAGTCTTTCATTCAGTCAATGAGTGAGGATGCAGAAGGACAGAGTGTGAGACAGAGAAGATCCCCGGGAGAGGGACGGAAGAAGGAAGTGCTGCAGCAGGCCACAGTGATCTGGGTCTGCTGGCACAGGAAAGAGACACAGAAAGGAAGCTTGATTCTCCATTGGGAAGAAGGATAAGCACAGAATGTGAGGAGAATAAGAGAACAAGGACCAGGGTTAGAGGAGAACCCTTTTGAAGTTCTAAGCGCATGGCCGGGGTCCGGTCCCCGAGGTTGTATGGATACTAATGGTCCTGCAGCAGACACCGGAGGAATAGAAGTAGTGACCACTTTATTCCCACTCAAGACTTGCGGGCACAACAGCAACATATTAGTGAGCCGGGACTTAGTAGCAAGGAGTCCCCAAAGCAGGCTACAGCTGTCTGCCGTACAAGTAGAGTTCATAGGAACATCTGACAGGAGGAACTCCAGTGTAACTCAGTATTAGGAGTACTTCATTCAAAGGCGCTATAAAAGTAGACATTCAGAAAAGGCACATATGTTGGCGGAGTGTTGGAAAGGAGTACTTCATCTTGCCTGGAAGTTGACTGAGCTCCTGACCCAGAGGACACGTCACAGATGTGGGCACCTGTACCTGCAACAGACTGTGAGTAAAGCTTTGGAACTACATGCCCTGGTGTCCTCCACTTATTCCTGCGCCAACCTGCCCAGCACTGCTACATCCCTTGCACCTGACACTACACCATCTACGTGTCACTTCACCTACACTGCCCTGGGACTACAGCCCTGCCTGTGGAGGGCTATAACATCACTGCTGCACCACACCATCTGTCCCAGAGGATCTGTCTGCAGCATCAGCTTACATCTCTATTGCCGAACACCACAGGTGGCGTCACGAATCACTTATAAATTTTCACCACCATAACCACACTGAAACAACCCCTTTTGTAATGGAGCCCCAGGGCAACGGACCGGGTCACTGCTGCCGTGACAACCCCCGTTGAGAAGATCAACCGGCCCGGTACCGAGTACCCCACGGCCCTGGTGAGCGAGGGCGCTCCACAAATACACGGAGCTTGACAATTTTACATACACAAACCATACAGCGGTGTACGCTCCTCACACACTACCATGTAACGCCTTCTAGCACGGCCAAATAGAAGCTACCTGTGTGTGACTCTGGAAAGAAAAAAACGAGGAGTTTGTCCGTTTTTCCACACCTACACCTTAGAGTCGTGTCCGTTTTTCAAACAGTTCTGTATATCTGCTTGTTGGATTACGGTCCAATACATACTGTGAGAGCGTCTGTGACTAACATAATATATACGTTGATTTAATTTGTTTAATACACCTTACACAGCTGGACGCTCCTCATACAGTACCATCTCTCTGCTGGTATTTTGGTTACATTTTCCCAAACGTGAGGAAGTATGGTGGAACAGGCCGCAGACGTGGGCAGCGGGGCACGGCTGGTACTGATGGTGGTGGTGGTGCATCGGCTGGTTCTGGCAAAAGCACAATAGCAGCTAAGGCAGGAGGTGTTGAGCCTGCGTCATCCTCTGGCCCAAGAAGGCCTATCAGGTTGCCTTTTCTTGGAGTGGGAAAACAGCTTTTAAAGCCGGAGCATCAGGAACAGGTTTTGGCGTACATTGCCGAAACAGCCACCAGCTCTATTGCCTCCTCTTCTGAATTTTCGAAACCTGCAAGCACGAAGTTGTCAGTGCAGGGTTCTGGTCATAAAAAAACCCTTTCCTTGTGTCCTTCACCCCCACCAAAAGTTAAGGATGCGGCAGCCCACACTTCAGATTACTCTATGGAGCTCTTTTCACATACCATGCCTGGGTTATCCAGTCAAATCCTGAATTCCCCAGACCAAGATGAATCTTACATGGACTGCACTGATGCACAGCCACTGCTAGATGATTCTGCTGGTACATTGACCCACAGCACATTGCCCTCGCAGTCTATTGATCCAGAATCTGACCCTGATGAAACCCAGGTGCCCCTTCCCGCATACCATACCACCTTACACGGTGACACAGAGGAAGGTAAAGAGGAAGGTGCAGATGACTTTGAAGAGGAGGTGATGGATGACCCATTTCTGGACTCGGATTGGCATCCATTGGGGGAGGAGGGTGGCGCTGGCAATAGTTCAGATAAGGAGAAGGATCCGCAGCAGCTATTGACATTTTGACATTGCAGCAGCAGTTATCTAGCAGGCCCGTAGCTGTCCTAAAACGTGGAACAAAAACTAAAAGAGATGCACGACAGCTTGACCAGACGGTCAATTTAGCACAGCGTGCAAGGCCAGAAAATGTTTACCATAGTAGGAAGAGTGCAGTGTGGCACTTCTTTGTCCAAAATCCTACTGATGAGGCAAAGGTTACCTGTAAGAAGTGCGGAAGGACCTTTAGCCGAGGTAAACAACTCAGAAATTTTAATACCAGTTGCATGCTTAGACATTTAATCAACATGCACTTGCAAGCGTGGATGCACTACAAAACCTCAGTTAGCACATGTGCACCTGCTCCGACTGAAGGTAGCCAACAACGCTCCATCACTACCCCCACTGTAAGACCCACCACCACCATTAAGCACACCTCCTCTTCCTCAGACTTGCCCAATTACGCCCTTTGCAGCAGCTGAATGTCCTGCCAACACATCTACATATGCCAATTTTTAAACCTCCCTAACTGGGCTGGCAACCCCTCCCCCAACGGCTGGAGTCAAGACCTGGTGCACCCTGGCAAGCAGGGCCGCCATCAGGGCATGACAGCCCTTACATGTGTATGGGGCCCAGTGATTAGGGGGGCCCGAGCACGCTGGCAGCCTGGTCCGCGCTAGAGGCCCCCTAAATTTTGTTCAGGCTTCTCCAGCTTTATTTATAATCAAAACCCAGTGCCTGCTGGGCCCCTCGGGGCCCCCCCACACCATAGTCCAGCCAGTGCCGCAATCTCCCCCCTTCACAATGGTCCAGGCCAGCCACAGCGCCGCCCTCACCTGACGTCACACACTGCTCTGCTCCACTTCCTCATTCCCAGAGCAGAGGAGCTGCAGTGTACCACCACGTGGGACTGGGAGGCTGTGGGAGCAGTTGGACTTGCAGAAGATGGTGGACAGCGAGGAGCAGACCAATGGCAGGCAGAGCCATGAGGCAGCGGCAGAGTAAGTAGTCTGTCTGTGTCTCAATCTGTCTCTCTCTCTCTCTCTCTGACGTCTCCGGTGGTATGTGTGGGCCCGGGTTCATAATGGATGGGGCAGGAGTGGGGCTGTGGGGGACAAATCTCCAGTGTCCATAGGCATGCTGCATGTTGACTGAGTCCTACATGCCTGGTGCAGACACAGGCGAGGGCTCTGCAGCTGCTACCTGACACACACAGCATGCCAGGCATGTAGCAGAGCTGTGTGTATCAGGTAGCAGCTGCAGAGCCCTCCATAATGGGACAGGCATGTAGTAGAGCTGTGTTTGTCAGGTAGCAGCTGCAGATACCCCTCTCTGTATAGACCAGGCCAGGCATGTAGCAGATTTGTGTGTGTCAGGTAGCAGCTGCAGAGCTCTCTCCATAATGGAACAGGCATGTAGCAGAGCTGTGTTTGTCAGGTAGCAGCTGCAGAGCCCTCTCTGTATAGACCAGGCCAGGCATGTAGCAGATTTGTGTGTCAGGTAGCAGCTGCAGAGCTCTCTCCATAATGGGACAGGCATGCAGCAGAGCTGTGTTTGTCAGGTAGCAGCTGCAGAGCCCTCTCTGTATAGGCCAGGCATGTAGCAGAGTTGTGTTTGTCAGGTAGCAGCTGCTGAGCCCTCTCCATAATGAGACAGGCATGTAGCAGACCTGTATTTGTCAGGTAGCAGCTGCAGAACCCTCTCTGTATAGGCCATGCTGGCCAGACTTTCTCCACCTGCAGCTCAGCCGTTGTCCTATCCATTTAGCCAGCACCGACTGTGCTGCACAGTGCCAGCATGCTGACTGTCTCCACCTGCAGCTCAGCTGTTGTCCTATCCTTTTAGTCAGCACAGACTGTGCTGCACAGTACCAGTATGTTGACTGTCTCCACCTGCAGCTCAGCCATTATCCTATCCTTTTAGCCAGCACAGACTTTGCTGCAAAGTACCAGCATGCTGACTGTCTCCACCTGTAGCTCAGCCGTTGTCCTATCTTTTTAACCAGCAGACTGTGCTGCACAATACCAGCATGTTGACTGTTTCCATCTGCAGCTCAGCTGTTGTCCTATCCTTCTAGCCAGCAGACTGTGCTGCACAGTACCAGCATGTTGACTGTCTCCATCTGCAGCTCAGCTGTTGTCCTATCCTTTTAGCCAGCACAGACTGTGCTGCACAGCACCAGCATGTTGACTGTCTCCACCTGCAGCTCAGCCATTATCCTATCCTTTTAGCCAGCACAGACTGTGCTGCACAGTACCAGCATGCTGACTGTCTCCACCTGCAGCTCAGCCATTGTCCTATCCTTTCAGCCAGCACAGATGCTGCTGCACAGTACCAGCATGTTGACTGTCTCCATCTGCAGCTCAGCTGTTGTCCTATCCTTTTAGCCAGCACAGACTGTGCTGCACAGTACTAACATGTTGACTGTCTCCACCTGCAGCTCAGCCGTTTTTCCAAGAAAGGGCGGTGGGATTTTGGAAGGTTCGCATGGTGGAGGAGGAGCTAGGGTGGAGGCGAACTGGGGTGGAGCATGGGCGGAGTCTCAAGGAGGGCCCCATAAATTTTGCCAGTATGGGGCCCCGAAATTCCTAGTGGCAGCCCTGCTGGCAAGTGCCGTTGCTCTGAACAGGTGGATGGGCCCACTGATGGCCGCCGGCAATGGCACAGGGTCACTCATAGTGCAATACAGTGTCTCAGATGGTGGGAGGGCCCACTTGCCGTCAGACACGAGCGTACTATGAGGGGCCCTGTGCCAGCACAGTCGACCACGATTGTGTCCACCCGCTTGGTCATGGCCACAGCACTTGCAAGTTGCAATACTTACCTCTCCCTGCTCCACCGCTGTGTAGTCTGGGCAGTAAAATCCTTCACATTGACGGCCACTCGAAATTTGGTGTATTTATCAATGATGGTTAAGATGTAACTATGGCCTGTCCTGCTGGCCTCTACCTTCAGATGATCAATGGCTACCATTTGAAATGGACGTCAACTTACAAGCGGATGTAGTGGTGGTTTATGATCTCCTTTCACAGTTGTGATAGTCACAGACGTGTGACATTCCTGCCACCATTTTTTCAATGTCTCCTCTCATGCCAATCCAATAGAATCGCCTACGGCCTGTGGCTTCTGTCTTTTGCACTCCAAAATGACCAGACACATCATGATAGGCAGTGAGGACCATGGGTACATCTCTCCCTGTGATCATAATTTGATGGAGACGAGTAACGGTGATGTGATCCACGCTACTGCGATAAAGCAATCCTTTCTTCACAAAGAATCTTTTTCGCTTTCTCCACAGACACAGTAATTGAGGGTCTGCATTGCCTCTGCAACATATACCGGGAGGTTTCCCCGCGATGAGTAATTCCAAAATTTCTGCTAACACTCGACTTTGCGTCTATACTTGTATCCATGTAGTTTCCAGTAGCGGAGATTCTTGACTGGCTTACTGAGATTGAAATGTATACGAAGATTTAAAAGTACCACAACACTGTATACTGATGTACAGTATGAATACCTTTCCCTTTTTATACTTTTTTAATTCTTGTGTAATACATAGTGAGCCTGTGAGTGTCTGTGTCTGACTCCGGAAGTATAGATGGAAATTTAACCCTAGACTGGACACACCTGGTATGTGCTGATACAGTACCTTGTGTCAAAAATTTGTATTAAGGTATCATCTGTAGGATAACCAACTGTGGGGGGGACCCTCTTCTTGTCGCAGACAAACACGAGACTGAGATAGAGTTTGTATTGAACAGGTCCGTTTTTAGTGCCCATCCTGTCAACAACAGCAATTCACCACAGCCGTTTCACATTTCTCTGTACACAGGCCCCGGTACCTTCACTTCCTTTGTAACTATAATCACGGTGTCATCTGTGGCTCTTCCACTGTGGCTGGCCTAGGCCCAACCACCCCAGCGCTGCACCAGTCTGAGCACACCGTCCGTATGATAGCCCCAGGCCCTCTTCGTCTGCGGCTACCGTCCTCTGGCCCACCCCCCCGTGACTGCCTCAACTGTCAGTCCTCTCTGGAGCCTTTCCACTGTCTCTATTTCCTCAGCAGAACTTCATCTTTACTGTGCTCCTTTTGCTGACTGACTCTTCCAGAACCTTCCCTCAGCCTTTTATACTTCCAGTTCTGGTAACTCCGCCCACCATCACCTAACAGTTTCTCTGACCTATGGCAGTTATTCAGTCCCACTCCTACACTCTCCACTGCCCTCCAATGGGCAAGCTAAAACACTGCACCCTTTCTCTTTTTCTTAGCGGTTTCACACCTACACTGCGCTACACCTCTGATAGTTTGTCTGTCAGTCCACCTTCCCTATATCATCCATAGTGAGTGAGCGTGTGTGGGTTACGCCTTCTATATATACGGTGAATCGGAGAAACAAATTTTTACACTATACTCGATGCAGCTTGTATCTTGTTATACAGTACCTTTGTTCGACATTTAGCATTACGGTCAAATCCATACTGTGTAAGCGTCTGAGAGTGACTACGGGACTATTTATACGGAGATTTCAATTGTCCCCTAAAAATATATACTTGTTATCCTGTTATCCAGGAACTTTTTTACAACATTTTTTATTATGGTCAAAACCAAACTGAGTGAGCGTCTGAGGGTGACTACGGAAATATATACCGATATTTTCAATTTGGCCAACACTGTATACAGCAGAACGCTTCTGTTACAGTAACCTTTTTAGCTATTTAGATTCTGGTGTAATCCATAATGAGGCTGTAAACGTCTGTCACTCCGATTACCCCAACACTGTATACAGCTGTACGCTTGTGTTACATAACCCATTTACAGCTTTTCATATTCTTGTGTAATCCATACTGGGCCTGACAACGTTTGTGTCTGCCTCCTGAAATGTATACGGAGAATCAGAATGTTTACACTATACTATATATACCTTTTATCTGGTGATACTGTACCTTTTTCAACTTGTTATTTTATTGGGTAATCCATACTTAGCCTGTGAGCGTCTGTGTATGCCTCATGAAATATATACGGAGATTTACTGTTATTCATAGACTGTATAGAGCTGTACATTTATGATACAGTACCATATATCTGCTGGTAATTTGGGTCCATTTTCAAAAACATGAGGACGTATGGTGGAAGAGGACGCGGATGTGGGCATGGAGGGCCACCTGGTACTGATGGTGATGGTGGTGCATCTGCTGGTAGTGCCAAAAAACAATAGCAGCTAAGGCAGGAGGTGTTGAGCCAGCGTTATGGTGTAGCTCTGGAAGGCTCCCTTTTCTGGGAGTAGGTAGACTGCTTTTAAAGCCGGAGTATCAGGAACTGTTTGTGGCTTACATTGCTGAAACAGCCTCCAGCTCTATAGCCTCCTATGCTGAAGCTGTAAAAAATGCAAGCACTGAGTCGTAACTGCAGGCTTCTGGTCAGGAGCAACCCCTTTCTTTGTGTCCTTCACTAACACCAAAAGTGAAGGATGTGGAAGCACACACCTCAGATTACTCCATGGAGCTCTTTTCACATACCATGCCTGGGTTAGTTAAAAATAGGGCCCATTATGTACTGGAGCAATGTAAATGGGGCAGATCACACACTGGAGCAGCATCTAAGGGGCACATTATACACTGGAGCATTACAAATGGGGCCCATTATATATGGAGCATTATTAGAGCCCATCATACACTGGAGCATCATCCATGAGGCCCATTATGTACTGGAGCAATGTAAATGGGGCAGATCAGACTGGAGCAGCATCTAAGGGGCACATCATACACTGGAGTATTACAAATGGGGCCCATTATATATGGAGCATTATTAGAGCCCATCATACACTGGAGCATCATCCATGAGGCCCATCATGTACTGGAGCATTGTAAATGGGGCAGATCAGACACTGGAGCAGCATCTAAGGGGCACATTATACACTGGAGCATTACAAATGGGGCACATTATATATGGAGCATTATTAGAGCCCATCATACACTGGAGCATCATCCATGAGGCCCATCATGTACTGGAGCAATGTAAATGGGGCAGATCAGACACTGGAGCAGCATCTAAGGGGCACATTATACACTGGAGCATTACAAATGGGGCACATTATATATGGAGCATTATGTGGAGCTCATCAGATACTGTATGGAACATTATATGTGACTAATTATTTGGTATGGAGAAATATATGAGGCTCATTATTCTGTATGGCGCACAATGTGGTGGCCATAACACTGTATGGAGTAATATACTGTCCTGTTTTTGAGCTATTGTACAATTTAAAAAAGATCAGTCATGGCATGTAAGCAGTGAAGTATTTTTCATTGTACTATACCTATATTTCTGTGCCGTATCGGAGCATCATGAGTTGTGGTATGTGTTAAAGGGGAGCACTGACACTCTTTGGCCCAGGGCACACGAAAACCTGGAGCCAGCCCAACCCCCCAACAACTTTAGCCAAATAACCCCCAGTTTTCAATGCGTAACTATTATTAGGAAGTAAATTAAGGTTGACAAGCTTCAGTTATAAGAATTGATGTTTTTGGCATTGAAATGGGCACTGTAGGCGTGTTTCCTGTCCTCCACTCCCTGCCGACTTTGCTTCCCCATTGACTTGCATTGGGTTTCGTGTTTCAGTCGGCCTCCGACTTTTCCCTATGGTCGGCCAATTAGAGGTACTGTGGGGCCTAAACAGTGGAAACCCCCCACAAGTGACCCCATTTTGGAAACTGGACCCCCAAGGAACTTATCTAGATATGTGGTGAGCGCTTTGAACCCCCAAGGACTTCACAGAAGTTTATAACGTACAGCCGTACAATTAAAAAATCATATTTTTTCCACAAAAATGATCTTTTCACCCCCAATTTTTAATTCCCAAGGGTAACAGGACCTCAAAAGTTATTGTGCAATTTGTCCTGAGTACGCTGATAACCCACATGTGGAGGTATACCACTATTTGGGCGCATAGCAGAGCTCGGAAGGGAAGCAGCGCCATTTGACTTTTTTGGCTGGAATTGAGATCAGACGCCATGTCGCGTTTGGAAAGCCCCAGATGTGCCAAAACAGTGGAAACCCCCCACACATGACACCATTTTGGAAACTAGACCCCCAAGAAACTTATCTATATGAGTAGTGAGCACTTTGAACCCCCAAGTGCTTCACGGAAGTTCATAATGCCCGGGCGTGAAAATAAAAAAAATCATATTTTTTCCACAAACATGATCTTTTAGTCCCCAATTTTTTTATTTTCCCAAGGGTAAGAGGAGAAATTGAACCCCAAAGGTTGTTGTCCAATTTGTCCTGAGTACGCTGATATCCCATATGTGATAGAAAACTACTGTATGGGCACACGTCGGAGCTCGGAAGGGAAGTAGTGACGTTTTGGAATGCAGACTTTGATGGAATGGTCTGCGGGTGTCATGTCGCGTTTGGAGAGCCTCTGATGTGCCTAATCTGTTGAAACCCCCACAAGAAGACCCCATTTTGGAAACTAGACACCCCAAGGAACTTATTTAGATGTGTGGTGAGCACTTTGAACCCCCAAGTGCTTCACAGAAGTTTATAACATAGAGACCATGAAAATAAAAAAAACATTTTTTTTCCACAAAAATGATATATTTGCCCCCAATTTTTTTATTTTCCCAAGGGAAACAGGAAAACTTGGACCACAAAAGTTGTTGTGCAATTTGTCCTGAGTAGACTGATACCCCATATGTGGGGGTAAACCACTGTTTGGGCGCATGGCAGAGCTTGGAAGGGAAGGAGCAACGTTTGACTTTTTCAATGCAGAAATGGCTGGAATTGAGATCGACGCCATGTTGCGTTTGGAGAGCACCTGATGTGCCTAAACAGAGGAAACCCCCCAATTCTAACTCCAACCCTAACCTCAACACACCCCTAAACCTAATCTCATCCCTAACCCTAGCCCTAGCCATAACTCTATGTTAGGAATCTGTGTCCTGCCATACTAATGCAGAGATCGAGATCCTCACATTCATCTCCAGAGGCTAAGTCCTTTCTGCCAGCTTGTGAGCATGCTCCTGGAATGAGCTCCCATTGGAGTTCAGGAGTCAGGTGCTCAGGTCCTGCTCCTGATTCCATTGGTTCAGCTCAGGTCTCTGGAGATTTCCGGAAGGTCCCGGTCACTATAAAAAGTGCGCATGGCCGTTATTGGCTAGTATTTTCTGATACTTTCTGATGTATGTTTGTTGATGGATGCTTGGTCTGGTGGATGACTCATTATGAAACCCCTTCCCTCGGTTATTATGAGTGTGTGATTGGGTCAGCCAGTAGCAGCACTAGCGCCAGCGCGCTCAAGCTTCAGCCATCTCAGCAGCAAAGCGTCCTGCATCGCGCTTGCCTTATTGTGGTTGCAGACTTCTGTGGCATTCGCAGTTGCGACGCCGTGCACACGCTCATTCACGGTAAGTCCGTTTGGTTGTAGTGCCACTTTAACTACTCCTGTGCTCGGCCACCGTATGTGTGCCGCTGTGTCCCTGTGCGTTTAACAGGCTCAGCGTTACCTTTTCTTTATTATTTTTCTGTGCAGCTCTGTGTCCCATAACAGAGACTGCCTCTTTTGCACTTGGGTGATTTAGAACCCTGTGCACACTACCGCTGTAGTGCACTGTCTCCCTTAGCAGCGGTTTTGCCATCTGCCGCACGGTGGACCCCGAGTGGCGAAGGCACTTTAATTATTTGGTTTTTTTAGTGCCTTCCACAACTCATAACATAATACTAGCGCCAGGGTCTGGCTAGAGATGGCGGATCAGCAGCAGCTGTTACAGCTTGTGCGTCAGCTCGAGGCTCGTCTTGCTACCCTTGAGAGGTCTCTCGCAGCTGCGCAGGCTACAGATGCTGCCGTCCAGGCACTTATGGACGCGGTAGGGCGTATGTCCATGTCCGCCCTTGCGCCGACAGTTACCCGCCTCCCGTTGCCCGATAAATATGCTGGGGATGGCGCCTCCTGTAGGGGTTTTATCAGTCAGTGCTCGATACACCTAGAGCTGCTGGCTGCGCAATTCCCTACGGAGCGGGCTAAGGTGGCTTTTGTCATCTCCCTACTGTCGGGCAAGGCGCTGGAATGGGCTACGCCTCTGTGGGAGCGTGGTGACCCCGAGATTCGGTCCGCGGCTAACTTGCTGACTGCCATCAGGCAAGTTTTTCTCGGTCCTCGGGTCACGCATGATACGTCCCTGCAGCTACTCGCCCTTACTCAGGTGTCACTCTCGGTTAGCCAGTATGCCGTCCGTTTTCGGACACTGGCGTCCGAGTTGGAATGGTCCGACAAGGCCCTAATCCTCGTTTTTTGGCGAGGTCTAGCGGAGCATGTGAAGGATGCTCTCTCTACTAGAGAGATCCCCACCAGCTTAGAGGAGCTAATCTCCGTCTCCTCACGGATTGACCTCCATTTTTCGGAGCACGATAGGGAGCGGGCGCACTCCAAGCGCAAATCCGTTTCAGCTCCCAAATTTTTTGAACCCCATGAGCTGGCTGAGCCAGAGGTTCTACCTCCTGAGCCCATGGAGATATCTCGTACCAACCTTAATTCAGACTCCGACCAGGAGTCCATCTGCGGTTGTCATCTTGTCTGTGCGGTTTCTCCGGAAGCCGGCTCCCCTCAAAGGTTGGAGTCTGAACCGGTTATCGAGACCTTTGTTCCTCCTCATCTTAGGGCTCAGGTGCTCGCCTGGGCGCATGCGCCTAACACGCACCACCATCGGGGCTATATGCAGTTCTCAAAACTGTTGGCTGGTGCGTATTGGTGGCCCCATAGAGCTCAGGACATAAAAAGATTTATTCAGGCTTGCACCTTGTGTGCTCAGCCTAACCCTCCTAGACAGAGGGTGGCGACATCTGCCGACACGCGGCAGCATGCCTCTGTCACTCCCGCTCCTACTATCTCCCAAGTGTCCCTCTTGAAACCTGGTGACCTCGGTTCCTCTGATGCCTTCCAGGTGTCTCGGGTTACTGTAACTCCTACCAGGGCTCGGGGAGGAGGGGGCCTTAGGAGGGGGGTAATGTTAGGAATCTGTGTCCTGCCATACTAATGCAGAGATCCAGATCCTCACATTCATCTCCAGATGCTAAGTCCTTTCTGCCAGCTTGTGAGCATGCTCCTGGAATGAGCTCCCATTGGAGTTCAGGAGTCAGGTGCTCAGGTCCTGCTCCTGATTCCATTGGTTCAGCTCAGGTCTCTGGAGATTTCCGGAAGGTCCCGGTCACTATAAAAAGTGCGCATGGCCGTTATGCCATGCGCTAGTATTTTCTGATACTTGCTGCTGTATGTTTGTTGATGGATGCTTGGTCTGGTGGATGACTTATTATGAAACCCCTTCCCTCGGTCATTACGAGTGTGTGAGTGATTGGGTCAGCCAGTAGCAGCGCTAGCGCCAGCGCGCTCAAGCTTCAGCCATCTCAGCAGCAAAGCGTCCTGCATCGCACTTGCGTTATTGCGGTTGCAGACTTCTGTGGCGTTCGCAGTTGCGACGCCGTGCACACGCTCATTCACGGTAAGTCCGTTTGCTTGTAGTGCCACTTTAACTACTCCTGTGCTCGGCTACCGTACGTGTGCCGCTGTGCCCCTGTGCGTTTAACAGGCTCAGCGTTACCTTTTCTTTATTATTTTTCTGTGCAGCTCTGTGTCCCATAACAGAGACTGCCTCTTTTGCACTTGGGTGATTTAGAACCCTGTGCACACTACCGCTGTAGTGCACTGCCTCCCTTAGCAGCGGTTTTGCCATCTGCCGCACGGTGGACCCCGAGTGGCGAAGGCACTTTATTTATTTTTTTTTAGTGCCTTCCGCCACTCATAACACTCTAACCCTAGCCCTAACCCTAACCCTAATGGGAAAATGGAAATAAATACTTTTTTTTATTTTATTATTTTTCCTTAAATAAGGGGGTGATAAAGGGGGATTTGATTTACTATTTATGGCGAGTTTTTATGTTTGGCAGCTGTCACACGCTAAAAGATGCTTTTTATTGTAAAAATAGTTTTTGGATCACCACATTTTCAGAGCTATAATTTTTCCATATTTTGACCCACCGAGTAATGTGAGGTCTTATTTTTTGCGGGATGAGTTGTCGTTTTTATTGGCACTATTTTCCGGCACGTGACACTTTTTGATCGCTTTTTATTTCAATTTTTGGGACACAGAATGAACAAAAACCAGCGTTTCATGAATTTCTTTTGGGGGGCGTGTTTACACCGTTCCACGTGTGGCAAAATTGATAAAACGGTTTTATTCTTCGGGTCAGTGCGATTACAGCGATACCTCATTTATGTCGGTCTTTTTATGTTTTGGCGCTTTTATACAATAAAAACAATTTTATATAAAAACTAATTATTTTTGCATCACTTTATTCTGCGAGCTATAACTTTTTTATTTTTTCACTGATGACTCTGTATGGCAGCTCGTTTTTTGCGGGACAAAATGACGTTTTCAGCTGTGCCATGTTTATTCGTATCTGTCTTTTTGATTGCACGTTATTGCACTTTATGTTTGGCGGTATGATGATAAAGCATTATTTTTTGCTTTGTTTTTTATTTTTTAAGGGGTTAATTAGTAGGACTAGTAGGGTCATTTCGGATGCGGATATACCAAATATGTGTACTTTTATTGTTTTGGTTTTTTTTATTTCCAAAAAATGAATTTTTTAGGGAATATTTTTTTTTTTAAATTTATTTAGCGATTTGTTTTTTTTATTTTTTTATAAATTATTTTTACACTTTTTTTTTACTTTATTACTTTGTCCCAGGGGGACATCAATGTCACACAGCACTGTGTCAGATCAGCGATCTGACAGGCGCTGCACAAGGCTTCCTCATGCTTGCGCTCTGCAGGCACTGAGGAAGCCGCCTCCCTGCAAGCTCCCGCGGCCATATTGGATCCGGGGGCCTGCAGGGAAGGAGACCATCGGAGCAGCGCAGCACATCGTGCTGCTTCGGTGGTCTCAGGGAAGCACGGAGGGAGCCCCCTCCCTGCTGATGCTTCCCTGTTCCTCCGGTATCATGTTTGATCGCAGTGTGCCAGGGGTTAACATGCCGGGGGCAGTCCGTGACCGCCCCTGACACATAGTGCCAGGTGTCAGCTGTGATAATCAGCTGACACCCGGCTGCGATCAGCGGCGCTCCCCCCGGTCATAGGCGCCCGGGTACTGTGGACGGGATAGTACATCAAATGTCAGAAAGGGGTTAATGTTTTATTTCAAGAATCATATATTTCCTTTTTCCTTCAACATAGCTGTACCAGGGCTTTTTTACTGCTGGATGAGTCATGGTTTTGAAATAATCCATTCATAATAAGCTGAATAACATGGAAAAAATCCAAGTGGGGTGAAATGGTGGAAAGAATACAATTTTGGTGTCATTTTTGCAGAGCACATTAGGGATATAAATAACGATAATGTTGCACACAATACATCTATGGTGGCAAAACACTGTGTTAATAAACATAATGGAAACACAGATTCACTAACCATTAAAGCGATAGAATAAATTAGGAACACTAAGAGGGGAGGCGATATGCGCAGGCGCCTGCTCACTAGAGAGGCGTTCTGGATATATAATCTAGGCATGAGACATAATGATGGTTTAAATAAAAGAAATGAACTAATGTTCCACTATTAATATTCATTTATGTGTTAACTCAAATGTGTGTAACAGTATAATAATGTTTTAATTAATTCTTTCTGTTATGGTAGCATTGTTGGATACTTTGTTTCAGGTTATGTGTTCCTATCTAGGACCTTAATGAAATTGGTCACCTGATACAACATACCATCCTTATTGGCTGCTTTAGCCAACACATGTTTGATGCTGCTAAACTTAGGCTAGCTATGAAAAAATCCATCTATGATCGAAACGCGTTGCCTTTATACCAGCAGTTGTGTGTACACTCGCCGTATTGGAGGATGTTTCTGCCAATCTATGGTTTTAATATTTGTCCAATTAAGAAAATTGATTTTATGGAGCTGGAATGTCAATCCTTTTGCTTCTTGTTACCTCCACGTTGGGTCTGAATGGAGTTCCGAGCACCTGTGGCAGTTTGGTGAGCTGGCATGGGCTCTAGTTGAAAAACAGCTTGGGATTAGTTTTACTCTCCTTAGCAATGAACTTTTCTGTTTCCTTTTTGACAGCTTTAATTAGTTTTTTAGATGACGCATTTTTCTCCCTATAGTTTTGTAGAGCTTCAACGGGGCCATCCTGCTTTACTGTTAATTGCCCCTCTTATTTCTTTGTTTAGCCACATTGGGTTTTTCCTATTTCTTGTCCTTTTACTCCCACAAGGTATAAACCGCTTACAGTGCCTATGCCTATTAAGGATGTTCTTAAACATTTCCCATTTATTATCAGTATTCTTATTTCTGAGGACATTGTCCCAGTCAATCAGATTAAGGTCATCTCTAAGCTGGTCAAACTTTTCCTTCCTAAAGTTCAGTGTTTTTGTGACTCCCTGACAAATCCACCTAGCGAAAGACAAGTGAAATCCATTTATAATATGCTGAATAACGTGAAGAAAATTCCAAGTGGGGTGAAATGGTGGAGAAAATACAATTCTGATATTACGTGGGTTTCATTGTTGCAGTGTTCCGTGTGTAACATGATTGTTCGGGTCAGTATTATTAAGATGATTCTAATCTTATAGACAGCACATTTAACCCCTTTATCCCCCAAGCCTTCACCTTCCTGACCAGTCAAAATTTTCCTACCAATTTTTAGAATGTTTTCTCGTGACATATTGTACTTCATGATTCTGGTAAAATTTGTTAGATTTCACTTGCATTTATTTGTGAAAATATCAGAAATTTGCAAAAATTAGCAATGTCCAAACTTTTAAGTTGAATGCCCTTAAATCAGAGTTGTACCACACAAAATATTTAATAAGCAACATTTCCCACATGTCTACTTTACATCAGCACAATTTTTGAAACATAATTTCAGAATTTTAAAGGTTGACCAGCGATTTCTCATTTTTACAACTAAATTTACTAAACCATTTTTTTAGGGACTACATTACAGTTGATGTGACTTTGAGGAGCGTATATGACAGAAAATACCCAAAAGTGACACTTTTCTAAAAACTGCACCCCTCAAGTGCTCAAAACCTCATTCAAGAAGTTTATTAACCCTTCAGGTGCTTCACAGGAATTAATGGAATATGGAAGGAAAAAACAAACATTTATCTTTTTTTGTCTCAATTTGTTATTTTCACAAGGGTAACAGGAGAAAATTTACCTTACAATTTGTTGTGCAATTTATCCTGATATACCCAATATGTGGAGAAAATTACTGTTTGGGTGCAGGGTAGGACTCGGAAAGGAAGAAGAGCCATTTGACTTTTTGAATTCAAAATTTGCTGGAATCATTAGCAGACACAATGTCTGGTTTGGAGAGTCCCTTATGTGCCTAAAGAGTGGAAACCCCCCCACAAGTGATGCATTTTTTTGCAAAAAAAAAAATCACTGATGTGTGAATTAGAGTTAGAAGAAATAAACAGAGATTCAATCTTTTGCCACACTTGCAAGAAGACATCCAGCCTGCATGGGCCAACATCTGGGGCAGATATACCACCTGTGCAGCTGGTGCGGCTGGACAGGGGCACCGGAGGAGAGAAAGACAAATCTTTGTTCCAGCTCTTTGCGAAAAAATCTTCAAAATTTTATTCCAGTAATTAAAACATGACAATAGACATGTTCCAAGACTTGCTGTCCCTTTGTGCACATATGGTGCGGTCTTGGAGCATGTCTATTGTCATGTTTTAATTATTGGAATAACATTTTGAAGATTTTTACGCAAGGAGCTGGAACAAAGATTTGTCTTTTTCTTTTGTATGTCGTCTCATCAGGACGGAGTTCCTGTGCACCTGGAATGTGGTGAGCTGGCTTCATTTTCTTTTTGTACTTCATGCCTCGGAGGAGAGGGGGCCTGATCAGCTGCTGAAATTACTTTCTCTCAGTGCCAGCGGCAGCATCTTCCCTAAAAGGAAAGGAAGCGGGCCCGTACCCGAGTCTTGTGCCATCAGAGAGGGCCCTGCACTCGGCAGAATATGTTAGAAGGGGCCCCTTCTTGTCCTCCTAGTTGATGCTGCCTTTCATCCTATGATGCAGGACCTCGGGATCACTGGACATGCCTCCTGGGATTCCTGGACATGCCCCCAGCTTCTCTGCTAGTTCAGGCACAGGCAGGAACAGGCCTGGTAAGTATTGTTGATCTCAGCCAATTCCGCCTCTGACTGCCGTCAGGAAAAACCTCCAAGCAGTCAGTACATCCGCCAACTCCCCCCCTCCGTGCAGCTCTGACAACTGAACTGCCTTACTGATGGTCACCTGAGCCATCACACCAATACCCCTGCCCCCTATAGCCACCTGCACCCCCCCGCACTGAGGGGGCTCCAATGGAAAACTGCTGCACTGGCCCACTCAGATGCAATAGCAGCAGTGTGATTGCTGCCTGAGTGGGCCAGTGCAGCCACTCCACAACAAAGCCCCCTCATACAGGAGGCGGTAAGTGGCCACAGGGGATTGAGAGTGATGTGATGGCCGATGTTCACATGAGTCAGGCAGCTGCCAGAACTTCTACATTTTTCTGAGAAGTGACAGACCCACCGACCGCCCGGAGGCTGCCCCTCGCAGTCAACAGAGGCAGTAAAGAGATAGAAGGACTGGCAACAGCTGGAGATCTGGCCAGTAAGTGCTGATGGATGGACAGCCAGAAGACCACAAAGATGGAGCTGCTGAGGACGGAGGACATCAGAGGGACATCATATGCAAGTAATAAAATGTCTACAGATTTACAGTTATCTATGAGCATTGCCATACTTCTGTCCACCTGTTTGTAAAAGTGTATAGTGTAAGTGTAGTGTATACCTGTGCATGGCGTTTATATGTATCTATGTGTACTGTGGTTATCTGTGTTTGTATAATAAATATATATATATATACACACATACACACAGTAATGGCCGAAAATGTTTTATGTATGGCGTGTACTGTGGTTATCTTTGTATGTATGTGTATATGCACACACTGATAATAGTACACTATATATATATATATATATATATATATATATATAATCTACTATATAATTGTCTAATTCTGTCTGTCTGTAATGGAAATCCCACCTCGCTGATTGGTCGCGGCAGTTAGGCCGCGACCAATCAGCAACAGCTGCTCAGTCGTCGTGGCAACACGGCCGCATTGCTTATTGTACAGGCACATTACAGCCGTTAAAGGCATCACTGCTGCGTTGCTCATTACACAGGCACAGTCCTGTACATATTCTGGAGTACAATACATTAGGTAATTAGGTAACAGTAGAACAGTGACCGCAGCTCTGGGTGTAACTTGCGTACAATACATTAGGTGACAGCAGAAAAGTGAATGCAGCTCTGGGTGTAACTGGAGTACAATACATTAGGTAAGATCTAAACAGTGACTGCAGATCTGGGTGTAACAGGACTACAATACATTAGGTAACAGCAGAACAGTGAATGCAGATCTGGGTGTAACTGGTGGACTACAATACATTAGGTAACAGCAGAACAGGGACTGCAGATCTGGGTGTAACTGGAGTACACTACATTAGGTAAGAGCAGAACAGTGACTGCAGATCTGGGTGTAACTGGACTACAATACATTAGGTAAGAGCAGAACAGTGTCTGCAGATCTGGGTGTAACTGGACTACAATACATTAGGTAACAGTAGAACAGTAACTGCAGAACTGGGTGTAACTGGAGTACACTACATTAGGTAACAGCAGAACAGTGACTGCAGATCTGGGTGTAACTGGAGTACACTACATTAGGTAAGAGCAGAACAGTGACTGCAGATCTGGGTGTAACTGGACTACAATACATTAGGTAAGAGCAGAACAGTGTCTGCAGATCTGGGTGTAACTGGACTACAATACATTAGGTAACAGTAGAACAGTAACTGCAGAACTGGGTGTAACTGGAGTACACTACATTAGGTAACAGCAGAACAGTGACTGCAGCTCTGGGTGTAACAGGAGTACATTAGGTAACAGCAGAACAGTGACTGCAGATCTGGGTGTAACTGGAGTACAATACATTAGGTAACAGCAGAACAGTGACTGCAGATCTGGGTGTAACAGGAGTACATTAGGTAACAGCAGAACAGTGACTGCAGATCTGGGTGTAACTGGAGTACACTACATTAGGTAACAGCAGAACAGTGACTGCAGATCTGGGTGTAAGGCCGGAGTCACACTGGCAAGGAATACGGGAGAGTGAGAGGCGCTAAAAGCACGCATTAGACACGGACAAATGATTCTCTATGGGGTCACTCGCACCAGGCGTATATTTCTCCTCCGTATCCTACGCTGCGTGCCACTCGCAGCATGCTGCGATTGTCAGCGTACTACGCCCGTAGTACGCCAATGCAAGTCTATGGGTGCGCAAAAAATACGGATTACACACGGAACACACGTGTGACCTGCGAGCAATATGCAGGTCTTTTGGCTGGTGAACAGGAAATGGGCCAATCCATCATCAGGAAGCCTAGACATGCAAATGAGCTAAAAAACCGCTCCAGACATCCCGGAAGTACGCCTCCACGGAGTACAGCAGCATGGCGTCCACATACATTAATGTAGAGCTCCTCATTGTGCTGGTGCAGGAGCGTCCAGAAATATGGGACGCACGCGACACAAACTATGCGAACCGCACAAGAAAGGAGGCATCATGGAGGCGCATCTGTCGCCAGATGTACCATGACTTTGGTGACAGACCACGTGATGAGCAGCATAAAATTCGTAAGTGCAACCATAAAAATATAATTAACCTTAGCGCGCGCTATAAAATGAATGTACAATCAGCACCCCCCCCTTCCTGTGCATGTACTTTTCTTAGCCTCATGAGGCCGTTACACTAGGATGTGACACGTGGCTTCACACAGCCATAATTAGGGGTTAGGCCACAAGCTCCTCATCCTCCTAGCCAATAAAATTAGTTTCAGTTGGGGCTAATGAGAACCTGGGTATCGGCCCAATTACATATGCCACCATGGGTAGAACGCACACCCCAGAAGGCCCCATGCCTAGACTACTGTTTGAAAATGTGACCTCTCAAATATGTGATTTTGACAATCTTTCCTGTCACATTGCAGTGGAAGATGTGATGAAACGGTGGAGAAGCATCCGGGACCAGTACCGCCGGGAACGCCAGCAGCGGTCCAGGAGTGGGGATGCTGGCCATGTAAAGCGCAAATATATATACTATGACCAGCTGAACTTCCTCGCCCCAATTCTGGCTCTGAGACCGTAAGTACATACCTCACACCACATGACACAAAAACATTACACAAATACTTTACAGGGACAAAAATATTGATGTATTTTTGCCTCTGTTCTATTTCATAACAGAACTCAATCCAACCTTACGGATCGAGGAACGGCCTCAGAGGCAGAGCCCATTATAGATCCTGTAGGGGATGAGGTGGCTGGCCCATCTTCTCCCCCTACAAGAAGGATGGCTGAAGAGGAGGCATCACCAGAACACACAATGGCTGCCCTACACAACACACCATCAGGACGGTCTGCTGCTACAACCTCACCCATCCTGGAAAAGCCGGGCAACTTGAGCAGCAGCCCAACTGCCCAGATCAGGCCCTCCCCACAGGCTGCTCTAGCATCACGGCGAATAAGAAGAAGGCGCCAGGTCACCATTCAAGAGAGCAGGACCAATGTGGACACAGGGGTGCTGAATTACTTGTCCAGAGTCACTACAGATGGTGGTGAGGAGGCCTATGCACGTAGCCTCACCCTTTATCTCCGTGCCCTTACCCGTGAGGTCAGGCTCCGTATTAGGGGATGTATTCAGATCCTGCTTGATGCAAGCACCCCCCCCAATACCCCATATGAGGTGTTTGAATTTCTGGAGAGGTGGCAGCTCTCACCAAGAAATTTAATGCGCATGAGACCATCCACACAGATGCATGCTCAAGCAGGGTCTGAACAGCCCCTAATACGTGGGCCAACACCTCAAGCCCTTCCTCCCCCTACCCATCCTTCTATTCCGCAGCCCCAAATGTCTTCCTCAAGCCAACCCCACCAATATGGCCACTTGTACCCACCCAGTGTTGGAGGCTGGTCCCAAACTGGTTGGTGACGTTCTGGCTATGTTGGTGGGTATGAGCCACGGGCCTACCATAGCCAACAAGAAGCCCCTCACCATCATCAGTACTCTGGCCAGTATCACCAACAGGCCCAGGAGGCTGGACAACTACAGCATCATGGGCACCAGTATGGCCCCACACAGGGTGATGTTGCCCACAATGTCCAGCAGCACCCACAGGCTGTTCCTCCATGTTCCCCTTCCCTACATATGAGGATTTATGATTCAAAAGTTTGGAGATGTCCAGTGACATGTAACTGGTGCTTCTAATCTAGACAAAAAAACAGGTGTTCTCCTTCACCAACATTTAGAACATAACTAAACACTCACATTTTTAAACAATGTTTTCCAAACATATGAAACAATCCATCATGACAGGCAACGCTACCTCACGCCTTTCACACAGATATTAAATGTGTGTATAAAAGAGAATATTTAAATGCGCTATACTGTTACATGAAAGGATGAAAATACACTATTCGCTTGCTAACGCATAGGAAAGGCGTGCTTGCCTTTAGTTAAGTAGTCAACTTTGTTATTAGCATTCTCTAGTAAAACAATTTGAGGCGACCAGCATTCAGAATATCCCGCTCTCTCTATGTCTTAACAAGTGAGTTTTGTATTTTCATCCTTTCCAGTATAGCATGCTTAAATATTGTCTGTTATACAGACAGGTAATATCTGTGTGAAAGATGTGAGGTAGCCTTGCCTGTCATGGTGGAATCTTTCTATGATTGGATAACATTATGAGGAAATGTGAGTGTTATCTTATTGACTTTATTTAGGTGATGGAGCTCACCCTTTGTTGCCTAATCAAGGTTAATGTAGGCATGCAGCAATGTTGTTATTGCATAATGTTTGTTGCAGTTTTTTTCTGTAATGTTACACCAAGTTAAAGAAGGCACAAAGGGTCATTTTGGCCATTGCCAAATTTGTGTTATGGCAAAATTATGTTTGCCTTTAAGCAAAACAAAACAAAAAAAGGCAAAACTAAAAATTTGTCTACTCTAGTTAACGTCTCTGTGTGATTTTTCACAATCCCTCACAACATACTAACAGACACCAACCAATGCAATGAAACAGTCATAGAATCATAAAGGCTTGAGTAATATATATTTAGACACACTTTTAAAGAAACAAATTATAACATAGACACTGTCAGGAACACCGCACTGCACTTGCTCACTGAGCCAGGGCGCGTGTCCTGAGTACAAAGACTGTGCACAAAGATACCTGCGGAGCGAGCAGCAGTGGTGACAATGCATGCTCCAGGACCTGAATCATGTGACTGCTGGGGGCGTGGCCTAAGCTCCACAGAGCTAGGAGCTGCAGGGAAACTCCTAGAAGGGTAACTACAGGACAATGTTACCAAGGAGCATAGACAGAGACAGACACCAGATCAAGCCGGGTCAAAGCACGAGATAGCAGGACAGTACCAAAGGGCTGAGACAGAAAGAATAGTCGGGATGTAGCAATAGATCAGAAAACCAGAACAGGTATTAGACGGTACAATAGGGGTAAACTGTAACGGAGTAACGATAGCCAAGCCAGGAGGTCAGAACCAGAAAAGACAATGGTACCAAAAACGAGAGACGGAGTACAGAGTGAAGGAACAAGCCGGGTCATACACGGGAAGCAAACAAACAATGCAGAGTACACACACACCAGGGGTCAGACACACCAGAGTAGCAGTATAACTGACAGAGAATGCCAGTATGGAGTGAGCATAAATACCCCTCCCAGATCCATAGAGAGGCCGGCAATGTTAACCCTGTCAGAACAGGACATTAACCATGTCCTAACCATGACAGTCACAGCATTCTCTTGCCAAGAAGTTGCCCCCTCAGGTGAGATAAAGTAATTCGTGAATATATCACGCACTTTGAGGCCAGAGAGCGGTCTACGTTGAGGGATGATAGGTGGTTTCACCCTGCGCACAATGTCCGGCCTACGCACAACACCATCAGAGGAGGAACAATCATGTATCCTGGTGAAGTTATGCAGAACAACACAGGCTTTGACAACTTCATTCACATTTTGCTCACTCAACTGAATGGCAGACTGGAGTAACCGCCATTTGGCACAAAGAATCCCAAAGGAACACTCCACCAGTCGCCTAGCACGTGATAGGCGCAAGTTAAAAATTCTGCGCCTGTGGTCAAGGTTGCGCCGGGGATATGGCCTCATGACATTGCGTGATAACTGAAAGGCCTCATCTGCCACAAGGACATAAGGGACTGATTGCTCGGGGGAGCCTGGTAGCTGGCGTGGTGGTGGTAGATCCAACTGGTTGGTGCGTAGCCGCCGACCCATTATGGAAGTATTGAAGACTCTAGAGTCTCCCGTCCATCCATAGGCCCCAATGTCAACAATTATAAACTTGTATTGAGGGTCTACCAGAGCCAACAATACAACAGAAAAGTATTGTTTATAATTGAAGAATTGGGAGCCTGAGTTCGGCGGCTTACGCACCCTGATATGTTTGCCATCCAGGGCCCCAATACAATTTGGAAACTGGCAGTCCTCCTCAAAGTCCCTTGAAATCCTTAACCAGTCTTCCATCCTGGGCTCGGGTAGGACCACCTGATGGAGTCTTGTCCAGATTTGTGCACATGTAGACCTCACTATGCCTGAAATGGTTGACTTTCCAATGAGAAACTCATGGTGGAGGGCGGCATAAGACAGGCCAGTGGACAGGAAGCTGTAGAACAACAGAAATAGTACAGTTTAGAATGGCTAAAGTAAAAAAAAATCAGTTACATGCCGACCAAACTTGGTAGGAAATGAGAGAGAACAACACACACATATTTGGTGGCACAATGATTAAGTGATATGCAGGACATATTAGATGTAACATTCTGCTGTGTCAGGTGAAACATATTTTGAGTAAGATGAGGGTATTAAACTTTGTCCAAGAAGGCCAAAAAACATAAATTAACACACACATTATGAACATAGAGAATGTGGTTGTGTAGTACATACCGTATTGTGAGTAGAAGTCGCTCCTCTGCAGATATGGCTTTGCGCATCCTAGTGTCCTGAAAGGTGATCCCAGGGCACACTGTCTCCAAGAGGCGATCAAATGTGGAAATGCTCATTCGACAGTACTGGTAAAATTTCTCCGGATGCTCCCGCAGAGACGAATAGAGGCAGTGAAAATGCCCTCTTGTGAGTCGTTGCCTCAAAAGTGGATGCACCCACATGCGTCTCCTCCTCCGCGGATCCATTATCACAGGATATGGTTGCCCAAAGCACCGTGACAAAAGCCAGGTAAAGAGAACCTGCTCAGTTGTATTGAATGTCAGACCCTCTGCCATGCTGCACAAAGAACACCAACACACCTCGTGAAAGCAAGGTGACAAATGTACAGAATGTAGGCAGCCACCTGTTTCTGAGTGTCTAAATAGGGTGCAGGCTAATGATTTAAATTGTTTGCAGGCCTCAAAACCGTTAAATGTCCATTTTGCAAGGCTGTGAGAAAATCTCGCCATACGGATTGCATACGGATTAAATACGGATACACACATGCGCAAAATGCGCGACCACACCTTGCTTACGGATGACCTACGGACCACTATTTAGTGGTGATTCATCCGTATTACGCATGTAAAATACGGAGCGGATTTTGCGCAGCTTAGTGTGACTCCAGCCTAACAGTGACTGCAGCTCTGGATGTAACTTGAGTACAATACATTTGGTAAGATCTGAACAGTGACTGCAGCTCTGGCTGTAACAGGAGTATAATACATTAGGTAAGAGCAGAACAGTGACTGCAGCTCTGGGTGTAACAGGACTACAATACATTAGGTAAAAGCAGAACAGTGACTGCAGCTCTGGGATTAACTGGAGTACAATATATTAGATAACAGCAGAACAGTGACAGCAGCTCTGGCTGTAACTGGAGTACAATACATTAGGTAACAGCAGAACAGTGACAGCAGCTCTGGGTGTAACAGGAGTATAGTACACTAAATGGTGGCCCGATTCTATCACATCGGGTATTCTAGAGTCTCTGTTAAAATAATGTTAAAATAAAAAATAGTTATATACTCACCTTCCGATGACCCCTGGACTGGGTCCCTCCTCTCACCACGCTCCCGGCATCTTCCGGTCCCAGTAATGCTTAGCGAGAAGGGCCGGAGATGACGTCACTCTCGCAAGAGTGCGACGTCATCAGCGTTGTTTCTTGCTAAGCATTACTGGGACCGGAAGATGCCGGGAGCATGGTGAGAGGAGAGAAAGAGTCTGGGGGCCGTCGGAAGGTGAGTATATTACTATTTTTTATTTTAACAGACTCTAGAATACCCGATGCGATAGAATTGGGCCACCATCTAGTCTATATATATAATTGTCTAATTCTGTCTGTCTGTCTGTAATGGAAATCCCACCTCGCTGATTGGTCCTGGCAGTTAGGCAGCGACCAATCAGCAACAGTTGCTTAGACATCGTGGCAAAACGACCGCATTATTGTACAGGCACATTACAGCCGTTAAAGGCATCACTGCTGCGTTGCTCATTACACAGGCACAGTCCTGTACATATTCTGGAGTACAATACATTAGGTAACAGCAGAACAGTGACTGCAGCTCTGGGTGTAACTTGCGTACAATACATTAGGTGACAGCAGAAAAGAGATGTGATGGCCGATGTTCACATGGGTCAAGCAGCTTCCAGAAGTTCTCAGAAAGATGTAGAAGTGACAGACCCACCGACCGCCCGGAGGCTGCCCCTCGCAGTCAACAGAGGCAGTAAAGAGATAGAAGGACTGGCAACAGTTGGAGATCTGGCCAGTAAGTGCTGATGGATGGACAGCCAGAAGACCACAAAAATGGAGCTGCTGAGGACGGAGGACATCAGAGGGACATCATATGCAAGTAATAAAATGTCTACAGATTTACAGTTATCTATGAGCATTGCCATACTTCTGTCCAACTGTTTGTAAAAGTGTATAGTGTAAGTGTAGTGTATACCTGTGCATGGCGTTTATATGTATCTATGTGTACTGTGGTTATCTGTGTTTGTGTAATAAATATATATATACACACATACACACAGTAATGGCCGAAAATGTTTTATGTATGTGTACTGTGGTTATCTTTGTATGTACTGTATGTGTATATGCACACACTGATAATAGTACACTATATATATATATATATAATCTACTATATAATTGTCTAATTCTGTCTGTCTGTCTGTAATGGAAATCCCACGTCGCTGATTGGTCGTGGCAGTTAGGCCGCGACCAATCAGCAACAGTTGCTCAGTCGTCGTGGCAACACGGCCACATTGCTTATTGTACAGGCACATTACAGCCGTTAAAGGCATCACTGCTGCGTTGCTCATTACACAGGCACAGTCCTGTACATGTCCTGTGGTGTGTCTGACCCCTGGTGTGCGTGTATTCTGCGTTGCTTGTTTGCTTCCCGTGTATGACCCGGCCTGTCCCCTCACTCTGTACTCCGTCTCTCGCTTTGGTACTACTGTCTTCTCCGGTTCTGACCTCCTGGCTTGGCTATCGTTACTCCGTTACAGTTTGTCCCTATTGTACCGTCTATTGCCCGTTCTGGTTTTCTGACCTATTGCTACGTCCTGACTATCCTTTCTGTCTAAACCCTGTGGTACTGTATTGCTATCTGGTGCTTTGACCCTGGCTTCGTCTGGTTTCTGTCTCTGTCTATGCCCCTTGGTAACATTGCCCCGTAGTTACCTTTCTAGGAGTTTCCCTGCAGCTCCTAGATCTGTGGAGCTTAGGCCACGCCCAGTCATGTGCTTCAGATCCTGATACTCTGAAGCACGCATCGTCACTGCTGCTGCCCTGCTCCACAGGTATCTGTGAGTACTGTCTTTGTACTCAGGACACCCGCACTGGCACAGTGAGCAAGTGCAGTGCGGTGTTCCTGACATTATAGCTGACCATTTCAGTTTTTTTTTTCCCCCTCTGAGGAAAAAAAAAAAAGTGTGTTATCCTCATGGATCCCATACAAGCTTTGGCTGGTCAGGTCAAGCACCTGACCCAAATGTTCCACAAACTTAATGTGGAACAGCGCACGATGGCCCAGACCCAGCAACAGTTGGTGGATACGGTACAGGGGGCTGCCGCTACAGGGGATTCTTGTGCTGGGGATAGAGATGTGTCATTGGCATTCCCAGAATCTCCGGTCAAATTGCCAGACCTTTTCTCAGGGGATAAAAAGGAGTTCAGGTCTTTCAGAGAAGGATGCAAGCTGTTTTTTTCTCTGAGGCCCCGCTCTTCCGGGGATGAGTTCCAGAGGGTGGGGGTCGTCATTTCCCTACTTCGGGGGGCTCCACAGGCATGGGCTTTCTCTCTCTCTTCCTCTGCTCCTGAACGCATGTCTGTGAATTTGTTCTTTGAGGCTCTGGGGCACATTTATGATGAGCCTGATAGAGTGCGTCAGGCAGAGGATATGGTGATGAGTGTGACACAGGGAAGGAACTCTGCTGAATGGTTCTGCTCTGAGTTCAGACGCTGGGCAGCGGAGGTCTCCTGGGATGACGCTGCCCTCCGGGGTTTGTTCTGTAGAGGCCTGTCCGAACGTTTGAAAGATGCCCTAGCCCTTCATCCTCCACCGGATTCTTTGGAGGACGCTATGATCCAGGCTGTCCGCATGGACCGTAGGCTGCGGGCAAGAGGGGTCATGCTGCAGGGGACCCCTTTATTCTCCAATCTGAGAGACTCTGCATCTAGTCCTGAGCCCATGAAGGTTGGTGCCACGTCATTGGAGGAAAAAGAGAGGAGACACCAAAGAAACAACCAATTGTGCTTTTACTGTGGATCCGCTGGACATTGGAGAAGGAACTGTCCTTCTTGCCCTTCTTCAGTGAAGCCGTCAGGAAAACGACTGAGTCTGGGTAACAATCGAGGAGGTTGCCCAGACTCCCAGGTACCCTTTTACTCGCTTACTAAAATTCTGCTTCCGGTGGAACTGGAACTTACAGGCGGTCCGGTTGGGACTACCGCCTTTGTTGACTGTGGTTCTTCTATTAATCTGATCGATGCCAAAGTTGTGACTTTTCATAAGATAGGGACAGTCAGGTTAAAAGATCCTGTTAAAATCGTGGCAATTGATTCTTCTCCTATCACCCAGGAGGGAATTTGTTTCATGACTGATACCTTTTCTCTGAAAGTGGGTTCCACTCACGTGGAAAAATTAAGATGTTTTGTCATAAATAATCTGCCGGCTGGACTGATACTGGGTATGCCTTGGCTTCAACGTCACAATCCTACTATTGACTGGGTCACAGGGGAGAGATCATTCAGTGGGGTTGTATGGCTAACGGTCTATGTTGTAACTTGACAACCCTTGTCACCCCAGTAAAATCTGTGTCAGTGTCGTCTGTCGATCTGGAAGGTATTCCGGAGTGCCTGAAAGATTTTGAAGACGTATTTTCTGAAAGTGAGGCTGAGGCGCTACCACCACATAGACCCTTTGATTGTGCCATTAATCTAGTCCCTGGAGCCAAGTTACCCAAGGCTCGCCTGTTCAATTTGTCCGGGCCCGAACATCTAGCCATGAAGGAGTACATTACTGAGAGTCTCCGCAAAGGGCATATTAGGCCTTCTGTTTCACCTGTGGCAGCGGGCTTCTTTTTTGTTAAGAAAAATGATGGTGGTTTGCGGCCGTGCCTCGACTTTCGGGAATTAAACAAAATTACTGTGAAAAATACATACCCTCTCCCCCTAATTCCTGATCTATGTAACCAACTCACTGGGGCCAAGTGGTTCTCTAAACTGGATTTACGTGGGGCATATAACCTTATAAGAGTCCGTGAAGGGGACGAATGGAAAACAGCATTCCTGACGACTGAAGGGCTGTTCGAAAACTTGGTTATGCCCTTTGGTCTCACCAACGCTCCTGCTGTTTTTCAGAATTTTATTAATGTAATTTTCTCTGATTTAATTGGTCGTTTTGTGGTTATCTATTTGGATGACATACTGGTGTACTCGGTGGACAGTCAATCTCACTTGCACCATTTGCGGATGGTTCTCATGAGACTGAGGGAGAATCATTTGTATGCCAAGCTGGAAAAATGCTCATTTTTCATGCAAGAAGTATCCTTTCTGGGGTTGATTGTGTCAGGGGAGGGGTTCCGCATGGATCCTAAGAAAGTCCAGGCTGTTGCGGAGTGGGTGCAACCTCATGACTTGAAAGGGTTGCAACGATTTTTGGGCTTTGCCAACTTTTATAGGAAATTTATTAAGGGCTTTTCGTAGGTGGTAAAGCCTCTAACGGACCTCACTCTCAAGGGAGCTGATGTAAAAAATTGGTCTGTAGCTGCAAAAAACTCTTTCATGACATTAAAAAAGTGCTTTTCTTCAGCCCCTGTATTGGTACAACCCGACCCGTCAAGACCTTTTGTCGTGGGGGTGGGGGCAGTTTTGTCTCAGGGCCCTCCTACCCTTACTAACCTGAGGCCTTGCGCCTTCTTCTCTAAAAAATTTTCCTCTGCCGAGAGAAATTACGATGTCGGCAATAGAGAGTTGTTGGCGGTAAAGTTGGCTTTTGAAGAATGGAGGCATTTCCTGGAGGGGTCTGTTCATCCCATTACAGTCATCACTGATCACAAAAATTTGGCCTATATCGAGTCTGCCAAGAGATTGACCCCCAGACAGGCTCGGTGGGCGCTTTTTTTTTTCTCGTTTTCAGTTTACCATCACATTCCGCCCGGGATCTAAAAACATCAAGGCTGATGCCTTATCCCGAAGCTTTGATTCGGTGTCCCCTCCAGAACCTCCCTCCTCCATTCTTCAGCCATGAGTAGTGGTGGCCGAAATCTCATCTGAGTTACAGAGAGGGATTTTGGAGACCCAGGCCCAGGCTCGGGCTCATGGTGGTAAACCCCCGGGTAAATTGTTTGTATCGGAACGTTTCCGTCTCGGACTTATGCAGGAATTTCATGATTCTGTGTTGAGTGCTCATCCTGGGATTGCAGCTACCCGGGGGGCAATTGCGAGGGATTTCTGGTGGCCCTCTATGGTAACAGATATTAAAAAGTTTGTGACTGCATGTGGGGTGTGCGCTCGTTCTAAAAGTTCTCAAGTCCGGCCGGCCGGGGAATTGGTGCCTTTGCCAATTCCGGATAGACCATGGACACATTTGTCCATGGATTTTATCACAAATCTTCCTCCTTCCAGGGGCAACTCGGTGATATGGGTGGTGGTGGATAGGTTTTCAAAACAAGCTCACTTTGTACCTCTCCCCGCGTTACCATCTGCTGAAACCCTGGCCCGCTTATTTATGCAGCATATAATTAGGTTACATGGAGTGCCTATGAATGTGGTGTCAGACAGAGGGGTACAGTTTGTAGCCAGGTTCTGGAGGGCTTTTTGCAAAAAGCTGGGGATTTCGTTGTCCTTCTCCTCTGCCTACCACCCAGAGTCTAATGGACAGACGGAGCGCACGAACCAATCGTTGGAGCAGATTCTGAGATGCTTGGCCTCTTCCAGGCAGGAGCACTGGTGTGAGGTATTGCCCATGGCAGAGTTTGCATTCAACAGTCGTGTGAGTCAGTCTACTGGGAAGTCTCCTTTTCAGGTCAACTATGGCTTTAACCCACATTTTGGAGAGTTTTCCCGTATGGATTCAGGTTGTCCTGGTGCTGAGGATGTGACACAACGTCTTAGAATTCTTTGGAGGGAGGTTCAGAGGAATATTTCCAAGGCCCAGGAAAACTATAAGCGGTTTGCTGACAGGAGGAGGGGGCCAGGTCCAGCATTTGCAGTAGGGGAGAAGGTGTGGCTATCCACCCACAATATCAAGCTTAAGATACCTTCTATAAAGCTGGGCCCCAAGTTTATTGGCCCATACAAAGTTGTGGAGGTTGTTAACCCAGTAGCCTACCGACTGCAGCTGCCCACCTCCTTTAAAATTTCTAATGTCTTCCACAGGTCCCTGTTAAAGCCTGTGGGGACGGTGAGAGAGGATCCCTCATCAAATGCTCCACCAGTGCTGGTAGAGGGGCAGCTGGAGTATGAAGTAGGGCGCATTGTTGACTCCCGGTGGGTGCGCCGGAGACTCCAGTATCTGATACACTGGAAGGGGTACTCTCTGGAGGATCGGTCATGGGTTCCGGCCAGTTCGGTGCATGCCGATCGTCTGGTGCGGGCTTTCCATGCCAGATACCCAGACAAGCCTGGGGGTCCAGTGGCCCCCCATTAAGAGGGGGGTACTGTCATGGTTTGAACAGGGTTCTTGCCCTGCACTCACAGGGTTAAGTGTTCGTGGCCTCTTTCTGGATCTGGGAGGGGTATTTATACTCACTCTTTACCAGGGTTCTCTGTCAGCTATACTGTTGTTCTGGTGTGTCTGACTCCTGGTGTGCGTGTATTCTGCGTTGCTTGTTTGCTTCCCGTGTATGACCCGGCCTGTCCCCTCACTCTGTACTCCGTCTCTCGCTTTGGTACTACTGTCTTCTCCGGTTCTGACCTCCTGGCTTGGCTATCGTTACTCCGTTACAGTTTGTCCCTATTGTACCGTCTATTGCCCGTTCTGGTTTTCTGACCTATTGCTACGTCCTGACTAGCCTTTCTGTCTAAACCCCGTGGTACTGTATTGCTATCTGGTGCTTTGACCCTGGCTTCGTCTGGTTTCTGTCTCTGTCTATGCCCCTTGGTAACATTGCCCCGTAGTTACCTTTCTAGGAGTTTCCCTGCAGCTCCTAGATCTGTGGAGCTTAGGCCACGCCCCCAGCAGTCATGTGCTTCAGGTCCTGATACTCTGAAGCACGCATCGTCACCGCTGCTGCCCTGCTTCACAGGTATCTGTGAGTACTGTCTTTGTACTCAGGACACCCGCAATGGCACAGTGAGCAAGTGCAGTGCGGTGTTCCTGACAAGTATAATACATTAGGTAAGAGCAGAACAGTGACTGCAGATCTGGGTGTAACTGGACTACAATACATTAGGTAACAGTAGAACAGTGAATGCAGATCTGGGTGTAACTGGTGGACTACAATACATTAGGTAACAGCAGAACAGGGACTGCAGATCTGGGTGTAACTGGAGTACACTACATTAGGTAAGAGCAGAACAGTGACTGCAGATCTGGGTGTAACTGGACTACAATACATTAGGTAAGAGCAGAACAGTGACTGCAGATCTGGGTGTAACTGGACTACAATACATTAGGTAACAGCAGAACAGTGACTGCAGATCTGGGTGTAACTGGAGTACACTACATTAGGTAACAGCAGAACAGTGACTGCAGCTCTGGATGTAACAGGAGTACATTAGGTAACAGCAGAACAGTGACTGCAGATCTGGGTGTAACTGGAGTACAATACATTAGGTAACAGCAGAACAGTGACTGCAGATCTGGGTGTAACAGGAGTACATTAGGTAACAGCAGAACAGTGACTGCAGATCTGGGTGTAACTGGAGTACACTACATTAGCTAACAGCAGAACAGTGACTGCAGATCTGGGTGTAAGGCCGGAGTCACACTGGCGAGGAATACGGGAGAGTGAGAGGCGCTAAAAGCACGCATTAGACACGGACAAATGATTCTCTATGGGGTCACTCGCACCAGGTGTATATTTCTCCTCCATATCCTACGCTGATAATAGTACACTATATATATATAATCTACTATATAATTGTCTAATTCTGTCTGTCTGTCTGTAATGGAAATCCCACCTCGCTGATTGGTCGCGGCAGTTAGGCCGCGACCAATCAGCAACAGTTGCTCAGTCATCGTGGCAACACGGCCACATTGCTTATTGTACAGGCACATTACAGCCGTTAAAGTCATCACTGCGGCGTTGCTCATTACACAGGCACAGTCCTGTACATATTCTGGAGTACAATACATTAGGTAACAGCAGAACAGTGACTGCAGCTCTGGGTGTAACTTGCGTACAATACATTAGGTGACAGCAGAAAAGTGAATGCTGCTCTGGGTGTAACTGGACTACAATGCATTAGGTAAGATCTGAACAGTGACTGCAGCTCTGGGTGTAACTGGAGTACATTTTGCGCTAAGCATTACTGGGACCGGAAGATGCCGGGAGCGTGGTGAGATGAGAGAAAGAGTCCGGGGGCCGTCGGGAGGTGAGTATATCACTATTTTTTATTTTAACAGAGACTCTAGAATACCCGATGCGATAGAATCGGGCCACCATCTAGTCAAAATATATATATAAAAATGAGTGTTTGTGTGTATCAGCCACACCCACTCCACATAGCAACCAATCACTAAACATCTTTCATTTCACCAGAGCTGTTTTAAAAAAGCTGAGGTGTGATTGGTTGCTTTGAGCAACAGTTTTCCTTGTAGACAGTTGTGGTAACTGAGGCCTATTATTCTTATCATTTCTATGGTGTTATCGTCCTTCTGTAAAGCTGGAAATAACACAATTTATTACACAGACCACAGACACAGACCACCCTCTGACACACCCCTCCCCACTTCCATTTTTGGAGTCTCCCCATTCTGTTTTTTAAATATCAAATTTATTAATTTTTAATTTGTAAAGTTCAATAAAATATTGTTTTTATTTTCCACTTTTGTCTTTTCACTTCCTATCTATGTGGCACCATACCACTATAGATTATGCATACTTCACCCTCTGACACAGACTGCAGGGGGAGCCCAGTATCACACAGGATAGGATTAGATACACAGCCCAGTATCACACAGGAGAGGATTAGATACACGGCTCAGCCGACAGTATCACACAGGATAGAATTAGATACACGGCTCAGCAAATTATCACACAGGATTGGATTAGATACACAACCCAGTATCACACAGGATAGGATTAGATACATGTCTCAGCAGACAGTATCACACAGGATAGGATTAGATACACGGCTCAGCAGTCAGAATCACACAGGATAAGATTAGATACACAGCCCAGTATCACACATTATAGTATTAGATACATGGCTCAGCAGACAGTAACACAGGATAGGATTAGATACACAGCCCAGTATCACACAGGATAGGATTAGATACACGACTCAGCAGATAGTATCACACAGGATAGGATTAGATACATGGCTCAGCCGACAGTATCACACAGGATAGGATTAGATACACAGCTCAGTAGACTGTATCACACAGGATAGGAATAGATACACAGCTCAGCAGTCAGTATCACACAGAATAGGATTAGATACACGGCTCAGCAGTCAGTATCACACAGGATAGGATTAGATACACAGCTCAGCAGACAATATCACACAGGATAGGATTAGATACACGGCTCAGCAGTCAGTATTACACAGGATAGGATTAGGTACACGGCTCAGCAGTCAGTATCTCCCACAGGATAGGATTAGATATACAGCTCAGCAGTCAGTATCACACAGGATAGGATTAGATACCCGGCTCAGCAGAAATAACACACAGGATAGGATTAGATACATGGCTCAGCAGACAGTATCACACAGGAGAGGATTAGATACACGGCTCAGCAGACAGAATCACACAGGATAGGATTAGATACACAGCCCAGTATCACACAGGATAGGATTAGATACATGGCTCAGCAGACAGTAACACAGGATAGGATTAGATACACAGCCCAGTATCACACAGGATAGGATTAGATACACGGCTCAGCAGATAGTATCACACAGGATAGGATTAGATATACGACTCAGTCGACAGTATCACACAGGATAGGATTAGATACACAGCTCCGCAGACTGTATCACACAGGATAGGATTAGATACACGGCTCAGCAGTCAGTATCACACAGGATAGGATTAGATACATGGCTCAGCAGTCAGTATCACACAGGATAGGATTAAATACACGGCTCAGCAGTCAGTATCACACAGGAGAGGATTAGATACACAGCTCAGCAGTCAGTATCATACAGGATAGGATTAGATACACAGCTCAGCAGTCAGTATCACACAGGATAGGATTAGATACACAGCTCAGCACACAGTATCACACAGGATAGGATTATATACACAGCTCAGCAGTCAGTATCACACAGGATAGGATTAGATACATGGCTCAGCAGTCAGTATCACACATGATAGGATTAGATACACAGCTCAGCAGTCAGTATCACACAGGATAGGATTAGATACACGGTTCAGCAGAAATATGACACAGGAGAGGATTAGATACATGGCTCAGCAGTCAGTAATAAAATACTATGAATACTTGGGTAATCGTTTAGTTAATTTGTGGTGCAAATCTGTAGTGTTGAATATATGATGTGAAATGTTTTATATGCAATATAATCATTAGAATTTGTTATAGCTAACCACAGTTAGTTACTATGCCTGGGCAACGCTGAGCTCTTCAGCTAGTGTGTATATATATATATATATATATATATATATATATATATATATATATATATATATATATATATATATTAGTATCTGAGATACAGTAGATCGTATGTGTAAAGATAAGCATTGCTTAACAGGGGTTTCTTGGGTCAGACAAATTGTCAGTGCATCTGCATGGGGCCCAGAGGTGGAGTGAGCCCACTGACACCAGCTAATACTTCAGCTAGACCTGATGCACATTCAGCTGAAATGTATTGCAGCACCGGGGATCCGCCAGTTCCGTTGCAGTACATGTCACTGACCAATTTTCATCCAGCATCTGACTTCAGTGTGCCCATGACTTGAGGGCATATGGCAGTGATGTCATGAGCGATGTTGGGGAAGCCAAAGTCAGCTGGTGGATCCTGCGCCGGTTGCAGAAGAGGAAAACGCGTGGCATGGGAGCGGAGATAGGCGAATAGAATCATATTTTTTCATGTGTTGCAGAAGAACATGACAAATTATCAGAGAAAGGGGCATGTAGTGCTATGCCCGGCATGGTGTCCTTCCTCCCTCCATGCAGGTACGCCAGCTTACTCACCGGCCCACAGCACGGTACCTGGCGTGCTCCTACTCTTGCCTCCTTCCTCCTCTGTGTACGCTGCATTGTGTTACGGTGGTGTGCCCAGGGTGCATGTGTGCGTGCTCCCCTGTTCTAAATGGGACAGCACGCGCACATTATAAATGCTCCCAGCAACAGCTGGGAGGCATTTAGTTAAATGTATGTTCGCTTGCAAGGTATCTCCCAGCCAATAGCTTGGAAACATCTTGCATATAAGATACCCTCCCCAATAGGGAGGTACCCGAGCAACCCCTATAGCTATGTTTTAGGTGATTGTGTGTATGCATCTGTATGTTACCAGGTCCCCCATCTCTAGTCTGATATTAGTATCCCTTGTGTCCTGTTATTAGTGCTCGCTTCCTGTGACTGCTTCAGCAGTGTCCGTATCATGAAATTGCATCTGCGGTGTCAGTACCCTGTCTTCCCTTATTACGTAACATCCTCTCTATGTATGGTGCCATCCTTTATTATATAGCCTCCTGTTATGTGGAGCGCATGTCCATTATCACATAATATCATCTCTTGTCATCTACAGCACCATCCCTTACATTGAGTATTCTTATTATTTTTGTTATTTGCAGCACCCTCTCTTTATTATGTAGAGTCCTTTCTAGTAAAATGACAGCTGATGGAGCAGCATCTGACCAGACGACCAGTCCATCAGCCGCATCCATCACAAAAGAAGCTTTCCCATAAATTTCCCTCTAAAATGTAAAGTGCTGTGGAATATGTTGGCGCTATAGAAATAAAATTATTATTATTACTAGATGGAGGCCCGATGCTATCACATTGGGAGGACGTTAATGTCACGATGGGGGCAGTGTTGTGAGTTCATTTTTCCCTTCACCGTTGAGGTCTGATGAACTCCCTCCTCTGGTGAAGGAAGGTAGTGAGGCTGATTATCAAACACCTGGGCAGCTATATGATGACTGGGTGGCTGGAATTGAGGACTGGATATAAGGCAGCCGTCGCCCTTCTGCCTTGCTGGTGATCCTGCTGGATTCTTGGAGACCAGTCTGATTCCTGCATCTCAAAGGTAAGTTTTTCTGCTCTGCTTGGTACACTTCAGTTTTGTTTTGCCTTGTTTTTTTGGGAGTTCTGCCATCCCCGGCCGGGGGTGAGCTGAATTCCATTTTTGTCTCTGATCTGTTGATCTTTTGCTCTGTCTTCAGAATATACCTTAGTCTTTTGAAGCCTAGCGACTTCAGGGCCTGTTTTTCCTATCAGTCGGTTGGCACATTTTGGATAGGGTTTTTGCGGATGGCAGACAGCAGCTTTCCTATCCTGTCCTATTTTAGATAGCTTGGGCCCCATCATTTGCTCAACCTATCTTTCTATCTGTGTTAGTGTTTTCATCTTGCTTCACCGTTATTATATGTTGGGGGCTGCCTGTTGCTTTGGGGTCTGCTCTGGGGCAGTTTAGTTTTTCCCCTTTCTGTCTTTAGGCTATGTAGTTCTCCGGCTGTGATCGAGGGGTCTAGGGCACCGTAGGAACCCCCCACGGCTATTGCTAGTTGTTGTGGATAGGTTCAGGGGTCTGCAATCCGATAGCTGCCAACCTCTCTGGTTTATCTGGACTTAGCTAGTATTTTGTTTTTTCCTCCTTCGGTGACTCATCATAACAGAATCACCAGCCATACTGCAGATCCTAGGGTACTCAATAGCAGGAGAGAATTGTAAAAAAAAAAAAAAAAAGTGTGTCAGAATTTTTTTTTTGTGCATATTTTTTCCTCCATATCTCTGAGGCCGTAGGGGGAATTTTTCTCTCAATGGAGATGAAGCAATTGTCTGATCGTGTGGAGCAGCTCGCTGCTGAAGTGCGGGGAATTTCCGCCTATCTTGCTCATTCACATGCTGCTGAACCAAAGATTCCTACTCCTGATGTGTTTTTTTGGGATCGGTCTAACTTCTTGAATTTCAAGAATAATTGTAAATTATTTTTTGCCTTGAAGCCTAACTCGTCGGGGAACTCCGCGTAGGTTAAATTTGTCATCTCTTTGCTGCGCGGCGATCCCCAGGATTGGGCGTTTTCTTTGAAACCTGATGATCCTATTCTGAATAATGTGAACGCATTTTTTCAAGCCTTGGGGTTGTTGTATGATGAACCTAATGCTATTGATCAGGCTGAAAAGACCCTGTTGGCATTAAGCCAGGGTCGGGATTCGGCAGAGTTGTACTGTCAAAAATTCCGAAAGTGGGCGGACCTGGAATGATGGTGCCTTGGCAGCCCTCTTTCGGAAGGGTTTGTCAGAAACTGTAAAGGATACTATGGTGGGATTTCCTGTTCCCTCTGGTCTTGACAATTCTATGTCATTAGCCATTCAGGTGGATCGGCGTTTACGTGAACACAAAACTACATGAGAGATGTTGCCACCTGTTGAACAAATGTCTGAACCTATGCAATGTGATAGAGTTTTGTCTAGGGCGCAACGTCAGGAGTTCAGAAGGCGTAATAAGCTGTGTTTTTTTTGTGGAGATGCCTCACATATTATATCTGTCTGCTCTAAACGAGAGAAACGTTGTGCACACACGTTTTCTGTGGGTGGTGTTCAACCTAAGTTTCTTCTGGCAATTACTCTGATCTGCTCCCTGTCCACATTTTCCGCCAAGGCTTTTGTGGATTCGGGAGCAGCTCTGAACTTGATGGACTTGGATTTTGCTAAACGTTGTGGATTTCCTATGACACCTCTGCGGACGCCTATCCCTTTGAGGGGTATTGATGCTACTCCTTTGGCGAAGAATAAACCTCAGTTTTGGACCCAGGTGGTAATGCGGGTCGCCCCAGACCATCAAGAAAATTGCAGATTTTTGGTGTTGCATAATTTGCATGATACCATTGTTCTGGGGTTTCCCTGGTTGCAAATCCATAATCCAGTTCTGGATTGGAAATCTTTGTCTGTGGTGAGTTGGGGTTGTCGGTGTGCCCTTAGTGATGCTCCTGTTTTCTCCACCTCTCCCCAGTCGCATGATGTTCCTGACTATTTGGCTGACTTTTATGATGTATTTAGTGAGAATGAGTCTGCATCTTTGCCTCCTCATAGGAGTTATGACTGTGCAATTGAGCTGAACCCGGGGTATAAATTCCCCAAGGGTCGGCTTTTCAATTTATCTGTACCCGAGCACGGGGCTATGCGATCCTATATTAAGGAATCGTTGGAGAAGGGTCATATTAGACCATCCTCTTCACCCTTAGGTGCTGTTTTTTTTTTCGTGGCTAAAAAGGATGGTTCATTAAGGCCTTGTATTGACTACCGAGCCCTCAACAAAATTACTGTTAAATATCAGTATCCGTTACCCCTGATTTCTGATCTATTCTCCAGAGTTAAAGGTGCTTGGTGGTTTACCAAGCTTGACCTCAGGGGGGCGTACAATCTTATTTGCATTAAGCATGGGGATGAATGGAAGACGGCGTTTAATACTCCGGAGGGACATTTTGAGTACCTGGTGATGCCTTTTGGGCTCACTAATGCCCCTTCTGTCTTCCAGTGCTTCATGAACGATATATTCCGAGACTTTGTGGATAAATTTTTGATTATCTATCTGGATGATATTTTGATCTTCTCCAAGAATTGGGACTCTCATGTGGAACATGTTCGGACTGTGTTCCGGATTTTGAGGGAGAATTCCCTGTATGTCAAGGGATCGAAATGCCTTTTTGGGGTACAGAGGATTTCATTTTTGGGATTTATTTTGTCTCCGTCAACTATTGAAATGGACCCGGCCAAGGTACAGACCATTTATGATTGGGTTCAGCCCACTTCTTTGAAGGCCCTCCAGAAGTTTTTGGGTTTTGCTAATTTTTATCAGAAATTTATAGCTAATTTTTCTGGTATTGCCAAGCCATTGACTGATTTGACTAGGAAGGGTGCTGATGTGCTGAATTGGTCTCCAGAGGCTGTTTCTTCCTTTCAGGAGCTGAAGAGAAGATTCACTTCTGCTCCGGTTTTGCGGCAACCTGATGTCTCACTCCCGTTTCAGGTGGAGGTGGACGCTTCTGAGATTGGTGCAGGAGCGGTGTTGTCCCAAAAAGATCCTGTGACATCTAAAATGAATTCTTGTGCTTTCTTTTCCCGAAAGTTCTCCCCATCCGAACGTAACTGAAGTGGGGAATCGGGAACTGTTGGCCATGAAATGGGCATTTGAGGAGTGGAGACATTGGTTGAAGGGAGCCAAACACCAAGTCGTGGTCCTTACTGACCACAAGAATTTGATTTACCTGGAGTCGGCCAAGCGCTTGAATCCTAGACAGGCTAGGTGGGCCTTGTATTTCACACGTTTTGATTTTGTGGTCTCTTTTCTTCCGGGCACTAAGAATGTCAAGGCAGACGCCCTCTCTAGGAGTTTCCTTGCTGATTCTCCTGTTGTGACTAAGCCTGCTACCATATTAGGCGAGGGGGTAGTTCTTTCTGCCATCTCGCCCGATTTGAGACGTGCTCTGGAAGAGTTTCAGGAGGACAAACCTGAGCGTTGTCCCAGTGGAAAGATGTATGTTCCTGACCAGTATAGAAAGAGAGTGATGTCTGAAGTTCATTGCTCTGCATTGGCTGGTCATCCAGGTATTTTTGGTACTAGAGATCGGGTGAGTCGGTCTTTTTGGTGGCCCGACTTGTCTCATGATGTCAGGAATTTTGTGCAGTCCTGTGGGACTTGCTCCCGGTCTAAACCTTGTTCTCGCTCTAGCGGCTTGTTGATGCCTTTGCCGGTGCCCAGGAGGCCATGGACCCATATTTCAATGGATTTTATCTCTGATATGCCTGTCTCTCAGAGAATGACTGTTATTTGGGTGATTTGTGATAGATTCTCTAAGATGGTCCATCTTGTACCACTCCCTAAGTTGCCATCTTCCTCTGAGTTGGTGCCCTTGTTTTTGCAACAGGTGGTTCGCTTGCTCGGGATTCCAGAGAACATTGTATCTGACAGAGGAGTTCAGTTTGTGTCTAGATTTTAGAGGACTTTCTGTTCCAAGCTGGGAATTCAGTTGTCCTTCTCCTCTGTTTCACCCTCAGACCAATGGGCAGACGGAGAGGACAAACCAGACTTTGGAGTCGTATTTGAGATGTTTTACTTCTGCCGATCAGGATTGGGTTTCATTTTTGCCCTTGGCCGAATTTGCTTTAAATAATAGAGCTAGTTCTGCCACTTTGATGTCACCTTTCTTTGTAACTTTGGGTTTCACCCTCGATTTTCTTCAGGGCAGGTGGAGCCTTCTGCCTGCCCAGGTGTTGACACTGTGGTGGAGAGAATGCACCAGATCTGGGACCAAGTAGTGGATAAGTTGTCTCTCTCCCAGGAAAAGGCCCAGCGGTTTTCCAACCGGCGTAGGACCGTTGGTCCCCAGTTTAAGGTGGGTGATATGGTTTGGTTGTCATCAAAAAATATCGCTATGAAGGGAACATGGAATATGATGTAGAGAAGATACTGGATTCCCATCTGGCTAGACGGAGACTCCAGTATTTGGTTAAGTGGAAGGGTTATGGTCAGGAGGATAATTCCTGGGTCTCTGCCTCTGACATTCATGCCGAAAGATTGGTGCGTGCCTTTCATCGGGCTCACCCGGATCGCCCTGGTGGCATGGATGAGGGTTCGGTGACCCCTCCTCAAGGGGGAGGTACTGTTGTGAGTTCATTTTTCCCTTCACCGTTGAGGTCTGATGAACTCCCTCCTCTGGTGAAGGAAGGTAGTGAGGCTGATTACCAAACACCTGGGCAGCTAGATGATGACTGGGTGGCTGGAATTGAGGACTGGATATAAGGCAGCCGACGCCCTTCTGCCTTGCTGGTGATCCTGCTGGATTCTTGGAGACCAGTCTGATTCCTGCATCTCAAAGCTAAGTTTTTCTGCTCTGCTTGGTACACTTCAGTTTTGTTTTGCCTTGTTTTTTGGGAGTTCTGCCATCCCCGGCCGGGGGTGAGCTGAATTCCATTTTTGTCTCTGATCTGTTGATCTTTTGCTCTGTCTTCAGAATATACCTGAGTGCTGATTTAGTCTTTTGAAGCCTAGCGACTTCAGGGCCTGTTTTTCCTATCAGTCGGTTGGCACATTTTGGATAGGGTTTTTGCGGATGGCAGACAGCAGCTTTCCTATCCTGTCCTATTTTAGATAGCTTGGGCCCCATCATTTGCTCAACCTATCTTTCTATCTGTGTTAGTGTTTTCATCTTGCTTCACCGTCATTATATGTTGGGGGCTGCCTGTTGCTTTGGGGTCTGCTCTGGGGCAGTTTAGTTTTTCCCCTTTCTGTCTTTAGGCTATGTAGTTCTCCGGCTGTGATCGAGGGGTCTAGGGCACCGTAGGAACCCCCCACGGCTACTGCTAGTTGTTGTGGATAGGTTCAGGGGTCTGCAATCCGATAGCTGCCAACCTCTCTGGTTTTTCTGGACTTAGCTAGTATTTTGTTTTTTCCTCCTTCGGTGACTCATCATAACAGGGCAGGCTTTTCAGCATTGAGAATATCTCCCATGTGCTCACCAACCTATCCACTCTCTCTTTCCTATGTGCTGACCTATTCCCTTTGTGTTCTCTTCTTTGACCTGTCTACCCCATGTGCTATCCCCCTTGTCTGCGGTCTCTCTCCTTCCTGTGCTGTTTTACCCTCATGTGCTGTCCCGTTTGATCTGTCTCCCCCTTGTGCTCTGTCTCTCACTCCTGTGTCTGTACAGAACATACCACAGCTCCTGGGTAGGGGAGGAAGCAAAAGACAATACTGACATTACAGCAGGGGATCGCAGAGGATACATTTTGTGAGGTAATATATTTTTTAAAAACAGTCAGTGAAATATTTTACCTTACAAATGTGATCCCCTGCTGTAATGTCAGTATTGTCTTTTGCTTCCTCCCCTGCCCAGGAGATGTGGTATGCCCCGTACATGGTCAGACACAGACAACTGTTAAAATGAACTTTTGTTCATGGGAAAACCCCTTTAACGTGACCGGCTTCCTCTGTCTGTAGACACATCGCGCATCTGCTGCCGGGATCAGCTGAATGATTCACTGCGCCTGCGTGGAATTTGTGCAGGTGCAGTACGACGATGTTCCGCTAGTGGTACCACGCAAGAGGCTGCGTGAGTGTGAGTATGTGAGTGTGGCTGTGAGTGAACGTTGAGTGTGTGTGTGAATGTGAGTGTGTGAGAGTGTGTGAGTGTGTGTGGTGCGTAAGGCGTATAGAGTGTGTGTGGTGCAAAAGTGTTCTGCTGGTGGTAATGCGCAGTAGGTTGATACCAGCAGCAGTTTCCATATTGAGACGCACATCACTTGGGTGTCCCAATACGGCGGTCAGTGAACGTCCTCCGCTTGGAATTCTGGGATACGGTGACATCTGGACAGAACAGGAAATGAAAACATTACAAGGCAATTATATAGATAGATTATATTTCTCATGCTCCATCATCCATGATTTCAGGTTATATCTAACAAGAGCAGATGGGGTACTGTGTAATAAGGGGCGGCAATATAAATATAATGAAAGCAGACTGTAAAAAAATTTATATCTGTAGCTTGGTTGCCATAAAAGGAGGGGGGCCCAGACACATTTCTTGCACAGGGGCCCCAAGCTGTCTGTGTCAACCCCTGGCCAACATTTTTGCATTTAAAATTTTTGTGACAAGAAATTGCTGCACTAAGAAAGGCCAGAGGATGTCCAATGTACTAATAGATGGGTGCCTCTAATAAGGTGCACCAATCAGTTTATAGATGCTTTATTTCCATTGTTTGCTTTATGATAACAGATGTTTATTGAAAATTGCTTACATTTATTAGTCATCATTTAATGATTTAAATTGTTTTCCATTTCTCTTGTATGACGACATGTGAATTTACATTGACTGTCACTCATACAATTTGCCAAGTAAATTATTTAAAAGAAAATGTCTACCTGCGCGTGTGATTTCTCTGAGTAAAAAACTAAACATGTAAGAAAATTTTCCCCACATTCTGAAAATGAAAATTACTTCTCTCCTGTGTGACTTCTCCAGTGTGTAATTAGATTTGATGTGTTTGTAAAACATTTCCCATATTCTGATCAGTAAAATGGCTACTCCCCTGTGTGATTTCTCAGATGTCTACTTAAGTTTTTTCTGTTGAAAACATTTTCCACATTCTGAACATATAAATGGTTTCTCCCCTGTGTGACATCTGTGATGTCTAAGAAGAAGTGATTTATCTCTAAAGCATTTCCCACAATCTAAACATGAAAAACGGCTTCTCCCCACTGTGACATCTGTGATGTCTAAGATGCTATTTCTCTGTAAAACATTAGCCTCACTGTAAACATGAAAATGGCTTCTCACCATGATTTGTTTAAAAAACGTTTAACACATTCTGAATATCAAAATGGCTTCTCCCCAGTGTGACTTCTCTGATGTTTAGCTAGATCATATTTCTTTATATAACATTTCCCACATTCTGAGCATGAAAATGGCTTCTCCCCTGTGTGAATTCTCTGATGTTTAGTTAAATCAGATTTCGTTATGCAACATTTCCCACATTCTGAGCATGAAAATGGCTTCTCCTCTGTGTGAATTCTCTGATGTTTAGTTAGATCAGATTTCGTTATGCAACATTTTCCACATTCTGAGCATGAAAATGGCTTCTCCCCTGTGTGAATTCTCTGATGTTTAGTAAGATCAGATTTCGTTATACAACATTTCCCACATTCTGAGCATGAAAATGGCTTCTCCCCTGTGTGAATTCTCTGATGTTTAGTAAGATCAGATTTTGTTATGCAACATTTTCCACATTCCGAACATGAAAATATCTTCTCCCCTGTGTGAATTTTCTGATGCTGTGCAAGAGATGATTTGTATGAAAAACTTTTTTCACATTCTGAACATGAAAATGGCTTCTCCACTGAGTGAATATTCAGATGTGTAGCAAGATTTTTCTTCAAATTAAAACATTTCCCACACTCTGAACATGAAAATGGCTTCTCTCCTGTGTGAATTTTCTGATGCTGAGTAAGAGATGATTTGTGAGAAAAACTTTTTTCACACTCTGAGCATGAAAATGGCTTCTCCCCTGTGTGAATATTCAGATGAGTAGCAAGATTTATCTTCCGATTAAAACATTTCCCACATTCTGAGCATGAAAATGGCTTCTCCCCTGTGTGAATTTTCTGATGCCGAGCAAGACATGATTTGTCAGAAAAACTTTTTTCACACTCTGAGCACGAAAATGGCTTCTCCCCTGTATGAATATTCAGATGTGTAGCAAGATTTTTCTTCCGATTAAAACATTTACCACATTCCGAGCATGAAAATGGCTTCTCCCTTGTGTGAATTCTTTGATGTTTTGTAAGACCAGATTTCGATATACAACATTTCCCACATTCTGAACATGAAAATTGCTTCTTTCTTGTATGTGCTCTTGGATGTTCACCATTTCTTTGGTTATATTTCTTTTTCTTAAGAAGGAGTAGAGGTTGGTCTGGTGTAATGGGTTGCGCTTCAAAGGTATCAGGTGTGATACTAGGATCATTTGCATTAAAATCTGAAAGGATCTGGTATTTCTCTAAGGTAGCGGTCCAGTTATCTGCCAAAAAAAATTAAATGTATATTTATTTTTCAATAGACATTGAATCATTGCTAAAAGTTGATCTTGGGTTGCTCCTGAACTGCTTCCTGCCTCATCCAATGCTTATACATCCATATGCCTCAGTACTCTGCATGGCCTAGATTATTTTTTAACTTCATAAACTGTAAAATGCCAGTCAGTGACTAATTCCTTTTTCCTACGGTATCCCTGATTGCCTGACTACCAGGCACTTGTTGGATCCACTGCCTGTTTCGGCCATCATCAGCTTTCTACAGTTTGCAAAACCTGGCTGGTAAGCATAATCATGACAGAACAACTGACCAATACCATTGATGGGCTTGTTGCCTTTCAAATAAAATATGTCCATCACTGCATTTGGCTTTCAAAGAAAAAAAACTATCTGCGGTGGACTCGCCTTTCTGGGGTAAACTGGCGAGTCTCTGACACCGCTCCGCATGTCTGGCATTGGCTGCAGCGCTGACATTACATTGACAGCGTGGCAACTAGTCAGCTTACTGATTAGTTGCTGTGCTGTTGACATGATGTCAGCCTGGCAGGCAATGCTAAACCTTAGGAGCAGTGGTGGAGACGTACCACAATATGCCACACTTACAATTTCAATATTGAGGAGTGTGGTAACACCCAGAAGGAAAAGTTGTGAAGTTATGGAAATCACAGGATTGAAATAAATGTTAGTAATTTGGAATTGATAAAAAATGGAAACAAAATTTTCAAAACATCTCTATCTTTTCTGTATCAAGTATGAATGTCTTGTATAAAAATGCGCTTACATGATATGGTTGATATCAATGAGGTTATTAATGGTCGTATGTGGAATGTTCTGCCGCACTGAATCCGCAAGATCTGCTGCTGGCAGCTCAATTTGCAATTGCCAACCAATGATGTCTCAGAAATGCTCAATGGCAGAGAAGTCAGGAGACGCTGCAGAACATGAGAGCACGTTTAGACCACGCAGGCAGCTCACAGTACCACAAACAATATGGAGCCTGGGGTTGTGTGGGTAGAAATACACCTCCTGAGATACTTTGGAGAACTGGTCAGATCACTGCAATGCCGAGCTATTAGTGTACGTGGAATGAATTTTAGAGGGGTCCGGCTACTGTACATTATGCCACCACACACCTTAATTATGGTAGTAGGACCAGTGTGACATTCCCTCATTGAGTCTTCTTCATTGCATGGTCATCATAGTCTCCAGACCAATCTCTGGCTATCGTTGCATTTAAGAGCAAAACTGGAATCATCGCTGTAGAGGACAGACCTCTATTCATACCTCCATTGCCATCTTGTTCTGCACCTTGCTAAACCGGTGGATTAGTGGCATATAAAAATGCAAAACTTTGTAAAAAATAAAAAAAATGGTTATATCGTTTACCTTACAGGTTTAATGAATGCATTTTTTTTGTTAGGCCAGTATAAGGCTCAAAAGTTGACCAGCGATTTCTCATTTTTCCAACAAAATTTACAAAACCATTTTTTTAGGGACCACCTCGCATTTGAAGTGAGTTTGGGGGGGACAATATAACAGAAAATACCCAAAAGTGCATCCCTCATGTTGTGCAAAACCACATTCAAGAATTTTATTAACCCTTCAGGTGCTTCACGAGAACTAAAGCAATGTGGAAGGAAAAAATGAACATTTTACTTTTTTCACAAAAAATTTACTTTGGAACCAATTATTTTTATTTTCACAAGGGTATAAGAAGAAAATGTAAGACAAAATTTGTTGTGCAATTTCTTCTGAGTATGCCGAAACCCCATGTCATGATCACGTGTGTCAGGTCGCAGATGATGTCGCAAGACGAACCCATAACACACGTGACCCTGGATACACCGCCTCCAGTGGGGTGAATTTAAATAATAAAGCGTGCAGGTGGATACGCCGCCTCCACCTGGCGAATTTAGGTATTACACGTTATAAATATATTTCTGGAAACACCGCCTCCAGTAAGGCGCATTTAAATAATAAAGGGGGGAACCTGGGAAACTTTAACAATGGTGGGCCCTGCGATAGGGAATGGGGAAATGGAGACCTCCTGCACTCCCCTGAGCCAGTGTCCCTACACTCCTCACATTCCCTAAACAGGCTCCGCACCTGTCGCCGCACGCGTACCTTAACGCCCTTGCTCGCCCTGAGCCTAAACCCTCACTAGGGAATAGGTCGGTGCGGAGACTAATCCCACCACTGCACTAACAACACACATGAGGAAAGAGACAATACAGGGGAAACACCACTTATCTTTGCTCTGTTGCGTGCGCTCCTAGCAACAGAGCCCACCACCTGTGTGCATCTTCTCCTCCACCCTGATCCATCACCATAACTGGATCCATCACCATCGTGCAGCCTGGGAGCAGAGTCCATCACCACTTGCAGCAGTCCAGTACACAGAGTCCCAAGATGAGTCCAGCCTCTGCCAAGAATCCAAGCATGCTCGAGTCCAGTTCTCAGCAACCAAGTAGAGCATGCTGAGTGCAACTCTTCCTAGTCGCCACTCCTCTAAGCCATGACCGCACTTCCCGCCGACACCATAAACTGCGACTCCACCAAGCCATGCCAGTCCTTCCTGCAGACACCATTAGCTGGCACTCATTCTCTCTGGCTGACTGCGCAGGACTCCTATCCAGCTCCATCCTTCCACCAGGCTCTCCAACAACTCAGCAAGAAATATCACCAGCAGTGAGTGAACACCCTGAGCACACCTTTATAGGGAGTCCCACCTGATCCATAATTAAGTGCAACCTAACCTAAGGTGCAATACCACAACCACCACCGGGGACAGTCAAAACACCTTTGAACTTAACCAAAGTAAAAAAAGTTCACTTTGTGCTTTTAATACCGCCAGATCCAACACTGGATCATGACAGTACCCCCTCCTTAATGAGGGGCCTCTGGACCCTCAAGACCACCCCTCATTAGGGAAACACCTACAGCGGGGACGCCCAGACCCTGAGTTCACCCTACCACCACCCGACACTTCAGGTTTATGACAAACACCGCTGATATTGGCAATAAAGTTCCTTTTGGAGGCACCACTCATCTCCAGAGCGCCGACCTGGGGAACGAGTTAATGTATGTGTATGTTTGCTCAGAGCTGATCAGACTCCACAACACATTTCCACAAGATGTTTTTTGGTGGGACCCATACATGCTCGTTCACACACAGGTCCGGACCTGAACGTTTATTGCACACATACATTTGTCATTTTTTTGGTGAACTCACTCTGGACTTGACAACAGAGGCGTCCCCCTGTGTCACCACACTCACACCCCCGCTATTCACCAAGGGGTCACCACCCTCCAACCCTTTCACCATGAGGACTGCGCCTCTCAGGGTTGGTTAATGGCGAGGGTAGAGGTTTGTCCCTACTCCCCCGCAGCACACCTGCTGCACACACCAGGAGAAGGGGACCGGGAAATGGAGGAAATATACTCTTGCTGGTCACCTCCACACGACCAGGAGGGCGGCTTCTTCGATGGTATGAAGATTTAGCGTAAAACCCCGCGGACTATCACATCAGTCAGCTCACCACAGGGGCGTACCCCTTCACCTCAGGGAATACCAGGCAGCTCCGTGGGGCACCATTCCTCCCACCTGCCTGGGTGCGCCCGCCTGCATGAACCAGTCCTGCTCCCCAGCAGCGACTCTAGGGGGTTTTAGTACCATAGCCGCAGAAATATGGAGGAAAATATATATATATATATACTCGCTGGTCGCCTCCACACGACCAGGAGGGGCGGCATCGAAGATTTGGCATGAGCCCCGCGGACTATTCACCAATCTGCTCACTACAGGGACGTACCCCTTCACCTCAGGGAATACCAGGCAGCTCCGTGGGGCACCATTCCTCCCACCTGTCTGGGTGCGTCCCCTGTAAGAGCAAGTCCCGCTCCCCAGCAGCGACTCTAGGGGCTTTTGCCAGACCGCAGCCGCCATTTTTGTTTTTCTGGTTATCTGAGCAGAGGCCCCAGACCCTGATAACTGCTGCTGCAGCGGCTTAAACACACCTTGCCGCTCCCCACAGCACCTCAGTGAGGACCGGCAGCAATTACCACAGGTCTCCACATGGCCAAAGCTCACCAGAAAAAAAAAGTAGGGCTGGTGATATTGTCATGATCACGTGTGTCAGGACGCAGATGATGTCGCAAGGCGAACCCATAACACACGTGACCCTGGATACACCGCCTCCAGTGGGGCGAATTTAAATAATAAAGCGTGCAGGTGGATACGCCGCCTCCACCTGGCGAATTTAGGTATTACACGTTATAAATATATTTCTGGAAACACCGCCTCCAGTAAGGCGCATTTAAATAATAAAGGGGGGAACCTGGGAAACTTTAACAATGGTGGGCCCTGCGATAGGGAATGGGGAAATGGAGACCTCCTGCACTCCCCTGAGCCAGTGTCCCTACACTCCTCACATTCCCTAAACAGGCTCCGCACCTGTCGCCGCACGCGTACCTTAACGCCCTTGCTCGCCCTGAGCCTAAACCCTCACTAGGGAATAGGTCGGTGCGGAGACTAATCCCACCACTGCACTAACAACACACATGAGGAAAGAGACAATACAGGGGAAACACCACTTATCTTTGCTCTGTTGCGTGCGCTCCTAGCAACAGAGCCCACCACCTGTGTGCATCTTCTCCTCCACCCTGATCCATCACCATAACTGGATCCATCACCATCGTGCAGCCTGGGAGCAGAGTCCATCACCACTTGCAGCAGTCCAGTACACAGAGTCCCAAGATGAGTCCAGCCTCTGCCAAGAATCCAAGCATGCTCGAGTCCAGTTCTCAGCAACCAAGTAGAGCATGCTGAGTGCAACTCTCTTCCTAGTCGCCACTCCTCTAAGCCATGCCCGCACTTCCTGCCGACACCATAAACTGCGACTCCACCAAGCCATGCCAGTCCTTCCTGCAGACACCATTAGCTGGCACTCATTCTCTCTGGCTGACTGCGCAGGACTCCTATCCAGCTCCATCCTTCCACCAGGCTCTCCAACAACTCAGCAAGAAATATCACCAGCAGTGAGTGAACACCCTGAGCACACCTTTATAGGGAGTCCCACCTGATCCATAATTAAGTGCAACCTAACCTAAGGTGCAATACCACAACCACCACCGGGGACAGTCAAAACACTTTTGAACTTAACCAAAGTAAAAAAAGTTCACTTTGTGCTTTTAATACCGCCAGATCCAACACTGGATCATGACACCCCATATGGTGGGAAAATTCACTGTTTGGGAGCATGGCAGTGCTCAGAAGGGAGAGAGAACCGTTTGACTTTTTGAAAGCAAAATTGGCTGGAATCAATGGTGGTGCCATGTCGCAATTGGAGACCCCCTGATGTATCTAAGAAGTGGAACCCCCAAACATAACTCCAACCCTAACTCCAACACACCCCTAACCCTAATCCCAACCCTAACCCCAACAAATCCTTTAACCATAATCAGAATCCTAACCATAAATCTAACACACCCCTAACCCTAATCACACCTCTAACACTAATCCCAACCTCAACCGGAATCCCAACCATAACCATAAGCCTAACTTTAGCCCAACCCTAACCCTAGCCCCAACCCTAACTTTAGCCCAACCCTAACTTTAGCCCAACCCTAACCCTAGCTCCAGCCCTAAGCCTAGCCTCAACCCTAAACCTAACTTTAGCCCAACCCTGATCCTAACTTTAGCCCAACCCTGACCCTAGCCCAACTCTTTTAGCCCAACTCTAACCCTAATGGAAAAATGGAAGTAAATAATTTTTTGTATTTTATTATTTTTACCTAAGGGGGTGATAAAGGGGGATTTCATTTACTATTTTTTTTACTTTGATCACTGTGATAAGGTCTATCACAGTGATCAACATGAACCAATAGGAAAAATTTCCTAATGTTGCCGAGTTTCGGCCAGCAGATCTCGGCAGGTGCACTGCGCGTGCGCCCGCCATTTTCTCCTAGAAGAAGACGCCAGCAGCCCGGGGCACTTCGCCGGAGGTTGCAGGGACTCAGGAGGTACTGGAGGGGATCAGGGAACTCCATTTCTCTCTCCTCTAATGTGCGATCACATCAGATGAAAGAGAAATTAAATGGAAAATCTGACATTTTTTGTGGTCGCCGTTATACCATTAATAACGGTGATCGCAACACTGGGATCGGTAAAAACTGAATCATGCTCTCTGGGGTCTCGGCTACTATCTGGTAGCTGAGACCCCAGAGAAATTCTGAGCCTGGGGGGCGCTATACAGTTATTTCTCAGCGCTGTTAAAAAGCGCTGTTTACCCTTAACTGCCGCCGTTAAAAGGCGTATCGGCGGTCATTTAGGCGTTAATATATCGTACTGGAGAACAAATTCCAAATGCGACAACATTCCAAAAAAAAGTGTAATTCCACAATTCTATTTTGTGTTTTTTATTTACTATGTTAAGTAAATGCTACTGACCTGGCAATATGATTACTTAGGTCATTATGAGTATGCAGATACCAAAATGTAGGGGTTCTTTTTTATTTAACTGGTAAAACAAAATTTGCTTATGTCTCATTTTATGAGACCCCTAGCGTTTCCATTTTTTGGATTTGCCTCTGGGTAAGGGCTTATTTTTTGCTTCCCGAGTTGACGTTTTTATTGATACCATTTTGGGGTAGATACAGTGTTTTTATTGCCTGTTACTGCAATGTTGCTGTGGCCAAAAAAGCGTAATTCAGGCATTTCAATTTTTTTTTCTCGTTAGGCCATTTACCGATCAGATTAATTTACTTTATAATTTGATAGATTGGACATTTCTGAAAGCAGCAATATCAAATATGTGTAATTTTTTTGTTTTGTTTTCAGGGGGGTGATTTGAACTTTGTGTTTTTTATTTTTTGTAAAAAATTGTTTTTTTGTATATTTTTACTGGCTTCAATAGTTCCCTTAGGAGCCTTAAAGCTGCGATCATATCATAGCAGAGATTCAGCATTGCTATGAATAGGAGAAATAGAAATAGGAGAAATCATGATCTCCTATGAACACCGACCTCAAGGTGGAGGCTCATGACAGGTGAATACTCTTAAATGTATAATTTATATTTTTTGCATTTAATTGTGATATTACATCTATTTCTCATTTGTTTTTTATTACTTTACTTATACATGATTCAGGTTTTCAATGGCTTTTTGATCGGGACTCATTGCTTGCTACTTCAGAACTCTCCATTGATAAGTTTCCATCCATTTCTGGGTGCTTCTTGCAGTATGTTTGGGGTCATTGTCCTGCTGGACAATGACCTAGGAAACATATCCAGCATTCTGACACTGGGCACAACACTGCAACCCAAACTCCTTTGGTAATCTTTAGATTTCATGATGCCTTGCACACAGTCAAGGCACCCAGTGACAGAGACAGTAAAACAACTCCAAATACACAATTTTGGAAATGAGCCAACAATTTTGTCAGGCTTATTTGGGGTATTATGTGAAAACTATGTCAAATTTTCCTTTTTTTCTCATTTTTTTGTGTTTTTCTGGTTTTCTCTCTGATGTTGTCCTCCTACTGCATACAACTGGAGGAAACACATACAGGGACTGAATTCATTCTTTACATACAGATAATTATAGTTTGTGTGTATTTAGTCCTGTCTATTACCTGGTGATGTGAGGGGCTGGGGAACCTCCATCATGACGTCCTTGTACAGATCTCTGTGTCCTTCTAAATACTCCCACTCCTCCATGGAGAAATAGACGTTGACATCCTGACATCTTATAGGAACCTGACACATACAATGATACCGTCATCCCCCGATCCCTTCATAGCGTTACTGTATAATATCCCAGCATTCCCAGCAGTGTCACCTCTCCAGTCAGCAGAGCAATCATCTTGTAAGTAAGTTTGAGGATCTTCTGGTCATTGACTCCCGCATGTTTCAGGGGGTGAGGTAGAGGTCCCGTGATTGGCCTGATAGGTCTTCCCCATTCCTCAGACACAGGGGCCTGACAGCACTCACTAGAGGTCTTCTTCACTACTGTGTAATCCTGGTTATGGAGAGACACATTAATAAATCTCACTACAGACATTCCCAGAGTCCTGATTACTCCAGTTCTGTCCATCTGTTATTCCTGTAGATAATTATTATATAATATGACCTCATCAGAATCTCTCACCTCTCCAGTAAGCCAGAAGAGGATCTCTAGGGTGAGGTGTAATATCCTCTCTGCCATCTTGTCACTTCTCCTATCCATCCTTGTAGGGTCACGCAGGAAAATTCTCTTATATAGAAGATCTCCACTAAGAGGATCTGATATTGTAGGGACCTGAATGGGAAGAAGATGAACTGATGTAACGTCATGAAATCTATTCATTATGTTAAGAACAACTCTTCTCCCACATCACACCTTCATGGTGGCAGCATCTACCTGATGATCCAGAGGAATATTGGGATTTTCTTTTTTACAGTCCTGTGGAAGAAGAGGACGGGGACATCTCTCTGGTGTTGTCCTTTTACTGGATAGAACTGGAGGAAACACATACAGGGACTGAATTCATTCTATACATACAGATAATTATAGACCGTGTGTATTTAGTCCTGTCTATTACCTGGTGATGTGAGGGGTTGGGGAACCTCCTTCATGACGTCCTTGTACAGATCTTTGTGTCCTTCTAAATACTCCCACTCCTCCATGGAGAAATAGACGGTGACATCCTGACACCGTATAGGAACCTGATACACACAATGATATCGTCATCCCTCGATACCTTCATAGCGTTACTGTATAATGTCCCAGCATTCCCAGCAGTGTCACCTCTCCAGTCAGCAGCTCAATCATCTTGTAGGCAAATTCCAGAATCTTCTGCTCATTGATGTCCTCATGTTTCAGGGGGTGAGGTGGAGGCCCTGTGATTGGGCTCAGGGGTGTTCCCCATCCCTCAGTCACCGGGGCCTGGCAGCGCTCACTAGAGGTCTTCTTCACTACTGTGTAATCCTGGTTATGGAGAGACACATTAATAAATCTCACTACATAGAATCTCACTACATAGAATGTAAGTCCGCAAGGACAGGGTCTCCTCTCCTCTGTATCAGTCTGTCATTGTAAATCTGTTTACTGTTAACGATATCTATAACTTTGTATGTAACCCCCCTTCTCATGTACAGCACCATGGAATTAATGGAGCTATATAAATAAATAATAATAATACAGGCATTTCCAGAGTCTTCACCTCTCCAATTCTGTCCATCTGTTATTCCCATAGATAAGAATGATGTAATGTGACGTCATCAGAATCTCTCACCTCTCCAGTAACCCGGAAGAGGATCTCTAGGGTGAGGTGTAATATCTTCTCCACCATCTTTTTCCTGTCCTTATCCATCCTTGATGGGTCCATCAGGAAATGTATCTTATATAAAATATCTCCACTGAGAGGATCCAATATTGTAGGGACCTGAATGGGAAGAAGATGTAACATCATAAAGATTCTATTCCATATGTTATAAAGAAATCTTCTCCACGTCACATCTCCATGTTGGCAGCATGTTGGGCAGATGATCTCCATAAACCATCATGTAACAGAACAGTTACATCTCAGACATACCGGCATCCAGTATCGTCATTGCAGCAATGTAAACAGACTGAAGGAAACAATGGACGCCTGAGTAATGGAGTGGAAATATCTCATAAACATGGAGCGTGGCCTGAACTCGATGTGTATTGTGTCCTTTCCCCAGAATTTGCCATCTATGCGGATAATGGTGCAGATTATTAATACAGGATATGTTCTGGTCACAGGGACTCCGGAAATCCAAAGTGCAATGACACTGGGAGGGTCCCGGGGAGACGTGTGCGCTTCTCTCTATTCATTGTCTATGGGACGGAGGAGAAACGAGAGCGGCTCTAACTGGTGACAATGCAGGGAGACGGTGAGAGAATCGCTGACGTTTTCTACCCTCAACGTGACAGGTTCCCTTATATGAATGACAAATACAAATGTCCTAGCGCCTGCACCCAGTAATGGGGAATCTCCAGCACCTACCTCCACCTGCAGAGCCGCACTCCACATATATGGATGCTCTGTGCGCACAGGACCTGGGATGAGGTCACAGGAGGGGAGGAGTCAGGGGTCACATGACCAGGGGCCTCAGTGTATGAGTAAATCATGCACAGAGGATTTTGATCCTTCCAGATACAGCTGAGTTACGAATGTGAAAAGAACCAATTTCACACACTCCACTTTCTGTAACTATTTTACTTAGAGATTAAATTATTCCTACTCGGTTTTGAGAACCACCCCAAGAGAACACATCAAACAAATATTTCGCCATCAGGCTATATCCTCTGTGCTGAAGAGAACTGTTTCTGTTTTATTCTCTACGTAAATTCACCTGTTGACGCGCCTGTCTGAACCGACCACAGTTACCTTATTACACTCTGAGAGAAGCTCATTTAATAAAATGAGTGCAAAGTGCAGGCTCGCCTGCGGGGCAGCACAGTGATCCACAATCCTAAGAATATATACTTCTATACCTATTTTCCAGTCAAATATTCCCCTCCCCGTCCAGTGTCATCTCATGAAAACTAGAGGAAAAGTCCGTCCTCGACTATATTAAGAATATTCCAAAATTAATCATATTTACATACATATCAGCAAAGATGGGCAAAATCTGTTGGAGCTGATCCACTGCCCCGTTTTATATTGTTCCACAGAGACTCCTCTTCCAGCAGACAAATAGGAAACACAAGTCTTGGCTGGGGTTCACTGCGCGCTGTGTCAGCACCAAAGAGTAGCATCGAATATTCAATCACTTAACCGCAAAAGTGGTCCATAAAGTCAATATACCTAACTATCTATAGGCCTTCTATCTCTTGGCACCAAAAATATATTATGATGCGTGCACGTTTACTTACTGTGGCGTCGCAGTGGGCTTTGGTGTCCTTTCGCAGGGTCTGCTCCGAACACAATAATCAGCACACTCAGGCGGAGCTCCTCCAGCCGGTGAGCAATACCGAGGATGCTTGTGGTGTGACTCTCTCACGGGGCGTAGCACCTCTCTCAAGGTCCCAGTGTTGGCATACTTGGTGCAGTACCTCTCTGTGAAGTAACTGAGCTTGGTACGCAGTGTTCCGATCACACTGTGCGGCGTTAACACAGTTTGTTTTAGGTGAACGCTCGCTGTTTTGTTCCACCATTGTTCACACTAGCAGCAGGTTACTTCTCTTCACGGTGGACCCCAGGTTGCGATTGCACTTTACTTTTATATTTTATTTAGTTCAATCCACCAACCCTATCAATACACTAATGCCAGGGTCTGCCTAGCAATGGCGGACGAGCAGCGACTCCAGCAGTACATCTGTGACTCCCCGGAGGGTTCAGTCGCCACAGAGGTACTGCACCTCCTCCTGAGGTGTGGAAGCCACTATCCAGGTAAGGTGGAGACACCAGGCCACACTCCAACACCTGCACCCCACACCACAAAGTAGTGTAGCAAAGCACCTTCGGCAGCTCCCTGCTTGGAGTATAGCAAAGCACCCCTTGGTGGCTCCCTGCTTGGAACACGAAACGTGCTGGGAGGTGGGTGGAGCTGAGTTTGCACTAAAAGATCGGGAAGAGTTTAGGATTCAGTCAGTGTGACTGAGAGAGAGTTTGAGAGATCCCCAGGAGAGGGATGGATTGATGGAAGTGCTGCAGCAGACCTCAGTGACCTGAGTCTGCTGGCACAGGAAAGAGACATTTTAGAAAGCCTGATTCTCCATAAGAAGGAAAGGATTAGTATGGAACGTGAGGAGAATAAGAGGACAAGGGATCAGGGTTAGAGGAGAACCCTTCCCAAGTTCTAAGCGCAAGGCCGAGGCCCGGTCCCCGAGGTTGTATGGATACTAATGGTCCTGCAGCAGACACCGGAGGAATAGAAGTAGTGACCACTTTATTCCCACACAAGACTTGGGGGCACAACAGCAACGATAGTGAGCCGGGACTAGGTAGAAGGAGTCCCCGAAGTAGGCTACAGCTGTCTGCCGTACAAGTAGAGTTCATAAGAACATCTGACAGGAGGAACTCCAGTGTAACTCAGAACTGTGAGTACTTCACTCAAAGGCGCTAAGAGGGAGACGTTCAGAAAAGGCACATATGTTGGCGGAGTGTTGGAAAGGAGTACTTCATCTTGCCTGGAAATTGGCTGAGCTCCTGCCCCAGAGCACGGATGCGGGCACCTGTACCACAACAGACTGTGAGTAAAGCTTTGGAACTACATGCCCTGGTGTCCTCCACTTATTCCGGCGCCAACCCGTCCAGTACTGCTACATCCCTTGCGCCCGACACTACACCATCTAAGTGTCACTTCACCTACTCTGCCCTGGACTACAGCCCTGCCCGTGGAGGGCTATAACATCACTGCTGCACCACACCATCTGTCCCAGAGGATCTGTCTGCAACGTCGGCTTACATCTTCATTGCCGAATACCACAGGTGGCGTCACGAATCACTTATAAACTTTCACCACCATAAGCACACTGAAACAACCCCTTTTGTAATGGAGCCCCAGGGCCACGGACCAGGTCACTGCTGCCGTGACAACCCCCCGTTGAGAAGATCAACCGGCCTGGTACCGAGTACCCCACAGCCCTGGTGAGTGAAGGCGCTCCACATCCAGCAGCTAGAGGGCAGGTTGTCCACTCTTGAGCGGGTGACTTCAACTGTGGATCTTATCGCAATGGCAGCACAAGCATCCGGCAAAGCCGACACTATGGTTTCTGCTGCACCTCCTGTCCTACCTTTTTCTCTTTACTCTCTGCCTGAGAAGTTCTCGGGGGGACAGCAAGGCTTGCAGGGGCTTCATGAACCAGTGCTCAATTCTGCTGGAGCTACTGGACTAACTTTACCCCCCGCTAGCATTCCCCCGGCGACGTTCGCCACGCGCTAAGGCCGCAATAAGCTGGGGGGCGCGAATGTGCTCAATGAGTACAGCGCATGTGTAGGGCGCGTCTGTGTGACGCGATATATGGGGGCAGAAGTGAACGTTCCTATGGTAGCCTATTGCTGTGTGCCGACATATTGTTAAATTTGCATTTTGACACGATAGAATATGACGTCTACCCATGATGGAGTGCAACAGTATAATACCTTAGGGGCATAAAATACATATCCCATACTGTAATAGGCAGATTACTTTCAAACTAGGGAGCACGCATATATGCCACAATTACATAAAGCCATACGACATAGCCTGTAATACATGAATGGTCATATATAACAGATTCTGTCTTTGTCTACATACAAAGTGCATACAGCCCACAGGTATCTCAGCATATATGCACATAAATATAATGCATTTAAATAGCCCAAAAAATAGAAAGAGTCATATTAAACATGAAACATACATGGACCAAATTATTGAAAAAAGCTTCTCATTATAAACAGAAAGAGGCTAGCCTATTGTCATAGTAAATAAATGCATAAATACCATCATACTCCCATCTTCACACACACATATATATATATATATATATAATTTGATTTTAATTTTTATATCCAAAGTTATCCATATGATAATATAATATATATAAATATGATAAGGACTGACAGCATTGAAGTCGATCATATAAATTATTCAAGTGTGACATTAACTGTTATGTTATTAGTTATGCTCTGACTTTTCTAGTTGGATATTGGGGTTTGTTATCGTTTTGGTTGTAGTTTGAGGCCTGAGAGGTATATCCGTATGGCCACGGAATTATTTTAGGTTGATAATACGACCTGCTTTGTCTGTAGGCAGGCTAGCCATTACGCCAATAGGTGTCCCAGGTGTCAGGGAAACGACCCCGTCTAGTGGCTATCAGAGGAGGCTCACTAGACACGGTAGATTTATTCTCCAAATTGATCTTTAAGGTTTCCCTGTCACTACAGAGGCCTGCGTGGATTCCGGGGGAATTTTTTGTCTTCCACCTTCGCCCAACGGCACGCAATCCCCTTAGTGATGCTCCCAAAGCCAGTCACCATCCGAGTGGTTAACGGGTCTGTCCTTCCTACCCAAATTACTCAAAAGACTATACCGCTTACCCTCATGATGTCTCCAAAACTTCAGGAGATAATATCTTTCCTAGTAACTGCTGATTACATGGATGAGGTACTTCTGGGCATACCTTGGTTTCGCTGACATTCACCCTGTATCGATTGGAGATCTGGGAGCATATAAGTGTAGGGAAGGTGACCGGATGGACGGACCTGTCAGTATAGAGAAGGAAAAGTTTGCAGTTTAGATAGTTGTCAGTTACTACAGTGGGGAAACAGCTAGGAAAGTGTAGTGGACGTGCAGTACCTGGGTTGACCATTAGAGGGCAGGGAGGAGTGTGAGCAAAGGACATGACATCAGTTTAGGGCTTAGGAAACCGTTGGTCATGGGGGGTGGAGTCACAGGGAACCAGGAAAGGTATAAATACTGAGGGAGGGTTCCAGAAAGTTCCAGTCCCCAGGGGGAGCGCAAGTGACAGGAGGACTACGACAGTCTGTGCGCTCTGAGGAGAACCAGACCAGGGGGGACTGAGGAGAGAGAACATCAGGGGGGTGGTCCTGACAGGAAGAACTGCAGAAGAGACGAGACACCGGGTGTGGGACACCGTATTTGACACGACGCCTGACCAGTAAAATTGCTGTTGGTTTATGGGCCTAAGACGGCCACAGTGACGGACCTGTCAGGAGCGTCAAACAGTGAAGAAGGGACAGTACGTGCATGTACGTCCCTAATGTAAAAGTACGGTGTGTATAACGGGCCCTGGAAACGATGGGCCATGAGGTGAAGAGAAGTGCGGTGTACTGTGGAGGCCGTCAAGTGGGCGGCAAGAGAGAATAAAACTTGGACCTGTTGCACCCAGAATCTGTCTCTATCTTGTCTCTGTTTTGTCTCTGCGTGGTCAGAAGAGGGACCACCCCCCAGCCCGGCCCACGACCCTACATAGGGATGGAGTAACTCATGTGAGGGACAATGTCTTAGGGCCCAAATTCTCATTGGGTCGTCTGAGGTCACAACTGACGTATCCTCCCAACCTAGATACTACTGGCAGTATGCAGACGTATTATCCAAAAAGGCTGCGGAGACCCTCCTCATCAACCCTTTGATTGCCTTATAGACCTCATTCTGGGGGCAAAGCCTCCTCTTGGGCGTATCTACCCTTTATCTCTCCCGGAGACTGAAGCTATGTCTAAATATATCAGGGAGAATTTGATGAGGGGGGTTTATCAGGAAGTCATTGTCTCCTGCTGGGGCTGGTTTCTTCTTTGTTCAAAAGAAGAATGGAGAGTTACGCCCTTGCATTGACTATAGGGGTTTGAATGCTATCACTATTAAGAATAAATATCCTCTGCCATTAATCTCCAAGCTCTTCAATAGGCTGCGGGGTGCTAGGATATTCACAAAGTTGGACTTGCGTGTGGCCTATAATCTTATTTGTATACGTGAAGGGGATGAATGGAAGACCACCTTTAATACCCGGGACAATCATTATGAGTACTTAGTTATGCCATTCGGTCTCTGTAATGCCCCTGAAGTCTTTCAAGACTTCGTAAATGACATATTTTGGGAATTGTTTTTCATGTCTGTGTTAGTATATATAGATGACATACTCATCTATTCCCCAGATCTTGACACTCACAATATAGATGTGTGTAGAGTCTTTGAGCTTTTACGCGCCAATTTCCTTTTTGCCAAACTTGAGAAGTACGTGTTTGAGCAAGAGTCCCTTCCATATCTGGGGCACATTGTCGGCCAAAGGTTTAGCTATCGACCCTGCCAAGCTGGAGTTGGTGTTGATCTGGCAGGAGCCTCATTCCCTTAAAGCGGTGCAGTGCTTTATGGGTTTCATCAATTATTTCTGCCAGTTCATTCCCCACTTCTCCACAATAGCAGCTCCCTTGGTAGCCCTCACCAAGAAGGGTCATGGACTAGAGGATAGGACCTGGGAGCCTATTGAGCACATTCGCGCCCCCCAGCTTATTGCGGCCTTAGCGCGTGGCGAACGTCGCCGGGGGAATGCTAGCGGGGGGTAAAGTTAGGCGTCGGGATTCTCCTGCTATGCCGGATTATCTGGTTCTGTGGTTCCCCATTCAGGTTCGGCCGCTGTGATTGCGGCTCAGCACAGATGTCGGTCCCAGCATCTTGCTCAGGCTCGTGGTATACGTTTGGTTACTGCCGGCTCTCCAGCCAAGTCTATGGTAATCAGTGATATGCAGGTGTAGCCTTGCGCTCTGGAGTCTAAGTCCAGAGATAACCTTACTATGCATGTCCGTGATGTGGCATCTTCTCATTGGTGGTCAGACGCTAGCTGCTCTGGTGAGGTTGCAGTTCCACATTGACCCACGGGTGATGTCTTGGCCGACTGGGCATGAGTGTTTGGAGTGGAGCCTAGTGTATAAAAGGCTCTCAGCGGCGCACGCTAGTGTCATTTGGTTAGGTGTGTGTGGGTGGTTACTCCTCACTCCATCTGCACGTTTGCATGTGTCCGTCTATGCTCTGAGACTATATACGTGTGGCAGGCAGATTGCTCATTTATGCGGCTTCATACCCATGGCTCAACATCTGAGTCTCTAGCCTGCTATATGTTTAGGGTACCGGTCAGGTACAGGTTCTGTATTAAAAAGGTTAAACTGTCGACATGGTTGAAAAATTGATTAAGGTCTTCTTGATGACTGCGAAAAACAGAAACTCTTGTTCCTGGTTATAAGAGATTCCGTTCTTGTAGCCTTGATCCCAATAATTCTGCCTGCCTCTTTGACAATTTCAAATCTCTGACCAAGTCACTCAGATCAGCTTGACTGAACAGATGTGGATTAGATGTAGGAGGCTCAAAGTCTGGGTCTGCAGCAGTTTCATTTTCCACTGACATTGTTAGTTCATCTCCGTCGTCTTCCATTGTCCATACTTTGGCCAGCTTTGGAACACAAAGAATTTTATCGTGTGGCACTGATCTTATGGCTGAAGGAAGATTAGGATATTCTATTGATTTATTTTTCTTTGCTTAATATCCTGTTACATTTGTAAGGCAGAAGTAGCAATCTGTTACATGATCTCTCTGCTCTCTCCATATCATTGGGACAGCGAACGGCATTGAAGGTCGTGGTCCATTCAGCCATGCTCTAAGTATGTCAGTATTGCCTTTTGATTCCTACCCTGCCCAGGAGATGTGGTATGCTCCGTACATGATTCACTGCGCCTGCGCGGAATTCGCATAATATATGCTTGCATATGTGTAGATCAGCAATTTATGTTATTTCAGTGGAAAATTCAGAATACACTGTTTCAGAAAAAGTTCATATATGAGTTTTTAGAATTATAATATATTATAATATTTCGTATCATTTCTCAAAAACCTTACGTGATAGGAAAAATCTGAAGTCATTTCTGAAATCAGCATGAAAAAATCTATCAGGAACACTCCAAGTTGCCTGAGGGACAAAATCTTGGTAACACAGTGTTTATAGGCCCCCTGTAAATCGAGTTTAGAAAACCATTTGGCCCCAGACAATTGGTTACACAAATCAGGGATCAAAGGCAGCGGGTGTTAGGGTTGGCGCAACACACCAAATAATATGAAGATGGTAATAAGGTGCGTTCGCAGCCTGGGGTCCACCGTGCAGAGATGTTAACTGCTGCTTGGTAATGGCGGACACAAAATGTCGGTATCGCACTGGACACACATGGGTTAAACGCCACCCAGTGTGTAGTAGTGACGGGCTCTGTTGCTTCACAGAGCCACAAAACCGCAGAACACAGGCAACGTACCCTGTTGACTGTCACAGGGCACAGCTGAGTCAGCACTAGTGTTTGGTCACAAGACTCTACCCCAAGGACACTGGGTAAGAGCCTCTCTAGACCCACTAAGAGTGCGGCATCGCACCTGCGAATGCCGCTAATAGATGCTGGCTACCGTGGAGTGCAAATTGCACAGTGACATACAGGCAAGTCACTACTTGGCGCTGATGCTGGGCCATGACTCTGCCTCCTACCTGCGCTATCAGCCTAGGCACTAACTGGCAAGTCTAACAACACATGCGTACCAAGGATAGGGTTTAATAATGAGTCACATTATATGTGCATACATTCACTCCACATGCTCTATACTAGCGCACGGCAGTGTGGCTGTGCAATCCTTTTATAATCGCAGTCTTCCAGGACCTTGCTGATGGCCCAATCCGAGCTGCTTGAGGACCTGAGAATGTGACCTCCGACCACCAATAAGCAGTCGTCTCACGGGCATGCTCAGATGGAGAAAAGCAGGACTTAGTCCCAGGGGCATCTGCTCGCCACTGACTAATGACTAATGACTAATGTTGAATGCTATACCTGAACCTGGGGCAGCAGCAGGAGCCAGACGCGAAGAAGGAGCCAGACGCATAGCATTAGCCTGAGCAAGATGCTGGGACTGACGTCTCTGCTAAACAGGAACCTCTGTGGCTGAAGAATGGGACACCGCAGAGGACATGGCTTGAGATTCCCCCTGTGCCGTGGCGGGAACTCGATGCCTAACAGTGGGTATGTGTTTCGAACAGTGATTTTATTGAGTTCCCGAAAGTGGAGGCAAGGGCGAAGACCACCGTCTTTTTTTCTTACAAAAAAGAACCTGGCTGCCACAGGAGAAACAGAAGGGGCATTGTGCCCTTTAGAGGGCTCATACTCACATGCGAGAGACTCGCACAATTCTTGTGCGAGTACCTAGCATGAAAACCCGGCAGTGCCGCTGGCACTGGGACCGGAGCGTGCGGCTGCATAGAAATACATCTAGCTGCACGCTCCGGTCTGAGTGCTAGGTTTTCATGTGAGAAACTTGAACGAATCACTGGCTGCACATTCGGTATGTCCGCCCCTGGTACAGATACTCTGTTGTTTATGTATGCATTACAATCATATCTATTGGATCTATTCCTTTCCAGACATGTGAGCAACTGTTTGATATTTCATCTTTGGGATTTGCAAATGTGTGTTCCCATTTTCTGATATGGGAATTAACCCCTCAATGCTTATTAGTCTGAGGATATAGGATTAAGATCCCTAAGGATAAGGGGATTTACCCTTTAATACTGATTAGTCAAAGAGTATATTTTTCAGATCCCTAAAAATATGAGGGATTTACCCTTTCAATGCTAATCAGCAGTAGAGTTCAATCTACCGACTACTTTATGTCTGTGTAAATTGATTGCATATGTTGGAGATCTGTTCCTATTACAAGACAGGCTATAAATACTTTATATCATTCTATCACTGCCGCTGTTCTCCCCATGTGTGTTTTTTATGGTTTGAGGCACCACTGTTTTAATAATAGTCGGTTTTGTATGTTTTATCTTATTAGTGTGTAACACTCTTGATCTATATGCAACTTAATTGCTGCATGATTTATATGGTTCTAGATGTTGCCCTTGGTGGGATTTGATTCCAGGATCCCAGTGCTGCAAGACTGCAGTGCTAACCACTGAGCCAGCGTGCTGCCTCATGTCTTTTTTGTGGACGCAGTGTTTCAGCTCACAGACCCTTCCTCAGGCTAAATACAGACAGAAAACCAGTATAATATGAGAAAGTATAACAAAGTGCTCAGCAATCAGAAAACTGCATAAGGCCGGAGTCAGACACAACGTGTAAAAAATCGGTCCGATTTTGTAATGCGATAATCGCACAAATGTTTTCCGTATGTTGATCTGTATGTAATCCGTTTTTAAATGCGATGATGCGATTTCCTCGCATCTAAGGATCCTTGTGACATCCGTATGGCCTCCGTATGGCGTGATGTAATAGCACTCTTGCAATATGAGCAAATGAAGGATTCATGGCCTGAAATTAATTTTAAATTAATGTTGAAGGCTATTTATTGGGTGACTAACAAGTCTCCTCCTCCTAGTTTGCTGTGGTGTTTCTAGTGCAATGTTATACAGGCTAACCTTTAACACCACTGAGCAGGTTATTTTACACTGGGTTTTGTCCCAGTGTTTTGGTGAGCCTTACCCAGTGATTGTTGATCCGAGGAGGTGGAGAAGAATGTGGGTCCATCCACTTTTGAGGCAACGGGTGACAAAAGGCCATTTTCACCATCTGTGTGCTTCACTACGCAGCCATCCTGACAAGCTCTATCAATATTGTCAGATGAGCCTGGCCACATTTGATATTCTTCTTGAGACTGTGTGCCCTGGGATTACGTACAAGGACACCGTGATGCGCAAGTCTATTTCGGCAGAGGAGCAGCTTCTACTGACTTTACGGTATGCTACAAACCTTTATGTTGTGTCTGTTTTTGATATTGGTATTTTGTTAAACTCTAATTTCCCTATTTTTTTTTTCATTTTTTTTTCCTCCAGCTTTCTATCCACTGGGCTGTCCTATGCGGCCCTACACCTTGAGTTCTTAATCAGTAAATCCACCATTTCCGGCATTGTCCGGTCTACCTGCTCAGAAATTTGGTCAAGACTGCATAAAATGGTATTGCCTGAGCCCAAACAAAAAGACTGGCTGCGTATTGCCCTTTGGTTTGAGGAGACGTGCCAGTTTCCTAACTGTATAGGAGCATTGGATGGGAAACACATCCGTGTATGTAAGCCGCCCAACTCTGGCTCACAATATTATAATTACAAAGAATATTTTTCTGTAGTGCTGTTGGCCCTGGTCGACAGCGCATACATAATAATAAATAATAATCTTTATTTTTGTATAGCGCTAACATATTCCGCAGCGCTTTACAGTTTGCACACATTTTTCATCACTGTCCCCGATGGGGCTCACAATCTAAATTCCCTATCAGTATGTCTTTGGAGTGTGGGAGGAAACCGGAGTGCCCGGAGGAAACCCACGCAAACACGGGGAGAACATACAAACTCCTTGCAGATGTTGTCCTTGGTGGGATTCGAACCCAGGACCCCAGCTGAGCCACCGTGCTGCCTACTATGTTTACAATAGTAGATATTGGGGCCTATGGCAGAACAGGAGACTCCAGAGTCTTCAATGCATCCATTATGGGTCGGCATATGCGCACTAATCAGTTGGACCTCACCCCCACGTCAGCTACCAGGGTCTAATCTAGAACCAGTGTCTTATGTGATGGTTGGTGATGAGGCCTTTCAGTTAACAAGGAAACTCATGATTCCCTATCCACGGCGAACCCTTGACCACCAGCGCAGAATATTTAATTTCCGCCTATCCTGCGCATGCCGCCTGGTCGAGTGTGCCTTTGGCATTCTCAGTGCCAAATGGTGGTTTCGGCAGTCTGCAATTCAACTAAGCGAAGAAAATGTAAATCAAGTTATAAAAGCATTTGTGGTACTTCACAACTTTACCCGAAAACATAAATGTCTTGCCAATGAAGCTTCTGATGTTGTAGATGTAAATAATGTTGGGCCTACTCCACATGGACATCAACCACGTCGGCCACCATCTGGACTTAAAGTGCGGGATGTCTTCACTAATTATTTTGTTTCCCTGGAGGGATATACTCCTTGGCAAGAGAATGCAGTGTCTATGTTATGATTTTGTTTTTGTATGTGTGATCCAGAAAATTATGCTCATTTGGCCCTTTTTTTGGGGAAAATAAATACAGTATGTATACAATAAGAAATTACAAACATCATCTATACATTAGAATGTAAAAAAAAACATATTGACTTTACGCATTTTACTGGCATAATTGTTTTGCGATAAGATACCATATTAACGTCATATGGAAATTATGGCCTGTATTGGCGGCCCTCAAACAAGTTTGTCAGAAAAGGATACTAATACAAAATCAAAACAAATATTTAAAAAAAAAAATTAAAAAAAAAAAAAAATCGCAAATTTATATATGTAGGTGGAGGAGATGGAGGACCAACAGCCTGAGTGTTTCCGCTACTTTGTTGTCCTAATTGACCATGATGCTGAGTGGTGGCTGAGGCGGCATGATGGAGCATGGAAGGTACTTGGGATGGAACATGGTGGTACTGTGCACTTTGGTAATGAGGGACATAATCAAGGGTATTGGCAGGGCCCATGCACGACCACACCCATGTAGTGGCCACTCTCCTCCACTGGGTATGGTCAAGTGGCCATACTGGTGATGCCCTGCAGGAGGATAAACATGGGCATGTTGTGGGCGGTGTTGTATAACACCTTGAGGTATTTGTGGTGATGGACTACGTGTGGGAGGGGGTTCACTTTCAGACCTTGTGTTATCCTCTGGTGGTACAGGCATTTGTAGACAGTTTTCACGAGAAAGTTGCCATCTTTCTAGGTAAGACAAGATCTGAGTTGGGTTATTGGGTGGGGTGCAGGCATCGATTACGATTTGGAGAGCACCTCTGGCCCGCAGCCTAACTTCTCGGGGGATAGTGCGGAGATATCGCGCAAGACTACAGGCATAGGCCTCCTCCTAGTCATCATTGGAAGTACGGGACAGGTAGTTCAATAAACCAGTATCCACTTGACGTTTGGTCCCAGTGGTGGCAAGCTCCCTTCTGCGGTGGCCACACAGTGAGACTACTGCAGGTTATGGTGAGGTAACAAGCGGGAGTGTTGTGCTGCTACTCTGCCCACGGTCCTCCTCTTCTTGAGTTGCCTCCTGTCCTGCAGAAGGCCGTGCTGGTGGTGGTGGTTATTGACTTGTTACTTGTTGGGAAGATGGTCCAGCCTGTTCTTTCCCTTCACCAACTGGGTCCACGTGGACCTCCGAGTCAGAGCCAATCTCCCGCTCTGTTAGATTGGATTTGGTTCTATTTTGCAGCCAAAAAAAAAAATTAATATCATACCTTAAGGCAACTTGGCAAATGTGTGGTGAATTGAAGCATGCACTTACGGATGGAGATCCATAATTGGTGCCAGAAAATTTAAAAGGTCATAATAGATGTATTTCCCCTTTTGGGGTCTCTCTCACCCACTCCTGGCCCGATTCTGTCGCTCTCTGCGGAACTGGTCACGGCAGCTCTGCCACGGTCTAGTGACATCACCCACTGCAAAATAAGCCAACAAATGTTTGACATTAGGATCACAGTGTAAGCATAGTCAAATGTAGCTTAAAGGCTGCTGTGGCATGCTAATTCACAAGTGTAAAATGGCAAACATGCAGGCTAGCAGGCAGAACATCACATAGGATCCTGTTAGGTTCATTTGTGGATTAATGTTAAACCATGCTTTGGGTTTGTATATTTAGGTTAGTACTTACTCATGTCCTGCTGCAACTCAGGTGAACTTTCTGCATAGTTTCTAAACATTTACCGGCAGATAGGTTTCCATGAGGCATCTTTGCGAGCACGGTCGGCATAATGTGCATCACGTACATCCCAAACTTTTGAGGTCTCCTGTACAAGAAAAATCAGTAGCTCGACATTAATTTGCCTGGCTATCTTCATGTACTCTGTGGAGGCGTGATGTTGGCTTGTTCCAGAACTTCCCAGGCTAATTAGCATGCCAAAGCTTCCTGAATAATGGCTGATGCAATTTCCTGTCACCTTGCCAATGCCTGCGTATTTCTCGCAAGTCACACGCATGGTCCGTGTGTAATCTGTTATTTTCACGCACCCATAGACTTACATTGGCCATTCTCAGCTGAGATATGCGTACAATCGCAGCATGTTGCGAATTCTCTCGCACATTTTATAAAAAATCGACTCATGGGAGCTGCCCCCTAGATTAACATTGGGACGAGTGCTATGTGATTTTTTATTGCCTAGCACTCATCCGTATTATACGGTAGTGTGACTCCGGCCTTACAGAGAAAATTTATAGTGTGAGGTAAGGGGGAGCCAGAATCTAAAGTAAAAGCGGCTATGGTTGATATAAGAAAGTTACCAAGGAACACCCAGCATGGAAATACAGCTTGATATTATTATTATTATTATTATTATCAGCCTTCGGCTCAATCTCGGGCCATGGCAACTTCATGGATGAACAATCTGTGGGAAGATCAATCTTGTGCAAGCCTAGATAGGTCCACCAGGGTCTTCTCTGCCATTATTTTAAGTGTATCAAATCATTGGATTTATTCTGACTCATGGATATGTAGAACGTATGGTGCCTGGATAGACCTCTCTTTCTGGGCCCCTTCCGTATCGACCTGTACTCACGTTCATACCGATTAATCAGACAGCTTAACTCAGCCACAATCTCATGTAAGAAGACTCCAGGAAAAGAGGGATGCTTTAACTGAAATTCTTGTATTATGATGAAAGCAGCAGGTAAAAAGGAATATTCTTCAGAGGACATGTAACAGGATGCATACAGATGGAGGGACGATCACAAAATGGAGAATGAAGGAGGGAATAAACATACATCACAGGACTACAGGGAGAGAGTTGGAACAAAATACAGGGAAAGGCAAACTTCTGCCTAGCAACAGATGATGCAACACAAACAATGCAAATATTAAATGATTTCCCAAGTCGTGGGACATGACAGGATTGCTGATCTTCATCTTCGCCTTATTCCTTCAAATCTTCCGACCATGATGTCCTTCTCCAGTGATTTCTTTCTTCATATGATGTGTCCAAGTAGACAAATCGTAGTTTGGTGATCCTTGCTTCTAGTAACGTCTGGCTTCACCATCTTGGGTTTTTTGTTTTTGAGTTTTCAGTTTTTGCTCTCCTTCTTCCCAGGGCCATAACTTCTTTATTTTTCAGTAAATATGGCAGTGTGAGCACTTGTTTTTTTGCTGGACCAGTGGTACTTTTTAACAACACTATTGTTTTACCATGTTGTACTGGAAAACGGGAAAAAATTAAATGTGCTGTGAATATGTAAAAAAAGTGCAATTGTGCAATAGTTTTTTTTTTTTTTTTCTACCATATTCACTAAATGCTAAAACTGACTTGCCATTATAATTCTCCAGGTCATTACTAGTTGGCAGATACCAAACATGTATAGGTTCTTTTTCATTTCAGTGGTGAAAAAAAAATCCAAAAGACCTGTGGTGCCTCCATTTTTCGTGATATTGGGCCGAATTAGGGTTTATTTTTTTGTGCACCAAGCTGATGTTTTTGTTGTATGGAGAAGAACAAAAGGGATGGCACTCACCATTCTGAAGTAGTGAATTTATTTTCAGGTAAAAAGCATAGGCTCGGGAGAGATGTGTGAACTGTGGACAACGGCCATTTCACGCCAACTGCGCTTCAACATAGATTGATTCTTCACCAAAAATTTACATTTGGTATCTTTATGTTTGAAGCATGATATGTGGGAAAAGGTTGAAAAGTTCCAGGGAGCCGAATACTTTTGCGACGCACTGTATAAATATATATACAGTATATACTGTATATATATATATATATATATATATATATATATATATATATATAAAAGTAAAGTTGATTTATATATATATATTGTAGGGATTCGACTCGCTCAGGTGCAGCGGGAGACAGTCAAGAAGCAGGTTCCTTTAAAGTTCATGTGGTTTATTTGTGACATAAATAGTGTCGAGCGATACCACCCGATACTGAAAAATATCGGATCGGAATGGATCGGTCGATCTAAAAAAAGTATCGGGTATCGTCGATTCCGATCCCGGAAGTCCCATTCAAGTTAATGGGACAGAAATATCGGAATTGAAAAAACCCCTTTCTTGCCTTGTACAGCCTGTTCGGGAGGGGGGAAGAGTGTGGGTGGTGCGTGGGCGGACACTGTGCGTGTCTGTGTGTGCGAGCAGGGTCTGTACGGGCCTCTTGGTGGTCTGTACGGGCCTCTCGGGGGCCTGTGCCAGCCTGTCGGGGGCCTGTGCGGCTGTCGGTGGTCTGTATGGGCCTCTCGGGGGCCTGTGCCGGCCTGCCGGGGGCCTGTGCCGGCTGCCAGTGGTCTGTATGGGCCTCTCGGGGGCCTGTGCCGGCCTGCCGGGGGCATGTGCCGGCTGCCGGTGGTCTGTATGGGCCTCTCGGGGGCCTGTGGCGGCCTGCCGGGGGCCTGTGCCGGCTGTCGGTGGTCTGTACGGGCCTGCCAGGGGTCTTGTGTGTGTGCAGGCATCGTCCGATGGGACTACAAGTCCCATCGGGCAATGCCTGCTACACTGACAGTGATTGACACATCAGCCAATGATGGGACAGTAGTAGTCCCATCATCCGGCTAATGTGTTGAATGTAAAAAAACAAAAAAACATACTACATACATACTACATACATACTACATATATACTACATTCATACAGCATACATGCATAGTACATACATGCTACATATATACTACATTCATTCAACATACATACATACTACATACATACTACATATATACATACTACATACATGCTACATACATACTACATATATACAACATTCATACAACATACATATATACTACATACATAATACATACATACTACATATATACTACATTCATACAGCATACATACATACTACATACATGCTACATATATACTACATTCATACAACATACATATATACTACATACATACTACATATATACATACTACATATATACAACATTCATATAACATACATACATACATGCTACATATATACAACATACATATATACTACATACATGCTACATATATACTACATTCATACAACATACATATATACTACATACTACATATATACTACATACAACATACATACATACAGTTGTGGCCAAATGTATTGACACCCCTGCAATTCTGTCAGATAATACTCAGTTTCTTCCTGAAAATGATTGCAAACACAAATTCTTTGGTATTATTATCTTCATTTAATTTGTCTTAGATGAAAAAACACAAAAGAGAATGAAGCAAAAAGCAAAACATTGATCATTTCACACAAAACTCCAAATATGGGCCAGACAAAAGTATTGGCACCCTCAGCCTATTACTTGGTTGCACAACCTTTAGCCAAAATAACTGTGACCAACCGCTTCCGGTAACCATCAGTGAGTTTCTTACAATGCTCTGCTGGAATTTTAGACCATTCTTCTTTGGCAAACTGCTCCAGGTTCCTGATATTTGAAGGGTGCCTTCTCCAAACTGCCATTTTTAGATCTCTCCACAGGTGTTCTATGGGTTTTCATTGCTGGCCACCTTAGAAATCTCCAGTGCTTTCTCTCAAACCATTTTCTAGTGCTTTTTTTTTAAGTGTGTTTTGGGTCATTGTCCTGCTGGAAGACCCATGACCTCTGAGGGAAACCCAGGTTTCTCACACTGGGCCCTACATTATGCTGCAAAATTTGTTGGTAGTCTTCAGACTTCATAATGCCATGCTTACGGTCAAGCAGTCCAGTGCCAGAGGCAGCAAAGCAACCCCAAAACATCAGGGAACCTTCGCCATGTTTGACTGTAGGGACCGTGTTCTTTTCTTTGAATGCCTCTTTTTTCTCCTATAAACTCTATGTTGATGCCTTTGCCCAAAAAGCTCTACTTTTGTCTCATCTGACCAGAGAACATTCTTCCAAAACGTTTTAGGCTTTGTCAGGTAAGTTTTGGCAAACTCCAGCCTGGCTTTTTTATGTCTCGGGGTAAGAAGTGGGGTCTTCCTGGGTCTCCTAGCATACAGTCCCTTTTCATTCAGATGCCGACGGATAGTACGGGTTGACACTGTTGTACCCTCGGACTGCAGGGCAGCTTGAACTTGTTTGGATGTTAGTCGAGGTTCTTTATCCAACATCCGCACAATCTTGCGTTGAAATCTCTTGTCAATTTTTCTTTTCCGTCCACATCTAGGGAGGTTAGCCACAGCGTCATGGGCTTTAAACTTCTTGATGACACTGCGCACAGTGGACACAGGAACATTCAGGTCTTTGGAGATGGACTTGTAGCCTTGAGATTGCTCATGCTTCCTCACAATTTGGTTTCTCAAGTCCTCAGACAGTTTTAAAAAAATAGTCCCTGGTCTCACTTTATGGCAAATGCTGCGTGGGAACTTTTTCACACAGCAATGCCAAAAGTGAGACTAGGGACTATTTTTTTACAGTGGCAGAGGAATACAGTGCGGAAGGATACCTACCTCCCGACACTGGATTCCTGAGCCCCGTAGAGAGCGGTCGCATCAGCTGATGCTGCTGCTCTCCACGGGAGATCGGCGTGGGACACTCACTCGTGGATTTCTGCTGATCAGGGAGTATTTGGTGGTTTGTTATTTTCAGATTTTTCCTTAGATGACACTGGCTTCGGGGAACAATGTGACAAGTATTGGTGAGTATGTACTCTATGTTATATGTACTGTATGTCTATGTATGTATTGTATGAATGTATTGTATTCAGTATGTAGTATGTATGCAGTATGTAGTATGTATGTATGTTGTATGTCTGTAGCATGTTGTATGTATGTATTATGTATGTAGCATGTATGTAGTATATATGTATGTTGTATGAATGTAGTATATATGTAGCATGTATGTAGTATGTATGAATGTAGTATATATGTAGCATGTATGTAGTATATATGTATGTATGTTGTATGAATGTAGTATATATGTAGTATCTATGTAGTATGTATGTAGTATATATGTAGTATGTATGTAGTATGTATGTATGTTGTATGAATGTAGTATATATGTAGCATGTATGTAGTATATATGTATATATGTAGTATGTATGTAGTATGTATGTAGTATGTAGTATATCTGTAGTATGTATGTAGTATGTATGTATTTATGTTGTATGAATGTAGTATATATGTAGCATGTATGTAGTATATATGTATGTATGCTGTATGAATGTAGTATATATGTAGCATGTATGTAGTATATATGTATGTATGTTGTATGAATGTAGTATATATGAAGCATGTATGTAGTATGTATGTATGAATGTAGTATGTATGTAGCATGTATGTAGGATGTATGTATGTTGTATGAATGTAGTATATATGTAGCATGTATGTAGTATGTATGTTGTATGAATGTAGTATATATGTAGTATGTATGTAGTATGTATATATGTATGTATGTTGTATGAATGTAGCATATATGTAGCATGTATGTAGTATGTATGTATGTTGTATGAATGTAGTATGTATGTAGTATGTATGTATGTTGTATGAATGTAGTATATATGTAGCATGTATGTAGTATGTATGTATGTATGTTGTATGAATGTAGTATGTATGTAGTATGTTTTTTTTTTTACATTCAACACATTAGCCGGATGATGGGACTACTACTGTCCCATCATTGGCTAAAGTGTCAATCACTGTCAGTGTAGCAGGCATCACCCGATGGGACGATGCCTGCACACACACAAGACCCCCGGCAGGCCCGCACAGACCACCGACAGCCGGCACAGGCACCCGGCTGGCCCCTACAGACCACCGGCAGCCGGCACAGGCCCCCGGCAGGCTCGTACAGACCACCGGCAGCTGGCACAGGCCCCCGAGAGGCCCGTACAGACCACCAGCAGTCGGCACAGACCCCCTGCAGTTGGCACAGATCGCGCATCATGATGCGCACAGACCACGCATCATGATGACGTCATTTCAGCAGCCAATCACAGTCATGCCAATAGTTATCATGCCTAACAGGATGTGCCCACACTTCTGAGGATTCCCATTGAATCAAATCGAGCAGGCTGATAGCTTTATGGGAACTTCCGATTCCGGTATCCGATATGAAAAAAGTATCGGAATTCCGATACAGCTAATATCGGCCGATACCCGATACTTGCGGTATCGGAAAGCTCAACACTAGCCATAAACCATAAATCACCAAAAATAGCCTCTAGCTTAGGCAAAAAAGAACATAAAAATGTCCATTACTTCAGGCTCAGTCCTGGAGCCTCAGCAAAGCACAGGGGGCTTATCCCTCCTCACATACAGCCAGCATACATAGGCATCACCGGGTCAGCAGCCTCAGCACGTGGTCTTCAGGAAGGTAGCCCACCTTCCTCCACCTAGGCCTGCCGGGACCTTCCACATGGCCCAATCAGATCCTTGCGCTCTCCCTTCATGTGACCAGACCTCAGGTACCTTATATGGTCCATAACCACACCCACAGGTGATCACATGGCTATGACCTCACTAAAGGTCCTATTACACACACAACCACACACAGGCTTCCCTGACACATTGTAACGGAAGCGTCAGCAGTACCTCTGCTGATCAATACACATATTCAAGCTTCTATCACAAGACCACCTATGGTCTTGGGATACATAACGGTCATTCCGCATCCTATACCCATTACCACAATGGATATACCTGTAGGCCCGTCCTGGGCCACCCACACAGAGCCCCCTAGCGGACATAGTGGTCACTACACCACTATATATATACACCGTATACACTCGAGTATAAGCTGAGATTTTCAGACCAGTTTTTTGAGCTGAAAGTCACCTTATACGCGAGTCATACCGGGGGTCGGCGGGGAATGGGGAGCGAGGGTGTCAGAGACCATACTCACCCCTCCTGACACGTCTCTGCAGCCCTTGTTTCTCCGTAGGTCGTCTTCTTCCTGCGTTCAGCGGTCACGTGGTACCACTCATTGAACTCATGAATATGGGCATATTCATGAGATTAATGAGCGGTACCACGTGACCGCTAAACGCAGGAAGAAGACGACCGAGGAAGAAGCAGGGGCTGCAGAGAAGACCGTGCGCCAGGAGGGGATGAGTATGATGGGGGCAGAGCAATATTCACCTGTCCCCGTTCCATCGCAGTGCACCGATGTGTCTCCGGGTCCTCTGGCTGTGACGTTCAGCAGAGTGCGCGATGACGTAGTCAGTGCATGCCCTCTGCTGAACGTCACTGCAGAGACCCAGGAGACAGAGCGGTGGACGGCTTTCGCTTTGCGTGTGGTATATCTGGACTTATTGGGTAAGAAGTCTTCCTTATGATCATAGTATGGCACCTTAATAATTTGGAGCTTATAACTCTTCTTATAGATGATTACCAATAATGTACAAATTTATATAGGTTAGTCTCCTATTTTATGTGCCCATATATGCACCGGGACAAAATTTTGTGCAATATTTATAGACAATTTTACTTGGATTTTCCTATAACCTGTCCTTATATGAACTATTTATACCACATTGTCACTGTCCATGCCCTTTTTAATTTTAATTTCTGAACAATGTGTCATTTTTGAACAATGTGTTGTCCTAAATATTTTTTATGATGTAATAATAATAAAATTTGGCATTTTTTGATATTCTATACAGGTCTTTGTACTCTTTTTTGTGGTTTTGAACAGCAAACCTTCTTGCCACAGTTTGCATTGATGTATCATCCTGGATAAGCTACACTACCTGAGCAACTTGTGTGGGTTGTAGAGGCCGTCTCATGCTACCACGAGTGTGAAAGCACAACCAACATTCAAAAGTGACCAAAACATCAACCAGAAAGCATTGGTACTGAGATGTGGTCTGTGGTCCCCACCTGCAGAACCACTCCTTTATTGAGGGTGTCTTGATAATTGCCAATAATTACCATCTGTTGTCTATTCCATTTGCACAACAGCATGTGAAATTGATTGTCAATCAGTGTTGCTTCCTAAGTGGACAGTTTGATTTCACAGAAGTTTGATTTACTTGGAGTTATATTCTGTTGCTTAAGTGTTCCCTTTATTTTTTGAGCAGTATATATATGTATTTATATTGCAGAGAGAGATAGAAGAATAGCCGGTAATTCATTTGCCAGCTTCTATAAAAACACTGCAGGAGCCGACAGGATAGGAGAGATGGATTACATACAGTAAATTTATATAGAATAGGTAGATGTATAGATTTCAATGACAAATACAATTAGCATAGTGTGTGCAAAATACTGGACATGTATTTAATTAAAAAAAGATTATTTTACTGAAAAAAATGGCGTGGGGTCCCCATCTAATTAATAGCCAGCAATGGCTATGCAGACAGCTGAGGGCTGATGTTAATAGCCTAGAAAGGGGCCATGGATACTGCTTTCCCTGGCTAAAAACATCAACTCTCAGCCTCCCCAGAAAAGGCACATCTCTAAGATGGGTCAATTCTGGCACATAGCGTTGCTTCTCCCACTGCCCTGTAGCGGTGGCATATGGCTTTAATAGTTAGGCGGTTGATGTCACCTTTCAGGTGACATCAAGCCTCGAGGTTAGTAATGGAGAAGCATCAATAAGGCACCCCTATTACTAACCCCATATTCAAATTGTAAAGAAAACACAGACACCCAGTAAAAAATCCTTTAATTGAAATAAAGACACAGGCTCCTTTATTATTCTTAATTAAACCATACTTACAACCACACCTAATCCATGCAAAGCCCTCATTCTCCTGTAATAAAAGTAAAAAAGCAACAATATACCATACCTGTGCATCGTTGTGTCCCATGCCGTAATCCATATCTGGGGGATATCCATTTTTCAACCTGGACGTTGCGACTGACCTGGCTGAAAAACAATGGTGAATGAGGAGATGCTGCAAGCGCAGCCTCAGTGACTAGCGCTGATGTCACTGAATCTGCGCTCACTCAGAGCCTGAACTGCGATGACCTCTGTACCGTGGAAAAATGCCAGTGAAGAGGTCACTGCAGTTCATGCTCAGTGTATTCACAGCTGATCACCTTGAGAATTTCTCGCGGTGATCTGCTATGAAGACACTGAGCTTGAACTGCCGTGACCTCATCACAGACATTTTCCAATGGTCCTGAGGTCACAGCAGTTCAGCCCGGCTGCGAGAACAGCTTCAGTGAATAGCGGTGATGTCACTGATGCTGTGCTCCGTCACAGCCTGACCTGGGCTGAACTCTGGAGCGTGGGAAAATGCCGGTTCATTTTCCCAGGCTCCAGAGTTCAGCACGGGTCAGGCTGTGAGGGAGCGCAGTATCAGTGACATCACCGCTATTCACTGAAGCTGCGATGGCAGCATCTCCTCATTCTTCAGTGGTTTACAGCCTGGGTGGTCACATCTTGGCACCATCCTGGTTGTAAATTGTATATCCCCCAGATATGGATTACGGCGTGGGACAGAACGACGGACAGGTAAAGTATATTGTCGGTTTGTTTTTTTTACTTTTAAAGGAGATTGAGGGCATCGCATGGATTAGCTGTATAATAAATATGGTAAACTGTGTAGTGTTTTATTTCATTAAAATACTTTAGTCTGGCTGTGTCTTTATTTAACCTGTAACAACTATAAGATTAGTAATGGGGGTGTCTTATTGACACCTCTCCATTACTAAGCCATGGGCTTGATGTCACCAGACAAAACAAAGGTGACATTAACTGCACAACTATTACCCCACTTGCCACCGCTACTGGGCAAGTGGGATGAGCAAGGCTAAGTGCCAGAATTGGCGCATCTAAGAGATGCGCCTTTTCTGGGGCGGCTGGGAGCTGATGTTTTTAGCCGGGAGGCAATAACCATGGTCCTAATTTGCACACACACTACTAATTGGATTGGTCACTGACATCTATATATCTACCTATTCTGCATCTATGTACTGTATGTAAACCATGTCTTCTATCCTGTCGGCTCCTGTAGTGATTTTACAGAAGCCGACAAGCGAATTACTGGCTATTCTTCTATTTCTCTTTGAAATATAAAGACATATTTATATAAGTGTGACACTGACATTATAAATACATATTGTATATATATTATATATATATATATAAATGAGTGTATGTGTGTGTATCAAGCCATGCCTACTCCACATAGCCCTGCCCACTCCGCATAGCCACTATCACTCCACATGCAAAGCCCCATATAATAAATATCTAATCTAATGTATATACAGTATATATACTGTATATATATATATATATTTAATAGGGCACATCTTCTTGACCACAGCAGATTACACTGCCTGGGTTGCCCACAGCAACCAATCACTAAGCATCTTTCATTTCACCAGAGCTGTTTAAAAAATGAAAGCTGAGTTGTGATTGGTTTCTTATGAGCAACGGTTTTCCTTGGAGACAGTTGTGGTAGCAGAGGCCTATTATTCTCATCATTTCTATGGTGTTATTGTCCTTCTGTAAAGCTGGAAATAACACAATTTATTACCGTGCCGAAACAGACCACCCTCTGACACAGACTACAGGGGGAGCCCAGAATCAGGAACTTCTCTTTGTCTGGCATGAAGCATCGTCGTTAACTTAAACATTCAAACACAGATTAAAAAAAGAAACACAAGACAGATTTCTCCAACCCAGATAACATTTTAATCGGTGTAACAGCGCCAGCCTGACAATTTTCGCTCTGACGGGATGATGTGGGATATTAGGGGTAGTAGTCCAGTGGCTCTGGCTGACAGGATTATGTGGGATATTAGGGGTAGTAGTCCGCTGACTCTGACAGGATGATGTGGGATATTAGTGGTAGTAGTCTGGTGGCTCTGGCTGACGGGATGATGTAGGATTTTAGGGGTAGTAGTCCGGTGGCTTGGGCTGACAGGATGATGTGGGATATTAGGGGTAGTAATACGGTGGCTCTGACGGGATGATGTGGGATATATTGGGTAGCAGTGTGGCCATGCGGAGTGGGCGGGGCTATACACTCAGCTTTAAATATATATAGATATAGATATAATCATTAAAATTTGTTATAACTAACCAGAGTTAGTTACTATGTCAGGTTAACGCCGGGCTCCTCAGCTAGTAGCAGCTAATATATATATACATATACTGTATATACAGTATATATATGGATTTTTGTATTGCTGTTACTGCACCTGAGTGGGAATAGCAGAGCCATGTATATCACTTGCGCAGGCGCAGTTCGAGGCCTTGTGGACAGGGGATTCGGGGACAGCAGCCGAAAGTCCCAACTGGTGATTATATATATAGATACACATAGGGGGCAATACTGGGCACATCACACATGTAGGTGGCATACAGTATACTATACACAAAGGGGGCAGTACTGAGCACATAACACATGTAGATGGCATACAGTATACTATATACACATAGGGGGCAGTACATGGCACCTCACACATGTAGGTGGCATACAGTATACTATATATACATAAAGGGCAGTACCGGGCACATCACACATGTAGGTAGCATACAGTATACTATACACGTAGGGGGCAGTACCGGGCACCTCACACATGTAGGTGGCATACAGTATACTATATACACATAGGGGGCAGTACAGGGCACCTCACACATATAGGTGGCATACAGTATACTATATACACATTGGAGGCAGTACCGGGCACACCACACATGTAGGTGTCATACCTAATACTATATACACATAGGGGGCAGTACAGGGCACCTCACACATGTAGGTGGCATACAGCATACCATATACACATAGGGGGCAGTACCAGGCCCACCACACATGCAGTGTGTATGATCGTCACATCCCTGCAGACTACACTGCAGTGCTCATCGCTGTGTCACGTATGGAGTTATACTGAGCCACTGCCATCATCTCTCAGCCCACGCCTCCCACAGGTTGCTCTTAGTGTATCAGGCCATGGTCCGCAAATAACAATGCCGCGGTGCCTTATGGTATTTGGGGGACAGCGGCCAACTGGTGATTATATAGATAGAAGATAGTCAAATTGGAGTACCCCTTTAATGTCTGATGCTGCAGCACCATCTACTGGGGTGGAAAGCAGGAATCCTCTGCAGAGAACCTTGACTGCTCTCCTCATGGTGGGGTAGCAGGTTTCCATACTGATATCTGCACGTTGGCATCCATGCCAGTGTAAGGCTGTGGGTGAGCTCATCAGCAGCCCAGCCTCCAGCTCATGTCAGTTCTCCTGCTGTAATCATCCCAGCAGCAGCAGTAGGAGCAGCAGCAACAGCAGCAGCACTCTCCCCCTGCATCTCCCATACACTGCAGACTGCCTGGCGCTGCTCTGCAGATCACTATTGGACGAAGACAGGAAGGTCATTGCAGCAGGCACCACTTCCACCCTGCCCGGCTCCTACCCACACCGCAGGCCTAGGAGGAAGATGTCTGATGGGATCTTAAGCTTCCTGTCTGCGTTCCAAGCCTCACTACCACTGATGGCAGCTGGGCTGAAGGACCTGTGATGATGTCAGGACCATGTGACATGTGTGGGTGGAGTCTGACTTCTGGCTGTACTGCTGTACTGTATTCAGCAAGTGGCACTGCCGCGGTGCATTATGGGATTCGGAGACAGCGGCCAACTGGTGATTATATAGATAGATGAGTGTGTGTGTGTATCGATGATGAGGTCATAAAGGTTGGCATGGCGACGATCATGTCATAAAGGATACCGTGGCGAAGATGATGTCATAATAGTTGCCATGGTGACGACGATGTCATAGTAGGTTGCAATAGTGACGGTTATGTCATAATGGTCGCCATGGTGACAATGATGTCATACTAGGTTGCCATGGCGACTATTGTCAGAATGGTTGCCATGGCGAAGATGATGTCATAATGGGTATATGGTCACTTAACTTTGGGATGGAGGATGTGTGATGGGAATATGGGCACAGGAATATGGGATGGAAGATATATATTATGGGAATATGGACACGGGACTATGGGATGGAGGATATGTATAATGGGTATATGGGCACAAGACTATGGATAATAATAATTTGTTATAACTATCCACAGTTAGTTACTATGCTCGGGCAACGCCGGGCTCTTCAGCAAGTGTATATACACTGTTAAAAAAATAAAGGGAACACTTAAACAGCAGAATATAGCTCCAAGTAAAACAAACTTCTGTGAAATCAAACTGTCCACTTAGGAAGCAACACTGATTGACAATCAATTTCACATGCTGTTGTGCAAATGGATTAGACCACAGACCACATATCAGTACCAATGCTTTCTGGCTGATGCTTTGGTCACTTTTGAATGTTGGTTGTGCTTTCACACTCATGGTAGCATGAGACGGACTCTGCAACCAACACAAGTTGCTCAGGTAATGTAGCTCATCCAGGATGACACATCAATGCGAGCTGTGGCAAGAAGATTTGCTGTGTCTTTCAGCGTAGTGTCCAGGCTGGAGGCATTACCAGGAGACAGGCCAGTACACCAGGAGACATGGAGGGGGCTGTAGGAGGGCAACAACCCAGCAGCAGGACCTCTACCTCCACCTTTGTGCAAGGAGGAACAGGATGAGCACTGCCAGAGCCCTGCAAAATGACCTCCAGCAGGCCACAAATGTGCACGAGTCTGCACAAACGGTTAGAAACCAACACCATGGGGATGGTTTGAGGGTCTGACATCCACAGAGGGAGCTTGTGCTCACAGCCCAACACCGTGCAGGACGCTTGGAATTTGCCACAGAACATCAGGATTGGCAAATTCGCCACTGGCGCCCTGTGCTCTTCACAGATGAAAGCAGGTTCACACTGAGCATATGTGACAGACGTGACAGAGTCTGGAGATACTGTGGAGAGCGATCTGCTGCCTGCAACATCCTTCAGCATTTGTTGATGTAAAGTGTCACAATTTTATTAAAAATTCATATGATCTCGTTGAATACTAAAAAATCATGTGACCAAAAGGTTCTCTTACTAATGTTACATATATCAATTAGCGGAATGATATAAAATTCACATGATTCAACAAGAAAACATAAGGTGAAGAACATACGAATATAAAAAACATTATTCAAATGACACTTTACAACAACCAATTTTTTTACATTTATGTGGATACATCTTAAATGTTTTTCTATATAAATTTGATGTAATTCTTATGATCTTGTTATTTGGTGAATTGCATTTTTCAGAGCAGGACCTTCTGATCATGTGACATGTATTAGTTAGATGATTGGTTCCTGTCTCTTTTTATACCTGTGTGTGATCTTGACATGGCAGCTTTGATAAAGATCGCATGTAGCGATCGAAACGCGTCGCTCTATCGCTCCTGTGTGAGCTGATGCAGCCCTGGAGCTGATCTGTCCATTGTCCATGTTGGAACAAATTTTGGAAACTTGAATTTCGCTTGGAGCTGGATTTTTTTCTCTTTCTCTTCATGAATATTGACCACTGCAGGATGGTGTTCCGCGCTCCTATTGAGGCGGTGAGCTGGCTTTATATCTTTATTTGACCGTTTTCCTGATGGCCTGGCACCCGACTTTGCTCCAGTTATTTTATCTGCATTTGGCTGCATTTAATTCAGCTTGAAATATAACAGGACGATATTGTTTTGAGATCACGACTGTGTGTGTGGAACATGTCTGATTCTTCAATTGACAGAATCAAGAAAGTCGCGCAGGTTTTTTCTTATGTACCTGTGGACGGGAATGTGCCCTCTGGTGTGTCTGCCTCTTATATACAGCTGGAAAAGCCGATGGTACAAGAGATGAAAACTTGGTGGGATTTAACCACCTTACAAAATTATACTTCCAAGGACAGGGTTCCTCGTGGACTTAGGATTAAGAAGAAGTGCACCACAATCTTTTGTGATAAATATGTGGAGGAATGGAATGCGGTTTTGAAGAACTGCTCATTGAATTTGATGCGTTTAATTATTAAATATGAAGAAACTAAATTGTTTGATATCCAAAAGGAAATTGCTGATATTAAACAGTCTTTTAATGCAGCAGATGCGTTGATTAAGTATGAGGATTGGATTCAAAATATCCAAGATAATATGAATGCATTGGAGGATGACATTATGCAGAGAAAAAAACGCAAATTCCAACGTGATTTGGAGGACTACTCCCAGAATAAAGTGTTTGATTGGAACACCTGGGAATCCTCCAAATCACCTAAATCCATTTTGAGGCGAGGCCATTATAAAAAATCGCAATCTAAACAGCGTGTCAGTTTTTCTTCTGAAGGGGATTCTATTGAAATCAATTTAGATACATCAGAAATGTCTTCTGGAAGTTCAGTTATTTTTAATAGATCAAAAAACGCAAAAGGCGCGGCGGGCGGAAACATAGAAAACAATTTTGGCATGATGACTCGCTGCAAGAAAAATTTCAAAAGAAAATGAATGTCTCTGAAAGTGTACTCAACATTTCCTCTAGGATTCTATCATCTGAACAAATGAAGGTATTGGCATATGGGCTCAATTTTGTTCCTGATAAGGATTTTAATCTGTTTTCGACATTACTTGTTGTAAATAAATTTATTCGTAATCTAACCATTAGGAAACATTTTTGGACTGGTTCATCTGCGGTATTGGAGGATTCTGATCCGTTTTTTTTCAAGGAATATCATAAGCTCGATTTTCAGGAGCAGATTTCACTTATGTCATTGAGAGAATTGTCAGGAGAAAATGGCAATGGTGATGTTCTAATCAACCAATCTGATGCTCTAAAAAACAAAAACCCTTTTTTTTATCCGATTCAGTCACGTTCTGAATGTATGTATGGATCGCTTTCAGGAAGCTGTGGAGCGTGAATTGAAAATTCTGAAAAATAATAAAAGTGAACATAAAAGAATTAATCTTTCCATTCAGGAGAGAAAGGCAGTTCAGGAGTTGTAAGATATGACGGACATTGTCATTAAAATGTCGGACAAAGGTAGAGTGGTGGTTATAATGAATTCTCATGATTACCAAGCTAAAATACAAGAAATGCTCTCTGAATCGTCCATATATAAGAAATTATCTAGTAATCCTACCTCTTTGTATAAAATTAAGGTGGATAAAATTATACAGGATGGTGTTGCAATGGGGGTTCTAACGAAGAAACAGGCTGATTTTTTGGAAGTCACTAATCCGATCTTGCCAATACTGCATGGTTTACCGAAAATTCATAAAAATGAGAAATTTCCTTCGATGAGACCCACTGTCTCTGGAATCAGTTCCATTAATGAACATTTGGGAGAGTGGTTGGACTCTTTGCTGCAACCCCTAGTGCGTGTGATTCCTGGCTTCATTAAGGATACTAAAGATGTTTTGGATATTTTGACACGGAAAAAATGGTTGCATGAATATTCTTGGGTGAGTTGTGATGTTACAGCTCTCTATACGAGTATACCGCATAAAATTGCTCTGCAAGCTTTAGAATTTCATCTTGCGAAATACAGTAATTATTCTTTGGATTTGATTAATTTTATGTTACAGGTCACTTTTTACCTTTTGACTCACAATTTTTTTTCCTTTGATCATCAATATTATTTGCAATGTAAAGGCGTGGCAATGGGTGCCAAATTTTCACCGTCTTTGGCTAATATTGTTATGGCATTTTGGGAATACAATTTTTTGTATTCAGCATCTAATATTTTTGCCCCCCACATCGTCTGGTATGGTAGATACATTGATGATACCCTGATCATATGGAGGGGTGATGTCTCTGCCATACCAGACTTTGTGGAGTATATTAATTCCAATGATTATAACTTGAAATTTACATTTATGTGTAACAAAAATGAAATTTCCTTTTTGGATCTATTCTTGCAGGGTATTCCGGGTCAATTGATATCCACTTGTACTTATTCAAAACCGATGGCAGGTAATACCATCCTGCATGCCAATAGTGGTCATCCCAAATATACAGTGAAGTCAGTTCCTGTTGGTGAGCTTATAAGAATAAAAAGGAATTGTAATAATAACAATGGTTTGCAGCAGGAATTGTTCAAATCCTGTAACAAATTGAGTGACAGAAATTATCCTAATTGGATGTTGAATAGAGCTTTGAATTTAGTAAGGGATGATGGTTCTATATTAGAAAATAGGCAAGAGAAAAAAATCACCATGTCTAATAGTCCCTTTGTATGTTTTCAATACAGTTCTCAATTTAATGAAATTAAAGGAATCATAAATACATTTTTACCATTGTTATATGAAGATCCTATATTGGCAACAGTTTTAGAAAATGGTTGCAATGTGGTAGCACGTAGAGCCCCCACTTTAGGCAACATTTTATCTCCTAGTTTTCATCACGAAAAAATATTGGTACGTGGTTAGACCATAAGGGGAATTATAAATGTGGAGATAATAATTGTAGGACTTGCAAACACATGGTGAAATCTAACATTTTTCATAATAATGATAATACCAAATCATATAGAATAAATAGTTTTATTAACTGTAATTCGGATTTTGTGGTGTATAAAATTGATTGCACTGTGTGTACTAAATCCTATATAGGTTGTACATCTAGGAAGTTGAAAACTAGGATAGTTGAACATTTGTATGATATAACTAATGTGTCAGATGGGGTCCGCAATGTTTCTTCCACTGCCAAGCATTTTATTCATTTCCATTCTCGTAATGTCGTTTCTTTTCAGGTAACAGGCATTGAAAAAAATCAGGAAATCTTCTAGGGGTGGTGATACCAGAAGGACACTGCTCACCCGGGAGGCTTTCTGGATTTTCAATTTGGGAACCAGATTTCCTGATGGATTAAATAAAAAGAACGAAATCACGTTCCACTATTGAATTTTCAAAGTATTTTTCATTTGAATAATGTTTTTTATATTCGTATGTTCTTCACCTTATGTTTTCTTGTTGAATCATGTGAATTTTATATCATTCCGCTAATTGATATATGTAACATTAGTAAGAGAACCTTTTGGTCACATGATTTTTTAGTATTCAACGAAATCATATGAATTTTTGATAAAATTGTGACACTTTACATCAACAAATTTTTTTACATTTATGTGGATACATCTTAAATGTTTTTCTATATAAATTTGATGTAATTCTTATGATCTCGTTATTTGGTGAATTGCATTTTCAGAGCAGGACCTTCTGATCATGTGACATGTATTAGTTACATGATTGGTTCCTGTCTCTTTTTATACCTGTGTGTGATCTTGACATGCCAGCTTTGATAAAGATCGCATGAAGCGATTGAAACGCGTTGCTCTATCTCTCCTGTGTGAGCTGATGCAGTCCTGGAGCTGATCTGTCCATTGTCCATGTTGGAATAAATTTTGGAAACTTGAATTTCGCTTGGAGCTGGATTTTGTTTTCTCTTTCTGCTCACCAGAGGTAGCCTGACTGCCATTAGGTACCGAGATGAGATCTTCAGACCCCTTGTGAGACCATATGCTGGTGCGGTTGGCCCTGGGTTCCTAATAATGCAGGACAATGCCAGACCTAATGTGGCTGGAGTGTGTCAGCAGTTCCTGCAACATGAAGGCATTGAAGCTATGGACTGGCCCGCTTGTTCCCCAGACCTGAATCTGATTGAGCACATCTGGGACATCATGTCTTGCTCCATCCACCAACGTCACGTTGCACCACAGACTGTCCAGAAGTTGGCGGATGCTTTAGTCCAGGTGTGGGGGGAGATCATCCGCAACCTCATCAGAAGCATGCCCAGACATTATAGGAAGGTCATATAGACACGTGGAGGCCACACACAATACTTAGCCTCATTTTGACTTGTTTTAAGGACATTTCCATTGATGATTTTTGTGTGATTTTGTTGTCAGCACATTCAACTTAGTACAGAATAAAATATTCAATGAGAATATTCCAGTCCTTCAGATCTAGGATGTCTTATTTGAGTGATCCCTTTATTTTTTGAGCAGTATGTGTATATATATATATATATATTTATTTACACAGGGTGGGCCATATATATATGGATACACCTAAATAAAATGTCAAGAGTGGGAGAACAGGGCTGCATTGACAATCCAACACAATGGACAGCACTTTGAATACATTTTATCAGTGGTCATAAACTTGTAAATAACTCATGAAAGAATAAAGTTACTTTAAAACCAATCACACCATTGTTTTTCTTGTGAAATTTTCAATAAGTTTGATGTGTCACATGACCCTTTTCCCATTGGAAAAAATAAAGTTGGATCCAAAGTGGCCGACTTCAATATTTCCTCCATGGTCACCACCCATCTTGAAAAGTTTCCCGCCTCCCATATACTAATGTGCCACAAACAGGAAGTTGATATCACCAACCATTCCCATTTTATTTAGCTGTATCCATATAAATGCCCCCCCGTATATATGTTTTGAAGAATATTTCTTTTTAAAACGATGTGTCAACGACAGAGAAATACTGTATGTAAAAGCTCATGTTAAAATCTCATTCCATACGGATGTCATACGAATACTAGATGCGAGGAAATTGCATCACCGCATTGCAAATGGATTACATGCGGATCACCATACGGACAACACTCCTGCGATTCTTGGCTGAGAAAATCAGAACGATTTTTCATAAGGCAAGTGTGATGCCGGCCTTACAGTCACATGCCATCTAGCTTCTTTTCCTACTTCTCTCAGTGAACAAGGGGCAGTAGTATTTCACTGAACACTGAGAAAATCAGGAAAAACAGCTTGTTGGCATGTAAGTGGTCCCATGACAGTTATGTCTGCCTGTGGCCACAAGCTCAAAAGGCTGCCTGGGACAGACTCTACAAGCCATTCTGGCACACTCCGGTGAAATCCCAATACCTTTAAACCCTTAATGACCGGAGCTTTTTTCGGTTTTGCGTTTTCGTTTTTCGCTCCCCTTCTTCCCAGAGCCATAACTTGTGAGGGCTTATATTTTGCAGGACGAGTTGTACTTTTGAACTATACCATTGGTTTTACCATATCGTGTAACAGAAAATGGGAAAAAATTCCAAATGCGGTGAAATTGTAAAAAAAAGTGATGATACCATTTTGGTGCAGATACTGTACGTTCTTTTGATTGCCCGTTATTGCATTTTAATTCAGTGTTGTGGCTACCAAAAAAAAATGTAATATTGGCGGTTTGATTTTTTTTCCGCTACGCAGTTTAGTGATCAGGTTAATCCTTTTTTTAATTGATAGATCAGGCAATTCTGAATGCGGCGATACCAAATATATCTAAGTTTGATTTTTATTGTTTTATTTTGAATGGGGCAAAAGAGGGGTGATTTGAACTTTTATTTATTTTTTTTCATGTTTAAAAACATTTTTTTTTTACTTTTGGCATGTTTCAATAACCTCCATGGAAGGCTAGAAGCTGCCACAACTCAATCAGCTCACCTACATAGAGGCGATGCTCAGATCGCCTCTATGTAGCAGATTTACTGCATTGCTATGAGCGCCAACCACAGGGTGGAGCTCACAGCAATCTGGCATCACATCAACAACCATAGAGGTGTCATGCCAACACACTGGTGACCTGCGATCACGTGACGCGGGTCACCGGTGAGCGCATTTCCGTCTGGAAGCGCTTGTTAAATGCCGCTGTCACCGCCGGAGCCCACATCAAAGTGGGGGTACAGCCATCGGACGTACTATTCCATCCGATGGCAATAAGGGGTTAAATCCTCTATCGGGATCTGCTTTTATAATAGGACCCAGTGAAATGCTACCATGGAAGGGCTGCTGTCCAAAGGTAGGAAAGAAAACAGACGCGGACGGCACCGCTATTACCGTAGAAGCTCAGGTGGTGTGCGGCATTCAAGAAGCAGACAGCTGGGATCCTCGGGTGCCCGACCTTTAACGTCAGGTGCACATTTTATTAGTACTGGATATTGTATTCCTCCGGTTTAGTTCAATGGTATACATACGAACATAATGAATTATTTTGGGAAATATATAAAAATGATGATATTGGATTAGGTATTCGTACGATTTGATATTTTTGCATATTATGTGCACCATAACCATGTTTAGGTAATTATGCTAACCATTTGGTGTGTATGATTGTTGGAGTACTAAATTTTCTATGATGTATTTTTCGTCTACAATGAATGTTCTCTGATGATAACTTGTTTATTTTACTTTGTAAATTAAGTTTTGTGTGTGTTTTTTGTATGTTTAAATGTACCTCTGTGTTTTAACATTCACTAATGTCACTTAGACAACAGCTGTGGAAGGAGGAGGCATTAGGTGATGTGATTACAATATGAACTCGTCACTTCCTTCCACTGTTTGACCCGTTGAAGCGCTCAAACAGCGCGAAACGGCCGTTGTCAGTCTTTTTGTGCACTCCTTGTCACTCCCCCGGCATGACATGTGGTGCATGTTTCAATAAACCTGTGAATCATTGTTTAACTCGTTGAGTGCGACCATCTCTTCTATGTGGATTCAAAGGTAGGAAAGGTCACCAAGCAGGGTCATAGCAGAGAGGTCACATCAAGGACAGAATCAAGATCCATAAGAATAGTAGAAAAACAAGGAGGGGTCAATACAGGAATACACTAAGCAAAACAAAATGTCTGTGCCCCCTGCAGGATTGTGGGACTGAAAACACTTAAAGGGCAAGAAACCCATGTGGCTCCTAAGGACTGTGTGCAACTGCACTTTGGACTCTGTCCCATTGCCCCATGAACTTTGCTGGTGTTTAACCTTGAACTTTTCCCCAGGGACTGACGGCCAGCACACCTTTCTTTTAAAAGGGACCGTATTCTGCAAACAGGAGGGAGTGATAAAATTGAACAGGACTACCTGAGGATTGTGCTGGGTCATTGCTCCTGAACTGTTGTAGGCTAGCCTATAGACAGTTGTGTTTCAATATGAACTCACTGTGTCTAGATACCCAGACCAGAGGGATGGGGGTCATGCGGACCCATTTTTAAAAGAAACTTGGACAATTCGTGTTGGAGTCCCCTGAGCAGGTGGACCCATGTAACAGGTTGATGACCCGATGAGCATGCTGGGTTGAAGAGAAGGACTGCACCCATAAGGGTCTAGGTGATTATTTATGTGGGCAAAAGGGACAGTTTAAGGATAGGACTCTGACAAAGAGATTTTTAAATTTTATGCATAAATAAATGTATTTGGTGTCTTACAGTTGCTGTCATGGTTGGGACGAACATGTTTTAGAAAGGAGGAATGTATAAGGGTGACCTGGATGGTCATGAGCTTCTCCCTTGTTTAGAAAAACTGTTAGAACCTGTGTATATGAAAAAAGTGTTTTATATTGAATAGAACCTTATAGGCACCAAGGTGCATGATTAATGTATTGCTATAATATGTGGATGACTCAAAATGTTCTTATGAATGTATTAGATATAGGGAAAGGATCAGATTAGTGCAGAGGACACAGGTTAAGATTAGAGATGAGCGAATATGTTCGGATTTTGGCCCAGAATCTGATTTTGCCATATTCGGGCCATATTCGAACACTATTTGTGCTGAATGTCTTATGATACGTTCCAAACATATTCGCCAATTTCTACTCCCATTGACTCTAATGACGTTCGGCTGTGTTCGATGAATATTGCAAAATCAAAATTCAAATCCGATCATATTCGGAACTGAATCTGAACAAATTTGCTCATCTCTAGTTAAGATGTAACTGTAAGATAGGATTGTGTATAGTGCAGTGGTGGGCATAACAAGTTCAGAAAGTAGACAGGTTTGGATAGAAACAATCAGTGTGTTTAGGAACAGCTCCAGTGTGGGAGGAGCAGGGCCACTTAACAAGAGGAACACTTACTGGTTAGTGCAGTCAAAGTTAGAGTGAGAGTTGTTGAGGAGAGATAGCAGTAGTTGGAGGACTGGAGGGCACGAGGAACATGGGCTGTTTAACAGCAAATAAATGTCACCCATAAACTTGGAGAGGACATTTTTGGAACATCCAGGGCCTATGGTCCAACTGAGGCACTGTGAAGTGTGCCTCAATATCATCCTAGGTTAGGAAGTCAGATGTGGAGGGAGAAGGGACGGAACTCTTGGAAGCTGTAGCTGGACAGAGTATCCCTGGGCCTAGAAATGTCAGTCCAGGAAGGGATAGCTCAGAGCAAGTGAACAGCAGACATCAGAATGTGTTTTATGGACTTTTAAAATGGAAAAGTTTGTGACCAATACTGCGTGTCTCATTATGAAGAAAATAGACAGTTAAATAAAGTTTTCAATATATAAAGCAAATTGGATATCTTCTAATGTGAGTGTGATGGTAAATGAAGTTGAAGAACTGGAGAAAGCAGAGGCTCGTGACCAAAATGTGAGTGTCAAACACCATGCATAGCAAAGGAGAATGGGACACTTTTTATTTGTGGGGTGCCAGGCTGTGGAAATATTGCAGCCCCTCGCCCTTGACTACTGCACTGAGCACCATAGCAGCACTGAACTTATCTCTTCTCTCCCAGCCATTTGTCCAAACATTACTCATGCTGCCCTTGGTTTAGGCAATATGAATATTCAACAGGTTCAAATTAAAATTCAGCTATACTGCATAAATAAACATGAATCCGCCATCAGGTTTTTTCTCATCACAGAAAAACTGATAAATTCTTAACAAAACTCTGCCGACAGTGATCAAAAGAACCGATAAAACTCAGACCGTTTTTTTTTGCACACAAAAAAATCACTGACGTTTAACCCCTTAACGACCGCCGATATGCCTTTTAACGGCGGTAATTAAGGGTACTTAAACCACAGCGCCGTTAATTCGGCGCTGTGATTTAAGTGAATAGCGCCCCCCAGTGTCGGATTTTCTCCGGGGTCTCGGCTGCCAGGGGTAGCCGAGACCCCAGAGAACATGAATCGGTCGGTTTTTACCGACCCCCGCTTTTGCGATCGCCGTTATTAACCCTATAACGGCGACCGCAAAAAAAAAAAGCCGCGATTTTACATTTAATTTCTCTTTCCTCTGATGTGATCGCACATCAGAGGATAGAGAAATAGGGTCCCCGATCCCCCCGGTCCCCTCCCGGTACCTCTCCCTTGTCCTCCGTCCCCTCCCGGTGGTCCCGCGCCCGCCGGCGTCATCCGATGGGCGCCGCCATCTTGAAAATGGCGGGCGCATGCGCAGTGCGCCCGCCGGGAATCTGCTGGCTCCGGCTGGCAGATTCCATTCATTATTTTGATCACTATGATAAACGATCATAGTGATCAAAATAATAAAAATAGTACATAACCCCCCTTTTATCACCCCCTTATTCTGGCACACATAATGAAATAAAAAAAATATTTTTTTTTTCAGTTTTCCATAAGGGTTAGGGTTAGGCTAGGGTTAGGGTTAGGCTAGGGTTAGGGTTAGGCTAGGGTTAGGCTAGGGTTAGGGTTGGGTTAAGGGTTAGGCTAGGGTTAGGCTAGGGTTAGGCTAGGGTTAGGGTTAGGCTAGGGTTAGGGTTAGGCTAGGGTTAGGCTAGGGTTAGGCTAGGGTTAGGGTTAGGCTAGGGTTAGGCTAGGGTTAGGCTAGGGTTAGGGCTAGGCTAGGGTTAGGGTTGGGTTAAGGGTTAGGGTTGGGCTAGGGTTAGGGTTGGGCTAGGGTTAAGGGTTAGGGTTGGGCTAGGGTTAAGGGTTAGGGTTGGGCTAGGGTTAGGGCGAACTAGGATTAGGGTTAGGATTAGGGATTAGGGTTGGGATTAGGGTTAGGGGTGTGTTGGGGTTAGGGTTGGAGCAAGAATTGAGGGGTTTCCACTATTTACCAACTTTGGGGGTCTAAAAATTGGGGTCTAAAAAATCACTTTTGTGGAAATAAAAAAGACTTTTTATTTTCACGGCTCTGCGTTTATAAACTTCTGTGACGCGCTTGGGGGTTCAAAGTGCTCACCACACATCTAGATAAGTTCCTTAGGGGGTCTAATTTCCAAAATGGGGTCACTTGTGGGGGGTTTCCACTGTTTAGGCCCATCAGGGGCTCTGCAAACGCAACATGATGCCCGCAGACCATTCCATCAAAGTCTGCATTCCAAAATGGCACTCCTTCCCTTCCGAGCTCTCCCATGCGCCCAAACAGTGGTTCCCCCCCACATATGGGGTATCAGTGTACTCAGGACAAATTGCATAATAACTGTGGGGGTATGATTTCTCCTGTTACCCTTGTAAAAATAAAAATTTGGGCGCGAAAAGATCATTTTTGTGGAAAAAAAATGGATTTCTTATTTTCACGGCTCTACGTTATAAACTTCTATGAAGCACTTGAAGGTTCAAAGTGCTCACCACACATCTAGATAAGTTCCTTAGGGGGTCTAATTTCCAAAATGGGGTCACTTGTGGGGGGTTTCCACTGTTTAGGCCCATCAGGGGCTCTGCAAACGCAACATGATGCCCGCAGACCATTCCATCAAAGTCTGCATTCCAAAATGGCACTCCTTCCCTTCCGAGCTCTCCCATGCGCCCAAACAGTGGTTCCCCCCCACATATGGGGTATCAGTGTACTCAGGACAAATTGCATAATAACTGTGGGGGTATGATTTCTCCTGTTACCCTTGTAAAAATAAAAATTTGGGCGCGAAAAGATCATTTTTGTGGAAAAAAAATGGATTTCTTATTTTCACGGCTCTGCGTTTATAAACTTCTGTGAAGCACTTGAAGGTTCAAAGTGCTCACCACACATCTAGATAAGTTCCTTCATGGGTCTAGTTTCCAAAATGGGGTCACTTGTTGGAGTTTTCCACTGTTTAGGCACATTAAGGGCTCTCCGAACGCAACATGGCATCCGATCTTAATTCCAGCCAATTCTGCGTTGAAAAAGTCAAACGGTGCTCCATCCCTTGCGAGCTCTGCCGTGTGCTGAAAAAGGGGTTTACCCCCACATATGGGGTATCGGCGTATTCAGGAGAAATTGTACAACAAATTTTGTGGTTGATTTTCTCTTTTAACACTTGTGAAAATAAAAAAAATTGGTTCTGAAGTAATTTTTTTCCAAAAAAAAGTTAAATGTTAATTTTTTCCATCCACATTGCTTTCGTTCCTGTGAAGCACTTAAAGGGTTAATAAACTTCTTGAATGTGGTTTTGAGCACCTTGAGGGGTCTAGTTTTTAGAATGGTGCCACTTTTGGGTATTTTCTGTCATGTACACCCCTCAAAATGACTTTAAATATGATGTGGTCCCTAAAAAAAATGGCTTTGTAAATTTTGTTGTAAAAATGAGAAATCGCTGGTCAACTTTTAACCCTTATAACTTTCTAACAAAAAAAAATTTTGCATCCAAAATTGTGCTGATGTAAAGTAGACATGTGGGAAATGTTATTTATTAAGAAATTTATGTGACACATCTCTCTGATTTAAGGGCATAAAAATTTAAAGTTTTAAAATTGCAAAATTTTAAAATTTTTTGCCATATTTCTGTTTTTTTCATAAATAAACACAAGACTTATCGAAGAAATTTTACCACTAACATGAAGTACAATATGTCACGAAAAAACAATCTCAGAATCAGCAGGATCCGTTAAAGCGTTCCAGAGTTATAACCTCATAAAGGGACAGTGGTCAGAATTGTAAAAATTGGCCTGGTCATTAAGCTGCAAACTGGCTCTGTCGCTAAGGGGTTAAATTAGAATTGGAAGAAGTAAACAGAGATTCAGTCTCTTGCCACACATGCGAGAATATATCAAGCCTGCATGGGCCAATATTCCTGCATTTCAATTTTTTGTGACAAGAAATTGAAGAACCTAGAAAAGGCGGAGGAGGCCCAACAAAGTAATAGATGAGTGTGTCCAATAAAGTGCACAATCAGGTTATAGGTGTTTTATTTCTATTGTTTGCTTTTTGATAACAGATGTTTATTGGTAATTACTTACATTTATTAGTCATCATTTAGTGCTTTAAATTGTTTTCCATTCCTTTTGCAATACGACATGTGAATTTACATTGACTGTTACAGATACAATTTTTCAAATAAAAAATTTAAGAAAATGTCTACTTGTGTGATTTCTCTGAGTAAAATAAAAAATAATATGTAAGAAATTTTTCCCCATATTCTTAAATTGAAAATTACTTCTCCAATGTGTAACTAGATTTGATGTGTTTGTAAAACACTTCCCATATTCTGATCAGAAAAATAGCTTCTCCCTTGTGTGATTTCTTAGATGTCGAGTAAGAGTTTTTTTCTCTGTAAAACATTTCCCACATTCCGAACATGAAAATGGTTTCTCCCCTGTGTGAATTCTCTGATGTTTAGTAAGATCAAATTTCGTTCTAGAACATTTCCCACATTCTGAGCATGAAAATGGCTTCTCTCCTGTGTGAATTTTCAGATGTGTAGCAAGAATTGCTTTCCGATTAAAACATTTCCCACATTCTGAACATGAAAATGGCTTCTCCCCTGTGTGAATTTTCTGATGTTGAGCAAAAGATGAATTGTCTGAAAAAGTTTTTTCACATTCTGAGCATGAAAATGGCTTCTCCCCTGTGTGAATTCTCTGATGTCTAGTAAGATCAGATTTTGATGTGCAACATTTCCCACATTCCAAACATGAAAATGGCTTTTCCCCTGTGTGAATTCTCTGATGTTTAATAAGATCAAATTTCATTCGACAACATTTCCCACATTCTGAGCATGAAAATGGCTTCTCCCCTGTGTGAATTTTCAGATGTGTAGCAAGATTTGTTTTCCGATTAAAACATTTCCCACATTCTGAACATGAAAATGGCTTCTCCCCTGTGTGAATTTTCTGATGCTGAGCAAAAGATGATTTGTCTGAAAAACTTTTTTCACATTCTGAGCATGAAAATGGCTTCTCCCCTGTGTGAATTCTCTGATGGTTAGTAAGATAAGATTTCGATCTACAACATTTCCCACATTCTGAACATGAAAATGGCTTCTCCCCTGTTTGAATTTTCTGATGCTGAGCAAAACGTGATTTGTCCAAAAAATGTTTTTCATATTCTAAGCATGAAAATGGCTTCTTTCTTGTATGTGCTCCTGGATGTTCATCATCCCATTTGTTATATTTCTTTTTCTTAAGACGGACTAAAGGTATGTCTGGTATAATGGGATGCTCGTCAAAGATATTAGGTGTGATACTAGGATCATTTGCATCAAAATCTGAAAATATCTGGTACTTCCCTGAGATCACGGTCCAGTTATCTGCCAAAAAAATTAAAATGTATATTTAATTTTTCAATAAATATTGAATCATTCCTAAAAATTGATCTTGGTTTGCTCCTGAACCGCTTCCTGACTCATCCAATGCTTAGACATCCAGCTGCCTCACTTCTCTGCATGACCTCGACTATTTTTTTACTTCATAACCTGCAAAATGCCTGTCAGTGACTAATTCCTGTTTCCTTGGGACGCCTTGCATGCCTGACTATCAGGGATGCCCTGGAACCATTGCCTGTTTTGGCCATCATCGGCTTTCCACAACCATGCTGGTAAGCATAATCATAACAGAATAAATGACCATTACCATTGAATGAGTTGTTGCCTTTCAAAAAAAAAAAAGAACATGTCCATCACTGCATTTGGCTTTAAAAAAAAAAAAAAAACAACTATCTGCCGTGGACTCACCTTCCTGGGGTCCACTGGTGAGTCTATGACACTGCTCCCGATGTCTGGCATTGGCTGCAGCGATGACATTACATTGATAGCATGGCAACTAGTCAGCTTACTGATTGGTTGCAGTGCTGTTGACATGATGTCAGTCTGGCAGGCAATGATGCTAGAGCTTGGTAGCAGTTGTGAAGACGTACCACAATATGCCAGACTTACCACACTCCTCAATATTGAAATTGTAACACCCAGAATGGAGTTATGAAAATCACAGGATGGAAAACATGTGAGTAATTTGGAAATCATGAAAAAAGGAAACAGAATTTTCAAAACATCTCTATCTTTTCAGTATCTAGTATGAGTAGCTTATGTAAAAATGCGCTTACACGGTTTGGTTTCTATCAATGAGGTTATTATTGGTCGTGCGAGGAACGTTCTGCCGCACTGAATGCACATGGGCAAGAAAATTCTCAAGATCTGCTGCTGCAATTACCAACCAATGACAGTACCACAAGCAATATGGAGCCTGGGGTTGTGTGGGTAGAAATACACCTCCTGAGATACTTTGGAGAACTGGCCAGATCACTGCATCGCCGAGCTATTAGTGTACTTAGAATAAAGATTATAGGGGTCCGGATACCGTACATTATGCCACCCCACAGTATAATCATGGGAGTAGGACCAGCGTGACATTCCCTCGTTAAGGCTTCTTCACTGCATGGTCATCATAGTCTCCAGACCAATCTCTGGCTATCGTTGCATTCAAGATAAAAACTGGAATCATCACTGTAGAGGAAAGACCACTATTCCTGCCTCCATTGCCATCTTGTTCTGCACCTTGATAAGCCGGTGGCTCAACAGTTTATAAAAATTCAAAACTTTGTATAAAACAAATTAAGCGTTTGTATCATTAACTTTACAGATTAATCAATGCCATGCTGGAAATACCAAATATGTCAACTTTTAAAATTCCTTTATTTTTAAGAATATTTGAGTGATTTGGAGTGGGTTTCTTATACTGTTAAGCAACTTTATTAACCCCTTCATGATCTTGTGATTTTCCATTATTTTAGATTTCGTTTTTCTCTCCCTTTCTTCCCAGAGCCATATATTTGTATTTTTCTGTCAATAGAACCATTTGAGAGATTGTTTTTTGCTGGATGAGTTGTACTTTTTAATGAAACTATTGTTTTTAATATATCGTACTGGAAAACAGGTAAAAAAAATTCCTAATGTGGTGAAATTGCCAAAAAAAAGTGAAATTCCACAATTCTGTTTTGTGTTTTTCATTTACCATTTTCACTAAATGCTAAAACTGACCTGGCAATATGATTACCTAGGTCATTATGAGTAAGCAGATACCAAAAATGTATGGGTTCTTATTTATTTCAGTGGTGAAAAAATAAATTCGCTTATGTCGCCATTTTCTGACATCCGTAGCGTTTCCATTTTTTTGGATTTGTTTTTATTGCCTGTTAATGCAATGTTAGAGAGGCCAAAAAGAAGTAATTTAGGCATTTCAATTTTTTTCTCATTATGTCATTTGCCAATCGGATTAATTTACATATATATATATATATATATATATATATATATTTTGACAGATCGGACATTTCTGAAAGCAGCGATATCAAATATGTGTATTTTTTTGTTTTGCTTTCAGGGGTTGATTTGAACTTGTGTTTTTTTTATTTTTTATAAACTTTTTTTTGGTATCATTTTACTGGCTTCTATAGTTCCCTCAGGAGACTTGAACCTGCGATCATCCGGTTGCCTGTGCTACACATAGCAGCGATTCAGAAATGCTATGGATTTGAGAAATCACGATCTATGAACGCCAGCCACTATATGGATCTCGGATCCATCTGCGGCTGTTAGAGGCTCATGACAGGTGATCAGATCAGCTGCCATGTGTCCGGAAAGATGTGGGCTCAGAGTCGGAGCCCACATCACAGGCAGGGACACGAATTTTGACATACCTATACAACAAAAGTTGTGAAAGGGTTACACTACTTTTTGTTGACATTTTCCCCTGAGGAAGCTTCTTTTCTTTGCATGATACGTCTCTCCCCATTGATCCCTCTAGCTGGGACTACAGGTCCTATAATATGTACCCTCTATTGATTGCCTCTTTATGTGGCCCCTATAACAAACTTCATTTGTGAAATCCTTTATTCCCCATCTTCCAGTGGTCAAATATTTTTTGTTATATTTGGTTATTTTGGTAGACACCACAATCAGTGCTTTCTGGTGCTCTTTAAATTTATAATTTTTCTTATTTAATAGTGTGTGGTAGAGCGGCTCACTCGACTGCACACGGAGGTACACACGGGTACACTGCGGCTTTAAAGACTTCCTTTGGTTTATTATTGGCAGCATAAACCAAGGGGGGTAGTAGTAAAGAAAATACAGCCCACTGGGCAAAACAGGAAAACAAAACAAGATGGTGGAAGAACAAACAGTCTGTGAGCAGCTTCCCTCCTGCTCACGGCTGGCAGAACACACGGTTCAGGTTCACTTAGTCCATGGAGCACTCTCCTGCAGTGCTCCTTCTCCAGGCTGATCACACTGAACACTGAAATTTCTTTCCTTCAGCCATCTAAGCTTAGACCATGTGACTCATTCACCATGTGACTGATCAAATGACTGTGACCTCACCAAGGTTCTATCAGCACACAGTAGTGCTAGCTTTGTAGCGGGAGATATTGGGGGGGGGGGACACTCTCCCACCTGCAAAATGGACATTATTTCACTTACAACCCTCAAAAAGTTCCTGACAAAGTTGTTTGTCCACAGGTGTTCAATCGGATTTCGATCTGGACTCATTGATGGGCACTTCAGAATTCTACAGCGCTATTTCCATCCATATCTGGGTGCTTCTTGAAGAACGTTTGGGGTCATTGTCCTGTTGGAATTCCCATGATTTACACCAACCCAGCTTTCTGACACTGGGCACCATGCTGCGACCCAAAATCCTTTGGTAATGTTCAGATTTCATGATGCCTTGCACACAGTAAAACATGCAAAACACAAGCCGCGGAGACACCATCACGTTTCTCAACGCAAGCAATGACTAGCCAGGTCTTTCCCTGGGAAGGAACAACCACGGGAAGGGCAGTCTCCAATGAAGGAAACCACCTATGCCAAAACATGATATCCATCCACAGACAGCTGTTTCGGGGTATTGTCCCTTATCAGTGTGGAGTAGGAAACTGGCCAGTAGGAGCAATGTCTAATAGAAGACTGTGAAAAATGAGGATGAATGAACTCATGGAGATCAACATCCAACACTGCGGAGACACCATCACATGTTTCTCAACGCAGTGATTCTAGAGCAATGCCCCCATCCCTTATGGGAAATATGTAAATCATGCAAAACACAAGCCACGGAGACACCATCACATGTTTCTCAACGCAAGCAATGACTAGCCAGGTCTTTCCCCGGGAAGGAACAACCACGGGAAGGGAAGTCTCCAATGAAGGAAACCACCTATGCCAAAACATGGTATCCATCCACAGACAGCTGTTTCGGGGTATTGCCCCTCATCAGGGGCACACAGCACACAGTAAAGGCACTTAATGCCTGAGACAGCAAAACAACCCCAAAACATCTTTGAACCTCCACCATATTTGACTGTAGGTACTGTGTGCATTTCTCTGTACACCTCATTCCTTTTTTTGGAAAACACAAAATACTCCACCAATAGACACATGATATGATACCCAAAAGAATTTATCTTACAATTAAGGGGTCCTGTAGTCAGTGTGATGGATCATCTATAAACAGATATCTATAAACAGAAAGATAGTGAGGAAACACTTAGCTAACCTAATTGAATTCAAGTCTCCATTTCCAGATGAATTACACCCCAGAGTCCTGAAGGAGATAGCAGAAGAAATTTATGAACCCCTCTCCATAATCTTTGAAAATTCTTGGAGAACAGGAGAAGTCCCAGAAGACTGGAGAAGAGCAAATGTTCCTATCTTCAAAAAGGGGAAGAAGGTGGACCCAGGCAATTATAGGCCGGTGAGTCTGACTTCTATACCAGGAAAGATCTTTGAACAAATTATTAAACAACATGTATGTCAGTACCTGGATAAGAACGAAGTGATTAAACAGAGTCAGCATGAGTTTGTAACTAATAAGTCATGTCAGACTAACTTAATTTCCTTCTATGATGGAATCACTGATTGGGTGGATCAGGGAAATGCTGTAGATATAGTATATCTTGACTTCAGCAAAGCATTTGACAAAGTATCTCACACAATCCTTATTGAAAAAATGACTAGGTATGGAATGGACAAGGCAACTGTTAGGTGGATTCATAACTGGCTTAGTGATCGGACCCAAAGAGTGGTAGTAAATGGCTGCACATCCAGTTGGAAGAATGTCTCAAGTGGGGTACCACAGGGCTCTGTCCTGGGCCCTGTATTGTTCAACATCTTTATCAATGATTTAGATGAAGGAATTGAGGGTAAACTGATTAAGTTTGCTGATGACACAAAGCTAGGAGGGATAGCTAATACTAAAGAGAGCGAGAGGAGTCAAAAAGATATAAATAACCTGGAGCAGTGAGCAGCAACTAACAGAATGGTTTTTAACAGGGAAAAGTGCAAAGTACTACATCTGGGCAATAAAAGTGAAAAAAGCATATACAGAATGGGAGGAATAGGGCTAAGCAACAGCACATGTGAAAAAGACTTGGGTATACTAATAGATCACAGACTGAATATGAGTCAACAGTGTGATGCAGCAGCAAAAAAGGCAAATGCAATTCTAGGATGTATTAACAGAAGCATACAGTCTAGATCATGTGAAGTCATTATTGCCCTCTACTCCTCTTTGGTCAGACCTCATCTGGAATACTGTGTCCAGTTTTGGGCGCCACATTTTAAAAAAGACATCAACAAACTGGAGCAAGTTCAGAAAAGAGCGACCAGAATGGTGACCGGTCTGCAAACCCCGTGTTATGAGGAACGGTTGCATGATTTGGGAATGTTTAGCTTGCAAAAGAGAAGACTGAGAGGAGACTTAACAGCTGTCTACAAATATCTCAAGGGCTGTCACATTGTAGAAGGATCATCTTTATTCTCATTTGCACAAGGAAAGGCTTGAAGCAATGGGATGAAACTGAATGGGAGGAGACACAAATTAGATATGAAAAAACTTTTTGACAGTTAGAGTGATCAATGAGTGGAACAGGCTGCCACGAGAAGTGGTGAGTTCTCCTTCAATGGAAGTCTTCAAACAGAGGCTGGACAGACATCTGTCTGGGATGATTTCGCTAATCCTGCTTTGAGCAGGGGGTTGGACCAGATGGCCCAGGAGGTCCCTTCCAACTCTACGATTCTATAATGGACACATCAACAAGCTCAAACAAGAAAACAATTGCCAGAGGCAACAAAATGATGTACTAGTCCAAAGATGTCAAAAGAATTATAAATTTTATCAGTTAAAATTCATAACAAAGTATAAATCAGAAAAAAAACAGGAGAAGGAATCAGGGTAAAAAATGTGTGCAAATTACTGCTGTAAACAGAGGGCACACTACACCCTTGTGGACCCACCAATTGGAGCTAAAGAATAATCCGTAATAGAATATAATATATAGGTGTATAATGGCCTATATAAAGAATAATACATATTATGCTCACATAGACACAGATTTCAACGCAATAGAGCAGCCATCATAGTACCAGTCATTTTCAGATTTTTGCCTGATAGGGCTGCCATCACATCACGTAGATAACTTAATTTGAGGGGCATTTTGGTCCAAAGTCATTATGTCAGTGAGACATTCAAAACTTTTCTAAATAATATGGCTGCTAGGTGTGGATGTGTCCCCTGTGGCTGCTGTGTTGAATGCCCTAATGTGGAGTGATGTGTTTTCTAATTCTGATTGTTCATGTGAATATAAGGTAAGAAGGCACATCACATGCACAAGGGTTAATGTCATCTATTATGCCACCTGCCCCTGTGCAAAAATTTATATAGGTCTTACGATGCGCCAATTAAAAGTGTGCATTAGAGAACATGTTTTGGGCATTGCGGCAGCGCAGATGGACTCATTCACGCTTAAAACTATTCCTCGCCATTTGAAGTCCCATTATGGCTGTGATGGTAGCCTTCTATAGGTAAGAGGGATTGACATGATTGAGGCCAACATCCGTGATGGTGGGGTCTTGAGGAGACTTTCACAAATGGAGTAAAGATGGATTTGAAGACTGGGGACCCTCCATCCACCTGGCCTCAATGAAAACCTTAGTTATGCTCCCTTCCTCTGACCTTCCGCTGATTTATGATAATGATTTATCTTGGTACATGTGATGCAATACTGCTGAATTATTGTTTTATCTTTTTATTCTTATTATTGTAATTTTATCTTGATTTTAATTATTGGGGATATCTCCTGTACAGTAATTTAGAACATGCCTCTCTTGGTCTCTCAAATGACATTTGACAACCATCTGACAACCCTCACTTTGGATCATGTCATTCTCCTCCTCTGGCATTACTTCGATGGAATTCCTTCAAATTGCGCTAATGAATAATCTTATATATAGGGCTTAATGTTACCCTATTTATATATTACTGTATTGTATTTTTGTATACTTGTGTTCTTGCACTGATACCTGTGGTGTTTGAGTGTGTAGACCTTGATATGTTTAGGGACGACTTTGGTGTATTTTGTGATCCGTTCACTATCTTCATGGGTTAATTTGTCTGGACCGGCAATTCACTCTTCACTTGCACATGCGTTGTCCTTGTGTGGCCTTGACTCCTCCCGGCTCTTGGCATCAGCACATGAAGGTTGTGCCCACGCCCTTCACTGAGTGATGCTGACGCAGTTGTGGTTTACATGGTGGGAGTAATTTGGGAGTGGGAGTATTTCTTCTGGCATGCGAGATGCTGCTCACTATTCGTTGCCAGTGAGCGGTAATCATTTATCAGGCTGCATGGTGAGAGTGTGTGTGTGCCCCCTGATGAAGGCAGGACCAAAACGCGCGTTGGGGCAGGCACCCACACCTCTCTGGATCGCTCCCTTGAGCTGGGCATTTTTGCTGTACTCAAAAGGTACTATGATGGCTGCTCTATTGAGTTGAAATCTGTGTCTATGTGAGCATATGTATTATTCTTTATAACTGCTGCATGACCAGCTCTACCCTCGCCTACTGTATCCTCACCCATCCCTTGTAGATTGTGAGCCCTCGCAGGCAGGGTCCCCTCTCCTTCTGTACCAGTCGTGACTTGTATTGCTTAAGATTACTGTACTTGTATGTATTATGTATACCCCTCCTCACATGTAAAGCGCCATGGAATAAATGGCGCTATAATAAATAATAATAATATAGGCCATTATACACCTATATATTATATTCTAATACGGATTAATCTTTAGCTCCAATTGATGGGTCCACAGGGGTGTACTGTGCCCTTTGTTTACAGCAGTAATTTGCACACATTTTTTTCCTCCGATTCCTTCTCCTGATTTTTTCTGATTTATTCTTTGTTATGAACCAATAAAATGTACAATTCTTTTGACATCTTTGGACTAGTACATCATTTTGTTGCCTTTGGCAATTGTTTTTCTTTTTTGGAAAAGAGTAGAATAATGTTCTATACCAAAAAGCTCTATCTTGGTCTCATCTGTCGTACATTTTGGAAAATTAAAGTTTATCTTTTTAAGCCTCAGTGTCAGCACTGGGTCCTCCTGCCATAGTGTTTAATTTCATTCAAATGTTGATGACTAGGTTTCCATGATGCTGATGCATCCTGAGCCTGCAGGACAGCTTGAATTTCTTTGGAACATGACTGGGGCTGCTTATCCACCATTCAAGCTAACCTGTGTTACAACCTTTCATCAATTTTTCTCTGAGGTCCACATCCAGGGAAATTTGCTACAGTGTCATGGGGTTGTAAATGTCTTGATTATGTTGAGCATCATGGACAAGGGAACATGGAGATCTCTGGAGATCTTGTAACCTTGAGATTGTACATATTGTTAAACAATTTTGGTTCTCAAGTGTTCAGACAGGTCTCTCCTATTTATGTTCTCCATGCTTAGTGTGGCAAACACAGACACACAATGCAACTTCTCCCCATTCAGGTGTGATTTTCATATTGCCTACACCTGTTCCTTGCCACAGGTGAGTTTGAATGAGCATCACAGGCTTTGAAACAAAGTTGTTTATCCACAATTTTGGAAGGTGCCAACAATTATGTCAGGCTAATTTTTCGGGTATTGTGTGAAAATGATATCCAATTTGCCTTTTTTCTCTGATTTTTTTCTGTTGTTCCAATATAGACAAAGGAAATAAACATGTGTGTAACGTGTGTAACAAAACATTATGCAAATTTGATCATTTTCCGGGAGAAATACTTCATTTTCTGGAACAATTTTAAACAGTGCTAACACTTTTGGCCATGACTGTAATGACTGTATATCTGACTGCACTTATTAATTTCTCCTAGGGATCCATTAGTTGCTCTACTACTATATTGGTAAGTATTTGATTGTATTTCTTCAATCCTGAGAGATCTAATAGTACTTATTATATCCATTATTGTAATTAATCATATTAATGCATATTGATCCATAAGTGTCTATGCAGAGGCTTTGGCTTTAGTTTCTTTTAATTTTGGAGATATATGGTGTTTAATAAAATATAATTGCTTTTGTACTCTTAGGTGTACACCTTTTTCTGTATTGATAGCATTGAAAGGGTTAAAAATCCCTCAAGAGGAGGAGAATGAAAAGGAATCCTTCTAAGACAGGAGACAAAATGTGTAGTGGATCTTGAGGCTCGAAGAGAAGGATCTCGTTCAACATCTTATACACAGTATATTTTTCTCTTATTATTATTACCGTATATACTCGTGTATAAGACTAGATTTTGAGCCCATTTTTTTGGGCTGAATGTGCCCCTCTCGGCTTATACACGCGTCATATACCTGGGCGTCGGCATGGGAGGGGGAGCGGGGGTGTCAGAGATCATACTTACCCCCCCGGCGCGGTCTCTGCAGCCCCCCCGCTTCTCCACGGTCTGCCTTCAGCGGTCACATGGTACCACTCATTAAACTCATGAATATGCACATATTCATGAGTGTAATGAGCGGTATCACGTGACCGCTGAAGGCATGAAGGGAGACAGTGGAGAAGTGGGGCTGCAGAGACCGTGCCAGGAGGGGGTAAGTATAGCGATATTCACCTGTCCGGGGTCCATCGCTGATCACCGCTGTCTGCTGCTTCCTGTGTCCGTGACATTTAGCCAGCAGGGGGCGCGGTGACGTGGTTAGTGCGCGCCGCGCCCTCTGCTGGCTGAACAGTCACTGACAGAAGACTCGCAGACAGCGGTGAGCAGCGATGGACCCAGGCAGGTGAATATATCAGGAGCCGGGTTCTGAGCAGGAGAGGTGAGTATGGCATTTTTATTTTTTTTGCAGCAGCATATGGGGGCATAATATATGGAGCATCTTATGGGGCAGTATATGGGGGCATATTCTATGGAGCAGCATATGGGGACATAATCTATGGAGCAGCATATGGGGGCATAATCTATGGAGCAGCATATGGGGACAGCATATGGGGGCATATTCTATGGAACAGCATATGGGGGCAGCATATGGGGGCATATTCTATGGAGCAGCATATGGGGGCATATTCAATGGGGCAGCATGAGAGCATAATCTATGGAGCATCTTATGGGGGCATAGTCTATGGAGCATCTTATGGGGGAATAATCTATGGAGCATCTTCTGGGGCATATTCTATGGAGCATCTTATGGGGCATATTCTGTGGAGCATCTTATGGGGGCAGCATATGGGGGCATATTCTATGGGGCAGCATATAGGGGCATAATCTATGGAGCAGCATATGGGGGCATAGTCTATGGGGCAGCATATGGGGGCATAGTCTATGGGGCAGCATATGGGGGCATAGTCTATGGGGCAGCACATGAAGGCATATTCTATGGGGCAGCATATGGGGGCATATTCTTTGGAGCAGCATATGGGGGCATATTCTATGAAGCTGCATATGAGGGCATAATCTATGGAGCATCATATGGGGCATAATCTATGGAGCATTATATGGGGAATATTATTCTATGGAGCATCTTATGGGGCCATTATTAACCTTTGTGCAGCATTATATGAGGTGTATTTTGTATGGAGCATCTTATGGGGCCCATCATGAACTGTATGGAGCATTATATGGGATTCCTGATTCAATATGGATATTCAAAAACATTTAACTTACTGATGTCTCAATTAATTTTACTTCTATTGGTATCTATTTTTATTTTTGAAATTTACCAGTAGCTGCTGCATTTTCCACCCTAGGCTTATACGCGAGTCAATAAGTTTTCCCAGTTTTTTGTGGCAAAATTAGGGGAGTCAGCTTATACACAGGTCGACTTATACACAAGTATATACGGTATTATTATATCTCATTTCTATGTTATTAAGGTCAATTTTCTACTGTTGGATTAAGTGATTATTCCTGTACCATGTAATCACCAGTGTTTAACACTCTGATAATGAGTATTGTTCCCCAAGCTATGAATAAGGGCTGTAAACAAGCATGAAACGCGTCGGCGGGGATGTCGCCATAAGTGTATGTGTTTTTTGTTAGTACATACCTGCACAGAAGGAATAGTTTTAACCAGGGAATAAAAGTGATGTTTTAACCTATGTGGTGCTGGATTATCGCTGTACAAATCCTGTTTCTACATTTTCTTTGAATCCTTATCTTGAGGTCATAGACGTCCATCAGATAAGGGGTTACTTTCCTCTTCTGTACAGCCATCACACTAATTCCATGGTGGGGCTGATACACAACACATGCCCTATAAACATTGATCGTAAGTCCATGGCCCTTAAGGGTTTATAGATCATGAGATATAATTATTACTAATAATCCCCTTCCCCTGATGGCCAGGTGCCCCGCCAGTCTCCATGCCTCCTCTTTCGGATGAACTCATGATCGATTTAGCTAATCAATATCCGCAACTGAGACTAATCCTTTCCTGCTGTGGATGAGTTAGGCTGGAGCAATCACATGATCAAACGGTCAGAGCAGATTATACAGAGATCAGCCCTATAATTTTCTTAGTGGGAAAACGGTATTATTTTAGTTTTCGCCTGTGAAATGTTGTAGCTAAAATGCTTTAACAGAAAAAGATACTAAAGAAGGTGTTCTTTTGTTTAAGCACAAAATCATTCGGTTAATAAAAATTCACATGAAAATCTTATGAGAGAACAAGCCTTAAAAAGCTAAGCAGAATTGTACAGGAAGGATAATCTGTGATTTCTCTGCATTAAGTGATTACTACTCACCTGGGCGGTTATCTGTAGGAATCTCCTCTTTACACCGCTCATCACCCCTCACATATATCTCTGTAGTATTAATATGGGTCTGATCTTTACTCTGAAACAAATATTGTAAAAGTCACAGCCAGATGGAGAAGTCACATCTATGATCAGCTCTAATCCTGCCATCTCCACCGTTCTCATTACACAAGTATAAAACATATAATAATGGTGGATAAAACAAGACTGAACACAAGATCTTCACAGCCGTCTACACATCATAGGGGAGATCTCATGACACCTTCTCTCCACCTACCTGATGATCCTGAGGAACATTGGGATCTTCTTCTTTACAGTCCTGTGGAAGAAGAGGACGGGGACATCTCTCTGGTGTTGTCCTCTTACTGCATACAACTGAAAGAAACACATAAAAGGGACTGGATTCATTCTTTACATACAGATAATTATAGACCGTGTGTATTTAGTCCTGTCTATTACCTGCTGATGTGAGGGGCTGGGGAATCTCCATCATAACGTCCTTGTACAGATCTTTGTGTACTTCTAGATATTCAAACTCCTCCATGGAGAAATAGACGGTGACATCTTGACACCTGATAGGAACCTGACATATACCATGATACCATCATCACACAGATCCCTTCATAGCATTACTGTATAATGTCCCAGCATTCCCAGCAGTGTCACCTCTCCAGTCAGCAGCTCAATCATCTTGTAGGTGAGATCTAGGATCTTCTGGTCATTGATTCCCGCATGTTTCAGGGGGTGAGGTAGAGGCCCCGTGATTGGGCTCAAGGTTCTTCCCCACCCCTTAGACACAGGGGCCTGACAGAGCTCACTAAAGTCCTTCTTCACTACTGTATATACCTGGTTATGGAGAGACATATTAATTAATTTCACTACAGACATTTTCAGAGTCCTCACCTCTCCAGTTCTGTCCATCTGTTATTCCTGTAGATAAGAATGATGTAATGTGACGTCATCAGAATCTCTCACCTCTCCAGTAAGCTGGAAGAGGATGTCTAGGGTGAGTTGTAATATCCTCTCCGCCATATTGTCACTGCTCCTATCCATCCTTGATGGGTCAATCAGGAAAATTTTCTTACACAGGAGATCTCCACTGAGAGGATCTGGTATTGCAGGGACCTGAATGGGAAGGTCAAAGATCATAAAGAATCTATTCAAAATGTTAAGAAGAAATCTTCACATCACATCTTCATGGTGGCAGGATCTACCTGATGATCCTGAGGAATATTAGGATTTTCTTTTTTACAGTCCCGTTGAAGAGGATGGGGACATCTCTCTGGTGTTGTTCTCTTACTGGATACAACTAAAGGAAACACACACAGGGACTGAACTCATTCTTTACATGAAATTAATTATAGGCCGTGTGTATTTAGTCCTGTTTATTACCTGGTGATGTGAGAGGCTCAGGAACCTCCTTCATGACGTCCTTGTACAGATCTTTGTGTCTTTCTAAATACTCCCACTCCTCCATGGAGAAATAGACAGTGACATCCTGACACCTTATAGGAACCTGACACAAACAATGATACCGTCATCCCCCCCGTTCCCTCAATAGCGTTACTGTATAATGTCCCAGCATTCCCAGCAGTGTCACCTCTCCAGTCAGCAGTTCAATCATCTTGTAGACGAGTTCTAGGATTTTCTGGTCACTGATGTCCTCATGTATCAGGGGGTGAGGTGGAGGCCACGTGATTGGGCCCAGGGGTCGTCCCCATCCCTCAGACACAGGGTCCTGACAGCGTTCACTAGAGGTCTTCTTCACTACTGTGTATTCCTGATTATGGAGAGACACATTAATAAATCTCACTACAGACATTTCCAGAGTCCTCACCTCTCCAGTTCTGTCCATCTGTTATTCCCATAGATAAGAATGATGTAATGTGACGTCATCAGAATCTCTCACCTCTCCAGTAAGCCGGAAGAGGATCTCTAGGGTGAGGTGTAATATCCTCTCCACCATCTTGTTCCTGACCCTATCCATCCTTGATGGGTCAATCAGTAGGTTTCTCTTATATAGAAGATCTCCACTAAGAGGATCAAATAGTATAGGGACCTGAATGGGAAGAAGATGAGCTGATATAACATCATAAAGAATCTAATCCATATGCTATGAAGAAATCTTCACGTCACATCTTCATGGTGGCAGCATGTCGGGCATAACCCATAATGTAACACAGGGGTGGGCAATCAATTTTCCCGAGGGGCCACATGAGAGACCATGACTGTTGTGGAAGGCCGAATCAATAGCTTGAAATTAATGCTACTCAATATTAATTTATTGATATTAATTGTATCACTTAATTTTGAGCAGAATTACATATGCTGACATCCCCCTATTTATCTCTGAACCCAAGTACATCCCCTTCTGTAAATCGAATGAACCTCCCACAGCCCCTTATATACAGCATAAGCCCCACACAGCCTCCCTCACCTCAGTCCCGTTCTGTGGTGCTCTGCTTCTGTTGCTGCCTCCGGTGCACTGACTCTCCGGCGGTACACAGCTGACGCGATGAAATGACATAATCGTGTCAGCTGTTTCACACGCTGATTGGTGGAGGAAGTGGCCGGAGGCCCCTCCTCCACCAATGCTGACTGCGCCTAGGGAGACAACAAAGACAGCGAGCGAGCGAGCAGGCACTTAGCGCAGGTCTAATATAACAGACCAATTACATCTCAGACATACTGCCATCCAATATCCAACGTTGTTGTAGCGATGTGAACAGACTGAAGGAAACAATGGACGCTTGCGTGATGGAGTGGAAATATATCATAAAGATGGAGTGCGGCCTGAACTCAATGTATTTTGTGTCCTTTCCCCAGAATCTGCCATCTACATGGATAATGTCATGACACATCTGACCCAGCACTAGGGCTTGCCTTCCCTGTCCCTAACACTAGGGGGCGCCCTAGCTCGCCCTGCTCCCCGGGATACTTCAGATAGCGAAGATGCCAGGGCCTCTGCTCTTGCCTTATCTCTTAAGTTAGCCCTCCATCTGTTCTCTTCCCCCACCCAGGGAAGAGAGGACGCTACTATGCACTGTAATACACCAATCCGACAAACAAGGCAACACGAACAAGGGTTAACAGAAAACTCTAGGCACACAGAATATTCACTCACATGTAACAGAGGAATGCACCATGGTGTGAAGGTAGGGGAATAAACAAAAACATAATATAAAGAATTACCATGCATACAAACCAAGCAACAGTCACTAATAACGCCTTCAACTCTCCATCTCATCTGTACTCCTCTCCCTCCTTAAGCCATGCAGTAATAAAGCTAGCTCTGATGAGGATCAGTAACAGAGCCTAGATTATGAAGGGATAAGGAGTGGCTAACCAAGCACAACTGAGTACAGGGATTTCCAACATGGCCGATTAACCCCTGTTCAGCCAGAATAAATGGAGAAGTGCTTCTTCTCTGTGCCAGAGTAGATGCAATCAGATGCTGCAGTCATTTGGCTCCACACTGTCGCGGTAACCCCGTGACAGATAATGGTGAAGATTATTAATACAATGCAATGACACTGGGAGGGTCCCGGGGAGCGGCCATGAGGGGGATTTACAGGAGTCATTCATTGTAACTGCCACAATTATAAATGTCGCCTGAAGAAATCGCAATAGAAACAAGTCCGGTATATAGAACCGCAGAGAGGCTTCTACAGGGGACGTGTGCGATCCTCCCTATTCATCGTCTATGGGACGGAGGAGAAACGAGCGCGGCTCTAACTGGCGACAATGCAGGAAGACGATGAGAGAATTGCGGACATTTTCTACCCTCATCGTGACAGGTTCCCTTATATGAAGCCCAGAATGACAAATACAAATGTCCTAGCGCCTGCGCCCAGTAATGGGGAATCTCCAGCACCTACCTCCACCTGCAGAGCCGCACTCCACATATATGGCTGCTCTGTGCGCACAGGACCTAGGATGAGGTCACAGGAGGGGAGGAGTCAGGGTCACATGATCAGGGGCCTCAGTATATACAGGACTGTGCTGGCTGTCCTGGTGCTGGAGGAGCGGAGTCCAGGCAGCGCACACAGGGGGCACGTTCCCGTAGAGCGACCACTTGCTCAGGAGACTTCAGAGCATTTACAGAGAGATGTACCAGCTCCATAATCACCAGGTTTTACCTCAAAATTTCTTTGTTGTGAGTTTTTTTTTCAGACCCTCATTCATGAATATTCCTGGTTGCAGCAGTCATCACGTGATCACTCATATGCGACTTTCAGAAGCACAGTCACGTGACAACTAGCTTCTCTTTCTACTTCTCTCAGTGAGCAAATGGCAGCAGTATTTCACCGAACATTGAGAAAATCAGGAAAAGCAGCTTGTTGTCATATAATTACATGACAACTATAATGTCTGCCTGAGGCTACAAGCGCAAAAGGCTGCCTGGGACAGACTTGGCACAAGCCACTCTGGAAGACTCCAGAGAAATCCCAAAACCATTTCACCCCTGTTCAGGGATCTGGTTTTATAATAGGACCCAGTGTAAAGCTACCATGGAAGTGCCGCCATCCAAAGGTAGGAATGGTCTCCAAGCAGAGAGGTCACATCAAGGACAAAATCAAGATCCATAAGAATAGTCAAAAACAAGGCGGGGTTGGGGCACACCAGGAGTCCGGTTGCCACAGTGGCTTTGCCTCCCTCACAAGGGGGTGATGACATGCCAGGAAGCAAGGACGGGTCCCTTAGCCAGGTAATACCAAAATCCAACACTTTTCCTACTCCAGACCAGAAGGGGGAGCTCTAAACCCAGTTTCAGGGGAGATTTCCTTTAAGCTCTGGGCTGGATGTGGAGTTAGTGAGTTGCAGTCTGTACAAGGGACAGGAGCTGTGAGGAGCTGGTCCCAAGAGCAGAGTGAAGAGAGAGGAAAGTGGAAGTTTAGGAAAGCCGGGGGATTGGAGCTGTGACCAAGCGCAACCCAGGGGAGAGTGCTTGACATGGGACGCCGGAGTCCGTGGCTGAATGGGTACAACAGTCCCAGCAGCCAAATCCAGAGGACAGGAGACTACAGGCCTCCTGGCCCCATCACACACCTGAAGGCAGCATACCAGAGCCGGAGCCACCACGAAGGAGTGACACCTGTAAAAGACTCAAGCTGCCTGCCATACAGGCAAGGACTAAATAACAGTAAGGAACAGAGGACTGAGCATAGCTTCAGGCAGTAAGGACCTCAGAGAACAGCATAGTAAGGAGGCCTCCAACACCATCTGTCTTAGGGGATTTTAAATTGCTTCCAGGCTGCCCGGATCTCCGTTTCCACTTGCACCAGTGCTCCGGTCTGCACCTCAGAACATCCAGTAAAGATAAAGGAAACTGTTGCCCTGCTGTGTCCTCAGAGTTATTTACTGCATCACCTGCCCTGCATTACATGCATTATCACCATCTTTTATAATATAATTGCCCTGGGACTTAGCTCTACCTGTGGACAGCTGTACCAACTCTGCTGCATTACCATCAGCCCCAGCTGTCTCTTAAAGCAGCGTTGGCCAACACCTTATTGCCAAGTACCACAGGTGGTGTCACGAATTAACCCCTATAAACTTTATTTTCCTTTTATAATTCTTTTCATTGGACACCCAGGGCCACGGACCGGGTCACTGCTACTGTGACACATCCCCTTAAGAACCGGTCCGGTACCGAGTATCCCCACGGCCCTGGCGGGCGCTCCAGGGTCAATATAGGAATGCACTAAACAAAACACTAAGGCTATGTGCACACGTTGCAGATTTTTATGCAGATTCGCAGCGTTTTTGGACGCGTGGAATTGCATCAATAAGCAGTGCAGTGCACAACCAATGATAGTCAATGGGAAATTGAGAATTTGTGTGGACATGCTGAGGAAAAATCCACACGGAATCACTTCGCTTTTTTTCCCACAGCATGTTCAATTCTTGCGGATCTGCAGCGGTTCTGCACCCATTGACTTCCATTGAGTCAGTCAAATCCACAGCAAAACCGCAGTTGTAAAATAATTTACGATTTTGCTGCAGAGTTGGTGCAGATTTGTATGTCAAAAACGCTGCAGAGGGAAATGATGTCACAAAGAAGGAAGTGTGTGGGCATGTGTATTGTGTTGGTGAGGAAGAAGGAGCCACCATCTTGAGGAAAATGGAGTCCTATTGTCGCATGATGATTGATGTCGGACGTCTGATTGATTTGGTAAATATTGGGTGTGTCTGTCATCAGTCGTCGCATGGGACTACTGCTCCCATCTGGCTATGATGAATGGAGAGTAGTCCCGTCATCCAGCGACTGAGTACAATTGTTAACAAACCACATAATCACATACAATACACATACAGTGCCTATAATCCCATACAGTACATACAACATACAGTACATACAACATAGAGTACATACTCACTAATCACCTAGTCCCTGAAGCCCTCGATCTCCTGCAAAAAAATAAAAAATAATAAACCATTAATAGACTCCCTTGTCCGCCGTAATCCTATAATAATGAATGGCCCACGTCGATCTCCCACATCCGCCGGTGATACACTACCAGGAGCTATGCTCCTGTCAGTGTATCACTGAGCCACTGGAATTCACCAGAGTTTTGCAGCTCCGTGCTGTCACTTACGGCACAATAGCTGCATGTGAATGTTCTACATGGGAGATCGTCATGGGACACTCGTTATCAAATGGACTACGTCGGACCAGGGAGTATTATATAAAAAACACAAAAATTGAGCTTGGTTTGAGTTGGTACACATGCAGCATATAAATGCATGTTCACATGGCCAAAAAGCATACAAAACCTACAAAAGACAAAATGAAAAAAACCCTGCTATAATTAAATAAGTAAAAAGCAAAAGTGCATTTAAATCATACAGAGTTCTTAGTAATACTGTATTTGATCAAACAGCATAAAAGCCGTCCCACCATCGACAAGGTGACTCTGTGGTCGGGGCGGTCCTACACTGTCTAGTATTAGTAACCTTATCATGTGTCAAAGTTGACGTCTGTGTGAATAAGGACAGACAAGGACCGGGTCCCAACCAGAGGACACCAGTCAGGGGAAGCCTTTAAATACAATTTCCAGCTCAGGAGAGGGATGCCACACCCCAGCTTGCACAGAATGCAAAAATACAAAGAAAAACACAAAAATTGAGCTTGGTTTGAGTTGGTACACATGCAGCATATAAATGCATGTTCACATGGCCAAAAAGCATACAAAACCTACAAAAGACAAAATAAAAAAAACCCTGCTATAATTAAATAAGTAAAAATCAAAAGTGCATTTAAATCATACAGAGTTCTTAGTAATACTGTATTTGATCAAACATAGCATAAAAGCCGTCCCACCATCGACAAGGTGACTCTGTGGTCGGGGCGGTCCTACACTGTCTAGTATTAGTAACCTTATCATGTGTCAAAGTTGACGTCTGTGTGAATAAGGGCAGACAAGGACCGGGACCCAACCACCGGACACCAGTCAGGGGAAGCCTTTAAATACAATTTCCAGCTCAGGAGAGGGTGGCCACACCCCAGCTTGCACAGAATGCAAAAATACAAAGAAAAAACACAAAAATTGAGCTTGGTTTGAGTTGGTACACATGCAGCATATAAATGTATGTTCACATGGCCAAAAAGCATACAAAACCTACAAAAGACAAAATGATAAAAACCCTGCTATAATTAAATAAGTAAAAAGCAAAAGTGCATTTAAATCATACAGAGTTCTTTGGCCATGTGGAGACCTGTGAGTAATTGCTGCCGGGCCTCACTGAGGTGAGTGGGAAGCGGTAAGGTGTGTTAGAGCCGCTGCAGCAGCAGTTATCAGGGTCTGGGGCCTCTGCTCAGGCAACCAGGAAATCAAAATGGCGGCTTTGGCAAATTGAGGGTCTGGCAAAAGCCCCCTTGAGTCACTGCTGGGGAGCGGGACTTGTTCATACCAGACAGGTGGGTGGAGTTGGTGATTCCCATGGTGCTGTCTGGAGTTCCCCGAGGTGAAGGGGTACGTCCCTGTATTGAGCAGACTGGTGATAGTCTGCAGGGCTCACGCCAAATCTTCTATCCCACCGAAGAGGCCGCCCCCTCCTGGTCGCTTGGAGGAAGGCGACCAGCGAGTGTATATTTCCTCCATATTCCTGTCACCTTCTCCTCCAGGTGTGTGCAGCAGGTGCGCTGCGGGGGAGTAGGGACAAATCTCAACCCTCGCCATTAACCAAACCTGGGAGGGTAGACCTCGTGAAAGGGTTGGAGGGTGGTGTCCCTTGGTGAATAGCGGGGGTGTAAGTGTGGTGACAGCAGGGGGACGCCTCTGTTGTCGTGTCCAGAAGGAGTTCACCAAATAAATGACAAACGAATGTGTGCAATAAATGTTCAGGTCTGGACCTGTGTGTGAACGAGCGTGTATGGGTGGCCACCAAAAAAAAAAAAACATCAGTGGAAGAGTGTTGCGAAGTGTTACCTGCGCATACTAAACATACACATACATAAACTCGTTCCCCAGGTCGGCACTGTGGAGATGAGTGGTGCCTCCAGAACATGTATTGCCAATACCAGCGGTGCGTTTGTCATTAACCTGAAGTGTCAGGTAGTGGTGGGGTGAACTCAGGATCTGGGCATCCCCGCTGTTGGTGTTTCCCTAATGGGGAATGGTCTTGAGGGTCCAGAGGCCCCTCATTAAGGAGGGGGTACTGTCATGATCCAGCGTGGATCTGACAGTTTAAATGGATAAGTGAACTTTTTTTCCTTTGGCTAGGTGCCAAAGTGATGTAATTGCCCCGGTGGCCATTAGAATTATTACACGTGGTGTCGTTCATTCTAAGTTGCCCCGGTGGTGGTGAGTGGTAGTGCACTTTAGTTTCTTTGGTTTGGTGCATGTAATTATAAATCAGGTGTGAGGCTCAATAAAAGAGAGCCAGGTGTGTTCAATCACTGTTGGTGATATTGTGTTCGTCATTTGGGAAGCAAGCCTGGGTGAGGAAGGAGCTAAACATGAGTCCTGCGCAGCCCAGCCAGAGGGGACGAGTGGCAGCTATGTGGTCTGCAAGAAGGGCTGGCATGGCGTGGTGGAGTCACAGTTTATGGTGTCGGCAGGAAGTGCTGGCATGGCTTGGTGGAGTGGCGACGATGGTGAGAGTTGCACTCAGCATGCTGGACTTGGTTGCTGAAAACTGGACTCAAGCATACTGGACTTTTTGGCAGAAGCTGGACTCATCTTTGGGACTCTGTTTACTGGGCAGCTGCAACTGGTGGTGGACTCTGCTCCAAGGCTGCACTATGGTGAATGATCCAGTTATGGTGATGGATCCGGGTGGAGGAGAAGATGCACACAGGTGGTGGCCTCTGTTGCTAGGAGGGTACGCAACAGAGCAATGCTAAGTGGTGTTTCCCCTGTATTGTCATTTTCCCTCATGTGTGTTTAGTGCAGTGGTGGGATTAGTTTCCGCACCGACCAATTCCCTAGTGAGGGTTTAGGTTCAGGGCGAGCTAGGGTTTTTAGGTTCCTGTGCATCGCCCGGTGCGGAACCGGCATAGGAACGTTAGGAGAGCAGGGACACTGGCTCAGGGGAGTACAGGAGGTCTCCACTTCCTATTCCCTATTGCAGGGCCCACCATTGTTAATGTTACCCAGGTTCCCCCTTTATTATTTAAATTCGCCTTACTGGAGGCGGGGTTTCCAGATTTACGTGTAATACCTAAATTCGCCTGTTGGAGGCGGCGTATCCAGTTGCACATCTTATTAGTTAAATTCGCCCCACTGGAGGCGGTGTATCCAGGGTCATGTGTGTCATATGGTTTTGCCTTGCGGTACTCGCTGCGTCCAGACACACGTGATCGTGACACATTGACACCTCAAGATAGATGTCATATCAACCAACCTAATGGTTGAAAAAGGTGTAACAAGAATATTTATCTATCTCAAAATTAAGAGAAAGATTAGTCCCAAGAAGTAAAGTTTCCTATGTAGGGGCAAAAGAGGTGTTAAGAAGGACTATATTTGGTGCCATTCAAAAAAAGGGATTAAATAAGTAGGGTAAGTCACATCCCAAACCACTATGATCGGCACATGTTACAAATTAAAAATATATAAGATGACAACTGTCCTAAACCTAATCTAATATATATATAGTTTGATCCATCTGGAACATGTAAAGCACTCATTTAAACCTATATAGGAATTTTGCCAAGGTGCCGTCTAGGCCTAAATAGAGTGAAAAGGGTTACACAGCTGCAAAAATGGCCGAAGCAGAAGAAACAAGAGGCTCAATTTCAATTAATATAGATACACCAATCCATTATAATTGCTTATAGAAGCCTGAGAATAACAGTTCCTCATTTAGGCCCAACAGGGCAAGGCTACACAAGTCATATCCATTCGCATTTCTGTAGTTTAAGGGTCGTGTATCCTCCCCTAATATTGGTGTTAACCATTTCTAGGCCCATAATCTTCAATCCCTTGGTGCTACTTTGATGTACGTCCAGGAAATGGGCCGCCACAGATGAGGTTGCTTTATTTTTCTCCCTGTCTTTCTTGGCTGTAGAGATATTAGACAGATGTTGTTGGGTACGTCTTCTTAGTTCTGGAGTGGTTTGACCAACATATGATTTCGGACATCCACAGATTAGAAGATAAACCAAATTTCTAGACCTGCAATTAAAAAAAGAATTTTGGTCTTACTTGAGACGGTACTGTGGGGATGGAATATCCCTCTTGTCCGATCATATATTGGCATACATTACATCCTACGCATGCGTAGGTCCCATAGATTCTAATTCCCCTTTCCATGTGTACCCTTGGTCTCTGATAGTGGCTATGGCATAACCGGTCTTTCAGGTTTTCTGCACGCCTAGCCACCATTTTAGGGGTTGAAGAGATGTAATTAGAGAGTCTGGGCTCACTTAATAGAATATTCCAATTTTTAGATAAAATTTTGTGGATATCAGTCTACTGATTATTGTACGTTGCAATTAGAGAACGATCTCTCTTACTATCCCGTACCCGTTTCTGAAGCAAGCTAGATCTATCAGTATTGTTGGCACATTGAAAGGCTCTAGACACTACCCTCCTGGGATACTTTCTACTAGTGAACCGGGAGGTGAGATCAGTGGCTAAAGATCGGAAGTCCTCATAAGAACTGCAGTTTCTACGGAGTCTTAAAAACTTACCTTTAGGTATTCCATTTCTTAGATGTCTTGGGTGAAAGCTGTCATAATGGAGGAGACTGTTGGTAGCTGTTTCCTTTCGATAAAGGCAAGACTTGACTTTGTCACCCTGGATCGTGAACTTGAGATCCAAAAAGTCCAGTGAAGTCTCTGAAAATGTAGAGGTCAATTTAATATTTAACGGGTTGTTATTCAGATCTTCAACAAACTGTTTACATTCGTCCAGGGTGCCCGTCCAGATAATTAGGACATCATCTATGTACCGTCTCCAAGCCAGTACTTTCTCAGAAAAAAGTGGATGTCTTGATACCACTAGCTCCTCCCACCAACCCAAAAATAGGTTCGCATATGAGGGCGCACATCTTGCCCCCATAGCGGTTCCTGATATCTGTCTATAAAATTTCCTGTCAAAAGTGAAATAGCTTTTATCTAATATGAAATACAACAATTCTAGAAGAATCTTCTTATGCTCACCATCCATTATAGATTGCTTATCAAGGAAAAAGGAGGCAGCTTCTACTCCATGATTATGGGAAATGTTTGTGTATAGCGATTGCACATCTAAACCAATCAAGGTGGTGCCCTCTAGGATTGTAAATTCCTCCAAGAAGGACATCAGATGTGCTGAGTCCCTAACAAAAGAGTCCAAAGAAGAGGCCAGAGGTGGAAGGAAATGGTCAATATAAATACAAGGGCGCTCCATCAGGCCCCCAATTCCTGACACTATGGGTCTACCTGGAGGATTTGTAGGAGACTTATGCACCTTTGGTAAGATATAGAACGTTTGTATTACCGGATGGTGGGTGGTCAGGAAGTCAGCCTCTTTATTTAGGATGTTATTATCAAACGCTCTCCTTATCAGCAGGTCCATCCTGTCCTTAAAGACTGGTGGGGTCTGAAGGTAAGATTAGATAGTATCTAATATCTGATTGTACTTATTTCACCTATGATCCATTAGTGCCTCTACTGCTATAATGGTATGTATATGATTGTATTACTTCAATCCTGAGGGATCTAATAGTACTTATTATTCTATATATGCATTTTTGCAATAAATCTTATTAATGCATATTGATCTGTTAAGGATGTGAAATAGTTAATCGAGATATGCAAAAATAGCAAAAGACAAGATGACATCCCGAACCACAACTGTGCTATATTACAGATATCTTAAGGCTTATGTGTTTTTTGGACATTGACCTGTTATGTCCAGCTTGTTAATGGAAAATTTTGCTAAAGCTACAGATCTATAAAAGGCGATGATCTGGAGGCTCGAAGAGACGGATCTCATGTAAACCTGTCAACATCTTATATACAGTATATATTTCTCTTTTTATTATTACATCTCTTTTCAATGTTGTTACGATCTATTTTCTACCGTTGGATTAAGTGATTACTCCTGTACCATGTTATCACCAGTGTTTAACCCCTTCCTGACATGCGCCGTACTAGTACGGCTCTGCGGGAGCTGTGTTCCCGCAAACCGCAGTACTATACGGCGCTGCTAGTTCCGGTCATCGCGCTGCATCGTGCGGTGATCCGGTTAGGATGGCTGCTGTTCCCGACAGCAAACCATCCCTGCACGTCACCATGGGGGGCTGATCCGCCCTCCTGCGTCTGCGATCGCTGTGATTGGCTGGCGAACTCTCACCAGCCAATCACAGCAATGTTACCAATAAAGCTATTGGAAAAAAAAAAGCATGTGACAGGCTATGATCTGTGCTGTGTGACACACCACCAATCACAGCTGTCACAGTGGGTGGGGTGATTGCCATGTCAACTCACCTGATTAACCCCTATGGCACCGATTGGCTGAACAATAGCTTCTAGCCAATCAGTGCCAAAGGGGTTAATCTAAAATAGGGATCACCGCCCTGCATGCCATCTTTACCTAAGATTTGGCATGCAGAGCGGTTCTCCAAGCCCCTCTGTGTACCTGAGTGAAAGAATCCATTGGTGGCCAGTGTGCTCTCCCCAGTGATCGCCTGCCTCCAAGTGCTGCTGCTTCATTGTGATCCTCCTGCGATCTGCCTGCTGTGTGACTCCTGTGATCACAGCAGCACCACCTCCCTCATCCCTTTCCTAATCCACCCATTTATGTTCCAGTACCACCCTCCCCATTTAATTTTTAGCGCACTTTTTTGCACTTTTTTTCATGTATGTGGCATCATGCACAGAGCATTCGTGCTCTTCCTGTATCCAAAGCACTCTGATCAGTATCGCTGCTGATCAGAGACTACGCCACAGGAATTTTTCTTTTTTTAGCTAGTCAGTGTAGCGGACATCGCACTCTAAGGCCTTTTTCACACATCCGTTTGTGTCCATCAGTCAAAATCCGCTGTTTTGCAAAAAAAACGGATCCGCCATTTTCTTTTTTTCCCATTGACTTGCATTATCAGCGGATCTTGACGGATGGTCATCCGTTGGATCCGTTTTTTTACGGATCCGCCAAAATTTTGGCGTCCGCTGACAGGACAGGATGGACAATGAAACGTTTTTTTGGTGGCCGGATCCGCATTTGAAAAAAATAATAATAGTAGTTAGTACAGTGTAGTTTTAGACGTAGTAAAGTAGCATAGCCGGTGTCAGTGTTTGGTGACATCCCCTTTCCCAGTCCCCCTCATCCCTGCGCCACTGGAATTTTTTTTTAGCTAGTTAGCATAGCGGACATCGCAGTCTAAGAGACATACAATTTTGTTATTAGAAAAAAAATAATAATAGTAGGTAGTACAGCATAGTTTTAGACGTAGCAAGGTAGCGTAGCCGGCGTCACATCGTCAGTGACGACCAATCTTGTTTTAGAGAAAAAAAAATGTATAGCATAGTTTTAGTGGTAGCAAGGTAGCGTGTTAGTATAGCCGGCGTCACAGCGTTAGTGATGACCGATCTTGTTTTAGAAAAATAAAAAAACAACGTGCAGAGTAGTTTTATAAGTAGGGAGGTAGCTTTTTTTCTTGCATAAAAAGTGCATTATAGGAGCGTATGTCACATTGTTGGTGAAGTCTGTTTTTCTTTTGTAAAAATAATTAGTTGTGTCGAGTAAATTTTTAGCTAGTGAATTAGGGGAGTGTATGTCACATTGTTGGTAACGTCCATTTTTCTTTTGTAAAAAAAGAATTTGCGTCGGGTAAATTTATAGGGAGGGCATTAGTGTAGTGAACGTCTGTATTTTTTTATACAAACTTTTTACATCTGATTTTTATTTCCATTTTTTCCTTCTACATTTATCTCTCAACATTTTTTTCTCTCTCTTTTGTAATAATAAATAGTACCCTATACACAAGCCCCACACATTACACGTGTAAAAGCTCCATTTTCATATACATCCCCGAGGTTTGGAAAAATAAAAAAAAATGGCCCATTACGCCATCCTTACATGCGACATGGATACAGCCAGTGAGGAAGATCCCACATTCCTATATTCCTCCTCCTCATCTAGTGAGGAAGGACACCCAACAAGGCACCCTAGGACCCAGGCAACTCCTGCAGCAATCGATCCCATATGGATTGCACCCCCTCAAAAATTATCAGACTGTCATTCTGGATTTCAGCAGCAGCTCAGGAATCCAGTTTGACACCACAGGCCTCACTGAATTTGACTTCTTCAAATTCTTTTTCAGTAATGAAATAATAAATCTTATGGTGGCCCAGACAACCCTGTATGCCCAACAATTTTTCACCCAAAATCCCACGTCATCATACGCCAGATGGACTCCCGTAAATGCAGCAGAGATGATGACATTTTGGGGAATTGTGATGCATATTTGCATAATAAAAAACCAGAGCTTGGGCAATACTGGAGTACTGATATTCTCTACAGCACCGCAGTATTCTGCATGGCCATGAAAAGAACATGATTTGAAGGGATGCATACATTTTTGCATTATGGTGATAATGCGCAGTGTACTTCCCGAGACGATCCAAACTTTGATCGTCTATATAAAATTCGGCCAGTGGTTGAACACTTCAGCAGAAAATTTGCTGAGGTGTACACACCCCAGAGGGACATCTATATTGATGAATCTCTTGTTCACTTCAAAGGGAGGCTAAAATTCAGACAATAGCTGCACAATAAGAGGTCCAGGTATGGACTAAAACTGTACAAAATGTGCGAGAGTACCTCAGGGTACACCCACAGATTTAGGGTCTACGAGGGGAAGGACACCCAGATTAACCCCCCCGAATGCCCCCTCCGTCCTGTGGGTGAGTGGGAAAATTGTGTGGGAATTGCTGCACCCACTGCTGGATAAGGGTTATCACCTTCTACATTGATAACTTTTACACCAGCATCCCACTCTTCAAGGCCCTCTCTGCCAGAGGTACAGTTGCATGTGGCACCGTGCGAAAAAAATCAGCGAGACCTCCCTAAGCCGCTAATTGGGCAAACGCTGAGAAATGGGGAAATCAGAGCCCAATGCAGTGACAACATGCTGGTGGTCAGGTATAAGGACAAAAGGGATGTTCTTATCTTGACCACCAAACACTGTGACAAGAGCACCCTTGTCAAAGTTTGTTCTGTCTCCAACATCTGATTCAGAATCCTGATTATCTGCTTGTTAATGTTTTCAGTGTTTCTGGCTCCATCTAGTGACCAGAGTCATAACCGCAGTGTTATTGTGTGTTTTACTTTCACTTTGCTATTTCACTTTGCAATGCATCCTGGTAGCCCTTTGCAAAGGATTATGGTTAGTTCAGCCCCCATTTTCCCTCCAGTCCACCATTTTCCTTATGCCTGCATTCAGGAAGCATCTCATTTCTCTTCTCCCCTTGTGACAGCATCGCTGTCTCACCGCACCAATATACCATCACATTCAATAAAGCACAGATTCAACTACAATCTCCTTATTGGACCCCGGTATAGCAGTTTAGCTGCCTGTATAAACTACATGAATTCTGCTTCATTTAGTGAGGACAGAACACTGTTCATGGGACCACAACACAAGTCCCAAAGCCAGATTGTATCTTGGATTACAGTCAGTACATGGGGGGTGTGGAGCTTTCAGATCAAGTCCTCCAACCATACAGTGCCATGCAAAAAGCCAAAGTATGGTACAAAAAATTGGCTGTGCACATTGTACAGATGGCACTGTACAATGCTTTTGTGCTGTTCCGATCTGCAAGCAATATGGGGATCTCGCTTAGTTTCAGGAGGAAGTCATCAAGGCACTAATGTTTGGCACTCAGGGAGGTGAGGGTCCCAGTACTTCTGAATCTGATAGTGCCCGTAATGTCCCAGGTCATCATTTCACAGGACAGGTTCACCAAACAGCGCGGACGATCACAAAAATGGTGCAGAGTACGCTCCAAGAGGGGAATCCTAAAGGACACAACTTACTATTGTGAAACCAGCCCTGAGAAACCTGGCCTTTGCATTAAGGATTGTTTCAAAGCATACGACACGTCCACAAATTGCTAAATTAGTTTATACCTTGTTGACACAAAACACTTTTATAATCTGATGTACCCCGCACATCTTACACATAACACCACAATATAAATTCATATACCAGTAAAACGAAAAGCATTATAATAATTACTATAAAACTATGCCTCTAGATCCGGGGTGGTCAATTAATTTTCCTGAGAGGCCACACGAAAGACCATGACTGTTGTGGAAGGCCGAACCAATAGGCCAAAATGAATTCTGCTCAATATTAATATCGATATTTTATAATTATTATATTATTGCTAATTTTATTAATATTAATTGCATCAGAATTATATATTGAGCAGAATTAAGTATGCCGACATCCCCTTATATATCGTTTGAACCCGAGCACAGCTCCTACTGTATATCGTATGAGCCTCCCAACAGCCTCTTATATGCGGCATGAGCCCCACACAGCCTCCTCCATATGTGACATGAGTCCCACACAGCCTCCCTATATACTGCATGAGCCCAACACAGCCTCCCTATATGCACTGCATGAACCCCACACAGCCTCCCTATATACACTGCATGTTGCCCCCATAGTCTCCCCATGTGCAGCATATCTCCCCCATATGCAACACCATGTGCAGCATGTCACCCTCATGCAACACCATGTCACCCCCCATGTGCAGAACCATGTCACCCCCCCATGTGCAGCACCATGTCACCCCCCCATGTGCAGCACCATGTCATCCCCCATGTCCTGCACCATGTTACCCCCCATGTGCAGAGCCATATTGTGGCCCCATGTGTGCAGCACCATGTTATCACCCCCATAGCCTCCTCATGCCCACCCAAATAGCCCATAAACAAGGAAAAAAAACCCACCATATACTCACCTCATCCTGTTCCCTGGCACTGTGCTTCTTTCCCTGCCTCCAGTGCACGGACTCTCTGGAGTAAACAGCTGACGCGATGACGTCATTTCATTGCATCAGCTGTTTCACACGCTGATTGGTGGAGGAAGTGGCCGGAGGCCCCTCCTCCACCACAGGAGTCAGCAGCGCCACACAGAGCCATGGTGCACATGGAAACAGTGAGCGGCCAGACAGGCATAATGCAGCCCGTGGACCTCTGATTTCCAGCCCGACGGCTGTCTTGATCAGAGGGCCAGACTGAGACAGCCAGAGGACCAGATGTGGCCTGCACTTTGCCCAGGTCTGGTCTAGATAAAATCCTTCAGGGGTGTAGTTTCCAAAATGGGGTCACTTGTGGAGAATTTCCAGTTTAGGCACTTCAGCGGCTCTGCAAATGCAACATGATCGCCCGCAGACCATTACATCAAAGTCTGCAATCCAAAACATCACTCCTTCCCTTCCGAGCCCTGCTGTGCGCACAAACAGTGGTTTTCCCCCACATATGGGGTATCGGTGTACTCAGGAGAAATTGCTCAACAAGATTAGTGGACAATTTTCTCCTTTTACACTTATGAAAATAAAAAATTGTTCCTAAAAGATCATTTTTGTGGAAAAAAAATGACTTTTTTATTTTCACAGCTCTACGTTATAAACTTCTGTGAAGCACCTGGGGTTCAAAGTGCTCACCACACAGCTACATACGTTCTTTAAAGGGTCTAGTTTCCAAAATGGGGTCACTTGTGGGGTTTCTCCAATGTTTAAGGACATCGAGGTCTCAAATGCGACATGGCGTCTGCTCTCAATTCCAGCTAATTTTGCGTTCAAAAAGTCAAAAGGTGCTCCTTCCCTTCCAAGCCCTGCCATGGCACCCAAACAGTGGTTTTCTCCCACATATGGGGTATCAGCGTCATCAGGACAAATTGCTCAGCAACTTTAGTGGACCATTTTTTCCTTTTATCCTTGTAAAAAAGAACAAATTGTTGCTGAAGGATCATTTTTGTGACTAAAAAGTTAAAAGTTAATTTTTTCTTTCCACGTTGCTTTAGCTCCTGTGCAGCACCTGAAGGGTTAATAAACGTCTTGAATGTGGTTTTGAGTACCTAGAGGGGTGAAGTTTTTAGAATGGTGTCACTTTCGGGCATTTTCTGTCATATAGACCCCTCAAAGTGACTTAAAATATGATGTGGTCCCTAAAAAAAAATAGTTTTGTAAATTTTATTGAAAAAAATCAAAAATTCATGGCTAACTTTTAATCCTTATAACTTCCTCACAAAAGAAAAATTTGGTTCCAACATTGTGCTGATGTATAGTAGACATGTGGGAAATGTTATTTATGTACTAAAATTTGTGACATATCTCTCTGATTTAAGGGCATAAAAATTCAAAGTTCAAAAATTGCTAAATTTTCAAAATTTTTGCCAAATTTCCATTTTTTTCACAAATAAACGTAAGTCATATCGAAGAAATTTTACCAATATCATAAAGCATAATATGTCACAAGAAAACATTCTCAAAATCACCGGAATCCGTTGAAGTGTTACAGAGTTATTACCTCATAAAGGGACAGTGGTCAGAATTGAAAAAAATGGCCTGGTCATGAAGTTGAAAACAGGCTTCGGGTGAAGGGGTTAATACTCAGATAATGGGTATTGTTCCCCAAGCTATGAATAAGGGCTGTGAACAAGCATGAAACGCGTCGGCGGGGAAGTGGCCATAAGTGTATGTGTTGTTTGCTAGCACATGCCTGCACAGAAGGAATAGTTTTAACCAGGAATAAAAGTCATGTTTTAACCTTTCTATGTGGTGCTGGATCTACATATTCTCTGAATCCTTAACTTGAGGTCATAGACGTCCATCATATAAGGGGTTACTTACCTCTTTTGTACAGTCACCGCATCAAGTCCATGGTGGGACTAATACACAACACATGCCCTGTACACGCTGATGCCAAGTCCATGGCCCTCAAGGGTTTATCGCTCATAAGATATAATTATTACTAATAATCCCCTTCCACTGATGGCCAGGTGCCCCGCCAGTCTCCATGCCTCCTCTTTAGGATGAACTAGTGATCGATGTAGCCAATCACTATCCGCAGCTGAGACTAATCCTTTCCTGCTGTGGATGAGTTAGGCTGGAGCAATCACATGACCAAACGGTCAGAGCAGTGTAATGTCACGGGTGACTGGATACTCCGCCTCCAGCAGGGCGAATTTCTATGACACCCGTGACCCTGGATACACCGCCTCCAACAGGGCGAATTTAAACAATGAAACATGCAGCTGGATACACCGCCTCCAGCAGGCGAATTTCAATAGTTACATGTATATATCTGGATACACCACCTCCAGCAGGGCGAATTTACAGAGTTAAGGGAAACACCAGGGAAACCGATACACTGGAGGGAACTACAGTAGGGAACGGGGACGTGGAGTCCTCCTGCACTCCCCTGAGTCAGTGTCTCTACACTCCTGATGGTCCCTAGACAGGTTCCGCACCTGGCGACGAGCAGGATACCTAAAACCCTAGCTCGCCCTGCACCTATCCCTTTCTAATGAATTGGAAGGTACAGAAACTAATCCTACCACTGCACTAAAACACACATAAGGAAAGATACAAACAGGGAAAAACCACTTAGCTTTGCTCTGTTGCTATTGCTCCCAGCAACAGAGTCCAGCACCTGAGTGCAGCTTTCCTCCTGAATAGCTGCTACATCACCAAAGCTCTGTCAGAGCTGCAAGGAACTCCTCACTGTTGCTCCTTCCACACCAGGACTCTGACTGAGCTGCAAGGAACTCTTCTCTAGCTCCTTCCTCTACCAAGGATGGTTGGAAATGACCAATATCACCAACAGTGAGTGAGACCACCTGACTCTCCTTTATAGGCAAGAGACAGAGCCATCACACCTGCTAGTGATTCCCATGTAATAATACTAGCCACCACCGTGGGCAAAACTAGAACTAAAGACACCACTGTGTAATGACCCTAATGGCCACCGGGGGCAAAACTAACTTTAAGCAAACAGCTTAAAGGAAAAAAAAAAGGTTACATGTGCCTTTATCTGTCACAATCCAGCATGGAACGTGACAAGCAGATTGTACAGAGATCGGCCCTATATTCTTCTTAGTGGGAAAACTGTATTACTTTATTTTTGGCTGAGAAATGTTGTAGCTAAAATGCTTTAATAAAAAAAGATACTAAATAGTGCGTTATTTTGTTTAAGCACTAAATCCTTCAGTCAATAAAAATGCACATAAAAAAATCCTGAGTAAACAAGCCCTAAAAAATGAAACACATTATCCTTTGTGTAGTACAATCTGTGATTTCTCTGCATTTTGTGACTAACGTACTACTCACCTGGGTAGTCATCTGTAGGAATCTCCTCTTTACACCACTCATCACCCCTCACATATGTCTCTGTAGTATTAATATGGGTCAAATCTTCACCCTGAAACACATATTGTAAAAGTTACAGACAGATGGAGAAGACACATCTATGATCAGCTCTAATCCTGCCATCTCCACCGTTCTCATTACACAAATATAAAACAAATAATACTGGTGGATAAAACAAGTCTGAGCACAAGACCTTCACAGACATCTACACATCAGGGGAGATCTCATGACACCTTCTCTCCACCTACCTGATAATCCTGAGGAACATTGGGATTTTCTTCTTTACAGTCCTGTGGAAGAAGAGGACGGGGACATCTCTCTGGTGTTGTCCTCTCACTTGATAGAACTGGAGGAAACACATACAGTGGGGCAAAAAAGTATTTAGTCAGTCAGCAATAGTGCAAGTTCCACCACTTAAAAAGATGAGAGGCGTCTGTAATTTACATCATAGGTAGACCTCAACTATGGGAGACAAACTGAGAAAAAAAAATCCAGAAAATCACATTGTCTGTTTTTTTTTCATTTTATTTGCATATTATGGTGGAAAATAAGTATTTGGTCAGAAACAAAATTTCATCTCAATACTTTGTGATATATCCTTTGTTGGCAATGACAGAGGTCAAGCGTTTTCTGTAAGTCTTCACAAGGTTGCCACACACTGTTGTTGGTATGTTGGCCCATTCCTCCATGCAGATCTCCTCTAGAGCAGTGATGTTTTTGGCTTTTCGCTTGGCAACACGGACTTTCAACTCCCTCCAAAGGTTTTCTATAGGGTTGAGATCTGGAGACTGGCTAGGCCACTCCAGGACCTTGAAATGCTTCTTACGAAGCCACTCCTTCGTTGCCCTGGCGGTGTGCTTTGGATCATTGTCATGTTGAAAGACCCAGCCACGTTTCATCATCAATGCCCTTGCTGATGGAAGGAGGTTTGCACTCAAAATCTCACGATACATGGCCCCATTCATTCTTTCATGTACCCGGATCAGTCGTCCTGGCCCCTTTGCAGAGAAACAGCCCCAAAGCATGATGTTTCCACCACCATGCTTTACAGTAGGTATGGTTTTTGATGGATGCAACTCAGTATTCTTTTTCCTCCAAACACGACAAGTTGTGTTTCTACCAAACAGTTCCAGTTTGGTTTCATCAGACCATAGGACATTCTCCCAAAACTCCTCTGGATCATCCAAATGCTCTCTAGAAAACTTCAGACGGGCCCGGACATGTACAGGCTTAAGCAGTGGGACACGTCTGGCACTGCAGGATCTGAGTCCATGGTGGCGTAGTGTGTTACTTATGGTAGGCCTTGTTACATTGGTCCCAGCTCTCTGCAGTTCATTCACTAGGTCCCCCCGCGTGGTTCTGGGATTTGTGCTCACCGTTCTTGTGATCATTCTGACCCCACGGGGTGGGATTTTGCGTGGAGCACCAGATCGAGGGAGATTATCAGTGGTCTTGTATGTCTTCCATTTTCTAATTATTGCTCCCACAGTTGATTTCTTCACTCCAAGCTGGTTGGCTATTGCAGATTCAGTCTTCCCAGCCTGGTGCAGGGCTACAATTTTGTTTCTGGTGTCCTTTGACAGCAATTTGGTCTTCACCATAGTGGAGTTTGGAGTCAGACTGTTTGAGGGTGTGCACAGGTGTCTTTTTATACTGATAACAAGTTTAAACAGGTGCCATTACTACAGGTAATGAGTGGAGGAAAGAGGAGACTCTTAAAGAAGAAGTTACAGGTCTGTGAGAGCCAGAAATCTTGATTGCTTGTTTCTGACCAAATACTTATTTTCCACCATAATATGCAAATAAAATGAAAAAAAAACAGACAATGTGACTTTCTGGATTTTTTTTTCTCAGTTTGTCTCCCATAGTTGAGGTCTACCTATGATGTAAATTACAGACGCCTCTCATCTTTTTAAGTGGTGGAACTTGCACTATTGCTGACTGACTAAATACTTTTTTGCCCCACTGTACATGGAGTGAATTAATTGTTTCCACACAGATAATTATAGGCCGTGTGTATTTAGTCCTGTCTATTACCTGTTGATGTGAGGGGCTGTACAGATCTTTGTGTCCTTCTAAATACTCCCACTCCTCCATGGAGAAATAGACGGTGACATCCTGACATCTTATAGGAACCTGACACATACAATGATACCATCATCCCCCCGATCCCTTCCTAGCATTACTGTATAATGTCCCAGCATTCCCAGCAGTGTCACCTCTCCAGTCAGCAGCTCAATCATCTTGTAGATGAGATCTAGGATCTTCTGGTCATTGATTCCCACATGTTTCATGGGGTGAGGTAGAGGCCCTGTAATTGGGCTCATGGTTCTTCCCCATCCCTCAGACACAGGGGCTGGACAGCACTCACTAATAGAGATGAGCAACTTTGCCTTTTTTCGGGTCGAGTCGGGTTTCACGAAACCCGACTTTCGCAAAAGTCGGGTCGAACGAAATCGGCCGATTATTGTGAAAAGTCGAAGTCCGACTGAAACACGAAACCCAATGTAAGTCAATGGGGAAGAAAAGTTGGCAGTGAGTGGAGGACAAAAACATCAATCTTATTCCTTAAGCTTGTCAACCTTAATTTACTTTATAATAATAGTTAGGCATTGAAAACTGGGGGTTATTTGGCTAGAGTTGAGGGGAGGAGGTAGTGCTGGCTCCAGATTTTCGTGGGCCCAGGGCCAAAGAGTGTCACTAGGCTCCTTTAACACATGACACAATCCATTATGGCCACCGCATAGTGCGCCATACAGAGTAATGAGGCCCATATATTTCTCCATACAGAATCATTGGTCCCATATAATGTTCCATACAGTATATGATGAGCTCCACATAATGCTACAGTATATGTTGTTTACCATGGATGAAACTCCAGTGTCTTATGGGCCCAAATAATGCTCCATATATAATGGGCCCCATTTCTAATGCTCCAGTGTATAATGGGCCCTGTAAATGCTGCTCCAGTGACTGATGTCCACCTTTGGAATGCTCCAGTGTATGGTGGGCCCCAGATATCATTCTCCAGAGTATTGTGCTCCCCAAAAATTGCTCCCAACCTTTAAAACAATTAAATAAGTCTCCTCGCTAGGGAATCCCTGTACTCTGGACTCCTCGTCATCCCCATCTTCCATCTCTCTGCACTTGGACTGTTTAGGCAGAGGGCGTGCAGACATGATGTCATCGCGCTCTCTGACCAGAATGTCACTGTCAGGAAAAGTGTTTGGTTTCCGGGGGCAGTATGGTTGCAAAGCTGAACCTTAAAGGAATGTCCAGAAGGGCACCACCAGGAGTGGAGCTTGCGGCTTAATTGGACTCAACACGGGCAACCTCAACCATGCCATCCACAAAAAAGCTGCACAGATTGCAAGCTTAATTTCGTTAACGAACAAGACTCAGGCATGCCCCCGCGGTCCACGTCCAGCTTACTAGAGGGACACATGAGGCCCTGGCATGCGAGATCGGCCAATAACAGGTCTGTCATGCCCTTACATGTCCGGGGCTGCAAGCGTGCTACAATGAAAGGACCAGCGTGTATCGCTTACAGGTGCGGATAACACGCTGAACCCCGTTAGTGATGGGGATCTGGGATTACAATTCTTACCCACGAACAAGCATTTCCCAGTAAGTGCAGGTCAACCATAATTCTGGAATTAGACCTAAACGGCATTCCAGAAAGAATGTGAAAAAATTAAGTGTCCAAAACACAGGTGCTGTAGCTTGCTTAACAGCTGGGCTCCTCTGCTGAGTAGCACACAGTTCTTACATAAATAGGCGGCATAGCTTGGTTCACGGGTGGCCAACTCTGCTGAGTAGCATACACAGTTACTAGGCCCAAAGTATTAAGTGGTGTAAATGCAGTCAAAAACTGTTTCTTTTATAAACAGGCGGCATAGCTCGGTTCACGGGTGGGCTCCTCTTTTGAGTAGCAGACACAGTTACTAGGCCAAAAAGGATTTTCAGGACAATATGCGGTAAAAAATTATTAGAAACACACACGGTGTAGCTCCTTCACAGGTGTACTACACCGCTGGCTACCAGACACAGCTACTATGCCCTAAAACTGTCTATTATCATTGAAAACCATTATTAATGTGAAAAAAAGATATGCTTTTGTTTAACGAAACGTTCTCGAACGGAAACTCGAACAGCCGAATTTTAATCAAAGTGTTGTAGTTCGACGAACGGATCTAACACCGCCCAAAACAGCTAGAATTTGAACTTGGCCAACAGTTCCACTCAAACACCACTCATCTGTAATCAGGAGGCAGACTCAGACGGTCTCAGGCACAGTATGGAATCGACAAGATTGCAGAAAGTTGAGAAAGGGTACAGTATCACCGGATAACAGGTATATATAGCATAGTTTAAACATTTAAAATCTCCGTGTTTATTTCCGGAGTCCGACAAAGACACTCACAGCCTCAGTATGGATTAGACAACAATCTAAAAAGTAGAAAAAAGGAAATGTTTTTGAAGTGTACACCAGTATACACTGTTATTTTTAAATCTTCATATATATTTCTGTCTCAGTAAGACAGTCCAGACTCTCCGCAAGAGGAAACGAGATGGATAAAAGTACAGATATTAAGTCGAGTGATTGCAGAAATTTAGGAATTACTAAATCACGGGAAAAACTCCCGGGAGAATTCTCAGTGGCGATGCTGACCCTCAATTACTTTGTGTGTGGAGACAGCGAAAACAGTTATTTGTGAAGAAAGGGTTGCTGTATCGCAGTACCGTTGATCCCATCACCGTTACTCATCTCCATCAAATTTTCATCACAGGGAGAGATGTAGACATGGTCCTCACTGCCTATCATGATGTGTCACGTAACTTTGGAGTGCAAAAGACAGAAGCCACAGGCTGTAGGCGATTCTATTGGATTGGCATGAGAGGGCACATTTAAAAATGTGGGCAGGAATGTCACACGTCTGTGAATAGGAAAACTGTGAAAGCTGATGATAAACCACCACTGCATCTCATTGTGAGTCGACGTCCATAAGAAATGGAAGCCATTGATCATCTGAAGCTAGAGCCCGGCCAGCAGGACAGGGCATAGCTACGTCTTAACCATCATCTATCAGTTCACCAAATTTGTAGTGGCAGTCCCAGTGAAGGATTTGACAGCCCAGACTACACAGCGGAGGAGCAGGGAGAGGTAAATATTGCAAATGCTGGGGCCCTGCCCAAGCAAGGGGGGCCCACTCATGGGCGTCGGTACTGGCACTGGGCCCCTCATAGTACGCCGGTGTGTCTGAGGGCGGGTGTGCACCCCCACCGTCAGAGACACTTGATTGCACTATGAGGGACCCTGTGCCAGTGCCGGCACCCAAGAGTCGACCCACGCACCTGTCCAGGGCAATGGCACTCGCACGGTTGAGTGCGCTAGGTGGTGACGCCGGCCATGGGGGGGGGAGGCAGCCCAGTTAGGGAGGTTTAAAAAATGGCATATGTTGATGTTGGACATTCAGCAGCTGCAAATGGAGGAATTGGAGAAGTCCGAGGAAGAGGAGGACAAAAGGGAGCCATTTTACTGGCAACCTATGTGTCATCAGGGGAAGGTGGGACAAAATCCTTTGAAACCCATGCATGGTTCATTTTAATGAAGGTTAGATCATCAACATTTTGGGTCGACAGACGGGTCCTTTTTTCTGTCAGGATTGAGCCAGCAGCACTGAAGACTCTTTCCGATAGCACACTAGCAGCAGGGAAAGCGAGTTCCTGTAAAGCATATTGTGCCAATTCAGGCCAGGCGTCCAGTTTAGAGGCCCAATAGTCAGACCTTTGAGGGAGAACATCGATATGGGACGAGAAGTAGTTTGTAACCATAGTTGACAACTGCTGTCTCCTGTCATGTTCAATCGATGCAGTATTACCAGTCGTGTTAGCGGGACTTAAAAAATCAGTCCACAACATGGTCATGAAACCCCTGTCTCCAATGCCACTTCTGATGTGTGCACCACAAACACCTCTTCCATGTTGCCCCCTACGGCTCGTTGGAGAACCATCACTGCTGCTGTGTGCTGGGAATGCCTCAAACAAACGGTTTATCAGAGTTGCTTGTTTGTTAGCCAGTATTAGGTCAAGGTTCTCCTGTGGCATGATGTTTTGGAATTTGCCTTTATAGTGTGGATCCAGGATGCTGGCCAACCAGTAGTCGTCATCGTTCATCATTTTGGCAATGCGGGGGTCCCTGTTATGAATGGGTCACCAAGGAGGAAAACTAAACAAGCTAAGTCACAGAAAACCAGAGAGGTTGGTAACTATGCAGATTGCAGACCCCTGATCCTAACCACACAACTAGCAGCAGCCGTGGAGCGTTACTACGATGAACCTAGAAGCTTCGTCACAGGCGAAGGACTAAATAAGCCTAAAGCAAGAAAAGGGGAAAACTAACTGCCCCAGAGCAGACCCCAAAGGAATAGACAGCCCCCACACATGTATTGACGGTGAAACAAGATGAAAACACAAACACAGGCAGGAAAATAGGCTGAGCAAACGATGGAGCCCAAACTAACTAGAAAGGACAGGTGTCATGAACTCATTTTCTGCTCCACCAGTTGAGAGTTCCCCTTCCGTTCTCCCTCTGGTGGTGACAGGAGGTAGTGCTCTTGGTTTAAGTGGTAGTGATCTGCCACCTGATGAGGAAGATAACGAATGGATCTCTGGAGTATCAGACTGGATATAAGACAGCCGACGCCCTCTCCGGGTGCTGGTGATTCAGTCTACTTCTCAGTTCCTGGACTTCAGCTCTCTTCCAGTCTTCTAAAGTTAAGTTTGTTTTTTGCTATTGTTCACACTTGCGCTTGTTGGTCAATTCAGTTTTTTGTGTAATCAGCCTGCCCCTGCTAGGGCTATGCTGAAATTCCACTCCTATTAATCAGTATTTGCCAATCTGCTTTTTGTCCCTAATTAGATTGGCCTCTTTTTTGCTCTGTCTCAGAATATTTCAGAGTGCTGATATAGGTTTAGAAGTCTAGTGACTTCAGGGTTAATTTTGCTATCAGAAGTGTTGGACGATATTTTTGAAGGGTTTTTTTTGGCAGATTGCAGACAGTGTCTTTCCTTTTCTGTCCTTTTTAGTTAGCCGGGCCCCATCATTTGCGCAGCCTGTTTTCCTGCCTTTGTTTGCATTTTCATCATGTTTCACCATCAATAAATGTGGGGGGCTGTCTTTCCTTTGGGGGTCTGCTCTGGGGCAGTTAGTTTTCCTCTTTTCCTGCTTTAGGCTTATGTAGTTCTCCGGTTATGACGAGGCGTCTAGGACCAACGTAGGAACGCTCCACGACTGCTGCTAGTTTTTGCGGTTAGGATCAGGGATCTGCAATCTGCATAGTTACCAACTTCTCTGGTTTTCTGAGACTTAGCTTGTTGTCTTTTTTTTCCTCCTCGGTTTCCCATTCATAACAGACAGGAAAGGAAAGACACTGTCTGCAATATGCCCAAAAAACCCTACAAAAATAATGTCCAACACTTCTGATAACAAAATTAACCCTGAAGTCACTAGACTTCTCCCACTATATCAGCACTCTGAAATATTCTGAGACAGAGCAAAAAAGAGGCCAATCTAATAAGGGACAAAAAGCAAATTGGCAAATACAGATAAATAACAGTGGAAATTCAGCACAGCCCCAGCCGGGGCTGGCTGACCACACAAAAAACTGAATAGACCAACAAAATTGAGTGTGAACATTAGCAGAAACACTTAGCTTGAGATGACTGGAATAGAGCTGAAAACCAAGACCTGAAAAGCCAGAAGGAATCACCAGCACCAGAATAGGGTGTCAGCTGTCTTAAATCCAGTCTGAGATTCCAGAGATCCAATCTTTATCCTCATCATCAGGTGGCAGATCTTTACTAATTAAATCAACCTCACCTCCTGTTACCACCAGAGGGAGTCCGGAAGGAGAACTCACAACTGGTAGACCAGAAAATGAGTTCACAACAGTACCCCCCCTTGAGGAGGGGTCACCGAATCAGGATGGGCCTGGTGAAAAGCACGAACCAATCTATTGGCATGAATATCAGAGGCAGAGACCCAAGAATTATCCTCCTGGCCATAACCCTTCCATTTGACCAAATACTGGAGTCTCCGTCTAACCAAATGAGAATCCAATATTTTCTCTACCTCATATTCCACATTGCCGTTAACAAATACAGTGTCAGGAGGAGCTGCCATAGGAACTACTGGCTCAAAAAACCTCTTCAACAGTGATTTCTGAAATACGTTATGGATCTTGAATGTAACTGGAAGAGCCAATCGAAAAAAAACAGGATTAAGAATCTCCGAAATCTTATAATGTCCAATAAATCTTGGCTTAAATTTTGGAGATGCAACCTTTATAGGAATATTCTTAGACGACAACCAAACCATATCACCCACTTTAAACCGGGGACCAATGGTCCTATGCCGGTTGGAAAATCGCTGGGCCTTTCCCTGAGAGAGTGACAACTTATCCACCACTTGGTCCCATATCTGCTGCATTCTCTCAACCACAGTGTCCACACCTGGGCAGGACGAAGATTCCACTTGCCCTGAAGAGAATCGAGGATGAAACCCAAAATAACAGAAAAAGGGTGACATCAAATTGGCAGAACTAGCTCTATTGTTCAGCGCGAATTCGGCCAAGGGCAAAAATGAGACCCAATCATCCTGATCAGCAGATATAAAACATCTTAAATAAGACTCCAGGGTCTGGTTTGTTCACTCAGTCTGCCCATTAGTCTGGGGATGAAACGCGGAGGAGAAGGATAACTGAATTCCCAGATTGGAACAAAAGGCTTTCCAGAATCTGGAAACAAACTGGACTCCTCTGTCGGACACAATGTTCTCAGGAATCCCATGTAAGGCTGGTTTCACATTTGCGCTTTTGTGCGCAGCGCATCGTGCGCACCCGTGCGCATGCGCACTGCGCACCTATGTTTAACATGACGTGCGCATGGTCTTGCGCACACTTGCGTTTTCGTGCGCATGCATTTTTTTGTCTTTTGCGCCAGGCGCGCCAGACGCAACATGTTGCATTTTTTGGTGCGCCCTGTCTCGGCAAAAAAACGCATGCGCACGCTTGCGCACGGAATGCGAAAAACAACACATTGAAGTCTATGGGAACGCATGCGTGCGCATGGTCTTGCGCACGGTTGCGGTTTTTTGCGCATGCGTTTTTGAGTGAAACAAGTCTAGAATGTTCTCTAGACAATGGAAAAAATGTCACACCTAAAAACGCATGTGCATAAAAAAACGCAAACGCATGCAAAAACGCATGTAAAATGCCAGCAACGCTGCGTTTTTTGACGTATCAGCGTGCATATGACGTTAAAAAAACGCGCGTTTGTTTTGCGTTTTTCTTTGCGTTTTTTATGCGCACGATGCGCTGCGCAAAAAAACGCTAATGTGAAACTAGCCTAACCGAACCACCTGTTGTAAAAACAAGGGCACCAATTCAGCGGAAGATGGCAACTTTGGGAGTGGTAGAAGATGGACCATCTTCGAAAATCTATCACAAATCACCCAGATAACAGTCATTCTCTGAGAGACAGGAAGATCAGAAATAAAATTCATTGAGATATGGGTCCATGGCCTCTTGGGCACCGACAGGGGCATCAGCAACCCACTAGAACGAGAACAGGGTTTAGACCGAGAACACGTCCCACAGGACTGTACAAAATTCCTGACATCATGAGATAAGGCAGGCCACCAAAAAGACCGACTCACCAAATCTCTGGTACCAAAAATACCTGGATGACCAGCCAATGTGGAGCAATGAACTTCAGACATCACTCTCTTTCTCCACTGGTCAGGAACATACAATTTTCCCATAGGGCAACGCTCAGGTTTATCCTCCTGAAATTCCTCCAGGGCACGTCTCAAGTCGGGCGAAATGGCAGAAAGAACTACCCCCTCACCTAGGATGGTAGTAGGCTCGGTCACATTAAGAGAATCAACAAAGAAACTCCTAGAAAGGGTGTCTGCCTTAACATTCTTAGTGCCTGGAAGAAAAGAGACCACAAAATTAAAATGCGTGAAAAACAAGGCCCATCTAGCCTGTCTAGGATTCAAGCATTTGGCCGACTCCGGATAAATCAAATTCTTGTGATCGGTGAGGACCACAACTTGATGTCTAGCTACCTCCAACCAATGTCTCCACTCCTCAAATGCCCATTTCATGGACAACAATTCCTGATTCCCCACATCATAGTTGCGTTCAGATGGGGAGAACTTTCGAGAAAAGAAGGCACAGGGATTCATCTTAGAAGTCACAGGGTCTTTTTGGGACAAAACAGCTCCTGCACCAATCTCAGAAGCATCTACCTCCACCTGAAATGGAAGTGCGACATCAGGTTGCCGTAAAACTGGAGCTGAAGTAAATCTCCGCTTAAGCTCCTGAAATGCTGAGACAGCCTCAGGAGACTAATTCAGCACATCAGCGCCCTTCTTGGTCAGATCAGTCAGTGGTTTGACAATACCAGAAAAATTACCTATAAATTTCCGATATAAATTAGCAAAACCCAAAAACTTCTGGAGAGCCTTCAAAGAAGTAGGCTGAACCCAATCATAAATGGCCTGTACCTTGGCCGGGTCCATTTCAATAGTCGACGAAGACAAGATAAATCCCAAAAATGAAATCCTCTGTACACCAAAGAGGCATTTCGATCCCTTAACAAACAAGGAATTCTCCCTCAAAATCCGGAACACAGTCCGGACATGTTCCACATGAGAATCCCAATCACTAGAAAAGATCAAAATATCATCCAGATAGATTATCAAAAACTTATCCACAAAGTCTCGGAAAATATCATTCATAAAGGACAGGAAGACAGAAGGGGCATTAGTGAGCCCGAAAGGCATCACCAGATACTCAAAATGTCCAATGCCGTCTTCCATTCCGTCTTCCGTTCATCCCCGTGCTTGATGCGAATAAGATTATACGCCCCCCTGAGGTCAAGCTTAGTAAACCAGCAGGCACTCTTAACTCTGGAGAATAAATCAGACATCAGAGGTAACGGGTACTGATATTTAACCGTCATCTTGTTAAGGGTACGATAATCAATACACGGTCTTAATGAACCATCTTTCAAAAAAAAAACAGCACCTAAAGGTGACGAGGATGGTCTAATATGACCCTTCTCCAACGACTCCTTAATATAGGATCGCATAGCATCATGTTCGGGTACTGATAAGTTGAAAAGCCGACCCTTGGGAAATTTACACCCAGGCATCAACTCAATTGCACAGTCATAACTCCTATGAGGAGGCAAAGATGCAGACTTACTCTCACTAAATACATCAGAAAAATCGGCCAGGTAATCAGGAATATCATGAGACTGAGGAGAGGTGGAGAAAACAGGAGCGTCCCTAAGAACACACTGACAACCCCAACTCACCACAGACCCAGATTTCCAATCCAAAACTGGATTATGAGTTTGCAACCAGGGAAAACCCAGAACAATAGTATCATGCAAATTATGCAGCACCAAAAATTTACAATTTTCTTGGTGGTCTGGGGCAACTCGCATTATCACCTGGGTCCAAAACTGAGGTTTAATCTCCGCCAAAGGAGTAGCATCAATACCCCTCAAAGGAATAGGTGTCCGCAGAGGTATCATGGAAAAACCACAACGTTTAGCAAAGTCCAAATCCACCAGAATCAAAGCTGCTCCTGAATCCACAAAAGCCTTAGTGGAAAACGTGCATAAGGAGCAGATCAGAGTAATTGCCAAAAGGAACTTAGGTTGTACACTGCCCACAGCAAATGTGTGTGCAAAACATTTCTGTCATTTAGGGCAGACAGAAATAGTATGAGAGGCGTCGCCACAGAAAAAACACAGCTTATTACGCCTTCTAAACTCCTGATGTTGCGCCCTAGACAAAGCCCCATCACATTGCATAGGTTCAGACGTTTGTTCAAAAGGTGGCAGCGCCTCCTGTGTAGTTTTACATTCACGTAAACGCCGATCAACTTGAATGGCCAATGACATAGAATCATCCAGACCAGGGGGAACAGGAAAGCCCACCATAATATCTTTTACGGTCTCTGATAAACCCTTCCGAAAGAGAGCTGCCAAAGCACTATCATTCCACTTTCGGAATTTTTGACAGTATAACTCTGCAGAATCCTGACCCTGGTTCAATGCCAACAGGGTTCTCTCAGCTTGATCAACAGCATTAGGTTCATCATACAACAACCTCAAGGCTTGAAAAAAATGCATCCACATTAGTCAGAATAGGATTTTCAGGTGTCAGAGAAAAAGCCCAATCCTGGGGATCACCACGCAACAAGGAGATGACAATTTTAACCTGCTGCGCAGAGCTCCCCGATGAGTTAGGCTTCAAAGCAAGAAATAATTGACAATTATTCTTAAAATTCAAAAATTTAGACCGATCCCCAGAAAACACATCAGGAGTAGGGATCTTAGGTTCAGCAGCATGTGACTGAATGAGGTAGGTGGAAATTCCCTATACTTCAGCAGCAAGTTGCTCCACACGATCAGACAATTGCTTAATCTCCATTAGGAAAAACAAAATCCTCCTACGGCCCCAGAGGAAAAAATACATAAAAAAAAAAATTCTGATACTTTTTAACTTTTTTTTTAAACAATTTTTTCCTGCTTTTGAGTACCCTAGAATCTGTGGTCTGGCTGGTGATTCTGTTATGAATGGGTCACCGAGGAGGAAAACTAAACAAGCTAAGTCACAGAAGACCAGAGAGGTTGGTAACTATGCAGATTGCAGACCCCTGATCCTAACCACACAACTAGCAGCAGCCGTTGAGCGTTCCTACGATGAATCTAGATGCCTCGTCACAGCCGGAGGACTAAATAAGCCAAAAGCAAGAAAAGGGGAAAACTAACTGCCCCAGAGGAGACCCCAAAGGAATAGACAGCCCCCACACATGTATTGACGGTGAAACAAGATGAAAACACAAACACAGGCAGGAAAATAGGCTGAGCAAACGATGGGGCCCAAACTAACTAGAAAGGACAGGAAAAGAAAGACACTGTCTGCAATCTGCCCCAAAAAACCTACAAAAATAATGTCCAAAACTTCTGATAACAAAATTAACCCTGAAGTCACTAGACTTCTCCCACTATATCAGCACTCTGAAATATTCTGAGACAGAGCAAAAAAGAGGCCAATCTAATAAGGGACAAAAAGCAAAACTGGTAACTACAGATAAATAAGAGTGGAAATTCAGCACAGCCCCAGCCGGGGCTGGCTGACCACACAAAAAACTGAATAGACCAACAAAATCGAGTGTGAACATTAGCAGAAACACTTAGCTTGAGATGACTGGAACAGAGCTGAAAACCAAGACCTGAAAAGCCAGAAGGAATCACCAGCACCAGAATAGGGTGTCAGCTGTCTTAAATCCAGTCTGAGATTCCAGAGATCCAATCATTATCCTCATCATCAGGTGGCGGATCTCTACTAATTAAATCAACTTTACCTCCTGTTACCACCAGAGGGAGCCTGGAAGGAGAACTCACAACTGGTAGACCAGAAAATGAGTTCACAACAGGTCCCTTTTTAGGATCTGCAAGGCATAATCTGACATGTGGGCCAATGTTCCAGGTGTCAATGATGCACTGCGAGTGCTGGATGGAGGAGCACTTTCTGGCAAATCCACATCCCTCCAGTCATGCACAAACCCTGTACCAGACCTTGCCACGCCAACATTTTCTCTTGCCCCACGAGAAGCATCCTCCTCCCCTAAATAATCATCCCCATCATCATCCTCCTCCTCCTCTTCTTCCTCCACCTCATCCAGGAGAGGTCCCGGAGCAGACAATGGCTGACTGTCATCAAGGCTTTCCTCCTCATCATCCTCCTCGGCTGCAGACGCCTGCTTCTTAATGTGTGTCAAAGTTTGCATGAGCAGACGCATAAGTGGGATGCTCATGCTTATGATGGCGTCGTCTGCGCTTACCAGTCGTGTGCATTCCTCAAAACACTGAAGGACTTTACAGAGGTCTTTCAGCTTCGACCACTGCACACCCGACAACTCCATATCTGCCCTCAAAGTGCCTGGCCGTGTATCCTCCCACAAATGCAATACAACCTGCTTCTGTTCGCACAGCCTCTCAACCATGTGCAGGGTGGAGATCCACCTTGTTGCAATGTCGATAATTAGGCGGTGCTTGGGAAGTTGGAGCAATCGCTGCAGCTTCTGCAAACAACTGGAGTGTACGAGCGACCTGCGGATGTGCGAGCACTAGTGTTGAGCGACTTTTGTTTTTTTAGGGTCGAGTTTCGTTTCATGAAACCCGACTTTTCCAAAAGTCGGGTCGAGCAAAATCGGCCGACTATAGGGAAAAGTCGGGGTCGTCCCGAAACACGAAACCCAATGTAAGTCAATGGAGAATTAAAGTCGGCAGTGAGAGGAGGACAGGAAACACACCAACAGTGCCCATTTGAATGCCAAAAGCATAAATTCTTGTTACTGAAGCTTGTCAACCTTAATTAACTTCATAATACTAGTTACGCACTGAAAAATGGGGATTATTTGGCTACAGTTGTGGGGGGGAGGGCTGGCTCCAGGTGTTCGTGGGCCCAGGGCCAAAGAGCGCCCCTTTAACACATACCACAACTCATGATGCTCCGATACGGCAGAGAAATAGCAGTATAGTACAATGAAAAATACTTCACTTCTTACATCTCATGACTGATATCCATTTTAAATTCTCCAATACCTCCAAAAACGGACAGTATATAACTCCATACAGTATTATGGCCAGCGCTTAGCGCGCTATACAGAGTAATGAGGCCCATATATTTCTCCATACGGAATCATTATTCCCATATAATGTTTCAAACCGTATATGATGAGCTCCACATAATGCTACAGTACAGTCATGGCCAAAAGTTTTGAGAATGACACAAATATTAATTTTTACAAAGTCTACTGCTTCATTTTTTCTAATGGCAATTTGCATATACTCCAGAATGTTATAAAGAGTGATCAGCTTAACAGCAATTACTTGCAAAGTCAATATTTGTCTAGAAAATGAACTTTATCCCCCAAAACACATTTCAACATCATTGCAGCCCTGCCTTAAAAGGACCAGCTAACATCGTTTCAGTGATTGCTCCATTAACACAGGTGTGGGTGTTGATGAGGACAGGGCTGGAGATCAATCTGTCATGATTAAGTAAGAATGACACCACTGGACACTTTAAAAGGAGGCTGGTGCTTGGCATCATTGTTTCTCTTCTGTTAACCATGGTTATCTCTAAAGAATCACGTGCAGTCATCATTGCACTGCACAAAAATGGCCTAACAGGGAAGAGTATCGCAGCTAGAAAGATTGCACCTCAGTCAACAATCTATCGCATCAAGAACTTCAAGGAGAGAGGTTCCCTTGTTGCCAAAAAGGCTCCAGGGCGCCCAAGAAAGACCAGCAAGTGCCAGGACCATCTCTTAAAAGTGTTTCAGCTGTGGGATTGGGCTACCAGCAGTGCAGAGCTTGCTCAGGAATGGCAGCAGGCAGGTGTGAGTGCATCTGCACGCACTGTGAGGCGGAGACTCTTGGAGCAAGGCCTGGTCTCAAGGAGGGCAGCAAAGAAGCCACTTCTCTCCAGGAAAAACATCATGAACAGACTGATATTCTGCAAGAGGTACAGGGAGTGGACTGCTGAGGACTGGGGTAAAGTCATTTTCTCTGATGAATCCCCTTTTCGATTGTTTGGGACATCTGGAAAACGGCTTATTCGGAGAAGACCAGGTGAGCGCTACCACCAGTCTTGTCTCATGCCAACTGTCAAGCATCCTGAAACCATTCATGTGTGGGGTTGCTTCTCAGCAAAGGGAATGGGCTATCTCTCAGTCTTGCCTAAAAACACAGCCATGAATAAAGAATGGTACCAGAATGTCCTCCGAGAGCAACTTCTCCCAACCGTCCAAGAGCAGTTTGGCGATCAACAATGCCTTTTTCAACATGATGGAGCAACTTGCCATAAAGCAAAGGTGATAACTAAATGGCTCAGGGAACAAAACATAGAGATTTTGGGACCATGGCCTGGAAACTCCACAGATCTTAATCCCATTGAGAACTTGTGGTCAATCATCAAGAGACGGGTGGACAAACAAAAACCTTCAAATTCAGACAAAATAAAAGCATTGATTTTGCAAGAATGGACTGCTATCAGTCAGGATTTGATCCAGAAGTTGATTGAGAGCATGCCAGGGAGAATTGCTGAGGTCCTGAAGAAGAAGGGTCAACACTGCAAATATTGACTTGCTGCATTAACTCATTCTAACTGTCAATATAACCTTTTGTTACTCATAATATGATTGCAATTATATTTCTGTATGTGATAAAAACATCTGACAAACACACATAAAAACCAGAGGCCAGCAGATCATGTGAAAATATAATATTTGTGTAATTCTCAAAACTTTTGGCCATGACTGTATATGTTGGTCCCAATGGATGAAGCTCCAGTGTCTTATGGGCCCAAATAATGCTCCATATATAATGGGCCCCATTTCTACTGCTCTAGTGTATAATGGGCCCTGTAAATGCTGCTCCAGTGTCTGATGTCCACCTTTGGAATGCTCCAGTGTATGGTGGGTCCCATATATCATTCACCAGAGTATAGTGCTCCCCAAAAACTGCTGTCCCAACATTGAAAACAATTACATAAGTCTCCTTGCTAGGGAATTCCTGCACTACTCTGAACTCCTTGTCGTCCCCATCTTCCATCTCACTGCACTTGGCTGTTTAGGCCCTCCCACCGGCAGAGACACTTTTGCGTACTATGCGGTGCCCTGTGCCAGTGCCATCACCCATGAGTATGCCCCCCCACCTGCTCAAGGAACCTGCACTTTCATCTGCACCTTCCTCGTTGTCACCGTGTAAGGTGGTATAGTATGCGGGAAGGGGAACCTGAGTTTCCTCTGGGTCAGATTCTGGCTGTGTAGAGTGTGAGGGGAATGTAGTGGTCTGGGACAATGTACCAGCAGCATCATCCAGCAGTGGCTGGCCTCAGTGCACATGTGGCGTCCCCAAGAGTACGGTCGCCACTGTGGCATTGCCTTCCTCCTAGGGAGTGTGTTGTCAAGCTTGGGAACAACGAAGGATCTCTCTAGCAGTGAAACCAACACACAACACATTTCCCACTCCAGGCCAGCAGGGAGACCTCTGAACCTGACTGCTGAGGAGCTGCTCTCTGTGATCGTGAGGAGGTAAGTTAGGGCACTCTGTTCAGGGAAGGGGATGTGTGTGGACGTGAGAAGGGGAGCTGGAGGATGAGCAGAGTTAAGGCTCACTCCTAGCTGGAGCGCATGGTCCGGATTCCGGTCTCCGAGTTTGTAGGGACACTGACGTTCCTGCAGCAGAAACTGGGGGAAGTAGCAGCTATAAATGCTCTGTACCCAACTAAGGCTCGGAGGCCCCAGCATCGACGTGTGCGAGGCAGAAGGAAAAGGCTACAGCTGTCTGCCATACAAGTAAAGTCTGAGGAACATCTGTTAGACAGGAGGCGTTTCAGTGAACCACGGGCCTGTGAGTGCTTCCCCCACAAGCGCTAGAAAGGAGACGTTCAGGAAGGTACATGTTGGCGGAGTGTTGGAAGGGAGCTTTCCATTCTGGTCCCGGAGGTTGGCAGAGGTCCTGACCCGGAGGACACAGCACGGAGGCAGGCATCTGTGTAATCTGCAGACTGTGAGTAAAGCTTTGGAACTGCACGCTCTGGTGTCCTACAGTTATTCCAGCACTGCTACATCTGGGCACCAGCACCTACACCGCCTGTGCCTTTCCCCCATCACTACATCTACACTTCCCTGGGACTCCAGCTCCACCTGTGGGGAGCTTCAACATCTTTGCTGCACAACACCATCAGTCCCAGAGGATCTGCATGCAGTGTTGGCCTAACATCTATGTTGCCGAACACCACAGGTGGCGTCAAACCATCTATATAAACTCTTTACCATTATACCACGCCATTTACATGGGCGCCCAGGGCCACCGTCCGGGTCACCGCTGCTGTGACACATCCCACTGACACCGGCCCGGTACCGAGTACCCCACAGCCCTGGGAGGGCGACCCATATGCTGACTGCTGATCGGGCGGCATTATTCCCACGAACCTCCAAACAGCGTCCCTGAAGGCAAAGTTTTTGGTTTCCGGGGGCAGTATGATTGCAAAGCTGAACCTTAAAGGAATGTCCAAAAGGGCACCACCAGGAGTGGAGCCTGTGGCTTAATTGGACTGCACCCGGGAAACCACTACCATACAAGCTACAGAAAAGATGGACAGATTGCAAGCTTTGTCGATTCTGTGTGTGGTGTGGTATGTCCGTTTGTAGTTGTGCTAGCGATTTCTCAGCTTTATTCCGTTAACGACCGAGACTCCGGCATTCCCCCGCGGTACGCGTCAAGCTTACTAGAGGGATACGCGAGGCTGTGGCACGTGAGATCAAGCAATAACAGGTCTAGCATTCCAGTACATGTCCGGGGCTGCATGCACGCTACACTGAAAGGACCAGCTTTTGTCGCTTACAGGTGCAGATAACCTGCTGAACTCCGTTAGTGATGGGGATCTGGGATTCAGATTATTCCCCGCGAACGATGATTTCCCAGTAAGTTCAGGTCAACCGCAATTCCGGAGTTAGGCCTAACCATCATTCCTGAAAAAATTACGTGTCCAAACCACAGGTGCTGTAGCTTGCTTAACAGCTCGGCAGCCGTTCTCAGGCCCAGTATGGATTCAACAACATTGTAGAAAGTTGATAAAGGGTACAGTTTCACCGGATAACACGTATATATGTAGCCTAGTTTACACATTAAAAATATATGTCTATAGATCAGGAGGCAGACTCAGATGTTCTCAGGCCCAGTATGGATTTGACCAGATTGTACAAAGTTGAGAAAGGGTACTTTATCACTGGATAGCAGGTATATATAGCATAGTTTAAACATGTAAAATCTCCGTGTTCTCAGTATGGATTACACAGCAATCTAAAAAGTGGAAAAAAGGAAATGCATTTGAGGCGTACACAACTATATACTTTTGGTGTTATTTTTAAATCTTCATATATATTTCTGTCTCAGTAATACAGTCCAGCCTCTCCGCAATAGGAAATGAGATGCATACAATTAGTGACATAAAGGCTATTGATTGCAGAAATCTAGGAATTATTATTCACGGGAAAAACTTCCGTCACAATTCTCATAGGCGATGCTGACCCTCAATTCATTTGTGTGTTGAGACAGTGAAAACATTTTTTTGTGAATAAAGTCTTGCTGTATCGCACTTCCGTTGATTCCATCACTGTTACTCATCTCAATCCAATTTTTATCACAGGGAGCGATGTAAACATGGTGCTCACTGGCTATCATGATCTGTCACGTAACTTTGGAGTGCAAAAGACAGAAGCCACAGGCCGTAGGAGATTCTATTTGATTGGCATGAGAGGGCACATTTTGAAATGTGCGCCGGAATGTCACACGTTTGTGAGTAGGAAAACTGAAAGCTGATGATAAACCACCACTGCAGGTAATTGTGAGTCGACGTCCATAAGAAATGGAAGCCACTGATCATCTGGAGCTAGAGCCCGGCCAGCAGGACAGGGCATAGCTACATCTTAACCATTATCTTTCAGTTCAATCAATTTGTAGTGGCAGTCCCAGTGAAGGATTTGACAGCCCAGACTACACAGCGGAGGAGCAGGGAGAGGTAAACATTGCAAATGCTGGGGCCCTGCCCAAGCAAGGGGGGCACACTCGTGGGCGTCGGTACTGGCACTGGGCCCCTCATAGTACGGCGGTGTGTCTGACGGCGGGTGTGCACCACCACTGTGAGAGACACTTGATTGTACTATGAGGGACCCTATGCCAATGCCCGCGCCCAAGAGTTGGCCTACCCACCTGTCCAGGGCAACGGCACTCGCACGGTTTTGTGCCCTAGGTGGTGACCCCGGCCATGGGGGGGCCGCCCACTTAGGGAGGTTTACAAAGTGGCATATGTAGATGTGGTCATTCAGCTGCTGCAAAAGGCGAAATAGGTCAAGTTCGCGGAATAGGAGGAGGACCAAAGCAAGCCATTTTTCTGGCAACCTATGTGTCATCAAGGCAAGGTGGGACAAAATCCTTGGAAACCCATGCATGGTTCATTTTAATGAAGGTTAGATCATCCACATTTTGGGTTGACAGACAGGTCCTTTTTTCTGTCAGGATTGATCCAGCTGCACTGAAGACTCTTTCCGATAGCACACTTGCAGCTGGGCAAGCGAGCTCCTGTAAGGCATATTGTGCCAATTCAGGCCAGGTGTCCAGTTTAGCGGCCCAATAGTCAAAGGGGAATAACCTGTGTGGGAGAACATCGATATGGGAGGAAAAGTAGTTGTTAACCATAGTTGACAACTGCTGTCTCCTGTCACTTTCCATCAATGCAGTATTACCAGTTGTGTGAGCGGTCCGTGAAAAATCAGTCCAGAATATTGTCATGAAACCCCTGTCTCCAACGCCACTTCTGCTGTGTGCACCACGAACACCTCTGCCAAGCTGCCCCCGGCCCGTACGGCTCGTGTGAGAACCATCACCGCTGCTGTGTGCTGGGAATGCCTCAACCAACCGGTTAACCAGAGTTGCATGTTTAGTAGCCAATATTAGGTCAAGGTTTTCCTGTGGCATGATGTTTTGTAATTTGCCTTTATAGCGTGGATCCAGGATGCTGGCCAACCAGTAGTCGCCATCGTTCATCATTTTGGCAATGCGTGGGTCCCTTTTTAGGATCTGCAAGGCATAATCTGACATGTGGGCCAATGTTCCCGGTGTCAATGATGCACTGCGAGTGCTGGGTGGAGGAGCACTTTCTGGCAAATCCACATCCCTCCAGTCACGCACAAACCCTGTACCAGACCTTGCCACGCCAACATTTTCACTTGCCCCACGAGATGCATCCTCCTCCCCTAAGTAATCATCCCCATCATCATCCTCCTCCTCCTCTTCTTCCTCCACCTCGTCCAGGAGAGGTCCCTGAGCAGACAATGGCTGAATGTCATCAAGGATTCCCTCCACCTCTTCCTCCTCGTCAACATTGGCTGCAGACGCCTGCTCTTTAAGGTGCGTCAAAGTTTGCATGAGCAGACGCATAAGTGGGATGCTCATGCTTAGGATGGTGTCGTCTGCGCTTACCAGCCGTGTGCATTCCTCAAAACACTGAAGGACTTTACAGAGGTCTTTCAGCTTCGACCACTGCACACCTGTCAACTCCATGTCTGCTCTCAAAGTGCCTGGCCGTGTATCCTCCCACAAATGCATTATGGCCTGCCTCTGCTCGCACAGCCGCTCAACCATGTGCAGGGTGGAGTTCCACCTTGTTGCAATGTCGATAATGAGGCGGTGGTTGGGAAGGTGGAGCAATCGCTGCAGCTTCTGCATACGAATGGAGTGTACAGTCGACCGGCGGATGTGCGCGCACAGTCTTCACACCTTCTGGAGCAGGGCTGTTAACTCTGGATAATTATTGAGAAGCACTGCACCACCAGGTTCAAGGTGTGAGCCAAGCAAGCTATGTGGCTGAGTTTTGAAAGGGCTATGGCTGCCACAAAATTACGGCCGTTATCACTCACTACCTTGCCTGCCTCAAGATGTACACTGCCCAGCCATGACTCAGTTTGTCGCTGAAAGTACTCGGCCAGCACCTCGGCGGTGTGTCTGTCGCCCAAACACATCATCTGCAACACAGCCTGCTGATGCTTTCCACTAGCTGTTCGATAGGGGGACACCTCGTGTGCAACAGTGGCAGCTGCAGATGGAGTTCTCGTACGCCTGCGCTCTGTGGACGAGCTTTCGCTTCTGGAGGGGGAGGAGGGACGAACGCCTACAGCCAACTGTTTCCTATACCGTGGGCTAGGCAGCACTGTCCCACCACCGCTGTCCCCTGTGGACCCTGCATCCACCACATTAACCCAGTGCGCAGTGATGGACACATAACGGCCCTGGCCATGCCGACTGGACCATGCATCAGTTGTGAGGTACACCTTTCCACTCACTGACTGCTTTAGTGCATGGACAATGTGGTCTTTCACATGATGGTGGAGGGCTGGGATGGCTTTGCGAGAGAAGTGACGACTGGGTAGGTCATAGCGTGGTACTGCATAGGCCATGAGTTCGCGGAAAGCTGCGCTTTCCACAAACCGATAGGGCATCATCTCTAACGAGATTAGTTTGGCAATGTGGGCATTCAAACCCAGTGTACGCGGATGAGAGACTGAGTACTTTCTTGACCTACTCATAGTGTCTGGGAGGGTGAGCTAGACTTGAGAGCTGCATATGGTGGAAGTAGCGGTGGACAGTGCGGACTGAGAGAGGGTTGATGATGGTGATGGAGTTGTTCTTTCTGATGGCCTAGATTCAGTCTTTCGTTGATATAACAGTGGGATTCCCTGACTGCTGTGGCCTTGCAACGACACCTCAACATTTGCTGCTGTGCTAACCGGTGGGCTTACAGTGGAGGAAACAATGTAGCGTTGCTGACTACCTCAGTTGCACATGTGGTACTTGAGGTTTGGTGTTGTGTCCACGCTTGCAAGTGCATGCTGGTTAAATGTCTAAGCATGCAACTGGTATTCAAATTTTTCAGATTTTTCCCTCGGCTAAAGGTCTTTGCGCACTTCTTACAGATAACCTTGGCCTGATCATGAGGATTTTGTTCAAAAAAGTGCCACACTGCACTCTTCCTACTTTGGCAGACATTTTGCGGCCTAGCACGCTGTGATATTTTGACCCTCTGGACAAGCTGTCCAGCAACTCTTTTGATTTTTGGAACCTGTCTTTGGAGTGCTCCGGGCCAGCCAGATAACAGCTGTTGCGATGTCGATGTCTGCTGTGGATGCTCCTCCTCATCTGAGCTATTGGAAGCAGCACCCTCTTCCCCCAATGGATGCCAATCTGGGTCAACAACTGGGTCATCCATCACCTCCTCTTCAATGTCATGTGCACCTTCCTCTGTGTCACCGTGTATGGTGGTATAGTGTGCGGGAAGGGGCACCTAAGTCTCATCAGGGTCAGAATCTGGCTCTGTACACTGCGAGGACAATGTAGAGCTCTGAGTGAATGTACCAGCAGAATCATCTATCAGTGGCTGTGCATCAGTGCACTCCATGTCAGATTCATCTTGGCCTGGGTAATTCACCATTTCACTTGATAATCCAGGCATGGCATGTGAAAACAGCTCCATGGAGTAATCAGTAGTATGGCCTGCGTCATCCTTCAATCTTGGTTGGGGTGAAGGACACAAGGAAAGGTGTGGTTCACGAACATGAGCCTCCAATGACGACTCAGTGCTCTTATTTTTTACAACTTCAGAAGAGGAGGCGATAGAGCAATGTAATGACAAAACTTTTTCCGGAAGCTTTGGCTTTAAAAGCGGTTTGCCAACTCCTAGAAAACTAAGCCTTTGGGGCCTTGTGGAGCCAGACGATGACGCAGGCTCAACACCTCCTGCATTCGGTCCTATTTTGCTTTTGCCGCTACCATCAGATCCACCACCAACACCATCATTACCAGCTGCCAACCCCCGCCCAATTCCACAGCCTCTTCCACCAGCCTTCCTCATTTTTGGTAGAAATGTAGACAAAATCCAATAAACTATATAGTAATGTAAAACAAGGTACAAGGTGTCTATAGGACAGGGGAGAAAAATGTCACTAGAGGATAACGGAGATTTTGAATTTCTGCACAGACTTGTGGACACTGGACACTTTTGGATTGTGTGAGGCCCACTGAATATCACAGCGCTATGTCACAGGCTCGATGTCGCAGGTGTGAAAAATGTCACTAGAGGATAACGGAGATTTTGAATTTCTGCACACACTTGTGGACACTGGACACTTTTGGATTGTGTGAGGCCCACTGAATATCACAGCGCTATGTCACAGGCTCGATGTCGCAGGTGTGAAAAATGTCACTAGAGGATAACGGAGATTTTGAATTTCTGCACACACTTGTGGACACTGAACACTTTTGGATTGTGTGAGGCCCACTGAATATCACAGCGCTATGTCACAGGCTCGATGTCGCAGGTGTGAAAAATGTCACTAGAGGATAACGGAGATTTTGAATTTCTGCACACACTTGTGGACACTGGACACTTTTAGATTGTGTGAGGCCCACTGAATATCACAGCGCTATGTCACAGGCTCGATGTCGCAGGTGTGAAAAATGTCACTAGAGGATAACGGAGATTTTGAATTTATGCACACACTTGTGGACACTGGACACTTTTAGATTGTGTGAGGCCCACTGAATATCACAGCGCTATGTCACAGGCTCGATGTCGCAGGTGTGAAAAATGTCACTAGAGGATAACGGAGATTTTGAATTTCTGCACACACTTGTGGACACTGGACACTTTTGGATTGTGTGAGGCCCACTGAATATCACAGCGCTATGTCACAGGCTCGATGTCGCAGGTGTGAAAAATGTCACTAGAGGATAACAGAGATTTTGAATTTCTGCACACACTTGTGGACACTGGACACTTTTGGATTGTGTGAGGCCCACTGAATATCACAGCGCTATGTCACAGGCTCGATGTCGCAGGTATGAAAAATGTCACTAGAGGATAACGGAGATTTTGAATTTCTGCACAGACTTGTGGACACTGGACACTTTTGGATTGTGTGAGGCCCACTGAATATCACAGCGCTATGTCACAGGCTCGATGTCGCAGGTGTGAAAAATGTCAGTAGAGGATAACGGAGATTTTGAATTTCTGCACACACTTGTGGACACTGGACACTTTTGGATTGTGTGAGGCCCACTGAATATCACAGCGCTATGTCACAGGCTCGATGTCGCAGGTGTGAAAAATGTGACTAGAGGATAACGGAGATTTTGAATTTCTGCACAGACTTGTGGACACTGGACACTTTTGGATTGTGTGAGGCCCACTGAATATCACAGCGCTATGTCACAGGCTTAATGTCACAGGTGTGAAAAATGTGACTAGAGGATAACGGAGATTTTGAATTTCTGCACAGACTTGTGGACACTGGACACTTTTGGATTGTGTGAGGCCCACTGAATATCACAGCGCTATGTCACAGGCAGAAATTGGCTAGTGTATGACAAACTACAAGGTGTATATAGAATTGGGCAGAATAGGAATCTCCCTAGAGTGTAGGTCTGTAAGAACGGAACAAGTCCTCGACTTATCCTTACAGAGCAACACACAGATAGCTTCACTGTGGCCGTGATAACAGCCGTTACACGGTACTGAGAGAGGAGCGTGCACGTACACGGCTGTCCGGTGTACGTAAAATTGTCAAGCTCCGTGTTTTTTAAGTATACGGACTGACACACGCTGTCTCTCTATAGTTTTGAATGTGATCAAACAGCAAATATATTTAACTGTTTGAAAGCTAGACAAAACTAGAAGGTGCAGGTCTGTAAGAACGGAACAAGTCCTCGACTTATCCTTACAGAGCAACACACAGATAGCTTCACTGTGGCCGTGATAACAGCCGTTACACGGTACTGAGAGAGGAGCGTGCACGTACACGGCTGTCCGGTGTACGTAAAATTGTCAAGCTCCGTGTTTTTTAAGTATACGGACTGACACACGCTGTCTCTCTATAGTTTTGAATGTGATCAAACAGCAAATATATTTAACTGTTTGAAAGCTAGACAAAACTAGAAGGTGCAGGTCTGTAAGAACGGAACATGTCCTTGACTTATCCTTACAGAGTGACACACAGATAGCTTCACTGTGGCTGTGATAACAGCCATTACACGGTACTGTGTGAGGAGTGTGCACCGCTGTATGGTGTGAAAAAATGCACGCTCAGTACCTCACCAGGACAAAAAAAAAAATTGGGATTGCTTTTAAAAAAGCAGTTTGCAGAGCAGTGGGTAAACAGCAATGCAGCCATCAGGAAGCCTTAGAAGGCAGCCTAACAACCAACACCGCTGATCCAGCAAAATATAGCCTCCACTTGCACTGCACACACAGTGACTGGTGTGTTGTACAGGCAAAATCGCTAGCAGCAGAAGCAGTTTTTGGTGTCTTCTTACCTGCCTAACGCTCTCCCTACAAAATCATCATCAGCAGCAGCAGCTCTCCCTATTCTGAGATCAGCATGAGTAACATGGCGGTCGGCGTGCACGCCCTTTTATACCCCCTGTGACGCCCACCAAAGCAAGCCAATCACTTGCATGCCATTCTGAAAGATGGTAGTGACCCCTGCCTATGTCATCACGTTGCCCACAGTGTCCGTGGATCCCGATTTGCGCTCTTTTTCAGCCAAACAAACTTTTGAAACGCGACTTTGGCGCTTAAGTCGCCGACCTCGTGGCCGACCTCATCCTAGGGTCGGGTTTCGTTTCATGAAACCCGACTTTGCCAAAAGTCGGCGACTTTTGAAATTTTTTGACCCGTTTCGCTCAACTCTACCTATGGGAGAGTGCTGCCTTATATTACAGTCTGCCTATGGGGGGGTGCTGCCTTACCTATCATTCTGCCTATGGGAGGATGCTGCCTTATATTACAATCTGCCTGTGGGGGGTGCTGCCTTATATTACAGTCTGCCTATGGGGGGTGCTGCCTTATATTACAGTCTGCCTATGGGAGGGTGCTGCCTTATATTACAGTCTGCCTATGGGGGGTGCTGCCTTACCTATCAGTCTGCCTATGGGGGTTCTGTCTTATCTTACAGTCTGCCTATGGGGGGGTGCTGCCTTGCCTATCAGTCTGCCTATGAGGGGGTGCTGCCTTACCTATCAGTCTGCCTATGCAAGGGTGCTGCCTTATATTACAGTCTACCTATGGGAGGGTACTGCCTTACATTACAGTCTGCTTATGGGGGGGCTGCATTATACTATAGAGTCTGCCTATGGGGTGCTGCATTATACTGTAGAGTCTGCCTATGGTGAGTGCATTATACTATATTGAGCTATCTAGTGTGCCATCATACGGTGTGGAGATTACAGTAAGGGGGCCATCATACAGTGTTGGAGCCATCAAAAAGTTTGGGGGATATTAAGGGGTCAGTATATATACAGTGAGGGGGCATTATACTGTATAAGAGAGCATCATACTAAGTATAGGGGAGCTGTACAGGGGTGACTCTGGACATTGTTAAATGTAAAGTGGGCACTTATTGTTATAGGCTAACTCGGGTAACTGTGACTGTCAAAGGGGCACACACAGGGAATTATTTCTTTCTAGGGGGCAAAGTGTGGGCACTTTTTTCTAGGGCACTTGCACCCAGCATCACTATATTGTAGAGGGTTTAGAATTTAAATGGCACAGAGAACCACCCAGCAGATGCAGTAATAGGAACACATATGGCAGCAGCGGCTCAGCATTGGGGTATCAGTAGGATTAGGGGTTTGTGCAGGTTGGGGATAGATGGTGATGGGGCTGGAATATGAGAAGTGAAACATGTCTGTTCTGTCTCCGACATTTAACTCATAATCCTGATTATCTGCTTGTTAATGTTTTCATTGTTTTTGGTTCCATCTAGTGACCAGAGTCATAACCGCAGTGTTATTGTGTTATTTTACTTTCGCTTTCTGAATCTCTTTTTCCCTCCGTCGCAAGGCATTCTGGTAAGCTTTTGCAAAGGATTATGGTTAGTCCAGCCCCCATTTTCCCTCCAGTTCTCCATTTTCCCTCAGCCTGTGTCCTGGAAGCATCTCATTTCTCTTCTCCCCTTGTGAGCGCTTCGCTGGTATGTAATCATGCTTCCTGTATCTATTTCTGTCCCATATTAGCCTGCCTAGTTAGTTTTTCCCTGCTCAGCTAGTAGTGCAGATGTTGATTTATAATGTATATATGTATTCCAATGTACCCTGTACTGACTGAGTGTATATATGTTTGTATTGTAGTTTCACCGCATCAATATACCTTCACGTTCAATATAAGCACAGATTCAACCACAGTCTCCTTATTGGACCCCGGTATAGCGGTTTAGCTGTCTGTATAGCTACATGAATTCTGATTCATTTAGTGAGGACAGAACAGTGAAACAGCGGCCCACCAGCTAGTGGGAATTCAGGGAAGAGACAGTCTTCCCTCTTGCAGGACCGCAGTGAAACAGCGGCCATCCAGCTAGTGGGAATTTAGAGAAAAGACAGTCTTCCATCCTGCAGGAACTAGTGAAATTGCAGAAATCCACCTAGTGAGATTCAAGTCACCGGCTAAACAGAGACTAATATAGCTACAGCAATCTCTGCACAGCCAAGCATCTCCCCAAGACACCATGTCCCACAAATCACACAGGACAAAATCTGTTCCTTCCGTCTCCTCAAAGACTATATCCATCAGCAACGCGGTCGCTATTGCCCGTGCAAATGCTGAAGCCGCCAAAATGTGAGCAAGCTATGCTGAAGAAGAGATACAACTTAAATTGATGACCAAGAGAGAAAGGCGCAGTTAGAGATGGCACGCGTGGAAGCCACCTTAGAGAGCCTTGCAGTAAAAAGAGAGCACTAGCCGAAGGAGAATCGCTAGAAGATGCGCACAACCCTGGGCTGCATAGCCGAAGCAGTACGTCAAGTCTGTAGTTCTCACTGCAAGATTCGCCACAACGCACATCTCAATATGTTAATGAACTTCCTGACCCAAACTATAACCAAGAACACGACACATCCAGTGAAGCGAGTGAGAGTCATCATGAGGCTAATCTCCAGGAAAATGTGGAGCAAAACAATTCTGCTAATGACTACCTTGCTCCTCACCAGGTAACCAACGTGAATCACCTTGCTGACACACCACACATCAGACCGAAGCAATATGGTGCCGGCTGGCGCCACCCTGAGGATACTAACAGGTATGAACGCACCTCACATCACTATCAGGGTGACCCATCACCAGTATACTCTGCTGACAACCGGTTTACAACAGAATTTGCTAAGTTCATCACATGACAACTGGTTGCCAAGGAACTCATGAAATTTACTGACCACACTGAAGATTACAGAGCTTGGAAAGCTTCCTTCCAAAATGTCAGTAGAGACTTGGGGCTACAACACAGGGAAGAGACAGACCTCTTAGTCAGTCAAATACCTAGGAGAAGAGTCAGTCAAACATGGAGTAAGGATCAGAGACAATATAAAACACACTCAAAGAGATCTGGAAGAGGCTGGATGAGTGTTACAGCTCAGCAGAGGTAATAGAGAGAGCCTTGTTCAAAAGAATCGATGACTTTCTTAAAATAACAAAGGTCTCCAGAAACTTAGAGAACTAATTGAGTGACCTGCTAAAGGAATTCCTAGTTGCCAAATGTGAAGGTGACCTGCAAGGACTTGCATTTCTTGACACAGCCAAAAGTGTTAACCCTATAATCCTAAAGTTGCCCTACAATCTACAGGAGAGGTGGCTCACACGTGGTTCCATGTACAAATACAAACACAGTGTTCCATTCCCTCCCTTCTCAGTTTTTGTAGACTTTATACACGAACAAGTGACAATTAGAAACGATCCCAGCTTTGACTTTGCAATGTCATATGCCACGCCGTCACCAGCTGCAAATCCACG